>NC_092311.1:5072000-6322000 GCF_036785885.1 Coffea arabica
TCTCGATGACGTATTTAGGTTGCCCACTTTATTCGGGGAGACGGAGGAAGAGCTATTTCTCTGCGATTGGTACTTCGGTTGCAAGAAGGGTTTTATCGTGGAAGAAGAGACTTTTATCTTCAGGTGGGAAGTTGGTGCTGATACGGAATGTGTTGGCATCCATGTCGATTCACATCTTTGCTGCCTCCAATCTTCCTCGAGGGACGTTTGTCATGTTGGAGCAAATTTTTGCTGATTTCCTATGGGGTTCCTCTGATGTTGGCCCGAGGTTTCATTGGTTTAAATGGAATCAACTATGTAAGCCTTATCCAGAGGGCAGTGTGGGTGTTCGGTCCTTGCAGCATGTGTTTGATGCCTTCTCTTTGAAGTTATGGTGGAACTTTAGGCTGCGCCGGTCTTTATGGGTTGAGTTCATGCACCTGAAGTATTGCCAGGGGTGTGCATCCTTGTTTTTCGGATCTCTCTCTAGAATAGTCGCATACTTGGAAGATGATGTTACACGCCCAAGTGGTAGCGGAAAAGCATATTCGATGGTCACTGGGCAATGGATCTTCAAGCTTTTGGCATGACAACTGGTTGGGAACGGGCCGCTGCATAGACAGGTAGACTCGTTTCAGGAGCACTCGGTTGCAGACTTTGTCGTGGAAGACAGGTGGGATTTGCAAGACTTAAGTAGGGTGCTACCGTCGAAATGGTGTCTCGGGTACTGGGGGTGGCTCCCCCAACAGCGGCGGCGACGAATGAAATGTTCTGGGCCCCTACTAATTCAGGTGAGTTTACTATTGCGTCGGTATATCAGATAGTGCGTCAAGGATGTAACGTTTCCAGACTGTTTGCTTCTTTGTGGCATCAGGCCTGCCATCCAAGATTTCCTTCTTCATGCTGCGATTAATGTATGGTAGGTTGCCGCTGCTGGATGTGTTATACAAGTTTGGGTTTTTGGACCCTTCTAAATGCTTTTGTTGTTCTCTGTGCCTATCTCCAGAAACTATTAACCACATTTTTTGTACAGGAAAGGTGGCTAAGCAGGTTTGGGGTTGCTTTGAGGGTCTCATTGGCGGCTTTAGTGCGGCTCTCACAATTAGACATAAGGTGATGAGTTGGTGGGATAAACCTACTATTAATCCATACCTTGGGTTTGTTCTCCGCACATTGCCATCGTTAATTTGTTGGAATTTATGGAAGATGCAGAATGTGTGGATTTTTTATGGTAAGCTAGACTCGGTAGTACATGTTTGTGATCGGATTTTCTTGGAGCTGAGAGAATGCTTCTGCCTTCAGTTTCGAGAGATATCTCTGCCTTGTAATTTACGGATTGATCTTTTTGAAATGATATCTAAGTTGCGGAGCAAGGTTATCATACAAGAGGTTCGTTGGGGATGTCCGACTCAGTCGATGGTGAAACTGAATGCCGATGGTTGTTCAAGGGGTAATCCGGGGAGGAGTGACGGTGGGGGATTGTTCAGGGATTCGGATGGGAGGTTCCTGCTTGGCTTCTCGTGTTCTTTTGGGGAAGCTACGAGCCTTCATGCGGAGCTGAAAGCGCTTCTCTTTGGTATTCGATTAGGTGTATTCCGTGGCTTAATTAGGTTGCATCTGGAGTCTGACTCACTGGTGTTGGTCCGTATTATGCAGGGGAAGGTTAGGTGTTCTTGACGGTTGCAGAAGGAGCTACTAGAGCTGCAGCAATATGGACGGTATTTTGAAGCCGTGTCTCATTGCTTTCCGGAGGCAAACAAGCCGGCGGACAGGTTGTCTAACGTTAGAGTGGAGGCTGGGTGTACTACAATTTATGAGGGTTATAGTACATTGCCTAGATTGGTGAGGGGGGACATTACCTTGGATGCATACGGGTTGCCAAGTTTTCGTAGATGTCAGCGGTAGGGGGTGGTTGGCGCTGGTCAGGGTGTTTGAGTCTGTACTCCTGGGAATGGGTTGGACCCGATCCGTGTACGTTTGTTGGTTGCATCAATAAAGTTTTTATTTAAAAAAAAAATCAGCATAACTTTCTTGGAGTATCTCACGTTTTCAGGTAAGCATAGTTTTTCCTTTCGTTGCTTTAATGCGATCTTTCATGAAAATTCAAGCCTGTTAAACGTGAATCTTGATTTATTTTTGTTGCTGGGTCAATGAGTTTGTTTCATATTTCCGCTGGGTCTGTTCTTTTTTTTTATGATCTTCTTGAATATGGCTCCTCTCTGTTTGTGTTTAGCTTTGAGTTGTGAAATAAAGTGTACAAATTATAAGATCTTGTTTGTTTGAGATTTTGTCTCAAGTGGTTGCTGGGTAATGGAGAACGAAGTGGACTCTCGAAGTTGCAGGAGAAGAAGATGACTTCGATCAGTTGCATGCAATTTTTTTGAAAATCATAATTTGACCCCTGTATTTTCATATAATTTCAGTGTCGATGCAAATCAAAAGGCATTAATGATATTTCGATGTTTTCAAATAAGTTACAAAATTGGTTTGAATGAAGAACGGACAATTGAAAGCTCAATCGGATGCTTAGGCTGAAAATTTGGGTACTAAATATACGTATAATATATATGTGTGAATCGTTTTCTATTTTAATTTGACGCCCAACCAATATATTCACCTCCCGTTTTTTGTTCTTCCAACTTCTTATCCACCACACGTGGCAAATTTGAAATTATTTTGTGTTATAAATTCGAAACTTTCTTCACACACAATTACATTTACAGGGAATTGTGGCATATTTTCATTCCTTACGGGTTAATTTGCAAATACTGTGTACCTCTGGTTCAATCCTGCAATTATCCCTTCCTCTACTATCTTAAGCGATCAACAGCATACGGTATTCCTTGGTAATTGGATGATTCGCATCCGGTATTTTGGTTCCATTTGTCCACGTGCATTTGCACTTTAACCATCCGGACATGGCATTTTGGTTCCATTTGTCCACGCGCGTTTGTAAATATACAAAACGTCTCCGTTACCATAAAGGGCTTCTGGACCACGTGTCATGCTCTACAAGGCTACTTACGGTAGGAACGGTCAACACCCTTCCTACCATAAAGGTTTCCGTCAAATTCACCAAAAACACTGCAAAATCTGTTCGTAAAAGATGGTCACAGGTAGGGGTTGCAAAATTATCAGCTAATTTGAAAATTCATTATATCCAATCGGATTCGACCCAAAAATTAGGATATCTGATTTATATTATTTGATCGGATCAAAAAAGGGTCGGGTATCCTCTAAGATGCGACGCGGGTTAGGATCACATAATTAAAAATTCGCTGGTACCCGACCCTCTCCGCATATATATATATTTTATTTTTTATTTTTATACACATATTATAAAATAATAATCTAGAATTAAATAAGTAATTTCATTGAACAAATTGTATTACAAATATAAGAGACTATAGTTTATATACAAGATTCATTTGTAGATATCATGAACTTATGTTTTATAGAAAAGATTTTAATTACTGTGGAACATATATTTAAAAAAAATGCGCTACTTGTTTCAAACTTTTATTGATTTTGAATTCTTTTAATTTTTTTCATTTATCATGTATTCTCGTCGCATGCTTGCTTTTTGGTGGGAGACTTTTTTTGAGAAAAAAATCTTTATTAAATTTTAGGTGAATGTGTAAAATATAAAATTAAATTATTATAAATCTTTTTTTCAAAAAAATTAAATGATAAGTAGGGCGGGACAGGTACCTGCTAACATTGGGTCGGGTCAATGGCACAATATAATTATTCATAGGTTTTAACATTTGCAATAACAATAATTATAAGTTGAATAAAAATTTTGTGATGGAGTTGTACAAATTTTTCAAGTTTTGGCAGCATGATGAACGTTTTTATTTTCATGTCATAAAAATAATGAATAATATTATAATACTAACATTTATACTTCAAATAAATTAAAGAAACAAAAACTTTGTCATAAATTATACCGGAAGGAGTGATTTAGTGAAATCCAAATTTTGTTCAAATGAAAGGCAAAAAAAAAAAAGAAGCGATAGAATGGATTCCATGCGCGTGGGACTCTGCATGTGTATTTTGCCTCGCATGGTCCATATTGACAATGTTTCGAACACATGTCGAACGGGAACCGTGTGCCTATGGTAGGCACAGTAAAAGAGGTGCTAAGCGAAAAGACTGAGCAAGCCATTTCACATTATCGGCAACATGCTCTCTAGACTGAAAGTTTACGGGAGTAGCTGCTATCAATTTTTGACATATCCTAGCAGCTTTGACATGTGATGCATGTGATCACTGGTGATAGGTCATAATTTGTTGCTAAATTTATAATTATTTTTTCCTTGATTTTAACAAAATATTGTTTTAATTGTCAGATTCTACTTATATTTGGTGTTTTATGTTAATTGTAGGGCATTGGAGCAAAAAGTACTAAAATGGGTGATTTTCTTGAAGTTGATTGTCAAGTGCAAGTTTTTCAATTCAAGATGGAGTCTACGTAGAGTATTGGTTGAACATTAGGAAACTGCCACTTTTTATTAGATGTCTTATTAGGAAACAATTGGCATTATTCTTGAAGTTATCTTAGTCAATTAGAATTCTAGTCTAAATTTACCAATTATTAGTACTCATTAGGTTGCTTCTCATGACTTTTGGAAGGGAGCCGCCACTTGCTTTTGACTTGTCGGCTGGCCTTTTCATTAGTTTTAGGGAAAAAGACAATTGCAAGCTCCCAACGGATTTTCTTGTAAGCATGGCTTGTTCTCCACTAATGGAGAACTAATTTCATACTTCTAGTCAAGGGGACAACTGAAGATTTGGTTCAATAATAATTGTGAGATCTAAATTATTTTAATTGTTTCTTTCATTCATTGGTATTTGTTTGTTTTCTGTTTTTATTGGCTATAACTATTGTGTATGATTGAATAGTTGCGTAATATTTAAGTATTCACGTAGTCTATTCGCTAATTGGGAGTAGTTGAATTTGTAATTGTTCAATTACTCTCATTCCGGTAGCAACTGATATAATTGGATTTATGTTATGGAAACGTACAATCTAATTTAAATAAACTCTCGTAGCGTGTTTATTGATTAGAGTAGCGTTTCTCTAGTTTCTAATGCAATTGGAGAATTAAATCCTATGGTCGTACTTAGAGTTATTTCTAAATTAGAAAAATAGTCAATAGTCATACCTTGACTATCAAAACAGTAAGGAGAGACTGACTGTCAGATCGTATCGGCAGTTAAAAACCTATTTATTAATGAATGTTGGAATTATATTTGAATCAATGATCAGTTGCATGAAACATCTCTAAAGTGTATTCTTGGCTAGAGTGTTTCCAATTATTTCTCTCTATTAATTATTTTTCGCAGTTGATTAATTTAGTTAATAATTCATTAGCGTTTAATTTTCAAATCCCCCGTTTCGCTTTGACTTGAAAAAGAACGAATTTATCCACAGTCCCTGAGGAGACGACTCTGCTTGCCACTTTCTACGAGATAATAATTTTCTGTCAGCTAATTAATTATGGTATATCGGATTAAGCAAACTCTTCGGAGTTAGGGTGAATCAAGTAACCCATTGCACATCGAGAGTCCCTGCTCCAGTACCTGAAATTGATTGTTGACTGCTTTTGGTGGTAGTTAGGTTTTTATTATTGCACAGACTTGACCCCTGTCAATTTTTGGCGCCGTTGTTGGGGACTAGTGCCTGATTAATTTGTTTCTTTTTGAGTTCATCTTGTTTTCATTTTTTTTGTTTTTCTCTTATTTTTTATATATTGTTTATGGCTTCTAACATTTTATATTTTGGTGATAGACTGAATTTTATTTCTGGAAGGGGTTATGAGACTCATGCTTTTTCTAATGATCAATTGGCTGTTACAAATTGTGAAAGTTATTTTGCCTCAAATCATTCAACCAACATATACCCCGCATTTCAAGATGGTCTAAGTGCTCCAATCGACACTTTTGGAGATTTTTTACCTCAATATCAAACGTGGTATGACCCTTATTCAAACTGGTATGATTAAAGATAGTGGGATAATTCCAATCTTAATTGTGTAAAAGGGCTAATGGGTTTTCAACAGAAAGAGTCTCAACAACCATCATCTATGTCAGGTATATCTCTTGAAAAAATGATTGAATCACTAGCTACTAACACATATCGATTTCATCAGGAGACACAAATGAGCATTCGTAACCTGGCGGATCAAGTGAATCAATTGACATTTAGGATAATGAAATTGACTTCTCGAATGCGTGAAAAATTGTCCCCACAGACTAACATCGACCTTAAAGAAGATGAGAGTGCAATTATCCAAACAAATGACATAGAACTGCAAGAGTCTTGATAGGTTGCAATTTTCTCCTTTATTTTATTATTAATTTTCCCTATTACCTGACCTGATGTGGAATAATTGCTATATTCTACTCACTTTTAAGTATTTTGCATTCATTTCAGGGAGTAGAACGAAATTATGATAACAAGTACCAATTTAGCAGAAAAGGAACCCAAGTGATAGAGCTTGTCCTAGGGGCATTTTTGAAAAAGAAGATGTCACGCCCATTTCGGTAATTTCTGCAAAGGAATGACGGACGAAGGGCTTCTTTCTCCTGGTGTGCCGCCGCAATTAAAAGGGGAGCAATAAACTAGAATTGGGGGGCAGAGGACTAGCTGATCACTTTTTTGTTGACTTTTTCCTTTCGACTTTTTTCTTGGGCTTTTGGGACTTAGGAATGCCAGGAACTTAGCCATTCTTGGCTTTGACTTTTCTTCCTCAGTTGCTTTTAGTAGTCTTTTTCCTTCTTGTGCGGGGGACGAAGTGAAAACAATGAATAGCCTTCTGTAGTTTTTCTATCTATTCAATATTCAGAGGAGTTAGATTCTCCAAATATCAACGGACGATGGCCGCTGCTCCCTCTGCAATTTTGTTTGGGTTTTGTTCATCAAATATGAACTAATTCCCTCACTCTAGTCAAAGGACAACGGAGGCTTTCGTTCGTCTAAAATTGTGAGATCGATTTAATTTAATATATATTTTTTATTTATTGGTATTCGCATATTCCTTGATTGCTATACTTATGATTATTCAATTAATTGATTGTCGTGGATCCAGATAATTAATTGATTTGGTAATCTTTTGTCAATTAGGGCATTAAATCCGTAATTGTTGTCCTGAAATAGTGACAACTGGCACGATTAGATTCGTGCCAGTGGGATACGCGGGCTAATCTGAAATAACCCTGGTAGTGCGTTATTTGGTTAGAATAGGGCTCCTCTCACATGTAAGGCAATTGGGGCATTAAATCTTACGGGCGTACCTAGGATTATTTTCTAATTAGAGTAGTAATTAACGGTCGCACCTTAATCACTGACCCAGTAAGGAGGGGTTGACTGCCATCGCTTGTTTAGTAGTTATAACCTATTTATTGATAAATAATCGAAATTGCCTTTGCTTCGATGATCAATTAGGTGAACCATTGTTGAAGCTATTTCTTGGCTAGATCTTTAATTAATATTACCTTGATTTTAGTGAATTGCCATTTGACTTTTAGTTGCCTACTTTATTTTATTTTTAATTGTTTACTTGTTTTAATTAATTTAGGCCTTTAATTATTGTTACTCTGAGTTCAGTGAATTGTTGTTTAATTTTCTAGTTAGTTATTTATTTTTTATTTTCTTATTTACATTTATTTGATTGTCGTCGTTTCTACAAAATCACCCCCTGTGTTACTTTGGATTTCTAAAGAGACAAATATACCCAACCCCTGAGGATACGACCCTACTTGCCCTGTTTACAAATTCATAATTATTTGTGAAAAAAAATCATCCCATTCGGGTATATCAGATCAAACAAACTCTTCGAGAACAGGCTGAATCAAGTAACCCATTGCACACCTAGAGTCCCTGCTCCAGTACTTGGAATTGGATTTTGGTCATTTTAACTGTCAATTAGGTTTAATTTTATTATTGTACAGGTTTCGACAACCTATCAATTTTTGGCGCGCTGCCGGGGACTGACGTTATTATTTGTTTCTTTTTTTTAAAATTCATTTTTGTTCTAACTTTCTGGTGCTTTTCAAGTGTATGCCTCGTTCTTCTCGTACAAATGAATTAATTTTCGACCCCGAGGTAGAGAAGACTGCGCGTAGGATAAGAAAAGAGACCAGACAGCTCAGAGAGGAGCACTCCAGTGCTGCATCTCAGAGACCTGAGTCAGAAGTTGAACCAACAGATTCATTTGGTGACATTTCGAGTGACTCTGACCAGGAGGAAGGCACAATGACTAATGCACGAATATTAAGGGAGTTGGCTGCTCCTGATTTAAATCAGCAGCCTTTATGCATTACCTTCCCCACCTTAAATGACAACACTCCATTTGAACTAAAATCTGGTCTAATTCATCTTCTACCATTTTTTCATGATTTACCAGATGAGGAGCCTTATAAGCATTTGCAAGAGTTTGATGTTGTGTGCAACAGTATGAAATCCCCGGGCATTACAGAAGAGCAAATAAAAATGAGGTCATTCCCTTTTTTCTTGAAAGATTCTGCAAAGGACTGGCTGTACTACTTGCCACTAGGTAGTATCACCACGTGGGACCAATTAAAGAAAAAATTTTTAGATAAATATTTTCCTGCGTCCAGGGCTGCAAGTCTAAGGAAAGAAATTTGCGGGATCAAGTAGCACCCAGGGGAGTCAGTTTATGAGTATTGGGAGCGGTTCAAGAAGTTGTGCATCAAGTGCCCCCAGCACCAGATTAGTGAGCAGTTGCTTATACGGTATTTTTATGCGGGGCGCCTTTTCAGGGACAGGAGCATAATTGATACTACAAATGGAGGGGCATTGGTGAACAAAACCCCTCGGGAAGCATGGGAGTTAATTGAGGGAATGACAGAGAATTCACAACAATTCGGTACGAGGGAGGATGTTCCAATACGCAAGGTAAATGAGGTAGAGACATCCTCTATCCAGCAGCAGCTAAGTGAGTTGACATCCTTCGTTAGGCAACTGGCTGTGGAAAATGGATCACAAGCCAAGATATGTGGGGTTTGCACTGGTATGGGTCACTCTACAGACATGTGCCCAATGATTCAGGAAGAAACTGCAGAACAGGTGAACATGGCTGGTCACGCGCCCGCGCCAAGAAAGCAATACGACCCTTACTCAAGCACCTACAATCCCAGTTGGAGAGAGCATCCCAACCTCAGTTATGGAGGGAATAGGCAGTCCAACTTCGTACCAAATAGGCAGCAAGGGTACCAGCAGCAGTACCAGCCTCACCAACCACCACCCCCTTCGAACTCGAGGCCGTCCATGGAAGAGATGATGAAGCAGTTACTTGCGAACCAACAAAAGACGGATTCAAACCTGCAAATCATGAGGAATCAACTAGGACAAGTGCCATCATTGCAAAATCAAGTAAATCAAATGGCTATCACGATCAACCGTTTGGAGTCCCAAATTCAAGGGAAGCTGCCATCTCAACCTGAGTTGAACCCGAAGAATGTGAGCGCCATGACCTTGAGAAGTGGCAAGGAGATTCAAGGTCCTGAGCCTGTGATCCCTAAGGACAAGGATGAGGAAAAGATTGAAAATGAGCTTGAAAAGGAGGACAGCAGTGGCACAAATCCTCAGGTACTTCTAGATCAAGTCATTACAGTTAAAACTAACCCGCCTCCCTTTCCTAGCAGGTTAGAAAAATTGAAAAAGCAGGATAAGGAGAAGGAGATCCTGGAGGTGTTTCGTAAGGTAGAGATTAATATCCCCCTCTTAGACGCAATCAAACAAGTACCAAAATATGTCAAGTTCCTAAGGGACTTGTGTGTCAATCGAAGGCGGTTGAGGGGAGATGAAAGGGTCATTGTTGGAGAAAATATGTCAGCGGTCCTGCAGAGAAAGCTTCCACCAAAGTGCGGGGACCCAGGTATGTTTACTATTCCCTGTAGGATAGGCAATACTGTGATTAGGAAGGCCATGTTGGATCTAGGGACATCAATTAATGTAATGCCTAAGTCTATCTATGCTTCTCTGAACCTAGATCCATTAAAGAAACTGGAATAATCACAATTAGCTGACCGAACTAATGCATATCCTGATGGGTTGGTTGAAGATGTGTTGGTAAAGATTAATGATTTGGTGTTTCCAGCTGACTTTTATGTACTTGATATGGATGATGACCACTCCCCCGATCCCTCACCTTTGTTATTAGGTAGATCCTTTTTGAGTACAGCACAAACAAAAATTGATGTTAATAAGGGTACCTTATCCATGAAATTTGATGGAGAAATTGTATATTTTAATATTTTTGATACTATGAAATACCCCTCAAACTCAAATTTCAGCTCTATTTTCTCTATAAGTACTATTGACCCTGCGATGCAGGAAGTGTTTGAAACTGTTGGCAGGGATGAGTTGGAGAGATTGTTTTAACCAAGCACCTCGAGTTGGAGACAACTCCTGAGGTGGAGTGGAGTGAAGATTTAAAATGCACGATAGGAGCATTACACTCATTGCCAACCTCCACAAAAAGGTACGAAATTTCACCTATATTCATTCCCGAACCTCACCAGAGGGTATTGCCATCTGTGGTGCAGGCACCTATTTTGGAGTTGAATCCCCTACCAGAGCACCTGAAGTATGCGTATCTGGGTGACAACGAAACACTTCCGGTAATTATCTCATCGGAACTGTCAAAAACTCAGGAGGAGAAACTGATCCGAGTCCTTAGAGAGCATAAAGAGGCGATAGGTTAGACAATTGCATACATTAAGGGGATCAGCCCGGCCATCTGTATGCATCGGATTAAATTGGAAGAGATTGCTGAACCTGTTCGGCAGGCTCAAAGGAGGCTCAACCCCCTCATGATGGAAGTTGTAAAGAAAAAAATTTTAAAATTGCTAGATGTGGGGATCATTTTTGCAATATCAGATAGCCATTGGGTGAGCCCGGTCCAGGTAGTCCCAAAGAAGACAGGAGTGACGGTAGAGGCCAACCAAACAGGTGAGCTCGTGCCAGTGTGCAAACCCACTGAATGAAGGCAGTGTATTGACTACCGTAGGCTAAACGCCGTCACCAAAAAAGACCATTTCCCTCTCCCTTTCATTGACCAAATGGTTGAACGTTTGGCTTGTAGAGTTTACTATTACTTTTTGGATGTATTTTCAGGATATTTTCAGATAGCAATTGTACCAGAGGACCAAGAGAAGACGACCTTCACGTGCCCGTTCGGGACCTTTGCCTATAGACGAATGTCATTTGGGTTGTGCAATGCACCTGCAACTTTTCAAAGATGTATGGTAAGCATCTTTTCTGAGTATGTTGAGAAAATAATTGAGATTTTCATGGACGATTTCAGTGTGTATGGTGATAGTTTTGATACATGTCTAGATAACCTGAAATTGATCCTGATAAGGTGTATAGAGACTAATCTTGTACTTAATTGGAAAAAATGTCATTTTATGGTTGACCACGGGATAGTCTTAGGTCATGTTGTGTCGTCTAAGGGTATTGAAGTTGATAGGGCGAAAATAGATGTTATATCTGCTTTACCTTACTCCGCGAGTGTGCAGGAGGTGCGCTCTTTTTTTGGACATGCAGGATTTTACCGAAGATTTATCAGGGATTTCTCGAAGGTTGGAGCCCCGTTGTTCCAATGTTTACAAAAGGATATAGCCTTCGAGTTTGATGACAAGTGTGAGAGAGCCTTCGACAAGTTGAAGGAATTGTTGACCTCACCACCAATCATCCAACTCCCTGACTGGAGTTTTCCATTTGAGATCATGTGCGATGCCAGTGATCATGTTGTAGGGGCTGTGTTGGGGCAAAGAGTAGGAAAGACAGCTCACGTTATCTACTATGCATCTCGAGCTTTGAATGGGGCCCAATTGAATTATTCCACTACTGAAAAGGAGCTTCTTGCAGTAATTTTTGCTTTAGAGAAATTCAGGTCATATTTGTTAGGTGCTAAAGTAATTGTATTCTCTGATCATGCAACATTAAGGTACCTAATGATCAAGAAAGATGCAAAATTGAGGCTTATCAGGTGGATATTGCTACTACAGGAATTTGACCTGGAGATAAGGGATAAAAAAGGCTCAGAGAATCTAGTAGCCGACCATTTGAGTCGCATACCAGTTGGGGAGGAGAACGAGCCATTGAAGGATGCATTTCCTGAAGAGCATTTATTTTCTCTAAATTCTCAATTGCCTTGGTATGCCGATTTAGTCAATTATCTAGTAACAGGTAATTTCCCTGCAGGTTGGCCAAAATCGAAGAGAGAAAAATTGAAAAACGATGCCAAGTATTTCATCTGGGATGACCCGTACCTGTGGAAGAGATGTGCAGATCAAGTGATGAGACGATGTGTAAGTGAGGGTGAATTTCAACCAATTTTAACCTTTTGTCATACTCTTGCATGTGGAGGTCATTTTGGACCCAAGAGAACTGCTCATAAGGTATTAAAAAGTGGATTTTATTGGCCTTCATTGTTTAAGGATGCTTATGTGTTTTGTAAGTCATGTGATCGCCGTCAAAGGGTAGGTAATATAGCTCGTAGAGATCATATGCCCTAAGTCCCGTTGATTTTTGTCGAAATTTTTGATGTCTGGGGTATAGATTTCATGGGGCCTTTTCCTACTTCATTTGGTTTTATATATATTTTGCTGGCAGTTGATTATATGTCTAAATGGGTGGAGGCTAAGGCCACTCGAACTAATGACTCGAAAGTAGTTGCAGATTTTATCAGATCAAATATTTTTGTGCAATTTGGACTGCCAAGAGCTATTGTCAGTGATAGGGGAACACACTTCTGTTATAAAATCATAGCTGCGTTATTTTGCAAGTATGGTGTACTCCACAGGGTCTCAACGTCGTATCACCCTCAAACTAATGGTCAAGCGGAGGTATGAATCGGGAGATTAAGTCCATTTTGGAGAAAATGGTGCGCCCCGATAGGAAAGATTGGAGTCAACGGTTGGAAGATGCACTATGGGCCTATCGGACGGCGTACAAAACCCCCATAACGATGTCACCGTACAGATTGGTATTTGGGAAGCCGTGTCACCTTCCAGTGGAGTTCGAATACAAGGCTTTTTGGGCGATAAAACAATGCAACATGAACTTAGAAGAGGCCGGTGCCCAACAAAAGTTGGATTTGCAAGAATTGGAGGAGATCCGGAATGAAACCTACGAAAATGCACTAATTTACAAGGAGAGGAGTCGGGCATTTTATGACCAAGAAATCTCTAGAAAAACCTTTGAAGTTGGTCAGAAGGTCCTCCTGTACCAATCTAGGCTTAAGCTCTTCCCAGGTAAGCTACGTTCCCGTTGGATTGGACCTTTTATTGTTACTCACGTGTTTCCATATGGTGCAGTTGAAATCCAAAGTGCTAAAACAGACAACAAATTTGTGGTGAATGGACACCGTCTCAAACATTATTACGAAAGTTTTTCAAGTGGAGAAGTGGAGACAATAAATCTAGATGCACCACCGTGTCCTAATCAGTGACACTTTACCATGTCTAGCCAAAGACATTAAAGAAAGACGCTCATTGGGAGGCAACCCAATTGTTGCTTTTAATTGTTTGTTTGATTTCGTGTGATAGTTTAAATATGTTTTCCTTGAATTTGAATGATTTCGGGTTTCAATTTTCGATTTTGATGATTTTGTAGGTGTCTTGGAGAGCTCACGGTCAGAATCGTCAGAAGAAGTTCTTGCCCTCATGACGTGCCCGCGTCATGACCCATGAAGAGCTCAAGGTCAGAGAGCTCCCATGTCCTCATTCCGTGCTTTCGTCAGAGAGCTCAATGTTGAGTTTTGTAATAATTAAAAAAAAATCAAAAATTTTTTTTAATTGACACAAAAATAAAAAAATATAATAATAAGATATATAAAAAGAAAAAAATGAGAAATTTTTTTTTTCTTCATCGTAGCTTAAATCTTAAAAAAAAAAAAATCTTTCTTTTTCATTTTCCTTCTTTTCTTTTCTTTCTTTCTTTTTCTTTCTTTTTTCTTCTTCTTCTTTCTTCTTTCTTCTCCGCCGCTTCCTCCCTCAACCCACCCCCGCTGCCCCCCTTCCCTCTGTGCACGCCGACGCCGCGATTGCCGCCGCCCGTTGCGCACCGCCGCTGTTCTTCCTCCGAATCTCGCTCTCTCTCCGCGCGAGTAGCCCACCTCCACCCCAGCTCTACCTCGCGCGCAACCCAGCTTCTCAGCCGCACAAGACAGCCAGCCCCACCACGCCGCCGCTGCTCTGCGCACGCCGCTCTGCAACCCGCACGCCGAGCTCCACCAGGGACGACCAGCCGGCGCGCCGCCGTTCCTCCTTGGCCGCGACCCGAAGCCCTCGCGCGAGCTCTCCTCTCTTCGATTCACCACCGCACGTCACTGCCTCTGCCCCGGCTCATCTCCAGCGTACGCCAACCCCGCGTTGTGCTCCACCTCGTCGCCGCCGGAGCTCCGACCGGCAGCTCACGCCTTCTCTCTCTCGATCTCTCTGTTCGCTACCACCAGTCCGCCTTCTTCAAAAATCCGACAGTGGGGTATTTGTAACTCATTTCCCAACTCCTTATTTTTATTTGCATTCGTTGGAAGTGTTCATTAATGTGGGTCTGTTGTTGACATTGTGTCATCCCCTGTGTGTGTATTTCGACTACACTGGGTTATTTCTCCTTTATTGACTGACTGATTGGAAGCTGGGGGTTTGAGATTAAGTTGTTACTGTCGGATTTCTACACTATTATTGCTTGAATTGTTGACTTCATTCGACGAGATAGATGGTTGCCTGCTAATGGGTTGGGATTGTTGTAATTAAATTTCTGAATTACTCTTGTGGGTTTTGGGGTATTTTTGGGAGCTCTTGCTACGGGTTCACTGCTGGGGACATTTGTTTAATTTTTGAAGTGGAATTGTCTAGTTTTTGGATGGGTTGGAATATTACAATTGTCTGTGATAATTGGAAGAAAACTCGGCCAGGGTAGTGACTGTTGAAATTCTGGTTGAATTGATTCGGCAATTGCATTCCTTGTTGGCATTAGTAGTGTTTTATCGACTTCTTGATAACATCCTGAGTGCTGTGTTCGATTTCTGAATTGGAGGGGCTCTATCTGTGTTTTCGCTCTACTCAATTGTGCCAGTTGCTGTCCCGATTGACTCACTATTTGGCACTGGGTATTCATATTTGTTGGTGGTTGAGTACATATTCAGGGACTACTGCTTTGCTATTACCCTGCCCGTGCTACTTGCTTTGTGTGCTAGCAACTCTATAGTTGGGTTTTTATTGGTTTGCAGTTATTATTAGAAGAAATGGTGAGACCAAAATCTTCCTCTAGGTCTAGATCCTCTCAGTCTCAACCCCCACCTCAAGCCTCCATTCCTGTGAATACACCTACCAACCTACCCTCTTCTTCTAGTGTCCGAACCCGTTTGGGTAGGGGTAGGGGTGCTCAGGTAGATACCCCCGCTCACTTTGGGGGGCATTTGACCTTCACCAGACCCACCGATCAGTAGAGATACGCTAAGGTCTGTGAGAAGCGTATCATATCCTGTAAATCTTGTGATAGACTCTCTCTGACTACCCTCGGTATACGGGAGGAGGTTGATCAGATGTTCACCGCCATTGGGTGGCGCCCGTATTTTGATATTTCTTGCCCCGCTTTTGTTGAGCTGATTCGGGAGTTTTACTCCACCTTTGAGTTCGAGTTGCCTACGAGGTATACCGTTGAAACACCGAATGTCATTCATTTCCATCTAATGGGTCGGGAGTTCAACTTCTCCATTATCCAGTTCAATTTGGCATTTGGATTTATTACTAGAGAGTTTGCTGAGACTAGGGAGTATGCGGAGAGTGCCTGTGATTACATAGAGCCATTTCTCTCCCACTACCATGATGTGTGGGAGGACATGTCCGTCGATCGGCACCGCTACGACTCTTCTAGATCTAGGAGCTCATTTTTTAAGGATCCTAGTGCCCGATTCTTAGCCTACAGCTACTCGAGGCGCAAGGACAACTCCGGTATACTCTCTCGACCTGAGTTTTTCTTCATCTGGAGTATGAATAACAATATCAAGGTCAACTTGGGGTGTTGGTTGGCGGCACAATTCAAGACTGTTTTGACCAAAAAGAACAAATCTCTGATCCTTGGGTCCTACATCACCCACTTGGCGACCCAGTTGGGAGTTCTTAATCTGGATGACCACGACCTACATTTGGCATTCGAGATGGAGCGCCTGGACGTGGACTGCTTAGAGAAAATGGGAGTCGTCGAGCGCCTGCCCAATGGTTTCTACCAGTTTACTCCTCCGGGACCAGTTCGAGCTCAGGGTACGCAGCTTTTGACACAGGCGGGGCCCTCTTCATTCCCTGGGTCGGCCGAGGACACCGCTGGACCGTCTACCTCCGCCCCACCCCCTCCACCACCTGGGGCTCCTGAATGGCAACAACTCTGGGAGCAGGTTCAGAATTTGGAGGCTCGGATGCTCAACATCGACCTCAATGTAGCCGGCATAGCGCAGAATTTGGCGCAATTTTTGCATCGTGCGGGTTTCCCTCCTCCATTTCCGGCCCGCCCACCACTTTGACCCGACTTCAGGGAAGTTTTGCTGCCCTTTCTCCCACTTTTGATGTTTATTTGTCACATTGAGGACATTGTGTCTTATAGGTGTGGGGGGGTCTAATGGGGTGCCTGTTTTTTTTCTTTAGTTTTTAGTTTCTAGTAGTTTCTAGTTTTATTTCTAGTTCGTGACTTGTCTATCTTTCATTCATTTTCGTTCTTTCTTGATTGGTGTTTAGTTCTCATGTGAATACCAGGATTTGGTGTTGGGGTATTGCCTCTAATTCTACTTTTGCCAAGTTTTTAAATAAAAGTGTATCGAGTTAATGTGATTGAGTCCAAAACATCTCTTTGGTGAATATCGGACTGCTTGATTCTTTTGGTTTCTTTGTTAACTTTTCTAGGCATAGGGAATGACTGTTGGCGTTTTAATGCGAATTGGTCCAATATTGACTCTAGCTCTCCATGTTTGGCAATAATGAGGCAAGCTGCTCCTATTTTTGGTTTTTAGTGTTGTTATTTTGCGATTTTGCATTGTTTGGCTGTGAATAAGTTTGACTGTACTCCGCTATTAGTTACTACTGAGTAACCGGGGATCTGCACCTAAAAGTGTCGATTCTCGCGTCAAAAAGTAGTACTTTCTATGAGTACGTGGTCGTATAGCGGTAGGAGCTGAATAACCGGGCTCTTTCATCTAAAAATGTTGGAGTTCGAGTCAAAAGGCTCCCATGGCTAGACACTAAGTCTTTTTGTGTTATTATTATAAAAAAAAAGGGGCATGGGAAAAAGAAGAAGAAAAAAAAAGAGGGAGAATGAAAAAATGAAAAAAAATAATAAAAAAAGAGAAAAGAGAAAAGTGCAGGTTGTGTTAATGCGTGTTAGAGGTTAGTTCGCCGTTTTATGGACTTAATATGGAGACTTTGGTTAATATTTGGACTGGTTGCTGATAAATGTTGTGCGTCATTCCTTTTTCTTAGATTAGTTAATTTAGAATTGGAGGAGTTTGGAGTTTCGAGGCTAACTGGGGGGATGCTTCTCGGATTTTAATCACTAGTACTCGATATATGATTTTTCTTGATATCTTGGCAATTCGGTAGATAGAGCAATGACCATTGTCAAATTTTAGTGTCTGTGTACTTTTCTTATGCTTGAGGGCAAGTATGGTTTAGGTGTGGGGGGAATTGATAGGTTATAATTTCCTCCTTTATTTTATTATTAATTTTCCCTATTACCTGACCTGATATGGATTAATTGCTATATTCTACTCACTTTTAAGTATTTTGCATTCATTTCAGGGAGTAGAACGAAATTATGATAACAAGTACCAATTTAGCAGAAAAGGAGCCCAAGTGATAGAGCTTGTCCTAGGGGCATTTTTCGAAAAGAAGATGTCATGCCCATTTCGGTAATTTCTGCAAAGGAATGACGGACGAAGGGCTTCTTTCTCCTGGTGTGCCGCCGCAATTAAAAGGGGAGCAATAAACTAGAATTGGGGGGCAGAGGACTAGCTGAGCACTTTTTTGTTGACTTTTTCCTTTCGACTTTTTTCTTGGCCGTTTGGGACTTACGAATGTCAGGAGTTTAGCCATTCTTGGCTTTGACTTTTCTTCCTTAGTTGCTTTTAGTAGTCTTTTTCCTTCTTGTGCGGGGGACGAAGTGACAACAATGAATTGCCTTCTGCAGTTTTTCTATCTATTCAATATTCGGAGGAGTTAGATTCTCCAAATATCAACGGACGATGGCCGCTGCTCCCTCTGCAATTTTGTTTGGGTTTTGTTCATCAAATATGAACTAATTCCCTCACTCTAGGCAAGGGACAACGGAGGATTTGGTTCGTCTAAAATTATGAGATCGATTTAATTTAATCTTTTCCTTTTATTTATTAGTATTCGCATATTCCTTGATTGCTATGCTTATGGTTATTCAATTAATTGATTGTCGTGGATCCAAATAATTAATTGATTTGGTAATCTTTTGTCAATTAGGGCATTAAATCCGTAATTGTTTAATTGTCCTGAAATAGTGACAACTGGCACGATTAGATTCGTGCCAGGGGGATACGCGGGCTAATCTAAAATAACTCTGGTGGTGCGTTAATTGGTTAGAATAGGGCTCCTCTTACACGTAAGGTAATTGGGGAATTAAATCTTACGGGCGTACCTAAGATTATTTCCTAATTAGAGCAGTGATTAACGGGCGTACCTTAATCACCGACCCAATAAGGAGGTGTTGACTGCCATCGCTTGTTTGGTAGTTATAACCTATTTATTGATAAATAATCGGAATTGCCTTTGTTTCAATGATCAATTAGGTGAACCATTGCTGAAACTATTTCTTGGCTAGATCTTTAATTAATATTACCTTGATTTTAGTGAATTGCCATTTGACTTTTAGTTGCCTACTTTATTTTATTTTTAATTGTTTACTTGTTTTAATTAGTTTAGGCCTTTAATTATTGTTACTCTGAGTTCAGTGAATTGTTGTTTAATTTCTAGTTAGTTATTTATTTTTTATTTTCTTATTTACATTTATTTGATTGTCGTCGTTCCTACAAAATCACCTCCTGTGTTACTTTGGATTTCTAAAGAGACAAATATACCCAATCCCTGAGGATACGACCCTACTTGCCCTGTTTACAAATTCATAATTATTTGTGAAAAAAAACCATCCCATTCGGGTATATCGGATCAAGCAAACTCTTCGAAAACAGGGTGAATCAAGTAACCCATTGCACACCTAGAGTCCCTGCTCCAGTACTTGAAATTGGATTTTGGTCATTTTAACTGGCAATTAGGTTTAATTTTATTATTGTACAGGCTTCGACAACCTGTCAAGTCTTAAGAAAACGGATCTAAAGATGTAGTTGAAAAGAAAATTGAAGTGTAAGAAATGAGACCCCAACATCAAATTGTTCAAGTGAATGAAACCAATGAACAATCTCCAAATGCGGTAACATCTTCTCCATTCCCTAATCAATATTCTCCTAACTCTTGTTCTTTAATCCCTGTTAGTAAAATTGACTTTATTATACTAGATGATTTTGAATTTTATGATAGGAATAGGTTAAGAGTTGCGTTGGTAAAATATTTTGAACCAGCAAGAACGCACGATGGAGAAGTGAGTGAAGAATTAAAGTCATTAGTTGTTTGTTTGGCACCATCTACTAATCCATGGAAGACCGTATCTCGTGTGTTCAATGATTACTCTATTTATGAGGGATATCATGACTACATAGAAGATGAAACACTGAAACGAGTTACACGATTTTATCCTCCATGAATAAAAATGACAATGTCTAGCCAAAGACATTAAAGAAAGGCGCTTATTGGGAGGCAACCCAATCCATTTTTTTTAGTTGTTTGTTAATTTTTTTTATGTATTCTTTATTATGTGTTTCAATATGTTTCTCTTAGACTTTTCATATTTGATGGCTTAATTTTTCATTATTGATGATTCGCGGGCTTCCTACTAATTAGGCGTGCCCACACCAATTAGGCACGTCTAAGGAAGGCAATTTTCGTCTGCGGACAGAACACTCTTCAGTAGTTAAACGTACCCACGCCAATTAGGCACGCTTAAGGAAGGCAATTTTCGTCTGCGGACAGAAGACTCTTCAGTAGTTGCGGGCAGAAGATTTTTCTGTAGTTAGACATGTCCATGCCAAGTGATCACGCCTAAGGCATGAATTTTCGTCATTTCGGCAAAAGGTTCAGCATTAGTTAGACATGCCCACGTCATGCGGTTATGCTTAAGGAACTTAATTTCTGAAAGTTGGTCAGAAGATTCAAGGGCAATTAGGCGTGCCCACGTCTAATGTAGTGATAAATTTTTTTTTCTCTCTTTTCTTTTTTCTTCCTTTTCCTTTCTTTTTCTTTCTTTCTTTCTCTCTTCTTTCTCTTTCTTCTTTCTTTCTTTCTTCCATCCTTCTCCATCCAAACTCCACCACCGCCAACCATCAACATACGTCAAGTTTCACAATCAATTGCCCCTCACTCGTAGCTGTCCACGACCCCCTCGGTTATCAGGAAAGTTTTGTTATTCTTATTACTTTTCTTTTATTCTTTATTTTATATTGAAGACAATGTAAGATTTAGGTATGGGGAGATAGCATATGATAGTATATTGGAAAAGTACAAGTGTAGGTATTTTTATTGGAATTTTTTGTTTGATTTCGTCGAATTTATCCAATTTTTGCCTATCTCTATGCATACTTGTGGTTGTTCCTGATAAACGATGGTTAAATATCTCAAAATTTTCTATTACTAAATTTTATACTCTAAAGGTGTTAAGTATGACATGGTTAAATCTAAAAATATCTCTTTGGTGAATATTCGAGATTTTGTGACTTTTGCACTTTTTGGTTAACTTCTCTAAATATTGTAAATATTTGTCTAGCATTTTTTTATGCAAATTGGTTCAACTATTAATCTTAGTTCTCTATGTTTAAGAAATGAAGTGGGTTTGTGTAATCTTTAATTTTAATTTGGTACTTATTTAGGAATAGTATTCAGCTATACTCCACTAGTATCATTGTCTAGTAATCGGAGGTCTTCACCATAAGTGTCGATTTTCGCGTCAAAAAGTGACGATAGTTATGACTATGTGATTTTTAAGCAATAATGGCTGAGTAACTGGGCTCCTTCATTTGGCCAATGTCAGAATTCGCGTCAAAACGTTTAAATGGCTAAAGACTAAGCATTTTTCCTGAAAAAAAATCAATCAAGTGTGAGGATATTTTAGAAAAAATGTGAAAGTGTTTGAATGAATTATCAGCCCGCTGATCCATGAATTTTAATGTTGAGATTTTGCTTAATAGTCAAATCATTTGCTAATGGATGCTGGTTGAATATTTTATATTCTTAGATTAGTTAGTCATAAATTGAAAGAGCCCTTGATCTTGAAAGCTAACTGGAGAGATATTTCTTAAAACTTGCCACTAATACTTGACATATGTTTTAATTGTATATTGACAATAGAAAATTTGAATAATAACCATTGTTTGAATTTGATTGCTTGATTTGTGTTCTCATGCTTGAGAACAAGCATGGTTTAGATGTGGGGGAAATTGATAGGTCATAATTTGTTGTTAAATTTATAATTATTTTTCCCTTGATTTTAACCAAATATTATTTTAATTGTCAAATTCTACTTATATTTGGTGTTTTATGTTAATTGTAGGGTATTGGAATAAAAAGTGCTAAAATGAGTGATTTTCTTGGAGTTGATTGTCAAGCGCAAGTTTTCCAATTCAAGATAGAGTCTACGTGGAATATTGGTTGAAAATTAGGAAACTGCCAGTTTTTATTAGATGTCTTATTAGGAAACAATTGGCATTATTCTTGAAGTTATCTTAGTCAATTAGAATTCTAGTCTCGGTTTACCAATTAATTAGTAGTCATTAGGTTTCTTCTCATGACTTTTGGAAGGGAGCCGCCACTTGCTTTTGGCTTGTCGGCTGGCCCTTTCATTAGTTTTAGGGAAAAAGACATTTGCAAACTCCCAACGGATTTTCTTGTAAGCATGGCTTGTTCTCCACCAATGGAGAACTAATTTCATACTTCTAGTCAAGGGAACAACTGAAGATTTGGTTCAACAATAACTGTGAGATCTAAATTATTTTAATTGTTTCTTTCATTCATTAGTATTTGTATGTTTTCTGCTTTTATTGGCTATAACTATTGTGTATAATTGAATAGTTACGCAATATATAATTATTCACGTAGTCTATTCGCTAATTAGGGGTAGTTGAATCCGTAACTGTTCGATTACTCTCATCTTGGCAGCAACTAACATAATTGGGTTTATGTTAGGGAAACGTATAATCTAATTTAAATAAACTCTCGTAGCGTGTTTATTGATTAGAGTAGCGTTTCTCTAGTTTCTAATGCAATTGGAGAATTAAATCCTATGGTCGTACCTAGAGTTATTCCTAAATTAGGGAAATAATCAATGGTCATACCTTGACTATCGAGACAATAAGGAGAGACTGACTGTCAGATCGTATCGGCAGCTAAAAACCTACTTATTAATGAATGTAGGAATTATATTTGAATCAATGATCAGTTGCATGAACCATCTCTGAAGTGTATCCTTGGTTAGAGTTTTTTCAATTATTTTTCTCTATTAATTATTTTTCGCAGTTGATTAATTTAGTTAACAATTCATTAGCATTTAATTTTCGGACCCCCCGTTTCGCCTTGACTTGAAAAGGAACGAATTTATCCACAGTTCCTGAGGAGACGACCCTGCTTGCCACTATGTACGAATTAATAATTTTCTGTCGGCTAATTAATTATGGTATATCGGATTAAGCAAACTCTTCGGAGTCAGGGTGAATCAAGTAACCTATTGCACATCCAGATTTCCTGCTCCAGTACCTGGAATTGATTGTTGACTGCTTTTGGTGGTAGTTAGGTTTTTATTATTGTACAGGCTCGACACCTGTCAACTGGCAGCTTTGACATATCATCACGCCATCAAATTCATGATTAAAGAAACAACAAATAGCGCTTTTCTGACCACACAAGAGAAAGTTTCAACAAGCGGTTTAAATAATAAAAAAATGAGTTTCAGCAAGTGGTTTGGAGCAAACAAAGTGGGAGCGACACAAAATATGCAAGACGCGAAAGTCAAAGCAACTAAAAACTTGAAAATGTTGACATGCATTTGGCATTTTAGCATATGATTTCCCCTGAATTGTGATCCTTTGTCACACTTGTCCAATCACTGATGGTTGATGGATCTCCTAAATACATTTATATTACAATTTTGAATATTAATTAGTTGATGGATTTGTTTCAATGATGGCTACATTATCTTGCTTTTAAATACTTTTCTATTAACAGAATTTTTCTCAAAACTGCACCTGAAATCCTTTTTAACACAGACACTAGTTAATTAAATTGTCAATTCAAATATAGGCAGAGTAGGTCATTGAAGATGTTAACAAGCAAAATAATCCAATAGAAGATGTACCCGAAGCTCCATGAATGATTTACATGGCATGCCAAAGAAATGAAAAGGCCCTTTAGGCATTGTTTTAAAAATCGGATCGGATCGATCAGTTTGACTAGTCGGACCGCGAACCGGTCATAGGTCCGGTCCGATTCATATCTTGGTTTGATTGGATTTAAAAATCGGTAAGAAGCGTTTGAACCGTGTAAACCGTTGAACTGGCGATTTTTTTGTATTTGTCTATTAAATTGAAAAAAAATATATTAAAAAAAGATTAGGTTTTTTAACCCTAAAGACTAATTATTAAATGCCATATCCACTCACTTTCTTCTCATTTTTTATCTCTTATCAAGTTTGCATCTTTATTTTCTATTTCCTAACTTCCTCTAAACTCAAAACTTTTTTTTTAAAGTTGCAATTTCTAAATCCCAAAAACGTGAATTAAAAATTTAAATTCAGAATGTCTAATTCCCATGAATGTGAATTTTGTGATAATTTTAGAATATTGTGGCATTTTTGGGTTGGGTTTAAGATTATTTTTTCGTGGATACAATCAATATTGAGATAAAATTTATTTGTTGCAACTTATAATTTAAAATTTTTATTTGTAAAAATCCAAGTTCTTTGAAAATATTAAACTTTTCATCATATAAAGTTTTAAATTAGTCCATTGCATGTCTTATTTTGTACATATATATTTAGATAAATTATTTTTAAAAAATTCATTGAACTAGGTTTAAACCGGTCAGATCAGTTGAATTTTGATCCCAACATCTCGCCAATTCAATTAATGGTCCGAGTTTCAAAACAATGCCTTTAGGAGATGGACGAAAAACTTACCAAAAGTGAAACCAAAGTCCTTTTTATTATATATGTAGGATACCTGAATAATTCCATTCATGAGTTGGTAGGGCAGCAAACATGCTGGTGACCTATGCATCATGTTCACAAAAGTTTCTTCTCTTTTTCTCTAGTTGGTTGAATCTCATATGCAATTTACAAAATGTTTCATTGTCTCTGAAGTGCTTAATTGAGATTGTGCACTCAAATGATAAGAACAATTTAGGTGTACAATGAGATTAGGAATTGTTACAAGAATCATAATTGATGAAATCATGCCATAATTATTCGAAGGATCCACTTGAACATAATACAGCATTACAAATCGGGCGGAGATAGTCAATTAATTCAATACAATCTATGAAGAAATCATTAGCTGTCGGTGTTGTGTTTTGATAAAAGTATATACTCCCTCCGTCCCACTTTGATAGTCATGTACTCCTTTTTCATCTGTCCCAAATTGTAGTCCACTTTCCAATTGAAGAATGTAGTTGTATTTTAAATTTTCTAAAATACCCTTATTCAATGTAAGTAGTTGTTACTATAAACCTATTCCATTTAATGAGAGTTGATCCTTTTTTTACCATCAATTCAAATTCCCATAAAATTATACCATATTTAATGTGAGGGTATTTTAGAAAAATAGCAATCTAAATTTACTTTTCCAACAAAATTAACTACTTTTTCTTAAACTGTGTGAAAAAAGAAATAGGACTATCAAAGTGGGATGGGGGGAGTAGCATTTTACAGTGCGTTGCTCAGCTGTGTTAGGTGTGATGTCGGTGTTGTCCACATATGAATGTTGATTAATGTACAATTGTTTATGTGTGCATTTTTTTTGGTGGGTCAACAGTTTGGGCTCCACTTTAAATGACTTTAGTTTTAACATTTCTGTAGCAGTGAGAGCAGAGCAATTCTCTACTTCTCTGAGTCAAAGCTCCTTCAAATTCTCAAAAATTTGATTGTTTGGTAATTTTATCAATCACAATCACTATGATTTTGATTAATTAATTAGTTAATGATAAAAAAATTGTTACCGAAACTTATAAAGTATTTAGGAATTAAAACTCAAATATAGATTTTGAATTAATTTTATATACACTAACAATGCATACATTAGTATCTTTATATGCACATCATTTAATTAAATTTTATATTTGAAGTTGATTATTTTACACATATAGCATGTATTCAATAGTGATAATATATACATTAGTAGTGTATACAATATTGAACCTAAGTTTTACCATTTTTTTTGTGTTTGCTCTTCTCTTTCTTCTATCTTTTCTCGGTCTTTCTATTGCACATATACTCTTTTTTATTTTTTTTTTAAAAAAAGAATCAATAGTACATCTTCACTTATCCCTTTGATAACTCAAACCTGTCACCTATCAAGTAAATATTGATTCTTTAAAAGAAGAAAAAAGAAAGCAATTAAATAGCGACCCCTTTCAAAGTTTATCAATCCCCAATAACTTATCCCGAATAACTCAAGTCTGAATTTTGGATTTAATTTTGTAAACATTAATAGTGCGTACATTAGCACCTTTAGATACATGTCATTTAATTAAATTTTATAGTTGAAGTTGATTATTTTACACATACAACATATATTTAATAGTTATAATGTATACATTGATAGTGTAAATAACATTGATTGTAAGTTTTAATTTTTTTTCCTCTTGTCTTTCTCCTATCTATTCATCACTTTCTCTATTTCATTTAGTATTATTTTAATTAAAACTAAAAGATATAAGGGCAAATAAACATATTTTTTCATTTTGTAATTTTTAAAAAAAGAAGTAATAGTAGTTCCTCACTTATCCTTTTGATGGTTCACACCTGTCACCTATCAAGTAAATATTGATTCTTTTAAAAAAAAAATAAAGTAGTTAATAGCAACCTCTTTAAAAAGTTTATCATATCCAATTACTTATCTCGAGTAACTTTCGTGAAACTATGAATATCACTATATTTAATTTTGAAATTCATTCCGTAGTACAAAACTCACTTCCAAACACCCCTATTTTCTTGAGTGTGCCTTGAAAACCTTCTTTCAGTTGCATAAATACTGAGGCAACATTGTTGGCTCTTCAGTTCATTTAGCATCTTGTGATTCCTAAAGGCAAAAAAATCGAAGAAACCAAAAAAAAAAAAAGATAGAGAAGAAGATGTCAGAAAAATCTGAATCCTATAATCTACCTACTTGGATTCAGAAGGATGAATTGCCTGAAGATTTCAGAACCCTTCTCTCAACTCTACCCAGAGAAGAGGGATGGGGTGAGCCTTATGTGAGAACCCGTAAAATTTTCTTATTTTATATCATTTTATTCTAGTTCTTTTCATGCATGGAGTCAAAAGCCAAACTAAGGCAATTTTTTTTATAGTTTTAATACCCTTATACTGAAGCAAATATTGATAGAATGCGGTCTTAGGGTTTTGAAACCCTTTAAAATTTTGCCTTCGAGTTTTAACATTTCTTAACCCCATACTTGACCCCATTACAAAAACCATGAAATCCCGGCCTCCGCTTTAGTAATATTTCTAATGAAAATCCCTTAATCAAATGGTAAATGATGTCAATACACCTTCACTAATTTTACAAGGGAAGGATTGTCACACTGATACCATTATTTCTTAAAACACATTTCTGAATTGATAAAGACTAGCGACAAGATTTGTTCCTTAGGTGAAAACCTGAAAGGGCGCCTTTTTTAAAAAAATAAAAATAAAAAATAAAAATAAAAAGAAAAAAAAAGGAGGGAGAAAAAGAAGAAAGAAAAACAACAGAAAATAAAAGCAAATAAAATAAAATAAAATAAAATGGGTGGGGACAACCTTGGTGAAAACTTGAAAGGGCGCTAAGGTAGGGTTCCTGAATTATCGATCGAATTAGGAATGGAAAGTTGAGATCCGACTGTTGAGAAGCTGGTGGCTAGGTTTGTCTGGGTTTCTCCCCATATTGAGGTCCTTCTGACGATACTGATTTCTAGAAACGTGATATCTGAAGGGGTCAAATGTGACGTTTTTTTTATCATAGAAGGGCTATTCGAATTTGCATTCCGAGTCTTCGAGTTGTTCCGTAAACTTCATAAGAGTCATTTTTTTATCGTTGGAGAATTATTTTACTCCATTTGGTGTCCGTGTCCGTGCATGAAATAATTTGGTCTAAAACTTTTATTTGCTTCCATTTAACTCGACCAAGACACAACTCTGTAATTTATCGTAATTGGTGTATAAACATATTCTCTTATGATTTGTGCACAATTGGCTAAATACAGATGCTAGCGGATCAAGAAAGGGCTACACAAGATTTTTGAATCGAACAGTTGTGAGACATTGAAAGAATCAGTTTTCTCAAGATTCGAGGGACCGCATGGTGGAGGCATCATATTTCGTTATAATTATTTCTCTTTTGTAGGATTGAACTACACACGTTTCTTGAAAGAACGAAAAATCAGCAATCATCCAGTCAAGTTTGATCTACACTGGGGCAGTTTTACCACAAAGGTGATATCTGATCATTTAAAGTGAATCTGATATTTATTTAGAAAAAATGATAAAAAAATCACTTTCACTTTTTGATTCAAACACATTTTTTTATTTATTTTTTATTTTATTTTGTTGGGATTGAATTTTATCCCACCAATCTCGGCAGGTTTGGATTTTATCCCACTAACAATTTTTATTTTATTGGATTTAGATTTTATCCCACCAATCGGATTTTATCCCATCAACCCCGACAGGTTTGAATTTTATCCCACTGACCTTTTTATTTTATTGGATTTGGTTTTATCCCACCAATCTCGGCAGATTTGAATTTTATCCCACTGACCGTCTTTATTTTGTTGGATTTGAATTTTATCTCACCAACCCTGGTAGGTTTGAATTTTACCCCACTGACCTTTTTATTTTGTTGGATTTGGATTTTATCCCATCAATCTTGGCAGGCTTGGGTTTTATCCCGCTGATCCTTTTTATTTTTGTTGGGTTTGAATTTTATCTCACCAATCTCGGCAGGCTTGAATTTTATCCCATTGACTGTTTTTATTTTGTTGGGATTGAGTTTTATCCCACCAATCTCGACAGATTTGGATTTTATCATACTATCCATTTTTAATTTGTTGGATTTGGGTTTTATCTCACCAATCTCAGTAGGTTTGGATTTTATCCCGCTGACCTTTTTTTTTTATTTCTGTTGGTTTTGGATTTTATCCCACTAATTTTGGTAGGTTTGGATTTTATCCCACTGACTGTTTTTTATTTTTGTTGGGTTTGGATTTTATCCTACCAACCTTGGCAGATTTTGATTTTATTCTACTGACCGTTTTTATATTTTATCGGGTTTGGGTTTTATCCCACCAATCTCGACAGATTTGGGTTTTACCCAATGACCATTTTTTTATTTTGTTGGATTTGGATTTTATCCCACCAATCTCGGCGGGTTTGGGTTTTATCCCACCGATCGTTTTCATTTTTTCGGGTTTGAATTTTATCTTACTGACTGTTATTTTGTTAGGTTTGGGTTATCCCACCACTCCTTTTATTTTTTAGATTTAAATAATTAAGTTTTGATTGTAGTTGAGTCAGATAGATAAATAATTTGGTGTCTACGTTTTTGTCTTGAGTTTCTGCGAAATTCAGACAAAGAGAGGTAAGCTATAGACACAAAAAATTCTACCATTTTATTTTCTTCATTTTATTCCTATTTTTGTTCTTTTTTTGTTAAATTTTATTTATTCTTGTTTCACTTCTATTTCTTGAGAAAATTTATTTTTTAGAAAAATCAAAAAGGAAGGAAAAGAAAAGAAACACAAAAAAAGCAAAATCAGTTTTGGTAAAAAAAAAAAAAAAATTCCTTCCCACTGCTTGCGCGCCATTTCTTCAACCTTGGTACGAAAATTTCAGTACAGAAATGGAAATTGCAGAGGCCATTTCTTGGCCTTCAATTCCACTCATTTTGGTTTTTCTTCTTTCCCTAACCATTTGCCACCTCATGCCCTTAATCCATATCAAAATCTTTCTAGAAAAATGCCATCTAATGGCTCAAATTTTTTGAAAAAAAACCCAGCCTTCATCGTCACCTTTGAGTTGAGGGTTTTGGGCTTGTGGGTTCCTATAAAAGGGATAGAAACGAAGCCAAAACAAGAGAGAACAACGAGGAGGTGGCGGATGAAGAAAATAACAGTAAGAAGGAGAGAAAATCGAGAAAAGAAGAGGAAAAGAGAGTAGAAAAATTCTGGTGAGGAACTTGAGCCAGGTTTGGAGAGCTGTCGAATTTGCTACCAAAATTCGACCCCGAATCTAAGTCTTTTAGGCATTCTTTTGTCATCTGCACTATCTACACTTGCAGTAGTGTAATTTTGTTAAGAAAATTTCCCCAAAATTTTTTTTTAAATTCCTTGAATTTGAGCCTGAAATGGAGTGATCGTCAGTTCTGGGGAAGAAATTTGCAGCAAAGGCGGAGTTTTTCGGTTTCAATTGCTCTTCCTGATTTCATTTCCTTTGCAGATCTGAGGTTGCGTCTCACCTTTTAGGTGCAAAAAGGTAGTTTCTTTTTCCATTTTTTTATGCATATAACATCATATCCGCATCAGAAAGGTTGAAACTTTTGTTCCAGTGCTTCTTGTCGGTTTTCTTCCATTTTTTCTTCAACTTTGCAGATCTGGTGGGGGGTTTGAATTATAGTTTTACATTGTGATTACGTTATTTGCTTTCATCCCAAAATGGGGAAGGAAAATCTGTGAATGCTTTGGTTAGAGCAGTTCTTTCATCAACCACGCAAGTTTGTTTCTTTTTTTGTTCTATCCTAGTCCTCGCTCAAGAAAGGTTGCATGATTCTAGTATGAAGCTCTGTATGTTTAGATATTGGAGTTTTTGTGTAGAGAATGAGTTTTCATAATCTTTTACTTTGATCCAAATTTTAATGGTTGGCCGGAACATGCGTAGTTGTCTGATAAGGATACTGCGACATGAATGAACCCAGAACTGCATAAGAAAGCTTCGAACAATCTGGATGGTTTTTTAAAATTTTCAATCTGACCCCTTAACTTTTGCATAATTACACTACGACCCAAAACTTCTACAAACAAACCATTTGGATCCCTTTTAATTTTTAATCATCTTTAGCATATTTTAGACATGTTTTGGACAAATTAATTTTGGATTTTAGGGTATAAATAAACCTTGATAATTTTAATTGATTTTTATCATTGATTGGGTTTTAATGAAATAAGTAGTTTGGGTTAGAGGTTTATTTGGCTAGGTTTGGCTAATGGGTTGTCGGCTTATTTTCTGGGTTTTTGACTTGGGTTTAGAAAGTTAAAATCCAACACTGTTGGTTGGGTTTTAGGACTAGGTTTTGATTAATTTGGTTGGGTTTTAAACCTAGATTTAACAAACTCAAACCCAGCATTTTTGGTTGGGTTAATTGGTAAAAAAGTGGGTTGACTCGCTTCATTTTCTTGGACTTCCAATCGGGCCAAGTGGTCTTGGCCCAAGGAGAAATCAGGCAATGGCCCAATAGCGTATTACCCAAGAACATCTGGTAACAAATTTTATGTTTTGACCCCTGGACTTTTGATTAATTATACTAAGGCCCTTAAACTTTGATTTCTTTTAATTAGGTCCCTATTTTAATTTTAATTTGGTCCCTAAACTTTATTTTTCTTTCATTTTGACCCCTAAATTTATAATAATTATAATTAGGTCCTAAAAACTTTCTTATTTTTGTAATTAGGTCCCTAATGGTAATATGGATAAATGGTTCATAATTGGTTTTGACTTAATGGATAGTGAATAAAATTTATCCAATCCATTTAAATCCATTTAATAAATGGATCTAAATGGATTAAATAAGAACCAATTATCCATTTATAATCTATTTAAATAATTCTATCAAGACCAAAGCAGATCAAAATAAGCATGGTGAACACAAATTCCTACAAATCACTTGCTCACTAAAGTACAAGTTAGATAGCTTCAGAATTCTGTTTTAAGAGTATTCTGCTTGATACTCTTAAGATCACACTGAACGCAACTAAAGAACCAACCACTTAAAATGGATTTACATATTTACACAGGGGCCAAAAAAAACATAATTCCAGGCAAATAGGAGTCTAGCTCAAACCCAAATTTCAAATCCCAAAACCATTGGAGAAAATGATGATAGCCATGCACGATATTAAATATTTCTCACTAGCCATTGCGTCTAAATAGAGTTAGCAGATGTTCGACAGACAGAACAAGAAGCCGTCTGTAGCAACCACGAGTCTATGCACTGAACATGGAAGCTGTGGTTGCAAATGGGCAGCAATATGCAAACTTCATGGATCTTGAAGCCCTCCAAGTACACAGCACATTCCTTGCGAGGGTTTTCTTCCTTGTACAGGAAGATCAGTATTTATAGAAATGTCACATGCGTATCAACTATTTGTGAGAATGATTGTTTGAAAGATGAGTTTTTATAGTTTGGTTCTTTGTCTGGGATTGAGTTGAAAAACATGCAACAATAAATATATGGTTTTTAATCATTTCCTTTCCGTTTCATTTATTTGATTTTTAAGTAAATGGATATATATGGTTTTTGTGGATAATCCATATAAATCCATTTAATTTAATGGTTTTACTTTGGTCAACCATTTAAAACCAATACTATAAATGGATAGTCCAAATCCATTTAATTATGGATTATATTGATGGATAAATGGATTTCAATCCAAATTACCACCTCTACTGATAGTTTTGATTTCTTAAATAACAAGTTGCTTTTCTTCTTTAATTATTAATTATACTTCATTTAAGTACTTTAATTGGTAGATTTCATGATTATTTCCATTTATTCACAGTTAAATTGGTGCCTTGATTATTTTGTTGATTTTGGAGTATAAATAGGGCAAATTTTACCCCATTTAGTCACCATTTCAAGGGAGGTAACCTTTTTATTATTTTAAATCCCCTTATGTGCTCCAATGTGTTTTTACTTGTTTTAATTACTTATTAAAAGTAATTACTTATTACTTATTTTAATTACTTATTTTATCCATTTTTAAATTTTATTTGTTTTATTTAATTTTGATAATTATTTGTGAGGCATTTAAATGCCAAATTGTAATAGATAGGTACACAAGACATGTATTTAGTTAGTCTATTTAATAGATAGGTTTAATTTTGCTAAAAATGTATTTAGTTAGATAGATGTAATAGTTAGGTTATTATTATTTTAATTTCCCCCCTAGATTGTAGTTAGGGCCCCAAATGTAGGTCCTTATGTGTTTATTTGCTTGTGTGCTTGCATGTTTATGTGCTTATGTGTTTACTCGCTTTCTTAGGATCTTTGTATCTAGATATTATACTTATGTGTTATGTGTTTTATGTATTTACGTGTATACTTGTTTTAATTATGTTTTATATGATTTATTTAGTTATGATAAATGCATGACGTCACCACACTAGTCCAACACTAGTTGTGGTCATTCCCCCAGATTTCTCACTAGTCCAACGCTAGTGAAAACTTATAGACATGAGGTAGTCCAATGCTAGACCCTTTAGACCGTTCATATGCTAGAATCACATGTTTACGTGAAAATCACTACATTTCATGCATATTTTCTATTTTTTAGAAACCTTACCATTTTGCATGATATTTTTTCTATATGTATATCCCTTATCCCTATGTGCGAAACATAATATTTAGACTTGCATTCCATTTAAGAAATTAGACATAGGTTAGTTCATTTGTTTGACTAGGATTAGGAGAGTTACCCTTCAAATATGGGAAATGGACGAGTATGGCTTCTTACCCTTAGCACGCTCGTATCTCCTCTATAAGAAGGAAAATTGAATCACGAATCTTAGTCCCCCGTACCCGTTATGTTGCATTCCTCTTTTAGGTCACGTATACTTATATATTATAATTTTTCATTTTCTTCGAGTTTCACTCTTTGCATATTTATGACCTCTTCTAAGAATCATTTTGGGCATCACAATTAATGTGATTCGTACTAATTAAACTTTGAAGAGATATTTCAACCTTCCCGATATCCATTAGGTCTAGGTTTGTATCCATATAGTAACATCTAAATGTGATAAATTTTATAGGTTAAATTAAGAAAATTTTCAACTAAATCACGCAACTAGTTTTGGTTAGGTTGAAAGGGTGCCTTGGATTTTATCCTTATCTTCTCTTTCTTCAACCGTAACTCCCGAGTCCTTTTCTCTTGTTTTTCGAAGATTTGGAGTCGTCAAAAAAGGGTTTTCTTTATTTTTTTATTTTAAAATTCATTTTTAGGTGATTTGGTACACCTTAACTCAATACCAAGTGGCGACTCCTATTTTTCTTAAAAACTCTTTTTAGGATATTATTTTGAGTCAAAATCGTCGCATTTTTTAAGTCCCATTTTAGACTCTTTTTCTTTATTTATTCTCTAAAAATCAAAAACCCATTTTCCCTCAAAATTAATCAAAAAATCATTTTTACAACTTGTAATTTTAGTTTTTCAAAAATGGGGCACGACACATATAACTTGCAATTATTTCAAAATACAATCTTACAATCTTTAGTGAAGGCTAGATGAGACAGTTCAAAACATTCATTTTCTATCTCTATTAGTACCGGATACATTAAAGGTATTACATATATCTTTCACGTAATATTTTTAAGATAAGAATTTCTTATTATCCAAAATATGAAAGAAGTTATTATCTATATACAAATCAAATACACGTTATTCCCACTAATCTTAATGTATAATAATTTACTAATATCATTCTTCTTAAAACAATATGAAGAATATATTAGTAAAAATTAAATCATTAATGGGATATCAATTTGGTTTAGATAAAGATTCTCTATCACTTGTAATCAATAGGCTATACTCTCTTTTACACGAACATAAGGTAGACATTTGTTATAGAGATATATAAATCACATCTACTTTAACATAGCTCCAAACATAATGAACTACAAGTGCCACAACCAATATTAGCAAACACTCTTATTAACATTATAAGAGATTTACTATATTTGTACTCTTTAAGTTGAATAAGTCACTAACATGTGTATCATTATATCATTTAACACTACCAATATATCTTAATGATCATGATAGACCATGCATTATCTGCAGTTTCGAACAATATTTTCTATTGTAGCACCAAATTTAAATGTAGTTGTGAAAATAGATTTATAACAATTAAACCTAAAAGCACACATAAACTCTTGAATTTAAAAACATAGATATTAGCAAGTTTACTTGAATTGAGAATTTCCTGACTCCCACTATTTCCTTAATAATTTGACTAGTGGGTTTATAATAGGATGTTCTTTATATGATCTCTCAACTGGAGTCATGTTGAGACAATTGTTGAAATTTTGGCTTTATAACAATTAAACCTAAAAACACACATAAACTCTTGAATTTATAAACATAGATATTAGCAAGTTCACTTGAATTGAGAATTTCCTGACTCCCACTATTTCCTTAATAATTTGACTAGTGGGTTTATAATAGAATGTTCTTTATATGATCTCTCAACTGGAATCATGTTGAGACAATTGTTGAAATTTTAAATTTCTCTTAAAAAGCAACTAATCTCTTTAACATAATGGTAACTTGCATGATTCATAACGTGCGCGGGGTATACATATACAATAAACTCATCTATAATCAAGTTTTATATTTATAATTCCTAAATACCCCACACGCGATCGCAAGCATACGAATCGTAAGCGAGTACAGGGTATTAAAGGTCGATCCTACAGAAAAGAGTGACAATTACAGGTGTTTTTCGAACTCCTTTATTATCTAGACTACCATAAATATAAAATTAATGAAAATAACACTAGAAAGTTCCTAGAGATATGGAATTCCTTACTACTCTTGCAAATGAGATTATCGGTTAAGTGAATGCTATTATCTTGACTAGTTATGGCATAATTTCCTAATGTATATGAAATCTACTCTCGTAGTGAATCAACTATACTTGTAACTAAACCATACCTACTCTAGTGGTTATGAAATTAACTACAAGTACATTTCTTCTATGAAATTATATGAACAAGTCACTAAAGCCACAAAGGTGCTCTTCTACTCTTGTGAGTGAACTCCCTAGGTTTATCACTTTCTTGAATTAGTGTTAAATTCTAATTCTCATTGCAAACTTAACACTTTTAGATAATCACAACTAATGGGCAGTTAATCATGAATAGAAAAGCAAAAGTGATAAATAACTTGCTTAAAATAATATCATCAAATAACCAAGTAAACATCACTAACAAGATATAGAAAGTTCATCCATACTCTAGGCATAAACTTTAGCAAAACATGAAAATGAGATCCAAATTTGTATTATAGTTAAATATAAAATCAAATACAAAAGAGAAAGTGATAGGAGAGATGTCATCCTTGTTACATGAGTTTCAAACTCTCCATCTTTGCTTCTTCAATCTTCATTCAAATCTAGCTACAAATACAAGATAGATAAACTATACTAACTACTCTATACTACCCTAACTAATGAATTAAGGAAATTTTAGTGAAAGCTACATTTTTGGTGAGTTTCTCTAGCCTTTCAAAGTTGTGAAAATGTTCTCCAAAGGCTTATATATGTAAAGGATTCAAGAGCCAAATAAGTTGTTTCTAGTTGTCATTTTTTACTCTTGAAACTCTCTAAGTTTGCTTCTCAAAGTTTCCATGCATCATTTGATCATTTCCAGCTGGAATCTTTGCAGAAAAAGTGGTCCAAAAGCTTGTGTGAAAAGAGCACAAGTTGCAGAGTAAGTTGCAGCTGGAATCTACTAAAACGCGGGTAGAAAATGCGGCCTATGCTAGCATTTTAAGCCCCTGTTTTTTTCTTTTGTAGGTTTGCTAATTTTGGCCAGATTTCATTCTTGCTCTGTTTTTTGTCCAATTTCTACTGATATTTTCTCTATGTTAGAGCCTGAACTAGCTCTTGTATAAAACATGAAATTGTACGTCTTTGAGTTAACTTTCTTCTAATGCATAAAAAATCATCCAATTTGGAGCTCTGTGGACTACGAAATAACCAAAATACGACGACTGATCAATCCCTTGTTTCAGCTTTCGATCTTGAAATTGCACTTCTATATTTCGACTTTTGACTAGGAAAGCAACTGAACTGGACTTCAATGTCTTCATACCAAATGTAGATCTATCTCTTAGCTTCAAAATGGTATAAAGATCACATCGATCCGATGTGTGTAGCTCAAGATATAGCAAAAATATCACAAGGTGTCAAAGCTGTGAAACTTGCTTCCTTTTATTCTTGATTGCATTTCCTCTTTTGCACTTCATATTCTCTTTTTGTCACTTCAAATCATCATCAATCATGTAATTATCTTCTCAATTTACTCCATTTGATGATTGAATCATTAAACCTACAAAAACATGAAATTTTCACCATTAAAATCCATAGAAATACAATTGTTCACACTTAAACCACAAAATGCATATTTTCACTAGAAACTTAGCTATAAAAGTAGTTAAAATACACCAAAACTAACTAATAAAACACACTTAAATACGTAAAATATATACTTGTCAATTCACCTTACCTTTCAACTCCATTATTTGAGTCAAATCACTTATTCTATTTTCTCAAAATCAAGTATTTCAATGTAAAACACTTTTACAACATATGACAGTATAGTCTATGAAAATAATCATTTTTTTGTACATTTAGCTTCTTTAGGAATTGATTACATATTCCCACATAAGCTAAATCATCTATATATTTTTATTTCAGCTTCCTTAAGTGTTGATAATATATCCCCACGGAAGTTGAAATATCTATCCAATCCATGATATAAATGAAATTCTTGACAATAATGGATGGACACACTAAAAACATATACAATGATATTTTCAAGATTTCACAGTACAAGAGTAAAGAAAAATTCAAGCTGCTATTTATTATGTCCAAAAGTGTTCATTTCTTGATACAAACACATAACTCAAATTTTGTCAATTAAACATTGTGTATTCTTTATCAATGCTATCTATCAAGAATTATACACACACTACATTCAAATTATCCCATTATAACTTTATTTTCTACCTTTTATACGTTTATATCTTTATTTCTTGTACAAATATTTTTGAATACAATAACAAAGACATTAAGTTTGATTGGTTATCAAAATTAGATATATAAATATCTTTAACCACTTCAACTTGGCAGAAAATAATTCACAAAATTTTGTATTATGACTACTAATAGAGTAAGCTCCTTTTGCCATCCATAACAATCTGACTAGTCTACTTTCTATAATGTAGTCTAAACATATGCCATGCTAAAATTTAAAATCGTTAGGTCTTTTATTTTATCTAAATACACTTATGGAGACATATTTCAATCTCCTATGCAAACTTAATGAGTTTTCATGATGCCAACACTGTTACTTAAGACAAATGGAGTTTTGTTCAATTTCATACATCATTTGAAAATCTAGAAATATAAATTTATTATTTTAAAACTACTATTGAATAATCAACATTAAAATTGTATTCAATAGTTATTAATTTAAAATAAGTGAATTCCAAATTGCAATAAAATATATTTTGAAAATAACTTTCTATTATGGGTAAAAATACTCCACTTGTATATTCGTAAAGGCATCATTTTCTATAATAGATGTTTTACCTCAATCAAATATATTTTATTTCTCTTTTGAAACTAAACATACGTTGACAATGTGAATTGTGTGATGTAAGACAATTCATCTAGTGTCATTCATGATCATAAAAATGAGGCATTCCATTAAATTCTTTCAAAATAATTTTCAATCATAAAAACAAATCCTTCAATGTTTTCCTGACTAGATAAGGACAACATATATTTAATATATATCTTCATCCTTTATGAAAACATTATTGTCTCTATTTGTATTTCTACATTTATGAGATACAATATTAACTTTAAGTGTCTTGTCTCTCAAATTTGAACTACTCTTATTCTTTCACATACACATGGTTAAGTGTGAGTAATAACCATATTCTTTAATGTGCATTATAAAAAATTTTTGAGTAGTTCAAAACTTCAAAAAGAGAATTAAAAAATGAAATGCTCAAGAAATTATAAAAAATTCAATCACGGGATTTACCATAATTAAATTAGCAGCTTGCACCTTAAATTCAAGAATTAATTCACACTATTTCAGAGTTAAAACAAAAGGTGTTTTAAGGGTGTTTAGTCAATTATACTATAATTCCACAACCACCTTTATGAAAATTTTGACTTTAATCACTTCAAGGGTAATAACCATATATCTTAATGCGAATACAATATTTAATGAGCATATTAATAATATTAATTGCTCTAACTACTTGTATGCAACCATTATATTAGCACATACACATTAAAGTGAGATTCATACTCACATGTGCTAATTTAATTTTGCACCCAAAATCAAGAGAACAGAATAATATGGCCAGCATAAGGGAATAATTACAAATTTTTAGAATATAATACAAGTTAAAAACAAAAATACTAGCATAAGGCATAAGGATACTGTGAGGACTCGTAAAATTCTTATTTTAAAACCCTATTTCTAGCTCATTTAATTATTTATTTGGATATTTGCCCTGAATATTATTTTCTATCCTTATTAGACATAAATACATGGAATTATAGCTTCATTATATTTTTAAAGTGACATGTTTCAAAAATTACTTTTTGGAAGCTTGTTTAATGAAAATAGTGAAAACGTGTTTGAAAATTTTAACCGATTGAGGGTACAATAAGTTTGGAAAAAATTGGAGACTTGTATAATGGTCCTAAAATAGGTAATTTTATGTTTAAGTACTCAAGTGATAGTTATTAGTACTATCGTTATAAGAATTTCTTAGAAGTTTCGCGTTATCGCGCTTAAATTGAAAATATGTGTTTTCACACGCGCGATTTAATTAAGAGACTTTAGACCCTTATTTTGGGATAATAAAGAGTGTATAATATTTATATGAATATAAGTGTATTAGAGGTTTAGTGTACTCGCGAGAGGAATCGAGCACGAAACGCGCGCGTACGCGCACTATTGGAGAGTTGACTTTTGCTTCATTTTGCACCACACATTTAAGCTTCCTTGAAAAGCTTTATTAGCAGCAAAAACTCCTTCTTTCAGCTTCATTTCCAGCGTGCAACCCACAAGGAAGAACACCCAAGAGTTTTTCAATTTTTATCACCAAAATCTCACTCAAATCTCCTCTAATTCACTTCAAATTTCACACACACATAGCTTAGCACTTGGAGATCACATTAAGCTACAAAGGAGAGCTGCAATCCACTGTTTTCTTGGACAAGGAGAGGGCCGAAATTCTGCCTTTGATTCATCACACAAGTAGGTGATGATCAACCTCTCAATTCTTGGCTTATGGAAGTAATATAGCATTTATAAACCCTTGCATGCTTATGGGTAGCTTGTTTATGATGAAAATTTGGTTGTGTGGGCTCTATAAACTCCCACTTTGGTTGATGGACAATTTTGGTGGTTGATGATGATAATTATGTTGGTTTAGTGCTTAAATTAGTGGTATAATGTTGGGTTATTGTTAGAAACTCCAAGATGGTGCAATGGCCAAAAGTGACCATTTTACCCCTGCCTTATTCGACTACTTTTGTGCAAAATTTGAAGTTCTAATGGCTTGTTTATATTGTTTACATGTTATATTGGTTGTGTAAAAAGTTTCATTGAAAAATAACTTGATTTGGTCACTCAAATGTTAGACTTTTGAAAGGTTAGAAAACTGGAATTTTAATCCCGTCACTGCCCAGGCAGTCTTCTTGTTTCGGCCATAACTCATTGCTCCGATGTCGGAATCGAGTGCCGTTTGTGGCACTGGAAACTGGACATTCCTATCTTTCCGTTGGTATGAATGCATGTCCTGGTTCCACTTGAGCTAGCCAAACCATTCATTTGAATTCCACTGTCCTGTTTCGTTGCTTCCTGGAAGGTAGCTCATGAGCTGCAACTTAATGCTCATGATCGAGCTGGTTATGGACAGATTTTAAAAATTGTTTCTTTTGATAAAATGTAGCCTTATGAGTCTATTTTCCAAATCTACCAACCACGCTCAATTCCGAGTTGAATTGAGTGATTTATGATCAAAACTCGAATCTGGTCTGGTGAAGGAATACCTTACATTTGGACAGATTTGAACTAGCAATGATTTGGGACTTGTTATCCGAAATTTCTTGGTGTAAATCACCTATCAAATGTACCTTGGACATATTTTAGACATTACCTACTGGAATGAATCATGTTTGAGTCATTTCTTGGCCAAATGTTTGGAAAACGGCAAACCGGAAGCTCAAAGGCAGTTTAGCCTTATAACTTCTTGCGATTTCAACGGTTTTGATAACCGACTTCCCGTTCATATTTTTCTATGAAATTTGGCAAGGGAGTGGCCCTTATATGGTAGTATATTCATACCAAATTTGGTACCGTTCCGAGTCCATTTCGCTACCAAACTAAAGTCCCAAAGTTTGGAACTCAAATCTGGAAACTAGCTTAACAGTTTCGTTTTTCCTCCAACTTTGAGCGATCGTATCTCGGTGCTCAAAACTCCGATTCTTGATCCGCTTATTCTGTCCTAAACTTTACTTGCAACTCTAATTGTGTTATAAATTTTGGAGGCTGGTTTGCAACGTATGAATTTTACCGAATTTTCAAATTTAGCGAAAAACCAACCCCGGCTCAACCCTAAGTAACCTGAAACTGTAACTTTAAGCCTATTTTTGAATGCCTTCCACTTAGATTCATGGAAAAATATCTTCTAAGAACTTTTAGTACTTTCAAAGAGGTTTCCAACGGTACCAAGTTTTCCAATTTTGAACTTGCAAAGAGTGAGATACGATTTTTCAAAGATTCGTATCAAAACAGAAATTTTCGAATCTTAAGGAAATGGAGTTTTTCAAATTCTCCTTATTCCTTCGATATTACTTGAACGTTTTATACTTGATTTCAAAGACGAAAACTCGATTACTCTTGTGTTTGAAACCTCATCTTTAAACCTCGATTTACGAGTGATTGGGGTTCGTTTTTATGAGATTTTCTTAGATTGTGCACTAAGTACAATCTTTTCAATATTTGGGAATTTTTGAGTGATAAATCATTGTTAACTGCTCAGGCACATAAGGGGAACTTCAAGAGGATCCCATGGTAGACACTTGAACTTCGAGTGCTATCTCTTCTTGTCTACTTGGTGAGTGTCAAGTGCATAACTAGTTGCTAAATACTTGAAAAGTATCTAATTCAATACTTGAATTTAACTTGTCGAGACGAGTGTGTGCACTTTATCCCACTCGCTCTCTTTACTTGACGTGTTACTCTACTTACTTGACTTGTTATTCGATTTACTTGACTAGTACTCGACTTACTCATGATTGAAACTATACTTGTACATGACTTGACGTCGATTGGAGCGTTGTCTCATCGACCAATCCTACTCGTTGGGACGTCCTAGTTCCCTCTCTTCTAATTACGTGATACTTGTTACATGAATACATATGATTAGTAATTGTATATGAACATGTTTAACTTGTGAGCCCTGAGCGGAAGCATGTACCACACCGATTTGGGTGGTAGGTGCCTCTCATACCGTCTCAGTGCTAAAATCGATTCCCTGAGCGATAGCATATACCACACCGATTTGGGTGGGAGGTACCTCTCATGTCAACTCCGAATCATAAACAAAGCCTAAGTCGATTGGAGCGATGTCTCATCGACCACTGAGCGATAGTATGTACCACACCAATTTGGGTGGAAGCTACCTCTCATTCGACTCAGAATTATAAGCAAAGCATAAGTCGATTGGAGCGATGTCTCATCGACCACTGAGCGATAGTATGTACCATACCGATTCGGGTGGGAGGTACCTCTCATGTCAACTCAGAACTATAAACGTACAATCGACCACTGAGCGATAGTATGTACCACACCGATTCGGGTGGGAGGTACCTCTCATTCGACTCAGACTCATAAATGGAATAAGTAAAGTTGTACGGACTATTAGATGGAACTTTGGTGAAACAAATGGAAGTGAGCTCCTAAGAGCTCCAGTATCCTTCTGGAATGTGTCTTGTGAATATTCGAGATTTACTTGAATGTTATTGCTTTATCTCTCATGTCAGCTTTATTGTTACTTGAATTACTTGCTTGCATGATTTTTTTTTCTTTTTTTCTTGGCCTCACGAGCATCCGCTCACCCCGTTAGACTTGCTTTCTTTAACAGGAACTGAAATGGAAGGAATTATGGAGAGGTCAACTTGATGGCCTCTGATTAGAAGTTTGAATGTATTCATTTAGATAATTTTGGAAGCTGTATATTTTGGGATGGTACAATATTTTGGTAACTTATGATGTAAGACTTGAACAATTATTAAGGAATTGACCTTCCTTTGTATCTTTGATTTTTAGTATCGATTGGTTATTCATAAGTTTGAATTGAAATTGTACCGAGTCCTGGCGAGAACTGGGCAGGCGTCCCACAGATACTCTCGGGTTCCCCCTTGGGAGAAGTGAGGGCGTCACAGATGCTATTTCGTCTTACTGTAAAATAGTAAATCTAAACTCATATGCTAAAACAATAAATTAAAGAAATAGTCCTAACCTTTGGGCATAGAAAAATTTCCTAATTTATTGTCTAGCAAACCAACTTATTTAATAGATTTACTAAATAATTGAACATTAGGTGAGTAATCCACTGTATCATCGTATCCTACCTTTGGGTTGAATAACGACATGCCAGCGGTTCACTCCATAAGTGAGAACAATTATTCACTTATAAAATCATAATAGAAATATTATATTCAATTGGGCAATTTTACAAGTGAGTGACAATTTTTCACTTGCATAAGAGAAGTTATATACCTTTGGGTAATATAACAACTACTTCATGAATATAGAAATATAATACCTTTGGGCAAATTATAATTCTATAACCATGATTTCACATGAATATAAATAACCATTTAATAAACTTTATCATAATTATGTCACTTTGGCGACAGCTAATTAATTATCACCATCATGTTTATCTAGGTTATTTAACCTCAGGCTGCCCAAGAATATAACTATATTAGTTTAATTTTTACTAATTTGAAATTTTACCAAATATAATTGAGAATTCTAAAATCTCAAATTTTCCTAGTACAAATTTAACGTGGGCTCCATATCACACGAGTCTTTCATGAAATCACAATAATACTTGCTACTTTGTTCGTACAATAATCTCAAATTTCAGAACATTGGGGTAGCAGTTGATATACTATATAATTATTGCTGAACAGATGTGCAACGGATCTTCTGTCCCACATCTTGTATCATTCTCTGTTCCACTTTTTTTTATATTACTATTTCTCCTACATAAACATCATATTTTAATTCTTTTTTATTTTCTTAAGATCCAATAACTATTAATTGAGTAATACACAAAATTTAACAAACTCAAAAAATCAAAATGCATAAAAAATGAGATTTTTTTTTGAATTTTCTGCTATATTTTTAATTTTCTATTATATATTACTTTTTTGAAACTGTTGTATTTATTTTTTACTTAATTAATAGTTATTGGATCTTAAGGAAACAAAAAAGAATTAAAACATGATGTTTATGTAGGAGAAAATGCAATATAATAAAAAGTGGGACAAAGAGTGGCACAGGGTGTGGGACAGAAGATCCGTTGCGTATTTGATGTTTGCGGGAACCAGTTGTACTAGTGATAACGCATGCAAGTATCATTGTATACTAGTAACTAGTATGGAATTAAACCAGTCACATTAATTTAATTTATACGTAAAAGTTTGTCGGGAATGGTTGATCATCAAATATGACTACTACTACTTGGACAAGTTCAAACCATTTTCTACCGGACCCTTGTCCTCAACAAAATCTCCGTTACATGAAATCCAACCTAAACCAAAAATGTCCCACAAAGATTTCACACAAAACTTGGAAAAATAATTGCAGACCGTATATCATTATTATGTTAGACAACTTATGCCAAGGGACTCAAAACAATCATCCAATGTCCGATGCTTGTCCACAAGTGTATCAAAGAGGCAAATTTGATTAGTATCAATGTAATGATACTAAACCAGCCATTAAAAATTTGGCTTGAAATCAACATGTGCTAGAACTTCAAGTATGATTGGTCTAACTTGGATAAATGGTGCAAAAATTATGTGTAATACACAAAATACCAAAAACTGCTACTCCAATTATAAACACGAAGCCAAATTCAAGCAGTTTCATTTAGGACCAAAGAAACAAAAATAGGTCCTCAATTCTAGACCAAGTCATTATAAATGGAATAAACAAATGATGAGACACTACCAACATAAATATTCTAACAATGACTTGCCTAGCAATATAATTTTTTTTCCTTGCTCAATGGGACCACGATAAGGTAGTATAAATCTTTACAAGATAAGAATCAATTTGAGTTAATTTATAATTCTTCTTGTCAATGATGCACTTGATTGCTCAAATGAAAGATAAAAAATTTGGGATGTACATTGCTTGTCTTTCACAAATCACAACCAATCATATGCGATTAGGACCGAAACGAAATCAAGTGCCTTTACTTGAGATTTCCGAGTTCAATGTATCAAAGTTGCAATTGTTTATCAAATTTTATGCAAACCCAATAAAATTACTAACATAATATATTTACAAATCATAAACATCAACCCAAAGCTCTGATACCACATATTAGACATAAAAGTAGGATCGTAGTTTAGACTTGTAAATTATAACTCAGTAATTTGAGGCATAACTTATGATCGTCGCGACTCCACAATTAACTGATGTCAAGTGCCCAATATTGATACGGTTTCTAGGTCCGACATCCTTGTGGAAGAATCATGCAACTTCTAATTACAAGGTACCTTCCCTACTTAGCATTCTCTCACCTACTCTCCTGTTATATTATTTTAGTGATGGATAAAAATAACGTATGTCAGAGTGATGAGAGGGACCAGGAGCCCTAGACCATTTATAAAGTCATAATCCCTCCCATCATGGGATAATGATAGATTTTTTTTTGGATAAAAATTATTTATTTTATAAAAATTTTGGCAGAGTTTCCCCTAGCAAATGGATGAAACTCCCTACCAACAAGCCAAAATACAAGAGTAAAATCCACAAGACAAATGTTTATAACATTGTAATGCTACTAAAGTTTAGAAAAATCGATCGATCAAGTACGAAGTCACCCAATCAGATAGCTACGTAGTTTCGACACCTTTCCTGAGTGGATGAACTGAACCAAAACTCATTTTTGCCAGCGCATTAGTTCCTCAATTTGCTTCAGTCATACAAATCTCCTACGAAAATTAGGGTAACCCAAATGATCCAAGTTAATCTCCCCACAAGCAACGACCGGCAATTCACCTTGGCAATCAAAAATTCTATCATGCCCTGCATCTGCCCCCCACTTGGCTAAATAATCTGCGGGTTTGTATGCTTCTCTATAACAGTGAGTAATCTCCCGAAAATGCTGCTGATATCTTAGTAAATCATCCACCTCCCGTTGTAGCCTCCACGGACTACCTTGTCGCCCTTGCATAATTCTTACCAAGCTGAGCGAGTCAGTCTCGACCTGCAACCCTGAACAGCACATAACCGTACTCCAAATAGCATGGCCTTAAGTTCCGCATGTAAACTTGTCGAGGAACCGAAGAAACATGAGTAACCCAGGACGACCTTCCCTTCGCAGTCACGAACCATGCCCCCACCCCCGCTTGTTCCCGGGTTTCCCCTAGCACAGCCATCTGAATTCAACTTAAAACCTGCCACAGGGGCCATCCAGCTCATCGGAAGAATCGAAACCCTACGTCTTCGCCCAGACACAGCAGAGTGAAAAGCATCCCAAGAGCCAAAGGACCATGGAATTCCCGGGGAGTGGCAATGAAATAATACCTGGAGCTGTTGACGTATCCAGTCCACCATCTCCGTACACCCCATATTTTTTTCGTAAAAAACTGCCCTATTTCTCGCTTTCCATAACTCCCAACAAACCAATATCTGTAGGAGCCGATAAACGAACTTAATATATGTATTTTGCCCCTGTTGCAACCACCACCTGATCACCATATGTCTGAATGAGGATACCACGGGCTCCCCCGAGCTACACTGGAATGTATTCCAAACTACCTGGACTAGTTCTCCGATACAAAAGACGTGATTAACCTCCTCCTTTTCTGGCTCAAAGCAACAATGACACTTCGAGGGGCCTTGTATCCCAACGCGTCGAAGGAGCCCGATCAAGGGAATGCAGAGTCGCAATAGTCTTATCATAAAGAAGGATATCTTGATTAGGCAACCTTCAAGCCAAACCTGCGAGAACACCCATGAGCAGTTATCCTCCTACACTACAAGTGAATAAGCCGAGGATACAGAAAAAGCGCCATCAGATGCTAAGGCCCACACCATCCTATCGGAGTTTCGAGGGGAGGGGGGAGGAACCTTCGCCACACGCTCAATCAACCCCGGCCCCAGAACGTGGTGAAGTAATCGAAAATTCCACTGTGCCTGAGAGATAAAATCCGACACCCTGTGTTCCTGAAACACCTCCACCTCCTGACATAAGGAACCTGAACCCAACCAATTGTCATGCTAGAAGTCCATTGAACCCTCCCCTAGAATCCAGCCAATGTGCTCCTCCGCTAAGCGTTGGATCGAACACAACCTCCGCCAGGTGTGAGACTGTGCCGCACCCTCTTCTGCCAGACAAGGATAGGCCCCCTTGCAATAATTAGCATGTAGAAATTCTGCCCATAGAGACTTCTTCTGCCGAAAGTTCCACCAGAGCTTAACGGAGAAGGCATCAAACACCTTTGCCATGCTGCGAACTCTAATCCCTCCCGCCGTTTGCAGCCTACACATGTCCTCCCAGCTTATCCAGTGGTACCTAGGGCCATCCCCTTGCGAATTCCACAAGAAATCAGCCATCACCTTTTCCAATGATGCGAAAACTCCCTTTGGAGGGGACGCCGCTGCTAACAAGTGGATTGACATTGACGACAAGACGCTCTTCAACAATACCACTTTCCCCCAGTAGAAAGCATCGTATGCTTCCAGGACAATATACAAGAGGTAACCGCAGTGCAGATATCTACAAAATAACACATCCGTCGCCTTCCAACATATAGGGGACAATCAAGATATTTGATCGGGAAGTGCTTGTATGAAAAACCAGTTATCAACCCAACCAGAGCTCGGCGCCGCGGTGGCATCGAGGGGTGCCCTAAAAAATAGCTCTTCTGACAATTAATTCGCTGCCCCGAAACTAAACAATATCCATTCACCACTTTCTTGACCAACTGTATAGAAGTCTTCATGCTGCTCATAAAGATCACGACATCATCAGCGAAGGCCAAGTGAGTGACCATAGGACATCCACTTGGAATTCTAAATGGTTTATATTTCCTATGCTCCGCCAGAGTATTCAGAGACTGAGAAAGGACCTCTACTCTAATAATGAACAATGCTGGAGAGAGTGGATCACCTTGCCTTAGTCCTCGTGTGGACTTAAAGAAACCGTGTGGCAAACCATTCACAATCACAGAGAACCAGACGTTTGAGATCAGACGCCATATCATCTCAATCCACACCTCGCTAAACCCAAACCGTCTCAGCACCTGGATCAAGAAGAGCCAAGAGACCTTGTCATAGGCTTTCATCATATCCAGTTTGAGCAACACATTCCCTCCTCTATTGGATCTTTTGATATCACTCACTATCTCTTGAGCCAATAAAAAATTATCTGCCATATGCCGTCCTTGCACAAAATCGCTTTGCTGTGGGGAGATAATACGAGGAAGTATTCGAGCCAAACAGGAAGAAAGGACCTTGGAAATAACCTTGTTAACAAAGTTGCATAAGTTTATCGGCCGGAATTGTGAGAAATCTTGTGAACAGGGAACCTTGGGAAGTAATACAATTGCAGTCGCGGTGATACTCGTAGGCAACATTGCACCACAAAAGAAACTCAATATAACCCTATAAACATCCTTCGCGATCACCTCCCAGGCGACTGTGAAAAACCTCCCGGTGAAGCCATCCGAGCCCGCTGCACTCTCGCCGTCCATTGAAAAAATGACATCCTTAACTTCCTGCCATAATGGAGCCCTAGTCAACATCTCATTGTCGATGTCAGTGAGTAACCTTGGGATCACTTCTAGCATATCACTCGACATCATTCTCCCTCTTCTGTGAACAGCGTCCGAAAGAAGTCCGCGGCCTCATTACATATGCTTGACTCATCATCTACCCAAACACCATCTGATTTCGTAATACGATGAATAACCGATTTTCTCCTCCTCTCAATTACAACGGCATGAAAAAACTTCGTATTCCTATCCCCATCGCATAGTCATTTAACACAAGCCTTCTACTTCCCGAATTCTTCTTCCACCACCAAAGCATTTCTCAATCGAGTACGAGGCTCTTGTAGATTAATTAGTAACTCGTTCGACGGATGATTGTCATGTAATATCTTGACATCAAGCACTCTCTGTTCCGCCGTTCGATTTGCTAGGAAAATGTCACCAAATGAATTACGGGACCACTGGCAAAGTGCCTACTTAACCCGTTGAAGTTTACCTGACAATACTGTGAGGGGCGAACCCTAGAGGGCGGTAGACCAGCTCTCCTTAACCACATCCAGAAATCCTGACTTCGCAGCCCAAACATTCAAGAATCTAAACGGTACCAGTTTACCATCCAATCTCGTTGCCGCTGAAAGCAATAGGGGGGCATGGTCAGATGGGTCTCTTCCCAAATGCCGGACGACAACATTACTGTTCATTTCTATGGCATCCGAATTGAGCAACAATCTGTCCAACCTCTTCCACACCCTGGTCATTCCTTGCCTGTTATTGCACCACGTATACTTAGATCTGGAAAACCCAGCATCCCCTACCTCTGCCAACGACATAAATTGTGACAATTCAACCCCCTCTGAATACCTAAAAGGCAATCCATCTCTTTTCTCCTCCGCACTCACAATAACATTGAAATCCCCCACTAGGAACCATGGTTGCGTCTCCAGCTTGTCACACAGCAATTGTACCCATAAACCTTCCCTCTTATGGGTGATGCATTTGGCATGAACAAAGGAAAAATAAATTTCCTCACCTAACAACTGGGATCCGATGCATAGTGTTAGGTGTTGATCAGATTCCCCAATCAAGTGATAAGAAAATGCCGACTGGTAAAGTACCCAAAAGCTCCCCCACCTGTTTGCAACCGCATAGTCCATTCCCACCCTAACCCGAATCCTATCCATGTCTAACAAAGGAGAGTTAGGTTCACAAATTGCCACCAAACAAATAGAATACATCTTTACTAATTTACGAAGTCGCTTCAAATTAGGGGCATGTGAAATACCCCGAATATTTCAAAATAGGAACTTAATCATTAGACAACTTGGAGGAAGATGTATTCGATGAAATAACCCTAGAACATAGAGTGTGAACAGTTTGGAAATTGACCCGCGTACCTCTCTTCTTGGAGTGGGCTACTGGAGGACTCCCACCCTGACTTCTCAGGGATTGCACAAGTACACCAGGTTCTAGATTCAAAGCCGAAGAGGATGAAGGCAGGCTACCCAGTTGCTCCTTCTACGGTTCACCCCTTGGAGATAAGGTACCCACCCTTCCTTGCACCTTCCTTTAATCCCTCATCGGCAGAAACGACGTCCGGAACAATGCCAGCGCCGGCTACGGGCTGTTCTAATCGGCCCAAGTCAATCACCAAAGCTCCCATTGTTGGTCCGGAAGCTAAGCCATCTGCCAGTACACTAGCCTCAATCCTGCCCCCATGGAATTCGCCCTCTTCTTCCTCCTCCCCATGCACGGATACATCTTCACCGGCAACCTGGTTAGCCACCTCAATAATGATGGCGTCAGCTGCGGCATGCACTGCGCTTTCCACCAATTCAGATGCGACGACCTTGATCTCAGCTCCCTGCCAAACACTTTCTCCCACAGCCTGGTACTGTACGACCTCCTCCCTATCGCCCGCAACGGGCTGCTCAACACCAGCCCGCAATTGCCCAGAGGATACAATGTCTCCAATGTCAATCCCAGCCTCCACCCTGGCTTCCGCACCTTCTACAGGTTGCTCCACTCCAGCCCGTGATACCACCCTATCCCCTGCCATCCCCACCTGTTTCATGCTCTCCTCGTGCTCCTCCCGCACCGGTGCCACACGGTTGCCATCTCGTGATACCTTACTCTCCCCCATGGTTGGCCGAAGCTTCGGATGTTTGATATGGCACTCCGATTGGTCATGGCCTTGACAATAACAATGCACACAGTACGTCGGTAGAGTTTCTGGATTGAGGGGCTGCCAAAACCCATGGCCCTCCCCTAACTGGATCTACACACGCGACTGCAACTCCTTCAATAGATCAATTTCGATACACACTCGAGCCACACTGGGTCTGGAAATCGCCACGGTCGCGGAGTCGACGAAGAGTGGTCGTCTCAGGCAAGACACAATCTGGAACAAACATTACTTATCGAAAAGATGGACCAGTAGTTTCGGCAAACTGAACCACACCGGTACCAACGCAGATTCCCTATCGACATGAAATGTTGTGATCCATTTGAAAACCCTCATAGCACTCCTAATAATGTACCAGATGTTACGCGTCCAAATATGCAAGAAATCCGCCTCAGTGTGCAAACGGATGAGGACATGCTGTGCATCCAGCAATCCAACCGAGAAAGAGCCCTTCAAATTCAGCGAGCAGAAAAACTTCCTAATATCATCCATGCGAGGTCTGGCTCGAGCGAACTTACCCACCAGTGCGAAACAGAAAGGTTGTGCAATCGCTTCAATTTCAGAATGGGAGAAGGAGACCGCTAGCTCCCCTCTGTGAGTTGCCTACGTTGCTGTTGTGAGAATCTTGAAATTATAAATATACATATATGTACGCGTTGCATGTACATTTTAGACTTTTAATAAATTTATTTGATCTTAAATAAGTGTGCAAAAATAATTTGTTCTAGGTCACAGATAATCCAATTGTACAAAATATTAGATTTATTTGAATTTTTGCCAAGTTAAGTTAATATTTCTTGATGTAGAGTGTGTCATTGTTTTTATTCTAATTTCTTGATTGCAATAGTTAATTTTAAATATTAATAATGTTAGGTGTTAAGGGAAAACTAGAATTAAGACGAATCGGTTTAAAGTCAAAACTTTTTATAATTACACTTAGGACGTTGTACTTCGATAATTGAATTTTGCAAGGTTAGTATACTAGCAGGCATTCGATTTACATTTGGGATAAATTTTGGAGTTAGTTTAGGATTGAGGGCTTAAGTGGAAATTCGGATGAAATGTGAAAAGACCAAATTGGCCCTCCTCCAATTCAAATTCACCATGCAGCCATGGAATAATTCTTGAATAAACTCAATTTCAATCACTTCCAATTTCTGCCGGTTCCATTTCCACTTCTCAATCTAGCACCTTCCATTGCCATTGCCGACTCAACTCCACTCACAACACCTCAATATATATATACATTCCACCTCCCTCATCCGCGGCTTAGCTTTCCATTTCAGCAGCTCCAACATTCCACAACACCATTCCAATTCACTTCACTCCCTGCCTTGGTATCATCGACGAGAGGAAACCAGAGAGAGCTGTGCGAGTTGCAGACCTTGAGCTGTCCGAGAGTGCGTGAGAGAAAAGATAACCGTGCAAGCTTCATTACTTCCTTCATCACTCGAGAGCTGCCATTTCATTCTTCACCTTCAACCATCCGTGATCAATATAACCACAATCACCACAGCTGCAACTACTGCACTCAGACCAACCATCCTCGCGTGCGTGAGCAAAGCCGGGAGGAGAGAAAATTTTTTTAGCTTTCTGGTTGCGTGAGTGAGCTTCATTTGAGGTAAATTCTGAACTTAAATTAGTTGATCATGGGTTGATGAAGCTGTTTAGAGGCATGCATGTGAGGGTTGTGCGTTTGGATGAAGAATTAAGTTATCAGAAAATTGGTTTCGGAAGAATTTGGAATTTGCCGTGAGCTTGAGCTGGAAATTTCAGCTTTGATTTGCTTGATCGTGATAATCTGAGCTTAAATAGGAGATTAGCTAACTAGAAACTAGATGATTATGCTATGCATGACGTTAATCAATTCAGATTAAACAAAAAAAAAAAAGAAACAAAAATCTGCTGCATGCAAGTCATCCGAAAATAGTTGAACAAATTCTGGAATTTTGGATGGATGTTGCTGGTGTCCGACCTTGTTTTGGACTAGAGTTGATAGTAATTCCATTTATTAGTCATGCATGTTAGTATTGAGTATATAATTCAGTGATCCAGCCGAGGAAAATCCGGATTAATGATCGACTAAGCTGCTGGAATTTTTCCAGTGTAGCCGAGTGAAGAAGAAAAGAATTTTCCAGTTTTCTTTTGCGAATTATGGGTTCTAAAATTATGTTATGAGCTGTAAATTTCATGTTGTTGATTAAGATACCCCGTAAGCATAATAATTACCATCTGCATGATAGGCTGGGAGTGTAAAAGGTCGAAGTCTTGTTGCTGGAAAATTTGGTTAACGGCCGAATGAGAAAGGAGCTAAATTCTTATATTGTTTTGGAAAATGTTCATGGTAGTTGGCTATAATTCTAAGTAAAGCATCTTATAAAATCTTGTGCTAGTTTTCATGTTTATCTTATCGATTATAATACTTGAAAAACTGGTGTATTGGACCATGAACTAAAGCAATTTTTGAAGGAAAATATTCTCCAGCACGGCCGAATTGGTTTTTCTTTTCTTCTTGTTTTGGATTGAAATCCTAGTTGAATTGTGATTGAAAGTAATTGTTTGATGTCAAGGGCTAATGATTGATGAAGCTCTTGGCCATTTGAGTAGTTTTTGCAAGAATTTAATTTTGATGAATTTGGTTTAAATGGTTGGCTGAAATGTACTTGGAAGGTCCATGGTTTGTGGTTTGGAATTTTTTGTGATACCTTGGACTTCCTTTGTTGAATGTTATTTGGAAATGAATCTGTTGAGACCTAGGGCTAATGATTGATGAAACCCTAGTGAAATTGATGTTTGAATTGTGTTTTGGCTATTTTGGCAACCGGGAATACAATGTGCAAATGATTTGAAATCGTGAAGTCCGTTTTGATCCTTTGAATTGAGTACTTTTTAACCAAGCTTTATTGAAATATTTTATCTCAATATCAAGTTATAGAATTATGTATAGTACGACAAAACTAAAATTTAAATATTGAGACTTTTAAAACCTTGCTAACTAGCTAAGTCTTTTCTTTGCTTGAACTAGTTTTATTATCTTTAAGAAATAATTATATTAACTTCCAAACTTTAAGTTTTTCATAAAATTGTCCTTGGCAAGTTGTTTTAGCGAAAAATTGTTAAAAATACTAGATTTGAACAATTTCAAATAAAAGGCTTGGAAAAACTTGTCTGGCAAGAAAACTTGTTTGAATTAGATTGGTTTCAGTTGTACCTCTAGAAAGAAAAGTAGCTTTACAGGAATTATACGAAGTATTTTATTACTTTACAAGCTTTGCAAGAGTTTTATTGATTTATTCCGAGTATATAAATTAATTTTATACCAGATAATCTTTTGTATTTAAACCAAGGGTTGTTTAGCAAAACTTATAGTTTAAAACTTGGATCTCTAGGGTTTAGCGAGGGCGTGGACTTCGATTCCCAGCTTGACTTTTGAGCTTCACTTTTGGTGAGTGTCCGTGCTTGTTCTATGACTAAAGTGTTAAAGTGCTTTCTTGACTTGTTATGTGATATTTGGAAAGTTGTTTTCCTGAACCATCGAAGTGGCAGTGTGTACTTTATTGCACTAGCCTTTTGAGTGGTGGCTTGCTTGAAATGTTTTCTCGAATATCTTGCAATTGTTTACTGGAGGGTGGACTCGTCAATTAATCTACCAGGCAGGGGAACGTACCACACCTTAGAGTGGGAGGGCCTCTTATCCTGACTTGGTAACCACTTGTTGTGACGTCGTTGGGTGAACCCCTCGACTAGTTTACAAAAAAGTATACTCGAGTAATACCAAACTCTCTCGTGTGGCGTGCGGGCCCGGTGTGGGAGTAAGTTGGTTGGAGCGTGTTAAGAAAAAAAATATGAATCTACATGGATTTTAGATAGTGAGAGTTGACGGAGGGTCAACTGCGGTTCATTTTGATCAAGTGCGGGGAAATGGCTCTTGAGAGCCCCTGTATCCTATCCTGTGCTGTTATACGCTTTCTTATTTGTTGAATTTAAGTTTGAAACTGTTATTTGCTATTTGCTTTTATGATTGCATGTTTTTGGGCACCACTGAGTTTTAGCTCACCACACGATATTTGTTTTTCCTTAACAGGTTTCAGCATCCGGAAGTTTTGAAGTCTGCTTAAGCTTTCATAAATGTAGTTCGAGTCATTTTTGTATCTTTGTTTTGGGTTGTCACTTGAAACTGGAAAAGTGCAAACCCTAAGTTCTGGCTTGTATGAATTTATTTGAGCTCTCTGAGTTTATTGTGTGGTTTGTAACATATATATATATATATATATTTTTGTAGTTTGTGTTGAACTAGTTGGAGATGTACTTAAGAGGGAACGTTTGGATGTTCAATGGTAATGTTAACTCTGAAGTTAATATGTTTTAGAATTTCAGTTGTTTTAAAGCTTGGGTGTTCGGGTGACGAATGGTGTTCTGGTTTTAAGTTATACATGGATTTTTAGTAGGTTTACTTGCGTGAGTTCTGGCGAGAGTTGGGCAGGCGACCCGCTAACCCTCTGGTTCGCCTTAGGGAAAAGTGGGGCCGTCACAGGTGGTATCAGAGCCTAGGTTAGAATTTATTTGAAAGATATAATAGATATATTAGGAACCCTGAACCTCTTTAGAGTTAAGAAGCAAGATAATTAGACACATCTTAAGTAGTACTTGAGTAAGTTAGCCATTTAAGTATTAACCTTTGGATTTTGGGTTATTTTGCAGGTATGAAAAACGAAAATGGACATGCTAATGGACATGAAGAGCCTCTTAGGTCCATCTCCTATAGGCCACGAGACGAAGGACCTCGTATACGTTATACACCAGCTGATAGGTTTCCCTGATGTGAGTATAGAGTCATGTATACCTACCCTAATGAGTTAGTGTTGTCTTTGGACAACGAGCGTCGCCTGTTGAGGGACGCTAATCACATTTTGACCCAGGATGTCGAGGAATTGAGCATCATGGTTGATACTCAGATGGATCGTATAGCTGAGCTCGAGCAGAGGTTAGCAGCCGAGAGGGCTAGGTCAGAGGCTGCTCGTGAGGAGTTAGGGAGCCAGAGGTCTCGATTGACTCGAGTAGCGGAGGAGGTACGAGATAGGAGTGCGGGTATTAGGGCCGACGCCACTATGATGATAGACGAGGTCATGGGGATCATTGAGGGTACTGCTCAAGCAGGTGTGGAGGAGGACCCGGAGGAGGATCCGGAGGAGGATCCTGAGGAGGACGTTGCTCCTGGCAGCCCTGCTGAGGGTTAGACTAGGCTTGCCTTGCTTGTAAATGGGTATCCAGTGTTAGTTAGGGTGATACTAGTTTAGGTCCTAGCATTTTGTCTAGTTAGATGGCCTACTTTTGAGGCACTATATCCCTATTTTGGTTTAAGGGATTGTTTGTACATATTTACTAAATTTGTGTGCCATACTTTTGGAAGGCACCCTAACCTGCTAGCTGTATGAACTTTGGTATGTGAATATGTGTTTTAAATGTTTTATTTTCTTTCTCTTGATATTCATGATGACTTTACTTGATAATAATAAGTAAATAAATAACAATAATTTTCGTTTAATCGTTTTATTTATATCAATAGGCATAACTAGGCTATGGATCGACGCGTTAGAGGTAGAGAACGTGGGAGATCAACTAGACAACACCCCGAGGGTAGTGGTGATAGGGAACCTGAAGTCAATCAAGAACATGGTCAGGGAAACATGGCCGGAGACCCGGTGGCCACCGCAATTAATAGAATAACCGATGTTCTAGAGCGCATGACCGAGCACCCACCTCCGGGGGCAGTGCATTATCAAGGAGGCCCAATCGATACCGAGGATCGGGCATTAGAGAGATTCTTGAAGTTCGGACCTCCTAAATTCTATGGAGGTCCAGAACCTGAGGTAGCCGAAGGTTGGTGGGAGAGAATTTCTGATATTTTTGCCGCTCTAAACTATACGGAAGAGAGGCAAGTGACTTTTGCAGCATTCCAGTTCGAGGGGGCTGCTCGTTCCTGGTGGAACCTAATTAGGGTTAATTAGGACAGGAACCATATTCCTAGGACCTGGGCGAACTTCACTCCGGAGTTCAATGCCAAGTTTCTACCCCCTCTCATCCAAGAGAAAAGAGAGGATGACTTTATCAAGTGTAGGCAGGGAGCGGTGAGTGTCGCCGAATATGAAATCCAGTTCACAAAATTGTCCCGTTTTGCTCCTGAATTGGTAGCCACGGAGCAAAGGCGTGTAAGGAGGTTTGTGCAGGGACTGAATGTAGAAATCCAGGAGGGATTAGCGGCTGTTCGGTTAGACACGTTTGCTGACGCTGTTGAAAGAGCTCAAAGAGTTGAAGTTGCTAGAGCTCAAGTAAAATCCTTCCAGGCTAAGAAAAGATTTGGCCCTAGCAGCAGTCGGGAGCCGACTAATGCAAATACTCCACCGGCCAAAGTAGGTCGAGAAATGGGTGGAGTAAATAATCCTAGAGCACCATGAGGCGCTCTGGCAAGAGGAACTGGGGCAAGAGGTACCGGAAGAAGAGATATCGATACTAGAGGAGGACCAAGTATAAGGAATCAGACTAGGAACGCCCTGCAAGGAGGTCGTGTGACCACCCCTCAAGTAATTTGTGGGTATTGCAGGAGGGCTGGCCATACTGGGAATGAATGTTGGAGGAAAGAAGGGAAGTGCTTGAGGTGCGGAAGTAGCGAGCACCAAATTGCGGGCTGCCCAAAAATTCAAGAAGGTGGTACCCCAAATGTTAAACAAGCCACTTCTGGGGGAAATAGGCCAAAAGTTCCGACTAGGGTGTACACCATAGACGATCAACTTGTACCTGATTCCTCGGAGGTCGTGGAAGGTACTCTTCCAATCTTTCATCGATTAGTTAGAGTACTAATTGATCCTGGCGCAACTCATTCATTTGTGAATCCAATTTTTATGGCCGAAATTGATGTACAACCTGTTAGATTACCCTTTGATCTTGAAGTTAGGACACCTATGGGTAATAAGGGTATAATTACTAGCCTGGCCTATAAGAATTGCGAGTTTTGGGTTGGAGAGCGTAAGATGTTAGTAGATCTGGTCAGTTTGGACATAAAGGGGTATGATGTAATCATAGGAATGGATTTCCTAACTCATTACCATGCTAAACTTGATTGTAGAGCCAAAGTGGTAGAATTTTGGATTCCCGGGGAAGCAACCCTGAGATTGGACGTGAAAGGTAGGTTAGCATCATCTGCCATGATTTCGGGAATTCGGGCAAGAAAAATGTTATATCGAGGAGTACAAGATTTCTTAGCTTTCCTGATTAATGCTCCTAGTGACCAAGTAAAGTTGGAGGATGTACCAGTGGTAAGGGAATTTCCAGACGTGTTTCTCGAAGAATTAAAAACATTACCTCCGGAGAGAGAAGTGGAGTTTAAGATTGAATTAGTACCGGGAATGGCCCCGATTTCTAAGACCCCGTACCGAATGGCTCCTGCAGAGTTAAAAGAATTGAAAATACAATTACAGGATTTATTGGAGAGAGGTTTTGTAAGAGAAAGTGTCTCGCCATGGGGTGCACCTGTTCTATTTGTTAAGAAAAAGGATGGAAGTTTGAGGTTATGTATTGATTATCGGAGTTTAAATAAAGGTACAATTAAGAATAAATACCCTCTACCATTGATTGACAGCTTATTTGATCAGCTGCAAGGATCAGTAGTTTTCTCTAAGTTGGACTTGAGTCAAGGGTATTATCAGTTGAAAATCAAGAGAGAAGACATACCTAAGACTGCTTTTAATACAAGATATGGACATTTTGAGTTTGCAGTCATGCCATTTGGATAAACTAATGCACCAGCTGCTTTCATGGACTTGATGCAGAGAGTCTTTAAGAAGTACTCGGATCAATTCGTAGTAGTTTTTATTGATGATATCCTAGTATACTCTAAGACTCGAGAAGAACATATGCAACACTTGAAAATGGCTCTGCAGATTTTAAGGGAGCATAAATTGTATGCTAAATTTAGTAAGTGTGAGTTTTGACTGGATGAGATTTCTTTTCTGGGGCACAAAGTTTCTAAAGATGGAATTGCCGTAGATCCGGTAAAAGTTGAGGCAGTCACAATGTGGAAACAGCTAGAAACTCCAACCGAGGTTAGAAGTTTCTTGGGTCTAGCAGGCTACTACCGGCGATTCATTAAGTACTTTTCAAAGATTGCTGGACCTATGACGGAGCTGACAAAGAAAAATAATAAGTTTATTTGGTCTCCAAAGTGCGAATCAAGTTTTCAAGAGTTAAAGAAGCGCTTAACATCAGCTCCTATTTTGACATTGTCTGATGGAATAGAAGGTTATGTCGTATACTCTAATGCCTCTAAGGAAGGTCTAGGATGCGTACTAATGCAAAAGGGTAAGGTGGTTGCTTATGCCTCTAGAAAGTTGAGGCCACACGAACAAAATTACCCAACGCATGATCTAGAACTGGCGGCAGTGATTTTTGCATTAAAGAAATGGAGACATTACTTGTACGGTGTGACCTTTGAAGTTTTTACGGACCACAAGAGCCTTAAGTACTTGTTCTCCCAAAAGGAATTGAACTTGAGACAGAGGCGATGGGTAGAATTTTTGGAGGATTATGATTGTTCAATCAACTACCACCCAGGAAAAGCCAATGTGGTAGCAGACGCTTTGAGTAGAAAGGCTCAAGTGGCGGGGTTGATGGTAAAGGAATGAGACATGTTAGAAGAAGTTTGCATTTGGAACCCTCGCTTGGAGAGATTGAAAATTTTATTTGGAAACTTGTCATTGAAATCACCGTTATTGAAACGTATTAAGGAGGCACAGAAAACAGACCCTACAATCCAGGAAAAGGTAAAGAAGTTACAAAAAGGGGAAAACTAGACTTTAAGTTAGGATCTGAAGGAGTGTTAAGGTTTCGAGATCGAATTGTGGTTCCGGTTGATGAAGAATTAAGGAAAGAAATTCTAGAAGAATCACATCGATCGAGGTATACTATACACCCAGGAGTGAACAAAATGTATCACGATGTGAAAGAGTTATACTGGTGGGACGGTTTAAAAAGGGACGTGGCAAAGTTTGTGCAAAAATGTCTAATATGCCAACAAGTAAAAGCTGAACATCAAAAGCCTTCCGATTTATTGCAGCCACTAGGAATTCCTGAATGGAAGTGGGAACACATAACCATGGATTTTGTAACAAGTTTGCCTAGAAGCCAACAAGGATTTGATGCGATTTGGGTGATAGTTGACCGGCTTACCAAATCTGCGCATTTCCTACCTGTGCATATGAGCTCCTCTTTGGAAAAATTGGTCAAGTTGTACACAGAAGAAATCGTGAGATTGCATGGTATTCCTATAAGCATTGTGTCCGACCGAGATCCAAGGTTTGTTTCCCATTTTTGACAGAAATTTCAAGAGTCATTGGGAACTAAGTTGAAGTTTAGTACCGCTTATCATCCCCAAACAAATGGACAGTCAGAAAGAACAATTCAGACTTTGGAGGATATGTTGAGATCATGTATATTGGATTTTGGAGGTAAATGGAGTCAGTATATGGCCTTAATAGAATTTGCCTATAATAACAGCTATTACGTTTCAATTCAAATGGCACCTTATGAAGCATTGTATGGAAGGAGGTATCGATCTCCGATTCATTGGGATGAAGTAGGAGGAAAGAAGATTTTAGATCCAACGGTTATTCCTTGGATGGAAGAAGCTCATGAGAAAGTGAAATTAATTAGGGAAAGGCTTCAAACTACCCAGAATCGGCAAAAGAGTTACGCCGACACAAGAAGGAAAGATCTGGAAGTTGAAGTAGGGGACAAAGTGTTCCTAAGAATTAAACCCGTGAAGGGCGGAGTAGGGTCCAAAAAGGGTAAAAAGTTAAAGCCGAGGTATATTGGACCTTTTGAAATTTTGAAACGAATCGGAAAGGTGGCGTATCAACTGCAATTGCCTCCGAGCATGGCCAAGATTCACAATGTATTTCATGTTTCTATACTCAAGAAATATCACCCCGATCCAAGCCACGTGTTGCAATTGGAAGGAATCGAAGTGGATGAATCATTAACTTATGAGGAAGGACCAGTTAAGATTCTGGAAAGAGAAGTGAAGGAATTGCGAAATAAGAAAATTCCTTTGATGAAGATTCTATGGAAAAATCATGAAATAAAGGAAGCAACTTGGGAACTGGAAGAAGATATGCAGAGGAAATACCCTCAGTTATTTCTTTAGAAGGTGAGAATTTTGAGGACAAAATTCATTTAAGGGGGGGGGGAGGATGTGAGAATCTTGAAATTATAAATATACATATATGTACGCGTTGCATGTGCATTTTAGACTTTTAATAAATTTTATTTGATCTTAAATAAGTGTGCAAAAATAATTTGTTCTAGGTCACAAATAATCCAATTGTACAAAATATTAGATTTATTTGAATTTTTGCCAAGTTAAGTTAATATTTCTTGATGTAGAGTGTGTCATTGTTTTTATTCTAATTTCTTGATTGCAATAGCTAATTTTAAATATTAATAACGTTAGGTGTTAAGGGGAAACTAGAATTAAGACGAATCGGTTTAAAGTCAAAACTTTTTATAATTACACTTAGGACATTGTACTTCGATAATTGAATTTTGCAAGGTTAGTATACTAGCAGGCATTCGATTAACATTTGGGATAAATTTTGGAGTTAGTTTAGGATTGAGGGCTTAAGTGGAAATTCGGATGAAATGTGAAAAGACCAAATTGGCCCTCCTCCAATTCAAATTCACCATGCAGCCATGGAATAATTCTTGAATAAACTCAATTTCAATCACTTCCAATTTCTGCCGGTTCCATTTCCACTTCTCAATCTAGCACCTTCCATTGCCATTGCCGACTCAACTCCACTCACAACACCTCAATATATATATACATTCCACCTTCCTCATCCGCGGCTTAGCTTTCCATTTCAGCAGCCCCAACATTCCACAACACCATTCCAATTCACTTCACTCCCTGTCTTGGTATCATCGACGAGAGGAAACCAGAGAGAGAGCTGTGCGAGTTACAGACCTTGAGCTGTCCGAGAGTGCGTGAGAGAAGAGATAACCGTGCAAGCTTCATTACTTCCTTCATCACTCGAGAGCTGCCATTTCATTCTTCACCTTCAACCATCCGTGATCAATATAATCACAATCACCACAGCTGCAACTACTGCACTCAGACCAACCATCCTCGCGTGTGTGAGCAAAGCCGGGAGGAGAGAAAAAATTTTCAGCTTTCTGGTCGCATGAGTGAGCTTCATTTGAGGTAAATTTTGGACTTAAATTAGTTGATCATGGGTGGATGAAGCTGTTTAGAGGCATGCATGTGAGGGTTGTGTGTTTGGATGAAGAATTAAGTTATCAGAAAATTGGTTTCGGAAGAATTTGGAATTTACCGTGAGCTTGAGCTGGAAATTTCAGCTTTGATTTTCTTGATCGTGATAATCTGAGCTTAAATAGGAGATTAGCTAACTAGAAACTAGATGATTATGCTATGCATGATGTTAATCAGTTCGGATTAAACAAAAAAAAATGAAACAAAAATCTGCTGCATGCAAGTCATCCGAAAATAGTTGAACAAATTCTGGAATTTTGGATGGATGTTGCTGGTGTCCGACCTTGTTTTGGACTAGAGTTGATAGTAATTCCATTTATTAGTCATGCATGTTAGTTTTGAGTGTATAATTCAGTGATCCAGCCGAGGAAAATCCGGATTAATGATCGACTAAGCTGCTGGAATTTTTCCAGTGTAGCCAAGTGAAGAAGAAAAGAATTTTCCAGTTTTCTTTTGCGAATTATGGGTTCTAAAATTATGTTATGAGCTGTAAATTTCGTGTTGTTGATTAAGATACCCCGTAAGCATAATAATTATCATCTGCATGATAGGCTGGGAGTGTAAAAGGTCGAAGTCTTGTTGCTGGAAAATTTGGTTAATGGCCGAATGAGAAAGGAGCTAAATTCTTATATTGTTTTGGAAAATGTTCATGGTAGTTGGCTATAATTCTAAGTAAAGCATCTTATAACATCTTGTGCTAGTTTTCATGTTTATCTTATCGATTATAATACTTGAAAAACTGGTGTATTGGACCATGAACTAAAGCAATTTTTGAAGGAAAATATTCTCCAGCATGGCCGAATTGGTTTTTCTTTTCTTCTTGTTTTGGATTGAAATCCTAGTTGAATTGTGATTGAAAGTAATTGTTTGATGTCAAGGGCTAATGATTGATGAAGCTCTTGGCCATTTGAGTAGTTTTTGCAAGAATTTAATTTTGATGAATTTGGTTTAAATGGTTGGCTGAAATGTACTTGGAAGGTCCATAATGTACTTGGAAGGTCCATGGTTTGTGGTTTGGAATTTTTTGTGATACCTTGGACTTCCTTTGTTGAATGTTATTTGGAATTGAATCTGTTGAGACCTAGGGCTAATGATTGATGAAACCCTAGTGAAATTGATGTTTGAATTGTGTTTTGACTATTTTGGCAATCGGGAATACAATGTGCAAATGATTTGAAATCGTGAAATCCGTTTTGATCCTTTGAATTGAGTACTTTTTAACCAAGTTTTATTGAAATATTTTATCTTAATATCAAGTTATAGAATTATGTATAGTACGACAAAACTAAAATTTAAATATTGAGACTTTTAAAACCTTGCTAACTAGCTAAGTCTTTTCTTTGCTTGAACTAGTTTTATTATCTTTAAGAAATAATTATATTAACTTCCAAACTTTAAGTTTTTCATAAAATTGTCCTTGGCTAGTTGTTTTAGCGAAAAATTGTTAAAAACACTAGATTTGAACAATTTCAAATAAAAGGCTTGGAAAAACTTGTTTGGCAAGAAAACTTGTTTGAATTAGATTGGTTTCAGTTGTACCTCTAGAAAAAAAGTAGCTTTACAGGAATTATACGAAGTATTTTATTACTTTACAAGCTTTGCAAGAGTTTTATTGATTTATTCCGAGTATATAAATTAGTTTTATACCAGATAATCTTTTGTATTTAAACAAAGGGTTGTTTAGCAAAACTTATAGTTTAAAACTTGGATCTCTAGGGTTTAGCGAGGGCGTGGACTTCGATTCCAAACTTGACTTTTGAGCTTCACTTTTGGTGAGTGTCCGTGCTTGTTCTATGACTAAAGTGTTAAAATGCTTTCTTGACTTGTTATGTGATATTTGGAAAGTGGTTTTCCTGAATCATCGAAGTGGCAGTGTTTACTTTATCGTACTAGCCTTTCGAGTGGTGGCTTGCTTGAAATGTTTTCTCGAATATCTTGCGATTGTTGACTGGAGCGTGGACTCGTCAACTAATCTACCAGGCAGGGAACATACCACACCTTAGGGTAGGAGGGCCTCTTATTCTGACCTGGTAACCACTTGTTGTGACGTCGTTGGGTGAACCCCTCGACTAGTTTACAAAAAGGTATACTCGAGTAATACCAAACTCTCTCGTGTGGCGTGCGGGCCCGGTGTGGGAGTAAGTTGGTTGGAGCGTGTTAAGAAAAAAAATATGAATCTACATGGATTTTAGATAGTGAGAGTTGACGGAGGGTCAACTGCGGTTCATTTTGATCAAATGCGGGAAATAGCTCTTGAGAGCCCCTGTATCCTATCCTGTGCTGTTATACGCTTTCCTATTTGTTGAATTTAAGCTTGGAACTATTATTTGCTATTTGCTTTTATGATTGCATGTTTTTGGGCACCACTGAGCTTTAGCTCACCACACGATATTTGTTTTTCCTTAACAGGTTTCAGCATCCGGAAGTTTTGAAGTCTGCTTAAGCTTTCATAAATGTAGTTCGAGTCGTTTTTGTATCTTTGTTTTGGGTTGCCACTTGAAGCTAGAAAAGTGCAAACCCTAAGTTCTGGCTTGTATGAATTTATTTGAGCTCTCTGAGTTTATTGTGTGGTTTGTAACATATATATATTTGTAGTTTGTGTTGAACTAGTTGGAAATGTACTTAAGAGGGAACGTTTGGATGTTCAATAGTAATGTTAACTCTGAAGTTAATGTGTTTTAGAATTTCAGTTGTTTTAAAGCTTGGGTGTTCGGGTGACGAATGGTGTTCTGGTTTTAAGTTATACATGGATTTTTAATTGGTTTACTTCCGTGAGTCCTGGCGAGAGTTGGGCAGGCGACCCGCTAACCCTCTGGTTCGCCTTAGGGAAAAGTGGGGCCGCCACAGCTATGACATGCACTCGCTGCTAAGATGGAGAGAACAATTCCGAGAAAGTCTTCGTGCGGAAAACTGGGGATGCAGACGGTTGCCCATCCTCACCAGAGGCTTGGGTAGCCACCACAGCCATCAGAGAAAGCTGCTGGTCGGAGCCCGATCCTCAGAGATAGCCGACGTCAAGTTCGCTAGTTGTTTCCCTTCAATTGGGCATTTCATCGAACAACAAATGGGCAATAAAAAATGCACCAATTTTTTGCTCAATTGAAATTATACTAGCCCCAAAATTTTTTAGAAAACAAGAGAATTCAGTCCTTTAAGTAGGTAGAGGAGAAACCCAGAGATGAGAAGGCAGTTCAGACCAAAATCCAGGATCTTCGGCCAACCGTCTTGATATTCTTGACAAATTTCCTATTTAACACTTCAGTGCGCAAAATTCATAGACCAAAACGCAACATGGACAAGAAAGAGAATAAAACCTCAACCACTCCGATTTTGATATATTGCAAAAGACAAGAATGCCTTTTCTTTACTGCCTTTTCGTTTTCATTGTTTTTGCTCAAATCTGTTGCGATAAGGTACACAAACCTTGTATAGTTTATTGCACTTTAAACATTTGAGATTTTAAAAATGGAATTAAGATAAACTGAAATATGAATTTTCAAAATGTGGTAAATGGCTGATGGGACATAAAAAAAATTTTTGATTAATATTTTATTGAGACATCTAGGTCGTCATAGAATAAATCTTCTTGTTATAAGAATTTTTGTATAACCCGCGCACGTCTAGTGGAATGCGGAAGGTTGGCCAAGCAAATTTGGAGGAAAAACTGCAGAACACAGCTTTTTCTGCAGCAAATTCGGCCATAAATCTGGCCAAATATTGGCCGGATTGAAGGCCGAATAGTCAGGGGAGGAAGAAAAAAATTTTCGGGCATTCTAGCCAGAATCCGGCCAAAAACTGGCCGGATATGCAAAAAAAAAAAAAAAAAATTGCCCAGAATCCCTTCAATTTCTGGCCGGATTATGAACGGTAACCGGCGTAAGATGAATCCGTTTCACAGATTCCTCACAATTTTTCTCCCTTCTCCTTCAACCCAACTCACACACTAACACCTCAAACACATACCACTCACTAAAACATCACTTTTCACCATTTAATCTTCAAATAACCTTCACCAAATCACTTTCTCCCATCCTCTAGAGTGAATTTCATAGCTCGTATTCTTTCAAAAACAACTCTAAAGTGGTTTCAAACTTACCATTAGTTAGGGTTCTATCTTCTTGAAATCACTCAATTGAGGTCAAATTAGAATAAGTTTCTTGGGGGTTTTCACATCATATTCATAACTTAACATCACCAAACCAATTTGAGGTAACAATTCTTCACCTAACTTTGTTATTTGAATTTTACCATGATTGAATATTTTCTATTTTTAGGCAATTTTTATATGTGAAATTAGGTGTATTTATTTGAGCTTATTGATGTTATTGGTGATTGTTAGTGATAAATAAATTTTGTGATTTGCATTTATTGTACTTATTTAGTGAATTATTGCTAGTTTTATGCTTAATTTGACTTAGTAACAAAGTTGCATATTAAGTAGCCAAATGTAGCATTTTAATTAGTTTAGTGGGAGTTTTTGATATTCATGTGAATAATTTATATTACCTAATGAATGAAAAGGTGTTTGGTTGAATGATTTCTTGAATTCTTAGGTAATTCTAAAAGAAGAGGTGAATTGAAGATGGCCTTAATTGATGAAATTCATAAATGCACTTACAATTTTTGTGGTTCAATAGTTTTTAGTATTTCATGAATTCTCACGAAGGTCATTTATATTTTGATTTGGTGTGTTTGCCTCCATTTTGAGATTACTTTTGTACTTGAGAGAATTTGATCATTGATGACAAAATGTATAAATGGAACTTACTTTGTTCGTGATGGTGGATTTATTGTGTGAAATTAGCTTCCCTTTGCTTTGGATACTAATGCATATATTTGATTAGCAAAGATTAGCTCATTTCATGTTTTTATCCCTTGAACATTGTATGGTTACACATGCTTGCTCATTTTTTCTTTTTCCTTGAATTGCATATTTTTGTTGATTGCAACCTTTTATTTTTAAGAAGTTGATTTGTTTTGATTTTGTCTTTTTCCAGGGTGCAATAATTAAACTCTCCATTCTTTCCCAAATAAGGTTGAAAATTCATCATTTGGCCATAGATTTGGACTGCGCAAGTTCATATGAGTATTATTTTCTTTTGCTCTTTATTTATTTTCTTTTTATCACATTGAGGACAATGTGAAGATTAAGTGTGGGGGAGGGAATATTTGAACTTGCAAATACTTTCTATGTGATGATATTTTGTGGATTTAAATGCTTAGAAATATTAGAATTGTGTTTGAATTATTTGCCTGAAATTGGATTTGTTGGCAGGGAGTTTTCATCCATTTATATGGAGAAACTCTGTAAAAAAATTTTCTAAAATCTTTTCCAATATTTCACTATGGCCCAAAAGTTCTTCAAATTTTTGTATTTTCATTCAAAAAGGGCTAATTTATTCCAACTTTAAATGTTTAAATTCTTCCAATTGTTGAAACTTTATGTGTATTTTGGAAGGTTTAGTTCTCATTTAACTTGGAAATGATTATTATGTAATTAGGATTTTTTGCATTTTAGAAAGTATATTTGGTAAAGTGAAGAAAATTATGCTTATAATTTTATATGTTTAATGAGATTTCTTCTCTTTACTTAATTTTCCAAGTAAGTGATTGATATAGTCAATAAAAGCTATACTCCTCCTTTGATTTAATTTTCTATGAGTAAAAATCTATTTATTTTCTGATAAAAAAAGAGAGAAAAAAAAAGAAAAAAAAAGAGAAAAAAAAGAAGAAAAGAAAGTAAATAAAAATTATTTTACTCCAATGATTCTCGTACCGAGTAACCGGGGATTGGCATCTACAAATGTCGACATTCGCGTAAAAAGATATTTGAATTAAGAGTATGCATATCAACTTGAATAAGTGAAATGTTGAGTAACCGGAGATCTTCACTTAAAAGTGTCGATTTTCGTGTCAAAAGGTATTTTCACTATTTAAGTAAAATTAGTGTGAATAAATCCCTCTTAGTTGCAAAATAATAATAATAATAAAAAGGATGATTATAGGAGGAGGAATGCTATAAATTGATTATGTGATTTGCTTATTTGTGAAATTAGGTTAGGGTGAGAGATTAAGTTTAACTTGTTAAATTAGGGTATAATTATCTTTCCTTTACTTGATATTATGAGTATTTAGTGTAATTTGAACAATTGTATAATGATTATTTTCCAAGTCTTGAGGAATTTAATTTGACAAAAGTGCATATATTGTTTCACCTCTTGAATCATTGTAGTTGATTATGTATGGATTGCTTGAGTACAAGCAATGATTTAAATGTGGGGGAGTTTGATAAGTGACTAATTTACGTTTTAATTGTATGACATTTTATATTATTTTTAGTCACTTTGGTTATATTACTGGAAGAAAATGAATCATTTTGGCTATAATTGGTGAAAAATGCTTTTAAGTAATTAAATGAGGTTTTTATCACTTTTTACTTGGATTTTGTGCATTTTGACAGTTTTGACACATTTTCGTATTTTGACTATAATTTGAGTTACAATGATCAGATTGAGATGATTCCTAAATCAATTTGAAAATAAGAGATAGATCTACAACTTTGGTGAGACATCTGAATCCAGTTTGAAGGTTTTTCAGGTAAAAAAGCCGAATTACAGTAGCTAATTTCTATTGGTCGAAGCTGAAATAGGGCAGTGAGCAGTCAAGGGTATTTCCGTCATTTTTCAGCTTACACAGATCCAAATGAGGTGATTCTTGATGCATTGGAAAGCTAACTCAAAGGGCTAAAAGTTTTATGTTTTGATCAAGAGCTAAATCAGCTTTTATCATCAAGAAAAGTTCAGTTGAATTTGACGTAAAATCGGAGCAGAGCTGGAAATTGAACAAAAGTGCACCAAAATGTCACTGTAGCAATCCGGCCGGAACTTGGCCGGATTTGTGGCCGGATTTCTGACCGGATTGTGGTCAAAGAAGACTGCTCTTTCCGCGAAAAACTTATTTTCACCTCCAACAAGTCACATGCAATGCCAGACATATGAGAACTACTTTGCAGCTGTAAAAGGATGGTGTAGGCCTCATTTTCTTGACTTCTTTCATCTTTATTTAGCCAAAACATGCAAGATTGAAGGGAGAATAGAGAGAGATACGTGAGAAAGTTTAGAGTGCAGAAATGTAGCTCTTGCATTTTCTGAGTGTTAGGTTAGTTTAGTATAGAGTAAGTGTAGTTCATCCATTCTTGTATATTGACTAGATTAGAATGAAGATTTAGATGAAGGAGGAGTTAAAGTTCAAGTGACATGGGTTATCTCTTTTCCAACTCTTTATCTTTTGTATCAGATTCTTAAGTATAGTTAATATGGAAGTTCTGGATTTTGTGTTCAATATGTGTCTTTTAAGTTTATGCCTTGGGTTTGGTTGAACTTTCTATGATTGTTAGTGTTTATTATTTGGTTATTTGATTGCTATTATTAAAGAAAGTTACTGAGCACTTTGGCCCTTTAAATCATGATTAATCTGGTACCATTAATTGTGATTATCTAAGGTGTTGTTTCTGCAATGAGAATTGAGATTTAACACTAGTTCAAGAAGTGCTAAATATAGGGAGTACACTCACGAGAGTAGAGGTGCACCTATGTAGTTTTAGTGATTAATTTCATGTAATTTCATTGAAGAAATGAACTTATAACTAATTTCATAACCATGAGAATAGGTATGGATTAATTATGAGTATAGTTAATTCACTACGAAAGTAGGTTTCACATGTTTAAGGAAATTACACCATAACTAACCTAGATAGTAGTACTCAATGATCCAAAAATGGCAATTGCATGAGTAGTTAGGGATACCATAACCTAAGGAGCTTTCATTTGTTATTTTGTATAAGTTCAATAGGTTTCATTTCTTATAATATATTGATAGTCTAAATAATAGAGAAACTTTAGTAATGCCGGTAATTGCAATCTTCCTTGTGAGATCGACCCTTAATACCCTATACTCGCTCACGATTCGTATACTTATGATAAATCGCGTGTGGGGTATTTAGGAGTTTATAAATGTAAAACTTGATTGGGATGAGCTTAATGTTATTTGTATACCCCGCGCACGTCAAGTTTTTGCGAAATTCTGGCCCCGCGCATGTCTAGTTTCTAATATTCTTATCGTGCTTTATTTGTTAATCATAATGATAATATACAGTTTAATAATTACTATAATTATCAGATAAAGTACCACAATAAATATCATATAATACATCCACATACAACGAATATGGGACTCTCTACTTCCTCTAGTCATCTATTCTCATCAGAATTGTGTAATTAGTTATTCATATTTATTTACACAGTTATTTATCCTTCTAATTAATAGGAGTTATTCTAATAATATTATATGTGGTCATGTAGGCCACATAAATATTCTAACACATTTGGCAGCACAACCGTTCTCAGGTAACCCTAGTTTCTCCTCCTATCGGTTTAACACAATTTTTGTGAAGATTTGAGTTCATTATGCATGAGTTTTAAGTTTGCCGTGGCCGATGCTTAATGATCATGACCGTCCTTTCGTTGCGCTAATTTGGTGTTTATGATTTGGTTTGGTACGGGTCCCTTTTACTCATTTGACATATATCAATAACCATAAATTTGATTCAGAAACCATGAACCAAGAATGTTTTTTTTTCTACTTGCAATTTTGCCCTTGATGAGCTGAAGGCTGTTGTTTTCTTTTCTGGCGATATGGATCTGGATATCTTTACGGATGAAGGGTATAGCGTTGGACATTGGTTTGTTTCCTTTTATGACAAAAACTTGTAACTTCATTTTGCTAACAAGAATGATTTTTTTAGTGCCCATGTCTCCTTTTTCTTCCTTTCTTCGTTGGTTGCCTCCGTTTGATAAAAACCTAGAATTGCAGAAGAACAGGCTTCGAAGCTTGCATTGATAAAATCTGAAAAATTGCAATCCGACCCCTCATTTTTCATATAATTGTACTATGGCCCAAAATCTGGAAAAATTGAACCAATTTTACCCCTTTTAAGTTTTAATCATCTTTTGCATATTTTAAACATGTTTTTGGGCAGAATAATTCTGGACTTTACGGCATAATTAGGGTTTAATAATTTATAGTTGATTTATTATCTTGTAAACCTAGAATTGCAGAAGAATAGGCTTCGAAGCTTGCATTGATAAAAATCTGAAAATTGCAATCCGACCCCTCATTTTTTTATATAATTGTACTATGGCCCAAAATCTGGAAAAATTGAACCAATTTTACCCCTTTTAAGTTTTAATCATCTTTTGCATATTTTAAACATGTTTTTGGGTATAATAATTCTGGACTTTAGGGCATAATTAGGGTTTAATAATTTATAGTTGATTTATTATCTTGTTGGGTTTTCGTAAAAATAAGTAGGATTTTGGGTTGTGGGTTGTTTGTTTTTCGATTTTTAATAGAAAGTTTGGTTTATTTTGGTTGGGTTTCAACATGGGTTTGAGACGATAAAGCATACATTTCGGTCAGACTTGATTGGTAAAAAGAGTAGGCTTGACCTGTGTTTTCTTTTAGATTTTCTATGGGCTAGATGGCCTTTGGCCCAAAGAGCTGACAAAAAATGGCCCAAGTGGCCTATTATATCAAGAAATTTGATGACGGAAATTGCAGTTAGTTCCTGTGCTTTTGATTAATTTTGTTGTGGCCCTAAAAATTTTGGATTTATTTTAATAAGGTCCCTAATTTAATTGCAATTTGCTCCCTAAGCTTTATTTTTCTTTAATCTTGATCCCTAATCTTTATAATAATTATAATTTAACCTTAAAAATTTTTATTTTTTACAATTAGATCCCTAATAGCTTTGATTTCTTAAATATAAGTTGTTTTTCTTCTTTAATTGTTAATTGTACTTCATTTAAATTTTTTAATTGGTAGATTTTATGGTTATTTCCACTTCTTTATAACTTATTTGTTAATTAAATTGATGTCTTGGTCATTTTGTTTATTTTGGAGTATAAATAGGACAAATCCAACCTCATTTAATTACTACTTCAAGAGAGGTACCTTCTTTTATTATTTTTTTTAAATCTTCTTATGTGCTCCTATGTGTTTTTTGTGTGTAATTGTATGCTTTGAGTGCTTTTTCCTTTAATTATACATTTTAAGTTTCATTTATTCTATTTAATTTTGATGATTATTTGAGAGGTATTTAAATGCCAATTTGTAATAGATAGATACTCAAGACATATATTTAATTAGGTTATGTAATAGATCGGATTTAATTTTTGTCAAAAATGTAATTAGTTAGATAAATGTAATAGTTAGGTTATTATTTTTTAAATTTCCCCTCTAGATTGTAGTTAGATCCCCAAGTATAATAGTTAGACCTTTGTGCGCGTTTCTTTGCTTGTGTGCTTATGTGTTTATTCGCTTTCTTTAAGATTTTTGCATTTAGATATTATGCTTATATGTTATGTGCTCTATATACTTTATGTATTTACTTATTTTAATTATGTTTTATATGATTTATTTAGTTATAATAAATGCATGACGTCACCACGTTAGTTCAACGTTAGTTGTGGCCACTTTTCTGTTTTCTCATTAGTCCAATGCTAGTTCGAATTTGTAGAAATGGAATAGTCTAATACTAGACCCTTTAGACCGCCCATGCGCTAGAATCATTGGCATGACATTTATTGCATTCCATGTATGTTTTTCATTTTAGGATCTTTTTTCTCATCTTGCATAATATTTCCTTTATATATTCTTTCCTTTATCCTATGTGCGTGAAACATGATATTTAGATTTGCATCTCATTTTAGAAAATTAAAAGTAGGTTAGCCCATGTGCTTGCGTAAGTAATAAGAGTCACTTTTCAAATATGAAAAACGAACAAGTATAGTCTCTTAGTTTTAACACGCTCATATCCCCTCTACAAGAAAGAAAATTATGTCATGAATTTTTAGTCTCCCGTACCGGTTATGTTGCATTCCCCTTTTCTAGATCATGTACATTTATATATATATATATATATATATTATAATTTTTTTTTCAAATATCATCTTTTGCATATTCGTGACCTTTTCTAAGAATCATTTTTGGGCATCACAATTAATGTGATTTGTACCAATTAAATTTTGAAAAGATATTCCGACCCTTTCGATATTCCCTAGGTCTAGATTTGCATCCATATAGAAATATCCAAATGTGATAAGTTTTATAGACGAGACAAAGAAAATTTTTAACTAAATCTCGCAACTAGCCTTGACTCAATTATCCTGAAATTCATAAGACAGTTTATCATGGTGTTTGAAAATATTCAAAAAAATTCTGGAAATTTATTTAAAAAAAAAAAAAAAAGAAAACAAGCTGTTACAGTATCATCGGCAAAGAGAGGTCGAGTTATTGTTTTGGGAACAGCGTGGTAGACTTCTTTCAATGATTGCAAGTTTTGCAAACCATTCGGTAGAATGTTCATTCAATTGGTCAATTGGAGTAAAATACTGTGTCATGGGTATTAAATTTTGCGATGGTTGGAAGTGTGAAATAAAGGTATTCGATAGATATGGTAATGGATATAAGGATCACTTGATGCTGGTGCGGTCTATGGTTTTCAAGTATTTATATGAAGAAATATGTTAAAAGGGAATGTTATCTATGTGTATGTTTGGATCAAAATTGTATTATGATACCTTATTATTAGATGATTCGTAAAGTTCATAGCACGAAACCAGTTGGTGCTTTTGTCAATAGATACCTAATGAGTAATTGTTAGTACAATTAAAATCACACCAACTTACCATATAAATGGATACAGTAAAAACTATTATCCTCCTGTGTATTTGTACAAATTCCTTAATTAACTTTGTTTTTATTTTTAAATTTAACACTTAGACTGCGTCATAACGAATCTCTAGTAAATATACCCAAATAATTTAGACTTATTTTTTTATTGTGAGTAATGTCTTGTGTTTTACATTGCTGTTCTAAGATTGTACAACTTGTGTAATAGGTATTCACAAGAAAAGTGAATCTTTAACCATATAGATAGAGAGGGAACCGCCCCTGCCACCTAGGATGGTCGTCCGCCCATGTGGCAACTGGAGATTGGCTGGAGGTGATATGGCACTTGGTTGTCCTCCCTCTTGTATTTGTTTGAGGGCTTTTCTTCTTCTTTCCCCCGATAAACCAAACGACGTCGTCTGTTCCTTCTTCTTTTTTTGTGTCTTTCAAAACGTAGCAGGCGTCGGCGTGGTCGTCCTCGGGTGTGTCGCCGGGTGATTGGTTGGCTGCTGATGACATGGATCTTGTCAGACGTTGGTGGTGCCCGGTTGCTTCTTTGTTTGGTCACAAACAGTAGAGTTGTTGTTTGGTAATGGGTCGTTGGGCTAGGAGATTAGTTAATATTACGGTTGTAGCCCTTTGGCCTTCACCTATTTACGTCCTTCTATCTATACCGGTTCGTTGTTTTAGCAAGGGTGTGTTGGTAATGTGGCTTAGGCGTCAGCTTTGGTCATCCACTAACGTGTTCTCTTTCTTTTGTTGGGGGAAGAAACCCAATGGACAGATTGACCTGTTATCAGAGTTTTTGGTGAGATTTGACTCTCGCATTGGGCTCGATGCTTCAGAGGAACTTTCTTTCCTCTCTCTCTCCGTCAATCGCCTCTCTCAATCATTATCTCTTTCTTTTTCTTTCTTCAGAAAGCCCTCATCTTCTCTTCATTTTTATGTTTTCTTCACCTTTATCTTCTAATGTGAGAACCCGTAATTTTTCATTTGCTAGGTTTTATTCTCTTTAATGGCATGTTTTCTGCATTTTCTTTATTTGGAAAATTTTTCCGATAATTTTTATCAGTAAATATAGTTTTTAGATGATTTTTCTAGTATCGGTTAGGTTTTGAGAAATTAAGAGCGTATACCGGACGTGGGACCCGCTAGTGCGGAAAGTTCGGAAAAATCCGGTCAACTAGGTTAAGTTTTGGATACTGGGTTTAAATTATCGGGTGCTAAGAGAAAATTAGAGGTTACCAAGTGGATTGGTGTGAGAGGAAGCAAAGTGATATGCATGCATTAATTATAGTGACAAGTGTCACTTGGAGAGTTGTCTACTATTCATCTTTTACCAAATAAATCAAAATTTGACTCAAAAATCACCAAAAATTGCAAGCTCATAGCCGGCCCTCTCCAAGGAAGAAAGAAAGGAAAACTCTCCAAATTCCTAGCTCTACTCTTGCTCAAATCCACCAAAGCAACCATTTAATCTTGCATTTGTTCCATAAAAACCCTTAAGTGAGTGGTTGTAAGGTGATTAGTAGAGAGGTTTGGAGGATTAAGGTGCTAGGTTGCTCTCTTCTTGAGTTGTTAAGGTAAGTAACTAAGGAACCTTTCCTCCTTCTCAATAATGTTTTATTGATGCCTTATATGAGATGAATTGATGGATTTAGGTGCTATTTTGTGACTTTTGGTTGAATTTGGTGAAGTTTTATAATTATTTATGATTTTTCTATTTTAGTATGATTCATATGTTGTGGCTATGTATGATGATTGGAAATGGTCTATAATGAAACTAGAGGGTATATATTGTGGTTAATTGCGGAAAATTTTCGCATTGAAAGGAAATTTCGAAAGTTAGGGTTTCAATTTAGCTCATTCTGCCTGGCACTGTTCATCATAGTTAGAGACCGAATTAGCCTTGTGTTAAAACATGAAAGTTGTAGGGAATGATATTTTAGAGTTGCCTACAAAATATCAGGCCAATCGGGGTACCGTAGCTTGTGAAAAGACCGAAATACCCCTGCTGCCCTGTTTTCACCCGAACTTGAGAATTGCTTCTGTAATGGGTTATTTTGGTTGGGAATACTTCCGAATTGGTTGTTAAGGTCTTCTAAATAAATGTATCCGGATGTCTTAGCTTTCGAATGGCTTTGGAATCACTTGATTTGGACTTAGGTAGCCTGACTTACAGTTTATTAACCAGAATGCGGTTTGTTCACCTGTTTTTGCGGTTCTGGGTTAGTATATTGAATTTTTGACATGGTTGCACTAGAAACTGGACTGAGTGGCCTTCTTCAACATTGTAGCCCTATCTCTTAGCTTGGAAACAGTGTATCTTGCACCTCCATCCGATAATCGTAGTGCCAATGGTGCCAAAACCGCAAAATGATGTCAAAAACTGTTTTTTTGGATTAGAGCTTAACTCCATTTCTGGATTTTCCTGGTTTACTCTAGTGCTTATACATTCTTATGGAACCCTATTTTGATAGTATTGGGAATTGGTTTATGACTTGTAATTGAGTCTTATTGTGCTTATTTGAATATGTTAGGACGTGACGGTGGTGCAAAACGCTCTTAGGCGGAAGTGCATGAAATATCATTTGCTTGATTGGTGAGTGTACTACTCACTTGTTTGTTTACAATGTGGCTTTGCTATACTTGAACTTGATGCCATGAGGGCTTATTTGCCATTGAAACTGATTAAAGTGAGGGTGTACTTGATCGTCCTCACCTATTTGGTATCTCATATGACTGTCTACTGTTTCACTGTAATGATTGAATGATACATGAAATACTGAATTTGGTTCATGAATTTGGTGTCGCTTGGACGAGTATCCAACGACCATTACTGATACTACTGAGCTCAACCCTATTGGTAGTCGATTGGATCGAGCCGGCGAGGGTTTGGTCGTGAAAATTGACGAGCCATGGGGACTGTTATATGGAATCTTGTAGTAGTGAGACTCTTGATTCCGGTATACTCGAGTATTACCAAATTTCTACTGTTTGGAGTTCGGGCCCGCTTGGGGTATGTTGGGTGGAAGGAATGTAAGTAAAGTGGAGCCTACGGTTGGTTACCTTGTAAACATTTACGGAGGGTCAATGAAGTCCGATCAAGTATACGAGCGAGGAAAGGGGCTCTTGAGAGCCGTCCGTATCCTTTTACCCATCTTGTTAATGTGTGATCTTGGTTTATTTTTTCTTGACCGCTTTATGCCTATATGACTTGGTTGCTTGAGTGATAGTATACCACTGGGCGTAAGCTCACTCTGTTCCTTTTGTTTTCCTTACAGGAAAATAAATACTTTTGGACTGGATTTGATAGTTGGTTGCCGAATTGAGCTAGATGTACATGTCTTTTGTATAGCTCATTGATTGAAACCCTAAATGTACTTTTGGGTACATTTTCTCTTTTGATTTGGCAAACCGTACATGTATAAACTTTTGAATAACTTTTGTATGCCACTTTGGATTGTATATGCTTAATTTCAACGTATAAATGTTTGATTGATGTTGGGCGAGAATTCGGACAGATTCGGATTTCAAACGACGAAACAAAATTTTTGGCGGCCGGATTCTTACGTGGCAGTTACTGTCCATGACCGACTCCGATTTGTTTTTTTTTTTATTTTGTGATTTTGACTTGTTTACGTGCGTTTGTATGTTCCAGAACGTATTAGATCGCTCTAAACTGAACCGTTAGTCCTGGTGAGAGTTGGGCAGGCAGTCTGCTAACCCCTTTGGTTCGCCTAAGGGGAAGGTGGGGCTGTCACAGGTGGTATCAGAGTCTAGGTTTGAATTGGCCTGGGCGTATTAGAAATGCTCGATTTGAGGGTTATTTTGATTATATCTTTTAAGGTTATTTACGTTTACTTACCTTTTTGGTGTAGGATGGCCGGACATGGTGAGCCTAGTCATCCTCTTCCTGGTGAGCGACCCCGTGGAGTGCTCCCAGTGATCCCATACCAGATACGGCCAAGAGGGGCCGTTGTGCGTTGGAGCCCGGCTAACCGCCTCCGACGTTGCGAGTGTCGACATAAGTACGCTTACCCTAACGCTTTGGTGTTGGCCGTGGCCGAGGAACGGAAGGAGTTGGCCGCGGATAATACTAGGCTTGAGGCCGAGGTGACCCAGTTTAGGGCAGCCAATGAGAAACAGGCTGAGCGCATTAAGGGCCTGGAGTACGACGTGCTTGAGGTAGAGGATAGGGTTGATGACCTCTGCACTCAACTTAGGGAAGCACGTGAGCGCGAGACTAAGCGAGCTCGAAAGGTTAAGGTTCGACCCGCATCGATCCTGAACCTCTGCGCCGACGTGGTCGAGAGAGTGAGCGACGAGGACTCATGTGCGGGGTCCGAGGCTGGGATTGGATCCACCCCATCGGGTGGGTCTACTAGCCCATCGACGGACTAGGTTGCGACTCCTAGGGATTTTGGGATAGTTTTGCTTTCCGTATATAGGGCGGATAGGGAGAAGAGCCTAGCTAATCGTTTTGTACGTTTGGGTTAGCTACGTGTATATTTCTTTTGATGAGGCCTTTCCCTCGTGGATTGTCCATGTTTGTATTTGACTTGACTGTACTTGACTTGACTGGTTGTTGATATGTGTGTTGTTTGCCTTGTTTGGAATGTGTATATATGTTTGTCAAAGTTTTTGGATTTTACTTACACGCATTGTTCTTATATTGGTTTAGTACATTTGCCTAGACCAAGTAGAGTTCATGGAAGGTACACGTAGTGGACGGGGACGTGGGCGCGGGAATAGGCAACCTACGCCGGACAGGGGTGCTGGGGAAAGCTCCTCTGGACCTAATCCTAAACCGGGGGTTAACCACAACGTGCAAATAGCTGCCGCTATGCAGCAAATGACTAACCTGCTGGCACAAGTGGTGCAGCAACAGGGTCAAAACCCAAACCCTAATCCTGGAAACCCTGGCAACCACGTCGAAAATGACGATAGGGCATTTGAACGATTCCAAAAGTTTGCTCCATCCAAGTTTATTGGGGGGCCCGACCCAGATGTCGCCGAAAGGTGGTTTGAGAAGATGGTCGATATTTTTGCAGCCTTGCACTACACAGAAGAACGGCAGGTGATTTTTACCGTTTTCCAGTTGGAAGGGGTGGCCCGTTCCTGGTGGAACGTAATACGGTAAAAATGGGAACGGGAACAAACGCCCAAGACTTGGGTGAATTTTATAAGGGAATTCAACGCGAAATTCTTCCCTCCTCTAGTTCAGAAGAGGAAGGAAGACGAGTTCATCCGACTCCGCCAAGGGGCTCAATCTGTGGCGGAATACGAGAGTCAATTCACCCGCCTGTCCAAATTTGCGCTTGAGCTGATCATGACCGAGCAATGGCGGATCAGACGCTTTATCCAGGGATTGAATGTCGAAATCCAGAAGGACCTCGCAGTGGCTCAAATCAATGCTTTTAGCGAGGTCGTGGAAAAGGCCCAACGGGTAGAGAGTGCTAGATTGCAAGTCCGGAACTTCCAGGCAAAGAAACGGGGTTTTCTTGGGAGTAGTTCAGGACAGGGTGAGAAGAGTACCCCCTCCAAGTTTGGACGAGGAATGGGAGATGGACGACAGTCGGGTTCAGGCATAGGGACTCCGTCTAGGGGTGGCCAAGTTGGGCGAGGCCAACGAGGAAATTTTCAGGGAGGCTCAGCTTCAGCACCTCGCGGTCCCTGTGGGCATTGTGGGAAGCCAAACCACACAGAGGATAATTGCTGGAGGAAGGAAGGCAAATGCCTGCGCTGCGGAAGTGCAGACCACCGGCTCGCCACCTGCCCAAGACTAAAGCAAGATGGAAAGGGAGCCCAACCAGCGTCAAAGACCGATGCAGGACCGGCTAAGGGAGATGGGACAAAACCTAGGGTGCCGGCTCGAGTGTACTCGCTAGAGCCCCAGCAGGTCCCCGATTCTTCGGAGGTCATAGAAGGTACGATCCCTATCTTCCACCGTTTTGCCAAAGTTTTAATTGATCCTGGTGCCACTCATTCCTTTGTTAACCCTGATTTCATGTGTGGCATCGATATAAAACCTGCTAGTTTACCATACGACCTAGAAGTTAGTACATCTACGGGGAATCAACGTTTGGTTACTAGTATGGTTTATAGGAATTATGAAGTTTGGGTAGGAGAGAGGAGATTACTAGGAGACTTGATTAGCCTGTCCATCAGGGGGTATGATGTGATGTTGGGTATGGACTGGCTAGCCAAATATAATGCCCAACTGGACTGCAAAACGAAAGTGGTAGAATTCCACATCCCTGGTGAGGCAACCTTAAGGTTGGACATAAGGGGAAGGTTAGCCTCATCTGCTTTGATTTCGGGCATTCGGGTTAGGAAACTACTAAGTAGGGGGGCGTAAGGATTTTTAGCCTTTCTGATCAACACCACCCACGGACAAGTTGAAAGTGGAGGACGTGGCCATAGTAAGGGAATACCCGGATGTGTTTCCTAATGAGTTAGTATCGTTGCCTCCAGAGAGAGAGATAGAATTCAAAATAGACCTGCTACCTGGAGCCTCACCTATCTCAAAAATCCCATACCGAATGGCCCCTGCGGAGCTCCAGGAGCTGAAGTTGCAATTACAAGATCTTTTGGAGCGGGGATTCATTCAAGAAAGTGAATCTCCTTGGGGAGCTGCTGTCCTATTTGTGAAGAAAAAAGACGGTAGTTTGAGGATGTGTATCGATTACCGGGGCCTGAACAACGTCACAGTTAAGAATAAGTACCCACTGCCCCATATTGACGAGTTGTTCGACCAGTTGCAGGGAGCGGTGGTCTTCTCGAAACTAGACCTCCGCCAAGGGTATTATCAGTTGCTAATCAGGAAGAAAGATATTCCGAAAACCGCTTTCAATTCAAGATACGGTCACTATGAGTTCGCCGTTATGCCCTTCGGTCTGACCAATGCTCCTGCCGCCTTTATGGACTTAATGCATAGGATTTTTAAGCCCTACTTGGATCGATTTGTCGTGGTCTTCATCGATGATATTCTAGTTTATTCCAAGATGCACGAGGATCACGAGCAACACTTGGGAATCATCCTGCAAACCCTAAGGGAACATCAATTGTACGCCAAGTTCAGCAAGTACGAATTTTGGCTGGAGAAAATTTCATTTTTAGGACACGTAATTTCTCAAGAAGGTATTTCAATTGACCCGGCAAAAGTAGAGGCCGTGACTAATTGGAATAGGTCAGAAAACCCCACAGAGATCCGCAGCTTTCTAGGATTGGCTGGGTACTACTGGCGTTTTATTAAAGATTTCTCCAAGTTAGCTGGTCCTTTAACTGACCTGATGAAGAAACATGGTCAGTTCGTATGGACTGCCCGATGCGAGACAAGTTTCCAAGAGTTAAAGAAAAGATTGACCATAGCTCCAGTTCGAGTCTTACCTAACGGAGTAGACGGATTTGCTGTGTATACCGATGCATCGCGAGAAGGCCTGGGATGCATTTTAATGCAGAATCGTAATGTGATCTCTTTCGCCTCTTGGAAGTTGAAACTTCACGAGCAGAATTACCCGACCCACGATCTAGAGCTAGCCGCCGTGGTCTTCGTGCTGAAAAAGTGGAGACACTACTTATATGGGGTGACCTTTGAGGTTTACTCGGACCACAAGAGTCTTAGGTACCTCTTTTCACAAAAAGAATTGAACATCAGGCAGCGACGGTGGATGAAATTTTTGGAGGATTACGACTGCACTATCAACTACCATCCGGGGAAGGCGAATGTGGTGGCTGATGCCCTAAGTCGTAAGGCTCAAGTAGCAGGGTTAATGATCAAAGAGTGGGATTTGCTAGAATCGGTTTGCGAGTGGAAACCCTGCCTAGAAAGCCATAATGTGATTTTTGGTAACATTAGGCTAACATCCACCCTATTAGAGCGGATTAAAGAGGCTCAAAAGGAGGATGCTATGGTGCGGAAATGGGGAGAGAAGGTGAAAAAAAAAAGAAACGACTGATTTCAACATCAGTCCTGAAGGTATTTTAAGATACCGGAACCGAGTGGTGGTGCCTAGAGATGAAACGTTGAAGACGAAGATCTTAGAGGAAGCTCATCGATCTAAATACACGATCCATCCGGGTAGTAGCAAGATGTATCAAGACCTAAAAGGAACCTATTGGTGGGACAATATGAAGAAGGAAATTGCTTTGTACGTGTAGAAATGTCTCGTTTGCCAACAGGTGAAAGCGGAGCATCAAAAACTATCGGGTTTGTTACAACCCCTTAAGATACCCGAGTGGAAGTGGGAGAACATCACAATGGACTCTGTTTCAGGTTTGCCGCGAACGCAAAGAGGGCACGATGCCGTTTGGGTGATCGTCGATCGATTAACCAAGTCGGCCCATTTCTTGCCGGTGAACATGAAGTATTCCATGGATAAGTTGGCCCAACTGTACATTGATGAGATCGTGAGGCTACACGGCGTTCCGGTCAGCATTGTCTCCGATAGAGATTCCCGTTTCGTATCTAGGTTTTGGCAGAAATTTCAAGAAACGCTAGGGACGAAACTCAACTTGAGCACAACCTATCACCCTCAGACGGATGGACAATCGGAGCGAACCATCCAAACTCTCGAGGACATGCTACGGACTTGCATTCTGGATTTTGGAGGCAACTGGGGTCAACACATAACCTTAGTAGAGTTTGCGTACAATAACAGCTACCATTCGTCGATTGAAATGGCTCCATACGAGGCACTATATGGACGAAAATGCCGGTCACCGATCTATTGGGATGAAGTTGGCGAGAGAAAGGCGCTAGACCCAGCAACTATTCCATGGATGGAAGAGGCTCGAGAAAAGGTCAAGTTGATACGGCAACGACTCCAAACAGCTCAAAGTCGACAAAAGAACTACGCAGATAATCGAAGAAAAGACTTGGAATTCGAAGTTGGAGACCATGTGTTTCTCAAGATCACACCCTTACGGAGTGTCATAGCAGGCAAAGGAAAGAAGCTCCAACCGAGGTTCGTCGGACCTTACAAGATTCTCCAGAGAGTCGGTGTGGTAGCATATCGACTAGAGCTGCCGCCCAGTCTTTCCCGAATTCACGACGTTTTCCACGTCTCGATGCTCAAGAAGTACTATCCCGACCCATCCCATATCTTACAACCAGAGGAAATCGACGTAGACAAATCGCTTGCTTACGAAGAGAAACCTGTCCAAGTACTTGACCGGAAAGTCAAAGAGCTGAGAAACAAGAAAATTCCGTTGGTTAAGATACTGTGGAGAAACCATGGGATAGAGGAAGTTACCTGGGAGATGGAAGAAGAAATGCAAAAGAAATACCCTGAACTTTTCGTGAGTTAAGATGAGAAATTTCGAGGGCGAAATTCTTTTAAAGGGGAGAGAGTGTGAGAACCCGTAATTTTTCATTTGCTAGATTTTATTCTCTTTAATGGCATGTTTTCTGCATTTTCTTTATTTGGAAAACTTTTTCGATAATTTTTATGAGTAAATATAGTTTTTAGATGATTTTTCTAGTATCGGTTAGGTTTTGAGAAATTAAAAGCGTATACCGGACGTGGGACCCGCTAGTGCGGAAAGTTCGGAAAAATCCGGTCAACTAGGTTAAGTTTTGGATACTGGGTTTAAATTATCGGGTGCTAAGAGAAAATTAGAGGTTACCAAGTGGATTGGTGTGAGAGGAAGCAAAGTGATATGCATGCATTAATTATAGTGACAAGTGTCACTTGGAGAGTTGTTGTTACTTTTAACTACTATTCATCTTTTACCAAATAAATCAAAATTTGACTCAAAAATCATCAAAAATTGCAAGCTCATAGCCGGCCCTCTCCAAGGAAGAAAGAAAGGAAAACTCTCCAAATTCCTAGCTCTACTCTTGCTCAAATCCACCAAAGCAACCATTTAATCTTGCATTTGTTCAATAAAAACCCTTAAGTGAGTGATTGTGAGGTGATTAGTGGAGCGGTTTGGAGGATTAAGGTGCTAGGTTGCTCTCTTCTTGAGTTGTTAAGGTAAGTAACTAAGGAACCTTTCCTCCTTCTCAATAATGTTTGATTGATGCCTTATATGAGATGAATTGATGGATTTAGGTGCTATTTTGTGACTTTTGGTTGAATTTGGTGAAGTTTTATAATTATTTATGATTTTTCTGTTTTAGTATGATTCATATGTTGTGGCTATGTATGATAATTGGAAATGGTCTATAATGAAGCTAGAGGGTATATATTGTGGTTAATTGCGAAAAATTTCCGCATTGAAAGGAAATTTCGAAAGTTAGGGTTTCAATTTAGCTCATTCTGCCTGGCACTGTTCATCATATTTAGAGACCGAATTAGCCTTGTGTGAAAACATGAAAGTTGTAGGGAATGATATTTTAGAGTTGCCTACAAAATATCAGGCCAATCGGAGTACCGTAGCTTGTGAAAAGACCGAAATACCCCTGCTGCCCTGTTTTCACCCGAACTTGAGAATTGCTTCTGTAATGGGTTATTTTGGTTGGGAATACTTCCGAATTGGTTGTTGAGGTCTTCTGAAGAAATGTAGCCGGATGTCTGATCTTTCAAATGGCTTTGGAATCACTTGATTTGGACTTAGGTAGCCTGACTTACAGTTTATTAACCAGAATGCAGTTTGTTCACCTGTTTTTGCGGTTCTGGGTTAGTATATTGAATTTTTGACCTGGTTGCACTAGAAACTGGACTTAGTGGCCTTCTTCAACATTGTAGCCCTATCTCTTAGCTTCGAAACGGTGTATCTTAAACCTCCATCCGATAATCGTAGTGCCAATGGTACCAAAACCGTAAAATGATATCAAAAACTATTTTTTTGGATTAGAGCTTAACTCCATTTCCGGATTTCCCTGATTTACTCTAGTGCTTATACATTCTTATGGAGCCCTATTTTGATAGTATTGGGAATTAGTTTATAACTTGTAATTGAGTCTTATTGTGCTTATTTGAATATGTTAGGATGTGACGGTGGTGCAAGACGCTCTTAGGCGGAAGTGTATGAAACATCATTTGCTTGATTGGTGAGTGTACTACTCACTTGTTTGTTTACAATGTGGCTTTGCTATACTTGAACTTGATGCCATGAGGGCTTATTTGCCATTAAAACTGATTAAAGTGAGGGTGTACTTGATCGCCCTCACCCCTTTTGGTATTATATATGACTGTTCACTGTTTATTGTGGTACTTGAATGGTACCTGATATACTGGATTTGGTGTCGTTTGGACGAGTATCCAACAGCCATTACTGTTACTACTGAGTTTAACCCCATTGGTAGTCAATTGAATCGAGCCGGCGAGGGCTTGGTCGTGACAATTTGACGAGCCATGGGGACTGTTATATGGAATCTTGTAGTAGTGAGACTCTTGATTCCGGTATACTCGAGTATTACCAAATTTCTACTGTTTGGAGTTCGGACCCGGTAGGGGTATGTTGGGTGGAAGGAATGGAAGTAAAGTGGAGCCTACGGTTGGTTACCTTGTAAACATTGACGGAGGGTCAATGAAGTCCGATCAAGTATACGAACGAGGAAAGGGGCTCTTGAGAGCCGTCCGTATCCTTTTACCCATCTTGTTAATGTGTGATCTTGGTTTATTTTTTCTTGACCGCTTTATGCCTATATGACTTGGTTGCTTGAGTGATAGTATACCACTGGGCGTAAGCTCACTCTGTTCCTTTTGTTTTCCTTACAGGAAAATAAATACTTTTGGACTGGATTTGATAGTTGGTTGCCGAATTGAGCTAGATGTACATGTCTTTTGTATAGCTCATTGATTGAAACCCTAAATGTACTTTTGGGTCCATTTTCTCTTTTGATTTGGCAAACCGTACATGTATAAACTTTTGAATAACTTTTGTATGCCACTTTGGATTGTATATGCTTAATTTCAACGTATAAATGTTTGATTGATGCTGGGCGAGAATTCGGACAGATTCGGATTTCAAACGACGAAACAAAATTTTTGGCGGCCGGATTCTGACGTGGCAATTACTGTCCATGACCGACTCCGATTTGTTTTTTTTTTTATTTTGTGATTTTGACTTGTTTACGCGCGTTTGTATGTTCCGGAACGTATTAGATCGCTCTAAACTAAACCGTTAGTCCTGGCGAGAGTTGGGCAGGCAGTCCGCTAACCCCTTTGGTTCGCCTAAGGGGAAGGTGGGGCTGTCACATCTAAACTAATCTAACCCAGAAGAAATGATAAAGAAAAAAAATGGTTCCATATTTTGCTTGGAGGTTTGTTGGCTTGAAAAAAATAAGAAACAGTTTTTTTTCTCTTTCATTTTTTTCATCATCGTCTCTCTTTTCCTTATCTTTCTCTTCAATTATCCCCTCATCTCTCTAATCTTCTTCGTCATTTTTTTTTTCTTTCCGATTTTGATTGAGAACAACAACAACAACGAGGATGGTTGGGATTTTTTTTGGGTTTCTAATCTCTTCTTCTTTCTCTCTCTAGCCTTTTGGATCTTTTTTTGTGTGGGGGTTTAGCAGTCAAATTTTTATATATTAATTTGTATATATCTTTGATGTTACAGGTGCAAAAAAAATGGAAATGTCTTTTAGCATCCAGCATCTCGATGAGAGTGAGTTTGTGTAACTTTTTTCCCTTTTTTATAAAGTGCGTCTCTTTTGTTTTTCTATTTCCTTCCTAAGTTATTGCCTGATTTTTTAGCAACTGGTAGTGGAATCCTCTGGAATGTATTTGTTAAAGAGCTTTCAGGTTAGAGTTTGGGATCCAAAGAAGCCCTTACTGTCAAGATTTTGCATAAATCCTATGGTTAGAATTTTGGAACCCCATCTCGTGTCTTGATGTTTTATATGGGTTATTTGGAGAAGCAAAAGTCGGAGATTTTTACTTTTCTCTCTTTCTCTTTAGAAAGGAAACCCCTTTTCCCCTTTTCTTGCCTAAGGACTACTTGTAGTTTTTTTTTTTTGTGAGAAAGAGATGGGAAAAAATTGTCACTTTCTATTTTCTTGTATTTTTTTGTTAACTAATATGCTCCAAGAGATCTAGGATCTTTCAGAAAAATTTGAAGTGTCGTTTTATGTATTTGTATGAATTGATTTATTGTGTTTTCATTTGTTTATTTGTTATTGTTAGGGTATAAATGAAGAATTAAGAGGCGAATTTGACGGTAAATTTGCAGGCTTGGAGTGAAAGGTTACAATAGAGAAAAATGAAAGCTTCCCAGAATATCATACCCAAGGGTTCTCTCTCTCTCTCTCTCAGTGTCCGTTTTTTCTGTTAAATCCACTTTTGATTAATTAAGTTTCAACTATGAATTTTTTTTACTGCAAATATCCTTATGTTAGTATAATTTGCTTTAAATTACTGGTAGTTTAAATTGCTTGGAGTATAATTTTTTTGTATTGAAAAATTTTGAAGTAAGTGATCTTACTTGCTGGTCAAAGTAGAACCATACGAGGCCCTGTTGGGTTTATTATCAATGGTTTCTTACTACAAGCATATTTTTTTTAAGTGTACAATGTTGATTACTCTTAAATGATAGGGAAGGTGGGTATATGATTTCTAAGGTATAAAAATTGCTAATGAGTCAGGAAATCTTGAAACAAGGTCTCTGACCCTAGGCTTGAGAAATCTTGAAGGTTTCTGAACCTCCCGGTTTGGCTTGCCTCTCCGTGTTCTGTAATTTTGTTTTTTAGAATTAGTTATTTGTATCATTTTAATTTTTCGGTTTATTCCTAATACCAACTTACTATTCTTGTTCCAGGTTTTTCCTTCTCATTTTACTTGAAATCTATGCTCTTTTTTTTCACATGTAAATGCATATTTTTCCCTGGCATCGTTAACACAATATTTTGTGTTGTCTCTTTCTTTTTGGCCACTTGGCAAATTGATTCGATAATATTCTTAAATCTTAACTGAATTCTTTCTGCATTTAGAAGCTTGATTTTATTTTCTTAAATTTGTTTTCTAACAACCTTCCATTCTTTGTTTGCTCCCTGCATAATCAAATGCAGTTTATTTTTATATGATATTGTGGATTTTTTAAAATTCTTCTTTTTCCTTTGCTTGCATATAGTTTTGGGATAATCTGTTGTTTATACATTTCCCCTTTCCTTGCTTTGTTTGTCAAACCTGTCATTCTATAATTCTTTAGGGGCCTATTATTGCTTGTAAATGATGGGTTGTCCTGACTACTTGATGTGTATTGTGTATAAATTTGTATTTAATAGTCTGTGAAGATGGCAACTTATGTGCCGTAACCTATTTTTGTTTAGCGGTTTTGTTATCCTGTTTTATTTACTTTAAAATCTCACATGAAAAATGCTTCTTTACTAAAGTGAACAATTCTGATTCGTACACAACTTCTAGGATATTTCTGAATTGTTGAGTCTTGCATTTGTTAGTAGCTTATATTTCCAAAATGCAAAACTTTTATGTGGTTTTGTTTGTGGATTTAGGTACTTCTTCAAACACTGCATTTGGTAAACCTCTCTTCTGCACTCCTTCGAGAAGTAATAGCTAGTGTTAACAGGTATGCTTTGTTATTCAATCGTTCTTTTTCTTGTGTTTCACTTTGACATCTCAGTGGCTTTTTTTTCTTAAATTAAAAGTGGATTAAAATCTTGAAGGTTTCACCATACCCAAGGGACAGAGAGTATTATTTTGGATTATTAAGTGTTCACTTAGGCCTCAAGAACCCCAAGGTTTTAAGTCTTCGAGGCTAGAAATCTTTGTATTCACCTGAGAGGTTGGATGCCTCCCTTCCACTTCATTCGCGACTTCTTGTACTAAGGCATGAATTTGGGTCTCATAGCTATTTGTCCAGCTTATATTTCCAGAATGCAACAACTTTTATGTGGTTTTGTTTGTGCGTTTTAGGTCCTTCAAACGCTACATTTGGTGCACTCGTTCAAGAAGTAATAGCTGGTGTTAACAGGTATGGTTTGTTATTCAGTCATTCTTTTTCTTGGGTTCAACGCTGAGAAGACTAATCAATTCCCATCCGAAAATTTTTCATAGCTCAATCCTCTCGAACTTGAGCCTTTTGTCTCAAAATTCCCTTCTATTCTTATTTTTCCTTCTTTCTCTCTGAAATCTGCTTGTTTCTCCATTCCTGTTCGATGTATACTTTTTTCCTCTTGATTAAATTTTCAATTGTAATTTTCTATTATCTTTATCTCTATTTCAGAGCTGTTTGAGAAATGGAGAGTGGAAAATTTTGCCTCTTATTAAAGTATTCCCTAAAATTCTAGTGAAGTCATGATTAAGAGGTTGTCAAGGTTTTTTTAAACAGTTTCGTTCAGTAGTCATCCTTACTTGAGGTCCAATATTCTATACTTTCATGCTTTTGCATTGGAACTTATGATTGTGTCCTTAGATAATATCGTTTGACTTCCTTTTCATGTTCTTAGAAAGTTTCATTTTTCCAAGTCGATATTGCCAGCAACTCTTTACAGGTAAGAAATTTAGTGTAAGATGGTGTCAATTGACTGTTTCTATTAAACTGTTTTAGTTATTTGGTAATGACTTTGTCATTTTTCGCCTTTTTGCAGCCAACTATTAGACTTTGTGGGCAACTTTTTATTGCTTAAAGTGAGTGAAATTCCATCTTTGGCCCTTTTTTTCAGAATTTGTATCAATTTTGTTTGATAAAAGTCTATAACATCATGCTTGCTTTGCTAAGCATGCTATCTACATGACTTATTCAATGATTTGTCAAGATTTGACTTTTGCCATTATAAAGAAAAAGGGAATAAGGAAATAGGTTAGCCTGTGTTGGAGTAATATGAACCTTACTGGGAATAAAAGCTGAATTACATAACCTTATTTAGAGCTGCATGTATTTTGGCTTTTGGGTTGGAGTATGTCATTAGAATATAAAGACATCCTCTCTGAAGAAGCTTCTGCTTCATTTTAACGTTTTAGGATCTTCCTGGCCTATTTGATAGCATGATCATTTTATTTCCATTTTCACCTTATTTTCCATTGGCATTTTGTGTAAATTGCATAGTTGCATGATCAAGTTGTGGACAAGTTTACTTGCGTACCATCTCTAACTCTCTAAGGATCTAACACTGTAGCACATCCAATACTTTCACTTCAGTCAGAACCCGAGTTAGCAAGCAAGATACTTTAGCTTTGCGTGTAAGAATCTTTTCATCTATCAACTTCGACAATTATTGTAGCCAAATAAAATGGAAAAAAATTTCCTGATTGTGAAATGGGTTGAAAAAAACAAGGGTAACAAATTTTGTATTGGACTATGAGTAACCACAAGTGCTGTTGTTTGCTGAATTTGTCCTGTCCTTGGTGGCATCATTCAATTCTCTTGATTTATTTTTAACTTGGTGTTATATAGTAAACTAATTCTGATGGATTATATCTTACTTTCTCGGTGTTATACATGGTAGGTTTCTTTCAGTAGTTTCTTTCGAAAGTTGCTCATTACACTTCTTGGACGAGTACGAATGATAGAAATTTTTGTTTTTGGTTTGCGTTAAAATATGTTTCTATTGGAATCATGAAAGTTAGACTTCATGTTTCGAGATTTTGCAAGACTGATTTTATTGTTTCATCTATTTATTATGAATTCCTTGACTATGAACAAATGTCAAGGTTTTCACTGTATGACAAATTGTAATTGTAACTTTTTTTAGTTTAAATCTTTTACAATTGCAACATTATATTTTTTTTTCATAGAAATTTTGTTTGGAGGGCAATAATTAGGCAACATTAAAAATAACTGGGTAAAATTAAAATTTCACACCGCGCAATCTAGTTTTTTTAAGGCAGGGAAAGTGAATCTTTAGCCATGTGAATAATTGATTTGACATATATTTTAAAAGGGGTCTGTCTAAGGGGTGCTTATTAAGATGTATTTCAAGTGTTCGATTTTTAGAAAAGTAAGATTAATTAGAAAAAGTGTATAAATGCAAGATAACAAATTAAGAAAAGTGTATAAAAACAACAGAATATTATAATTGTTCATATATGTATATACATGATAATAGGTTGGGTGGAATATAAATATGTTAATGAGTGCCCGATAAAACAACCCTTTTAAAAAGATTCAGCAAATTGTGTTTGCTTCTGCCATTGAAACTATTAACTCCAGGGCGAAAACTTGAGTAAACCTGATCTATCAAATTTAGTGGCCTAAATTTTGTCACATCTTAATTGCACATTTAATGCTTGATGATTTGATGAAATGGTGCGGCAAATTTGCACATTTAATGTTTGATGATTTGGTGAAATAGTGTGGCAAATTCTCTGCCTACAGGTAGGGTCCATAGACCGGGTCTACCCAATTTTTGCCTTCGGAATTTCATATTCTAAAATTTGGACGTGTGTTGTCCAATACATGAACCTAAGTTCAATTGCGATTACCTACCGATCAAATATACTATTCACCCCTTTATCGAAATATACACTTACACATTACATGATTGTGTTCAATGGCTTGACATTGACATGGTGAGGACCCCGTTGTCTAAATCAATGAACCTTACATTCTCCAGGATTTCGTTCTCTATTGTCAGTTTATGCAATTAGTTCCGACTAGTATTACCTATCGTGCAAAAGCACGCAATCAGATTATTCTAAACTATAGCATTCTTTGGTGCTCAAATTCTTTGACAAGTTTTGATTGTCAACATTGTAATATAATATTTTTAGAAATTTTTCTTTTGCCAATTTGTTTTTTAAAAATATTATTTGCATTGAAGTCAACGATATAATTTTTTCAAACTTTCTATTGAACTATTTGAATAATTTATAGGTCAAAGTCTATCATATTATAATATTGATACTATCATATTTAACCAAAATTAATTACACTCCCGATATCATGATATTTAAGTTATAAAAATAAATTTTTTTATACACAACTACAAATATGACTACTCCAAAGAAAATCTAAGAATGTCATACACACACATATATATGTATGTGTATATGTGTATATATATGTATGTATATATGTGAGATAGCCACAAATATTTCTTTAATAAGTGCCTACCTAAATCAAACATGGTTACTACATGAATAGATATAATCACAATTATTACACCTCCTGCACTTGGATCAAGGTTTTAATATCCAGATCATTCAGTGAATTGGAAATCTTATTAGGTTAATGGTCACTGGTTCAACCGTTAGGCCAACTATAATCAATCCGTTATTGACCCTTAACATCATAAATATGTCATAATTAATTAATATATTATTTTCATTATTATATAGATCATTAAAAACTAAAAAGAAGTAACTTTGATAAAACATGAAATTAAAATAATATTTAAAAAAAAGCCTATGCATTTTTGAAATAGTAGAATTGCATAAGGGTTTTTAGTTAGAAATATAAAATTTAGTAATAAATTTTGAAGTTTTAAACAATTTAGAGCTAAACTATAATTTGTAAAAAGTGAAATGATACAAAAATAGATTTTGCACGAATTAGGGATTACTTTGCAATCTAAAATGAAATATAAGGATAAATTGAAAAATATTGGAACAGTAGTCAGCACTTGCAGCGTGTGTATCAGATGAGTAGGGCCAGCTTTTTTTAGTTGAAATCAGGAAGCCAGGTTCTTTTGGTAATCAGGAAACGAACAGTTGAGTGGAAACTGTTCTGGTTCATTGATTCACTGGTTCAACCAAATGATTCAACTAGTTCCTATAAGACAATGTCGTTTTTTTAACTCTATTCGGTTGCAACCTCAGCCTAGCCCAGAGAAATTACCCGATCATTGGTTTAATCAATTTGACCAGACGGACGATCCGGGCTGAATTTCAAAAATTGATTTGGATACTTTCCTCTGCAATTATTACGAGAAAAGTCCCACTTCAAATAGCATGCCCAAAGCAGAAAACATGAAAGAGGCTACGTAGCTCCACCAGGCATACTTCGACCTCCTCTTCCAAGACCCGACGAGCTCCAGGAAAATGGAAATCGAACAACAATCAAGCTTTAGCCCAGGCATTAGATACCGGTTCTGTTTTCAAAAATCATAAATTGTTTGATGAAGATACAGAGGAGAATGCTGATCCTTCTACTTTCCTTGCTATTGTTTACTCTGAAAGCATGACTCTTGAGGAAAGTATCGTTATTGAGATGCAATAAGCGTTTAATTAGTGTGTGAAGGGTCGTTTGAGTATCACAAAACTAAGACTAAATTTTGTTTAAACTTATAATCAATCAAGACTGACAATACCTTACATGTATTACTATTTATTCCCAACAATATAGAATATACATATTCCCAGTCAAGTCTACCGTCTAGTGTTTATCCATTCATTGAATCTTTGAGCTGATTTTTCTAGCGGGTGCATGTTTGATACTCATGCACAGTCACGGTAACAAGTGGGGACATTGAAGGCTTGGAATGTTCTAAGCTGTCCTCGCAAATTGCAGAACCTCTACATATTGGATTCTCATTGTTAACATGGGTCACGTTTCTAATGGGTTCAAGTTTTTTACACACAGTTGGCTGTCAAACTACTAAAAATAAAATTTGTAATGAGATCTACTCCCTAAACTGAATGAGTATAGTAGTGAGTAGAGTCATCTCCTCAGGAACAGGTAGATTTATTGCACACAGATAATTTGGGGGATTTTTGGAAGAGAGATAAAAGAAATAAATTAAAGACGTAAGGTCACTTGATAAACAATCGCAAGAAATGCAATAACTAAGGAATATAATAAACAATTAATTGACACAACCTAGTCAAGGAGATAATCTTGGCACCGGTTCACACAATTGATCATAGAAACCTATACTAATTCACACGTCCGCCAATAAATTGGTTAAAACAATTTAACAATTGCCAAACTACCAATCTCTCCTTAATTATAAGGTAGTCTAGAGATGCTTTTAAACTACCCTCTTGTAAATTAGATAACCCCAGAGATGCTCAAAGGATTTAATCTATTCACAGCTTTAGAAATTAGAGAGACCCAATCATAATTAACAAAACACATGCGGATTCATTTAAACTAGATTAACTATTCCCACGACCCAGATTAGACTGCTTGCGAGGCAATGAAATTGTGCCGTTTGCCACTAATTTAAGACAATCAAGTGATACGCACCCTTGTCCTAATTGGCAGTATACTATTCAGACAATTGAACAACTGACCACATTGATCTAATAAATCCAAACAGTAATAGGCTATTAAAATAAAGAATAATTAAATACTCACAAACGCTGAATTTAAAACAATCAAAAAGATCTCATAATTGTTTGTGCACCGGGCCTTGATTATTCTTTAACTAGATAAAAAGGTTTAGCCTTACCGCATAATCACGAAACAATTGAAGGCTTTCGATGGAATAGAATTTAGTTGATGAGAGTAAAAGCCACGAATCTCTGACTAACGTTGAGCAGAAGAAAAGAAAGACAAAAGTTCCAAGATAAAAGACAAACTCCTAGTCTATTGTTGTTCCCTTTTAAAGCTTCACCGTTGTCCTTTTAGCTAACAAGGTGCTAGTTTCTATAATGAATACCTTTCCTTATTGTTCTCTTCTTTTGTTGTTGCCAAAAGAGAGGCTCCCAAGATATTTCCTAATCCCATGCAGGTTCAAGATATGTCTCCCAAGAATAACGGTAGCTCCAGGGATAGGGCCCGCGATCTGGCTTTTTAATGCAGCTCTGCGGTCTTTGGCGTGGGCATATTCTGGAATGATTAGTCTTCTGGAATTTCGCCCCTTTTTGCCACTTTTGACACCAATCGCCTGTACCAGACGTATATACCAATTATGAGCAGAAACCCATTACTCTTGGACAACAAATGGCCAAAATCAAGACCAAATATCAACGAATAAAACGCACAATTATCTAACTATCAAATCCCCTCACACCAAGACAATGTTTGTTCTCAAATATCTCAAAACTCAGAGATACAATCACAGCTATACACATGCAGCAATCCAACATGCGAGTACAAGTGTTCTATCCTCCTAACAATGTTATCAAATTCAGAAATTGCCAGACTTAACCCCCTCTTATAGAATGGTATATGACTACTCACCACACCGCCATGAAACACAAAGGGTTACTCTCATCACACAATAAAATAATGCTACCATATGCTTGCTAATATATCACATCGCCGCCACTGAAACCAAATTTAATGCACAAATCAAAGGGTCTTGATGCGGGTTGTAATGGGGTTTAGGCACAGGTAAGATCAAACAGGTAATTTAGACTCATTATGTCAAAGAAAATACCATTGACCCGCTGCTTGACTTCCAATTTCCTTCTTCATTCCAATGATCTTTTCAAAACATACCCATAAATTCCCCAAAAAGATGTAGCAAGTTGCCAGCACAACCAAGGATTTCACCCAATTATCTCAAAAGAACATATATTGATATCAGCACTTCAGAGCTATTTTCTTTTCTTTTTTCTTTTTCTTTTTTTTCTTCTTTTGTGTTTCTTTCTTTCTTGGTGTGCTTCTTTTTTTCTCTTTCTCCCTCTTCTTTCTTTTTGATTTTTTTTTCTCTTTTTTGTTTTGTTTTGTTTCAAATATGCCCAACTACAAGGGGATATAGACACACTTGCTAATTTCAATTATTCCCCTTTCAACCCAATTCTAAATCAACATGCACTGAAATCAAGGCATTCATTTGATATGGGGTAGAAACAAAGAGGGTCGACACAAGAGGTTTAGGGGTGACAAAATCAGTTTTTAAACAAAGAAAGGTCTAGGATCAATCATGGTCAACTAGGGGAGATTTGATTAGGATTGGTCTTTAGAAAACTAAAAATGGTGAACCTAAGTGCCCTTGTCATTTTAATGCATCAAACTCAAGGATGTGATTTTGACATGCACAACAAAGCAAGTTCTTGAATAATCAAATCATTTGTGATATCACTCAAAGAAAAAAAATGGAACAGTTATCAATACAATGCTCATTGGCTCGACAGCTCACAACAGGACATTAATAGCCAATCCTTGCAAATTTCCTCATTCAATTCCATTCTTAAGAAAATAAGATATTAATCCACATAAAATCACTACTCATGCTTGTAGAGTAATTGTAATCATCATCATAGCATCAAGTTCTAGATATTTGCAACTGTAGCCAAACAAACTCATCATATATATACATATTTTTTTGTTCCATTTTCTGATTGTTTTCAATTTTTTTTTCGTTGTTTTTCTATCAATCCCAAAAACTATCAACCTAAAGAGCTAAAACTACTCCCCCCATACCAGAAATCTACATTGTCCTCAATGGAGCAAAGAAAAACAAAAATCAACAGAAAGGGATTGGAGCTTCCTTGAAGGCCCACGAGGGCACGATAGCACTATAGAGGAGGAGGGTAAGGAGGCTGAAAGCCAATGTGGGCGAAGAAGGCTGCTAGATTATCTGTTTGAATGGTAGAATAAACCTGTGGACGCTTAACTTGGCCGTCCAATTCATGAATGGAGTCCTGCAAAGTACAGAACTGGGTGCCCCAAGAAGATGGGACAGCGGAGATAGAAGGTCCCGCCTGACTCGCCTCTGATGTCGGCGTAGTAGGGGGAACTCGTGATTGGGGCACACCCTTTCCAGGAGGTGTGAACTGATTAGCATCTCCCATGTTGCAAAAGACCCCCATCCGCTCTAAGCGCAGGTCCAAAGGCTCAAGCTCGAGAGCCAAGGTGAGCTTATGCTTCTTATCAAGGTCGAGCACTCCTAAGCGGATGGCTAAATGAGTGACGAGGGAGCCCATAATCAAGGGCTTATGGTGCTTGCTGAGGACTGACTGCAACTGAGAGGCCACCCAACAGCCAAAGTTGACCTGAACTTTATTACGCATGCACCAGAGGAAATAGAATTCTGCTTTGGTGAGAGTGCCGGAGGAATCATTTCGACCCGAAAAGTTATAGGCCAGAAATCAATGAATGACTTTCAGCACCAGATCCTTGAGATACGAGGGTTTAGATTGACTCGGGTCGTAAAGTTGAATGTCTGTGGACCATTCTCTCCATATCTCGATATAATTTCTTGCAATGGGTTGGGTATAGTCGCAAGCACTGTTAATATAAGAACCAGAGGAAAGGGTGTCCTTACCCACAAACCCTAAGATTAGGTTGAATTTATTAATGGAGTGTTCCAGTGTGTACCTCGCAACCTATATTTGATCACTCCTGGTGCCTCATACGCAGGGTAATCAATAACCAGAAATCAGCCCCACCCAATGTCCGACAATAATTGCTCGACCTCCCTAGCAATGTTTAACTAGTCGAGAGTTAGGGGATGGAAGCACTTGCATGGGACGAATGTGCGCACCACTAGGGAGCTCAACCGCTCATTTTGCTCAGGTGTTAGGTCCTTGAGAGGTTCCCCCACACCCCCGGAGATAAAATACTCCTAGAAAGTCCCAACCGGGATCTAGTGGGGGGTTGAATCGGGGCCTGCCTCTTACGGGGGTTGAAATCCGATGCCTTAGATGTAGTGACTTTCTTTGGAACCATGTACGGGCAAAAATATCAATTTCAAAGGACAGGCCAATAAGAAAACACCAAATGGAGAGATTGGGGACCACAAGTAAAACACCCTTAGTCAATCAGTCAACAAACAAGTGACGATATAGAAATAAAGAGGACCCACTGGCGTCACTTTGGCAAATCAGAGTAAAGAATGGCAGATAATATACCCCAACAAGTGGAATTAACAGTCAACTAAACCCAACAAACTAATAAATCACCAAACTACGTGTGACAAATCTTAGACCCACCAGAACCCACAGATATTCCAGCCCAATTTCGAGTCAAATATAGCCATAAAATTCCAAATCTGAGTCACCGGTGACAAAAATATAGTAAATAGAGGTACCAGTTTGCCACGCTGGAGGAGACCGCGGCGGACATGCACGGCGAGAGAGGGAAATGCACGTGGGCCATGTAGATCTGCAGTGCGCGCGACAGCATGGGTGTTGTGGGAGCGGCGGCGTGCGCGAGGGGCGTCGGGTCAGTCTTGAGTGATGAGACAGCGGCGGCGATGGTGTAGGTGTTAACGATCTGGGTGTGGATCGCATGGGCGCTCGGCGAGACAGCCGCGATGGTGTTCGGTGGACGGCCGCAGGTCGTGAACGAGCGAGATGTCTAGCGGCGGCGGTTGTCAGCAGTGGGCGTGCGACACGGTGGCAGTGGTTGGCTTCTACGATCTAGACCAGCGGCAGCAGGCATGGTGGATTGCAGTGGATGATCAGCACGTGGTGTGGAGCGGCGGCGGCGGCGGCTTAGGATGGCAGTAAAGAAGGGAGACGCAACCAGGGGGAGACACAAGAAAAAAAGGGGAAGACAAGAAAAGACAAAGAAAAGTAGAAGAGGAGAAAAGTAAAAAGAAGAGAAGTAAGGACTAGCGGTTTAGTGTTTTTGTTCTTCGGCGTAGGCACGCCTTGTAAACAGAGGTCGTCTGTCCAACTCCTCGTACCAGAACCGCTACAGCTTACTGTGCGGCGTGGGCACGCCTTGGAGACGAAAGTCATGTGGTCACCAATTTCCTGTAACCATTCATCTGGCGCATCTCTGTAGAGCGTGGGCACGCCTGGGACACGTAAGTCTTCTATCCATCAATTTTTTAAAAGTGTCCATATGCGGTTGTCACAAGGTGTGGGCACGCCTTGGAACAGAAAGTCTTCTGCCCACGAATTTATGCCCCCAATCTAACATAAAACTGTACCGAACACACCCGAAACCTACAATAAAGATTGTCTGTTAGTAAGAACCCAAACAACCTGATTTAGAACACACGGAATGAAATAAAACACAAAAATGACAAAAATTGAGATCATTGGATTGCCTTCCAAGTAGCGCCTTTATTTAACATCTATGGTCAGACCAAAAGAAGGTTACAACTTAAATAGAACCGAGGTTGAGCAAATGGATCTCCTCCACAATACCAATATCTGAAGCATCTATAAATGGTTTGAGATGATGACCATTAACTTTAAAACTTTTGTCAGTTTCTAAATTTCTAATCTCAATCGCACCATTGGGAAAACGTTGACAACAACATACGGCCCAATCCATCGGGACCACAACTTATCTGGCATGAATTTCAACCTTCAGTTGAACAGAAGTACCTTTTGCTCTATAGAAAATTGCTTATTGCGCAATAGCCTATCATGGATGGATTTTGTGCGTTCCTTGTAAAGTTGGGCATTATCGTAAGCCTCCAAATGGATTTCTTCCAACTCTTGAAGTTGGAGCTTCCTTTCCTTGTCATTTCTATCCGCACTCAAATTGTACTGTTTAACTGCCCAAAGCGCACGATACTCAAGTGCCACAGGTAAATTACACATCTTACCATAAACCAAACTATATGGAGATATCCCGATTGGTGTTTTGTACGCCGTGCAGTATGACCATAGTGCATAATCCAATCGGGTGCTCCAATTCTTGCGATTTGGGTTGACTGTTTTCTCCAAAATACTCTTGATATCGCGATTAGAGACCTCAGTCTGCCTGTTGGTCTGTAGGTGGTAGGTAGTACCAACCCGATGATGAATTTCATACTTACGCATCAGTGTTTCAATAGTGCGATTACAGAAATGAATACCTTGGTCACTGATGATCGTTCTTGGCACACCAAACCTACTAAAAATGTGGACTTAAGAAATTCTGCAACAACTTGTGAATCATTAGTCTGGGTAGCCTTGGTTTCTATCCACTTCGACACATAATCTACAGCTAAAAGAATATAAAGACAACTAAAACAACTAGGAAACGATCTTATAAAATTCATACCCCAGACATCAAAGATTTCACAAAATAGCATAGGAACCTTGGGCATTTCATCTCGATGAGATAAACTTCTAAACTTTTAGCATTTTTCACATCTTTTACACAACAAATAAGCATCACGGAACAAGATTTTCCAATAAAAATCACAGTTAAGTATTTTTCGAGCCATTCTTTTAGGACCAAAGTGACCACCACAAGCATAACTATGACAATGAGTAAGTATAGAGGGAATTTCTTCATTCGAAACACATCGACGAATGATCTGATCAGAACCTATTTTTCACAAATAGGGCTCATCCCAAATTTAATATCGAGAGTCCTGAATTATTTCATCTCTCTTATTCTTACTCATACCACTTGAAAATTTGTGACTGACCAAAAAGTTAACAATATCAGCATACCAGGGTTCCTCATCTCTGAGCTGAAACAAGTGTTTATTTGGAAATACTTCAGATATGGGCACTGCCTCTTCTTCTCGATTCAGTCGGCTTAGATGGTCTGTCACGAAATTGTCCACCTCTTTTCGATCTTTGATCTCCCAGTCATACTCTTGCAGCAGGAGTATCCAGTGAATGAGTCTTGGTTTAGACTCCTTTTTTGCCAACAGGTATTTTAGGACTGTATGATCAGAGAAAACTATTACTTTCAATTCCAATAAATACGATCGAAATTTCTCAAAAGTAAAAACAATTGCTAAAAGCTTCTTTTCAATTGTGGTGTAGTTGTATTGAGCTGGCGATAGTGTTTTTGAAACATAGTAAATGACATGGCTACACTTCCCACTTCTCTGACCAAGTACAGCCCCCATCGCATACTGACTGGCATCACACATAAGCTCGAATGGTAGGCTCCAATCCGGAGGTTGAATGATTGGTGTTGTGGTCAACATGCTCTTTAATGTATCGAAGGACACTTTACACGATTGTCCAAAATCAAATGTTGCTTCCTTTTGAAGTAGTTGGGACAATGGTTGTGCAATTCGTGAGAAGTTCTTGATGAATCGTCTGTAAAAACCTATATGATCAAGAAAACTACGAATCTCCTTGACATTAGTGGGGTAAGGAAAGCTAGAAATGAAATCAACCTTTGCTTTATCGATTTTGATACCCCTAGACGAAACAACATGACCCAAAACAATACCCTCTTTCACTATAAAGTGACATTTTTCATAGTTAAGTGCCAAATTTGTTTCAATGCACCGCTGTAAAACCATTGTTAAATGATGCAGGCATTGATCAAATGAATCACCGTAAACTGTGAAATCATCCATGAATATTTCAATGCAGCTTTCAACCATATCAAAAAAAATACTCGTCATGCATCTTTAAAATATTCCTGTAGCATTACACAACCCAAAAGGCATACGGCGGTAAGCAAAAGTGTCAAAAAGGCAAGTGAAAGTGATTTTGTACTAGTCCTTTTGGACAACAGTGATTTGGTAATACCCAGAGTACCCGTCTAGAAAGCAAAAGAAACACTTACCTGTCAATCTCTTGAGCATCTCATCGATGAATGGTAATGAGAAATGATCTTTCCTTGTGGCTGAATTCAATTTTCTAAAATCGATACACATTCTCCATCCATTTTGGAGTCTCATTGGCACCAACTCATTCCTCTCATTCTGCACAAGTGTAATGCTGGTCTTCTGAGGGATGACATGCACTGAACTTACCCACTCGCTAGTGGAAATAGGAAAAATTATTCCTAACTCCAATAACTTGAGAATCTCCTTCATTACTACCTCTTTCATGGCGTGGTTGAGCTTCCTCTGATCTTCCCTTACTGGTTTCACCTCTGCTCAAGTAGAATGTGATGCATGCAAACTGATGGATTTATACCTTTGATATCTGCCAACGTCCATTTGATTGCCGATTATCTGCAACAGATGGATTCCCTTACTCGTAAGAGTTTTTCTTCTTACTGCTGTTAGATCACTCGCGATGATGACCGGTAGAGTGTTATGATCTCCAAGATAAGTATATTTCAGGTGTTTTGGCAATTCTTTCAGTTCCAACTCGGATGCCTGTTCAACAGAAGGTAAAATTCTCTCATTAGAAGTGGGCAATGGTAAAAATGAGTCTACTGATCTATCGAAAAATGCAGGAAGTGAGTGTAGTGATATAATTGCTTCTATGGCATCTTCATCATCCACACTTTCCACCTCTTCATTTGTCTTGTTCCGTTGCAACACGAATTCCAGTTTGTCTTCCATAAAATTCTGCTCAAAATCATCTTGCACAATTGAATTAGTGAGACAAACACAATTAACAGACTCAGTATCATTTGGGTATTTCATTGTATCAAAAATGTTAAAAGTGATTGTCTCCTCGTCAAATTCTACAGAAAGGGTCCCTTCATGCACATCTATCTTTGTTCTGACCGTACTCATGAACGGTCTACCAAGAAGAAGTACAGCTGAATTAGCGGAGTATTCATCATTCATGTCAACAATATAGAAATCTGCCGGAAAGATAAACTCGTTAACTTTCACTAGGACGACTTCAACCACATCATCAAGGTAAACATTTGACCTATCAGCTAGTTGTATTACCACTCGTGTCTCTTTTAGAGGTCCTAAGTTCAGGGCCTTAAATATTGACAGAGGCATAACGTTAATAGATGCTCCTAGATCAAGCATACCTCTTTCTATCCTTTTCTGGCCTATGATGCATGGTATCGTGAACATATTTGGATCTTTGCATTTTTGTGGCAACTTCTTTTGAAGTACTGCTGACACATTCTCACATACCCTTATTCTATCTTGGAGATTCAACTTGTTCCGGTTAGTACACAACCCCTTCAGAAACTTTGCCTATTTTGGCAACTGCCTAATCGCCTCTAATAATGAGATGTTGATTTTCACTTTCCGAAAAGTGTCCAAAATCTCCTTCTCTGACTCCTCTTTCTTTGCTTTAGTCAGCCTGTCAGGAAAAGTGTGAGAACCCGTAATTTTTCCATTTTCTAGGTTTTATTATCTTTCATGGCTTGTTTTCTGCATTTTCGTGATTAGGAAAAATTCTAGATACTTTTAAGGAGCAGATATAGTTTTTAGATGATTTTTCTAGTATCGAATAGGTTTTGAGAAATTAAGAGCGTATACCGGACGTGGGACCCACTAGTGCGAAAAGTTCAAAAAAATTCGGCCAACTAGGTTAAGTTTTGAATACTGGAATTAATTTATCGGGTGTTAAGAGATAAGTAGAGGTTGCAATTTGGATTGGTGTGAGAGGAAACAAAGTGATAGACTTGCATTAAATAAGTGACAAGTGTCACCATTTGGTTGGATGACTTGTATGACCACTATTCATTGTCTTACCAATTGACCAAATAAATCAAAAAAATACCAAAAATTTACCATTTTCTCCTTCATCTTGGCCGAGCACTTCAAACAACAAAAGAAAGAAAATTCTTCAAGTTTTTAGCTTCAATCTTGCTTCAATCAACTCACTCAACCATCCAATCTTGTTTTTGCTCCATAAAACCACTTAAGGGAGTGATAGTGAGGTGTTGTGTGGAGTTATTTGGAAAGCTAAGAGGACTAGGTGCTCTCTCTCTCTTGTTTCTAAGGTGAGTTGTGAAGGACCCCTCTCCTCCCTCTAATGATGCTTAATTTATGCTTAGTGGTGGAATAAGATGCAACTTTATGGATTATATTGTGATTTTTGGTTGAATTGGTGAAGTTTTGTAATTATTGGGAATTTTTCTGTTTTCACATGAATATGATTATGTGGTTATGTATGATGATTGGAAATGGTATTTAAGAAAGCTAGAAGGTGGAAAAAGTGGTAAATTGCAAGCAATTTCTGTTTTGGAAGAAAATTGAAAAATTAGGGTTCTTGGAAATTACATTCTGCCCGGTTTTGTAGCTCATAGTTAGAGGCCGAATTGACCTTGGGTTAAAACATGAAAGTTGTAGGGAATAATATTTTAGAGATGTCTGCAAAATGTCAGGTCAATCAGAGTAACGCAGCTTGAGAAAAGTCAAAATTACCATTGCTGTCCTGGTTTTACCCGAATTTGGGAATTGCTTCTGTAATTGGTTATTTCGATTAGGAATGCTTCAAAATTGGTTGTTGAGGTCTTCTGATGAAATTTAGCCCTATGTCTAAGCTTTCGTATGGCTTTAGAATTACTGGATTTGGACTTAGGTAGCCTGATTTATGATGTTTGCACTAGAATGCATTCTGTGAATCTGTTTTTTCGGTTCTGGTGTAGTATCTTGCATTTTTGACCTGGTTACACTCGAAACTGGGTTGAGTGACCTTCTGTAATATTGTAGCCCTATCTCTTAGGTTCGAAACGGTGGGTCTTTCACCTTCATCCGATAATCATAGTGCCATTGGGACCAAAACCGCAAAATGATGTCAAAAATTGTTTTTTTCCGGGTTAACACTTACTCCATTTCCGGATTTTTCTGGTTTCCTCTAATGCTTGTGTATGCTTATGGAACCCTATTTTGGTGGTATTTGAAATTGGTTTATGACTTGTAATTGAGTTTTATTATGTTTATTGGAATATTTTAGGGCTTGACTTTCCTTTCCGATCATTTTTCTAGCTAAATGACTTGAATGACTTTAAGCCCTGTGAACGGCTTTTGGAAATGAGATTATTTTTGTACGAGATGTTGGGACTGATTTGAGGAAATAATGAAGTTATGACGGCTGGAAAAGTAAGCAAATTTAAGGGAAATGCTGTCCAATTTTCTGGGCCGTTTGGTTCCTTTAAGTTTGAATTGCCTGTTGGTAGAAATGAAGGGCTTTTGGGTTGTTTGAATCTAGGTCTTCATGTTACCTTTTCGTTTCCCAAAATCATGTTTTGCACCCTTGCATTAGTAATTATTTGGTGAGGCATACGACTGGTAGTCGAACCTCACATGTGCATTCTGTATACTCGATTTTTGAAAGTGGAACCTTCAATTGTTTTACTTTGATTATTTTAGGGGTTCTTGGTGATTAAAGCTCTCTTTTGGGAGGTATCTGTACTGACCCCGGTGAGTGTTCCACTACCTGCTACCCGTTATGTGAAATATCTGAATATCTGAAATACTTGATTTATGACTGTTGGAACCAAATACTGTATTGATAAAATGGAGGCGAGGGTGTACTTTATCACACTCGTTCTCTTGTCTGTTCATATGCCAATTTTGAGTGCGTATCTGAATCTGCTATCTGTATTTGTATCTGTATCTGTATCTGTTCGGACGTCGTTTGGAAGCTTGTATCCAACGACCTTTCTGGGACCTCTGAACTCAACACCTGTGGCCAGTTACTCGAGTCGGGCCGGCAAGGGCCTGGTCGATTAGATAATGAACCACGGTAGTCTGTATTGGGATCTTTAGGTATTGAGACCCTTGATTCCGGTATACTCGAGTATTACCATTTCTGATCTGATTGGATTTCGGGCCCGGTGGGGGTATGTGAGGTGGAAGGAGTCGAAGAAAGTGGAGTCTATGGTATTGGTTACTTCTGTAACGTTGACGGAGTGTCAACTGTTATTTCGATCAAGTTTCGGTGAAGCAAAGGGAAATTTGGCTCCTGAGAACCACCCGTATCCTTTCTGTCTATGGTGTTTGTTCACTTCTTTATTTGATGCACCTATGTGATTAATTGAATATAAAATTCCATGTTTCTAAGTTGCTATTATTTTGGTACCTCATTGAGCGTAAGCTCACCCCTTCCCGTTATCTTTATTTTCCTTACAGGGAACCACTTTTGAGGCTAAGATGTTTTGACGCACGAGTTGAGCTAGTTTTATTCTATTTTTGTAAAGCTCCTCGATAGTGGGAAAACCCTAAATGTATTTTGATCTAATTATCTTCTTTTGTTCCGTAAATTACAAACGTATGTGTATAAAACTGTTTACCCTGTTCTTGTGTACTATTTGGATTAGAAATGTTTTCCCGAGTCATATGGCCATATCTGTATTCGTTGGGCTCCTGGCTGGATGGTGATGTGGCAACCACTATTCATTGTGGTGTTGATTTTCATTTTGCCATTTGGCGACTCTGAATCGTTTGAGCGCGCTATTACCTTCCTGAACGTTTTCGATTTCTTTTAACGACTCGACTGAGTCCTGGCGAGAGCTGGGCAGGCGGCCCACCGAACCCTTTGGTTCGCCTTAGGGGAAGGTGGGGCTGTCACAAAAAGGAGGGTTAATGTCAACGGACTTAGGAACAATTGGTGGGATGCTTACCTTTTCCTTCTCAAGTTCCCCACACTTTCGTTCATCTCCTACTCCTGTTGCCTCTGGTTTTGAGGAGTGCATCTCCTTTCCACTTCGTAGAAACATTGCACTTGCATTTTCCTTTGGATTGGGAATTACCTGAGATGGTAGTTTCCCTTTACCATTCTCAAAGTTGCTCATCGAAGATGCCAGTTGTGACATTTGTGCCTTGCTTGTGCGAGTCTCTTGTTGAAATTTCTGCGAGTCTTGTTGAAATCTCTGTTGGTCCTGCCGCATTTGACAAGTGCTGTCAGTTAGTGATTTAACCATGTCTTCTAGGGACATACCTGCATTAGATGTAGATGGTTGCTGTACTGGTGGTTTCTGTTGGAATAGTTGTTGGAAATCCGAGGGTTTCTGAGCATAGCTAAAGTTGGGTTCCGCTACCCTGGATTGTATGCATAGTTATTAAACCCAACCCGGGAAGGAACCCGGCGAAGGAGGTGGGTCAACGGGTTACTGGTTTAACCGGTGGGTGAGTGGTTGAACCGGTGGATCACTACATATATTTAAATATTATATTTCATAATTATTTATATAAGATATATGATATAAATTGTAATAAATAATGCCATAACAAAAGCTCATTTAATTTAATTTGTTATAAAATAATTAATTCATATAAGAATCAATCAAATATAAAGTTATTTATTAATATATCAAACTTCAAGTGTAAAATTTTATCTATATTTAGTGTAATTATCTAACTTATTTATGAATTTTAAGTGTAAAAAATTATTAAAAATAATATTTGTCTTTAAATGAATTATGTAATATGTTATTTTTGAAATCCATTTTATAACTTATAGAGTTTGGAGGGTAATAAATTTTTATTAAAAGATTCCAAATAAATTTGTTTTAGAGAAAAAAAGATAGAATTGAAAAAACATTTATATATCATAATAAAGCTGCTATATCAACATATTTGGAAGTAGTTTGGTGGTAAGCTGGCGGTAGTGTTGGGGCAGAGGTCTGAAGTTCGAGTTCCAACAACAGCAATATAATTTTTCCACAAAATCCGGTTAGTGACAAAACCGGCCAAAATCGGCCGGATTTCCGGTTTAATCCGGTTCGACTGCCGGGTCGTTGACTAAGTCAACGGTCTCTTTGCACAAACGATCTGATTCCAAATCCAGCCCGGTCCAATGACCGGTCCACCGGTTCGACCGCCAGGCCGGGCCGGGTTTAATAACTATGATTGTATGTCGGCGCATAGGGGTTATTTCTCCTTTGGAGAGGTCCAAACACACCTCCTATGACGCTAGCTTGCTCGTATAGGTCTTCTTAAAGGGTCAGGCATATGTCGGTCATATGTTCGGAAGCAGCACATATCCTACATGCTTTAACTGCCTGACAAACCAGAGCCGTTAGTTTAGTTAATTTATTCGCCAGATCATAATGATTCACCTCATTAACCCTCCTAGTTACGCCCTCAGATCTGACTCCAAACTGTTGAGAATTCTCAGCCATGTTCGAGATCAGCAATTTGGCTTCAACTGTTGTCTTATTAACTAAACAGTTGGTCAGGTATTTGATGGTGCAAGCAACTAGCACACAACTGTTTGAACCGCTCCCAGGATTCGTAGAGGGTTTCTCCATTTGCCTGCCTAACCCCACATATTTTCTTTCTAATGTTAGCGGCCCTAGAAGCGGGGAAGAATTTCTCAAGGAATTGCCATTTTAATCCTTCCCACGTTGTGATGGACCTCGATGGCAAGTAGAACAACCAGTCCTTAGCCTTGTCTGCTAAGGAAAATGGAAACGCACGCAACTTGATTTGCTTCTCAGTAACTCCCTGAGGTCTCATGGTTGAATTCACTATATGGAATTCTTTCAAGTGCTTGTGTGAGTCCTCACTTGCAATACCACAAAAAGTAGGTAATAAGTGAATTAAACCCGATTTTAGTTCAGAAACCTCCTCAGTGTTAGGATACGTATCGCACAGAAGCTATTGGTTAACATTCGAGGTTGTAAGCTCCCTCAAGATCTTTTGGGCTACCATTGTCTCATTGGATCCAGGCAAGTTTGCTTCCAGGTCACTTGACGAATCACTTAAGTATGGATTTGGTTCAAGTCCAGATGGTTGTGCCACTGAAGCTTGTTACTTTTGCAACTTTGTCTCCTTCGTCAATTTCCTTGCGATTTTCTCGATCTCGGAATCAAATTCGAGTCTTCCTGTGTGGGAAGATCGAGGCATAAAACAAAGGATAAACAAGCATGTGCGATAAATCACTTCAAACACCAGTTCCTCGGCAATGACGCCAAAATTTGGTGGCTGTCAAACTACCAAAAATAAAATTTATAATGAGACCTACTCCCTAAACTGAATGAGTATAGTAGTGAGTGGGGTCGTCTATTCAGGAAACTGGTAGATTTATTGCACACAGATAATTTGGAGGATTTTTGGAAGGGAGATAAAAGAAATAAATTAAAGATGTAAGGTCACTTGATAAATAATCGCAAGAAATGCAATAACTAAGGAATGTAATAAACAATTACTCCCTCCGTCCCGTAAACTCTGTCGCGCTTGGGAAGCTGCGCTTTTTATGCACAGTAAAATCCACTTGTTTGTAAACTCATGGGTTCCAAATTTGCCCTTCACATTCACCGACAAACTCAAGAAATAAATGGGTCAAAGAGGGACCCATCAAAAGCATTCCATTGTTTCGGCTACCAAAAACAAAAACTCATTTCCTTATCAAAATCTTCTTCATCCAAAGCAAATGGGTCAAAATGGGACCCACCAAAAACCAATCCTTTGTTTCAGCCACAAAAACCGTTTCCTTATCAATTGCTGCCACAGAAACTGTTTCCTTCTTCTAGCAGACATTCATCACCGCCTACTACTAGAATCTTCTCTGATTCTCCATCGTTAGCCATTCTTCAATTGCTGCAAATTTAAGCTACGATAATTTCTCTGGAATAACTACAAATTCCCTCTTCTCATACTCCAGATTCACTTGAAAGTTTTCACCTTTGATTACAATATTGGTGGTCCAGTTCAAGAGAGAAGCATTGGAAGGATATGAAGTTGATTGCTAATCCATAGTTGATAACAAATGAGATTAAAAGGTTAGTTAACTGTCTTTTATTCTTTCTTTTTAATGGTTTTTTTCTCTTTTCTCATGTATGAAAGGCTGGATCTTTTAAACTTTTGTAATGTTTATTTATTGATTATTTTGTCTATAATTTCTTAAAGATTTGCCGCCAAATTATTTACTGAAAATTTGGATTTTGGCGGATTACTCCAAAAATAAGTCTTGAAATGCCTATTTTAAAATATTTAATGGAATTGTACACTGACTTGTACCTCTATATATGCAGTCCGTTTGTTTCACTCTGTTTCTTTTTTTTTACACCATGTTTCAAAGGTGACTCTTAAAAGAAATATGGATACTTTTAATGATGTTGAAACTAATAATTCTACGAAGAGATTAACTAATCAAGAAAGGCAAATGATTTTTGAAGCTTTATTACAGGAAAGTAATGGCGGTAAATTGAAAAGGGGAACCATCAGGAACATTGCAAGCCTATTTAAAACAAGTGTTAGGACAGTTCAGAGAATTTGGAAGCTAGCAGCAATTACTTCTACAGATGGAAGAGTTGATGTATCATGCAGGTTTCCTAAAAGATGCGGAAGAAAACGAGTGGATATTGATTTTACTTTGATCATGGCAATTCCTCTCCGGCGCCGGACAAACATCACGTCACTTTCCAGTGAAATGAAAGTGTCCAAATCAACCCTTCACCGACGAATTAAAGAAGGTGCTATAAGGCCACACTCCAATGCACTCAAACCACAATTGACAGATCAGAATAAGCAAGTAAGGCTTAACTTTTGCTTGTCAATGCTTGAACCAGAAAGTCTCAACAGCAATCCAACATTTATGAGTATGTTCAATGTTGTGCATATTGATGAAAAGTGGTTTTACATGACTAAAGAATGTGAAAAATATTATCTTCATCCTCAAGAAGAAGAATCTCTTAGGACATGTAAGAGCAAAAAGTTCATTGTGAAAGTTATGTTCCTAGCTGCTGTTGCTCGACCACGTTTTGACTGCTCTGGTAACCCAACATTTGATGGGAAAATTGGGATTTTTCCTTTTTTATTCAAAGAACCAGCAAAGAGGAGTAGTAAAAATCGTATGGCAGGTACATTAGAAACTAAGCCAATATTGTCAGTGACCAAGGAAGTATATAGGAGATGTTTAATTGAACAGGTTTTGCCTGCAATACATGCTAAATGGCCACGGGATGGTGGTAGTGTTACTGAAATTTTGATCCAACAGGATAATGCAAAACCACATATTAATCCCACTGATCCTGTATTTATTGAAGCTGCTTCTAGAGATGGATTTGATATTCACTTGTCATTTCAGCCTCCTAACAGTCCGGACATGAATGTTCTTGACTTGGGATATTTTAGAGCTATACAATCCTTGCAACATCAAGAAGCACCCTTGTCAATTGATGAGCTAATTCTTGCTGTGGAAAAGTCATTTGATCAATTATCAAGTGAAAGTCTAAACAATGTTTTCTTAACATTGCAATCATGTATGGTAGAGGTGATGAAAAATCTTGGGGGAAATAACTATAAAGTGCCACACATTGGGAAGCACCAATTAATGAAAGAAAGTTGTCTTCCACTGCAAATAGAATGTGAAAAAGAACTTGTGAATCAAGTTCTAAGTCATATTCTAGCATGATTATCTTCACTGGACAAGTAAGATTTTATAAAGCTTTTTTGTTTTTTAAGATTTTTTATCTCTAATTTCTTGTGTGTATGATTGTTTAAACTAACTAGTGTTCCTTATTTTCATATTTGTAGGTACTTAAACTTTACTAATCATGTGTTTTAAAAAAAATGGTATGGGTGTTCTAATGTGCAAAATGTACATGTACTCAATGTTCATTTGTCTAGCTATTCTTGTTCACTTTGCTCTGGAGCATCTTTATTTGTTGTTTATCACTAAATTGTGTCCTATCTCATCTTTTGGCAGATGGTTGAAGTCAAGCAATCCAACCCTTTTGATTTTGTGGTGCAAGCTTTTGATTGGGCAAAGAATATAGAAGCACTTTTATGTACTAGTGGTTTTTCATTGACTGCTTTTATTTCACTTTACAAGATTTTAGAATAGCTCAGTAAAGTTAGCTTGACGTTAGTAGTAGTAGTGCTGATTTTTGTACAAAAGGGAAAATGTGCAATGCTGAGTGAAGCTATGTACATGTATAAACATTGAAACACTACTTTTGTTGGAGTTTTTGAAACTGTCAATAGCATTATTCTATAAAGTGGAAATAGTGCATATTGGTTTGCATTCTTTTGCTATTTGGTGGTAGAATATCTGTTTTTGCATTTTTGAGTTTTGAAACATTAAGAAAAAGAGAGGAACTGACACTTCCATAGACTACGTTTAAATTAAATTTGGTAGTGAGTGTAGTTTTTTTTCTCCAAGTAGAGTAACATGCCTTATTATTTTGCTCATTTAGTTTTTGGGTCAATCTAAAATTATTCACCTATTTTTTACACTATTTTCTTGCTTTCAATATGAATTTATTTTGTGAAAGTTGATCATTCTTAACAAATTAATGTGTATGAAAATAATTTAAAAGTTGAAAGCTTTCAAAAGAAAATCACTAATTAAATCATCTCGATATTCTATTTCCTGCAAAAAATCGAAATGATCCTCTTGATAACAAAACCAGTTTTCAATTGAAGTTTAAAAGGGCCATGTGCACATTCTTGATGATGAATTTGGCTGGAGTCGGAACTTTGTTGCTGGAGCCGAAAGTCAAATATGGTACAAGTTGGAATATTTGGATGTCCTTTGGGACCACACATCAATTTGTGGGCCAACTAGCACATGCATTATCACACCATTAATAGAGGGTAGAAATGGAAATTCATAGCTTAAAATAGTTTGAAATGTCAAACATGACAAATATTTTGGGACAGACCAAAAAGGAAAGTATGACACTATCAATGGGACGGAGGGAGTAATTGACACAACCTAGTCAAGGAGATAATCTTGGCACCGGTTCACACAGTTGATCATAGATACCTAAACTAATTCACACGTTTGCAAATAAATTGGTTAAAACAATTCAACAACCGCCAAACTACCAATCTCTCATTAATTATATGATAGTCCAGATATGCTCTTAAACTACCATCTTGTAAATTAGATAACGCCAAAGATGTTCGAAAGATTTAATCTATTCACAACTTTAGGAATTAGAAAGACCCAATTCTAATTAACAAAACACATGCGGGTTGATTTAAACTAGATTAACTATTCCCACAACCCAGATTAGACTGCTTGCGAGGCAATGAAATTGTGCCGTTGGCTACTAATTTAAGACAATCAAGTGATACGCACCCTTGTCGTAATTGACAGTATACTATTCAGACAATTGAATAGTTTCCTCAGTTTCCATTAAAAATTGAAAGTATTTTCCGACATTGTTCTAATGCTATCAAAAATGTTTTAAACCTAGATCGGGAAATGAATCGAAAGAGCTTTTAGTTCGTGGTTCATTCAATTCGACCAGTTTAATTTCGATTCAAAGGTTTAATAATTTTTATTTATTTTAATGTTAAATAATGTGAGTAAAGCTAAAATATTTATTCTAAACAAAAAAAAGTCAGTAAATTTGGTTGAACCACCCAACTTTTATTGATTTTTACTGGTTTGATTGATTCAATTAAACTTCTAAATCAATTATTAAACTGAACCGAAAACATGACCTCAGCTAGTCAGACCAACCGGTCCAGTTTGGTCTTCAAAACACTAATAAGAAGAAGACGAAAAAATGGTGGTGTCCCCCAAAGGTCTTCTTAAATTTTGATTTTACCTATTTCTTTCTTTTCCCCATTTATCACTTTAAATTTGGTGAAAATGGAAACTATAGAAGCAGTTACGAGCCGAGTGATTTCGTTGTAGATCCAATATCTGAATCTATATAACCCATACTCTGGTCCATTGTTGGTTGTCCACACACTTGTACGAGCAGCATTCGGCCTATGGCAGCCCATCATCCTTTTTCATCCTAAACTTTAACTCTGCTTTGCTTCATAGGCAACGAGTTTAAGGACTACTAAGTCCAGGAACCACTACAGGGCCCTTTGCATTCAGAAATCTGCCCAAAACTGATTCAAAAATGTCCTTGCATTCATTAAATTCGTGAGTCTATTTGTGAGGCCGAATGGCTAAGAAACCTACCATTAGATATCAAGTTGTGGCCAAAATCGGTGCCAGTCATTTCTTTGTATTGTGATAGTGAAGCTATTATATCTAGAGCGCTAAATAAAATATATAATGTCAAATCTAGACATATAAGTCTAAGACATGAATATGTTAAACAACTATTGAATGATGACAATGTCACAGTGGTATATGTTAGTTCATTCAACAACTTGGCAGATCCATTCACTAAACCTCTCTCAAGAGATGTAGTGAAAGCAACGTCATTGGGAATGGGATTAAAACCCTTTGTCTAGAACCACTAGTAATGGTAAACCAACCTTTCTTCTAGCACTAACACTAGATAAAAAGGTTAAAAGGTAATAAAAAAATTATTAATAAGTGATTGTGAGCACTAGAAATTGTATTATACTATTCCAAGGTACTAGTGCAGTTTTGTACTTAAGAGGATGAGTATCATACTCTTAATGAAGTTAAATATACTTTCATAGTGCCTTCATAATAAAGGCTTGAAAAGTGCTTCACCTATATGATCATGGAAGTGGTGCCGCTCCTACCAAAAGTGGGGATTTTTTTTTGTAAATGATCATGAATCTAAGATGGATCACAGGGCCAGTAAAAGTGCTAAATCATTTCGTGAACTATTCTACAAAAAGGGATATAATCTTGTGTGTGCTATTTCTATTTTAACTTTAAAGTCATGGTTTATGCTATATAGCCACCTTGACTTGTTAGAACAAGTGAAATATTTGCACTGAGAAAAGGGTTTAAGTTCACAAACACCTTTCTCTATGCAAGATAATGTCAGTGCTGATTTAATTTCATTACAAACTAAGTTGGGGATTGTTGGTAATAGTTTGTAATGAGAAAGTTGAAGTTCATTGTTCCACATTGAAAGAGGATAGAGTGCTCATTGTTTAAATATGTCTTTGTCTTCTTTCCTTAACAAATTTGTTTCAAATATTAGTTTGGAGGAAAAGTTATTTCAATTTATATTTCATTCACTTGAATATAAATTGAAAGATATATAAAACGTCTTGACAAGGGCACTTGGGGCTTTCTGATTAGGGAGGGGTGCTAATTGATTGTCTGAAATATTTATTTTAGGTAATTAATTAGAGGTAGTTAATGACAATTACATTTAACAGATACATCTGTTAAATCATTAACTACCTATACAACTCTTCATTAAGAGTTGCATCCTTAATGGTGTCTTGAATAGGTGCTTCAATTCTTTAAAATTGTAGAACTTTGACAGAATTGAACTACTTTTATTGATAGTTCTTAGACTTTGTTGTATCCTAAAGGTAATTTGTCTAGTATAGAAGCCAATAACACTTTAAGGAAAGTGTCTTTTTTTTCACGCATCAAAGTCTCAACGTCTGCTTAGTTTAAATCAGTTCTTTACAATGTTTCATCATGTCTTCCTTAGAGATCGCCAGTATTATTACAACCTCATGAACTGGTGATTTGAGGTATTGATCTTGGGAATGAAGGGGAAAACAGGGCAACTTTGAAAGTGGCGAATTAAATTAGATGCCACGTGGTGATTGCAGGGTCCAGGATTAGCACCAATACCATTATATAATGTAGTTTCAAGGAGTAAATGTGCGCATAGGATCTGTATTGCTGCTTTGGGATCCTCTGTACCACTATCCCGTCTAGTGTCAATCTCACTTATCACGTGAGGGTGGAAAAAATTTAAATAAATTGCATATAACAAGTTAAATAAACAGGACGTTTTGCATAAATATAGAAATGTCACAGAGTTGCCACTGAAAAGTGACACCAAGAATCTCATAAGGGGATTTGATACCATAATGCACCGGTACATCTCATCTAATTACTTAAGGGGAATTGAAGTTTTGATCCCAATGTTTGGCTTGGCATAATTAAAATGATTTAAGATTAATATAATTAAAGTTCCATAATAAAAATAATTTAAAATTAAATACTAAATACAAATAACAAAATTCTTGCATAATTTAAATTTCATATTTATTACAATTTTGGATACTTTATATTTGTTAAATCATTAGTTCCAATTGGTCGTCAAAAGGATAAAAAAAAAAGGAATATATTAAGCTGCCGTGTTTGTACGGCAGACGAAAAAATTCAAACGGGCACCCATTGCGTGCTTCTTTTTATTAATTTGTCAGCGGGCTCTTTTTATTAATTGGTCCCTGCCAGCGGGCTCAAACACGGCGAGTTTTATTAATTTGTTAGCGGCCTCTTTTTATTGGCGGGGACCAATTTGTAATTAGAGACCAATATGTTCCTCAAACACCGTGAGTTTCCTTTTTTTAACAAAAAAAAATCCAACTAATAAAATAGTCCGATGTGTGTCAGAGACACGACGGACATGGACAGAGAAACAAACTTTTTCTCAGCTACATTTTTTGGAGTTTTAAATTTTTAGACAATATTTTCAAGAAATTTGCCCATATGCAGGCTATAAATTGAATGGATTCGTATGGATTAGATATTTTTGAAAATATTTTGCAAAAAAATTTACTATAATGGTGTATGTTAATCACATTTTTGTGTTGATAGTCCATTTAAATTAGGTGTTTTTAAAGATATATTTTGAAATATTTTTAAAATTTTATTTGGATATTTTTAAAAATTTATTAAATTTTCACCACCACTACCTACCACTGCCCCTTTCCTCCTTCTCCACCGTCACCATCTTTTTTCCCTCTCCTCTCTCATCTCCTTTTCCCTCCTCCTTTCTCCTCCCTTCCTATTCCCCCGCAACACACCTCCCATCCCTCTCTCTCTTTGGTTGAGCGAGCCATAGGTGTAGCGGAAGCAAAGAGGAATTGCATGAAGCATAGAATGCGAGGAAAAGGAAAATGGTGGAGGGGAAGGAATAGCAAGAAGAAGGAAAAGGAAAAGGGAAGAGAAAGAAGGAAGGAACGGTTGACGGCGGTGGAGGAAGGGAGAGATAGCGGTGGGTGGTGGTTAGTGGAAAAGAAAGAGGTGGTAGATTTATTTTATTTATTATTTGTATTGTGTTTTTGGAGTTCTTTTAAAACATATTACTGTATACTCGCAAATTCACAATCGACCATGGTCAAAACAAATTTTATCCAATAAAAATTCGATACATCCATTTCTTGAAAAGACACATTCTTCAATGACTACATCTTACTCATCTTTCATCAAGAAAGCATTCTCTTGAAGTAAATGCTTATTAACTGAAATCAGATGGCGTTTGCAATAACATTTAACACTCGAAATTTTTGAATTCTTAAACGATCTAATACTTTCATACCCATCTCCCAATTGACTAGAGAGGCTGATAGGATATCCACCTTCCAAACATGGATCTACATTCCGCTGGCTTATAATATGGAGCAGCATGGCCTGCTCCCTGATAAAAATGAAGCAAAATATATAGTCAAATCTAACAGTGTTCTTAACTTAATACAACCTGAAAACCTACACTAAAGCAAGAGAAAGAGGAATTTCTCGCCTTTACAGTTGCAAATGTCATCTTATTTGCATAAGTCCTTGTATAACTGCACGTAGAAAAGAGAATGAATTTGTTTAACTTCATGTTCAAGGTAACTAGGAGAAAATTTTCAATTTTCAATTTTCAACCAACCCTGCAACTTGGCCTTGATGAATCCATTGTCTCCAATCATCAATAGTTGGGTAATTTAGAGATCTTATCCATTCTTCAGTTCCCAAATATGGTGAGATCATATCATGGTCACCACTGAAATTAATACAAATATTGTGCTTTCAACATATATAATCGCCATTAATCCGCGAGTGTGATGATATAAATTCTACAATACGAATATTTTGTTACCAAACCTGTATATGAGAGATCTGTAACCTTTAGTGCTGAGGTTTGCGTGGTATGGTACAGCGCTCCCTGCATTTTTTGTGTATGGTATGCTATAGTTGCATCTAATCCACTCATTAATAGTCCCCTGTCATGTAATTAAACAAAATATATGCAGAATCACATGAAGACAACAAGAATATTTAGAGAATTATGGTAGGTACAGTTGTGTTAGGTGCAATTATATCTTTGATATTGTATTTGTTACAAGTTTTGATGTAGACTTACATTACTTTATCGTGTATATATATATATATATATATATATATATATATATATATATATATATATATATATATTTTGCACCAAATCATAACTGTACCTGTCCGTGCCCAAATTTAGAGAAGCTGTCTTCAAATGGAATATCAAAATGTACAATTTTTACGTAAATGTACCTTTCGCACATGGAGGGCCTCTTGGACACTCCTGTCATTAGCCCAGTAGTATAGAAGCTCCTCTCCGGTCACCTACGTTAACCATGTGGGCAAGAATTAATCGTAATGTTGTCTATGGATAGAAAATCATTTACGTAAATTTATCTACTTGTATAATAAATACATTTTTCAATCATTTTTTTTATCTCGTATATATCGTATCAAAAAATGTTATAATATTTTTTAAAAAATTATTTCAAATAATCTCCTTTCCAAACACACTTAATTTATTGCTTTACACGCAATTTCGCAAAGATAATAGCAATATCTTACACGACATTCAACTGCATTAAATTCCAGAACGTCAAGCTCCTCAAACTTCTTATAGAACGTTTCAACAGTTGATCTCCTGCCACTGAATAAGTTATTTGGCTTTGGTGAAACATCAGGACAAGTGGGCTCCAGCACATGCTCAATGTTGATGTTATCAATCAGCTGCAGAAGCACATATTTTACCAAAATTATTTTAACAGTAAACTGATCGTGTATATATCATCAGTACATAGAAAATTAATCGTTCTTTGTTTAATTTTTTTTTTCAACCTTTGTAGGAGGCATAGACGGTTTAATTTATAAAGTAGGAAAATAGTTTACAGAAACACGAAGGAGAAAAAGATTGCTGACCTTATTGTATGCCTGGATATTCTTCAAGCAGGGCGCATTGCTGGGGTCTATATTTACATATTCTCCTTTACAGGTCGCTTTCAAGGACTGTAAAATTATAATATAGGTTAGTTAGCAAATCAAGGGTAACTGTGCACTAAAAAAATATGAGTGACACAATGTTTTAAAAGATCATCATTCAGCAGCGTGTAACTAAAAAATATTCAACCTCATAGAGTTCATCAGAGATTAGCGCCATCCTATGAGCAAACGGGATTGCATGGTTTCCATCGCCTTGAGTGGTCGGTGCTGGGTTTCCAAGTATGTATCCCTGAAGCCATGGATTTTGACAGGCGTAAGTGACATGTTATCAGTGAAGCATAAATATGAACAATCTAAAAAGTGCTTATTAAAAATGATATGTTTGTCCAAATATGTAATGATCTTGCTAGGTAGACTACAAAGAGAGAAGATTATGATAGTTACAGGACCTTGAGATGAATATGCGGCTCAATCCCAGCATCATTTCCTACAAGGACACCAGATTATGGAAATTTTAGGGTCAAGAATTCTTGGAAATTAATCTTTCCTGTAGTCCTGGAGAAATGAAACTTGTAGTTTTTACTTTTGTTTATGGCAACTTCGATGGATTACCTTGTAGCAGAACGCTCTGAACCATTTTGGTCCAACTTGAGAGAGTAATGCCATCATGAGCATGGTTCGAAGACTCAGTCTCGGCCGAGTCGTCACCGTCTCGGTTTAGTCTGAGACTAAATCGCGACGAAACGATACCGAGATACGTGACTCGTCGAGATATCACCGTGAAGAGTTGAAACGGTCGAGTCTCACCGAGTCATCCCGAGTCAATTCAAATTTTTATTATTTTTACTAATTTTTTAATTATTTTTGTTTATCATATATTTTACAATTTTTAAAATATTAAATATTTCAAAAATTCGCGTCTCGTCGAGATCGCGACCGATATGCCAAGACCGATGTGGAACGGTCCAGGCCGCGACCGCAACTGTGACCGCGACCTTGAACCATGATCATGAGCACTTGTTCATCAAATATAACGAGGAAAAGGAAGAAGGAATATTTTTCTCTTAGAATTAATATAACCTAGAATTCCAAATCAACGGTTTCTTTCTTTATTCTCCAAGCATCTTGGAGTTAATATACTCACAGAAAAGAATAAAAATCCTGCAAAACTCGAATGAATCTTTGTATTTGTTCCTCTTAATGCTCTACCTATTTGGAGTAAGCGGGCAAGACCCCCAGCTAAAGGGGCTTCAGTTGCAAGATTTTGGAAGGCATTTGTAAAATATACAATTTGCTTACAAAGGCGTTGGCAATCTCCACCATCAGATTATAGCATTCGCAGGAAACTCGCCTAAATAAAGAATAACTTCATACCATTTGATACCAGTTGAGCTACAATTGGAACATTAATGCCTGCGTAGGAGTCTCCTCCAATGTAGAATGAATTGGACATGTACTCGGGGTTATCATGTAGCCACTGCAACACAATCAACAATTAAAAGCAATTTTATGAAAGGGAATAATCTCTTTTATGATTTTTTTTTCTATTTAATGTTGAAAGTCCTAGGTCCTTTCTTTCTTTTTTTTTTTAAAAAAGTAATAAATGAGCTATGGTTGACAGTCTAGCTTTGTTTTTTGTGTAGGCTGCGAAGCAGTCCACAATTTGCCACATCATCATAAGTGCGTTGAATTTTTTTTTTTATTGAATATTCATATATCTAAATTCTCATTTTCTTTTGTTTCCTTTTTTTGTTTTGGTCTTTTACAACTATTAAGTATCAACCAGTTTTCCCTTTGCAATCATATTTATGCTGTACTAAGCCATTGGAACTGATTCTTAAGGACGCAAATCTGTAGAAACAAAATGGTGGCACTTACATTTCCTTTTAAACAAAGAAAGCAGCAGAAAATGGAAAAAGAAATAAACTCTGGGGAGGAAATTTTGGCTGAGGAAAAGAGGAAGAAAACCCATCCATGTTCACTTCTATCTTTGTTTCATTTTTAGATCTACTAGAAAAAATCCACTTGACGTGCTAAATTAAATCAAATGAGACCCTTATATATTCATATAAAATTTTTTTATGGGTTCAAAAACAGTTACTAGACATACCTAATAGTTGTTTCGACTGATATAAAATTTTCTATTTCGCACACCCCATAATGGAGGCAGATTTGTTGGGGTAGAGTTATGCGGAATCCTAGATACAAAAGGAAAAGAATTAGTGAGACTATAAACCAATGATCAGTTTGCTAAAAAGGGTTTGTCAACAAATATAGCAGTTTTCTAGTTCGTTTTAAGATCAATTTTTCTAAAAAACTACCAGGTTTGGATGTATTGTGTCTGTGACATCCATACAAATTCGCTAGCATATATGAACACAAAGCCTTATGATTCATTAATTAGATGGGTACTGATATATGTGTGTACCTTCCTAAGAAATTCATACGTGTGTTCAGAAGCTTGCAAATCTGAAGACTGAGAAGCTTTAGCAGTCCGGGCATAAGAAAAGCCAGTTCCCACCGGCGAATCCAGGAAGATGATGCTTGCAAGCTAACAAATGATAACAAATTATTCTGAATCTTGCACTCAATTAGATTCTTAAATCTTGGAAATTATACAAATGAAACACTTCTGTAGCTATGGTATACCCTGTCAATTTAAACCTCTGTTTGCCTTACAAAAACAATTTAAAGAAAAGAAAAAACTCAATTATTGTGTACCTTGGTCCAAGAATAGGGATTTGTCACCAACTTGGGCAATGTCCCATCATACAGTACTCCCTGGAATTTCACTGGTCCTGCAAAGAATCACAAATCAGTGATTTGGTTGAATCCCGCTCCAGTTCATCATCTATTTATCACTCGAAGATTTGAGACGAACAAGATTAGCATAAAACTTCGTCAAAACTATAGAAAATCAAGATCAAAATGCAAAGGAGGTGGACTTGGGGGGAAGGGAATTGGGACTTAAATGCAAAGGCTGAGGCGTAAAAGCCAACCTATCTCATAAGCGAGCCCCGAAAATGAAGAGCAGCCAGGGCCTCCAGTTAACCAAATCAAAAGGGGATCTATTTGAGGATTTGACTCTGACTTGACAAAGTAGTAGAAGAGTTGCACATCCTCCGATTCACCAACTCCAATATACCTGGAAATGTCAGAGAATGAATCAACTGTTTCTTGTAATTTTGATCAACATTAGTTCAGTATCAGTGAGCTGCATATCATGTTATCCTTAGCGACTCACCCTGTTTCGAGCACAAACGGGAGAGGGCCTTCAAATCCTGGAAGAAACTTAACCACGGAACCAGCCACTGCAAGGTTTGGACGTACTGAAACAAGAACAAACAGCAAGAACAGGTTGCAGCAGAAAGAACTGAAGGGCCCACGCACCTTCTCCATTGTCTTGGCAAATAATCAGAGCACCTGATTGGTTTTTTGGGTGATTTGCCGTACCTAATATGAACAGAAAAAACGAAAGAGATTGATTACCTGCCTAAACACGTGTTGCAATTGCAGTTTAGTCCACTTTAGGACTGTAAACGAGGCAAACCGAGTCGAATTTTGAACTTATCGAACCGAGTTCGACTTAATAACAGGTAGGCTCGAGTTCGAGATCAAACTCGACAAGCCAAGAAAATTGAGCTCGACTAAGAAAAAGGCCAGGCTCGATCTCAACTTGATAAGGCTCGCGATCTGTAACTCGATTTTTGGCTCGTGAGCAGCTCGAATTGTCAGTTCGTAATATAGCTCGAATTTCTGACTCGTGAGCAGCTCGTTAGCTCGAATTTCTGGAAATTATTCTAATAAAAAATTAACTAATTATTTTTCTTAATAAATAATAAAATATTAGGAATATATATAAAATTTACTATTAAAATAAAAATAAATAATATATATATATATATATATATATACTCAAACTCGCGAGCTAACGAACTTAATATTTTGATCTCAAGTTCGAGCTCGAATTCGATTTGACCAACTTGAGTCCAGCTTTGACTCGAGCCGCTTGTGAGCCGGTTTGTTTGTAGCCTTAGTCCGCTTTGACAATTATTGTCGTGCCTCATTGGATTTGCCAAGGTATTGTTTGTATAATAGATTATTTGCAAAAATTTATTGCTTATTTCATCAATACATCTTTTTTGACCATCTTTTTATCTCAATATATTATATTAAAAAAGTAATATGATTTTTTTTATATATAAAAAAATTATCCCAAACAATCTATCATCCAATCACACAACCAAGTTTATCCAATTGGGTAATAAACTTTTCAAAATTCTCATTTTGCCACTAAACTATCTTTTTTGTGCCAAATAGCCTGTTAAACTCTTAAAAGTGCTTTATCTTGACCATTTCATTAACCCTTGCTACTAGGCTAATTCCTTAGATCATACCTAAAAAAAAAAGTTCGTCAAATGTAGGTCTAACAAGCCTATGGTACCAAACTATAGCTATCGTGCCTACGTTGCAGGCTACCGTGCTGCAAATTTTTTTTTAAATTGGAGTCTGCTACCATGCACAGTCAGCACGATAACAGGCAGCCGGTAAAAAAAAAAAAAAAAAAAAAAGTGCCAGGAGGAAGCTTAGGAATCTCACATGGTTTTCAGATACGTTGTAGAAAAATTTGACAGGCGTAATATTAATTAATGTTAGAAAAGATCTGACACAAACTCTTGAAAGGAATGCATAATAAATCAAATGAGCCATCAAAGCGTTGAATCTCCTTGGAGTTCACAGACTTGGACTGGTCGTGTTGGTCAAATCGAATTCGAGCTCGAACTTAGTATTACTGTATCATTGATTACCAATTCGATCTGACACACACTAGTGTGCGTGCACACTGCACACAAAGAGACTTGCACGCAAAAACAAATAACCAAAATGAATTCATACACCAATTTCAATTCTTCGTAATTTCTCACTTTCATCAAGGAAAAATCTCATATATTTTAATTACACGGATTCATTCAACAGGAAAACAAAGATCATCACTTTGATATAATCTAAATTGAGAAGAAGTCTTGGAAAAGAGGAAGCAATAAAGACGGAGGATCGGTAGAAGAATCACTCATTATTAACCATTCAAAATTGTATAATCCAAAAATTTTCATGATTTCATACTTCCACATTGAGTAAAACACAATTGATTTCATGAACTAGTCCATTTAAACAAACAAAAAGCGGCAGCCCAAGAAATTGAAATGCATGAAATAGTAAGAAGAAGAGCCGAAATTGACAATCTCGATTACAGGAAGGCACAAAACGGAAGGGGGAAAACAAAAGAAGAAGAAAAGACAACAGAAATGGTAAGAAAATTACTCCAAGGGACTGAAATTCGAAACCTCGTATTCAGAAACAAATGCATCAATCTCAAAATGGTGCGTTTTACTCGACACTACAACAATATGGTACTACTTCCAGTGCTGGGAGAAGCATTTTCATGGGCTAGAAAGAAAGAAAAAAAGAAAAGAAATGCGAAATTTGAAGCGGAAATTGTGAGACATGCCAAGAATCTGATGGCAGAAGTATCAGAGACGAACAACAAGAAGAGCAACCAAAAGAGAAAAAAACAAAATGCACGAATTTTTCAGAGAGAAAAAGGGAGGAGGGGGGAAGAAAAATATATACGGACAAAATAAATGCATACCAACTTCTTCTACGAACAAACATGTGAGATTCCTGAGCTTCCTCCTGGGACAAGGGGCACAAACGGTTGCAGGTGCAACCGTTTGTACCAGTTGTATTCATTTTCCACAGCGCGTAATTTTCATTGCACACGATGTAACTTACTTTGCACACGACGTAATTTTACAACACTTTTTTGTGGGCCCCACACATGACGTGAAAATCGAGTTACATGCTGTAATCTGAGCCGCACAAATTTTTGAGGCCATATCGTGGCCGTGAACCTTCAGGAACGGTTGTCACCGTTCCTGCCCCATTTCCTTCCTCCTGGCACTTTTTTTTTTATTGGCTGCCTGCTACCGTGCTGACTGTGCACGGTAGCAGGCTTCGATTTAAAAAAAATATTTGCACAGTAGTCAGCACTGTAGCCTACAATGATTTAAAAAAAATATTAGGGTCATTGGAACCGAAATTTCTTGATTCTTCAATGCAATTAGTTGAAAGAAAACCCAGAAAACATTGGATTAGATTCAAAAGAAAACCCTCAAATCCTAATAGCTAGACTAAAACTAAAGCAAAAAAAAATTAAATGGTCTCCTTTAAAAAATTCTCAAAAGGAAAAAAAAAACACAGAAACAATAAAACAGGGCCAAGTTACCCTAATATAACTCGTATTCATAGAGGATGAGGACGAGGCTTTTGAAGAGAAAATACCTAGAAAGAAGTGGATTAACAATTGCTACTAAAGCCTCAAAAGGATGATAGTCTCATGAAAATTGTCCAAATTGTCCATTCAAAATAGGAACGCCTCTCACATGAGGTAATTTCTATCCATTTTTATTAACAAGAGTTAAGGAAATGGTTGAGATAAATCACTTGCAAGAGTCTAGTGGACTTTTTGGTATGAAAAATTATCTAGTGAATAAAATGAGAATTTTAAAGAATTTAGTGACCATTTGACATTTACATTTGTTTTCAAGTATTTAAAATCGAATTTAGTTTCTTTATGCAATAAGAATCTTATTCACATTGTCTAAGGCAAATTTAGCCAACCCTGTGGACTGGGCATCACAGGTTCTATATTTCCACAAGTTTGTCCTTGAGCGTTACTGAATTAAAAAAAAAAATGGTGTTTAGTTGACTTAAAGGTCTCCGATATGCCGACCCTCCTTCTATGTCCCCATTGCCCACCTAGCTACACCTCTTTAGTTGACGTTCGGCACAGACTACAGAGATCATGGAAAGCCTCCAATTTACCTAATATAATAATTAATGTTTGATAATAATTGATGTTTTAATATATAGATATTTTGAATGTAAAAGGACCATGCGATAATAATTGTGCTTTTAATTTTAGTATTTAGGGATAGAGGCAAAACGGAGTTTATAGTAGTGTTTTGTGTTTTTTACCTTCTATCATTGGATCCCCTTGGGTGAAAAATTTTATCAATATACTTAAGTGGTCAAAGGTAGAGTGGGAATTAAATATTAGAAGTGGGATAAGGATTAGCAGACAGTTGCAGTTGCGTTTTCTATTCCCAAGATTTTGGGGTGATTTTCGGGCATTCAAAAAAGTTTTGTTTTCTTCTCTTTTTTTATTCTCATTCATTTCGTATGTTACAATTAATAATGGTATCATTTATTAAATTAGCTTGATTTTGTATCAACATCAAAATTCGTGATTTATCTAAACAAAGATTGTTTGACTTTGCTTTACTTCATCGAGCACAACCAATCATAAACCCCATAATTAGAGCTTGAATCAATTGTGGATGTTTAAAATTTCACACCGTATTAAGAGAGTTAAATTTGTGCTCCATCCAAGCCATTATTAAACTTGTACTGTTCTTTTCTTTTTTTTAGTGGAAAATATTTTTGGTACTATTCTCTAGTACAACTCCAACTTTCAAGATTAATATGATCTGAAACGACAATTAGAATAATACATCATATTCTCGTAAAGTTTTGCTCCTACTAAAACAAAAGATAAACCAAAAAAGATCTTGTAACATTTGTATAATTACGTGTAACTCTGTATGTATTGTTGGTGCATTTTAGTCCAAATAATTTTTTAAACTCTAAAGTCTAAATTTGTAACGCTTACGTCAGTATGAGATTTCCTCGAAGGATGCTAAATCAATAACTGAATAAAAAGTCAAGGCATAGGAAGTCCTATTGCTCTTGGACGAGGCTTTAATATTATTTAGACTATGGAGGAAGAAGAGAAAAGATAAACGACTGAAGAATACTTCAATTGTCCCTAGTATCAAACCCTACACCTATTTGAAGGATAAATTGAATTAACTTGAAGAAGAGGTTGCTAATATAACCCAACAGGGAATGAGGTAAAAAGAAGAAATAATTTCAAGGATTCGAGTTTCTCTAAAATTTGTTAGGAAGAAAATTCCTTTGTCTTTTCTTTTTCAATTATCTTTTTTTTGAAGCATCTTCTTTTTCAGTTATAACCTAAAAGTCTTACCATTTGATAAAAGTTGAGCTATAATCGAAACGGTAATGCCTCGATACGATTTTCCACCAACATCGAATGGACTCCGATGTACTCAGTACGGATAAATTAGGCTTTGACTACTTGTTAGATTACCGCAAGTGAGAAAAATTTTCTTTTTATGGTATAAAACTGGTTAAATTCCCATAGCACACGACTTTCGTAAAGATGAGTGATTTATCAACCAGCAAAAAGTTTCATTTATCGAGGTTTTGAGACTGTGAAGGGCTGTTTTCAGAGTTTCTAGATTGTACGAAATCAAGATCAAAATATGGTTGACTGACCAACCAAAAATGGACACTGCCAGCCAAATTTCAATGCGTTTCGGGTTGGACGGAGAGTTTGTCAGATTATTCAATTGGAAGTGACTCTGTGTCTGTGTGTGTATCAACACATATTTTTACTGTAAAGAAGTCTTTAAAAAAAATGTGCAATTTCTTTTTTTTTTTTTTGGTATATACCATGTGAAAAATCTGCAATTTCAACACCTAGTCCCATATGAAAATTCCTAAGATGCTATGACAAATGTGGCAGGATTCTAGCTCTCAAAATCACCAAAGGCAGAAGAATTCAGATCTAGATGTTAGTTGTCTAGGGTTACATCTAAATGTTCTTACTAATTTAGAAAGGTCTTTAAGTCATAAATTAAACTTATAAATACTCAGTGAACCCTACCAAAGAATACCACATATTTAATTTGTATTCATCCGACATTATGCATCTAAACCTTGATTAATTTTTTCAAACTGCATCACGATTTCATGATTCAAATGTTTTTCTTTTAATTAACATCACATACCAAGCCTTTTTAATCGTTTTATTTCAATGCAGTAAATGAGTATCTAGTTGATTGTGAGTTACACTTTCTCGGATTCAAATATAAATTTGCGAAAGTTTGGATATTTATCAGCCTTTGTGTTACGAATTCAAGCTCCAGCCTGCACTCAAGAAATCCTCTAGACTTGATTCATTCACTTACAATATTGCGATTGACACCATGTCAAATGGCAAAGAGAAGCTTCACCACCAAAACTACATGACAAGGTTCAAAGTGTTATGATAGGGTGCATTTTAGTAGGATATTTTGGTCATTATTGTACAATTATTTGACTAAATATTTTCATTAATTGGGTGGATTCTACTCAAATATGATTTTGGTGCCAATTGCAGGATTTGATGCTGAAAAGTGCTTAAAATCGAAATTTAGAGGAGTCGTCGTACGTGGGGCATTTCAAGCAGTAGGGTCTGCTTGAGTAACTGAAGAAACTAAATTATAATAGACTTTATTTTATTTTATTTTACTTAAGAGAGTCTTGTTTTAATTTTTGAATACTAATTTTCGATAAGAGGAAATCTCTCCCTTGAATTTCGGTGTGACCAAAATAGATAGAGGGGAGTATTAGACTCCCGGAGGTCGGCTTTTGCTAGGGGGATTATTTTTTTCGTCTGGCTTAGGTTTCTTTTCGTTCCTTTTTTTTGTTTTTGAATTGGATCGGCGGTAGCTTTGAAAAACAATCAGGGGACAAAGCCACCATTGTTGACTTTGCAATTTTATTGGCTTTTATATCTTGTGTGGATTGAATTAAAGAAACCAAGCAAGGCAATCTCTCGTAAGTCTTGCTAGCAATTAGGAGAAGAAATAAGGGCCGCAATTGTTGACCCTTTGTCTTTGCTTTTCAATTGGCTTTGACTGGAATTGAAATAGGGCATCAGACCCTCTTTCACGTTTGCTCCGTGAGAGACAATTGGAAGCAATTAAATCCCGTGCTTTTTCCTCTTGTGGTGGACCGAAGTGGGAGAATCGATTTGCAAATTTTTCCCAATTCTACGTACGCGGTTTGTTCTCCATCAATGGAGAGCTAATTCTCTAATTCTAATAAGGGGGTAACTGATGAATTGGTTCAATAATTACTGTGAGATTTAAACTATTTTTAATTATTTTCTTCATTGATTGATATTTGTTTGTTTTCTGCTTTTAATTGTTATAGTCCTTGTATATGATTGATTAGTGCGCAATAATTAATTATTCATATAGGCTATTTTGCTAATTAGGAGTAATTGAATCCGTAATTATTCGTTATCCCTATCTTAGTAGCAACTGGCGTAATTGGGTTTATGTCAGGAGAACATATGATCTAACTTAAACAAACCCTCGTAGCGTGTTTGTTAGTTAGGATTGAGCCTTTCTAATTATTAATGCAATCTAGAAATTAAATCCTACGGTCGTACCTAGGGTTGTTTTTGGGTTAGAGAAATAGTTAACGGTCGTACCTTAACTATCGAGAAATTAAGAAAAGGTTAGTTGTTTATCGCGTGCATGACAACTATAACTAATCTATTAATAAATGTTGGAATTATCTGTGAATCGATGATCAGTACATGAACCATTTCCGAAGTGTACCCTTGGCTAGAGTTTCTCTAATTATTTCTTTTAATTAATTATTTTCTGCATTTTATTTATTTAGCTGGCATTTAATCCCAAAAACCCCCCTATTTGTTTTGACTTGAAAAGAAATAACTTTCTCACCAATCCTTGAGGAGACAACTCTACTTGCCACTGTCTACTAGTTGGTGAATTCAGTTAAATAATTAATTCAGGTATATCGAATTAAGCAAACTCTTCGGGAACAGGGTGAATCAAGTAACCCATTGCACACCTAGAGTCCTTACTCCAGTACTAGAATTGATTATTAACTGCTTCAGGTGGTAGTTAGGTTTTTATTTATTATTATTGCACATGTTCGGCACCTGTCATGTTAAGGCAGAAAAAACCCTAAAAATTTCGGTTGAAAAATGTCGCAGCTCGGATTTCCAGTCAATAGGATTGTTTATGATGCATTCATGCTTCAGGTTCTTCACGTTGTCAAGATGTATGAGTTATTTAGGGCTGTTTTCTTCACTCAAATCATTTGTAGTTACCAACACACATAAATATGTGTATGAGAGAAAATTGAACCTCCCTCTCAGAAAGGATTGCAAATTTACAGTAGTATTGCTTTTCCTGGATTCCCAATTCTTGAACCTACAGATCTGCCTTCATTTATTCATGGTTTCGACAGATACCCAAGCGTCCTTGAGGCCTTCATGACCAGTCAATTCTCCAATCTTGATGGAGCAGATAGTGTCCTCATGAACACATTCGACAAATTTGAGTGAAAGGTAAGTGTGTGACCCAAATAGTTGGCTCTTGTATTGATCGTGTATTAATGTAGGGATAATTTCAAAAAACCCCCTTGAGGTTTCTAACAATTCACTTAGCTCCCACCAATTTTAGAAAACTATACTAACCTCCCTCGATTCAATAAAATAATTACAATATCCTCTACTTAATAGATAATTTATCACATATGTGGGATACAAAAACCAAACCAAAAGTAAATGCAAATATAAAAACCTACAACAACTAGTCATCATTCCCAAACCTACCTTAATTAATAGCAGTTTCTTTTCTCTTTTCCTCCTTTTTTTTCTACCTCTTATGATTCTCTCCTTCCTACCTATAACCCCACAGTCTCTTCCATCCATCAACTACACTACCATGCAAACCTATCCGAAGTGTTTATTTCTTGTATATTTCTCTCTTTCCGTGATACTTAACTACTAATCCTATTATTTATTTCTTCTCGTATTATACTTTGCATATATTAAAGTTTCATGGTCAAATTAGATGGAGATGATGAAGATGGCTATGATAGAGAGGGAAAAAAATGAAGTTAATAGGCTATGGTTGGAAGAGAAAAAGGGATGACTCTGAGTTATACTATTATGTTTATTACACACAAGAATCTAATATCTTCATTTAGTTTTATTTTTGTTTGATTTACAAGTATTGGTAGTGGTTTGTCATAGAAATTAGTTTCTCTTTTCCTAACGCCATTGGAGTATGAGGTTGCTCTTGACATAGACATCAATAGTGGTTCGTCAGATCTTCTGTTCAAGAAAAGAGATATGCGATAGGTGTTAGGTTCATAATTTGAGGTGTGAGATTAGCTAAAAAACAAAATATAGTGTTAATTTGGGGTAGGAAACTTTGAGAGTATTTCAATTGGTGGTGTGGTTATGGTCTATTTGTAAAATGATTCGGGTAGAGTTTGGGATTTTGATGATGCTGAAATTGATAGAATTTGGGGATTAAGTTGGAGTGCGATTTTGGTAAAATTTGGGATTTTAGTGATACCAAAATTGATAAAATTTGGGAATTAAATTGGAATTTGCTTGAACGGTTGATGAGGTTTTGGGTTTACAATTATTGTAGAAGCATAGCAAATTTGGATAAAAAGTGTTTGTTGCTTTTTTTTTTTGTTAAATTGATCACTAAACCTTTTTTCACTTTCTTTTGATGTTATGATATTGCATAAGGGTATTTTAGGATACTTAAGTATAATTCTAGCCTAATGGGTCTATAATGTTACTTAAATAGTAAAAGCAAGGGAGGTCAGTGTAATTTTCTACAATTGAAGAGAGTTGAGTGAAATTGTCAAAAACCTCAAGGGAGGTTTCTAAAATATCCGATTAATTTACTATAAGTTATAGGATACTGCCGTTTTACTACTCTTTCACAATAGATATATATATATTTAATAAAGAAAATTTTGAATGAATTCGACTCCAATCATTACCACGGATCATAACTTATTCCGAGATCAGGATTCAAACACATAATTGACCAATATGTGTGAGCAATGATGAAGCGATAAACGGTGGGATTGGAGCGTGGGGGAGTTGGTATTCCCTATTTCACACAAATCGATGTTTTGATAAAAAAAAAACAAATATAATTTCAGATTCTATATCATATCCACGTTGCATTTACTGATTCTGGACAATTTCTTTTGTTGTAACTTCAATTGTTTTTTTTTCTTATCTTAAACAGTTATCTATAATTTTTAAAAGAGCAAATTGCGCGAAATGTTACTAAACTATTGCGAAGTGCCGGTTCTGATCACTAAACTTTTTTATTAGCGAAAAATGTCACTGAACTAGTAAATCTGTACCGTTTTGGTCAATCCGTGTATTTATGCCGTTACAAGAGACGGAAATCAACTTTTTGAGTGGCAATTTCGTCTGCACAGCCTATTCCTTGAAACTCTCCACCATAAATCGCTCGCAAATGTCAGTCAACTTGTAAGTTCAATTAGGAAGTGCAAACCCTTATCCTCTAATAGATTTCTTTTGCAAATATAGAGTAGGAAAAGCAATATACGAAGTTGCAATTTGCTGGGAATGTGTTGAAGCTTCATCAGATGCTCTTGTGGCAGTAAAACCAATTTGAAGACTTCATGGACTGATAGGAACCTGGCAAGGAGATATGTTGAATGTGCTAATGGCGAGGTAAGTGTGTGAAGATATAGGAAATTCGTTAAATTAGGTTAATGTTTAACTTTTTAGACCTTTATCTGCTAAAAAGAACTTGGATAATTTTTTTGTAGGTTGATGGCTGTGGTTATTGGAATTGGTATGATGATGAAATGTGTGAGCGTTCGAAACAAGTCATACCCAGTCTTTTAAGAAGAATAAATAGACTGGAAACCAAGAATGAAACTTTTCAGCAGCAAGTTCTCAAGTTGCAAAAGAAAGCTGAGAAAATGGAGGTTCAAGTAAAAAATTTGAAGGAAAAGCTTGGAAGAAAGAATGGGAAAAAAATGGTCATTGTTCTTTTTGTTATAACCTAGACAATTGTTAATGCATTAGTGTGGATTTGGGGGCCTAACAAGGGACACAAGTTTGGAAGGCTGCAAATTGATGGCCACTAGATTATTGTTGTACTTCAAATCCTAAACCAGTGTTGTCAAATGTTTTAATACATAGCTCGTTTTTGTTGAGGTTGTAGTGTTGTTATATACACCTCATTTTAGTTGGTGTTGTTTACACCTTGGATGGTTGAGATTATAGTTTATGAATAAAAGACTGAAGTATTAGTCCAGCATATGTATTCAAAAGAAAAGTAGCTCACAAATGCATCTACATAAAGCCAAATACAACAAAAGACTAGTGGACCCAGCAAAATGAGAATGAATATGCACACTTCCAAACAACTGCCTTACAAAAGAGATAATTGTCACTGTCATTCCAAACAACTGCCTTACAAAAGAGATAATTGTCACTGTCATTCCAAACAACTCCCAACAAAGTTAGACATGTTTCACATGTAAATAATCTAGAATTGTCCTAGACATAGAATACATCCAAACAAAAGTTATCCAAACAAGTCCTTTAATTTGATCTTCCACTTTTGTTGCTCCTTGATGTTCCAGCCCATCTACCAATCTTGAAAGAAGGTTCTTTGCCCAAGTACTCATAATTGGTATTGATCCTTATCTTGTCAATTTTAGATAGCTTTCTCTTTGAATGGAGAGATTGTTTGTTGGCCGCTGTAGTAGGCTGGTCGGCATCATTGACAGGCCTAACTCTCCTCACCTGTACACAAGTACAATACATATTAACAGTAGCTATTTGCCATAGTAAAATTAAAAACAAAATTAGAAATAAATTTTACACTTACAGGTGTCTTAGTCTTTCTAATCTTCTACTTTTTCGTACTATTAGTGGCATCAACACTATCAACGTTATGAGTTGACTATTTCTGCACTTCTGATAGCTCCGCAGCTTATGCATTACTTTCAGCATGTGAACCAGTGTCGTTATATGAAGTAGCTTGATCTTCAGCTCCATGTGGCTGAAAATTGGCACCCCTTGCAGAGTATCCTTGAACTTTCACATGAGCAAAATTAGGCTCCTGAGAATTAGCTCCATGTGCTGTGCTTGACACATTTTTGGTGCCTTTTGACTTTCTAGCATGTTTAGGAGCCGGAGCAGGTTGACTGCAGCCTTCACCTCCATTATTTTCTGGAACACTTTTGCAGGTAGCAGTATTGTGGCCTGCCTGACAGTGCATGATTACATGCTTTCTTAATTTTTGCACATTATCCCTTCCCACATGAACACCACTTCTATTTTCAGAACTATCTTTTCTTCTTGTTTTCTTGGGCCTACCAAGTTGGACACATACAATTGGAGGATCTAATATGGGAGTATCACTCTGAGGCCATAGAGACTTTCCACTAATTGGATATAGAACATTCTCATATATTTGAAAGAATAGATCTTTACTATAATATTGATCGGCATAGCCATTTGGGTTCCTACCAATTTTTAAAATGGCAGAAATTGCATGGTAGCAGGGGAGCCCACTAATTTGCCACAACTTGCATGTAAATGTTCTGTCTCCTAAGTACACAGCAAACTGTTCCGTCCCAGGTCCCCTACTTGATACCCCCTTTTACTATTTGATATCAGCTTCCATTTCCTAGATAGCTTTTCCCTTTCCTCAATCAAAGCCTTTATTGCTGGTTCCACGGAACCACTACATTTTCTCATTCAATACACCCTATTTGCTATCCTTTCCATTATGAATTGTCTAATCCACTCAACCATCCCAATCACTGGCAACTCTATAGCATTTAATAAATGAGAATTAAATGTCTTTGATAAATTATTAACTAGCATATCAGACTTCATGTGAAGTGAAAAAAAAGCCTTGCACCAGTGATGAGGTGGTGCAGCTCTCTTGACCCATGCGTGAGCTTGCTGGTCATATGCTCTAAGCTCTTTCAATGCTGCCTCATAGAACTCCACTGTTGATGCTGCTGCAATGCTCCAGAATTTTTCTTTAACCACTTAACCAGGGTGCTTTTCTTGAAATTTCTGTACATATGTTGTACACAATATTTATGGCCAGTTTCTGGTAATAACTCGTGCAATGCATTATCAAGACCCTATAAAAGAGTTCTAAGTTTAGTTACTTGCAAAAATATTACTTTATAATACATGCTATAATGATAAAGTACAATACTCCTAACTTTCTGTTGGTCTGAAATAAAAGTATATTCACTGCTAGTTGTTGGTATTTCTAGATCATGAATCAGTAAACGCAAAAATCAATGCCATTGTTCTCGAGCCTCCTTCTCAACAACTTCCTAGGCTAATGGCCACCAACCATTATTTGGATCTGCCCCAATAGCAATCAACAACTGCCCTGGATATGCCCCTTTAGTGTGACAGCCATCAAGAGCAATCAGGGGCCTACATCCCTCTCTAAATCCCTTTTTGAATGGTCCCAGACAGCAGTAGAATTTCATAAATCTGGGATTACGTTCAGGATCAGGTCTTGGGGAATACTTAATGTCTATGGTGGTGTTAAGGTGAGTTTTTTTTGTAGTTTTGCTGCGTACCTCCCAACATCAGTATACTGCTGAGATGCTAACCCTTTGATAGCAGTCTTAGCCATTGCAAGTGCTTTGTAACCTTTGTTTCTTGTGATCTTGCAGCTATATTGCTCATCTATACTCTGTATCAATTGCCTAACAGGCATGTTCATATTGGATCTAACAGACTCTTCAAACTTGTCAGCTACCCAATTGGATGTCATGTTTTTGTTTCTCCATGCATGGCTGCAATTAGTGTGGACATCATAAATTCTTTTAACTACAAAGTCTTGGGTACCCAAGGCAGGAACGTGACTAGCATAAATATACCACTTACACGGATCTACACATTTAGTTCTCATTCTTGTTTGTCACTTGTATACATGTATACAGGTCTTCTACTCAAAATTGCATAATTTCTGAGAGCATCTCTAAACTGTTTTTTGGTTCCAAATTTTTGCCCAACATGAAAATGGGGATCTGTTCCATCTCTGCTAGCATTGAAACTAGTGTATCTCACTAGAACATCTTCATCTTCTGAATCTGGGTCACTATTTAATTCCCCTTCCACAATATCGTCCAATAGTGGGTTGTGTTCCTCTCTATTTTCACATGCTTCAGCTTCAGTTGCTGCACCAACTTCTGTTTCAGCTTCAATTGCTGCACCTTCATTAGTTTCACCTTGACCTGCTGCACCTCCATTTGATGCACCTTGAGTTGCAGCACCATTATTTGATGCACCTTGAGTTACTGTTCCTCCATTTCTAACTCTTTTTACAGAACCAGAAAGGGCCTCTGAGGTACGAGATTTTCTGCTATCTCTGTTTTTTCTATTACTAGAGCTGTCATTGTCTCTCCTATTCTGACTTGATGGAGTTGGGTCATTATCAACTTGGCTATGCATTTGTGGCTCGGACTCCTATGTATTGTTGTTGGCTTGCTCACATTTCCTAGAAGATTTTTGGTATGAATCTTCATCTTTACCAGCATGGTCATGCGTTCATTCTAGAGCTGCAACTGATCTACCAGCTTGGACTCCTTTTTTTCGTCTATGAGGTGCTGCTACCTGTTGTGTAAAAATTTCACCATTATCCAAGATCTCCTCTATTACCACTGAACTCTTTGTCTGTGATAACTGTTCCAGTTGCTTTTTCTTCTACAACTCATATATTTCTTCAACTGTTACAGGATGACAGTATACTTCCATCAACTTGTACTCATTAACCCAACCGCAGAATTGTCTAATGTCTTTATCCGTTTGAAGTTCCATCAGTCCATGGTTCAAATCCCCTCTAGGGTCAATGTAATAATATAATATTGAATCCTTGTGCCCACACTCTTCCACCATTTTATTTATTTCATGAATCGACATAAAATCGGCATGGCAAAGATTGAAATAATCAATCTCTCCACCTACATAACTCTTGTATTTCTTTCCCTCAATTTTACCACGATGGTGGAGTTTAAGAAAAAATATAGGTCTATCAGGGACTGCAACAACAACAAAGGCAAACATCACTATTCTTGTTAATCACCATTTTTTATTGTCATAGATGTTGTTCTTCTTATAAGAATACTTAACCCCTATTTGTTAATTAACCCGAATCAGATAACTGCATTTTGAAAAGTTTATTTTTTATGAGTAAATTACAAGATAGAGGGTCTTGTAGGACCATTTGCAACCCACTTATACGACAAAAAAGGGAAGTCAATCGTTCTTTTGTCCTTTTCTAAACAACTGGATCACATCAGCAAACCCTAAACCCAATAAACACTCTGAATAAATACTTCATTATACTCAAAACACAAACAACACCATTAATCATACAAAATGTGTACGGATTGTAATATTTCTTACCGTATAATGTGTACGGATCAATGAACTCATCCCTTTGCCTTTTCACCCAATTCGCTGCCATTGATCACCGATTCACTGCTAATCTTCGTCTTTTGCTGGTTCTCATAAATCTGGGCACTGATTACTATGATTTTGCTAAATTAATTTTGATACTTTTCGCTATCATTGTTTACTTTGTCAAAAATTTTACCAACATTCCAAACGCCACGGTTAAAGCCTTCATTTACCAGATGAAATTTTTCCCACAAATGCTGTGCAAATAAAATTGCCCCTCAAAAAGTTGATTTCCTTCTCTTGTAATGGCACAAATACACAGAGTGACCAAAACGGTACATATTTACTAATTCAGTGACATTTTTGGCTAATAAAAAAGTTTAGTAACCAGAACCGGCACTTCGCAATAGTTTAGTGACATATCGTGCAATTTACTCTTTTTAAAATTACAGCGGTGTATATGACTCTGCTAATTTCCATAAAGTACATCAGAATTTCGAATTAACTACCCATGCCATAGTCTTATCAGTAGAGTAATAATTTTGTAATGAATTTTTAAAGCTCTCAAAGAGATTGGCTATACAGTCTTGGCATTAAGTTTGTCTGCAAACTTTTTCGTGTAATTTCGATTCAACCATGATTGTAGTTTGTAATAGCAACCAAGAAGTTGAGAATTCTGATTCATCATGCATTCAATATTTTGAAACCCAATTATCTTGTCAAGAGAAGGCTGTTACATGGAAGACCAACTTTCACGCCTCAAATCCGGGTCCCTGGACTAGATTTGCAACGTGGCATGCCGTATCTATGAGATCTCACTCCCATAAATACAAGGCATCGTAACCATAGTTTACAAAAATTCACTAAAATTTTGAAACTTACATATACCAATGAAACATATACATTTCAATAAATTACATCTACAAAATGCTTTATTCTAACTTCCTAGAATTTTAAACACCTACCTATATACCTTTCTCACTTATCTTCTAAACGTACACGAGTCGACTTTCTTGATCTGCAAGAAAGATAACTAGACGTGGGTTGAGCGACGTATGCCCAATAGGTAATACTTACTCCCCTGTCGGATCATGTAGCTATATATATATATATATATACTATATATATATATTTACAAATTCGGTCACACCATGCCACATGCATATATTAATTAAAAACGTTTGTCATCCCGTTTCATATATTACATAAATATATTCCATTGAAAGTGAGAGGCTTAAACACAAGTGACCTCTATCTGACGTGGCACTTAGTCCCATAGATTCTAGAGGTGGCCCCCATCGAACATAGCTTAGAAATATACATAATATGATATGATTGTATTCATTGAACATACTTGCAAATCATAAATTATATCAATCATGCCATCTCATTTCATAACATAGCTCATAAACAAGCACATGCAATATCCGGCTTCTGAGTACTCAGTCTATTAAACCCCTTCTAGGTGGGCAACTAATAGGTTTCATGACTACCAATTGGTTTCATTACATACATAAGTCAATCGGCCGAACTCTATACCGAACTATCATGACCTTGTCAATCGGCCGGGTTCTATACTAGGCTACCATTACCATTAGACAGGACTATAGCCCCTACTGTTTATTCCATGACTGTTTAGAGTTTTTCGTAACATAAAATCATTTCACGCGTCACATGCACCTTTCTTTCGTTTCATGAAAATATTCCACTCATTCCATAAAATATTATGTAGAAAAATATTTCAAGTATTCATAATTTCATGCTTGCAAAACATTTCAAATAGGCATACATGATCCATTTCTTCATATACCAAAATAAAGCTCTTACTCGAAAAATATTCATATTTAACATTTCAAAACTATAGAGGGGTAAGCACCACCTACCTCAAACAACTCTCTTGAAGAAATTCTTAGTGCACCCTTAAACTTGCTTCAAATCTATAACGAATAACATATGTATGTCTTAATCAGCTCATACATCCTAATTTAAAGTTCTTATTTCTATCTTGAATAACCCTAAAAAAGTATTTGATAAGTTTCCTAAAATGGAAGGTTTTTCTTTTCAGAAAGTTTCCTAATTTAAAAGGGTCTCCCTTTTTAGAAGAGGCCATAATTTAGTTATTCATAAAATAAATGCTATGTATTTATTTAACTTACTCATTTGTTTATTTGTAGAAGAAATGGAGGGCCTTATTTAAAGTCACTTTCTAGAGCTGAGACCAACCATAAAAATATATTTCTTTTTATTCAAATAGGACTTAAAAGAAATATTGAACCTTTGGTGTTGTTATTGGGTCCATTTGTCACAACTTAGATTATTATAATTAAATTTAGGTTTTCAAAACTTCCTTAAGAATGTGTGCAACGAGTTCGAGCCTAAGATTCCATGATCAAAGGTGAGGCACGTATAGAAAATACTACACTTTTGTTTTTAAGTTTTATAACATATGTTCATTATATTTGTTTGGGAAAGCTTAATAAGTCCAACAAAATATCCATTAAACCAATTATCTAGTCAATTATTGATTTTATCCTAAAAAGTAATACTAGTTTAACTAAAGCTCAATTCGCTTTCAACCTAAATCAGCCTTTATTAATAATCAGCTTTAACCCACAATACCAGTTTTTTTTTAAATATATTTTAGCTACCCCATTCTAATTATCCCAAATTTCGAGGGCTAATTTGCAATTTGCAACAACTCCGAAAGCTAGACCAAATCAACAGTCTTCTGCTTCCTCTTGTTACTAACAAACCATTCTCACGAAAACAAAAGACATGACCAATCTTTCATTTGTGTTGAAAACTTAGGAATAGAAAACCTTAAGGCATTGAACTATTTAATTATTTTCTTCCTCTATTCTGGAAGTAAAACCAAGAATTAACCACCAATATTTTATCCTTTTAATTCATATTAATGGTGGCCTTGCCTTCAAGTAGGGCTGTCAACGGGTCGGGTCCGGGCCGGAATTCATTATTCCGGACCCGGATCCGAATTACTATGCCGGATCCGGATCCGACCCGTTTATCCGACGGGTCTTTTATTCTATGTTCCGGATCCGGATCCGGCGGGTCCCGGATCCGAATCCGGGTCTACCCGAACAAATTCACCAAAATTTATAATTTCTAATAAAAATGAGAAAAAAATATATTTGTAAACTAATTTCTAACTAATGCAAAGAAAAAACCAAATAAGAAAAGAAATCAAATTAACTTTATTAAAATACATCACCCTAATCAAATTATATTGATAAATATATATTTTTTAAATTATTAATTCATTTATATCCGGATCCGGGTCTAATACGGGTCGGAATACTATATTCCGTATTCGACCCGTTTTTTTGTTTGGCAAAACGGATCCGGATCCGGATCCGGGAAACGGAATTGAATCCCTACCCATACCCGCAATAATTTCACGGATCCGGTCCGGATCCGGGTCTAGACCCGACCCGTTGACAGGCCTACCTTCAAGTGCCCCTTATGCCATAAAATTCCTTCTATTCTCTAACCAAACCCCAATGATAGGCAGAACCATAGAGGTGTTTCAAAAGAGAAATCATCAATTCCTCCCAAACATTATATAAAGCATGGTCTGGTTACTTCACCTTTTTTTTCATTGGTTTGAGTATTCTTTTGACTTTCTACATTCAAACTAATAGTATTATTAACCGGAAGGTAGTCGCATGGCTTATGAACTTCCATAATCTAAACAAAAACACTTATCAAAACTCACAAAACTTGTACCTAATATTTCAGACATGTTTTGGGGCTACTTTGGTTAGTAAAAGAGAAAACTAAGAAATATTAAAAGAAGAGTTCACGGCCTTACTTGTTCATGGTCAGAGGAGCCAAATTCCTGTATTCTGGCCTCTGTCCAATCTCTTGATTTCAACTTTTCCTTTTGCTGACATGTCCTTACTCTCTTATTTTATGGTTTTCTTCTTGTAACGTTGTGAAAGTTTACTCACTATTAGACTAGTTATAGTTGGAGTTGGTTTACGCCACTTCGTCCTAAAATAACTCCACCAACTCAAATTAACTTCCATCTCTTTCTACTTTATCTCCTAGTTTGTCTTCTATAATATCTACAAGTTCATGTTAATTCCTACTCTCTCTTATCATGGCTCTTACTATCACTTGGTGGTTGAGATAAGATAAGACATTAACATCAACCTCTATAGAGATAAATTAACTAAGTAAATAACTAGTAAAATAATTAATAACATCATTTACAAAAAAATTCGGGGTTTCACACCAACTCCCCCAATTTCTTAACTGTTTTTCTTTTTAAAAAAAATTTATCTGGATGATCCACAAACCACAAAGTAGTCCAGACTGGCTTTACATTTTGTGCCCAGAAAAAAAAAAGTGATATCAAAACTCCTTGTAATAAAAGAACACTAAGGATCAAGAATTCGGTCTCTCATGCATGCAGGCCTCACCATATGGACCTGGCTGGTTTAAATGATGGTATTGTTTTAGGATATGAAATTATTTTGCATCACTACACGTTTTTAAATAGTAATCTTTGTTATATTTTCCCAAGTAAGGGCCTAAGCATCCTAATAGTTTCCTACCCTTTGGCTAAACAAAATCTTACCGTACTATGTTTGTTAGAACTTTTCAAAATTTATAAAGGAGCTGCGGATGGAATGTTGTTGGATGGGTCCATGTATCCACTATTCGGCCCGAAATTAGTGGAAACAAAACTAGACTTGTGGATCGAATTCTACCGAGAGAATTGCGAAATTCTATCAAATTGGATCTGCAGGCAAATCCATTAGGATTCGTGGATGGATCCTTAGTAACGGTCAAAAAGTTTAATTTTTTTTTTATTTTGGCACCTTTTCATATTTTGACAGTTAATATCTTTCCAATAGTATCTAAAACATCTAGGAAACTACTGATTACTTGTGTTAGTATGGAGGAACCTATCGGCTAACACAAATCAAGAAAAAGACATGAAATCAAGTTACAACTCTTGACACAAAACAATCTCATTTTATAAAAGATCACGTAAAGAGTGATTTGTTACAGAATTCACTTTCCTACACTCTAAAATACTTTACAAAAAACGCTCCATAGTTTGAGTAGGGTTTGTCTTACTTAGTTCAAGGATTAAAGATAAACAAACTTCAAATTATCCTAAAATATTTGTCCAAGTTTTATTGCATAAAAATACTAGACAAATAAAGTCTAAATAAAAGTGATTTTGAACCACGATTTGAAACCTTTATTTGTTTATTTATCTTTGTATTCTACAGCCATTTTCTTGTAACATTCCCAATAATATCAACTCATTTCACCGAAGGATGGTTTGGAGGAGGATTCAGCTCCTCTCCAATATAGTTTCTTTTCAACTTACCTCAATTACATTTAGATGGATCATACATGTATTAATCCAATATCAAAGCCCCAGAATCATTGTTTATAATCATGGCTCTTGACCCTCGATGATTTATCAATTCGCTTTCTGTTGGTACCTTATTTTTGTGTGAATGGAATGACAATTACTGGGCTTTTGGCCGCGATCTTGTAACCTTGAGTTTGGTAGGTTAGATTTAATAAATCAAGTGCGAATTCAAACTCGAATAATTCTATAAATTAACAAACCAAATTTGAATAAAATTTTGAAATCTTTCATTAAAAACCCAACGAACTTGAACTATTTTTATGTAATATGTACTATAATTGCTCTTTACTTCAAGTGGCAAAAGTGCCAATTTGAGTCTTATGATTCTGCTGGTTAAAGCAACATCACATCATGAATAATTTATTTGCTTCCAAACGAACAGAAGTGTCGCTGCAATTTGTTGGATCTACACGCAAAGTTTCCCAGTTTTTCTGTCGCTGCATTATGATTCTGCTTGGAAGATTATCTTATCTTACTAATTAATTTGTTAGTCTTTTCTGTTTCTAAGCAAGACTTTCAGGCATCAATTATATGGAGTAGATGGAAAGAGATTTTTCAAGAAATTTTTTTAGGTGAAGTAAATCACAAAGACATATCACAATTTGTTTGTCAACTTTGGTTATTGCTTGAAACAGGGACCTTTTACATTTTGTGATTTCTTGTTCTTCTTTTCTTTTTGAAGATCTAGATGGAAGATCAAGGAGAAAGGCTTTGCTTAAAGAAGAATGGAAAACGAGAAATTAGATGTAGAAATTGATATAGAAAGCTTCTGTAACAATTCATTTGACTTATGCATGCTTTGGACAATTATAGTGCTCTTATGAACTTTTTTTCTTTCCTTTTTTTTTTTTCAATTTCAGTTGCAGATTTAATTTTTATATATTTTTTGAGTAACTTCGTCAATTCGCCTTTGAAGATTAAACATCAAATTGGAGTTAAATTTAAGGGATTTAATTTGCAAGAACTGTCGAGAGCAGGAATGAAGAGAAAAAAGTGATTCTTGATAACATATTTATAGGTACAATTTCATGTTTTTGGTAATGTTTTTTTTGCTACCCATACATGATCCCGTACAATTCCACTGATCCCGTAGTCTTTTGCCGATTCACCTCCCGGTTCAGAATCGTAAAACTCTGGTTTTCTACAAGTTTATAAGGATTTCACGGCTGAAAACAGTTTTCAATAGGGAAAAATATTTGTATGTATAATCTCTCAATGTAAATTTTTACAAAAGAATCAAGTTTCCATTGATGTCAAGGGACTGGGGTAAGCTTGAATCCAGTCTACATGGACTCTAATCAAGTTGCTTAATTAGCCTTTGTTGAGATATAAAACCTTCGACTGTAACATGTTGGAACCTATATAGCTTTCTACTAATTCAGAGAAATCAGGACTAAAATAACATTAAGAGTGTGTTTGATAAAATTGAAGTTTAAAAACTGAAATCTGATATCTTAAACCATTAAGTTATAGAATTATTAAATACTAAATCCAATACATTTGAGTGTATATCATATTAAATGATGAGTGAATAACTTATCATTTATTTTAGGAACAAGTTTGGTTTAAAAATTCAGTGCCACTTAATGAATTCAAATGTTCAATTTTTAAGTATCAAACGCATCTAAACAGTTTAGATATGAATTTATTAAATTTAAGTGTTAAATTGAATTATCAAATAATTCAACAATAACACTGTCAAAAATACATTTGTCGCTTGTGTAACATCGATTTCTTTCTACAAAAAATCTTTTTTTTTCGTAAAGAACTAAAATATATTATTTGAACTTCCAAAATGTCAATTTTCTCAACTTGTCACAATCACATTTCCAATTGTTGTTTTCGAATGTAGCCATATATGCGAGTAGCTATTACTTGCAAAATTGGCATTATGTTTTATCTAATGTCTAATTGCAGAGAGAGTATTTGACCTGTTGAATTTGACTTTATTACCAAACACACTAAAAATTGTTTGCCTTCAACTTCCCATTCACAACACTTGCCAATCTCACAAAGTTGAAACCTCTTGAATTTGACAGAAATATAGACAAAGATAACAAGAAACCCTTTCATTCAAAGGAATCCAGGCTCTAAATTCTTCAATTTATCCATGTCTTCTCTGAAACCTGACACAGCATGTTCTTGCAAATACACAGAGAGTTTAAAGCCATCCTTTTTCCCTGCATTTGCTGAAGAATTGGGCAAAAAGAAACAGGGCTCAACACTTCCAAGTAGGTTTCTTGACAGAGGAAAAACTGTAACAGGACCTCCCCAACCAAAGTCCACTGTGGAATGGCCTAAGTGTCTCCAATCAGTAAATCCACTCACCTTTGCTCCTGCTGTGATTCCTTCATGATAATGTAGCTCCTGAAAATCGATAAACGATCGAACATATTCATCGGAGACATTGTATTTGCTCTTGTTGATCAATTCTGCTGTTTTATATATCGGTTGATCGACAAGGTCTCCGGCTTTGGCCTGAACATACATTGGAACACAGCCATTTCCCCAGTATCCTGCTGGTAGCGGTGGCTTGACTAGCTTTCTTACGTTGATTGCATATGCAAACTTAACTTTCTCATCAGATGGGATCCCAGAAGCCTTAACTCTGTTTCACAAATTAAAGATCAAGTCAACGGCAGGGACAGAATTAACAGTTTTTCGATCTCGAGTTCTGAGTTTAAATTTCAACATAAAAAAAAATGACTTAGGTTATGACACGAAAAAGTTGTCACACTTGAATTTTTTCAACAAATGTCCAAGAGGCACTCGTTAGTGAACTTTATTGATATTCAAAGTGCCATTTAAATACACATACTCGTATGATGCTGGCCAAAGAGCCAAAATATTTAAGAATAAAAAATGTATTATATGCAAATTTATCTAAGTAGAAAATACCGGTGACAACGACCAAGATTTTGACTAAAACAATTCAATTCCTACTAGTCCTACAATATCAGTTTACTCCTTCAGTTTCAGTTTACAACTAGATATGAAATTTATTCTACTACTATATAGTCAAAGTCAATATGAACTTTATCTTTTAATATAAAGATGTAAAAACCAAAATATCACACCCCCTTTCTGCTTGGTAGGTGGTTTCTCTACTTTATCTTGATTGGATGACAAATTAAAAAGAGAAAAAAAAACCCCATATAAAAAAAATTCAAAAGATTGCAATTTTAAACTAAAGGTAAAATGGTAAATGGAATCCAACAACTGAAAATTGAACATCAACATACCTTGCACGCCAGATAAAAGCACCCAAAGCCTCAAAAGTGGTAAATTTCGAACCGGACTGCTCTAATAAAATACCCTTGAGCCGGTCCAACCACTCATCCTTCACATTGAAAAACTCCCTAACAACCCGTCCGGTCTTCTCCGAATATGGCGAAAAATCCCGGTCAAGACTCAAAAATTCCTGAACCGGAAACTCGACCCGTGGCGAGTTCCTAGGCCCAAGCAAATTCACTCGTTCCCAGACCGGTTCAACCCTGATCTCACTCGCCCCACGAGCCAACTCAGCCATGTAATTGAAAAACTGAGTCGCCCCGAGTCCATCACACAACGAGTGATGAATCGCCGCCCCGAGAACAAACCCGCCACACTTGAACGCCGTGACCTGCAAAGTCATCGGGTGGGAAATGACTTCATCCGGGTTCGGGTCGGGTACAAGAGCCTCCACGAAGCTCTCATCCGGATCGTCATCAAGATAATCAGCCTCGCTCAATGGGAAGTCAACGCTGGCCCGAATGACAGGAACTCCACGACCCGCTTGGCAATGGAGCTCCAGACGACCATCCGGCTCCCGGCGGCTGAAGCTGCCGGTGAACTGGTAGTAATGGACGAGTGCAGCTGAGAGGGCTGTTGTGATGACGTGGAACGGATCGGAGTTGGGTTTCTTGGGCTGCTGCTGCTGGGCGTCCGAGTTCAAGTAAACCCGGAGATATCGGAAGGTGACGTGGAGGTTCCGGTCGGTGTCGAGGTGGGATAGTGGGAGGACGTGATCGTCTGTGAACGGAGTTTTGGAGGGATAAATTGTGATGGTTTCTTGAACGTTAACTTGCATCTTTTTTTTTTTGGGTGTTGAAACTTGAAAATGATGGGCTTTTGAGGCCAGTGACATGGGTTGGTTTGATGGGATTATATACAAGTGATGAGGTTTTTGGTTGGTGAGGTGGTTGGGTGGCTGACAACTGTGGAGGGCTGTGAATAATAATCATCGAGTATGGAGCATCACTATAATTTTCTCCCTTTTGGAAGGTGGTTTAGGTGATTCAGCACCTTCGAGGAAAATGGCTTTTGAAATTCTAGTTTACTTTCTTTAAAAGCAAAAAAAAAAAAAAGAAAGAAAACACAGGCAGATGCATTTTTTTATCGTTGATTTAAGAGATTTTAAAAAGTATTTCGAAAATATTGCTGTAAAACTTAATTTATTTGATGATTTTATAAATTTAAGAGTTTCGCGATTTCTCACATAACTCTTTGTAGTTTCAAAAGTTATACATGATCATTTCATAATTTGAATTAAAATATCAAAACAACGCAAATGGGCTTCAAATCCTCTGTCCCCAAAATAGTCCATGTCTCATCTGTCCCTTATTTGTATAGCTGATCTTTTGTTAATCTAAACTCAAATAAAACCGATAATAATCGGTTTACAAGTTTTGTTAACCCAAATTCAAACAAATCAATAATAGTTGATTGACAGGTTTACTCAAAATCAATTAAAACAGATATGTTAAAAATTTTTTTATTTTCTTTTTAACAAAAAAGAGTCTTGTTAATCATAAACATAGAAATCAACTAAAACTCTTCTTTATTTTTTACCCCAAATCATCTTTTTTTTTAAACCCTAACAAGCATTTTGATTCACTCATTATATCTTTAATCTTGCAGCAAAAACGCTCAAAGGATCAAGTAGTAAGATTCAATTTCATCTTTATCCAGGTAAAACAAATCAATAGATCATATATGCCAATTTTACAATATATTTGATTCATGATTTGTCTTGTTATATTAGAAATTACCTGTATTCATTGGAACTTGTATGCGATGGGAACAATATTGTACAATCCCTCTCAACATCATTGTTCATATAAGTATCTATATACATTGTGAAGTCAATAAAGTTCATAAACTAGTATCTAATTGAAGTAAAGCCTTTAGTAATGCCGTAAAGCCCCTTTCAGTAATAAACTAGTACAATCCCCTTTCAGTAATGCCGTAAAGCCTTTAGTAGTCAAAGTGATTGAAGTAAACTTTTTCAGTGATAAACATTATAGTTAAAAGCTTTTATTTTTGACTAATGTCATTCGATATTTAAGCAGATCTATTTGTATTTAATTACGTCGTAGATATGGAACATGTCCTGGTGGTTTTGTTTGTAGATGCACAACTGATGGAAAATCCGACAATCTTTAGAAGTTTTGAATTATGAATAGGCAGGGGTTTGATATTGCAAACCAACTTGATAGACCATGGTTATTCAAGTATTAGCAGGGTTTTTAGGTGTACTTAGTAAGAGTGGTTGAAATTTTATTACTATTCTCTTATTTTTATCTAGCAGATGATTTTTTGAGAATCAAATTCCAATATCTAACATTCTTATCAACCATGTGTGTGTTTATATCAACTTATTTAGCTCTTTCTAATTTTTTTCCATCTCATAATTATGTAAATACGATGATTTAAAATTAATTACTTAATAGTTTTGAGTTATCTGTTTTAATTGATTTTGAGTAAGCCTGTCAATCAACTATTATCGGTTTGTTTGAATTTGAGTTAACAAAACTTGTAAACCGATTATTATCGATTTTATTTGAGTTTAGATTAACAAAAGGTTAGAGACACGTGTCAACTATACAAATAAAGAATAGAGGGGACATGGACTATTTTGGGGACAGAGGATTTGAAGCCACGCAAATGATAGTCTATAATGAAACTTATTGAAATATCGAAATTACCCTCGTTTAAAACCTAAATTAGGTGAGAGCTAAATAAGTTGATATAAACACACACATGGTTGATAATTATGTAAATACGATGATTTAAAATTAATTATTTAATAGTTTTGAGTTATCTGTTTTAATTGATTTTGAGTAAGCCTGTCAATCAACTATTATCGGTTTGTTTGAATTTGAGTTAACAAAACTTGTAAACCGATTATTATCGATTTTATTTGAGTTTGGATTAACAAAAGGTTAGAGACACGTGTCAACTATACAAATAAAGAATAGAGGGGACATGGACTATTTTGGGGACAGAGGATTTGAAGCCACGCAAATGATAGTCTATAATGAAACTTATTGAAATATCGAAATTACCCTCGTTTAAAACCTAAATTAGGTGAGAGCTAAATAAGTTGATATAAACACACACATGGTTGATAATTATGTAAATACGATGATTTAAAATTAATTACTTAATAGTTTTGAGTTATCTGTTTTAATTGATTTTGAGTAAGCCTGTCAATCAACTATTATCGGTTTGTTTGAATTTGAGTTAACAAAACTTGTAAACCGATTATTATCGATTTTATTTGAGTTTGGATTAACAAAAGGTTAGAGACACGTGTCAACTATACAAATAAAGAATAGAGGGGACATGGACTATTTTGGGGACAGAGGATTTGAAGCCACGCAAATGATAGTCTATAATGAAACTTATTGAAATATCGAAATTACCCTCGTTTAAAACCTAAATTAGGTGAAGTAAACAAAATATATAAATATGTGCGTGACACATTAATCTCCTATAGTTTTATGTTTTGCCATATAACTCCCTTATAATTTAGCGCTCTATCATATAACTTTTTTGTGATTTTCAAAATATATACATAATCTCTTTGTTGTTAAAGAATAATTTCCAACTTTACATAGGAATGCTTTTGACATTTTAATTGATTCTATTATAGAATGCAAATTTTATCATATTGACACTTTAGTTCAAACAATTAGAGAGTTATGTACTACTTTTAAAACCACAGAAAATTAAGTGAAAAAGCGCTAAATCACAAAGGGGTAAGATGTAATTCACCCTAAATTTAAGTGTGTTTCGCTAGGATAGGATCATACATAAAAAGACAATTCAATTTGAGGAAAAGATTAATTTTAATTACGATAAGTGCTCCCATTTTTTTTTTTTGAAGCATTAAGCAGTCATTGTTGATGCGATCTTTTGGTGATCATGATCGAACTATCGCCGCTTACATATGCTTGCCCTGCATCCTTGAGTCCAAAATGGTAATATCAACTGAGCCCAAAATCGTTTCACGTTTCAATACATCAATAAACTCCCTACTATATATATTGCTAAGAAATTCCATCTATTTTCTCTTTTACCTTATCTACTCAACTTTTTCCACATGATGTACTTTCAGAACCGGAAAGTTCTGTGATGAATTTGAATTTGAATTTGGAGTTATTCGATTCTCTACTATAGCCATAGCAAAATTATTATGGAATTTGTGTCCTAGATACATTTGATTTAGATATGGATCAATGTAATTGATTCTAGACAAAATGTTCTATGTTATAACACGTTATTTTGTTAATGCTTACATAATATGGTGAAAGGCTACAAATATATTGAGTTAAAACCAACTACTCACGAACTTATTGGATCAAAACTCAAATTCGAATTCGTCTTGATCGAGCTTGATCAACTAGAATAGCGAGACGAACTCCAAGGAGCCACAATAACTAGACAAGCTCGAGCTTATGTTTTAACATATATATGGTTTAATTCAACCTTGCATGTATACATGTTATTTAAGATTTTAGTTAATAAAGTATCATGTTCATTTTATGTCTTATTTAACATATACTCCACAACACATTAACTTGTATTGTTCAAACTCAATTAGCTAGATTAAACTAGTTAGGTTCGAGTTTGAGTAAAACTATAAACAAGTATGCTTTTTTTTTGTCAGCAACGATACATGTATATAACCTACTCTATCCTAATCTAGGGGGGAGAGGGAGCCTAAGGAGGCTGTTGTAGGGGCTTGTATATAACGATACAAGGGAGTGTTATGACACAACCTTTAGATTTTTTTCGCTGCTAGTGAGGTTTGAACCCTCACCAACAGCCCAAAGAGGGACTTAATCCCTCCGGTAGCCACTGAGCCATTGGCCCAATGGTTCTATAAACAAGTATGCACCGACCAAGATTTCCACTTTGGAGCGAATTCGCCTCCGCTCTTCACTCTGTTGACGCAGGCAGAGCAGGAAATAGGTGAGCAACGCTACTTCGCGGAAAATCTGTAATCTTTTTCTATTACTTCTCTTTTGAAGAATCAACTATGAATTGATTGACATTGACAAAGCAAATTCTGGTCATTGCCTCAGCTTTTCCCAACTCCTAAGAAACACGTGAGTATATATAGCTTTGAATTGATTATTTTTATACGAGTCAACACACAAAATATTGTATGCCAACGGCAAGATGTGATTTATTATCATTTGTTCGTAACAAATCTCCTAATCTCATAAATGATAAACCTTCATTTCTCTGTCATTTTCCTAAAAAAAAAAAAAAAAACTACATTTCCAAGGGTTTTCTTTCCTCACAAATAAAGATTCTTGAATAGCACCATAACACTCTCCCGAGCAACCCAGATGCTTCGAACAATTATTCATCAACAATCCCTTTTCAATTTTCATGTAAATTTATACTAAAATATACTTGCATAAAAGTGTAAGAACACAAGACTTTACTACTCAAGTTGCATTATATACCGATCACTAATATATTACAAGATTCATTATGACAGAAGCTTGTGTCCATGGAAGCTTGGCAAGAATATTAAACTATGAAGACACTATTATATCTCATTTAAGTTAGATCAGTCTCTTTCTGGGATTTCGCACTTTAAGACTTTATGTTCATAATGATGTCATGCTTGCCTTTAACCCTTCGGAGAAGCAAATCTTATGAAATCTATATTTGCTTAATGAATACAATCTACTCACGATAAAACTTCATATGAGTTCGATATACTTTTATCTTCAACGTTTTAATAACAGACACTTGGTAAATTCCCTCTAAATGCAATGGGCACCAATGGCTCTTTCTGCATTTAACGGAAGACAGACCAAATGTCAAAGTTTCACCTTTGGCTTTATCCTTGATTGAGGTGTTGCCTCTTGGAGAGCTTACTATTATCCATCATCTTCGGTCAAAACTCAAAAAGTATCAGAGGAACATGAGTAGAAGCTTTCCGGTTATGCTATGTGCGTCAACAAATTAGTGACATGGGAGCATTTGAATGGAAATTGGCCTGCTTAGCACCCTAAAACCACATAATAGCACTCTAAAACCACATAGTAATTTTGGGTCATTATTGAGAAAATCTGGTTAGGTGTGCCTAGGATTTTAAGGTAATTAATCTTTACCTGGTCAACGCTGTACAATAAGCTAAACGTGCAAGCTGGCCTCAATTTGACGAATTCTTTTTATCTTTTCAAATTCTTAACTTACCTTGATTAAAGCTTTGTGCTATCAAAAAAAATTCAGAGATAGTTGAAGCAACAGTGCATAATTAAAAAAAAAGGATAATATCAAAAACCTCCCTTGAGGTTTCTCTTAATATCGCCTGGCACCTTTAAAGTTTTAAAAATATCAGTTACCTCCCTTACTGTTGTTATTTGTGTAACAAAATTTTTAAAAATCCTAAACTACCCTTTCACTTGCTAGATAAAAATACTCCTAAACCACTTTATTCATTTCAAGAAAATTATCACCTAAAAAATAATCTCTTATAGTACTACTACATCAAAATGTTATAACTTATAAAAATATAATTTTGAAAAATAAAAATATATTTGAAAAGAAATACACTTGCACAAATTTAATTCTTTATGCTCAAAACTGATTTCTCATGAACTATTTTTTTTCAACATCTTCTCAACCGTTGCCCAAACCATTAAAGTGTACCAATATTTATAAAAATCAACTCAAAATAAGCAAATAAATCATATCCCATTTTATCATAGTCACAAAAAATAAAAATAAAAATAAAATTCAATTTATTATAATTTACAAATAAAATATTGCATAATCATCTAAAAAATGAGTAAGAAAGAATGATAGAGAAAAAGGAAAAGAGAAGAAAGTGACTTTCATTTCTTTTTTGTTATTATTTTTGACATCCATTTATTTGATATGTGAATTATGTATCAAGTTAGGGTTAATATAGTCCTTTTACATTTAATAGGGAGGTAAGTGATATTTCAAAAAGTTTAGTGGTGCCAAGTAATATTAGAAGAAATCTCAAAGGAGGTTTCTGATATTATCCCCAAAAAAGAGCGCTTGTCTATCAGATGTAGAGTTCTAGAAAGTGCCTCTCCAACGTCAATCCCGTCAACCATAACTATTCCGCAGCCTTCAACACGTGGAAAATGGAAGCAGCATAAAATTTTAAAAAAATGGGGATATGTCATGTGCATCGTCCGTCAACAGAAAAGTCATTATAAAAGTTTATCCTTTTTCGCGAAAACATTCGAAGGTATATGTCATGTCCGCGAAAGCCATAACTGAACTTCTCGGATCTTTCACTTTCAATTTCACTTTCAATGTTCTTACCAACTTTGGTAATTTTTTAACGGTTAAGGCTGAATTTTAAGAAATTATAAGGCCTTACTTTTATGTTTTTCGTGAAAATATTTTTTTAATTATTTTTTTTATTTTTCATATATCAAATTATTATCATATATATTTTTATAAAAATTATTAAAAATTATAATCCAAACGGGGCTTAAGTCTTATAGCTCGTTTGGAAGGGCAGATTTTGGTGAAAAAAGAAAGAATTAATAAAGAAAGTTAAATTTTTCTGATGTTTGAGACTTTGGATAGGAAAGAATTGAAAAGAAAAAAAAGGATATCAAATCCCTTTCAAGTTAGAAAGGCTATCCACCTAAAATCAAACAGAAAATAAGAGAATTTGAAGTGGATTAAGTGAATTATTTTATGTATCACTTTTATCCTTACAAAGATTATAATATAACTGTATAACCTAATAGAATATTCATGTAAATTCAAGATTTAAGGGCCTTTAAGTAAAACACAATCTTTTTTTTTCCAGTTCTCTCCATTCTCAATTGAAGGAAATTTACTTCATTCCCTTTCTCCTCCAAAACTCCCAAATAACATAGAAAGATATGAAGTACAATCTTTTCTTTTCTTTTCTTTCCTTGGTTTCCAAACTAGCAATTAGATTTTCAATTGGTTGATGCGATTAAATAAGTGTTTTGGCTAGCAAAGGTTGATTCACAAATTTTTTTTTCGGGTCTTGCAATCGGTTGTATTCTACTTTTAACCAAATGAAATCGAAAATGATTTCCAGCCGATTCGTGTTTTTGAGGCAGCCAAACCCATGATTGTGAGAGCTTAAGTGGATCAGTTATTTCTTTGAAAAAACTTAGGAAAGAAAGTAAGCGCTATATGGACTTGAGAGACTTGTTAAGGAGCTTTTTACTTGTGGCCTTCATATTCTTAATATCCCCAGTGGGAAATTCAAAGATTGCATGCTAGGAAAAGAAAATTCATGTACCTCCCAGCAAGATTGCGTTTTGCTTGGGGTTGGGCATAGGCCTACTTCCTTTTGAATCAGGAAACACGCTAGAGAGAATTTTCCAAGTTGGCGGTTGTTGGTGTTAAAATTTCTTGGATAACTTTGCTAGCTGTATTTCAATTTAGTCATTGTACTATCCTTACATTTCTTTGCTGACTTGTCAAACGGTAAATAAATACTTTGGCTAAAGACCTAACTGAGGACCAAAAATGATGTCCACACCTCCCTATTCCCCACTATAAGTAGCCAAGCATGGGATGCCATGGTACAAGCAAATAAGCCTCAATTCTTCAAGTTTTTTAGTGCTTTGATTTACCATTTATTCAGTTCTTTCCCCTCCTTCAATTGCCAAAAATCTACAGCAAAAATGGCTCCAGCATTGTCCATGGACTCCAATTCATGGGATGTCATAAGTTTTGCCGTAGATAAGGGTCATGGGGTTAAGGGTCTAGCTGACTTGGGACTCCACACTTTGCCTAAGCAATATATTCAACCTCCTGAAGAACAAATCATTAACAGTACCATAGTTACCGATGATTCAATCCCTGTCATTGATTTGTCAAACTGGAATGATCCAAACGTTGCAGAACAAATTTGCAATGCAGCTGAAAAGTGGGGTTTCTTCCAAATTGTTAACCATGGCATCCCAATTGAAGTGCTGGAAAATGTCAAGGAGGCTACGCGTCGGTTCTTTGCACTGCCGGCAGAGGAGAAAAATAAGCATTCAAAAGACAGTTCCCCATCTAACAATGTTAGATATGGCACGAGCTTCACTCCTAAGGCTGAAAAGGCTTTGGAGTGGAAAGATTTTCTCAGTCTCTTCTATGTTTCGGCTGATGAGGCTGCTGCACTCTGGCCATCTGCTTGCAGGTATGCTTAAGTAACTTTAAAGTTGTAGCTAATGATCTTAGTTGCATACGTTGCATTTTTATAGCTACCATTCATATGCTGGAGGTACGATAAAATAGGGACCATACATTAGAGACTAGTATTGCAATGTGTCTCCTAAATATTTAGCACAGCAATATTTTGAGACATGTTATATACTACTACATAAGTAGTGATTATATTTACATTATTTTTCTGATTGCAATTCCTCATATGGTGGAATTTTCTCCCATTCATTGCAGGAACGAAACATTGGATTTCATGAAGAAGTCCCAATTTGTCATCAGAAAGCTATTGGAGGCTTTGATGAAAGGATTGAACGTGAAGGAGATTGACGAAACCAAAGAATCACTCCTGATGGGCTCAAAAAGAATTAACATTAATTATTATCCGAAATGTCCCGAACCTGAACTCACTGTTGGCGTGGGGCGTCACTCAGATGTATCCACCCTAACAATCCTTCTTCAAGATGACATTGGAGGGCTCTACGTGAAAAAATTAGACACTGATGCGTGGGTTCATGTCCCTCCAATTGATGGAGCAATTGTGATCAATGTTGGTGATGCCCTTCAGATTTTGAGCAATGGTCGTTATAAGAGTGTAGAGCATCGTGTGATTGCTAATGGACGCAGGAATAGAATTTCAGTGCCCATATTTGTGAACCCCAGGCCTAGAGACATAATTGGTCCTTTGCCAGAACTTCTTGAGAGTGGGGAGAAGCCAATCTACAAGCAAGTGCTCTACTCGGACTATGTCAAACATTTCTTTAGGAAAGCTCATGATGGAAAGGAAACGGTGGACTTTGCCAAGATATGAATTCATAATTAGAGTTGCAAAATAATTATAGTAAATAAGTCTGAGTAGGGAAGAAAATGGTCCAATACAGCTTTCGCACAAGCTGTTGATAGGCCTCGATTTTTCACATTGAATTGTTTAACTATTGTTTTTGTATTAAGAGAATGTTTATAGTTTGATATTTATTCTCCTAAATGTACCATCATTCAATTTGAACATTATTTTTTTCGTCCCTTTGTAGAAAACTCATTTGTTAGCTTCTTGATATATGTGTTTTCTGCCAAAATTAATTGATATATGTTTTTCCCATTTGAGAAAGAAAAACCCATGATCAGAAAAATTAAAAAGAAAATTAAGATGTCCAATTTCAGAAGAAATAAGGTTTATGCCATTAGGTAGGCAATTGTCGTTATAATTGATAGCCGTCTCAAACTATTTGCACTGTTTTATTTTTGTGGTCAATAGAATACGAAGCTTTCTAGAATTCCAAAGGAAAAAACATGTGCGTGAAAATTACCATAGCATTTGCAGAGTCTTCAGTATCATGCATGAATCAGTAGACCACCCTCTTTATATCTGATGGACCGTCGCTTGATGTTGCACCAATTCTATGAATAGGCTATAATCAATATTCAATATGGGGCCACAAAAACGTGGGAAAACGCCAAAAAGTACCAAAAGCCATATCAGGTCTAGATGTTTAGACAGAGTCTACAAACACCCCAAAAAGAAAAAAAAAACAACTATTTTTCTATATTGAAACAGATTATGCTAGTTATTTGCATTGATCTCTAATTGTAGCCAATATTTCATCAGGAGTAATTTCGAAATGAGAAAGAGATGTATGACAGTTTAGCTAAACTTTCCCTAATTCCAAACAAAGAATAATGTAGGCCGGGCCGTCTTCATATAATAGACGGGCTAATTTGATGTTCCTTTTTCTTCTAGATTAACTCTACTTTGCACCTCTGAACTTGTACTACTTTTCTACTTTATATTTAAAAGTCTTAATTTTGAATACTTCGTACTTTATAGTTTACACTCTCAATTTTAGATATTTTGCACTTTAAATTCTCAAGTTTGTTTTGTGTAACTCAAATCAATGACAACGTTGGCAAAATGTTCAAAATTAAGAGTTGAGGATGTAAAGTGAGAAAGGGGTACAAGTTTGAAGGTGCAAAGTGAAGTTAATCCTTTTTCGTTGTCCCAAGAATTTTTCTCCATGACTATCTGTTTTCTTGTATTCAAATTAATGCCAAATTGGTGTTGATGAATAATTTTCCGAATTGCCATTTGTCTAAGGTTTGAAGCCTAGTGCTCTACCATTTCAATCTTGTGAGTGTGAATGTTAAGCATGCCCCATACTTCCTTTGCCAGGGGTATAAGGGTTTGTCCCCAATTAGAAGAGTGGAAACATGAATTAAGATGTGAATATAATTAAAAGTATAAGGGTTTTGTGAATTAATATCATAGCTAATAGGTCTTTAATTCTTCAAAATAAAACAAACACGTTTCAAATACATTTGTGAATTAATCTCACAGCTAACTATTTTATCTGATTCAGTCGACAATTCGAATGTAGCATCCTAACGTTCTCGATTGGAATTAATAAGAAAGGCTGTGATAAAGGTTGAATTTCATGCATGAGCCTAAATTTTTTTTGGTTTTAGCCAGGAAATGGAATCGAGTGAATACTTTTCTGACATTTTTTTTTGTCTTAGTTCGCTTATTGTAGCTACTCATCGTAAAAGTCTATAACCGTTTATAAGTGCATTTTGTATTCAAGTTTTTTTTTTTTTTTGTAACTAAATTTTTACTGTTACAATGAGAAGTGAGGATTGCTTATTCCCTTGGGTCATTGATCAACTTGTGATTTGTTGTAGCCTAAACAAGAAGACCCTTTGGTCCAAATTTTTAGAAGTTTTGGGCATATGGGACTTCTAAAGTTATTGTGTTGAACTTGATGTTGTTTGTTGCCTAATAATTTTTAGAATTCTGTTCCAAACTTCAAAATTATAACTACTAAAAAATGGATAAAAGTGACAAATACTACAATTTTGCAACAAGTTCTTAAAATTGATGGATATCTAGGGTTTTTTTTTTTCTTTTCTAGAGCCTGTAAAAAACATTGGATGGAGTATATATACCATAAATCAAGAAACACCACTTGTTGGAAAAGAGCAGAATTTTCCACTTTAGAATTTCCCATGAAATCAAAATAAAAAAAAAATTTGTTTATACTTACCAAGTACCAACCCATGAAAGTGCACCGGCGTGCAACCCATGAACATATGCCCGCGTGCAACACAACGGAAAAGTAAACATGCAAAGAGACAAAGAAGCAAGTACAGTGTTACCAAAATAAATCGTTTTTTCTAAGTAGTTGGTGGAAAAAACGAAGGTGATTTGCAAAAGACACATTAATTGAGTTTCCTAGAAGATTCACATCGTAATTATGATTCCCCTATTTTTTATTTTTATTTTTTACAATTTACACATTGTCAACTTTAGAAAAGTATTCATAGCAATATATATGGAGATGTCAATTGTTGCTAATTTTGTTCATAAATAGTTCTTGTTTCCATTTTCTAAATTAATCCAGCACGCTATGACTGTCCCAAATGCGTTTAACTATCCTTTTCAACTATCTAATCAAATTTTGTCATACATGTGAGTGAATGATGTAGCCAAAACATTTATTGTCATTAGTCCATCCCCGTCCTTATGAGTACGAGAGTTTAAAATGGGAGTTAAGGGATCAAAATCTGAGTAGTTGTCAATATTGATGGAATAAATTTTGAAAATCATCTTAGACTAAATTAGCATAATTAGGGATGGCAACGGGGTGGGGTTGGGGCAGGGGACCCCTCCCCCATCCCCCGCCCCGCTGCCTACAAACTCCTCCCGCCCCGCCCTGCTTCCCGTGGGACCAATAAAAATTGGTTATATAATTTTATTATGATTAAATTTTAGCAAATAATCAAGTACTAAAATATCAACACATCATCAAATTATTATTCATTGTAATTTTACAATTGAAACTTATAAAAACAATCAAACAAAAATTATTTGAATACAATCCAACATGATGAAATAAATATAACTAAAGTAGTCAAGTTTTCACTTTTAGCACAAATACAATCACTAATTCATTATTGTACTTGTGTTTTTTTTAAGAAAAAAATGTTATTGTATTAAGTGTAATTAGGGATTTAGTACAAATGTATTAGTAAATTTAGTATAACCAATTAATAATTTGTATTAGTACACATATATAATTATTAGTATAATTAATAATATCAATTATATTATATATACTAATAGACATTATATAATACATATAACTAATAATATCATTATCATAAGTTTGTAACTAATTAAATTATATATTATATATATAATTATATACATATATATATTTTATATATTTATTTTTTTAAAGCGGATGGCGGGACGGGGGATGGGGCAGGGGTACACTCCCCCGCCCCCCGCCCCGTTTCTAAGCGGGGGGAAAAAAATTCTCCCCGCCCCAACCCCCTCCCCATTAGCCCTCCGCGGGGCGGGTGCCTGCGGTCACCCTCCCCCATTGCCATCCCTAAGTATATTTGAACTATTCATGGTTGGTGGGCTTCCTCTGCTTGCTGCCTGCTTTATTCAGACTATCTACATTACTTCTCAATTTAGTTCCTTTATCTTCGTAGAAAGTGACCAATGTATAACATTTATGATATAACCGAAAATTGTGGGAAACTAAAGAATGAATGAGTCACTTGAATTGCTCCGAAACTATTGGAAGGCAATCTTTTAAGTGCCGAAAAATAAATATTCTGTGGTGTTAAAGCAATGAGACGTGAGGAATGACTCTCTTAAAAAATAGCATCCACATTTACAAATGTGAAATATTGATGCGAAAAGTTTTGACTGGCATTTTGTAATGATGAATATGGCACTATGAACCCTTATTGAAATATTGCCGAATATCACATTATAATAAGACATCTATTAGAAAATTGAAAATCTTGGTCCTTTGTCTTAATTAACGTCATTGTTTTCTTATCATGGATATAGTCTTAGTCCCTTAACTATAAAAATTTGATCAGTGTAGTCCGTTGAATAGAAAATTGGTCCCTAATAAATTTTAAAAAAATTTAGTAGCATCAGTTACACAACCTACACGACACGGCTAGATATTCCAGGCACGATACTTGAGTATTCTACTTGTGGGTTTGCTTAATGGAGGAAAAAGGTGAGAAGAAGGCACATAAAACAAACAGTACTGGAAAATCAATACTGGAAAAAAGGCACATAAAACAAACAACCCCATGACTAAATATATGAAGGACGTAGAAACAATTTATTTCAAACTCTCCTGCTTTCCTATTTTTGTTTTTGGCATTGCTCTAGTATGGGTTTCAAACTGTCCGACTCCTGTGAGGTTTCTCCTAAAATCACTTAACTCATAAGGTTCTAAAAATATTACTTACCTTGCTTGATAATTGTAAAATGATTATATTAACATTCACTTGATACATAATTTATATATCAAATAAATAAAGGTCAAAAAATTAAAGAAAAAGAAATAAAAGTCACTTTTTTCTTTTTTTTTCCTTTTTCCAATATTCTCTCTTACTGATTTTTTTGGATGGCTATGCTATTTTTATTTGTAAATTATAATAAATCAAATTTTGTTTATTTTTTCCCTTTTTTGATTGTCATAGAGTCAGGTATGGTTTTTTTTATTTTTATTTTGAGTTGATTTTTAGAATGATTTAGTACAACTTAAAGGTTTCAGTCACGGGTTGAGCAGAGGTTGGGAAAAAAAAAGGTTCACAAGAAATCGGTTTTCAGCATATGAAGTTGAATTGGTGTTAGTGTATTTCTTTACAAAAATCTTTTTCATTTTTTAAATTTACATTTTAATGGACTATAGTTTTGTGATGTGGTGGTACTAGAGAAGATTTTTTAGGTAGTTATTTTTGTAGTAGCAAACAAAGTGGTTTAATAGTATTTTTATTGGGGTCATTTCATGACCTAATTTAAATTTTCCTTTCCCACAATGTGGCTTTTTTTTAAGAGTTCCTTAATTGTCTTATGTGTCACTGAAAGCGCTATTCTAACCTTCACGTTTGTGTGCATCTTTTAATTTATCATCATCAAAAATATTTAGTTTAATCTTCGCATCTGTTTATTTATGATGAATTTGTTGTTCTTAATCTTGTATAAAACTGAGAAAGTTATTCGTGTGTGAACAACACATGGACTATGTAACCTAATAAAAGAACATGCACTATGTAACCCTTTCTTCACTCATATATTCCCAATGTTTTCTTTTATCCAACAAAGACTATAGAGAAGAATCTTTAGTTGGAGAGTAAAACCTAGGTAGACTTGATGACTACTTATAAGGTGCCACGCGTATTTGTGTACCATTTTTATACTAATACGTATGTACTTGATGAATACTTATAATACTTGCAAAGACTATAGAGAAGAATTTTTAGTTGGAGAATTAAACCTAGGTAGAATTGATGAATACTCATAAAGTGCCACGCGTACTTGTGCATCATTTTTGTAATACTGTACTTAGTGTGCTGGTCATCGGTTTAAAATTTGTATAAAAGTTGAGGGCATTTTGCATGCTTCGTTGTACCTGGCCACTGAACTATTCTTGTTTTTGTCCCAGTGTGGAATTCAACGATTGGTTGCGTGTGTTAAGGGTTGGAAATTGGAAGAAAAGGATGAATTGCTCAGTCATTCTTTTTGAATCCGCACATAGTTTTGTGAAGGTAGCCGTGTATTAGGGGATAGAAATTGACCTAATTATCAAATTTTGTACCAGAAAGCATTACACCAGGAGAGTCAATTGAAGTTGGTGGTTGATAAACGGCTTCAATATATACATTGAAGAATTAATTTTTGCAGGACAATTTACAGTCAAGCTTCCTCATGCATTTATACCCTTGTCTCACTTTGCAGTTTGTCCACATTAACTTCATTTATAATCACTTTACTCCCTTTTATACATTGAGGGACAAAAGTGGCCCTTCCTAAATTTTCAATCATTGGTTTGTTACCTACATAAAGCGACAATTATATTAAATGAGTTAAATCATTTTGTCCATGAAAATAACAAAATAAATGAACAACTTTATTTGCTATGTTGATTATCCATAATTTACTACAATACAAAAACATTGATGTATTGACCAACGTACTACTTATATCTAAATCATATTCTTTTGTATTTCATGGGCATTATTCAGTTGAATTACTACAATTCATGTAAATATGCTATAGTTCATTATAAATCAATTATTGGAAAAAATATAAATAAAGAAATTGTACCAAAATTGAGAGAGTGATGCTAAACAAGTAAAAGAATTCATTCACTGTATGCAAATGAGAACAAACTTGTAGGAAACTAGTGGGAAGGAAAAAAAAGACAAACAAAAAATAGGAAGAAGATAAAACATAAGGAAAAAAAAAGGAAACAAATAAAATATAAGAAAAAATAGAAAACGGAAAACAAAAGAAAAAAAATGGCACAATAGCAGGGGCACAAGAGGTGTTTAAAGTAGTGATAGACAAAGTTCAAAGGGGTTGAAGTGAGACAAGCATATCAACACGGGGTTTAAGTGGATTTCAATCATCATTGTGGTACCATTAAATTCGCAACGGATCTTCTGTCCTACACCCTATGTCATTCTCTATCCCACTTTTTATTATATTGTCATTTCGCCTTTATAAACATCATGTTGTAGTTCTTTTTTATTTCCTTAAGATCCAATAACTATTAATTGAATAAAAAATAAATACAATAGCTTCAATAAAGCAATATATATAGTAGAAAATTAAAAAATACAGCAGAAAATTCATAAAAAATCTCATTTTTTATGAATTTTGAGTTTGTTAAATTTTTTGTATTACTCAGTTAATAGTTATTGGATCTTAAGGAAATAAAAAAGAACTAAAATATGATGTTTATGTAGGAGAAATAGCAATATAATAAAACGTGGGACAGATAATGGCATAGGATGTGGGACAGAAGATCCGTGGGCCATTAAATTACTTGGCAAACTGGGCAAAACGGTATTTTTTATTAAGACCCTCCATATTTTGAACAAGGACATAACATATTAACCAATGACAAAAATGAAACATTGACGTTCTCCCAACTACCATAAATAATCTACCATGCCATGTCCTGCAAACCACCAAGTCCTTTGCTGTCCTGTTCATTTTTCACTAAGTCCGTCTTTCTGCCCTCAATCAAATATCCAAATCATCTACAGCAATGGCTCCATCACCATCCATGGATTCCAAGTCATGGGATGTGATAAGTTTTGCTGTAGATAAGGGTCACGGGGTTAAGGGTCTAGCTGACTTAGGACTAGAGACTTTGCCTAAGCAATACGTTCAACCACCTGAAGAACAAATCACAAACAGTACCGTAGTTACCGATGATTCAATCCCTGTCATTGATTTGTCAAACTGGACTGATCCAAAAGTTGCTGAACAAATTTGCCATGCAGCTGAAAAATGGGGTTTCTTCCAAATTGTTAACCATGGCATCCCTATTGAAGTTTTAGAAGACGTCAAGGAGGCTACCCGTCGATTCTTTGACTTGCCTGCTGAGCAAAAAAATAAGCACTCGAAAGATAATTCACCAACCAACAATGTGAGATATGGCACCAGCTTCACTCCCAAGGCCGAGAAGGCTTTGGAGTGGAAAGATTTTCTTAGTCTCTTTTATGCTTCGGATGATGAGGCTGCAGCGCAATGGCCTTCTGCATGCAGGTATGATTTGGAAGTTTTTCAAATGATTCTAAATCGGCATCAGTTATAAACTTGCGAAGCTGTACACACAACTTTCCATTATTTGTTCATGATTACAAGGCAAGCATGATATTCCCTAAAGCTAGTATTGCTCTGCGTCCATAAAAATTTCGAGCTTAGATTGTTTGCACTAAAAAAAAAATCACATTGTTACGATTTAGAGAGCCACTTTGCCTAGTAATAAGCAGCAGAACACTAATTCTTAGGTTAAGAAAATGCAATTAAACATTAGCCGTTGCATGCAAAAGTATCTATGTTTCACGATTTAATACAAGAATTGGCATTCAACAACCAATTAAATGAAAACGAGAAAGTAACAAAAGTATAGATGTTAAAATTTTTAAATATAATTATTAAGAGTTCTAATATCGGTGTACCAAAATTTATTGTGGTGCAATTTGGTTTATCAGCCTGTGAATTGTAGGCAATAAAAGCTTGGATTGTCATTGGTCTACTTCCAAAAAGTAATATAATGGACTATCCTTCTATTTGCAGGAATGAAGCATTGGATTTCATGAAAAAGTCTGAGTTTGCAATCCGAAGGCTAATGGAGGCTTTGATGAAAGGACTAAATGTTAAGGAGATTGATGGAACCAAAGAATCACTCTTAATGGGTTCAAAAAGAATTAACCTTAACTACTATCCCAAATGTCCTGAGCCTGAGTTAACTGTTGGCGTAGGCCGTCACTCAGATGTATCAACGCTAACAATCCTTCTTCAGGATGATATTGGAGGGCTCTATGTGAAAAAATTGGATAGTGATTCATGGGTTCATGTCCCTCCAATTAATGGGGCAATTGTGATCAATGTTGGTGATGCACTGCAAATTTTGAGCAATGGTCGATACAAGAGCATTGAGCATCGTGTGATTGCAAATGGGATCAAGAATCGGATTTCTGTTCCAATATTTGTGAACCCTAGGCCTAGTGACGCTATCGGTCCTCTGCCAGAAGTTCTTGAGGGTGGGGAAAAGCCAATCTACAAGAAAGTTCTGTATTCGGATTATGTCAAGCATTTCTTCAGAAAAGCTCATGACGGGAAGGAGACGGTGGACTTTGCCAAGATTTAAAATATTTCCTTGAAAGAGTTTTGGTTTCTTTTAGTTGTAAAAGAATTATATGCAGTAGAAAACAAGTGTGACTAGGAAAGAAATTCAGGGCACATATATATGTGTGTGCCTGTGATATAAGCTACGGAAAGCCCTCATAATTAATGATACACTAATTTCGTTATTTTAGTACTAAAAGATTATGCGCAAAGTCCAAACTTTAAGGTTTTGATATTGCTAAACCTTGATTTCAGAATAACCTTTTTACATTTTTTTTTTTTTACCTATATACTTAATTAACACGTTTGATTTATTGGATTTAAGCACTATTAACAAGTAACTAAAGACACATATTTGATGAATGTGAAAGTAGAAAATAATAATGAACTACAGTATCAGCTAACCTAAGGTTTTTTTCTTTTCTTTTTTTTTTTGGTGAACAAAATTTACATCTTTCTCCCATTGAAGAACAGCAAAATAATCACAAATAGTTATTGAGAGAACAAGTGAAATTTCAGTTTTAGTGAAAAACACGTTCTCTTTTTCGTGAAGCAAAATGTAAGTTGGCCACCTTCAATCTATTCTTCTCCTACCTCAAATAATTGACCATTCATAAGTCCTTTTCCGATTACTCATAATAGTTGAATAACTTTTTTTCTGCACTTTACCATGTGATAGTCTTTTTCTTTTTTGACTAACTGCAAGTTGAGGAAACAAAAGAAGAAGCCAATTAATTCAAGGAAGACTAGAAACCCGGATACGAGAGAGATTGCTCATTACCACCACAAAATCAGATTATTAAAGATGATTTCAGAAACATCTCTTGAGATTTCTGACAATGTCACTCGGCTCTCCTGACGTTTTAGATATTACATTTAGCTCTCCTACTTTGAGTTTCGATGTAACAATGTCAGTCTAAGTTTACAAAAAATTCATATGAAATGCTAAAAAGTATTTTTAGTTTCAGTTTTGTCCTTCCATGGCTTGTAAAGTATGGTTCCAGATTACTATTGTTTCTTTTACACAAATGACAAGAATAAAAAAATCACAACTAATGTGATGGGTGTATTACAAAGACGATTCCGTAGTTTCCCGCATGATTGCAAACAAAAATTTTACCGAAATTAACTCGTTTTCAACTTTATTTTGGGAATATTGTCTTAGAGTCAATAACGGTTCATTGTTGTGAATATGTGCGCATAATGTTAATAGACCAACCAAAAGCATGTACTTTTTCCAACTCTGTATATGCTTAGTTGGTAGTCTTTGATTACATGTATTTTCGTGGTTTTAAGGTCAGTTCTAAGTTTAATTGTGGAATCGGTATATTAATTTGTGGTAAATGTCATAGGAGGATAGTCTTATTTATTCTAGATTATTGAGGTTTTCTAGCCAAAGTATGTCAAAATATGATTCTACATCCAACCTTGTGAAGTACGCTTAAATCCACACGCCTGTGAATTTCTCGATGGTCTCTAAGAATGCAACTTAAATATATGTTTAGAGAAGGTGCCCTTTTACTTGAAGAAAAGAAACATGCCAGCAGAATTTTTCCAAATTGAAAAGGGAGTTTTTATTAAAGGAAATATGTTAAGTTTGAAGATTGATATTAAGCAGACCATCATCTCCGAATTGCAAATCGTAAAATCGAGCAATGACAAGTGTTCTAAACTATGAATACAGAAGATTAAAGCATTAAAACAGTTGGCCTTTGGGAGTCGGGCAAATGTCACTATTTTGAAGTTGTGGCAACCCCCTAATTGCAGGCTCTAACAATAATTGATGGCTTCCAAGGGCAAATCCATCACAGCTCTTTCCTTATTTTATGTGTCGGTGCACTGGAAGGTGAGTATATGACTAACCAAATTTAAGTTGTCCAAAAACCTACAATAATGTGATATAGAACTTGAAGAATATTTCCCGGAATGAGAAGAGATATATGGTTGTGTGTCTTTTTTATTTTTCTAATATAAGAAAAATCAAGGATTTTACTAATGAGATTATTGAAAATCGTCCAGTATAATTTACTTGACAAAGTCGGTGTGTCTTTAGTCTTCTCATGAATCTACTGTTTATATTAGTAGGTGATCGATGAATTTTTACAAGTGCACAGAATCAATCGTAATAATAAAATCATTTAGAATATTTCAAGGATTAAACACACATGAACGAATTAAAATTAGAAAAAATGTGAAAGATAAAAACGCTGGAATAATAGTCAAAATAATACTGCAAAGCAAATCATTTCTTTTGTTTCAAAGCATAAATTGGAATAAACAAAAAGTGCTCGAAGGAAAACCATTAAATGTTAAGGTTTCAAAGTCATTATTGCATTTAGGTGGATTGGTGTGAATTTAGTCTATTCCTATTAATCAGAACCTTTGACCCGGTAAAACCAAAAAGTTTCCTCGGACTAGGGGTGGGCAAAAAACCCGGTCCGATCCAAAACCCGACTAACCCGATCCGATCCGATCCGAAAAATAGGATATCCGATCCTATTTTTCTTAGCGGGGCAGACGCGGGTCGGGTACCCGCAAAAACGAATACGGATACGGATCAGCAAAATAAAAACCCGCGGGTACCCGACCCGCAGGATATATTATCTAAATATTAAAAAAATAAGGGTTCATTATATAATTTTATAATTTTTAATCCTAAGTGTAAGTAAAGTGGTTCACAACCTCATATTTTAATCTCGTATGATCCGCATCTCCTCATTTTGTCTAAAAAAAAACGAATATTCTTGGTGAAATCTGAACCAAATGAATAAAACAAAGAAAAATTTGTGAAACTCTATCATAAAAATTGTCCGTCCCTTTCATCCTTTTTTATTTTTATTCTACTTCCATCGATCTTTCCTACAAATTTTTCATCAATTCAATCAAAAATTTGTGTTTGGAGCTCCAATTTTTTGTTAGCTAGATAATTAAAACAATTGTGTCTTTCATTTATTTATTTATTTTATTGCAATTGTGTCTCTTAAATTTGTCTCCTTTTATTTTAGTGCAAGAAATTTATTTTTCTTTTTCATCACCTTTAATGCAACAAGGTCTATTCCAACGATGTAAGAAAGTTGGGGAAAATTTTTCAAGATTATTTTAGTTATACTTTCTTCAAAAATTATTAGCTATGTTCAATTCTTTTTCGGACTTGATTCCATAATCGACTTAGTTTAGATGCAATCTTGTACCATAACATCCTTAAGGAAATTGAAAAAGTTGCCATATACTTATTATCCTTGTGTTTGTTATATTGTAGAAGGATGAAATGCGTGAGAATGGTGATGTACTCAAAATTATCATAAAACTTCGTTTTATCTATTAGATATTATAATTCAAATATGTACTAAATTTATGAAATAGGTTTGGTTATTGGATGAAATATGTGAGAATGGTGATGTATGGATTTTGATTATAATATCTCTACCAATGTTAATTGGAAAGCATACTTTTTTTTTATTGAAAAACATGTTGATATTAAGTGAAATTTTTTTTTTAATTAAAAAATAAATTTTTTTAGGGGCGGGTACCCTATGACCCTCCCCTTTTTTTCGGGTACCCGAATAGCGGGTACCCGAAAATATTAGGGGCGGGTTAGGGTCACAAAATGGCTGACCCGATATTTTAGGGTCGGGTCAGCCAAATCTTGTTAGGGGCGGGTACCCGACCCGTGCCCACCCCTACCTCGGACAAACAAAAGTGTTGACCCTCCGTTTACTTTTTTTTTTCTGGTACCTGAGAGTAGGGATGTACGCGAGCCGAGCTACTCGCGAGTAGCTCGGTCAACGACTCGACTCGAACTCGGGTTGACCGAGTTCGAGCCGAGTTTCGAGTAACTCGAATGAAAATCGAGTCGAGTTTCGAGTCGAAATAGCCCAGCTCGAGTCGAGTCGAGTAGCTTGACGAGCCGGAGTTATTTAAATAATATATTTATAATTTAAATAATATATATGTATTATAATTATAAAATGACCATTATGGGTATAAGTTATATGAAATTTACAATATATCCTTCTTTATAATAAAATCCTATAATGGCAAAAAAGTAATAACATAATTGTAAAAAGACCTAAAATGAAAAAAAATTTCGAGCCTCGAGTATCAAGTCAAGCCTCGAGCCTAAAGGAAATTTTTCGAGTCGAGTCTCGAGTATCGATTTTTTGGGCTCGCTCGAGCTCGAGTCGAGCTCGAGCTTTGGTGGATTACACCCCTACCTGAGAGCCAGCCTAGCTATTTGGGTCATTTGCCACGAAGTTGCGAAAAGGACGCAGTGGGAAAACAATCATATCATCTTATCGGTATCTTTTTCCTAGTTATGCCGAAGTTCTGTCATACTACTACTTGCTAATCATATGGATACACGTGTGAGAGTCATTGTGGTTATAATCTGTAAAATATTCCTTTCTGACTCATCCTGCGTTTGGATAGATGCATAAATTAGGGAAGAATAAACTAATCTAGGGGCAGACTTTTCCTCAAAATGAAAAAAAAAAGGAAAAAGAAAGAAAAAATAGACTAGGAGTAAACTAAACCTAGTAATTGCCATGAATGATGGCTGGTTTGGTTTGGTTGGCGAAGTATTGAGAAGCAAGTAATTGGAACCATACAAAAGGACATAAATTTGGAAAAGAATGCCTTTCGTTTGGAGATTCAACATGTAGCACACAATTACTTTTGGCATCCCAAGATTAGGTTAGACATGGAGCCAGAATTTTCTTATTCTTCCTTTTTTTTTTTTTTGGTTTTCTTCACTTGATATCAAAAAACAGATAGAAACGTGAGAAAACTTATAAAGCAGACATGCATCCTTAATCAATCTTGGTGTAGTATATTGATGTCTCATTAAGCTGGTCAATTCAATGGCTAAAAGTTTTTAAAGCTTGTTACTACTTTAATATTTGCAGGCACTTAGTTTTCTTCATTAAAAAAAAATTGGTAAATGTTTGGCCACTTCATTTCCCCTTAGTAAACCACTTACAAGTCTATGTCTTTTTACTAAAAGGTTAATTTCTTACAACTAACTAAATGCAATTTCAGGAAATATGAAAAGCATATAGTTCAAATGGGGTAGGAATTGAATGGCACTGTCTCCTCAATCAATGAAACACAATAGGTTAAAGATGTAAATTATTGTCACTAATTGTTACCACAAATCGCTGTCAATTGTTCGACTTCATCCATAGAACTGTTGGTATCTGTGTTTCGAATTTTCTCAAGGTTTCTTTGGCATTGAAATAATGAAATATGCTTAATGGAGTAGGAGCAAACACCAATTTAGTCCCTAAACTATATTACTAAAACCAAAATAGTCCTTAAACTTTATTATGAATCAATTTAGTCCCTCAATTATTTTGAAAAAGCTGACGTAGTTCTTAAACTGTATCATGATTGAATTTAGTCCCTAAACTATTTTACTTAAGCCGAAATAGTTCCTCAAGTGTATATATACGGCCAATTTGGTCCTTATTTGGTTTATTCACTCGATTTATGAACTTTCTGCAAAGGACAAAATAGGAAATCTATTCAATTTTCTTATTAAAACAATACAAAAACAGATATTTGTCGCGAAATGAACAATGAAATTGAATATTATAGAAAGCAAAAGAAATAGAGCTTCTTATGAAGGGAAAAAAAAAGAGAAGCCGATGCTCAAAATAAAAATTGATATGGATCCGATTCATCCATTAAATGAAGAAAAGAGAAAAAAAAAAAACACAACAATAGCATGCAAAGAGTTGGAAAACAATATGCTAACATCATGATTACCCTTTTAAGAAATAAGGTTGAAAGAACCTCGCTTTCTATGATTCAATTTTGTTGCCGATTTGTTGATAAATATTATTTATCTATTACTTCAATAAGGGCTATGGCTAGATTACCTATTTTACCCTTGATTATTGGTGCAGAAAGTTAATACATAGGTAGATTGGCACAATAAGGACCAAATTTGCCACATAAATACAGTTGAAGGACTATTTCGGCTTAAGTAAAATAATTCAAGGAGTAAATTAGCTCATGATAAAGTTTAAGGACTATTTCAATTTTATTAAAATAGTTGAGGGACTAAATTGCCTCGTAATAAAGTTTAAGAACTATTTTGATTTTAGCAAAATAGTTTGAGGATTAAAAGGCCATCATTAGGAGCAACTGTCACTTCAGTTAATAACATATAGCTGAAGTTTTTATTTTTGGTATGCAAAATACAAATTAGTATAAAGGTTATATTAATCTTGTTCTCTTCAGTTTCAAAATTTGTGAAATTCTTATTTATTCAAGAGGTTTTTTTTTATTTTACTTTTTGTAAGTTGGATGTTTTGAATCCAGAACTTCCTACTTACAATCCCTCCTACCTTACTGTCCAATCCAACCCTCCCTCTGAAGAGGTATAATTACTGTCATAGCATATAGTGAAATTTTTATATTTTTTTAATGAGGCAATTTGAGAGTTAAAGGAAAACTTTAAAATATTTAGGGTGTGCAAATATGATATGAAAAAGTTTTAAGCTGCAACAATGTTATGTATTCTTTCGCCTTAAAAAAAATCACATGCTTTCACAATAACCATTATAAATGTCATCGCTCATTACTAAGAAATCTTTGATTGAGAGAATAATAATAATAATAATAAACGTTTACAACTTTGTTTATTCTGCCGCTGGCAAAACTGAATGTTCGAATTTGACATTCCATGCTTCTCGTAGTGGTATGGCAATGTTGGGTTTCGTTGAAGCTTCGGAGCATAATAAAACCAAATCCATTTAAGAGACAAGAAAAGAAATACACACACACACTGTCCTAATGTTAATTAGGTGGGTCAAATATGCACTTACCGGGTGGTGCAAAGACACGAGGTGGGCTGTCTACTGGCTGCTTTTGCAGTATACTGTCACCGTAAAAATTGTACTATTTTTTACTTCCACCTACCTTTGGTATCAAAAAATCAAATTATTAATAATGAATTTTTGACAAGTCCTGGGGTTGGCTCGGATGGTTTCGGTGTAGTCTAATTAGATCCCGAGATCATGTGTCCGAGTCACCTCTCTACTGCTTGTGTATTCTTGGGAGGCGGAGCGCACAATACAGACATAGGGAGATTAGTTTGGCAAAATTGGGTACTCCCTGTGTTGAAAAAAAAAACTAATGAATTTTTGACAAACATAAATCTCAGCAACCAAAGAGGAGATGAAATAAAAGAATGGGGTGTGGAACTAATGTTATTTCTGGATAGAGGGAGATGATATTACAGTAAAAGTTCACTATTATGCTCTTTATTTGTGTATTTATTGAACTAATTAAGCTTTGTAGTTTTATATCAAACAGTTGCACCGCAAACAAGAAAATCCAGGAATATAGGATGGCATTTTTGAACCATGAAATACTCGATTTTGACTCTGGTTGAAGGTGTAACTGTGTAACCGAGTGGCTATTAGGACTACATATAGCAGAAAGAAATAATAGAAAAATAGCTCTTAGGAGCAAGATTTTTTGAACTTAATAGAAAAGTGGAATAACCTATGTTGACGTAAGAGATTTTGTCACTTGGCATTATCTTTGTGACGTAATACATAAAACATCAGCAAACTAAGAAACCAAAAATTCCAAATTGAAGAACTCTAAAACTGGATTCTTATTTCTTTTCTTTCTTTCTTTCTTTTTTTTTTTGGTAATTCCGAGTCTAAGGTAGTGAGAAAGTGTGGATATGGTTTCCGTAAATAACTTTTGCTAAAGAACTTAAATATAACAAGCAGGGGCAATAACACAAATTGCATCAGTAAATATCTTTTTATTTCCTCCTACACACCTCAGAAAGAAGAAAGATTAGGAAATAGATTTATTTTTTTGTCTGCATTTATTTCTGCAAATAGATTTATTTTCTATTTTCTCCGTTTATCTAATAATACTTTTGTGCATTTTGATGCTTCTCCATTTATTTTTTCCTGTGAAATCACTTAGACAAATTCCTACAATATGACTTATTATACATGTCAGGATTTGAAGAGGGAGTCGCGGTATCGAGGCTCCATATTGAAACTGTGGATCGGAAGTGCTCGAATTCAGCCATTCTTTTTGAATCCGCACACTGTTTGAAAGTATGCGTGTGTTAAGGGTTGAAAATTGACCTAATAATAACATTTTATACCAGAATGCAATCTACGTACGGAGTCAATTGAAGTTGGTGGTTGGTAGAGTAAGTTTTCTTTTGACACCTTCAATACGCTCGAGTGTTAATCTTTGCAGGATAAATTACACTTAACCCCCCGTATAACTCTTGTCTCACTTTGCCCATGTCAACTTTATTTATCATCACATTACCCCATTTTAAAAGTTGAGGGAAAAAAGTGACCCTCAATTCGTTTATTCTTTAATTTCTTTCGTGTTTCCTTCTATTTTTCCTTCTCTTTCCTTTCTTCTAAAGTAGAAGGTATTCATAAAACCTCAATGATTGTTTTCTAACCTGCATATAGTAACAAATACTCCCTCTATTCCAAAATATTTGTCACACTTCGAGACTTGAACTTATTTTCAACCGTGCCAAGATTTCAAGTAATTTTAGTCTAAGTTCCAGCAATACCCTTAGCAATACCCTTCTTCAGTTTCTATGTATTAAGCTGTGTGGAACCCAAGTCTTAAGAATGTTTCCTAACTGTTTTTTGGGAAAGCATCTTGCACGACCATTGTTTGCACTTGCTGTGAGACTTACGCATATCAAGTACAATTCTTGTAGTTTCTTGGGGTCTGTTGGAAGATTAAAAGAAACGATGTACATTTAAGTGGAAATGGATGAAAGTTTTCATTGCTAATTGTGGTAAGTGGCATTAATTTTAAAACAGTTCAAAGAATAAAACATGATACTTTTAATGGGATGAAATATATTATAAATAAGTAAACCCATTATGTCCATATTGAATAACAAGATAACTGACCAACGTACTACTTTATATATAATATCATATTGCTTGTATTTCATGAGCATGTTCAGTTGAATATTGAATTACAACAATTCGAGTAAATATACTATAGTTCATGATAAATCATTTATTGGAAGCGAAAATTAGAAATAAAGAAATTGTACTAGAATTGAGAGAATGGTAATAAAGAAATCAATGAATTCATTCCAAGTATGCAAGTGAGAGCAAACATGTAGGAAAGTAGTGGCAAAAAGAAAGAAAAAAAGACAAGACCATAGTTATCAAATTCCTCCTTTTTTACAATGAATGAAAGGAAAAGAAGTATAAGCAAAAAAAAAAGGAAAAGGAAAAAGGAGTATCAAAAAAAAAAAAAGAGAAAAGTAGCATAACACTAAAGGCATATTTGTCCAATAACCATAGTTATTAAAACCAATCCGACGGGAGGATCGGGTTGGCTGGTCAGTGGTTCAACAGGTGGGTCACACTATATAATAAAAAAATATAATATAATTAAATAAACATATCAATTATAATATAACTACATAAATTCTTAACTATTAAAAAGTCATAACCTATTCATACTTCATAGTTCATAAATACAAGCTATACCTATATGTATTCCTTCGTTCATAAATTCATATTGATAGTATACACAAATATAAATGATAAATCTAAGTGTCAAAGAAAGAAATAAACTCTAATTCCCAAATCCCTTTTCAATTTTTCTTATCTAATTGTCAAAAAGATGACAATGCCCATGCTGGTGTGGCTAGTCAAATTAAAAAATTGGATAAAATGGTAACTTCAGAAAAATTTCCAAAACTCGTCGGGTTTAGTGGGTCACTGGTTCGACTGTCCGGGTCAAACGGTTCAAAGCTAGTCATCTGCAACTCCAATCCAATTGCTAAATCGGCCTGATTCCATGGCCGGTCCACCGATTTGACTGATTCAACCGCCTGGATGGGCCAGATTTAATAACTATGCCAATACCACGTCAAATTCAAGCAAAAGGGGTTTAAAGTGCTGATAGACAAAATTCAAGGGGGTTTAAGTGGAATTCATTCATGATCGTATTATCTTTAAAACCCTTGGCTAACATGTTTTGGTCAAAAAGGTACTTTTTAAAGATTCCTTACTTTGAATAATGGCATAACGTACTAACCAAGGCCAGAACTTGACGTTCTTCCCACTACTATAAATAGTCTACCAAGGCATTCGCCATAAACCATCGAGTCCTTTGCTGCCTTGTTCATTCTTCACTAAGCCAGTCTTTCTACCTTCCTTCAAATCTTCAAATTATCTACAGCAATGGCTCCATCATTACCTATGGATTCCAACACATGGGATGTGATTAGTTTTGCCGTAGACAAGGGTCATGGGGTTAAGGGTCTAGCTGACTTAGGCCTCGAGACTTTACCTAAGCAATATATTCAACCTCCTGAAGAACAAATCATCCACAGTACCGTAGTTACCAACGATTCAATCCCTGTCATTGATTTGTCAAACTGGAATGATCCAATGGTTGCTGAACAAATTTGCAATGCAGCTGAAAAATGGGGATTCTTCCAAATTGTTAACCATGGTATCCCTATTGAAGTTTTAGAAAATGTCAAGGAGGCTACTCGTCAGTTCTTTGGATTGCCTGCTGAGGAAAAAAATAAGCACTCGAAAGATAATTCACCAACCAACAATGTGAGATATGGAACCAGTTTCACTCCTAAGGCCGAGAAGGCTTTGGAGTGGAAAGATTTTCTTAGTCTCTTCTATGTTTCGGATGATGAGGCTGCAGCACAATGGCCCTCTGCATGCAGGTTCGATTTAGCAATTTTGCAAACCGTATTTTGTAAATCGGCATCAGTTATAACTTATGAACTTGCAAAGTTGTGTACAACTACTTTCTATAATATTTTTCATGGCTACAAGAGAAGCATGATATTCATAAAAATATATTTATGGCTAATATTGCTTTACATTCACAAAGATTTTGAGTTCGATGTACCCAAAAAAAAAAAGATTTTGAGTTTGATTCTTTGCATTAAAATAAACCAAATATTAAAATTTAGAACGCCACTTTTGCCTAGTAATTAGTAGTTGAATAAGCAATTAGACATTAGCCATTGAACCCTAGCAGACAATTTTTTATTGCCAGAGTATATATGTTTCACGATTTAATACAAGAATTGGCATTTAGCAACCAATTAAATGAATATGAGAAGTAAACAAAAGTGCAGGTGTTAATATTGTCATAAATATTTATTAAAAGTTCTTATATCGATGGCCCAAACTTTCTATGGTGCAAGGTGGTTGATCAGCCAACAAAATGTATGCAATAAAAGCTTGGACTAATGCTACTATTCTAATTCCAATTACTAATATTATGGACTATTTTTGTTATTTACAGGAACGAAGCATTGGATTTTATGACGAAGTCTGAGTTTGTAATCCGAAGGCTACTGCAGGCTTTGATGAAAGGACTTAACGTGAAGGAGATTGATGAAACCAAAGAATCGCTCTTCATGGGTTCAAAAAGAATTAACCTTAACTATTATCCCAAATGTCCTGAGCCCGAGTTAACTGTTGGCGTAGGTCGTCACTCAGACGTATCAACACTAACAATCCTTCTTCAGGATGATATTGGAGGGCTCTATGTGAAAAAACTGGACAGTGATACATGGGTTATGTCCCTCCAATTAATGGAGCAATTGTGATCAATGTTGGTGATGCACTTCAGATTCTAAGCAATGGCAAGTACAAGAGTATTGAGCACCGTGTGATTGCAAATGGGATCAAGAATCGGATTTCTGTACCAATTTTTGTGAATCCTAGGCCTAGTGACATTATTGGTCCTTTGCCAGAAGTTCTTGAGAGTGGAGAGAAACCAATATACAAGCAAGTTCTGTATTCGGACTATGTCAAGCATTTCTTCAGAAAAGCTCACGATGGAAAGGAAACAGTTGACTTTGCCAAGATTTGAAATATTTCCTCGAAAGACTTTTGTTTCTTTGATTTGTATAAGAATTAGACTAGTAAATAAATGTGACTAGGGAAAAAATTTTGAAGTATGTATGTCTGTGCCTGTGATATAAGCTATGGAAAGTCGTTATAATTACAATTAGACTAATTGCATGTTATTTTTGTACTGGAAACTTGTGTTCTCAGCCTCTAATGTTTAAGGTTTTGGTATTGCTAAACAATGATTTAGGATCAATTATTTTACGTTTTATTTTTCTTTGGTATTACCTATAAACCAAATTAACATATTTGATTAATTGGTTTTAAACCATTAATGAGTAACTAAAGATGCATATTTGATAAATGAGAAAGTAAAAAAAGAAACATTTATGAACCACTGTATCAACTTTGGTTTAGTGGTTAAAATTGAAATTTCAAAAATTAGAAGTTCTAGACTCAATTATTCTTTTCTCCCGTTTCACTTTTTAAATCTCACATTTCAAAAAAAAAATAAAGGCACACGTACACACACACTCTCTCTTTGGTGAACAAAGTTCACCTGCAAAATCACAAGCAATTGCTACAAAGAAGACAAGTAAATTTTGAGTTTTGGTGAAAAACATGTTTTGTTTTTGTATTGTAAAACATCATGATATGGAATTAGATAAATTTTTAATCAATGGTAGGCTTATGAAAATGGCAATGTCTACTCTCTTTTTTCCCCTTTTTCTTTACCTGGACAAATAGAGTGGCGTGCTTTTTGGTACATTATCCGTGAAACGGGTGCATGGAAAATGACCAAATGTAGAGCGACTGAACATTTGAAGAGTTGTCAACATTATTATCTCTAATGGACAGTCTATTCTGGGAAAAGGGAAAACGCTTGAATCAGTTGTAATTTATGGCTCAGCTAATAAGCCAAATTATCAACCTGTTAATTGAATTCAAAAAGAGCAAAAAGTCCACTATTTTGAGAAAGTGGAGCTTAATTCTCTCTAATTTCTTTATTTATGGAATTACGTTCTCCTTTAGAGAACAAGAAAATGACATTTGCTAGATGATTATTTGATTATTTTCGTAAAAAATACTTTTCTAGAAGATTTATTTCTCTAATTTCTGGATCCTAAACCTGCAAGAAATTCTAAATGGCTATATATCCTCTGCTAAAGCAGCAATCTATCTTAAACTCATAAACCTTGACCCTAATTGCACAGATCAATGGCCAGATATATTGCATTGAAAATTGACTCTGATATGCCATGGTATAGGGATATTGTTTTTGGGTCTTAAAATAGATTTTTGAAGCTTATTACCACACTTTTATTTTAAGGAATCATAATCACAATTGCATATCTCATCATGTTTGCAATATCCACGTTAATTTATTTATGTACATTTTCTTCCAAATAACATACATGGATTAATTTTTTCCCCTAAATGAATAACAAAACTTTGACAAAAAAAAAAGGCAAAACTTTGACTATTGAAACAAGCTAGTATTTCAGTTCTACTACACAAAAATATATTCCATTCATACCAAATAATGCGAGCCAGCTGACGATGAACCCCAATTGGTTGGTAAAACAATGAGAGAATGGGCGTTTACTGAGCTTTTTCCAAGAAAGAGAGCAAAAGAGGATGACCGATATCGTGTTTGGAGGGTCAAAACTAACCTCACCTTCATATCCGGAATAAAAATTGGGCTTAATTTTTTTCTAAAATACATACAAAAGAAAATAAAAAACGAGTTGGAGAAAAAAATGAAAAATATGCCACCTTTGATTTTCCTTTTCTATGTACAATGTAGAACTTTTGACTTGACATTTCTTTTTGGGGATTTTGACATATAAGTAAGTTGCAAAAGTGTTTTAAGTTTTCTAGGGAAGACTAATTAGTCTTTTACACGGTTACAAGTCTAGGTCATTGTTAGGTAATAGATATGTCATTGTTGGGCTGGATTATCTTTTCTTGATTAATGGACACAAGCTTTGAAACTTGCAAATGACTCGTGCCTAAATTCAACTCATTTTTTGCGAAGCAAAATGAAAGCTGGCCACCTTCAATCAATGCAAGTTAATTATTCTTGTGCCACAATGAAATAATTGACCATTCGTAAGTCCTTATCCTTTTACTTGAAAGAGTTGAATAACTTTTTTCTTTACTTTACCATGTGATAGTCTTTTTTTTTTTTTAATTAAATGCAAGTTGAGGAAACAAAATAAGAACGCTGTTTAATTTAAGGAAGACTTAAAACCCATAAAAGAAAGAGACTGTCCATTGCCAGCAGCAGAACATGCAGATTGCAGTGATACGGAAGGCAGAAAAGATCAAAGTCTACACCAGGAGAAATGAGATAAGATGAAGAACATTTTTCGGAGGTAGTAGACGAATGATTTATTAACCTAGAGAGAGTACAAGAATGCTGTGAAAGAATCAAGATATTTGACAGAATGAATGAATGACCTCTCTCTCTCCTTCCAGCCCTTTTATTCTCTTGGCCTTCACCGCCTTGATTACATGGAATTAGTTACAACTAACTAACTAACTACTCCATGTGACCGCCTCTGCTAAACTTGCTCCACACGTGATCGTAATATATGAATTACAACATTGCTCTCCCTAGAATGTAGTAATTACATTTGCATGCCTATTCCTACGTATCAGATGCTCCCCCTCGAGAAAGTCCTTGTCCTCAAGGACTGAAAGTAGGAAACCTCTGGTGCAAATCATACCAAAACTCCCACGTCGCGTCTTCCGGAAAAGAGTTGCTCCATTGTACCAAGACTTGAGTGGCCGCCTGATTTCCACGTTTAACCAACCTTCTGTCCAAAATGGCAACTGGCTACAGCAGTAAGTATCCCTGCTCTGTGGTAGTCTCGGGTAGATGGGGCGTGACAGGTTGCTAGTCAACCTTCTTCTTGAGCAATGAGACATGAAACGTCGAGTGAATATTGGCTTGAGCAGGTAGCTGCAATCTATACGCCACCTTCCCTATTCGTTCCTCGACTGGAAAAGGACCAAAGTACCTGGGAGACAACTTCTGGCAGCTAGACGACTTGAGAGAATGCTGTTGATATGGTCGTAGCTTCACATGCACCAAGTCGCCTACCTGAAACTCCCTATCCGACTTGTGTTTATCAGCCAAGTGCTTCATTCAGTGTTGAGTAGTCTTGAGGTGATGCTTGAGTGTGTGCAGCGCCCTCTCCTTAGCAGCTAGGCTCCTATCCACCGCCTCCACTGTAGCTGACCCAGGCAGATAAGGAGCGTGCACAGGTGGTGCTTGACCATAAACCACCTGAAACGGGGTAGTCTTAATAGTCGAATGATAGTTAGTATTGTACCAGTACTCAACCAAAGGCAACCAAGAGTACCAAGCCTTGGGGTAGTCACTGGTCATGCAGTGAAGATAACTCTCTAAACACCTGTTCACCACCTCAGTTTGTCCGTCCGTCTGAGGATGATAAGAACTCGAAAACTGCAGCTGAACGTTTAGAAGTTTGAACAACTCCTTGTAGAACTAACTGAGAAAAATGGAGTCTCTATCACTCACGATAGTATGCGGCAGGCCATGTAATTTGAAGATGTGGTCTAAAAATAACTGAGCAACATCTAAGGCCGTGTAGGGGTGTGATAGCCCACAAAAATGAGCGTATTTACTCAATCTATCCACCACTACCAATATGACCTGCTTGCCATGGGACTTTGGGAGACCCTCAATGAAATCCATTGAGACATCAGACCAGACATGATCAGGCATGGGCAGGGGTTGTAGTAAACCCAGGTATGCCGCGAGGTCAAACTTATGGCGCTGGCAAGTGTCGCATGCTGTAACGAAATCATAGACGTCCTTGTACATGTGCTTCCAGTAGAAGGTACCCTTCATCCTTTGATATGTAACTAGGATACCAGAACGGCCTCTAAAGGAGCTGGAGTGCCATAGTTCGATTAGCTCCCTCCTTAATGACGCTTCCTCCCCCACAACCAGTTTTCCTTTTCTTCTTAGCTGCTGCTGATCCCAACTATAGTGTTTGTATTTTGAGACATCACCCGAAGAGATCTGTTGAACAATATCCCGAGTCTTAGGGTTGTTCCTCCAAGATTGCTCTATCCTAGTCATGAGAGCAGTGGAGATCCCACTAATAGCGTGACAAGCCGCGACTGAGTGTGGTTGTCTGGACAATGCATCTGCTGTGACATTCTCGCTACCTTTCTTATATTGCACCTCATAGTCATACCTCATAAGTTTGGACACCCACTTCTGTTGACTAGGCATAAAAATCTTTTGATCCATCAGGTACTTGAGACTTTGATGATCCGTCTTGATAATGAAATGCCCCCCTAGCAGATATGGTCGCCATTTTTGCACGGCATTCACCACAGCCAACATCTCCTTCTCATACACCGACATCCCTCGATGTTGGGCTGCTAATGCCTTGCTAAAAAATGCTATGGGCCTGCCCTGTTGTAGCAGAACCGCGCCAATCCCAGTGTTAGAAGCATCCATTTCTACCACAAACTTCCTCGAGAAGTCAGGAAGAGCCAACACAGGTGGTGACGACATCGCAGCCTTTAGCTGGTTGAAAGCTTCAGCTGCCCCTTCGTGCCAACCAAAGGCATTCTTCTTCAGAAGGTCAGTCAAAGGACGTGCCAACTTGCCATAATCTTTGATAAATCTGCAATAGTAACCAGTTAATCCCAAAAACCCATGCAGCTCCTTGATGTTTACAGGCGTAGACCATTGCTGAATACAAGCAATCTTATGCGGATCTGCACTAACTCCTGTAGCCGAAATCAAGTGTCCCAAATATTCGATTTGGTGAGTAGCAAATGAGCATTTACTTCTCTTCACCTTCAACTGGTATTGGACCAAAGTGTCGAACACTAGTGCCAAATGCTGCAAGTGCTCCTTCCCAGATTTACTGTAGATTAAAATATCATCGAAAAACACCAATAGAAACTTCCTCAGGAATGGTCTGAAAATATCGTTCATGAGGCTCTGAAAGGTCGACGGGGCGTTCGTTAAGGTAAACGGCATTACTACAAATTCGTAATGTCCATCATGGGTTCGAAATGCAGTTTTAGATATGTCGTCTGGATGCATTCGGATTTGATGATATCCGGATCGCAAGTCTAACTTGGTGAAAATAACAGCTCCAAATAACTCATCCAACAACTCTTCAATAAGTGGTATGGGAAATTTATCCTTTATAGTTACCTTATTCAACTCCCTATAATCCACACACATTTTTCATGTGCCTTTTTTTTTTTTTTACCAAGACTACTGGAGATGAAAAAGGGCTATTGCTAGGCTTTATAATGCCGCTACTCAGCATTTCCCTTACTAACTTCTCAATCTCTCCCTTCTGAAATGTTGGGTAGCGATGGGGTCTAACATTAATGGGTTGTACCCTCTCTTTAAGAAAAATTCTATGATCATGTGCTCTAACAGGGGGTAAGTCAGTGGGTTCTTCAAACACTTCCTGGTATTTACGTAACATTAAATCAAGCTGAGATTGGAAGTGAGTTACCTTTGTGTCCCCTTCCATAGACAAGTAGCTCGACGTCACCTTGGGTTCTCCCAACTGCTGGACCGAAATGAAGCATAACTGGGCTGACTCAATCTGCTCTAGTTTACCCAAAAGTTTTTGCATCTGCTTCTTTGGAATCAGCTGGGTAACTTGTTGCTTGGAACCCCGTAGTGCGACCTTGTTGCCCCTATGCATAAATTCCATCTTTAACTCTGCAAAATTCTACTTGACATCCCCCAACGTGGAGAGCCACTGCATTCCCAGTACCACTTCACAGCCCCCAATCGGCAGGATCAACACATCTCCTTCAAAGTCTTGCCCCTGCATTTTCCACCGAAATTTCGGACAGAGCTTGGTGGTCGTGAGGGCGTTTCCATCCGCTACTACTACCTTCACCGAATCCACCTGTACTGTCTTAAGGCCGAACCTTGTCGCCATTTCTGGGTGCAAAAAATTGTGAGAGCTCCTACAATCTATGAGAATACTAAAGGTCTTCTTGCCAATACTGCCCTGCACTCTTATAGTGCTGAATTGGGAACCTTCAAGCTGCTCATTGTATTTGCTGATATTTGTGCTAAATCACCTTCTGTCGCTATCTCTTCTTCCCCTCCTTTGTGATCGACTTCCTTCCCAGACTTCTCCTGTTCCTCTACGTACTCAATCTTGTATAGTTGCCTCCTCCTGCAGTGATGGTTGGGCCCGTACTTCTCATCACACCAATAACACAATCCTTTGACCCGTTTCTCATCCATTTCTGACGTACTCAAGAATCGAGCTGACTTCCTTGGCTCTTCCCTCTTTCCTCCAGGTCTTGGTAGCAACGGACTATTATTGGTACTAAGGCTCCCTAGGTGACTGAAGTTGCTAGTCACATCCTTGGCGTAGGAGCTTGTAAACTTATTGTATCTCCCCTGCCTTAGCGAGTTCTGAATTCTAGCCTCCTCCATCTTCGCTAATCCAACCGCATGCTGTAAATCTTGTGGCATGAACATCCGCATAGCTAGCTGGATTTCTTCCTTTAATCCTCTTATAAAACAGCTCACAGCGTATGGTTCCGGTAGGTCGACTCTGTTTAGCAATTCTTCGAACGCCTCTTGATATTCCCTTACTGACCTGGTCTGTCTCAGTCCTTTCAGATCTCCCATGGGATCATCATACAGGCAGTCCCCAAACCGCGCCCCCAAAGCCTTCACATACTCCTCCCATGACGGCGGATCTCTGGAAATCCTAGCCTTCATATAGACTTGGTGTCATTGCAGAGTTTTACCCTCCAAGTGCATGGCTGCAACTCTGACCTTTGCTCTCGATGGCGTCTCATCCACTTCAAAAAATCGGTCACATTTGTACAACCAACTCTTGAACCCTTTCCCATCAAATCGGGGAAATTCAATACGAGAAAACCTGGTGGGAGTCTGATAGCTCCCCCCATAGCTGTTCCGTTGGCCAGTCTCCGATGACTGTGGGGATCCTTGCTATCCTTGACTCCGTTGATTGCAAACTTCTAAAACCAGGTTCTTGAGAGTTCCGATTTCCCTCTCAAACTGATCCTTTTGCCCTCTTAGCAAATTCCTAATAGTTTCTTCAAGCTTCTTGTTTTCCTAACCTCTAGTGCCTTCCGCCATTGTTCCTTCCTCCAATGCTGAGCTAGGGTAAACCTAGCTCTGATACCACTGATACGAAAGGTAGAAAAAATCAAAGTCTACACCAAGAGAAATGAGATAAGATGAAAAACATTTCTCGGAGGTAGTAGACGAATGATTTATTAACCCAGAGAGAGTACAAGAATGCTGTGAAAGAATCAAGATATTTGACAAAATGAATGAATGACCTCTCTCTCTCCTTCTGGCTCTTTTATTCTCTTGGCCTTCACCGCCTTGATTACATGGAATTAGTTACAACTAACTAACTAACTACTCCATGTGACCGCCTCTGCTAAACTTGCTCCACACGTGATCGTAATATATGAATTACAACATTGCTCCCCCTAGAATGCAGTAATTACATTTGCATGCCTATTCCTACGTATCATGCAGTTATTACATTTTTTGGGTCAAATAATGGGTACGAAATTGACAAGAAAAAGAAATATAGATACTTCTAACGTGGTGGGTGAAATAGAAAAAGGATTCCATAGTTTCCCTTAGTAGTGAAAGAAAGGGGGTTTCTGGTAAATGGGTACAAGGGACAGGAATAGCATTAAAATTAATGATACCCATACACATCTTTTGGTATATTGATATGAGAATCATTCAGTTAAATTGAAAATGTTAGTTTTTGTCCCTATTATGCCTCACTTATTGTTTGGGTTTCAAATTAATTAGTTCTTTTTTTTTGTTGTTGACAAGGAAAACCGCAACCGTTACCTGAGAATACGCACTGGATAAGCCCCGTCCCGTGCAATAGTTTGCCAATCATATAGAGGGATAAGATGCACTAGACAAACCCTGTGCGACGGGCAGATGTCCCAAGAGAGGTTTGAACCCAAATTGGTAGGAGGCATGACACGAACTTTACCATCTCGACCAACTTAAGGCCGGGACATTTCACTTTCAAAATCATTCTACCATTTCGGCCAATTCAATTAATTAGTTCTTTACTGCAAAGATCATTCCACTTCCAAACAAAACAAGGAAAAATGACCAAAACCCATACTGATACCGAGGCTATGATTTTGATTTCGATTCCAATTTCATAATTTAAATCAAGCACCTCCTATAATCTTACAGAAATTTACTCATTATAATTGTGTAATTTTGGAATTTGTGTTAAAAATTCCATGACAGTTCATTTTGGCAAATATTTGTAATTTGTGGACTAACGTGAATTAGGCCACAGCATTTATGTTTTCCTTTCATTGACTAGCATGTAATGTCCAAAACTTTAGTTAAGACAACTATGCAGTATGCATGCATTTAATTGGTACTCCTTGATTAAATATATTCTTGTGGATGTGACAAGAAAACCTTAATAATCTGGAATAATCTGGATGTCCACAAAGGCACTTAAGTTGAATTACTTAGCCTAGATCACCCAAATGATAAAATTAAGGTGAGTAAAGATGCTTAAGATGTGCTTGGATGAGCCATTTTTGGCTTGATATGATTCAGGGAAACATTTGTCTTTTCATCAACTTTGGCATCGTTAGTGTTTTATGGTCAAGAGTAGTTAACTATTAGGGTTAATTGCAAAAACCCCATATATTATTACTTCAATTGCATTTAACATCCTAAAGTATTTTTATAGATAATTTACACAATTTAATAAACACCTGGCATTGAATTAATTGTTGACTGAGCTACAAGTTGGATTCTTGAAAATAGTTGACAGAACTACCTCTCAATGTTAACGGCTGTTTGAAATATGGTTGACAGAATGCTGTTTAACTTTAAATCTTTATGCATGTGGTTGCAAAGTGCATTTAAAGAAATGGTTTGGCTATCAGAGCCTCGTTAAGAAGGGTCTTAGGTTTAGTTTTTTTTTTTTTTGTCAAAAGTGTTATTAATTTATAAAGGTATTTAAATGCAAAACAATAATAATTGTAGGTGTGTATATTTATATGATAAGTTTGGTATGAATGAAGTAACTAATAACTAACAAGTGCCCATAAAAAAAAAATCTTAAACAAAAAGGGGCTCTAGATTTTTGTTGCTGTATTAATGTTGACCGTAATAACGCGTTTGTAATTATTTCAGGAAGGAAAAATGAGAATCGAAAGTGACCCTGGCGGAATTTCATTTTTCTTATGGCTTTTAAGCTTCTTTTACAGCTGGATGCAATTGACAACCAATAGAAAATCAACCAATGAATGTTACGCGTTAGAATGCCAAAATAGTAGGATGTCAAACTTATCCTTATAAATCTTTATACTGCATCTTGATATCTTAAATAATTTGTAAGCTGAAATAATATTTGAATGTAATTTTTCATAATAATTAATTTTTCTTTTATTTAAAATAATTTTTTCTTTTATACTAGGAAACAAATGTTTTAAGATACTTTATTCTTTGACTTTTCAACAATTGTGCAAAATTTTTTTTGGATATTATCAAACTTGAAAATAGATTAAATACAAATTATAATTGTTTGACTTCATGTAATTCATATTTTATGTTGCTAATTATATTGCTAGTAAATGCAAAATTTTAACTTAAAAATTTATATTTTAGAATGAATCAAGTCTTACAATTGAAGAATTTTGATATCAATTCTCATTTATTTTTGAAGTAAAAATATCAAGATTTCACTTAAATAGACAAATACTATAGAATAGATAAAACACAAAGTCATAAGACATATTACGTCCTATAAATTAATTCATAGCAATTAAATCAAATTTGTATTTAATATATTCTATTTTGGCATCTAAATATTAATTATACCAAGCATTGAAAATCGAGTAAACATTCCATTCTAACTTATTCATCAAACTCTGGAACAACAAATTTCTTTCTCTGCCATTGTGGGCGGAAATATATTTTAGGGTGAAAAGGCCTTTCTATTCTGAGCATTCTCATTTATCCAATGAGGGGTAATTGTGTAATAATCTTTCCCTAGATGTTTAATCTAGGCAGTTAAACTTTGAGAGAATAGAAATGCAAATTTTTAGGACAAGTCAATGCAATCAAAATTGCTGTAGATATTAAAATTTAGGCTATGGCAATGTCGTTTGTCGAATCTCTAGGGAGAGTCTTAACAAATGGAGACAAAAATTTATGTCCTTGTGAAGTAGTATACACTGTGAGGACTGCTTACAAATTTTGATCGTCCGATGGAAACTGAAAAATAGCACTGCAAAACTGATGATCCAGCCTATGAAGCGCTGCTAGATGATATTTTTTGTTAGTCTATAGAATTCCGTCGCTTGGGAGGTCAATTGGGTTCTTAGAAATCTAAATGTGACTACTCATTTATTAACTAAAAATGTTCTATTTCACATATTTGTATTTGGAGATTTTCTTCACCATCTTTTCTTTTTGCTGTAATTGCTATGGATCTATCTTCAACTTAATAAAATTTTCAGTTTTCTATAAAAAAAAAAAAAACAATTGAGGAGAAAATAATGCAAAGTATTATTAACTAAAACTTTTTTAGTTCCATGAGATCCAATAGTTAATATTAAATAGCACTGATTGTGTTGGTACAATTAAATAGCAGTTATTGGGATCTGTTGCGACGGTTAATTGTTATGAAGCATACCCATGCCACGGCTAATTGTATTGCCAGAAATTATAGGACTGCAGGAAATATCTTAAATATGACCCATCACTTGAAAATTGAGAAAAAAAAATTGTTGGAAAGATCAGTTAATTTAGACCCTAGCAATGATCCCTATTAAGTTTATTTAGCTGGAAAATGCCAACGATATCTATTAAGACGATTACATCTATAGCATCATTCTGTAAGGATTTCTTCAATTTGACATGAAACATATGGTTTGGATTTAAATAATAAACCATAATGCCTTTTGGAATCTAATTTACATAGGGTTTGCTCTCGATTGATTATTTTAACTGATTATAAATTTTGATTTTAGACAGTCAGTTTTTGTGATGTTCATGGTTGATTTTATATTTTGATTATAGATTTTTTAATGACAAAGAAAATTTAAAATCTATAATCACTTGGAGAATAGTTTTTCCTCATTCTTATTATTTTCTATAATCAATTAAAATCTATATTCAAATTTTGTAAAATCTAAAATAACCGAGAACAAGGCCATAAATAGACAGACAATTAAGAAATAATTGAAGAGCTTATCTAAAGAATGTGTTAAAAGACGTATTAATAAGGAATGTTCCAAAGAAATTTTAGTCAACTAAAGTAAAATGTACTGCAATGACTAAGCAATTCTTTTTCTGGTTTAGCTTTGAAATTATAGCTCAGGACCGAAATTAGATGGTGATACTGATAATTAACTTACTTGATATAGAAAGACCATAAAATCGATCCTTTCGCGTCTGGAAATCCAACCCAAGCAAAATTTGACTTGGTAAACTTCCTCAAAATTGAGCATTTATGGATACAAATCAATTGCGCTTGAGTTCTCTTTCACCATCGCAAAAATTTCTACATAGGACACAAACCTTTTATGCAAGTTGGTCCAGATACAACAAATATGTGATTCTTGTTTTTATATTTTCTTTTTTTTTTTTTTTTGGTTCAAAGAAGTACTTGAGATCCATTGCATAGAACGCGTGGACCGTGTAGTCACGCTTACTACAAGATATATATTACCAGTCTGCTTTCAAAATTCAGTTATAACTCAATACAAGTGACAGTCCAAATTTAAGTTTGAAATTTTATGAATTAGAGGTTTTAGCTTTTCATTTTTCATCCTCTTTTTTCACTTCTCAAATTTCACCTGTGAACTATTTCTTGCAAAAAAAATTAAAATAAAAAAGTGGCAGTCCAAATCTCCATAAGAACCTTTTATTCTGTTGGCATAATCCCCAAGGCCCCTTCTGCCCTCCAATTCCAAAGCCCCTAGTAATCAAAAAAGGGACTGTCTATATTACTATGATTAATGACCATATCATTGGTTCCACCTGTATTGAGTTCATTCATAGTATGCCAAACAAATTGTCACCAAAAAACAAAAAGGTTCCAAAATAAAAAAGACCCAATTTACGGTCTTTAGATTTGAATCAAAAGAAATCCAATCCAGGTGCATGTATGTATACACACATTATTATTTATGTATACATGGGTCTGAATAGGGTCTGATTTGAATGTGAGTTTGGGTATGATTCATAGAAAACCAAATCCTACGCAAATCCCTGACTCTTTTATCGGGTCTAGATCTGGGTAGAATTTTGATTTAAAAAATTAAATCCAAATTCTATCCAATTATATAGGATCTGGATTTAATTTGGATAAGATCTGACCTATTGAAATACCCAGTCTTCTTATTTATTCTTTGAATAGTCTCCTTACAATGGAATAATTCTACAGAAATCAGAGAAGAGGAAACTACTGGAGAAAGATTTTATGGAATTTAATTTAAGCTCTAATTGAAACAACACGCAAGGTTTGACAAACTTCAAATTATTGAGTTCACATATTGTATTACTCCTTTGTAGTCGTTGAACATGCACATGCCTTGACAATTGATGTACAGTAAAAATCATAATATGAAAAAGTGTCTATTGTGTCTTCTATGATTCTACACTGTAATCTAATCAATTGGCATAGTTTGAATCAAAATAGTATCTTCCTCGTATTATTCATGAAGAACAGCAAAAAAGACATTTAAAAATAAAAAAGAAGTAATGAGATTCTTTACCGACTATGATGAAGAGAAGAACAATCGTAGTTGCAAAACTAGAGTAACTCCTCATGGTTTGCTGTGGGATTTAAGAGGCTGCAGTGTAGAATTTTCAAGTGCAAAAGAAGTTGACAAATTAACATCTAGTCACACTCATATATAGGTGAGTTAACCAAGAAAAAAGTTAAACCTATTTTCTTAATTTGCGCCTTCTACCGCGAATTTAATATCATTAATTCCTTTTGTGTGGATTCAATCTAAAAGTAGGTTTTTCTCAAAAAAAAAGATTAGTCCTTAACAACCGACTTTTCCAAACATTACCAAAAAATTAGGTGTGATCATGGTTAAAATTTCTTAACTTCACCAAAATTATAGTGAACAATTAAAATGCAAAAAGAATTCCACTCACATATAAGAACTAGTGATCTTTTCTTTTGGTCCACGTGATAATCCAAGATGTTACAAATGCTTATATTTTATCACATATGACATATTAACTAATTTCCCTTCTTTTTGATCCGCACATACAAATGCTGAACATGAAACCTAAAAAGCCAGAAGATTAGACATGAAGTTTAGTAATTAGTGTCCAGGAAAGTAAGAGGAATCTTCCCTCTGTGCTTCCTTTTTATGCCATTATACAAATGTGGAGTTGCTAAGGCTACATGAGTTGTTGAGGGAAATTTTTTGTTCCTTTTACAGAGGTGCGACTAAATGGAATTACTAATATTTTTTTGCTCTAAAGTGGATTTTGCTTAAGACTTGTCCAAAGTTGCATAGGTGCTTGAGGACTATTAAATAAATAATTAGGACAGTTGATTTGTATACTTTCAGAAATTCAAGTCCTGAATACTATAAAATACCCTTTGCTGGACATGCACAAAACCACCAAGTTAACTCTCTTATGAAGTCAGTTGTCTCTCACTGTTCAACTTCAATTATTTGTTTCCAAATACTACTAAGCTCTAAGAAATAATGGCTCCAGCAATGTCAATTGCATCCAACTCAGGGGATGTTATTGATTTTGCTGTGAATGAAGGACATGGAGGGTCTTGCAGAATTGAGCCTAAACGCCTTGTCAGCTGCTGTTTTTCTCCAAGATTGAGTGTTGCCAAAGGGGTTTTGAAGTAGTACATAGCACATCAAGTTCCAAGTGTCTCGTTATTTCATGTAGTACATAGCTTATGTTTTACAGAATCAAAGGGAATAGACGAATTTGAGTTCCTGACAACATGCATCCAATGCAATATATAATGCCCTCGAGCTAATAGAATACTACGACATGTGTCAACAACATTGAATTCCAGAATTTCATATTATTGCAAATTGTATCTTGTCCTTTCCACCATGAGCTTTTGTGAAGAAATGAGCTGCATAATCTGAGTAGAGAACTTTTTTATAAAGTGGTTTTTCTCCACTACTCTCAAGCACTTCTTCAAGGGGACCAATTATTGCAGAAGGTTCTGGGCCTGCAAAAAATGGTGCTGAAATCCTATTATGATGTTTGTTAACAGTAACGCAATGTTCGATGCTCCTATATCTTCCATTGCTGATAATTTCTAATGCGTCGCCAATGTTTATCACTAGAGCTCCATCAATTGGAGAGACATATATCCAAGAATCATTTTCTAGTTTTCGAACATAAAGCCCTCCAATGACATCCTGAGGAAGGATACTAATCGTTGATAAATCCGAATGGCATCCTATGCCAATAGTAAGCTCAGGTTCGGGACATTTGGGGTAGTAATTTAAGTTAACTTTTTTTGAACCCATAAGCATTGATTCTTTACTTTTGTCAATCTCTGTGACGTTCAATCGCTTCATTAGCATTCCGAGAAGTCTCTTGGCAAGTAATTCACATGGCTTTATGTAGTCAAGTACTTGATTCCTGAAATCAAGCAAACGCACATATTTTATGAGATTTATCAGGTCAATAATAGCCTAGTGCCAAGCATGTGATTGCAAAATGTGTTTGAAAACTCTTTTAGAAATTTAGTTGTTGAAACAGAAGAATTAAAATGAATAGGATTTAAGGTCAAGGTTTTGAGACAGCTTGAGGCAGGGTAATGAAAGCAAAAAATGATCCTGGCAAATGAAAATTGAATTCGCATTTAGGGTCGATCAAGAATCAGCAACATGACTTGACGGTTTCAGGTCGTATGAAAAATTGCATTGTATGACAGGCCAAGAATATTGCTCTGTGCTTATATTCTATTTTTGGTAACTACCTGCAGATTGGAGGCCAAAAAGATTGAGCCTCTTCGTCCGAAACATAGAGAAAGGTAAGTTTGTCGTGCCACTCCATAGCAGTCTCTATTTCCGGAACAAAGCTTGTTCTGAGAAAGACATTCGTGGTCGGAGAGTTCTTTTTGTTGTACTTCATCTTCTCCTTTGGTGGCAACTCAAAGAATCTATGAGTTGCATCCATCACACTTTGAAGTATTTCAGCAGGGATCCCAAGATTGATAATTTGAAAGAATCCCCATTTCTCTGCCGCATCACAAACTATATCTGCAACCTTAGGATCGTTCCAATTTGAAATATCAATCACAGGTATGGATTCTTCCAAGATTAAGGTGTGCTCAGTGAACCGTTCTTCAGGTGGTTGAATGAATTGTTTTGGTAGAGTTTTGAGATTCATGTCTGACAAACCTTTGACTCCATAACCTTCATCTATGGTTAGTGCTTTGACATCAAATGAGTCTAAATCTATTGCTGTTGCTGTTTGAGCCATTGGAAGTTTCAAAACTAGGAGATGGAGCATACAAAGTAGAGGGCGTGGGATTTCATGTGGTTCTGGCTGAAATTTATAGGCCAAGTTACGAGTTGGAAATTAAGACCAAATTTATGGCTGAAATTTTTGTTGAGAAGCTATGTAGTTGTCCTCAAGCAACTAATGACAATATTTGATTGGATTTGTAACCGGATGCTCAAGTCAAGTTTAAAACTTTAAATACACATGGCATAAATATCTTGCTTGGACAGATACATTTTAAGAAAAAAAATTAGACCTTTTTTTTGAAGCAGAAAAAATTTTAGACCTTGACACGGTGTCCAATTATTTATTTTTTTTATTTTTTAACCATCTTTTTACATACAAATGCTTTGCTTCTCAAAAAGTACTGTTTGTGTCATTTTTGTAAAAGCCCCTTAGAGCTCCTAAAAAATTAAAAATGCCATCGAAATTTCTCAGAAACATTTTTATCCAATTGTGAATTGCCAAATTTACTCTGTGAACAACAACAACAAAGTCATGGTCATGCTCTTGATTGAAGTAAACGAAAATTTCAGAAATGCAATGTCCTGCGAACATTATTAATGTGACCCATCATTTTGTGCAGCCGTAGCGTCCGGATAGCTTGGAAATGCACTTGCTGCTTCAACAACTGACACAAATAAACTGTTCCTCATTCCTCCTGCATGAGTCATGGCTAAGTATCTCACAAACAGAAAAATTCGAGATCATACTAGTAAAGTATGATGGTTCTCTTTCCTTTTTCAATTATCCAAGCACCAAGAGTAGTGCTGCAAACGAGTTAAGTCGAATCGAACTTTGATCTAATTGAGTCAATAATTGAGTCGAGTCTCGACTCAATTTTACCAAATTCGAATTCAAGCTCCACCTCAAATTTGAGCCGAGTCGAACTCGAGCTCGAGCCTACTGGAGCTTAAAAAAATAATTATTTTATTTTAAAATGAATAAAATAGTAAATTTTCCTTAATAAATAATAAAATTTTATGGATATATATATATATATGTGTGTGTAATTTTACTATTAAAATAAATACGTGTGTGTGTAATCGAGTTGCTCGCGAACTAACAAGTTAAGTTTTTTTTGTGCTCGATCTCGACTTGGACACTTTGGGTTCAATGTCGATCGAATTCGAGTCAAACTTTAACCGAGCCAATTCACGGGCTCTCGCGAATGGCTTGATTCATTTGATGCCCTAATCAAGAGGACAAACTACTGTTAGTATCTATATAGTTCTTTATTTTTTCCTTCTTTTTTAGGCATCTACTTCAGAATTTGTCTATCATGGAAAGGACCAAAAAGGACCTCGTGATGTAAAGGACACAGATGAATTTGCTAAGATATGAGATGTTTAACATACATTCTTTGTTAGAAATTGATATACATCATGTGAGGGAGATATAGCGAACACCCATTATAGAGAGAAAAAACTGTGCTTACTTAATCTTTTCAATGCCTTGTCTTTATTTGATTGATAAGTAGTTCACTAAACTGGATATTAAAGTTTGAAATGCATTGGAAAACCAATTAGGAGTACATGTCTTCACATAGAGCTCTTGGAACGTTCCATGCAGGATAAAAAGCAAAAGTTCAAATGACTTTTGAAGCCCTCGGTGAAGAGAAATACAAAATTAAAGAACTTTTCAAGTGTTTCAGTGAAGAAAAATACAACATTAAAGGCACCAAGGATGATAATTGTATGAGACTATCCAGCGAAATCAAGGCTAACAAACTTTCTCATTTTAGTTTAAACCCACCTTTCCCAAAAAATAGGCTGGGCTTTGACTCCGTCATTGGAGCAACCACTAGCAATCTGCCCTTCCCAAATTTACTTAGTTATGGCCGGCTAAAGCCTAATACTAGTAATTTAATTGCAATCTGCTGGAGAATCAGCTTTCAACTGGAATTAGATCAAGCAAGGTGTCAATTGGCAATTTAATTCTTATGTATGAACATGATCTGAGAGCTGAAAAGCAATGTGATGTCAGTGCATTAGTGGATGGATCCTTTGTTAAAGCAACCAGAAAGGGTGTGATCAGGTTCATAATACAGAAACCAGGTGGCAAAGTAGCTAAGCGGGTATAAACTTTTTTTCTTTTTGCCAGCAGCGATACATTGTATAACCTATTCTATCCTAATCTAGAGGGAGGGGGAGCCCAAGGAGGCTTGTGTGTTATGACTAGTAGATATACAGACCCAACTAAACCAAGAGAGTGCTATGGCACTACCCTTAGATTTTTTTTGCTGCAGGAGAGGTTTGAACCCTCATCTACAGCCCAAGAAGGGACTCAGGTCCCTCCCTGGTGGCCACTGAGCTAAGCTCAGTGGTTACTAAGCCGGGTATAAACAGAAGTCAGCTTTTCAAGTTAGAGGCAACAGCAGGCTTAGAGGCAATGACTTGTGCAAGGATGCTAGGCAATGCATCCATATGTACAAAAACAGACTGTAATGGCCTACTACATCATTTGCAAAGTTCAAAACTAGAGACCTCTCCTTTGGAAGCTAGATCAGTACTTAATGACATCCTAGTCTTATCTCATAATTTTGATCCTGTCATTTTTGTCAAAGTAGAAAGGAATCTGATAATGAGAGCTCATGAATTACCTAATTTAGCTAGAGGGAATGACTTCGAATGTAATGACTTTTCCAGTTGTAATATGAACTAATGGAAACGATGTTTGTGTTGTGTTAAAAAAAAAAAAGAAAAAAAATTTCACATATTCCTTTCATAGAAATTTTGAAGTAAAAAAAACTATTTCTTCACTGTTCAATCTTTTTTGCTTAGAGAAGAGTTAACTATTTCTTCAATGTTAACACATTACTATCGACAAAAATAGGTAGCATTTCCACATATTTCTCAGTATCATCTACAGAGGCAATATCAACTTCCAACAGGTTTAAATACATTTTCATTTTTAAGAATCCATCACTGGATTACTTTCTTTATATATCCATGATCTTTATACCAAAAGAAAAAAAAAAGAACAAAATCGATGACTTGGGTCAAGGCGGGCGACATCACCTCGGCCCAAAATCCCACAATCCCAAATTGCCAAGGCACATTTGCTATCAACACCAAAACCTAGCCTTGCAACCATAAGTAACGAACAAAACGATGACAGATAAATGTTAAACTAAAACTTGGTCATGTCCTAAGTGATTTCAGATTGTACTTGAGCAAGAAAGAAGGGTATTCAATTGTTGAAAATCCAGAAAGGAACTGATAGAAGTGATTTGAGTTTTTCTTTCTATTTGGACATGAAAAGTAACTAAAGAAAGACCACCAAATCTCAGAAGTTTCTAAAACCAAATACACAAGCAAGGTGGAAGAATTCTTGTCATTTTATCTCTGAATTACTAAAAGTAGCCAAATGCATATTGTACAATAAGATGTCACCTCCTTATAGACAAATTTGGTCCAACTTTACCAAATTTAAGAGGGGGAAAAAGCTATGCAGTAAAATTGCTAGTCAAAAGGCCCCCCATCTGATAAGTAATGGAAAATGACCATAAAGGACTGTTGTGAGACAATTTCCATAAAAATCTACAGATCCAATTATTGAATTATCTCAAATTACACAAAAACATTGAAATATCATTCTGGACTTTACTCAACATAGGGTTACACGGAATGGCTGTTATTCAACATTTATTTAGACACTTGCAAACATAACGGCTGTACTAGAATACTTACCCACCGCTTATGGGAGGAATGATGGCCAATTCATCTCTATCTTTGACAATAACAGACTCTTCAATGTACTCTTCATTGAGAGCCAGGACCATACATCCTCGGATCTCTTTTAAACCAGGGAATTTGGCAATGACTTTATCTAAGCAATCAGAGGCACTACTACCAGATGAAACTTCAAATTGCATGTCACTTAAGCCAGTCAGATCTCTGGCCCTGGCGAAAAACAAAACCTTTATCTGAACTGATGCATTTTCCTTCCCGGTTTGTGAAACATCAAGATTTTCAATCTTGTTTCCTACTTCACATACAGCCATGGAAGAATGCTTCTATCAGTATCGCTTGGAGGGACCTGTCCAATTGGTTGATCTAGAAGTCGAAACCTTTGATAATGAAATATCAACCATTCAAATGATAAATTCTTCACAGTGTAGGGATTGGGGTTTCAGCACTTAATTACTATGACTGACAATTTAGATAGCCATAAAAATATAGGCAAACATTCTTCACAACAGAGCATGGGTGCGGGTGCTTCAAGTAGTTACTTGTTCATGACTGACATTTAGACATAGGGATTATATTTTTTATTGTTTACCAGTGTAGCTGGTTTATATTATGACTCAATACAAGCCAGATTCTGTTCAGAATTTGAAAATTTTGGCAGATTGAATCTTGTCAGTTTGGTTGACAGGGAACCATAAACTTGAATTAGAACTATGATCTCCAAATTTTGAAGGATTACTTCCCCCAGTAAAAGCATGAACTTTGCACAAAAAGAATCAACTCAAACAAGAGAGCAAAACCCACGCAAATTTTTAATTATAACACAACAGCAGATAACAAGCACCAAAACAACATTATCCATCAAAGGGAAAGCTAATTTTTGTGCCCTGTCATCATGTTCAAACTTCAAAGCCAAATTAGAAGCATTTTGCTTAAGAATCCAGGAAAAATAATTCCATTACCTGGATAGTTCTCCCACTAGCGTCCAGAAATTCCAATCTGACAGCACCAACACAAGCACTAGGACTTCTAATGCTGAAAGCCAACCGCACTAAAGCAAACAATTTATGAATTTAGATAATAAACAACAATAATTAAAAAAACAAATCAGTATTATCAATTTATGCCAAAAAAGAAAAGATAAAGAAGATTTCGGTACCCACAACCCTGCAACCCAGATGCCCACCCTTTGGAAATTAAAGAAAAGAATTCAGCTGCATATAAAACAAAACTAATTCAGTATTTAATTTTCTTCTCGACAGAACTATAAAAATTGAGGTTCAACTCCAGATTACCTGAATATGTACAACCACATTTTGATAGCATTCTTACTGCAAGAATCAATTCACAACTTCATGGTACACACTATCTTTGTCTAAATAACATTTTTGTCAAAACAAAGTATGCTGCAATATCCTAACAGTAAAAGCAGCCAAAGGTGCAAGAAAATAAAGCATGAGTAGTTTCAAGAAATCTGAAAGCAGAAGTTTAAGTTGTCAAGCGTTTCTAACACTATCATCTTATCCTAGAAAATCATAATGATGAAGGCTAGCATCATGTGAGAACCAAAGATTTAAGAAGGTGGAGAAAACAGTGACAGAGGGATGTCAACCTAAACAGAGGAAGTGAATTTCATTTTAAGAATTATGTCCAGAGAATATATCGCATACGACATACAGATGCTGACCAAATTAACCGACAACAGCTGAGGTGAAAAACAGATCCTCACCGTTGTCAGAGGTGCAAGGTGTACTGGGGCATAAAAGTACAAACAGTACGCATGATTGAAGCACACATGATGAATACAAACAGCAGATATAAATTTCTTCATTTATGTTCGGGGTAATCAGTCACTACCTGGTGCACTACCTGGTGCAATCACTAAATTTCTATGCTTATGCTAACAAAAAATAGTAATTAACAAGTAGTAAGCACAACAATGGCAAAGCAAATATCCAAATCCCATACCAATAACCATTTGGATTCACACCCTTATATAAATAACCAGAACCACAAAGAAGTTCTGATTAAGAAACTCAAACGATTCAAAACAAAGGAAGACTTAAACTGCAATGTCAGCACTATTGAATCAACAAGTTGCAGTAAATTGTGAAACAATTTGAAAATTCTATGATGCATAACCGAACAAATGCAGTGCAGAAATTTCAGTGCTATATCCCACCGACCAATCAAAATACATCATTCATCATTTCGACAACTCGAAAGCCAGAAATGCAGCTGTCATGGAATTCAAGAATTTTTATATACAACAAAAGATGACCAAAACCACTACAATTGGAAGCCGTAACAGATGAAAAAAGCAAGTGCCTTTTCGACATTGAATAAGAGATAAAGCAAAGACTCAACAGAGGTGAAAGTTCAAACAAAATTCTCAATCAGAAATTACAGTCAAATCTCTATAATTTAGCCAAATTTCAGATAGACAAAGTTCAAGAAACAACTTAGTTTCATAACATCCATAAACCAAGTAAAAAAATGACGGTCGGGGATCTCTCAAGGATCAATTTACACTCATTGGATACCAAAATTTCAAACAGGAAGAACCCTAAAAAACCCAAAACTGAGTGCAAATTATTTGCCTGCAATACTCTAGTAATACTAAAAATTAAAGAAAGGAATGAATTGAACTAATTAGTTAATAGATATCTACCTTAGATGAAATTCTCAATTGCTTATCTCTCCTCTGCTGGAAGTCAAAAAGTTGCTTGATTTTTTCTCCTTCTGGGCCAGCTAGAACGAGAGGAGCAAGATGGCAGTATAGAGTTTTTGGGATAATTTCAGAAACCCCCCTTGAGGTTTCTTATAATATCACTTAACATCTCTATAGTTTTAAAAATCTCACTTATCTCCCTTAGATTGACAATTTTTGTAACATTTTATCCCTTTGAAGAAAAGCAAGAGAGAAAATTTGATTTTCAATACTATTCTTATGTTATCCTATTTTTAAAACTTATATCAATGATGAAAATTAAAATAAAGCTAAAAAGTAATGTTAAAAATGTTTAGAAATTGCCCATGTTGTTTTCACAAAAAAAAAAAACATAGGCAATTTTTATATATTTTATCGTGTCTTTATTTTTTGATTAATTGTTTTAATACTAGCTTATTTATAAATTTTTTTTAATATAAAAAGGCTTTACATGCAAACCACACGTATAAAAAAGGTTATTTTAATTTTTAGTACAACTTGTATTATATCATGTATTAAAATATTTCTTGAATACATTGCTTGATTTCCTTAAATTCGTCCTGCAAAATTTTTTAAGATGTAAATAACTTACCAAAATCTTACTTAACCACTTTTTTTGTTGTCCCACCAAACAAGTCAGAGCTTCGGTGCAAATTGGAGATGACGAATATACCTTCTTGCTTTGTTTATGCCTTTATGGACTGTATTATGAAGTGGATCTTGAAACACCCATCCAATGCCTGCTGAACAGTCATGGATTGAGAACGATCCATCAACTAAACCATCTCCATTACAAGCAACCGTGTAATTTTGGATATCAGCTGATTCTTGAAGGGAAAAAAACCACATATTTCTCTAGGAATTATGCCACTGAGTTGAAGAGCTCCTAACTCGGAGATCAAAACAATTCCTTTCGAAAGGAAGCTTGACCTGAAATTGAACAATGCACTGCTTGCAAATTTTGCAGAGGTTCAAACGCTCTGTCTTCCCATATCATCTGATTTCTTGCTAGCTTAAATTTGCTATAGGATGTGTGTCGACGAAGTAACTAGTACTATATAGTACTTGGCATCTACTATGGTTTTTGATGTTAAAAAATTCAGTGAGTTTTTATTTTGTCATCTTTTATCCCCAACTAGGGCACCAAAAGCCATGACATCTTTTATTATATTATATTTTATTTTATTTTGTCAAAACGTCAACGATCTACACCTATTCGTAATTTTATGGGAAAGGAACATATCCAATTGAATCATTGGAAACTAGAAATAACTAAACAGTCACATAAAATGGCAATTGATAACATCTTTTATCCCAAAAAAAAAAACAAAAAAATGCATTAGTTATCTGTTACGGCTCTGACAACTGTATATAACTACCTATTTAGTACAAGAAACATATAACAGACAACTAGACATAAATCAGCATTTAACCTATAAAATGCAAATCTTTTATCAAAAATACAAACTTACTTTTAATAAATTAATTTTTACAAATAAAACTTGGGTGCGTTTGATGAAACTGAAGTCTGAAATCTGAAATCTGAAGTTTCAATCCATTAAATTATTGAATTGTTAAGTATTAAATCTAATACATTTGAGTGCATATCACATACATTCAATGATAAATGAATAGTTTATTACTTAGTCTTGGAAGCAAATTTTACCTAAAAAATTCAGTGGCACCGCACCTAATTAATTCACATATTCAATTTTTTGTTATTGAATATATTAAGATCTGAATAGTATTAGCAAATAATTTATTTTGTTCCATTGCCAAAACTAATAGTAAAACAACGTCATCAAGCAAATGAAAAACCGCCGTTGCTTCCCTTCAAAGAAGAAGACTAGACTAACAGAGTAGCCCATACCATTCCCATCTCAGCTACAATCCTATGCTATAACTTCCATAGCTCCACTTTTGCTTCTCTCTCTCTCACACACACACGCAGTAGATAGACTCAGTTAATTTGGTGCAGATTCGGAGGAGAAAAAGAGAAAAGGAAAAGAAGGTAGACAGAAAGAAAGATATCTTTTACGATCCCAAAACCCTAGATCACTTTCTAATTACTTGATTATTTCTTTTTTATTCGTTTCATTTGGATTCTTGTTCTAATTGAGTTACTTAAATTCGAGAGTTTTTGGTTTAATTTGATTATTGTTGTGGTTATTGTCTTCGCAGGTTTCATTTTCACTTGGATTTGGTCAGCAGTTTTCGTTGAATCCATATCGGCTTTTGTATTTCAATCGGAAAAATGGTGTCCTTTGAGATGAACGATATTAAAAGTGAGTTTTTTTTAGATGAACGATATTTTGTTATTCTTTTGCATTTAATTGAATGATTTGTGCTCTGGTTTAGTGGCACGAGACGAAATTGATATCTGGTGGTTTAGGATTTATGTGGATTTTAGTTGCAAATGCTGTATTTAGGTTATCCATATCCAATTGGTCTGTTAATCGGTATATTTAGCAAGTTTGGATACGAAAATTTGATAGCGGGTGCCTTCTCTTCTTCTTCTTCTTCTTCTTTGTTGATTGTTTGAGCTACTATTTCTAGTTTTCAACTTCATGAAAGTGAAATAGGTAATATGTCGGGTACAAAAATCTGAAATTGTGATTGACTTGACATGGTGTAGAGGAAGCTTGAAGTCAATCTCAAATTTATGGGCAGTGTAAGTTTAATGAAATGTTGGAATAGTGATTATTTCCTTGAAAGATGCTAGCTTTAGTACTTCGGGTGGATACCTGGGATGAGTTCGATGGTATATGTACAAAGGTTGAAGCTTGGGATGCTAGGTTTATGGGCAGTTGAAGCCTAAAGGAGTATTGAGGCTGAATATCTGCTAACAGTAGCGTTTTATGAATACATGGTATATGCAGTCAATTCAGCGGATTGATTTTCTCTACATGGCTAGTTTTAGTAGTGCTGTGACATTGCCAAATCTGTATGAGGACAAGCAAATTTTGGATCACAAATTGATTTGCAGCTGATTCTGGACAAGCATTTTCTTCCTTTTGTTTGACAGTGAAGAGATGATTTGATTAATTGTACAAAGGTCATCAACGATCTGTGAAGTAATTTTGAAGAGAAAACTCATAGTAGTTTCAGTTAATCGTACAATCATGTTTTATGGAGGGTTTAGTGAACTATCAGTTAAAGTGCTGTGCTTTTTGGTTAGTAGAGTCATGCACTCACAAACACTCTCACACAAATGCACACTTCCTTTAGATGTTTAATCTATGGCTTCTAAAGTGATATTATGCTGAAGTTGTATGTTTGTAGCTTTACTGCTTAATAACTTCAGAAATCAAGCATACTTCAGTTCATTAATACAACTTGCAAACTTGATACAAATATGAGAAAGTAGCATTTTGTTGATAAGAACTTACTTCAACTGGTCTAGTACCTTTCATGTTCTTGGATAAATTTATAAGCTGAAAGAAAATATAGATAGAGTTCGAATATGTTCATGAAAGAAAATATAGTGAAAAAACGAGAGGGTAAGTGGATGAATAAGGGAAGCTTTGCAAGTGAGAAAAAGCTTGTGTTAATGTAAATGTTTGACTGGAATAGTTTAGACTACAAAGCTATTGGGAAAGTTATTTATCTTCCTGTTCGCTTACCTTTGAAGGAACAATTAGATTTCAGAGTATACCTGTACAATTGGTGACTTCAGGCTTGAAGACTTTACTAGTTTTGTCCAAGTATAGCATTTCTTTTGCATGCTTTGCCTAATATATATTATTTAAAAACTTGATCTGGCACTTTTAATTCAGTGAAGGGTGGAAGGGACTTTAATCAAGAATTTTAGTGGGTTCAATTGTAAGTGCAACTTCTAAGAGCTTGAACTCATTAAGGCTAATGAGCTACAATGCGAAGGGGCAGGTCGTTGTGTGTGTGTGTTTTTGGGTTTTTGTTTTTGTTTTTTTTTTTTTGGGGGGGGGGGGTGGTGTTGCAGTGTGCTTCACTTTCCCATCGTCAAATATATACACCACCAATAAGGGCCATGATGAGCTGGCTGTGTAAATGTTTGGTTATTATTCTCTTTTTGTGAAGGTCTGACTTTCATTCTTGGTATTGCAACTGAGCTTCTTAATTACTTGTCAAGATGCATTTTAGATACTTTGTTGCACCTTTGCGGTTTTAAAAACTTGTGTTGCTGTTCTGAAACAGAGATTGGCCTGGGATTGACGGGATTTGGGGTTTTCTTCTCATTCCTGGGGGTCATTTTCTTCTTTGACAAGGGGCTAATTGCAATGGGAAATGTAAGTAAAATAGTTGTTTACCGTATTTTCCTTGCTTTGTGCCTCTTTCATAGTCTTTGCCATTTTGCTTAAAACATTTCTTATCACCTTGAATCAGATCCTTTTCTTTTCTGGGGTTACATTGACCATTGGGTTGAAGTCATCTATGCAATTCTTCACGAAGCGTGCCAATTATAAGGTTTGAAGTACTTTCCTGTCTGTGTTAGGTTTCTCAACTTGTGTATTATTTCTTACTGGTTGAGTTTGTATTTGGTTATTCAATAGGGAACAATATCATTTGGTGCTGGATTTTTCTTGGTTATCATAGGCTGGCCAATATTAGGAATCATCTTGGAGGCTTATGGGTTCGTTGTGCTCTTCAGGTTTGTTGGACTGCCTCTGGCCTTTAATGGTAATTTGATCTTATTAGCAGTTATTGGTTTCTCATAAGGTACCTCTTGCAGTGGGTTTTGGCCGACACTGGCAGTTTTTCTTCAAAAGATACCCATTCTTGGTTGGGTGTTTCAGCAGCCATATATTAGATCGGTAAGTTCTGTTTGCAGACTAGGTGTGTTGCAAAATATTTTTTTAGAAGATACAGCATGATAAGAAATTTCAGTGAAAAGGATATGTGGTGCAAGATTTTGGCTGCATGTTCACCAATGTTAGTATTCTTTTGGGTATGCCTTGTGTTATTTAACATCTATATAGCTTATTTTATCATGCATGTGGACTAATACAATTATGATAAATGCTTAAGGGCAACTCTGTGTGCCTAACTCTTTTGCTTACTGCCAACACTCAAAGAGTGTTCTGTGCATTACGATTTTGAAGCCGATTCTCTTTTTTATTTCTTCTTTTTACTTGCGGGAAGAAATAATTTCCGGGCGCTGAGTGCGTTCAAGAGGATGAAGAATCTATTGGTAGTCAATTATGAATTCTGTTTCAATATCTAAGTTTTATACAATGATTTTCCTGACTTACACTTATTTACAACCCCTTGCAAAAGGAAACAGTGGAACTGTGAAAGAGGACCTGATTTTTGATCAACCCATTTGATCACATGTTTTCGTCATTTTTAAGGCACACATTTGCGTTCTAATTGTTCAATTTTCGGAGTTGTGTATATGACAATTTGAGTTGTGTTAGGAGGATCAAAGCAAAGCATAATGTAATAAAGTTGTATTATGCAGTCCTTAAAAATTTAGGGATGTTTATGGCAATGACTAACTTCATAAGTAATTTATGGCTAGTGTAAGAGATTCGACTATTAGAAAGTGAGCTGGCTGACATTTGAGTGATATCCATTAAATTGTGCAATGCAACTTTTCACTTTATTATTCATAGAAAATTGAGAAATGTTGAGCTTTTAGCACTGTTAAACATGTTGATATTTGATATGCATCTATGAAGTCCTCGTTGTGTGTGAAGGCGTGATAAGAGTGATGATGATTGTCACCTGGGATGCTGCTTCTTTGATAGTGATCGCAACCATGTTCTTTTGAATTAACTTCCTGGATTTTCATGAACCCAAAGCTTCGCACTCTTGCCTTGAGGACTCTAGCTTCCTTCTACATCCTCTAAAAGAAGAGATAAAATTTAAGAGAAGTAACATGGAAAGGATGTTCTTTTGTCTAAATGTATGACTGGTGAAAAGATTAGTTTAACTTTTACCAATTTTGTATTTTAGGCATCTTCCTTTTAAATTCGTTCAGAACTGCGATCTTGAGTCTTGCATTTTTTTTTATTATTTTTGTATTCCAAATGGGGGTTTTATGTTTTGTTGTTGGTTTTGTTTACCCTTTTTTCTCTTCTTTTTTTTTTTTTTTAAATGCTTCAGAGATGCATTAATCATTAGGGAAAAAAGATTCTTTTGAATGATATGAATGAAGTTGTGTGTTTTAGCTGCCATTTGATGTTAGAGAATCATATTTTCATAATTACTCTTCTGTTCTCTCACTCTGTTTATGTTGAAATTTTTTTTGTAAAGTTCCTTTCTTTGTTTCATTTTTAAAGATCTGTTTCTGTTCTTGTCCTTATTGGAGTGTTTAAACATATGCATGTGCAATGTTAGTAGATTATATCTGAATTTGCTAGTTCCTCTGTGCAGTTCTTTGATCGCTATCGTGGCAAGAGAGTTCCTGTTTAGTCATCATGCTGGCATGACAGAATCATGATAGCTGTTGGCCTGTGTTTAGGGTGTTGTAAAATACTGAAGGATTAGCACTTCCCTCGTCGAGGATAAGATAGCACTACCAGTTCTCTCTGCAAATATATGGGGATCTAGTAGACCACATTGTTTTATTCTTGGCTCTTTAGGTAAAAATGTGATATTTTTTACTTTTTCTCTCTTTTTAGGGCGTGGGAGGAAGCATGATATGTTCTGATATTTTGAGGGGGCTTGCTATATCTTTAATTGATTTCCTCGAAGGTGTTTTTAGGTTGTGAACAAGCTGTGAATTTTCAATGTCTTACATCTTTTGAGGTAGAGCTGTACAAGCTAAATAGCCAAACCACCGTCTCTTTCCATGTGAAGTAGCTTTTTTTTTTTTTTTTCCCATTTTTTGGTTATAAAATGTATGATGTTTCCTCACATTTTGTTTATGATATGGCAAGGCATAAATTTTGTTTCCAGATTGGGTAGTTCAATTGGATACTGGAGCATCAGCAAGACCAATGGTTCTAACATTGGGCTAGTAGGATCAGACTTCCAGTTTGTGCATTTGGCAAAGTTATGCATATATTCTTACCCAAATAATGGTTATATAGCTTTAGATTATGAAAGTAAGGCATAGGTCGAATTTTTTTTTGGTTTTAATGCAAGTGGAAAGTCTCGAACTCGAAATTTTTTACTTACACTTCCTCCCCTTCCTCCAAACATAGGTTGATTTACTATGGCTTTCAGATGTTAAACTACAATTGTACCAATTTATCAGTCTAGTCTCTGTTTATAAGAAATTAAATCAAAGTATTAGCTTTTTATTGACTCTATGAGTACATACAAAGTACTATTACAAACACAAGCTGCCAGATTTGGTGGGTTCTAACACGAGATTGGCGTATCTACTTGGAGTTGAGAAAGATAATACACAAAGGTGAACGCTGTTTTGGGAAATGAATGTTGCAAGAAATCATATCCCACTAGAAGTGGTAACCACCATAATCAAAATGCAAACTTGAAAGCAACAACAAACAAAAAACATAGGTGAATTCACGAAGCTGACTGGTAGAAGTTTCATATTTGAGTTCCACGGCTGGCCTAAAGCTTGGATTGAATTTTTTCCACGGTTCTCCTATCAACCTGAAATGCCTTGGCTAGAATGTCTATTTCGATTGGTGGATGGATTTGATCCAAAGACAGAATTTGCAATGAATACTTCAAGAAATTAAGGGCAACAACGGGTACACTTCCTAGATTATACTGGAAGTGAATAAGTCCCATTGGAAAAACAAACACATCACCCTCGTTAACACTTCCTAGATTTTCTGGATTTGAAGTGACAAGACCTAAAAGAAGTGTGCCTTCAAGAGGGGGAAAGGGATGGATTAATTGGTACGAGAAAAGAGAGTGTAAGTGAAAATTCTCAGATTTGAGATCTTTCACATACACTAAAAGAAAAAAGTGCCAAAAAAAGGGGTGTGCCTTTAAGAATTGTAATAATCTATGATGATCTAGAGCATGGATGAAACTAGACCTTTCCAAAACTTTTAAATAATTAAGTTTTTCCCTTGAAAAGTTGAATTTTTTTTTTAAAATTTTTTTTTTTGTAAATTTAAACTTTTGCCTTGCAAAAAATTAAAAATTTCTCAAGTTATATACTTAAGTTTTAGTTGAATTAGGGTTTGCTCCCTCAACAGAAAATTTTCTAGTTCCGCCAATGATCTAGGGTGGCAGTGAGGACGATTAATTCCTCTAGGTCCTATATCAACGCGGGTGATTGAGGTGCCAAGAATATTCAGTCCTGGAAACACTTCCACCTTAACTATGGTGGTATTTCCCCCGAAAGCATTATTACTATTTCCAGCCTTATGCAATCCGCTGAAAGAAAAATCATCTACCGTAGCAAGGCTAGGATCCTTGCGGGCAAAGACCATGTACTCTCACTGAGATTATGCAAAAGAGCAAATCAGTGAGCGAAACTAGCTACATACCAAAACGAATCTAGTGTGTTTGGATATAGTAGCAGTATTATTTGAAATAATTACTGTAATACTTTTTGTGATGTGATGCATATGAGATATAGGATACGTAAGAGTATAAAAGAATGATTAATCTTCTATACATTGACAGTGTATACACTTTTATCATTGGATGCATAATACATAATTCGAATTTGAATTTGAAACCCAAATTTTGTATATGTGTTGTGCATCCAACTATGATAATATATACATTTTCAGTGTATATAAAATTTATTCATAAAATAATAGTTAAAAAATTGTATTATGATGCAAGTAAAATAATGTTTTGGAAAATCTTCTGCATCCAATTATCATGTTATTCCTTAATAGGTAGACTACAAAGCATGGAGCATATGCCCTCAATTCCAACCCCTTACTTCCCACTACAAATCTCATTTTTAATTCATTATATAACAGTTACAGCCCTGTATGCACATACCTACTTGAATCTAGGCTTGCAGATTCCTTCGACATCTCAAGTAATTGGAATCATCAATAACCAAGAATTGAAAAATCAACAAAAATAATATGTACGTTGATATGAGAGGGCATACCTGAACTTGTAGCTAGGGTCAAATGCAAAGCCAAAGTAAATGAAACTGGAAGCTATCAAACTTAAAAACGCAAAATGTCTTTAACCATTTGGAACTAGGAATTATTTAGCAAGCTTATAAATAATCTAAGCTAGCTTGGATAACAAAAGGATACAAGGGTAGAAAATTTTTGTGGCTGAAATGAAGTCGAGCTGGTGAGATACTTATAGATGAAGATGAAGAAGAGATTTGATTGAAAAGATTAGCAGGACATGATAGTTGAATCGGCTTGTTGATGTGCGGGACATATTGCTGGTTTGGTAGCAGGACAAATGATAAAAACAGGAAAAGCTCTAAGCCTTCAGAAGCAAAATCTGAGTGAAAAAACAAAATGAATTCTCCCCTGGAATATATAGGAAGAGGCAGAGCCATGCTTTGTAGAGGGTGGCAAATATTGCCTGACCTCAATTTTGCGAAATTAAAGAACAGGTTGGAAACCTTCACAAATGTTTATAATTTTCTTATAATTTACCACTCTCAAATTTCCTTTAATATTGCTCCCTATATTATGGGAAATCGTTATGTTGTCACCGCATTAACTTCCTCAAATAAGCAATTTCTTTTAGACGACCTCTCTAGTGTGGTACAATTGCTTTGGAGCTATTAAAACAAAAATTAATTAATAGAATAAGAAATGACTTCAAAAATTTTACTACCAAAAAATATTCATAGTAGAAACATAATCGTAAATGAGATGTTATGTTTGCGTAGTAACGACATCATATTAGGTTTACAATACTCTTGTAATGGTAATCGGTCTTTACTGCACCACTGTATATAAGTATATTCCTATTTATGGTGTATACACATATAGATACATAAAAGTTCTCATGTTAAATGATAAACATATTTATGTCCTGTACTATATATTGTCTTGGATCATAGTGCTTCAAACGTTGTACTCTAATTTGTGTTTCACTAATATTTGATAAAATATCACTAATATTTGAACTGATATTAGACAGCAACAAATACTGTTGCTGTTTTTGAGTCTACAGGTTCAAATATCAAATATCAAATATCAAGTTTTCCTGTAAAAACAAAATTAAGGTGAATATTAGAAACATGTCGAGCATTTCTCAAGATTAGTTGGTACCCGGTATCTGTGTCCAAATATATGTCTTCTATATCAACAATTTTGTATGAAACCTCATTTCCCATCCTAACATAGCCAACGTCTCCTTCGGTGTAAGTTGAGAAGAAATACCTCTAAGAAATAATATGATAGAATATACCTGAATCAACTACCTAATCACTGTCATAACAGATAATATTCACATGACCATCTGCACAGAACAGAAATATATCAGCATGAGCTGCCAAAATTGCTATAGTCTTCTTATCATCTTTTTCCTTCGCCTTACCTTTTTTTTTTTTTCTCAGATTGTTCCCATTTTAAAATTCTGCACTCCTTCATATAATGTCCATTCTTTTTGCAATAAAAGCATGCAATTTTTTTTGCGATTCAGTCCTGCTTCTAGATTTGTCATTCCTATTGTGAGGTTCTCTGTTTTTGCTTCTCCCCTTTCTTTCTTTCTTTTCAGTCACCAGGGCCTAGGACTCATAGACAATTTCTTGTTTCTTCTTCCTGAACTCTTCATTCATTATAGCCTCTTTTGCAATAGCCATGATCAACACAATATTGGGAGATGAATTACTGATGAAGACCACAATGATTTCTTAACTATCTGATAGTGAACTGAATAGTAAAAGAGCCTGCTCCTCATCATCCAAATACAAATTCAACGTAGCTGCCTGGTTTATCAATCCCTAAAAATTATTCAGGTGCTCAGTCATATCTTCCCTATATTTATATCTCATCTGAGTAATCTGCTTCAGACAATTAGCCTTGTTCAAATCGGTCTTCCGTTCATACATGCTCTCAAACTTTTTTCACAATATATCAGCTTTGGTGCTATTAGCAAAGTGTTGAAAGATACTTTGTCCAATCCACTTTCTAATATTACCAATAGTTTTTCCGTGCATAACTGTCCATTTATCATCACTCATGTCACTTGATTTAGCCACATGCCCTAGAACAGGATCAAACAAATCTTTACAGTACAAATAGTCTTCCATTCTGGGCTTCAAGTAGAATAATTAGTTGCATTTAATTTAGTGAAAATCGTTCAAAATGTTCCTTACATTTTGTAAGATGACTTTTTTCGTCCCTCATATTTTTAAAGTGTAATTTTACATCCCTTACAAATTCACATTGGTCAAATTTGATTTCTATCTATATTTTTGACTAGTTTTTTACCGTAATCCACCACGTGCCTTATATGTGATCATTTTTTAAGGGCAAAATTATCAAATTAAATTTTACATAATCCTATTCATAATCCCTCACATTTCACAAAATGAATTTTTTTTGTCCATAATATTTTACAAAATGAATTGTTTCGTCCCACACATTTTTCAAAATGGATTTTTCATCCCTCATTGATCATGTGTATGAATAGTTTTTTTTAAACTCATGTATATATCTATTTGATTTCATTTGAACAATACGAATAGTATGTAATATATCACTATTTGATTTCACCTAAATAGGTTAATCGTAGTTGTACACATGCTATTCAATAGATATATATAGAGGTTTAAAAGTAACAATTTTGTTTTAAACCTATATATATATATATATATATATATATATATATATGATTTCATCATGTGAACTTATTCAATATTTGTGGCCTTTCACTTTTGGTAATAATTTATTTATTGAGTTGTCTAATAAGACCATCTAATTAATGGGTTTTAACTCAAATTCTATAGTTGTGCTAAAAAATTGTAATTTAAATTTGAAATTTCTGCTCACCACTTTTAAAATTAACAGTTAAATTGCTTGCCTTGTGATTGTTTTAAAATTTGAAAGTATCAATCACTTACTTCTTTTTGTTATACTTTTTCTTTGTTTATTCTTTCTATCCAAATTTAATTCGATATAAACACTCGATAATGTTTAGGATTAAATGTTTTCTTTGTTTTCAATTTTTGAGTAAAAGAAAATAAATATGAGTGAAAAATTAACAATTTTTTTAAACCCATGTATATATTTATTTGATTTCAACTTAACAAATTGAATAGCATGTAATATATCTCTATTTAATTTCGCTAGTGAAATCAAATAGATATATACATGAATTTAAAAAAAAAACTATTCATGCATATGATCAATGAGGGATGAAAAAATTTGTTTTGAAAAATGTGAAAGATGAAAAAATTCATTTTATGAAATGTGAGGGATAAAAAAATTTATTTTGTGAAATGTGAGGGACTATGAATCGAATTATGTAAAATATAATTTGACAATTTTGTCCTTAAAAAATAATCACGTGCAAGGTATGTGGTGGATTCCGATTAAAAACTAGTCAAAAACCTAGTAGGGACCAAATTTGACCAATATAAATTTATAAAGGACGTAAAATTACACTTTCAAAAGTGAGAGACGAAAAATTTTATTTTTCAAAATGTGAGGAATGTTTTGAACGATTTTTCTTTTAATTTAATCATACAACCACTATCCGAGTCCTCCATTTTAACCAGTACAATTGAGCAGTCATGATTGCTCTGATGCTACTTTGTTGAAAAAGTAGTACCAGTGCAAGCACACAATATCAGAATTAGCCCAGAACAAATTATTCTTTCCCCAAATACTAGTTAAAATAAGAATAAATTAAATTACCGAACAACCATATCAACAATAATAATAAAATGTAGAAAAATAAAAGACACATGACAGCAAAATTGGAAAAATCACGAGACCTAATCCAATAAAAAAAATCTCTACTATCACAATAATGAAAATACATAGGTCTATCTGGAATATCCATCTGATAATAATATTACCAATATCAACCAAATTAAATCGCTACAAAATCACCTCGTAAAACTCCAACTATCAAAGAAGTGGGTTTGAAAGAGTGTTACTAAACGAAGAGGAAATTCAAAAACTGAACCAGTAAATGATTAAACCTTGACGAGAAGATCGCGTGGGTAAAATTTTGTCTCAATCAAGTTTCAAATCACCTTTCAATTGAGGGTTCAAAATTGTAAAGAACTTTTTCTCTTTAGATCTCACCTTCCCTCTCTCTCTCTCTTTGTCTCTCTTGAATTGTGCGGCTGGAATTCTTCTCACAAGAAGACTAATATTAGTGCTTCTAATATTAGTCACTTGAAAAGTGCTTCTAGCTGCAGCTGCTACTAATATTAGTCACTTGAAAACCCTCAAGTCTATTAATAGACTTGGTAACATGTGTTTTAAGTTGGCCCACAAATGGACTGGCCCAAACCCAACACCTTCAATAATTGTAACAATCTCGGATGCTCTGGGGTGAAGTTGAGGACGATTAACTCCCCCTGGTGCTATATCAACGCTAAGGTCATTGAGATGCCAAGAGTGTTTAGTGCTGAATACACATTCACGTCAACTACGTTGCTATTGCTCCTGAACGGATCATTACTAGTGTTTCCAGCCTTGTGCAATCCGCTAAAAGAAAAATCATCTGCCGTAACAAGGGTAGGATTCTTGCAGGTAGGGCTGCAAACGAGTCGAATCGAGTCGAGTTTTGGCCTAATCGAGTCGAGTCTTGATTTAATTTTATCGAACTCAAACTCGAACTCGACCTCGAGCTCGACGAGCTGATAATTTTGAAGTTCGACTCGATTCAAGCCGAACTCGAACTCGAAAAAATAAAAATAATTATTTTATTTTTTTAAAAATAAATAAAATAATATTTTTTTCTTAATAAATGATAAAATATTAAGGATATTTATGTAATTTTACTATTAAAATAAAAAATAAAAAATAAATAAATATATATACTCGACTTGCGAGCTAACGAGATTAATATTTTGAGCTCGAATTCGAGTTCGACTTTGACTCGACCAGCTCGAGCTCGATATTGATCGAGTTCGAGTCGAGCTTGAATCGAGCCGCTCGCGAGCAGTTCGATTCGTTTGCACCCCTACTTGCAGGCAAGGCCATTTTACTGAAGATCACGTGAAAGAAGAATCCATGAGGAAATAAGAATAATCACATTTTATAATGATTTGTATAACTGTTACTCTTCAGAAAAAAATATTCTTGTTTCTTGAAGATGTTAACGAATTGAGCTTTGGAAGCTCAATTCTTTCTTTTGGATGTATGTTATTCCTTTGATACAGTAATTGGAATTAGTAAAAACTAAGGGCTTGAAAGCTTGTTATAGTAAGATATTTTATTGGCAAAGCCATACTTGAACTTCTAGGATCTCCAACGCAAAAATCTTGCAATGGTTGTGGATCAACGGCAAAGCCAACGTAAATGAAACTGGAAGGTATCAAACTCAACAATACTATGCCCTTTGCCATTTGGAACTTGGAACCTTTTGGCGAGCTTATGTATGGACCAAAAATGTATAGTAGGTAGAAAAATGTTGAGACTGATACGAATTTGTGTTGAGTTGATGAGCTGCTTATAGAGCAGTAAAGATGAACAGTTCTGATTGAAGAGGCGAGCCGGCTCCATTTTGTTGTAATGGGGAATCATTCAAATCCATTTTCGCCGGTTAATATGGATGAAAAAACTGGAATGATGCATGGAAAAACTAGAAACGGCCTCCGAAAAGAGCAGTATGTTTTTGTCATATTAATAGATTGCATTTTTGTTATTAAATTTATGATTGTTTTTTCCTTGATTTTAGCTAAATATTATATTAATTGATAGATTTTACTTATATTTGATTATTAGTGATAATTGTATAAAAGTGGAGCAAAACGTAGTCAAAGGAGGCAATTTTACAGAGGACTATGAACGAGTTTGACGTGGTTGCGGTCAAGACATGCTGTCAAATCTGAAAGGCTCGAGATTTTTCCTACACATAGAAGTATCCTAATCCAAGTTGAATTTCGAGCAAATGTTGGACTGAAGATTAGGAGAATTTCTTTCCTTATTAGCTGGATTATTTATTTAGAAAATAATTGATATTATCTCTTTAGGGTTTCTTTTCCCATTAGGAGTTATATTTTATTTCAAAAAGTAAAAACTAGGAGATTAGTTAGGAGGAAAGGCTTGACACTTGTCAATTTTTGGCGCCATTGTCGGGAACTGGTGCCTGATTAATTTGTTTCTTTTTGAGTTTATCTTATTTTTATTTTTATTTTTCTCTTATTTTTTTTACTAATTTATGGCTGCTAACATTTAGTATTTTGCTGATAGACTAGATTTTATTCTTAGGAGGGGTAATGAGGCTCATGTTTCTTCTAATGATCAACCTTTAGATACACTAACCTCTCATGTAGAAAAATTGATTGTTGCAACTTGTGGAATTCATTATGCCTCAGGTCATTCGATCGACATGTGCCACACATATCAAGATGACCTGAGTGCCCAAGGTAATCCTTTTGGAGGTTTTCCAACCAAGTCACAAATGTGGGATTACTCTTATTCAAACGTGTATGATCAAGAATGGTGGGACAACTCTAACTTTAATTATGTAGCAAGGCCAACATGTTCTCAACATCAATATCAACAGCAACAACCATCATCCATGTCAGGCATGTCTCTTGAAAAAATGATGAAATTACTAACTGCTAACACATATCTATTTCAATAGGAGACACAAATGAGAATTAGAAGGATGGAGGATCAAATTCGTCTATTTGCATCTACAATGAGCCAATTGTTTTCTCCAATTTGTGAAGAATTGCCCTCACAAACTATTATCAACCTTAAAAAAGATAAAAGTGCAATTACCCTGACAAGTGCCAAGGAACTACAAGATTCTCAAGAAGAAGCATCTACATATGCAGTTGAAAAAGATGTTGAAAAGAAAGAAATAAAACCCCAACCTCAAATCGTTCAGTGAACAATTACCAAATGTGGTGACACCTCCTTCATTTCCCAGTTGACATTCTCCCAACTTTTATTCTGTAATTTTTGTTAGAAAAATTGACTTTATTATACTAGAAGTTTTTGAGTTTCATGGCAGGAATAAGTTAGGAGTTGCGATAACCAAATATCTTGAACCGGTAATTGCTCGTGATGGAGGAGTGAATGAAGAATTAAGGTCATTGCTTAATTGTTTGATGCCATCTATTAGTTAATGTAAGAAAGTAACTCGTGTGCTTAAGGATCACTCTACTGATGAAGGTTATTAGGATTATATAGAGGATGAAACATTGAAACGATCTACAAGATTTTATCCTTCTTGAACAAACATGGCAATGTCTAGCCAAAGACATTAAAAAAAGGCGCTTATTGGGAGATAACCCAATTCATTATTTTAGTTCATTTTGATTACTTTATTTTAGATTTTTTGTGTTTTGTGTGTTTAATTTTGATTTTGTTATTTTCATGGACAGAAGACTACTACCAAACAAGCTGCACCCTGGCCTAACTAGTTCATTAGTTCTAAAGGGATGTTCAAAAATTCCAGAAGACTACTGGTCGATAAGACGTGCCCACGTCTATGAGTCACGCTGGAATTGACAAGTTGAAAATTTTTTACCAGAAGACTCCTTATGTTGTAGGCATGCCAGCGTCTAAAATGACTGAAGAATTTGGTGGCTATTTTCATTCTATTAGTTTCACCCCACCTTTTGCTCCTGATCCTTGGCAATATGATGCCTTCCTCCATGTTCAGGGAGGTTTTGTTGTTCCCCTTTCTATTATTTTGTTCTTTATTTCTTACATTATGGATAATGTAAGATTTAGGTGTGAGAGGTAGTATATTGAAAAAGTGCAAGTGTAGGCATTTTTATTGGAATTTTTGTTCAAAATTTATCCAATTTTTGCCATTTCTTCTGTATTTTTGTGGTTGTCCCTGATAAACGATGGTTAGATTCTCAAATTGGACAATTGTTAAGGGTTTATATACTAATGTATTAAGTATGATGTGGCAAGATCTAAAAATGTCTCTCTGGTGAATATTTGAGATTTTATGGCTTTTCAACTTTTGGTTAACTTTTCTAAGTATTATAAATATTTCTCTAGTATTTTTCATGTAAATTGGTTCAATTATTAATCTTAGTTCTCTATATTTGGGAAATGAAGCGGGCTTGTATGGACTTTAGTTTTAATTTTGTGCTTATTTGTGAACAATATTTAGTTATACTCCGTTGGTTATCGCTGTCTAGTAACCGGGGGCTTTCACCACAGGTGTTGACTTTCGCGTCAAAAAGTGGCTATAACTATGAATATGTGATTTTTAAGCAATAAGAAATAAATAACCGGGTTCTTTCATTTGGTAGATGTCAGAATTCGCGTCAAAAGGTTTGAATGACTAAAGATCAAGCATTTCCCCTAAAAAAAAATCTCAAGTGTGGGGAGCACTTTAGAAAACAAAAAATTTCTGCTAGTAGTGAAAATAGAAAAGTGTATATGAAAGTAAGAGTATGTGAATTGTTATATAAGCCTGCTGATGTATGGGTTTTAATGTTGAGATTTGGCTTAATTGGGTGAATAATTTGTTGACAAATATTAGTTGAATATTTTACATTCTTAGATTATTTGGTCGAGAATTGGAAGAGTCGTTGGTTTTAAAAGTTAAGTGGAGAGATATTTCTTAGAAATTAGCCACTAATGCTTACATGCGTTTTAATTGTACCTTGGCAATAAATGATTTGAGTAATAGCTATTATTTGAACTCATTGACTTAGTAGTGCTTGATTAGTTGTTCTCGTACTTGAGGACAAGTATGATTTAAATGTAGGGGAAATTGATAGGTTGCATTTTTGTTATTAAACTTATGATTGTTTTCCCCTTGATTTTAGCCATATATTGTATTAATTGATAGCTTCTACTTATATTTGGTTATTGGTGATAATTGTAGAATAGTGGAGCAAAAAGTAGTTAAAGGAGGCAATTTTACATGGGACTATGAATCAGTTTGGCGTGGGTGTGGTCAAGACATGCTGTCAAATCCAAGAGACTCGGGATCTTTCCTACGCGTAGAAGTGTCCTAATCCAAGTTGAATTCCGAGCAGATGTTGGACTAAAGATTAGGAGAATTTCTTATTAGGAGAATTTGTCTCCTTATTAGGCAGATTATTTATTTAAGAAATGATTGACATTATCTCTTTAGGATTTCTTTTCCAATTAGGAGTTATATTTTATTTCGAAAACTAAAAACTAGGAGATTAGTTAGGAGGAAAGGCTCGACACCTTTCACATATTACATACATGCAACTGCAGACTCACAGTACATAAGTAGCTCTGTCCCTGTAGTTTGTGCACATATGGGTAGGGTGGCAACATATACATTCCAGTTTAAGTACGGATGGGGGTGATAATTCCATATACCCACAATAGTCATCACAAAATTCTTTTAATTCGATAATGTGTCCAATTGTAAGAATTCATCACAATATTAGAAAAATTATTTATACGTTTTCCTATTTGTTAAAAAAATACAACTCTGCTTACACATTGCAAGCCACTTGAATATATAGATACACACATACACACTTCAATATTTGTAAAACCTAGCTTAGTATTTACTTAAAATGTCTCATTCTTCAAATACTTTTCACTGCAAAAGTTTGATGCATTTGATAATTGCATAATATCATACGATAAAACATTTAACTCCAATTTACATATTTAACAATTACCGAGAGAGTTGTCGAATTTATTGGAGTAATTAAGCCTCCACAAGATTTCACATGTATTGATTCTTCATCATCCCTATAGCTCATCTCAGAGTTGGTACCCTATTTTAGCAGAATCCTTGCATGCAATAAGATGTAATGATTTAGTAAATTTCGAACTCTCAAACGATTGCCTACATATTAAAGCGCCCATTCATTAATCAAATAAGTATACCTATATGTTGGCTTAGACATTAAGATACAGAAGTAAAAACAAGAACTGAACAGTGATCGGAATTATGCCAGTGTTATACATTTCTTTACTTTGTATAGAAACAAGAACTGAACAGTGATCGTTTTTTTGGAGACGGATCGAACGTGGTCAAAACAGGAAACTCCAAGCCTACCAAGACAAAAAAGTGTCTGTTTTATTTATATTGAATTTCATATTCACTTGACGTAAATAGATTTGTGTTTAAACATATATGTTTAGACCAATTTCTTTTCATACGGCAAGATTTAGATTGCTAAACGACAGTAATCAGAGGATACCGGGGGTGGATTTACAGTAGGGGCACTTGGCTCAAGTTCCCTCCGAAAATTTACTAACAACATCTAATTCTGAAAGCATTTCATGTTTGAGAAGTGAAGACATACGTATGATAGTTTTGTTACTTGATGGAAATGGAGTACTATGCAATCCAAATTCTCTTGCTTTTCGTTATCTAGTTCCCATGGAACTCCTTGCAATTCATAACTCGTTAGCTAAATGAATTTTGTGCAATTTTAAATTATTATAAAGAAAATCGTATTATTTGGAAAATATTGAGTGAATGATTTATTAGTTCTTTACATTGAGAAAAAAATACATTTTTTGTAGTTGAAAATGACAAGGCTGTACAATTACACCATGTTATGGCCTGGAATCAGTCCAAATTGTCATGCACAAATGACTGGGATGAGTCAGCAAGGGAGTAGCACCAGAAATGTGATAGCATGAAGAGAGTCACGTGGCTTAGCAATTGACATAACAGAATGAAGAATAGTTATTTGGCGGGAAAAGTAGTTAGTTACTAGCAGGCTGTTTTCTTGAGCTCAAAGCTAAGATTTGTATAAGTAATTCATCTGCATTTGCAGGCAGGGCATGTAATACGTTGTTCCAAGTTTCTTTCCTAATCAATTCAATCCTTTCCTCTCCCTCTCTATTCCCTCTTCCTTATTTCTGATCTCATTCTCAATTCCTTCCCTCTCCTTCCCCTCCCTACCTCAGATATCTTTTCAATTCATTTAGTTCGATCCATAACAGTGGTATCAGAGCTTGCGATCCTTGGATTGCGAGCTTCAATTCACTGACAAACATGGCTGAAGGTACTCGAATGAAAAGCTTTGAGGAGCAACTCAGGAAGCAAGATGTCAGAATCCAAGCAGTCCTTGACTCCATGGTTGCAGACAAGCAAGTCATGGAAGAAAGACTGGAGACAAATCAAAGAGAGATGCGAGCATTAATGGAGGCCAATAATACAGAACTGAAAAACTTTGTGAGTAATCAAATTAGCTCAATTTTGAGGAGTTTGCAAGGCGACAAGGGAATCTTGGGAAATCCTACTGGTTCTGCAGATCGAACTCCTAATCATCGAGCTACTGGAGTTCAAAATATCAGGCATGGTGAATTTGGCAGTTCATCTGGCAGAGAAGGTCAGCATTGGCCCATGGGGGTTCCCAGGCTGGACTTCCCCAGATTTGATGGCCATAGTCCCAAGGAATGGATCAGGAAGTGTGAAAAGTTCTTCCAACTGTTTCGCACTCCTGAAGAACAGCAGATTGACTTGGTGGAACTACACTTAGAGGGCAAGGCAGATCTCTGGTATCAAAATTTCAAAAGAGATCGAGGAATAGTTCATTGGAAGGATTTCAGTTTGGAAGTATGTAGGAGGTTCAGCACTGTAGGGGAAGCAGATGCGGTGGAGGAGTTCAGCAAGCTCAACCAATCATCCACTGTTTTGGCTTATCATGAGAAGTTTGAAGAGTTGAGGTCCATTGTAATGATCCAGGTGCCAGAACTAACTGAATCTTACTACATTGCTAGTTTCCTAAGTGGATTGAGGGGGGAAATTAAGTCTGCTGTGAAGATGCATAGGCCAGACACTCTACAAGTTGCCTTTGAGATGGCCAGATAGCAGGAGCACCATTTGGAGCTTGTTCACAAGTTCAGCAGGACCACACTCAAGAGTACATTACACTCAGGCTCCTATGGTCTTACCAGGGGAATGCTGGGAGTACAGGATCCAGGAGCAAGGCAGGCTAGTACTTCGCCAACAGACTACAGCAAGAAGTCCAATTCACAGCAAGTTTTCAGGAAGATTTCTCCTACTGAATTCCAATACAGGAAGGAGCACAACCTATGCTTTAGGTGTGGAGACAAATTTACTCCCGGACACACTTGTAAGAGCAAGGGGATCCACATGATGTTAGTAGAAGATGAGGAAAAAGGTGAGGCAGAACAAACAATAGAAGAAGAGGAAGTTATTGAGTACATGGGGAACCAGCAGGAGCAGGATGTGATGTTGACCCTGCATGCAATGACAGGGGAATTATCTTCAAGTGTCATCAAAATGCAGGGGCAGTACAAGAATCGTCAGCTGACAATCCTACTGGATGGAGGAAGTACCAATTGTTTTATCAGGAGATCAGTGGCTCAGTTGTACCCAGAAACTGTGCAGAAGCATAGGCCTTTTAAGGTCAAGATTGCTGATGGCAAAGAGTTGCACTGTGACCAGTGGATTCCAGGAATGCAGTGGGACATGCAGGGCCACAAATTTACACATGATGTATTTGTCATGGACCTGGAACCTTATGATATGATCCTTGGGGTGGATTGGATGAAATCCTACAGCCCCATTACCTTTGATTTCAAGAGACTAAACCTGACTTTTGAGAAGGGAGGAGAGCAAGTGGTGTTAAAAGGAGACTCCAACAATGCAAACGTTAGAATGCAGCAAGGCTCAACAGCTCATAAATATGTCAGACATAAGATCAGGAAGGCTCTGCAGCAATCTTGTATGGTGAAGGTTCACAACTCACAGGTAATTTTTGAACCAGATTCTCTTACTCAATTGTTGGCCAAGTATGATGATGTCTTTGCAGAACCTATAAATCTTCCCCCAAACAGATGCCATGATCACCAAATCCCTCTTAAACCAGATGCCAAACCTTTCAAAATTCCCCCATATAGGTACCCCCATGTACAGAAAAATGAAATTGACAAGCAAGTAAAGGACATGTTAACCTCTGGTCTTATACAAATTAGCCACAGCCCCTTTGCATCACCTGCTCTCTTAGTTAAAAAGAAAGATGGGAGCTGGAGGCTTTGTATTGATTATAGACAACTGAGCAATCTTACCATCAAAGATAAATTTCGAATCCCTATTATAGATGACTTACCGGATGAGTTACATGGAGCCAGGGTCTTCTCTAAAATTGATCTGAGATCAGGCTATCACCAAATCAGAATGAGACCTGAGGACATCCATAAAACTGCTTTTAGAACTCATTCTGGACTTTATGAATTCCTTGTAATGCCATTTGGCCTGACAAATGCCTCCGCCACCTTTCAAGCACTAATGAACTCAGTTTTTGAACCTTACATCAGAAAATTTGTCCTTGTGTTCTTTGATGACATTCTGATCTATAGTCCAGATTATAAAACCCACTTACACCACCTATCCTTAGTATTAGGAACCCTGAGACAACACTCCTTGTATGCAAAGATGTCTAAATGTTCTTTTGGTCAAAACCAAGTGGAGTATCTGGGACATGTTATTACTAGTGAGGGTGTGAATACTGACCCATCCAAGGTGGAGGCTATGCTGTCCTGGCCAACTCCTACTTGTTTGAAGGCCCTCAGAGGATTTTTGGGCTTAACAGGGTATTACAGGAGGTTCGTTAAGGGGTATGGAGAAATTGCTAAGCCGCTCACTGAGTTACTGAAGAAGGATCAATTTGCTTGGAGTGCTGTTGCAGAATCTGCATTTCAACAGTTGAAGGAGGTCATGAGTAAATCTCCAGTATTAGCATTACCTGACTTCTCAAAACCATTCCAATTGGAAACTGATGCTAGTCAGTTAGCTATTGGGGCTGTTCTGATGCAACAAGGGAGACCTATAGCTTACTATAGTCAAGTGTTGGGCCAGAAGAACCAGACCAGATCCACCTATGAAAAAGAACTCCTATCACTCATCACAGCAGTTCAAAAATGGAAACATTACTTGATGGGGAACCACTTTATTATAAAGACTGACCATGAGAGCCTCAAATACTTGCTGGATCAGAAAATAAACACTCCCCTTCAACAAAAGTGGCTGGTTAAACTCTTGGGGATGGATTATGAGATCCAATATAAGAGGGGTAAGGACAATGTGGTTGCTGATGCATTATCAAGGAGGGGAGAGCAGGAGGAGTCAGCAGAAACGTTTGTACATGCCATCACTACCATCAAGCCTCAATGGCTGTCAATGGTAGCTGAGAGCTACAATGGTGATGACATGGCCAAGGAGGTTCTACTGAGGTTGGCCATGGGAGCTGAAGCACTACCTGACTACTCTTATAACCAAGGGATCTTGAGATTTAAAGAAAGGATTTGGGTGGGAGCAGATGCTGGACTAAGGCAAAAATTGATTTCCTGTTTTCATGATTCCTGTCTTGGAGGTCACTCTGGGAATCATGGTACTTATCAGAGGATCAAAAGCTACCTATACTGGCCTGGAATGAAAAAGGAGGTTGAACAGTATGTACAGAATTGTGATGTCTGCAAGAGAAGTAAAAATGAGAATTGCGCTTATCCAGGACTGTTGCAGCCATTGGCCATTCCTGAGCAAGCTTGGCAACAAATTTCCATGGATTTCATAGAAGGTTTGCCTAAATCTTTTGGTTGTAATGTCATCTATGTGGTGGTAGACAGATTTACTAAATATGCTCATTTTATCCCTATGACTTCTCATTACACTGCTAAAAGTGTAGTAGAGACATTCTTTGATCAGATCTTCAGGTTACATGGCCTACCAACACACATTGTCTCTGATAGGGATAAAGCCTTTACTAGTTTGTTCTGGCAGGAACTCTTCAAGATGCTTGGCACAGAGCTAAATCTCTCTTCTGCATATCACCCTCAGTCTGATGGCCAGACTGAGAGGGTTAATAGATGTGTAGAAAGCTACCTGAGGAGTGTGTGTATGTATCAACCAGGGAAGTGGAGGAAATGGCTTCCTGCAGCAGAATGGTAGTATAACACTAACCACCATAGCAGTCTACAAATGTCCTCTTTCCAGGCCTTATATGGTTACAAACCTATACAACTGAACCTGAGGCCTGATAAAACAATAGTAGCTGCTGTGGAGGATTGGGCACAGGAAAGAGTAGGCTGGAATTCCTTGCTCAAAGAGAACTTGTTTAAAGCTCAGAACAGAATGAAGCAAATGGCTGATAAAGGGAGGAGTGACGGGGAGTTTATAGTGGGAGAGTGGGCTTATTTGAAGCTCCAACCTTACAGACAACCTCAGTAGCCGTAAGGAGGAATTTGAAACTGACTGCTAAGTACTACGGACCCTATCAGGTGGAACAAAAGGTGGGGACTGTAGCATACAAGCTGAAGCTACCTGCAGGATCCACCATACACCCTGTTTTTCATGTTTCATTGCTCAAGAAGTCACCAAAGGAGCCTCCAGTCAGCACTACCTTGCCTACCTTGAACGCAGATAGTGAGTTTGAGGTCAGCCCCTCAGTAGTATTGGATAGAAGGACTATCTATAGGAAGGGTCAAGAAGTTGAGCAAGTATTGGTACAGTGGGAAAACATGGAACCTGAGGAAGCCACTTGGGAGGATTGGACGTTCATTCATGCTCAATTTCCTTCTTTCCAAATCAATCAATCCTAGGGACTAGGATTGTTTTAGGGGGAGGTATTGTTATGGCCTGGAATCAGTCCAAATTGTCATGCACAAATGACTGGGATGAGTCAGCAAGGGAGTAGCACTAGAAATGTGATAGCATGAAGAGAGTCACGTGGCTTAGCAATTGACATAACAGAATGAAGAATAGTTATTTGGCGGGAAAAGTAGTTAGTTACTAGCAGGCTGTTTTCTTGAGCTCAAAGCTAAGATTTGTATAAGTAATTCATCTGCATTTGCAGGCAGGGCATGTAATATGTTGTTCCAAGTTTCTTTCCTAATCAATTCAATCCTTTCCTCTCCCTCTCTATTCCCTCTTCCTTATTTCTGATCTCATTCTCAATTCCTTCCCTCTCCTTCCCCTCCCTACCTCAGATATCTTTTCAAATCATTTAGTTCGATCCATAACACACCATCAAAACACAAAGAATCATCAAGATCAATTTTAAAACTCCACATATCCTATTTAAGAAGTATGATTGTCTTATTATTAAATTCGTGTATGCTATTTTATGCTAAATTATTCATGAAATACATGTATATTAGTTTTATTTGTTATGTGTATTCTACTATTGTGTTTTATTTTTAGAAAAAAAAAAATCAAGGAACAATTTACGATATTGTCTCTGCCTCCGCTGGTAATTATAGGGAGCTCTTCATACATTGTAGTCTTACACACTTGAGAATTCATTCCAGTACAAAAAGACGCATTCTACACGTTTATCTATTCGTATAACCAATAATAAATAAATAAATAAATCTACATCCTGACTTACCCATCGCGAGTGCAAATTTAGATATTTGAAGACACATATGAAAATTTTTTTCCTAAATTACACATAATCCTATTAAGTTTTTACACAATACCACATGATCCCCTAAAGTTTTAGAATATCCACATAATCCTCTTTATGGTTTTATCTAATGTGAAAAATAACGGAAAACATCTCCTGTTATGGTGATTGCTGTGCATAGATAAAATTATAATATCCACTTTAACCCCCTTATGATTGTGCATAAATATCCACTCGGTTCTACATCATCTAGATAATCTCGTAATGGTTTTATGCAAAGTGATTAGACTCTTATCCAATTTAGCGCTTATGTAAGGGTAGTATTAGTATCCAATTAATGACATTGTGAGGATGGTTTTCATCAAATTTTTATCTTACATAAAATCACAACAGGATTATGTGGCCATTTTGAAATCTCATGGGGTTCATTTGGCATCATACAAAATTATAAGAGAGTTATGGGTAATTTACCTAGGACTTTTCTAGTTGCATAGCTAAGCATGCCAATGGACAAGATTTTGGTCGAAAACATTAAACCCAAACACAACCCTACAAAATCTATTTTTACTCAAACTCACCCCGAACCCTATTGGGTTTTAGGAAGAAGACTCTACCTAAATTCATATGGGTTTAAATGCTCAATTGATATTCACTAATTTGATGATGTCCAATTAAGCAACTTTCAACCTGAAAGTTATGTGATAGTATGTTGAAAACAAAATAGAAAAGCAGCATTCGAATATAACATATACAAATCAGTAGAGAAAAGAGATTTGTTTAATTTGAAGATCATTCTAAGAAAGAGTTTTTTTGATAACACACTACCACTAGATTGACTTGCAGAAATAAGCCTTTATTTCAGTTTAGTTTCTATTTTTTATACACATATCGGTAATTCTTAGACCACATTTGTGTTTTGTTGAATATGAATGCACATCTTATAAACCTTTTTAATGCTTCTTTTATCCGGAGATTGAAGGTGTATATGTTCTTATGTAATTTGTATTGTTCTTGGTGAAACAAAAAATGGGGCATTGAAAGTCATGCACAAGACATAAAAATTAAGGGCCATTTAGATTATGAGTTTTTCCAAGAACTAATTTTTCACTTATAATATTACAATAAAGCCGCCCCTTCCCTCTCTTCTCTCCCAGCCATCTTCCCCTCTCTTTTCCCCACTCCTCTCTATTTTTCCCACCTCCTCCTGTGCCCTCATTTTGTGGTCCTAAGTTGAGTTTTGTCCAATTCAAATCAATTGATATAATTCTTACAACTTGGGTGTAAACTTGAACTTATCAACTCATACAACTAAATTACTATAAAATTCACGATTGTACCAAAACTATCCAAGTTTACACTAAAAGTTATAAGAATTATATGAACTGGTTTGAACTGAACAAAACTTTTGGGGTCCTAAACCTTTTGTTTTAGGTAAGGGTACTTTTGTCCACTCATGAATAAATTTGACACCATGTACAATCTATTAAGTTAAACAGGATGACTGTTATTTTCTGAGCCTCAGAGGTGTATTGATAGTTTGGCCAAACTATAAGGGAGATAAATGTAACTAATTCAATACTTGATTTTGTGCCGCGCTATGAACAATTTTTTAAATTTATAATTGTTTTTCTCTTTTTGTTGCCACTCTATATATGAATATCAAAACAATTATTATCCAATTGAGGCATCCCGCAACATATGGTGAAGAATGGCCTAGTTATTTTATTACTTCTATTGTTTATTTGACTCAATTTATCCACTGCTTGCAAATTGGAGACACATAGTTCTATCTTTGGAATAATTTTAGAAACCTCCCTCCAGATTTCTGACAACACCACTTTGCACCAACTTTGAAAAATCTTACTTGCTTCCTTTATTTTAAGCTTTTTGTAATATTTGAAATCCATTTCAAAATATAATATTAAAAAACTCGTTTTGTGAGAAAGAGAATATAATTGCATTCCAAATTTACTTTTTTCCTATCTTACTTTATAGTATAAAATTTTTTTTACCAGCCCTTTATTTTATTAATATATAAAAACAAAAGAAAGTGGAGGACTGGACCAAAACCCCTAATAAATGGTGAAAAAAAAGAGGAGTACTACTCCCTAACGTATGTAATAATTTAAAAAACTTGAGTATATTAATAATAATTTTAAAAAATCCAAAAGCATGAAGGTTTAAGTCTAATGGGCCAAAATATAATGCACTTTTGAAATACAAAGAGCTAATATTTTAAAATTTATTTGAAGTTTTTGCAAGCTATAAAAGTATTATTTTCTTATTTTAAAGTGTATTGAGTTAATTTAAAAATTTTTATTAATCATTTACTTTTTCTAAATTTTGTAGTCTTTTTTTTGTCCAGATTGATGGCTTGAAAACTAGAAAATGAAAAATACTAAAAATTATATATAAACTTATTTGTGATGTTTTCAAGTTGATACAAAAAGTTATTTTCATTATTATAGAATATTTTAAGCTATTTTTACAGGTATTGTAAATTATTTATAATTTTAAATATCTTAATATTTCTTGTCCAAACTAATGACATAAAAAACTATTAAAGGGCCTTTTGACCCTATAATCAACTTTTTAATTCCAATGAAGGAACCATATCGACTAAATTTATAAAAATTAAGAAATAAAATTAATGTATAATAACAATTAAGTGTTTACAAGAAAAGGGTAAATTTAGAATGAGATTGTATTCTCTCTTCCAAAATGATTTTTTTAATATTATATTTTGAAATTGGCAATAAAGGTTCCAAAAAATACCCAAAGTAAAGGAGGTATGTGAATTTTTTTTAAAATTCAAAGGTGCCAAGTGATGTTGTTAAAAACCTCAGGAGAGATTTCAAACATTACTCTTTTATCTTTTTGACTTTGTATAGCTTCAAACCAAATTGGGAATATCTAGTCAAAGCAACTAAAGGACCGTGCTTAACTTTGACCTTTTATAGCCATATGTATCTTCAAACTTGAACTGGACCGACCGATTTGATCGGTCGAACGGAGAATTAGCTAGGTGCCTGGTCTGAATTAAGATTAAAATTCTGGTGGAAGAAACCCCTCAAAATTGGTCAAAATCCTGTTTTGACAGCAAACCAGTAGAACCCATGAAAATCGGATTTTTTTTGCTATTTTTCAATTTTTTGCTGAATTTTCATTTATCATTGGTTAATTTTTTTAAAGATTTGAAATGGAATAAAAGAAAAATAGCAAGGAAGGATGAGAAGGAAAAGAGGCAGAGGTGAAGAGATCTAAGATGAGGAAGGGTGTAAAGATCTAAAATTAAAACAAAAAGACAAAAAGAAAATGAAGAATGGTAGAATGGAATATAAGAGTAAGAGAAGAATATGGGTTCGAGAAAAGAAACAAAACCGAATATTAGAAAAAGAAAAAAAAAAGAATAAAAGGAAGCCGTACACGAACCAGAGGAAGAACTGGACGGCTACTGACGGTGGGGAAGAAGAAATAATAGGGAATTCCTTTTTAAGTCTAAACTTTTTATATATTGCATTTTGACTCCTAAATGTTTTGAATATGGCAATTACACATAAAGTTCTTTTATTATTTCCATTTGCAGCTTTAGTTTTTGCATTTTTACACGATTCTTAATTTCATTCTAGATTAATTTTCTTATGGAATCCAGTCCAAGGACTTAGAAGTCTTGGGGTTTCAAGCCCCTTTATGCCTCCTAACTTCTTAAATCCTACGTTTCTCTCATTAGAATTTGTTTTTAAAAAAAGAAAAGTCTTGTGAAATTCTAGACTCATTAATGTGAATTTTAGCTTTAGAGAAGTTAACTTGATATAAAAGTTTAAAATTGTACACTACTTAAAAATTTTACTTACAATTTGGTTATCCTTTTATGCGAGAAATTTGGATTAAGTATCAATGCATTTTCATTGTATTTTTATATAGTTAAAATATATTTATAACACCATTATGATTTCATTAAGTTCGAGCCCAAGTGAATCAATGGAATTCATTGGCCCGTGACTCTGAGATCTACAAAGTCATTATTTGGTTTGAGTTTCAAAACACCGTTAACCATATCCCCTCCCTGGAGTCTGCCTTTCATTCTTCTTTCCTTCCTCTCCTCTCCTCTCCTCTCCTCTCCGAAGGACTGGTTGTGGAACGGAAGCTGAATTCCGGTGATGATTCAGCCAGGTCAACTCGGTCTCGGCCTGAGTGTTTGAACCATGCTTGTGATACAGACATAAAATTGCTGTATTACGATTGCCAAATATATATATATATATATATATATATATGTATATATATATATTCCCCTCTTTCAATATATACATCAATTGGTTCGGCAGCCCTCTAAGTCGATCTTTTCTAGAAGGGTTTCTTATAAAACACAGAGAAATTTCCTTCCCAACCCCCAAAAAAAAAAAAAGGAAAAACAAAATCTTGCTCTGCAAGATCTGTAGCAATCTTAACGGGAGTCAATGGAGAGCGAAGATTCTTACCAAGAAAGTGAAGATTATTACCAAGAAAGTGATCAGGAAGATTATTCCATTGACGAGGACGAAGAGTTTAACGACGACAACAACATTGACGACGATGAAGAGTTTATAAAGAACAACCATCCTGAGGAAGAATGTTTGGAGGAGAAGAACTATACAGTTTTGAAGCAAGAAGATATTCGTCGACGTCTAGAGGATGATATAGCCAAAATTTCATCTGTTCTTTCGGTATCAAGAGAAGCAGCCATCAGATTGTTGTGCAGATCAAATTGGAGTGTAATTGAAGTTCAAGACCGGTGGTTCATGGATGAAGAAAAGGCCCGTAAGGCTTGTGGATTATCAGAGAATAAACCAGTTATTCAGAAGACTTCAAAGAAAAAGTTCTTTTGTAGGATTTGTTTGGAGAAAAATGGCAAAAAGAAGGCTGTTTCAGCCGCTTGTGGTCATCTATTTTGCAAGGCTTGTTGGGAAACCTATATTAGGATATCGATCAACGATGGCCGGGGCTGTTTGATGCTGAGATGTCCTCAACCCTCCTGTGGCACACCGGTTGGTCAGGATATGATTAATTCTTTGGCATCTGATGAAGAAAAGAAAAAATATGACAACTATCTTGTTAGATCCTTTATAGAGGACAAAAAGACTATCAAGTGGTGCCCTGCACCAGGATGTGATTTTGCAGTTGAATTCGTGCTTGGGAGTAGCAGTAGCGATAGCAACTTTGATGTTACTTGTGATTGTTCACATGGATTTTGTTGGAACTGTTTGGAGGAAGCTCATAGTCCAGCAGATTGTGAAATTGTGGCCAAGTGGATGGTGAAAAACAGTTCTGAATCCGAAAACATGAAGTGGATATTGTACAATTCCAAGCCTTGTCCAAGTTGCAAAACGCCAATTCAGAAGAGTCAGGGTTGTATGCACATGACCTGTGCAGAACCATGCCGTTTTCAGTTTTGTTGGCTATGTTTAGGTCCATGGTCGGAACACATTACAGGAGGTGTTTACGGTTGTAATAAGTATCAGGAATCCAAGGATGATGAAGCGAAAGAGTACAGTGAAGCTGATAGGAGGGAAAGGGCTAAGTATTATATGGAAAGATATGCACATCATTACGAGAGATGGGCCGGTAACCATTCCTCCAGACAAAGAGCTTTGGAGGATAGGGAAACAATGAAGACTGTTAATATTGAGAAGCTGAGTCAAATCCAGACCCAAACCGAGGGAATGTTGAAGTTTATCATCGATGCATGGGATCAGATTGTGGAATGTAGGAGGGTTTTAAAATGGAGCTACGCCTATGGCTATTATCTACCTGAAGAAAAGCACGCAAAAAAGGAGCTTTTCGAGTTCTTGCAAGCGGAAGCAGAGGCTAGTTTGGAGAGACTTCATGACTGTGCAGAGAATGAACTTTTGGTACACCTCAATGCAGAAGGTCCTTCGGAGGACTTCAATGATTTTCGTATCAAGTTAGATCGTCTGACTCGTGCTACTAGAAATTACTTTCATAAATTGGTTACAGCACTAGGGAATGGTCTTTCAGAAGTCGATTCATAAACAGCTTCCTCATTGCAAGAAGAGAAGCTCCAAAGGATTCCATACATGTACCAGCAATATTGACAGCATCTGTACCTTTCTATGCTTCTTCTTTTGGGCTCTGATTTTCCTGTAAAAGAATAGTTTAGGTTGCGCAAATATATCAGCATTTTGTTGGGATTGAATGATCAAGGTTTTGAACTAAGAGAAGAACAATGATTTTCCAGGAATGTATCAAACAAGATAATGATTTTGTTCATTGGACCTGTTTAATTAGCTGATTGGATATGTGACAAGAGTGTTATGAAACTAACAATTCTCTAAGAAGTTGTAGAGCATCTTTTAAATTAAGTTCACAAGTATTTGAGTGCCAAAAATGTAATTATTTTATGATCTAATTGCTTAAGAATATATAGGGCAATTATTTGGGCTTATAATTAGTTCTGTAGTACTTTCACTAATATGCCTAGGGCTAGAGGTATAAACATGACTTTAAAAATTTGAGATTTAATCTAAGCCCATATTGTATTTCATTGTTCTATAAGTATATATTACCTGACTTTTTGAGTCTATTTTGTTCGAGTTTTTTTGCCAAAATAACACTCTTGCTAAAAAATATTTTCAATGTGATTCATTTTCAAATTTTATTCCCATAATAATGTTATTATTGTCACCTAGTTATCTTGATTGCCATGTAGGATAACAAGAAACGTGAACTAAAAATTTAAATTTTTTTATTATAGAGGCACAAGAAGATTGCATAATTTTGATAATTTCCTTATAATTATTTAAAATATATTCTACCATTATTGACCTTGCTATTATTGGTCTCTGAATTTTTTTTAAATGTATCAAACCCATTGCATATAATTTTTTGAAAAATAAATTTGAAAAATAAAAAATTGCAACAAAATTTGCAACGAAAATTGTAAGCATAATAACAAGAAAAAGTTACAAAAACTTCAAAACTATCATATTTGTTTATGTTATCCTTCCTACTTCTTGAAAAGAACTTTTGCAAAAGTAATCAAGCTAAAATTTTCAAGTTTTTAATCGCAAACTGAAAACTTCCACATTATCTAAGTAAATATTGTCATACTATCTAATACAAGAACTACCAGTATTTGTCAATAATTAGTGAGGTCATCTTTTACATCTTATTTATAATACCACCGGATACAAGAACTATTAGTAGATTAAATCGAAACCGAGACTAGTAAAGTTCATGTATTGTAAAAGAAATCTACTCATGCAATTAAGACCAAAAGTTGCTCAAAAGTAGTACAAACCACCAATTGATTTTAAATAAATGTGCAAAAATATTTCAAGTATATGAGATTATTTAATCATGTAATAGAGAGGCCTAGAAATGAACATGCTTAAACATGTGTTCGAAATCAAACTGATAAGTACATATTTTGTGTGTTTTTAGTGTATTTTATTAGTTAGTTTTGGTATGTTTTAATTACTTTTATAGCTAATTAACTATTTATAGTGAAAATATGCATTTTATGGTTTAAGTAGTAAAAAGTGCATTTCTATGAATTTTAATGGTGAAAACTTCATATTTTTGTAGGCTTAATGATTCAATCATCAAATGGTATGAATTGAGATAATTGGATGATTGATGATGGTTTGAAGTGATAAAAAGAAGACATGAAATGCAAGTTTTTCACCTTGTGGTATTTCGGCTATATCTTGAGCTATAAGCATCAGATTGAGGTGATTCTTAAAAATTTGAAACTAGGAGATATATCTACAATTGGTAGGAAGACATTGAAGGCCAGTTTAGTCGTTTGCATTGTCAAAAAGTAGCAATACAGAAGTGTATTTTCATGGTTGAAACTGAAACAAAGTTCTAACCGGGAGAGGGTTTTTTGGTCATTTCTCTGTCCACAAAACTCCAAATTGGATGATTCTTGAGGCATTGAAAATCTAACTCAAAGGACTACAACCTTTATGTTTTGCACAAGAGCTAGTTCAGCCTCTATCATCGAAAAAATATTAGTTAAATTTGGACCAAAAACAGAGCAATGATGAAATTTGTCCAGAATTGTGCAAACCTACAAAAGTCAATACGTGGGATGCAACACGCAACCTAAGGTTGCGTTTTCGAGATTGTGTATTCATCATTTTCAGCTGTAACTAGCTCTGCAACTTGTTCTTTATTCACACAACTTTCCAGCTTAATTCCAGCAAGCAATTTCGGCAGTATCTGACCAAGAAGAGTGTAGAAAGTTGGAGAACCAACCTTTGAGAGTTTCAAGAGCCAAAAATGACAACTAAAAACAACTCATTTTGTGGCTTGAATCTCTCTATAAATAGCAGCCTTGGAGAACATTTTCACAACTTTGGAAGGCTAGAGAAACTCCACCAAAATGTAGTCTTCACTAGTTTTTATTAGTTCATTAGTATAGTATAGTTAGAGTAGGTTATCCTTCTTGTATTTGTAGTTAGATTTGGATGAATATTTGAAGAGCAAAGATGGAGAGTTTGAAACTGATGTGACAAAGATGACTTCTCTTATATCACTTTCTCTTTGTAATTGAATTCATGTTTAATTATAATACAAGTTTTGTGTTTTTTTTTATCATGTTTAGTTAAACTTTATACTTCGAGTTATGGATGAACTTTCTGTATCTTGTTAGTGATATTTACTTGGTTATTTGATGATATTATTTGAAGCAAGTTGATAAGTATATATTTTACGTATTTTTAGTGTGTTTTATTAGTTAGTTTTGGTATGTTTTAACTAGTTTTATAGCTAATTAACTAGGATTCTAGTGAAATTACGTATTTTGTGGGTTAAGTGGTAAAAATTTCATTTCTATGGATTTTAATGGTGAAAACTTCATGTTTTTATAGGTTTAATAATTCAATCATCAAATGGAGTAAGTTGAGAAGATAATTGGATGATTGATGATGATTTGAAGTGATAAAAAGAGAATATGAAGTGCGAGAGATGAAATGCAATTAAGTTCTAAAGAAATGAAAATTTTCAGCTTTGATACATTTTAGTATTTCGGCTATATCTTGAGCTACAAGTATTGGATTGAGGTAATTCTTGAACCATTTTGAAGCTAAGAGATAGATCTACATTTGTATGAAGATATCGAAGTCCAGTTCAATCATTTTCCTTGTCAAACAGTCAAAATACAGAAGTGCATGTGCATGGTCAAAAGCTGAAACAGAGCTCTAAGTGAGTCGAGATTATTTTGGTCACTTCTTAGTCCGCAGAGCTCCAAATTGGATGATTCTTGAAGCGTTGGAAAGTTAACTCTATGTTTTTCACAAGATCTAGTTCAGCCTCCATCATTGAGAAAATAGCAATTGAAATGGTACCAAATTCACTGAAATGAAAACGCGACCCTTGAATACGCGAGCTGAAGTCGCGTATTCCAAGGTCGCGTATTCTCGCCTGATTTCTGCAACTTGCTCAGCCACTTGCTTTGTTTTCACACTACCTTTTAGCTCTACTCTAGACAAGAATTTCGGCTGCATATGTTCAAGGGACCTTTTGGAAGAGAAAAGAAGTTTTATGTCTTGTCTAAAAACCACTTTTTGACTCTCTTAACACTAGAGATGTAAGAATCATTAAAAAAGGAGAGAGTAGGACATTAGAAAGGGATATAATCATATTTTAGCATTAAAGCTTAGTTTTAGTCTTGTCTTGTTCTCTCTAGCTAGAACATTTTGTGAGAACAATTGGCGACTTCATTATACAACTCATTTTGTTGAAGAAATAGAAGATCATTGGGAGCGTCTTCACCTTTTGGCTAAACTTTCTTTATCTATCTTTTTATTTGTGATTGAATATGTGTTCATGCATTGAAACTATGTTCCTTCTTGTTATTTATCCTAGGAGTAGCTAAACTTCTAGATCTAGGGAGTAAATGAAACTCATGGCTATTTGATAGGAGTTGAATATGATTTACACTTGTTACATCTTGTATTAATTTGTTTATTTATGCATGCTTATCACTTGTTGTTGTTTGATCACCAATAGCAAGTTATTAGTTGTTATTATTCAATGAAAGTTGATAATAATGATGGAACAACATAAATAGAGTTTAAGTAGTAGACTCATGAGAATAGAAATACACTTAAATGGATCAAACTTGCATTTCATGAAGGAACAAGAGTAGATCTAGTTATTCACCATGAGAATAGGGAAAATTAGTCTAGTTTAGGCCATTTCAATCATGAGAATGAGATTTGGTAATATTGGAAATGAATCCCTAGTCAAACAAGAGTTGTAACAAGAGGTAAATCTATTTACTTATATCATTGATGCCATAAGTGGAATATACATCCCTAGACTCAAGTACTTAGTGAATTTTCTCCATTGTTATCTTGCAAGTTAATTAGTGAAGACTCGTTAGATAGTAGTAATTACAATTTCTCTTACTTCAATTGATTATTAGTCTAAATAATAGAGTAAGTAAGGTCTTAGTACTTGTAAAGTTGCTCCCTATAGGATCGACCCGATTTATACCCTAAACTACTTATTGACCTGTATACTTGCAGCAACATGGATATAATTTGGAATTAACTTGTACTCGTATATAAAACCCGTCACAAGTTATTTATCACTTTTGCTTTTCTAATCATGATTAATTGGCCATTAATTGTGATAATTTTAAGGTGTTAAGTTTGCAATGAGAATTGGAATTTAGCACTAGTTCAAAGAAGTGATAAATCTAGGGAGTACACTCACAAGAATAGAGGTGCACCTTTATGGCTTTAGTAACTTGTTTCATGTAATTTCATAAAAGGAATGAGTTTGTAGTTAATTTTATAACCATGAGAGTAGATATGGCTTAATTACAAGTATAGTTGATTCACTACGAGATGTAGATTTCACATACATTAGGAAATTACGCCATAACTAGCCAAGATAATGACATATAAGCAACCGCTAATGTCATTTGCAAGAGTAGTAAGGAATTCCATACCTCTAAGAGCTTTCTATTGTATTTTTGTTATTTTTATAGTGTAGAGTTAATTTCTTGTACTTGTGATAGTCTAAATAATAAAGGAGTTCAAAAATCACCGATACTTGACAATCTTCTCTGTGGAATCGACACCTAATACCCCTATACTCAATAAATAACTCGTATACTTGCGAAACATCGCGTGTGGGGTATTTACGATTTATAAATATAAAACTTGATTGTGGATGAGTTAATTGTATATGTATACCAAGCGCTCGTCACAAACATATTGGGCATGAATCTATGTTATTATGTAGTTTTCCTCTTGGATATTTTATCAAACACGCAGTGTGAGAAATCATTTGTTAAACAATTAGTATTCAAAATTTTTTGAAAGCCATAGGAATGTTCCAAAAACTGTACAATAGAAAAGACGAGAATAATCTTTATATACCTTGAGATTATTGACTTGACACGAATATTTTTTAGATGCTATTAATATAAATATTGGCTTCTTAGAATTACGTTTGACAAGAAAAAGATAACAAATGAAAAAAATACGGGAAGGTTCAGAGAGAAAATTGAGGAAGATATTAGATGAAAAAAAGAAATAAAGGATACTTCTACCTCCATCCTGGCACATATGCAGTTTATGTGGCAAAAAAAGAATCATAAAAGTAATAAATTTTAAAATTAGGTTATTTTGGATATATATTTTGGAAGAAGAGTTATTTTGACAATAAACTCTATTTTGTTCTATAACTCACGGGATTGCAAATCTGCATTTGATGTTCCATGTTAGCAAGATATATTGAGTCTAGTTTGTTGGCCAAAATTTGTTCTGTAAGCGTGATCTTTACAAACTGAAAATGTATAAAAACGATTTGATTTTCTTTTCTAATTATGAGGAAAGATAGAATAACATGTATCATTTCCAATTACAACGTGAGACAAACCTTTTATTTCCGTTGAGCAAAATAAACTTTTTATTCATCAAGTAGAAATTGAAATGGTCATACAAAGGCATAAAAACCAATCATATCAAGAAAGCGTTCTATACCCTATTAATTTTCTTTATCAATAAACACGATCTAAGCGGCCCAAAGTAATGTTTCAGGTGTTTTGATTGAAGCGTTTCTTATACAATGTTTTGAAGCTCCAATATTATTCAATATCTCGATCTTCCTTATCAAAATGTCTTAAGGATGACTTCATGTTATAATATTTACTTTCTGACTCTAGGGTTTCTGTTGTCGAAACCTCCAAAATAATACTTATTTTTACTAAGAAAACAAAGGAATTTCATAATGTGATGATGAAAACCAGGTCGAATCCAAGGAAAAGTTCACTTTAAAAGTCCTATAGGAGTTTAAATCAAAAAAGAAAAAGGGGGTTTGAATTAAAAATTTAATAAACAAATTCAAAAAAATTAAAGAAACTAATCAATTTAAAATAATTCAGTTCAAAGGTTAAACATCCACTCCATAGACTCGGTTGATCACTGAAGTGGAAAAATCATCCTTTCAATTCAAGCAAATATGTTCGGTTAGCCTTAAAGCAAAGGATAACCGAGACATTTAATAGTAAAATTAACTAGAAAAAGCTCCAGTCAAATCCTTTTTATCAAGTGAATTCAATATGGAAAAGCAGTTTTCATTTGCTCAACAATTGCACTAAAATAGAGAATGTAAAATCTATTCCAAGCAACCGTTCAAAAGTATAAATGATTCAACTTGTCTTATTTCTCCCTTGTAAATTAACATAAAAGGGGTAGACAATCAAATTAACTCACTTTGCTTCTTGTTCTAGTCCCTAACAACAATTAAGGATTGAAAGGAACTAAAAAGTATGTATGCAATCTCAAACTACTTCAACAAGCGAGAAACAGTAATCAATTACATAAAAATTGAGCAAAGGAGAAATAAATGCTTATATATAAAGGAATTATAAATAACAAGTGTAGGATATATATATAAAATTAAACTCAATCCATACTTAAGTTTTATATTTATAAATTCCTAAATATCTCATACATGATTTTTCGCAAGTATACGAATCGAGATTGAGTGCGGGATATTATGGGTCAAATCCATAGGAAAAAATAGACAACTACTAGCACTATTGAAACTCTTCTCTTATTTAGATCATCAATAAATTGAAGGAAATAAAACTATGCTAAATTGTGAAAAAAAAAATTAACAAATGAAAGCCCCTTAGGTTATGGAATCCTTAACTACTTATGCAAATACAAATTTTCGAATCATTGAGCACTATTATCTTGGTTAGATATCGTATAATTTCCTTATGTATATAAAACTTACTCTCGCAATGAATGAACTATACCTATAACTACTCTATACCTACTATCGTTGTAATGACACTAACTATCGGTTCATGAAGTTCTATGAACTTATATGAAACAAAAGTCACAAAGGTATATCTCTACTCTCGTGAGTGTACTTCCTAGATTTAACACTTCTTTGACATAGTGTTGAATTCCAATTCTCATTGCAAATTCAACAACCTAAAATTATCAAAATTAATGGCTAGTTAATCATGATTAGAAAAGCAAAAGTGCTAAACAACTTGCTCAAAATAAAAGTATCAAATAGTCAAGAAATCAACACAATACAATCATTGAAAGTTCAACCAAAACTCAAGGTATAAAACTTTAGGTAATACATAATGAAATACAAATCTAAAACTTGCACTTTAACCACACATATGAATCCAATATAAAAGATAAAGAGTTGAAGAAAAGAGAACCCTTGTCACATGAGTTTTATCCCCTCCTTCTTCATTTTCATCTTCATCCTAGTCTAGCTAATGTACAAAAGTGGATGACACGCATTACTATTTAAATTATACTATTCTACACTAATGTAAAAATAAGAAATATAAGAGTTCTAGCCAAAGTTGTTCTTGCAACTCAATAACCATATAGATAAAGAGGGAACCGCCCCTGCCACGTTGGATGGTCGTCCGCCCATGTGCGTTGTGGGGATTGGCCGCTGGTGATGATGTCAGCTTCTCATTCCAGGTAGTTTTTCTTATGCCAGGTAGTTTTTGCATGGGTTTTTTGTTGCCTTTTTCCCGAAAACAAATGTATTGATGTCATTGTTTGTCATTAGTCATTAGTTATTAGTCATTAGTCATTGGTTAGTCTTTTTTTTTGCCAGAACTACTTCTTGGTCAGAGGTGAAATTACGCTTTTCCCCTGCACCCTTTGTTTTTTTTACTTGTTTTCTTACTTCTGTATTTGTTGGTAATAATCTTTGGGGGTGTGTCCATCTGTGTCAAATGGCCTCTACCACCAAATTTTCATTCTTCAAGTTGCTTCCGCTTTTAACAGTCTGACATCTAATCCCTGTACGGCCATGGCAAGATATCTCGTAACCGTTGGGCAATTCGCTCGGTTTTCTGCTGGATATTTTCTTCTTTTTTTGTTCCGTTTATGTTGTTTCTCTTCGTTCTGCCTTCTGCTCGCTGGTTTTTGCTATCGCTTGTTTGCTGTGCTTATGGTGGGTGTACTCTATCTTCATGGTTGCTTTTGCTTTGCCTAATTTTGTGTTGTGGCCTTTTAGGTCTGTTTGTCTTACATTCTTTTTGTTTCCTGGTTGTTAGCTTTATAGTTGGCTACTGTTGCATTGCCGCCTTCCATAAACGTAGGTGCATGCTCTGAGTCTTTCTTCCTCTGCTTTTTTATTATACATTGGTGTTGTGTATGTTCGTGTTCGTTTTGTTCCCAGAGATTTTCTGCCTTTTCTCTCAATTTTTAGCCTTTTCCACATCTTCGTTTGTCATTTTCGTTTGCTTTTAGCTGGTTACTGTTGCATTGTTATCTTTCATAAACACAGGCCCAGCTTCTTAGTTTTTCTTCCTCTTCTTTTTTTTATGATGGGGAGACGTACTGTTGCCTGCATTGATGCTATGCATGTTCATGTTTCTTTTCCTTCCAGAGATTTTTTCCTTTTTCGTTTGGTTTTTAGCTCCCTTCATCTGTTTGTTGGCCATTTCGTCCTTTGAACCTTGCCTTGTGCCTTCTATTTTTGTTCTTTGCTCAGTTTTCTTTTATCTTTTTCCTTTTTGCACTCTATTTGCTTGCTGTAATGTTTGTTCGTGTCTTTTGTAGTTTATTTTCCTTTCTTTTACCTTCTTTTCCATGTTATTCTCTCTTGCTTCTACTGTTCTGTGCATGCTAAAGCTTTGATTGTTTTTTTTTACCCTATAGCAGTCTGTTGCGCCTGTCCTGTTTCCCTTGGTGTTCCTTTTACTTTTGGAGACGTGTGCTTCCAGTCAGTACTTGTTTGAACCAGTTCAGGTTTTTTTACTATTCTGAACTCCTGTTTCTTTCTTTTAATACATTTGTTCTCCCTTGTACTTTTTCGTTCTGCTCTGCATCCTTTTATTATTGTCCTGCCGTGCTCGAACTTCTTCATTGAAAAAAAATGTTTTGGCCTCTGTTGTATACCTCTGTTACCTTCCTCCATGTCTGTTGTTGTGTAATTGCATCTATGCCATTTTTCCTCTTGCCTGTCCTGCACTTTGGATGTTGTTGAGTTATTTTCTCTTTGGTTGTTGGTCTTAGTTTATGTTCTTAAGTGTTCCAGTTGAAGAACATGGATAGGAATGCAAGGCGTCGTAAACGCTATGCAGAAATGCCAGAGCATGAAAAGGCCGATCTTTTACGCCGTCGTCGTGATGCAAATGCTGCAAAGAAAAGAAGGCTTTCTGTTCCTGATAATGATAGCAGAAATGGGTCGCCTTTTAGTGAGGGCGAGGGTAGCCAGCATAATTGTCAAACCTCTCTTAGTAATCTAGGTGTTACTGCGCTTAATGGGCGGGCCGGTGGTTATATTCAACAATCAGATTGGCATCTTAATTTTGAATTTACTGCATTAGATCCTTACAGTCAAACGTCCTTCTTTTCTGGACTTTGCCGCCTGTTTCCATCGACCTCTTCTGGTGGTACATGTTGAATTCTTTATGCTTGTGTAAAACCTCTGCTTTCTATTCTTTCTGCTTTACACTTGTTTATTGTGTACCCTCCTGTGTCAGTTGGTGGTTAATGCTATAGACCAGCGCATGGAGTCAGCGTTTGTCACCAAAGAATTAGTCCAACTGTCTATTTGTAAAGAGCAAAATAGGCACCTTTTTCCTGAAACGCCTCTTGCTTATCTGCGATCTAGTTGTCGCAATGAGCTTCATGGTGCTGTGCATCATACAGATGATGCTCAGTTGTGCTCTATCAGGCAACTGTCTCCTTCTGTGGGACCAGAAACTCTGTCTTCGCCTTCTTCGTCCGGTGGCAATACTGTTGTTTGGCCGTTTTTTGTAATTGTACTTTCTTCGTGCCTATCCAGTGTAGTTATTCAGGAAATCAAATCTATTATTTAGCTTTTGATACCGCTTCTTTATACTAGCTTATGCTTCTATTTATATGGTTACAAGCTCCCATGCGCTTTGTTTTTCCCTTTTTTTTAAACTATTAGGATTAGTGTCGTTTCTCTAGCATGATAGCTTTTCCCGCTGTAGAATTATAGCTATCTCTAGCCGCCGTCGTCGTTCCAAACTTTCTAGACTTGAAAGAATTCCTGAGGAATCTCTTATCCTTCCCAATGTTCCAGATTGTGAACATTGTGGTGCTAAAAAGTTTCACATGGAACCTTCTTCTTTCTGCTGCCGTGGAGGCGAGGTTAAAATTGTCTCTCCTCCCATGCCTTACGGTTTGAAGCGTTTATTCACTGGTTCTGATGAGGAGTGCGAGGATTTTTGAAGAAATGCCGGCACTTATAATAACAACGTAGCTTTTACATCATATGTTGCAAAATATGATAGGGAATTAACAAAGAATAAGCATGGAGTCTATACCTTTCGGGTTCAAGGTCAGGTTTATCACTTTTTGAACTATTTGTTGGCAAGCGGTGATCAGGCTAGTGGAATTCAGTTATACTTTTATGTTACTGATGAAGCATTAAGAAAGAGAACTCAGAACTCTGATAAGCTTCATGAGGATACTTTGAAGCTGCTTATGAGTGTACTCCAAGATAATCCTTATGCAAAATTTTTTAAAAGCTTAAGGGATGTTCCGAACCTTGAGAATCATAGAATTATTCTCAATTGTAATCCTGGACTCGACCAGCGAGTATATAATCTTCCTACTACGTCCCAGGTTGCTGCTATTTGGACTGAAACTGACGAGGATTCAGTTGATATGCGTTCTCACATTCAAGTTTATAGTCACTCTAGCACGATTTATAGAGTTCAGCCTTATTATGGATGCTATGATTCTTTACAGTATCATCTTCTCTTTCCTAGAGGTGAATCTGGGTGGCATTATGGAATTAAACGATTTCATAAAAAGCAAAAAATAGGAGCTTTACCTGAGGTCGACCTATCTGTTGATCTTTCTTCCATAGATACTCCATCACAGCTGTTAGAGCTGGAACAAAGAGGCAGGTTTTTTTCCACTTGCCTTTTTTTGACTTCATTTAGTCTTCAGGTGTACGTTTTTCCTTATTATGTCTATATGTGTGTTCTTTTTAGTTGCTGAGAAGGCTAGGACTGAAGACTATTTTGTGTCTGCTAGAGAATATTATTGCTACAAGTTCCAAGTCAGAGATGATGATGCGTCTATGTTGCTGCACTGTCTTAGGCTGTTTCAACAGTTTGTCGTGGGTTCCTACATTAAGATCGAGACGTCTAGGCTTGACTTTCATAGAAGAAAGCAAAATGAAATACGTACTGAGGTACTCCAAGGGGTTTTAGATAACATTGCTATTGGTCAAACACAGGGTTCTAAAGTTGGCCAAAGGACCATTTTACCTACGTCTTTTATTGGGGGTCCGAGGGACATGAAACGCAGATATTTGGATGCCATGTCTTTGGTTCAAAAATATGGAAAACCTGACATTTTTTTTACCATGACATGCAATCCTATGTGGAAGGAGATTTAGGAAGGTTTGCGATATATAGAAAAGCCGCAGGATAGGCCTGATTTATTGTCTAGAGTTTTTAGAGCTAAATTTGAAGTACTTTAGTCTAAACTTCTGCATAAACACATTTTTGGAGAGGTTGCAGCGTGTGTCTATGCTATAGAATTTCAGAAGCGCGGCTTTCCTCATGCTCATGTCTTGTTAATTCTTAAGCCGGAGTTCAAATTGTTGAATGCTGAATCATATGATAAAATTGTTTGTGCTGAACTTCCTGATCCAAAAGAACACCAACACTTGTACTCTCTTGTTGTTAAGCATATGCTTCACGATTCCTGTGGAGATATAGATAAGAGTTGTCCTTGCATGAAAAATGGTTCTTGTAAAAGTCATTACCCAAAAAAATTTTTCGACCATACTATTCATGCCGAAGATTCGTATCCATGTTATAGAAGGAGGAATGATGGTAGAAAGGTGAAAGTTCGACGACATGAATTGGATAATAGATGGGTTATACCTCATAACCGATACCTGCTTGCTTTGATCGATTGCCATATAAATGTGAAAATCTGTTCCACTGTGAAACTTGTCAAATACCTTTACAAATAAGTCTTTAAGGACTTGATCTTATCAATTTTCAGGTCATTGATCAGGCTTCTTGTACTGACGTTGACGAGATCAGTAATTTTCAGAAAGGTAGATGGATATCTCCACCTAAGGCATTATGGCGCATCTATGAGTTCCGGCTAAGTGAAATGACTCCATCCGTTTATACTCTTCAGGTCCATCTTCCTTATCAACAATCCATTTCTTTTGACAAGGAGTCAGATTTGAGCTACTTGCTGAAAAAATTTGATTTCTCTAGGAGCATGTTGACTGAATTTTTAAAGACAAACAAGTCGAATGCAAAAGCGCAGACCTTAAGGTGTTTGTATAGGGAGTTCCTTGAGCATTTTGTGTGGACTCCTAAAATGAAATCTTGGTCTAAAAGGGACCGCCGACACGTAATAGGGAGATTAGTTACAGCGAGTCCAAAGGAAGGTGAACGATATTTTTTGAGACTTTTGTTATGTCATGTTCGTTGCCCCACGTCATTTGATTATCTTTTGACTGTTAACGGTGAATAGATGAACTCCTTTAGAGAAGCTGCTCTTAGATTGGGCTTGTTGGAATCTGATAACTATATAGAAGAAACTCTAGAAGAAGCTGTAGCTTTTCAGATGCCATCATCTCTGCGGCTATTATTCGCTACTCTTCTATTCTACTGTTCTCCTACTGATTCTAAACTCTTGTGGAATAGATTTGAAAAAGATCTCTTGACAGATTATGTACATGCTTAGAAGTATACTAATTATTCTGACTGTGAGATAAAAAATTGAGTTCCGGAGGACATTAATAGGTCGTTAGTTCAAATGGGAAAGAGTATTGATGAGTTTCACATAGATACTGATTCCTTTGATGCGCCTGAACGGAATACCAGAGAAATGGATAGCGAAAGAAACATTGTGTTTGATCCTGAGGATGAGTTGTTGCCTTCGAAGTTGAATCCTGAACAGCGATATGCTTTTGATTTAATTTTACAATCAGTTTTCTCTTCGAAAGGTAAAGCCTTTTTTATTGACGGCCCTGGTAGAACTGGAAAGACTTTCCTATATAGATCTCTTCTGTCTACTTTAAGATCTCAAGGTTACATTGCTATTGCTGTTGCTACTTCTGGTGTTGCAGCATTAATTCTTCCTGGGGGAAGAACTGCACACTTTCGGTTTAAAATTCCTTTGGATTTCTCAAACAGTAAAACCTGTCAGCTTAGCAAACAGAGCAGCATAGCTAAGTTGATTTGTGAGTCTAAATTGATTCTTTGGGATGAAGCGTCTATGGCTAAGAGGCAAACCATTGAAGCTTTTAACAGTTTACTACAGGACTTGAAAGATTCTGATCTGCCTTTCGGTGGACATGTTGTTGTTTTTTGTGGAGATTTTCGACAGACTCTACCAGTTATTGAGCAGGCTTCTAAACAAGATTTAATAGAATCAAGCCTTGTTAGTTCACCGTTGTGGTTGTGTATGCATAAGTTGACATTAAAAGAAAATATGCGAGCTCTTTTGAACCCATCCTTTTCTGATTTTTTCTTACGGATTGGTGAAGGCTGAGAGCCTGTTGACGAAAAAGGAGATGTAACGCTTCCTTCTCACTTGGTAATTCCCTATCGTGACAAGCACGAGTCCTTGGACAGGTGATTCCAGTGTCTATCGTTCATATTATCCTTTGAATGGCTGTTTACCTCCTATGTTATATTTTTTGACTAGGAATTCCTGAATGTTAAATGCAGATTAATACATTCTATTTTTCCTGATCTGAATCTTTATTCAGCTGATCCTTATCAAATGATCAATAGATGCATTCTTTCTCCTAGAAATAGCTCTGTTGATGAACTTAACGAGGCGATGATTCAGAAATTTCCAGGCAAGCTTTATACCTATATAAGTTCAGATAAAACTGTTAATCAGAGGTTTCAAGGAGATTATCAAGACTTTCTAAATAGTCAGAATCCAAAAGGGCTCTCTCCATATAATCTGTCATTCAAAGAAAACTGTCCTATCATGCTTCTCAGAAATTTGAACCCGGCTGAAGGCCTGTGCAACGACACAAGGCTTATATGTAGAGAGTTACGGCAGCATACCATCTGCGCTGAAATTGTAGTTGGTCAGCACAGAGGGAAACGAGTTTTCATTCCCAGAATTTCTCTACAAACCCCTGATAATGAAAAAAATGGTATTGCTTTCATAAGAACGCAATTCCCCATCCGTCTATGTTTCGCTATGATGATTAACAAGTCTTAGGGACAGACTTTGGATTATGTTGGAATTTATCTGCGCGAACCTGTATTTTCTCATAGTCAGCTTTACGTTGCGCTGTCTAGAGCCAGGGCTCCTGATACAATTAAAATCTTAATTGTTCCTGAAACTTTTGATGATATCAAAATCGATATCAAAACAAGGAATGTTGTTTTTAGTGAAGTGTTTCATTTAGCTACAATGTAAGAGTTCTTTGACAAGGTCAGTTTATATGAAATTATTGCCATTTATAATTGTTATTTCACTCGGTTTCATCTTCATGCCTTCAGATTCATTCTCCTATTTTACTTCAGGATGTCACAGATTTTTCCAATGAAAGACATTCTTCCTGGCACGCAAAATTGGATGTGTAAAGTAACAGTTTAGGAAAAACAGCATGTTACATCATCAATTGCTACTCCGACAAAAAAACAAAAATTCGTTTTTCTGGACTCGGAGGTACATAACTAGCCATTTCGCTATCTCAGTTCCATGCTTAAAACTAAATAGCTAGAGCTTTGAAAGTCTTTAGTGATTATGTTCAGATTTATCAGCTGCAACTTTCACAGCCTTTGTCGTTCCATTCTGTACTGCCTTAGAAAAGTTTATTGCTTCGAATGAAATTATTACCTCGTTCTGATTTTTTATAGGGATCTTTGGTTGAAGGCATCATTTTCAATAATGATATCCCTAAAATGAGCCCTCTTCTGCAAGTGTATAAGAAATATCTTATCTCAAATGCTGTTGTGAGGCCAATTCCTCAAAAATTCCAGTCTAAAGGTCTGCAAACGCAGTGGGTCATATCCACCAAGACACTTGTTGAAGAGGTCAGTGATGATGAAGATGTTGTACCTGTCAAGCTCACCTATACCAAGTTTACCGATCAGATCAAATACATGGATATTAAAGATCAATCTGTAGGTAAGCTTGTTTGTCTAAAATTATATACATATATGCTTTTTCTTTTCTTTCACGTCCTTTGCTCACAATTTCTTTTTTTAATATAGACATTTGGCTGTTATTATATCTGCGTTGGACCGGAAACAAATTAGCAGAGATGGTAAAGAATCCATCGTGCAGAAGTTTGTCCTTGTTAACGAAGAGTATGAGCTTCTCTTGCTTATAATAATTTCTTATATTGACTTTTCGCAGTTTCTGCTATGACTTATTCATTCTTTTCTCTGAAAACCAGCTTTCAAACTGTTAAGCTCTCCATGTGGGATGCTTTTGTCGATGATGAAGGGCAGAAAATTATACAAAACATGCACAAATTTCCTGTCGTTATATGCAGAAGAGTCAGAGTTGGCTGTTATAATGATCCATTGCAAACATTTTCTCAGCAGTTAGCTGTTAGATTTTTTCCCCTGCTCCTTTTTCCCTCAGTCATGCATGCTCTTTTCTTTTAGGTGTGGCTTTATCTACGTGGTTTGAGTCTGTGATTCTTGTTGATCCACCTAACCAAGAAGCTAGAGAACTAAAAAATTGGTAATCTGACGAACGTATCTTTTTTATTTTCGGTGCTCATGTTTCATTTTTAGTTTCCCATTTAGATGTTGAGAAATTTCCAATTTTGTGATGAATTTTAAAAATATTCTACAAAAGGGGTGATTTTGGTGAGGGAATCCGTCGGGGGGTCTTCGCATTCGCGGAATGCGAGCTCAGCAGAGCTCGCATTTCTGAAATGCGAGCTCAATAGAGCCCAGTATAAGTAAAATTTTTGCGCTTATTTTTTTTTCGGAGGCAGAGATTTTTTTGTATTAAAACAAAATGTTTAAAGATCTCGCATTCGCGTTCGCATTCCTTAAAAAAAAAAATTTTTCGGCGCCTTCCGCGAATGCGAGCTCAATAGAGCTCCCACACTAAGTATAATTTAATTTTTTTTTTGCTTTTTTTTTGGGAGCTAGAGAATTTTTTCCAGAAAATAGTAAGAGCTAAATGCGAGCTCCTAAATATTTTTTAAAAAATTTTTCAAATAGCTCGCATTTGATAAATTTGACCTCCAAAAATTGAATTTAATTTTTTGGTTAGATTTCGCATTTATAAGTATGACTTTCAGAAAATTAAATTCAAACTTGCTAGAAAAAAAATTTTAAATGAAATTTATGAGCTCCAAAAAAAATGTAAAATTAAATGTAAATGTTGTTTGTTTTTTAGAATTTGCCTTTACTAAAATGCTGTCGGTAGTAAAATTTTATTTTAAAATCTCTACTAAAATCTTATATTTCGGAGAAATGTTAGAGAAATTTTATTTAAAAATCTGTAATTAGCAGAGGAATAATTTTTTTTTATTTTAAAACTTGCACGTGCCTAAAGTCATCAAATATGTGCTCTAAAAAAAATTCATATTCACAATAATCTTTTTAATATAATTTACTATACATGCATATTTCTTTTATATTAAAAAAAATTGGTAATTGTACGGTTGGAAATACGTTATTTTATTATAATACATTTAAATGGTGGAAAAATTACACATGCATAGTTCTTTCTATTTCATAGATCAATGTAAAAATAGAATGAAATTGTTAACATGTAAGGTGTTGACTATATTTTATGAATAAAATACTAACTTTTTTTCCTTTTTTATCAAATAAATTTTTTTTATCAAATTCTAATTTTCCTTTGTTATTAATGAATCGTATTTATTTGTTGACACCGATGAATATTAGTTATAAGAATCTAATAATTAATAGTCATTAATATCTGTTACAATTTCAACTGTAATTTTAGAAATTTCATAACGCAATGTTATTTAAAAAAATTATATAAGTTATTTTTATGAAGTGCATGTTATTTGTTTGGTAGTTGAAAGGAAAAGAAAAAAAATTAAATCAAATATCTAGCGATTAAATCTTACATGTTTTACCTTTTACAATTATTGGCAGGATTACTATTTTGATTAAAAATATAAAGCGATAATCAAGGCAAATTTATTGTCATGCAAAAATCCTAAAACCCTAAGTGCTAAAGCCGTAAAACACTAAATCGTAAATCTTAGAAACCAAATCCTTGTAAACCCTAAAACATTAAATCAAGGTTGTTGGGTTTATTAAAATCCATTAAAAAATATTTTTGCGGCACGATAGGATTACTATTTTAATTAAAAATCTAAAGTCCTAATCAAGGCACACTATTGTCAAACTAAAATCCTACAACCCTAAACCCGAAAGTGCTATTCTCCTAAAACACTAAATCTTGATCTCTAAAACCCTAAAACCCTGAATCCTAAAAGCCTCAAACCCTGAGTGCTATCTCTAATGTAGTCAGTAGCTGAATCAAAGATATTTTGTTTTCTTTTGTCTACAACTCATTTGGTCTTCTCTTTTTGTGCAGAAGCATGTGCCACCGATTTCTGTCCCTCAAAATAGCTGGAAAAGTTGTGAGAAAGGTAAAGGAAAACGGCTGTGCCACTTGCTGAAGAGAGAGACAGATCCGAGTCTCGGATCCGAGGGTTGAATATAGATCCGAGCTCGGATCTTCAGGATCCGAGGACTTCCCATGATGGATCCGGGGTCGGATCTTCTGACCTCGGATACACTCCTCCAGAAGTACAGATGAGGGATCGGATCTCTCTTTGCTCTCACGGATCCGAGCTCGGATCCGTGCCATTAAATTTCCAGTTTTTCGCTTCTTTCCTTTTTCCTTCATTTTTGCTCCTAATTTCTTGTGTACTTTATCCTCTGGACAATTCTTACACTTCTTTCAGCTTGTGCATGAATTTCATACATCGATATCCTTCACAATTTCACAAAATTAATGCATTAATCCACTCATTTATCAAATTTTGAATACTTAAACAATATTTAAGCAATTATCACCAAAAGAGTTCAAATATGATTTTAATCTTCTCAAAACATACCAAAAGTTCATGCCAAACTCGTACAAAATATACGTTAAATATTCACTTATCAAAATTCCCCACACTTGAATCATTGCTTGTCCTCAAGCAATTTGCACAAAACTTACTTCAATGATTCAATAGATAAAACAATATACGTACTTTTGTCAAATTTAATTCCTCAAGAACCTAAAAACCAATCATTATGTCATTTCTCAGATTACATTAAATACTCATAATATTCAATTAAATAAAAATAATTATGCCTTAATTTCAACAAATTCAACTCAATCTCCCGTTTTATCCTAATTCCACAAATAAGTAAATCACACAGTCTTCTATGGCCTTCCTCGTCCCATAACCGCCAAAATTTTCATAACTAAAAGGAATTTATTCATACTTCATTTTACTTAAATAGTAGAAATGTCTTTTTACGCGAAAATCGACAGTTTTAAGTGAAGATTCCCGGTTACTCAATATTTCACTTATTCAAATTGCTAAGCATACTCTTAATTCCAATACCTTTTTACGCGAATGTCGACATTTGTAAATGTCAACCCCCGGTTACTCAGTATGTGAATCATTGGAGTAGAAAATAATATCAATATATATATATATATATTTTTTTTTTCTTTTTTTACAATTTTTTTTCCTTTTTCCTATAAGCATAATTAAAGGAAGAATCTGGCCTTGTCTTGACTATCTCAATCACTTACTTATAAAATTAAGTAAAAATGAGAAATATCATTAAACGTGCAAAATTCTAAGCATAATTTTCCTTATTTAACCAAATATACTTTCTAAAATATAAAAAACCTAATTGCATAATGACTAATTCCAAGTCAAATAAGGACTAAACTTTCCCAAAATACATATAACATTTTATCCAATGGAAGAATTAGGCACTTAAAATTGAACATTTTGGCCATTAACTTGAAATATTGGAAAATATTTTAAAAAATTTTTACAGAGTTTCCCCATAAAAATGCACAAAACTCCCTGTCAACGACCTCAATTTCAAGAAAATTAACCACAATACAACATTTTCAAATAAAATTCCAACATTTTTAAGCTATAGACAACTCAAATCATACATTTCAAGACACAATCCCCATAAGATAAAGTAATCCCTCCCCCACACTTAAATTTAACAATGTCCTCATTGTGAAGAAGGTAATAGAAACTGAAACTTTCCTCAAAATAAGTGGTGATTCAATTTGAAGCCATTAATCCTCACGATCATCCAAATTCTGTTCACAATGAAACAAAAGAGTACAAAAAACCATGAGTAGCACAAGAGAATCCAATATGAAAACTACAAAGTTTAAACCGAACATAATAAAAGAAAAATATAGCAACAAAAGATGTAATCAGCTAAAGATCTTCATGGCTGCTCAGAACGAGGGTCTACTGCCTCCTCAGTTCCATGAGGACCCTATGATGTACCAATATGCCCCTCCTCCTGCTGAGGCGTCGGAGTAGGTGACCGGCGGATATGGAAATGATCCTCGATCGCATGAAGACGGCGATCATGTCTGTCGAGTCGCTCTGTCATCATCCTTTCGGTCTGGTCAATGCGCTCGACGACTCGTGTCTCCATACAGCAGATGGCATTGAGGAGCTCTTGCCACTTGGATCGCGGCGGAGGTGGTGGTCGTGGAACGGGGGGAGGAAGAGTCTGCTGTGCCTCCGTCTCTTGAGTTTTCGCTTGTGGTTCAGTGTGAAGTGGGGGCTGAGTAGAAGTCGAAGCTTCTCCAGTATCTCGAACCAGAGAAACTCCAAAATCTGTAGGGATACCCAAGGACCGTAATACTGAAACATTGACCTCATCAACTGCCTTGGTAGTAATGGCTCTCTCCGTACCCAATGGTACCTTGAACTTTTCAAACAGAAGAGTGAGGAGATGAGGAAACCCAAAACAAGTCTTACCGGCTCGCATGCGGGCTGTAGTACGCATATAGCTAATAATGATGCTGCCGAGAGGAATTCCTGTCAACTGCCGACCTATTCCATTCATCATCTTATCCAAAAAGTAAAGGTCGCTATTTCGAACTTCTCTTTTTCCACTCCTCTTCGGTACCACATTAAAAGCAAAGAGATAAATAATAAGGTGGTGCCTAGGTTCAAATGAATCGGCATAAACGAGGAGTTTCTTCGAACTTCCTCGTTCCCGGTATTGACCTTTAAGACGTGATACGGCTTCGCCCACTTGCCATGGATCACGTGCCTTAAACTCCTTGGTCAGTTTCACGTCTTCTCCGTCGTCCTTGAGTTTGGTAACTTGAGCGATTTGCTCCCGGTGGATGGCCACTCTCTTGCCTCAAACCCAAGAGACAATGAGATTTCCACTATGGCTCTGTTTGTTCTCGACATTGGCGTAAAACTCCCGAACCAAGTTGGGATAATAATGTCTAGGCAATTTCAGAATATTGGCCCATCCGAGTCGACCAAAGGCGGTGGACACCTTATAGTGATCGTCCACCTCTGGTGCCAAATGCTTCTCGATGATAATCTCCTTGGCCAAGCCTGCCTCATACCACTGCTGATTTTCTAGCGAGGTGAATCGCGTGGTATCATAGTCTGGAAGCGGCTCCTCGCGGCCAGTAGATGCTGTCTTTCGCCTGGAGCAAGGTGGCGGCTCAGGAGAAGGAGATTCCTCCTCAAACGGCTCCTCATGCAATGAAGGTGTATGTTCCTCACTTGACGATAGTGTAGGAGTACGAATATGAGCCCTCCTTGTATGAGCCATAGTATCTATACACAAACAAGATAAGTATTTATTAGAAACGATAGAAACTTGCTCACATGTGTTAAATAAGAATTTAAGAAAATTTCGGCAGAGTTTCCCCTTGAAAAAGGGCTAAACTCCCTGCCAACAATTGACAATTTCAAGCAAGTATTGTTCCTAACATTCCTCAAATCCAAATCCCACATTTAGAAAGAACATTACCAATCATGTCATGCATAATGAGTCCAAACACCTGAGAATTATAGCCATTTGCAAGAATGAACATCTCAAACACTTGAAAATATCTCCAATCCAATTCTTGTAAAGCCACATTTTCATATGCATTGCCAAAATATCCTTAATTTACACAATTATCAACGTCTAGCCGTTTTGTCAAAGGAATACATAACACTCAGTTTGCATACATATGAGTTCCAATTTATCCAAGAAAAATGCAACTTATCTCAAAAAGATAAGTGATTTCAAGCAAAAACAATCACTGTGCTTATGTAATCATAAACACGCTCTTGTACCCACTGGAATTTGCTCTAATGATAGCATATCATTTTCAATTTGGTACAACATGGATTGATACTCCTCGGAACAAGTTCATATATTCCATGAAAGCAAACATTCACAAGTGAATATCCTCAAATTCACAATTCTCTCAAAAATAAGTATGAAACTAGTTGTGACAATCTATTTAAGCACAATGTAGCACATTTATAACAAAAGTTCAACATATAAGCAATTATTAGAATATGCCCAAAAACTAGAAAAAATGTAAAATTAGAAATTATGGAATCTCAAAGAAAATTGCAAATTGATACCTCAAAATCCAAATTCACCCCCAAATTTGAAAAAAATCCGGTGCGGCCCGAAATTCAGTTTTGACGATCAAAATCCCCGAAATTGATGTTTTTGATTCGAAGTTGTTGAGGGTTAATGCTCACAAGAGGTTAGGGAAGGTTTTTATTGTGAAAAAATGGAAGTTTTATGGATGAAATGGAAGATTGGAAGAAGGGATTAGGGTTTCGGTGAGAAGAGGGAAGAGGAAATCTGGAAAATGAGGAACCGAGGCCTCGTTTCCTTTCTTATCGCGAACAGATCCGAGGTCGGATCGTTTCTGAAAACCCTCGGATCCGCACCACCAGAAGCACAGACGACCCCTCGGATATTTCTTGAATTTGTTCGATCCGAGCTTGGATCAAAGGATCCGCGGTCGGATTCATCTGGGTACTTATGATCCGAGCTCGGATCTGTATTTCTCTGCACTAATTGTAGAAAGTGCAATTTTTCAAACTTTTTCTCCCTTTTTCCGGCCAATTTCAAAACATGCTTTGGAAAAACTTTTTATCAATTCTAACCTCCCACGCACATGTAATATATCAAAAGTACAATATCCAATCTCTTAAAACACATCAAACACACCTACATTGCAAATCAAGGGGTGAGATTCTTTGATCATTTTTGCATTTTTACACCAAAATGACACTTTTGGGCATTAAATGCACATCAAATGAGTCCATGAGCATGTATAAACATGTTATCACCAAAACTCACTTGAATATACTGAAAATGCAACATTGTATGTATGCTTGGGAATTCTAAACACTTAAAGCACAATTTGGTAAGAAAACCTCCCTTTTTACACTTGTTCTTCAATTGTACCTCCAAAATAATGTTGAAACTCCGGTACCTCCTGCAAACAAGTGAAATATATCTAATTAGTCAATTAAATCATACCAAAATGTAAGAAACACATAAAAACACAACTACAATATTATTATTGGGTTGCCTCCCAACAAGCACTTTTGTTTATAGTCGTTGGCTCGACTAAAAAAAATTGAATCATTTTAGAATATTAGGGAGCGATTTTCTCCCCATGGGTCGAAACTTCCGAGCCAATCCACCATGTGGTGAGCCAATAATTTTATTATAATACAATTATTTTAACGAAATAACTACACATCTTGCTTCTTTATTTTCAAGGTCAATATAAAATAAAATTAAATTGTTAATAAGTTAGGGTTTAATTTTCATGAACAAAATTGGAATCTTATTTTTAACTTGCCCATATGAGAATATTAAAATTTGTTCCCTATATTTAATGGGGAAACTACGAATAACAAAAGGTAAAAAATAACAATATATAAATATATTATAAATAGTATGTTTAATTTTTTTTTTGTGAAGGTCCGACATGTAACTAACTTACCGTGTATGAACTAGAGAATAGGTTAGTATAGTTTACCTTTTTTATATTTATTCTGTTCATGGGAAAAAAGTATTTCTTTGTAATTTTATCCTACATTTTTTGTTTTGTTTAAAAGAGTACTCATATAAAGTGAGAAATAAGATACGCGTGATGGCATTGTTTCACTCATATTCGTGAAATTTTAGAATATATACAAAATGTCACCAAAAAAGTATGTAATCCATAAGTTAGGTTATTTATACAATAACGATATAAGTTGCGTGCCATCAATGTTGCCCAAGTTTTCCATGAGTACCACATGTTGTTGGTTTGGGTATTTTTTGGCTTCGACGTGGTTGGTTTGGCACTACTGTATGGACTTGAGTAATATGTGTCAACAGTGTAGCATCTTGAATAAATGTGCTTGTGCCTTCACCTCCTTCACATTACTCAGAAGTATGCTGATGTGAGTCCTTATCGGGCGTAAACTCTGGAAAAGTCACAGGGGACCTATAATGCCCAATCGATACACCTCTCTCATGCATGACTTCGGTCTGAGGTGTGACAAAAGTAGATACGCTAGCTTGGTCCTTAATAGCCATCGAACCTCCATGGAATCTAGTTTGTATGGCGGGTTCTGGTGATCGGAGTCTACGACGTAGTCCACCGCCATGCTGACTTCCGTGGGTATTTCTAGGAGCTCGCTGAACACGACATGGATCAGCATACAGTGGAATCTCCTGTGGTACGTGTGGAGGGCGAAATGCAAGTCGGCGTGACTCCCCTACATGATGCAAAGATGTGGATGCAAAGTCCTTCAACTCTTGAAAATATCTGCTGTGTTGTTCATCACTAACTGCAAGAGAGTCATGTGCCATGAAATACATGCGAGACATGGCATCGCTCTGAAGAAACAAATATAAGAATAAGAAGGAGATACTGTGGTAAAAAATAGTTTAAGAAGTGAGTAAACTCAAAGTGATTATTAAAAGTGGGTTGGAAATAAACTTACAAGATATTGTGCCCTAGCGCTATCACCCTGAAAGCCCTCTGGGAAAGCGAGAAATCGACTTGAATTTGAAATATAAATCACCGTCCGCTCCCGATACCACTGAACATACTCATCCGATGGATATGTACTATCTTCAATTACAGTGCCATCTTGTACATGCACACGTCGATCAGTCCAAATATCAATATATTGTCTATGCGTGGTGCTCCAATCTTGATTCGCCCTACCACGACGATCTAGAGAATGTAGAGCTGCCTGATTATCTGTCAACCTCATATCAGGCAGGGACTGATGAAACCCAAACTGCCGCATAACCCGATGATGGAGGTGCGGCTCAACTACATCCCAACAAATAAGATACGTTACGGATCTCCAAATGTCCCGACCTGCAGTACAATACGCAGGAAGAGAAGCGAGAATGTCCTCCGAATTGGTTGCCATATGAACTGAAAAAAATATAAAATCAAAATTGTTTCATTTTTTCTATTAAGAAATAATAAAACTTCCCAATATTCAAATTGGACAATTTCATGAAAAAAGTTCTAGTCTCCGGTCAATTAAAAAATTTTTGAATTTCTAAAAAAATTTCGACAGAATCTCCCCTATAACTGGAGGTTAATTCCCTGCCAACAAATTCAATTTCCATTCACAAAATGCAATCTGACAAACTTATGCTTTCAGTTGACAAGAAATATTATGACAAGACTACTGGCACAACTTTTCAAATATTTCTATTGTCCGAACATATGTACAATACCTCTTCAGGACGCAGGCCTGTCAACTGATCTCGGAATGCGGGCACAACATGCCTAACAACTCTGTGTACGTCCAAGTCATTATTTCACCTATATTTAATAAAGTAGGAACCTGTTTAGAACAAATTAAAGTTGTTTCAATAACAAATATCATTAAAACAACCGAAATAAGGACGAAACGCGCACCTAGCTCCATATGGACCAGGGTAATGCTCCAACGGCACGATTCGGTCCGGACGCATGATTGGTATATGTTCCCAGATCCAGAGCTGTTAGAAAATTAGAATCAATATTAAAATTATAAAATGATAATATGCAAAAAACCCAAAACATATCATTATTGGGTGCAATGTACCTGTAGCAAAACTAATGGACCGGCAATAGCCGATTTGGCAGGATTCGTGGCATCACAAAGTGACCGATAGAGAGTCACCAAACACGCACTACCCCAACTATATTGCCCAACAGTTTCCAAATCCCGCAATAATGGAAGATACAACAAAGGGACTTTGTTGCCGGACTTATCGAACAATAAATGTCCACCTAATATCAGTAAGAGGTAGATGCGCGCACGCTACCTACATTCAACATCTGAAGCATTGGGTGGCAACTCTGCGTCCAAGGCTCTTGCTAAACATCCCAATTTTAGCCTCTGTCCATCAAAGTATCCAACTGCAGGAGAAAATCCAATGAGCTCCTCACAAATGGCTCCCACTCCTGAATGCTGCGGTATGTGTCTATCCCTATAACCGGTGGACAATCGATGTACAACCCCCACAACACCTCTACATCCTGTAATGTCACGGTAGCCTCTCCAACCGGTAAATGGAATGTATGCGTCTCGGGCCGCCATCTCTCCACTAAACTTGTGGTCAAAGAATGATCAATCATCTGATATCCACTCTCAAGCACCCTCTCAAATCCAGCCAAGGCAATATAACGACAAACCCGATCAGGAATAGGCGCATGCTCCCAAAATCCTCTGTCACACCATCTGACATCTAACTTATTGCCCTCAATATGTCCATTAAAAATGGAATGTGCCCGGTGTGCAGTTCTCGCCGATATAATGTCGTGCACGTATGGTCCTGGATATAGGCCAGGAGGGATAGGAGTGTCGGCCATAATCCCAAGCAAATATCTGCATCGATTAAATTCAATAGTTATGTATAAGTACTTCCCAAAAGTTTGTGTATACAATTGTGACCTATAAATCGCGTTGAAGATTTTTTTTGAGAAAATTTTGACCATATATCCCTTATAAATCGACTAAAACTCCATGCATATCTGTTATTTTTTTTAGAAATATTTGTTATCCCTCTATGTATTCATATACTGCAGCAATCTATTTGTAGTCATATTTTAAAAGTTTTTAAAAAATTTGACAGAGTCTCCCCTATAAAGCGGCCATAACTCCCTGTCAATCAAACATCAAAATACCATATCCTGCATATGCAAGAGCATTAACACATATAACACACCATCCGAGCATTTCTTTAACAAATATGTTAACAAATCAATGGATAGGGGATGTAGCGATAAATGAATAAAACTGTTGGGCTGCACGTTTAAACTGGTTAATTCAATACTTATCATAGTCAAGAACGAAACATGCATTTGACAAATGAACAATGAAACACCTAGCTAATGTAATTGTTTGAAATAAATCCTGAATCGAACACAAATGAACTAGAATGAACCCTACGCCAAACTGGAGTACACTGACATGAGTTTCCAATTTCTAGGAACTCGATCAAATCAAGACCTATAATTCGGATAATTTCTCCTATTATGACCCGTTTGATGATAATTTCGACATCTTCTTGGTTCGTCTGGATCCCTTTCATCCATCTCATTGCGAATTCTTCTAACTCGAATCCGCCCTGCCCGACGTGCAACAAACTTGCTCCTGTCTACCTGCAGCTTCCATTCAGGATGGAGCCAAGTATCTTGATGCGGCAGTGGGTTAAACTTCCCTGAATACTGCACGGTCCACCTCGTTTTGGTAAACTGCTGATCCACAAGCAATCCCGGATTGTCACCTCTAGTCCTGCACACCGCCAAAGCGTGCGAACAAGAAAGCCTGTAATTCTGCCACTTTCCATAAGAGCATGCCTTACCAAAAAACCTGACGGTTTGCGTATTGCCTCCTTTATCATCGACACGCCGGCCTGTGATAACCTTGTATACGCCCGATGGGCCAACGAACTCAATGACTCTGTGGGCGCCTGTATTCTGCTCAGCATTCTTAAAACGCCGCCATATCTTTGGGAGAAAAGGATTGCGACAATGTGAAGCATCTTCCCTTCTCGTCTTAAATAACGCAACTATCCGATGAAATGTCATGTCAAAGCATGCACGAATTGGTAAATGGCGTGCCCCGCGCAAGACATTATTATAACTTTCGGATATGTTGGAGTTAGAATATCCCAACGACGGCCATCGTCGTGTGTTAGGCACCACTTTTCTGGACTAATGGCTGACAGATAATTTCAAGCATCTGGAAATATGTTTCGTAGTTCTCTTCTGAACATCCGCCACTTGCGCAATTGTCTTGTCCTTCCCATTGTCCAACACAACTTTTTAAGGTGTAAACTTTTGAAGTGTGTTATCAAATTGCTCCAAACATGTCGCAGGCAAAATCTATGGTAGGCCAAAGGTTCCTCCCAATAGTCAAAGTGTGTCATGGTATAGATGATACCATTGTGGCGATCGGAAATGACACAGATAGGATGTCGATCAAGTGCCACATTATATCTTAATTGTTCCATGAACCACGACCAACTGGAAATCGTCTCCTCATCCACTATGGCATAAGCAATTGGCAGAATCTTGTTGTTCGCATCTTGAGAGACTGCAACAAGGAGTTTGCCCTTATATTCGCCACGCAAATGAGTGCCATCAACACATATAACCGGCCTGCACATGTTGAATGCTTCAATAGACGGTCTAAAGGCCTAGAATACATACTTAAAAGTTTTAACTCAATCCGAACTATCCGAATGATGTGACAACTCCACCACGGTGCCTGAATTGGATTGCACCAGGGCATCGAGATACTGTGGTAGTTCGGCAAAATTTGCCTCCCAAGATCCATACACAAGCTCAATTGCTTTACGTCTGGCATACCAGGCTTTTTTGTAAGACACATCAACCTTCAAGTTTTCTTTAACAAAACTTAGTATGTTCTTGACCTTTAATCCAAGATCATCTTCAATGCTAAGGAGTATATGCCTTGAAATAACGGAAGCCGTCAGGCTTGTATTGTTATTTCTAATCATGTCGCTCAAACAGTTATGGTCATTGACATATTTTGTAATTTGCCACATTTCATGAATCTTTTTCTTTACGGCTCTAACACACCAGTCGCATGGTGGATACGATGGCGCGGTTGAAGTGGAATGAGTTCTTTCAATTGATGATTTGCATTTAGCAAATCACGTGTTACTCTTACTCTCAATAATTCTGAACTCCCCATTGTGATTGATGGACCACATCCTAACTGCCCGGTGGAGCTGCTGCTTACTCTCAAATCTCATATGGAGACGTATATTATTATTCTCCTCACTAAATGTGACAATACGCTCCAATCCATCCTCCTATTCTATATCATCATCATCTATGCTCCCAAGATCGGAGAAAAATGCCATTCCTCTTGGAACATATGCAGAGCTGCCAGTTGTGCTATTACGTCTGATATCTCCGTATTCTGTGTTGGCAACCCGATACCTATCTATGGGTTGTTGGGTATCGAGGTTTACTCTTAAACCCCCACCTTCATGCTCATCATCCGAGTCACTACCAGACACATCTTGCGACTCCGACTCTTCAACCTCTTCCGCATTAACTTCCGGGTCATCTTCTTCCGGATCATCTTCTTCAGAGGCAAGGAGCCTATCATGCCCACTAGCATATACATCATCTTCAGCTGAACTGCGACAACCTTGATCAGGGTTGGACTCGATCCCATGTGGAGAAATATGGCATGATGGCCCTGGATCTCCAAAACTTGGAATCGAATTCAGGCCATGAAAATATTCCTGGGCACCAATGGACCCTGATGTGAGCCTTGGTTCTAATGAATCCATAGATCGATTATCATGCATATAGTGAGATGCCGATGAAGTCTCTGGAACGACTGAACTAGAACCGAAGTTAAACTTTGTTGGATCCATGAATGCATGTACAAGCGACATCATTGGACCAACATTACCTATTGGTCCAGTGAATACGCTATTAACTACAGGCATTTGGACGATTTCTTCCTTCTTGATATAAATCTCCGCCATGTATGAAACTTTTTCGATCCAAAGATCGTACATTACATCAAGAGTTTCATCATCCACCACTGCGGAAACAGTATATTTGGAACTCTCCAACGGTTGATGAAGAAACAATTTCAGCTTGAACATCCCTTTATCGACCCCAATATAGTGATAAATCCTGTCAACCAACTCCCCGTATCCAATTCTATGCCTCAAAGTGAATGTCCGGTTGGAAGTACGAGGCAAATAACAAACAAAGTCACCCTCGTAATGTATTTCTCCTCCCCAGTATAGGTTTACCCGCAGAGGTCTTTCTACAGACATGTCTGTGATTTAAATTCAATTTTGGGGACAATAAATTAGAATTAGTAGTCCAAGAGTCCAAACAAATGAAAGAGGGTGGACTCTAGGTCGAAATTGACACTATTAAATAGACTAATTTCGATCCAAATGTTTATGAAACAAATTGAAAACAGGTATGAAATATGCTATAAATGACGATATTAATAGCCTAAAACTCCCAACGAAATTTTTAGAAAATTTGGACAGAGTCTCCCCTAAAAATAGACTAAAACTCCCTGCAAACCAATCCACAAAATAGACTAAAACTCCTGCCAACCAATCCAAACAGGATTTATATGAAGTTGTAATGACATTTGCCATAATACATATTGTCAAGAGACCCTATAATTTTCAAAGTATAAGTATAAGAAATGTATGGGAAATTATATATTTGGGCTCCACATTCACACCGCATAACAAGATCCACATTCACACCGCATAACAAGATCCGCATTCACAATGATGTGATATTCTAGCAATGAACCTTACAAAATTAATGTTTTTCCCTATAGCAGATTTTGTCACTTTTTAAGCATTATAGATTTTGCCAATTACAAAAAATACTACAAGATTGGTCATTGACTTTAAATCCATCAATTCGCCTTAAAATAAATCCGTATTTCATATTCTAACGCCCTTTTCTACTAAAAGAAAATTTAACAAACTATACTATTTCAATTCGACGACAAAGATCCAATAGTTGTAATATAAAATAAATTACCTAATGACTTGTATCAAATCCGAATGTAGGCAACTTTTGTGGGTTAGATTCTAGAGGTACCAAACACAACCTCCCAAGCTTGTATGCCAACCTTGTTGTACCTAGATGAAGAAATAATTTACAACCAAAAATCACTTAAAAATATAGAAGTTACAACATGTATTTGTAATAGTCAGTTGCTCTCACAAAGAAAGATCTACAAAAATTTCGACAGAGTCTCCCCCATAAATGGGCTAAAACTCCCTGTCAAACAATCCAAATTACTGTCATTTCAAATTGCACAAGACGTATTAAAGTACTTTAAATCCATCAATTCGCCTTCAAATAAATCCATTTAATTTCATTAACGCCTTCGTGGTTTGGAAGAGTTTTAACAAACTATACTATTTCATTGTTTCTACATCCATAATATGTAGTTGTAAACTAAAAATTAATACCGAATGGCTTGTATCGAATTCGAAAGATGGACTTCTTTGGTTTGGACGACGGACTTCCCAACCCAGGTCTCTACGCCTCTCAAGCTTGTGTCACCAATCTTGTATGCACCTATATGAAGCAACAACTGTTCAATATGCAAACTATTTCATATAAGTTATTTGCATCCCAATTAGTAATAGTTAGTTAACGAGGATTACAAAAACTTTTTAAAAATGTCGGCAAAGTCTCCCCTACGAAAATTGCTATAAATATTCAAAAACTGACAAAGATATTTAAAAAAAAAATTGACAAGGTCTCCCTTATAAGCACGTTTAAACTCACTGTACCAATGATACAAACAGGGTCTATATTAAGTTGTAATCGGTCAATACCACACTGTATAATATATATGTCACCTATAATTTAGAACCCTAACAACTATGAGCCGCCTATGAATTGCAAAAGAGAGTTGATTGACATGCGATTTGGAAGAATATTTAATCAATTTTTGGGCTCCACATCCATATAACTATACAAGATCTATGTTCATATACGTATGCTATTTTCATCAACAACACAATAAGATTTTTTTGGCTATATCCAAAGGCCAGTTGACAGCATTATCTGTTATTTCCCTAACCTCGACATGCAAATATTGTAAATATAGACTACAAGATTAGATTTAACTTTAAATCCATCGATTCAACTTAAAATAAATCCGTTAACGTGTTCTAACGCCCTCTTCTACATCCAGAAGTTTAACAAAACATACTATTTCAATTCGACGTCAAAAATCCAAAAGTTGTAATATAAAATATATTACCGAATGACTTGTATCAAATTCGAATCTAGCCAACTTCTGTGGTCAGGATCTTAGAGGTACCAACCCCAGCCTCTAAACCTCCCAAACTTGTGTCACCAACCTTGTATGTACCTATATGAAGAAATAATTTACAACAAAAAACCATTTAAAAAAATAGAAGTTGCGACATGTATTTGTAATAGTCAGTTGCCCTCACAAAGAAAACTCTACAAAAAATTTGACAGCGTCTCCCCTATAAATGGGCTAAAACTCCATGTCAAACAATCCAAATATCCATGAAATTCAAAAGCTCCAATCTATAAACTACATAATGTCAATAAAATTTCTAAACTCCAATTGCAAAACATACAATGTCCAATGTAGATAGTGTTTCGATCAAAAATAACAGCTGCGAAATAGATTTTAAAAACAAAAACTGAAAAGTGGGCACTTGCCACCCAAATTTGGTACATAACTCTTACCCCCACATTGAGTATTAGAGACTTTGTCTACTATGTGCTTAGCATTTTAGAGAATTATTTTGTACATTAAAATAGTCAGAGATGATTAATTATTATCATTTTAAATTACACAAGACATATTAAAGTACTAATTATTGTAATTATTATCATTTCAAATTATACAGGGCGTATTAAAGTACTAATTATTGTAAATGGCTTTGATAACTACATTAGTGAAAAATAAGTATATGTCAAATATATTTATATACACTTGTTAAAGTACGACAATAGTGTCTAAATGTATATAAAAAATAATTAAATGGCATGCTAAGACTGTTAAAGCAACGGAAATGCATCCAAGACAACTTCAATGCTCGGCATCAAATTTTGGGTCACGCTAATATATATTGTAATTTTAGCAAAATTTATTTTTCCATTTTAGTTCAAGGCCCTTATTTTTCTTAAATTTTCTCTAGGAACACAACTCTAATGTACGATTTACCCATAGCTGCCCTAGAGAAATTCATTTCTCATTTGCATCTCATGTTTAATTCCCTTAATTAGAACCCATTTTCTATTTTAAATGGAACTTGCCCCTTTTTTCTTTTTTTTTTTTGTTTTATCTTCTTCAACACAAAAAAATAGACTTTTTTTTAAAACGTTATTTCAAGTTGGTCCAATGTTAGAACATTTAGTCATTTCCTATGTCTTATCGAAAAAATCATGAACACCAACCCGTTCGTAGTACCACTAGCTCTCTATCCGCCGTAGACAATAAAATGAGACTAGCACCACTTTTCTTTTTAGAGTTAGATGTACAGAAAATAAGTTTAACCTAAATTTCATTCTAATTTTAAAAAAATTTTAAAAAATAGTTGAAACAATTAAATGGACTTTTTCCTTAAAGGGGTTTTAGCTTTAAACTATTTTGCAATATTTGTCAAAAAACTACTTCCTTCTTTTTCCAGCTCCACTGTCCACACGGACACAATTAGTCCAACTACAACAAATTGGAAACAGAAAAATTGTAAGAATTCGAAAAATGTAACGTATATCCTCAAATCCACCACAAAAATTGCAAAAATATGCACAACCCACATCAAATTTAAACCCAAATTTCACAACAAATCTGAACTTGCCGTTGGATTCAAGTATTAATTAAACTTAAAATGCTATAAGTGAGGCATTGCAAATGGAAAAGGCTCACCTTTATACTGTTTGGCAGTCGCAATGGGACGACAATGCTGGCAAATGTTGGGTCGGCAGTGGGTGGGCAAAGGCACAAATGGGTCGGCAATCTGGTGGTTGAAGAAGCTCTGAAAACCGGCTGCAATCTGGAGGGCTTGCTTCAGCGAGGCAGAAAGAGAATGAGGCGTGGCTTCCGGCGGAGCAGAACAACAGAGATGGTGGCGCCGCTCAGCCGTGTGGCACCGTTCCTCCTATTTCTGCCGTCCGGCGTTTGGGCAGCACAAAATAGGACAAATGGTGGCCAGCTCCGGTCTTTTGGATGCTTCGATGTGCAGAACCCAGCTCTGTTTTCTTTGTTTTGCTGTTCGACAGCTCTGTTTTCTTTGTTTTGCCTTCTCGACAGCTCTGTTTTCTTTGTTTTGCTGTTCGACAGCTCTGTTTCTTTGTTTGACTCACTTTTCTGGTTTTTTTTTTCCAAAATAGACCTCGCATTCGCGGAATGCGAAGACCCCATTTCAAGAACACTATCCAAAAATCGCCCCAGTTGTAGAATGCCTCTTTTTTTTCATCATAAACTAAGAATTCACCCTTTAGATGTTACCTGTCATTTTTTACAACAGGGCAATGAGAAATGAGAACCTTCTCTTGGATATAGCTAACCAAAAACTATATGAGACCTTCCTTTATCGTGCAACTTCCTCTTTTGGTCTCACTTATGCGTTATCCTGCAAGATATACATTGCCTTCTTTTCAACTTAAGCGAGTGTTTCATGTACCAATAACCTACCAAATATCACATATTTATGTATTAATCCACTCATTTTGCACATTTAGCTCACTAAGTAATGCTTGAAGCAATTTTGCACCAAAAAGGACTTAAATATGATTATGAACCCTTAAAAACACGACAAAAGTTTGCATATAATCATATGAAACATATATAAAATATTCACTTATCAAAATCCAAACAACGATCTCCACCAAAAAGACGTATAGGAGGTTTGGTAATATGAAATAGCTTAAACCAATGAATAATGAAAAACAATTGTTAATATGAAATAGCTTAAACCAATGAATAATGGAAACACAATCATTCTATGATAACGTCAATCTCTAAGAATTCTTTTACGTCCAAAGCGACTCTGAGGATCGAGCAAAACAAAAGTCAATTACCGATAGATAACGCAGCCACTTATTTTACAAAATCAACATTCATGTAATGCACGAGAGAAAGAAAAATAAATAAATGAAAAAGACCAGAGATGAGTTTAAAACTGAACCTTTCTCTAACCAACTCGAAACAAGGGGTAGGAACCATTATCACCTTAACCATTTCTGAACGATGCCTAGTCTTGAGAATAAGTTAACAATAAATTAAATTTTGTTCAACCGTTGTTTCATGAATCACGACAACCTTTACTCATCTTTTCCCAACCAACTTGACAGTGATCAAGCAAAAGCAATTTGTGTTTAAAGAAAAGAATTGGAACTATATTAATTTATGCATGAACCAGCAACATTAATGTCCATTAATCACAACCCACAATCAATCATTAGTTACCACAAAGTTGGAGAAGGAAAATTGTGACATTAATTATTGAGATAAACGAGCCAAGTCGAGCTCTTAACGAGTTGGGTCAAGCTCGGCTCACGAGCTGCCCGGTTCGATCAATAGCTCTAGTCAACGTGTAAGACCAAAAAAGTGAAAAGCTCATTGAGGGAAAAATCATGGTTGAACTTTACATAAATCTGACATCAAACTACGATCCCAATTCAAACTATAAATTTATAGTAGTAAAGTTACAAGAATTTCAGCAGTGAAGTAGTAAACACTAAAAACACAAATAGATAATACGATGCAAAACCCAAAAAAAAATTGAAAGATAAGTGCTTGAAGAAAGAAAAATAAATTGAAATTAATTAGCATTAAGAAAAAACATGTAGATAAAAATTTGTAAAAGGAAGAGAGATAACCAAGGTCCCGGATTTGCAAAAAAGGAAAAAAATCCCGAATTTGGTAAAAGAAAAAAGAGTTTTCACTACTTTACTCGCATGCCAATTCAAGATTAGAGTGCAATTTGAGGACTTGTAGGGCTCTAGAGCCCTAGATTTAGGGCTGGAAGGATAGGAAAGACTCTATCAAGGCCTTGAAGCCAAAGGAAGAGAAGGGAGTAAGAAAGAGAGGACAACCTCAGTTTCACTGGAGTTGGGGAGCATTAGGGCTTCATTCAGTATAGTATGGTTTAATTTATTTTTATTAAGAATTATATAGAAAACTCGAATATCGTTGGTTTATGGTTCATCTAATTTTTTTCGGTTCATAAGGTTTGACCATTCTTGACGATTTTATGTTACTTTCCAGCTTTAGTGCTTAACCGAACCAAAGTCATGGCCGGTTCGCAGTTGAATTGATCGAACCGGCTAGTCGGCTCCAACTCTGAAAATAATGAATAAAACATAATCAACAGTTAATACATCTTCAAATGTTGGAACTTCTCTATAGCCTTCTCAATTTGCTCCTACTAAGATTTGTCCAATCCCTTTATTCACAGTAAACCAGATTTTTGTATAAGTTTATCAAAATCTAGCTTGATTTAGAAACTTGAAATCAATCCAATACAATCCAAATTGATTCAATTTTTTCTTTTCTAATTTAAGCTTTAACACTAATCAAATTCTCTTAACTCGCTTTTGGATGAGTAATTATGCTGCATCCTAGAAATGGAAAAAAAGACAAAAACCATTTTCTCTTGCACTTAGACTACTAATCAGACTTTTTTTTTTCTCAAAGAAAAAGAACAAGGCTAATTGTGGTAAATGGACAACATTTATTCGGGGACTACTTCTAATTCTAAGCATGCTTTTTCTTAGTTTTCTCCTTTTCATATAAATTTTCCTCGTAATCACATGTAGATTGTTGTGTACGATTTGGGGATTCAAAGTATACAAAAATTCCAATATTGCTCCAGATGAAGTACATTAAGTCTTTTTTTTTTTGGCCGGATTAGAAGAGTTTGCACTCAAGAAGTTCCAAAGAAAGGTCCCATCCCAAGGCACGCTCATAGTTAACCCTAAATCTTGGAATTTTTCCCCACTACACGCTGTACAGAATCAATGTTTGCACACGTTATGCACCTAGAAAACGAAGCCTTTGCCAAGAAATTTTGAACAATTTTTGTACATGCAACAATGAGAAATTTGGGTTAACATACAGCAGGAAAAATTCCATTATGAAAATTACTCAATAATACCTAGCTTGCCAGCCCCCCAAAAAAAAAACACCAAATCATCCAATGCACACGAAATTTACGTAGCCTTTCACTTGTTCACTGTTTTTTCTCTTAAAGAAAAATTATATGGCCAAAAAGAAGATAGAATCTGTCAGTTTTGAAAATTTGAGCAAGATAAAAAAAAACTTAAATGCACACGAAAGAGTAAATTTCTGCAGCATTTTTTAGATTTTACATGAACTTTTATGACCAGAAAACTAACACGTATTAAAAAAAGAAAAGAAAAATGGACCGCAATGTCTTCAAATTAGTTAAAAAAAAAAAAACTAAGATCACAGTTGAAAGAATTATATACAAATTTCTTTTGAGATCAACAACTATGGTAGTTGAGATTGAAAAGTAATAACAAAAGAAGTTGCATATTAATTGATCAAGAAACCAAAATGAGATAGCATACTTAAAGGCCTGATAAAAAATTTGTTAAAAGCATCAAATATTTAATTTGTGTTTGGTTTTCAAATAAAATAACTACAAAATAAAAAGGATGTGGAGGGTACAGAGAGGCTGAAGGCAGAGATGGAGATTAATCATGATGCAGTGAAGATATTCCGAATTGATAATTTACTAGATGGAACAAAGACGAATTCGTGAAGGTAAAATTTTATCATATGGTCTTTATCCTAATTCGGTGATGAAATGTATAAAATACATCCAAGACTAATAACTTAAGGAGGTGGTCAAAGAAGCAAATTAATGATTGAGAACAAACATTTTTGTTGGAGAATTGCTGATTCTTAAAACTAATGCCTATAATTGGAAGTCTAACAGATGTACTTCAACATAAGTTTAGAAATTCATAGAATCAAAAAATGTCCGAAAACTAATTTGAAAATGAGTACTCAATTGCATGTCTCATAACAATCCCCAAATCGAAACATTAAATTCCGGATTGATATAAATTAATGTCTGCTTCCGTCCAAATAAAAAAGTCAATATTTATAAGGGCTTAGAAAGCCATGTATTTCCAAAAGCTGTTGCAATCTTTCAAGCAATTTTTAACCCAAGATAGAATTTCAAATGTACACCAATAGAACGGTTTTGATAGAACTGAAACCCTATTGAGCTTGCTTCAATTATAAGGTAATATACAATGTACAACAGAAGTGAGTAAAAAAAGATTCTGTTATTTTAACTAAAGGGAAAACGATCTTTTTTTGTCTATTATCTTTTCAATTTTCTCAAATCCCTATTTATTGACCCTTCAGTGTATCCTAGAGCCCATTTGGATGCTGTGTTTTTGGTAGGGGTGGCAATTGGGTCGAGTTCGGGTTGGCGGATCGGGTTGAGGTCCAAGTATAACAAAAAATCCACTGACCCGAACCTGACCCGCCAACCCGAAACGGGTCAAGATACCTAACACGAACCCGAAAATTTCGGGTTGGCGGATTGGCGGGTCGACTCGAAATGACCCGAAACTTAATTTTAATTTATTAATTTATTACTGTAATTTCTAATAAAATCAATTTCTCACAAAATTAATTACATCCTCAAGTAATAAAATTTAAATAAATAATTTGAAACCAAATCTAAAATAAATTAAACACCGTAAAAGTGTTTTATCCCAAACTAAATATAAAATAAATTAAAACAGCATAAAAGTAAAAAATAACATAATATATTATTTGTCCAAATATAATAATTTCAACTTCACACAAGTTAAATAAATTCATTTAGGATTAAGTAATTAATGCCTTTGAAAAAAAAGAATGATTTAGTTTAGTTAGATAAAATAATTTTTATGTTTATTAAATTATTTTTAATTCGTAAACGGGTCATATCAGGTCACCACGGGTTGACCCGAAATCGATTGGTTTCCTTTTCGGGTTCATCGGATTCAACCCGATTCTGACCCAAAACCTCAACCCAAACCCATTAATTTCGTGTTAGATTCGTGTCGTATTTTCGGGTCGTGTTAGGAATTGCCACCCCTACTTTTTGGGTGTTCATACAAAATTTTACTATAACTTACTGTAAAATTTGTAGAAAAACTTTTTATTTTATTTTTCCTTTTCATTTCTTTTCTTTTCCCTTTTTTTCCTCTTTATTCTGTTGCAATCACTCAAGTAAATTTTAACCCAAGATCAAATTCCAAAATGCACACCAATAGAAGGGTTTTGATAAAACTGAACCCTAGTGAGTTTGCTTCTATTGCAAGGTAATACACAATGTACACTTGAAGAGAGTCAAAAAAGATCCACACTAAAAAAAAAAAAAAATCCATTCTCTTGGGATTTTGGTCAATTTGGTCCCTTAAGTATCATTCTTACCAATTTATTGCCTCCTATTTACAAGATTAAATCATTGTAGGACCTTTAATGGAAAACTGGAACGGAAACAATTACGTGCATGATATGTGCTTTGTTAGATATTACCCTTTGCCGGAAACAATTACTTGCCGGCACAAGGGAATAAATATGCTCTTGGCATCATCGATGAAGAAATCAACCTGTAAGTTTAAGCTGAAAAGAGTAGGTAACTAGAGGCATGCAAAACCTAGAGTTTATATAGATTAAACCACGCAAAACTCCAATTTTAGTTACAAGATTGACATAAACTAAAACAGATCTCCAGACACTTGCAAATTTATGGAAGTTCCACAGATTGAATATTAAACTACGCATCCATATTGTTTCTCAACAGGAACAAAATCCACACTGAAAATAATCAGCATATCTTCTGATTAGGTTGTAATAGAACAAATATAGCCAGATATGGCTAGTTTCAACTGCTTCTTATCTCCATCAGAAAAAAAGAGAGACAAGTCACGACGGATAATCAGTCCATCCAAACTCTCTCGAACTCTTGTGCTGGGTTCACGGATACTCCTCGGAATCCTTCTCCACGACAGGGATTTTCCCGAGCTACAAACTTCCAAGCGATAACCAAACCTTTTTGCATCCTCTGGTTCACCCATGAAGCGCATGTATGCTATATAAACCTGAGAGCTACCCCACATAAATACCTCGAAACACAAGCAGAATTGGTAGCCAAAACAGTCATACACCTGCATCAATCACCAAGTTATTTACATGGTAAATATATCATTTGATTGCTGATCCATAGGCCTCAGTGATCTTGATGCCACACAAGTAATCGCATTACAATTATGATATTAGGTGACATTAGCCATGCAAGACATTGCTGTTATCAACCTGTGTTTTTTCGTTGATTAGGGGTACTTGAGTGGTCACAAGACCCAAGTCAACCCATGGATCAAAACATATTAAATATAATAAGTTGTGAAGGTGAGGTCGCTTGCAGCAATCTTCCATGAATTGTTGAAAATTTCTTCTGGATCTGACTCGGTATAAAGGTTGTTGAAGATCCAACTATTGATCGACTAGGAATGAGATATCACCAGTTATACGACATGCAACTCCCACAGAAGGGCAATTGTAAGGTATAAATTTGCAAGTAATTTCATGATTGATGACATCGCTGTAAGAAAACAAGTCTCAACACCCAATATTTAGGTACTTGCATGGCCAATATTTAAGTGTGAAGCCAATTAACTTGGGTGATATTTAGAAAATTGCTACCTTGGAATTTGAAGCATGGGACTAGTTGGATTAGTTGGTGTTCCTCAAACTTATTTACATTTCATTAAGTCAACTATGTAAAGCTGCACATAAGAATTTGTTATTATCATTATTTGAGATTTGTTATTGGATCACGATTATGGAAGTTTATTGATGCATTCTATTTTTGGCGTCAACTTAAGGATAGGGCAAATGTGATATGTCTTGTTCCGTGCGAGTTAGGGGCGTGACAAAAAATGTATTAATAGTGAAAGATGATAAGATTTAAAAATTATGACAGTGAGAAACAGCTCAAAATACTATATTTTGACCACTTCTCATGAGTCTCATCTCGTACACATTTGAGACATCATCACCTATTCTTTGATTTGATTGTGCCTTTGAGAGAAAAATAACAAAAGAGGTGTCCTTGATGCTTTGTAAAAGCAAAGCTAGTCCACCTATAAAGTGTAAGACAATATGGGATATACGTGGCACAAATAACAGTGAGAAAATGAAAAAAAAAATAGACAAAGCACAGTTAAAAGAAATAAGATGAATGAAACAAAATACAGTTGTGAATTACTGTGCTTTAAATTAAATAATATTGAGTATGTGAGATGTTGTGCTCACATACTCAACTTAATGGTTCAGGATGGCCTCAATGAAATCATAGATATAGTTGTGAGGGTAAGGGAAAGTGTGGAGTTTACAAACGAAACAAATGGGAGACCCTTGCTCTTTGCTAAAATTGTATAGCAGCTTCAATTACCTGGGAAAGTGCTCATTTATAATTGCAAGACAAGGTGAAATTTGACTTATGAAATGCTAGCTTGTGCTCTAAAGTTTCAAGAAGTTTTTCCAAGATTTACAGATAGAGAGTCGAACTTTGATTTCTACCCAGCCATAGAAGAGTGGAAAAAATTGAAAAAAGTTTGTGACATTTTACAAGTTTTCTGGATAGCCACGCATATCATATCTAGTAGTGATTATCCAACAACTAATTTGTATCTAAATGAAGCCTGTTGGATAAAAGTACTACTAGACAGTAAGGCAAAGGATGAAGATGATTTTGTTTGGTTAATAGTTGAGAGGATGAAGTAGAAATTTGACAAGTATTGGGATGAGTGTAATTATTGATGGCTATAGCAGCAATCTTGGACCTGAGGTGCAAAATGAGAATAATAAATTATTGCTTTCCATTGATCTATCCTCCGCATGAAGTGCAAGTTAATATAAGCAAGGTTTGGCAAGCATTGTATGATCTATATGATGAATACATGGAGATGCATCTTTCAAGTTCAAGTGGTTCATTTTCATCTTCTCAACTATAGATCGGCAATGATCCAGCAAACAAGAGCAGTGGTAGTTCATCTTCTTCAGTAACACATCTTTCAGGTATGAGTGAATTTCTTAGCCATATTGCTACTATAGAAAGTGTTCAAAACCCCAAGAATAAGCTGGATACCTACTTTGAAAATGGTCTGCTCACTGCCATAGAGGATTCAAATGTGGATATTATGAATTTGGATGCTTTAAAGTGGTGGAAAGACACAACAAAATACAAGATTCTAACTAGAATGGCTGCTGATATTTTAGCCATTCCTATGAAATGTTTTCAATCTCTTGTGGAGAAAATGTAATGCATGAATCCTACTGCTTCTGATGTGGCACTCACATACCATCAAATGGAACCTCTTATTCATAGGTGAACTTTTGGACCCATTATAAGATAAGAATCTGGTTGTTAGATTTAAGGGCATCAATGGAAATGGGTCAAAGTTGTTCTTTTTGTAAGTGCAACTAATTTTAGGACAGACACTTTAAATGGGATGAAGAGAGTATATAGTTTATATTTAATAAGGCAATGATCAATGAAGTTTCGCTAAAAGGTTGTGACTAGATTCGAACGCACAATGTACTACAAGTCACCTGGGAAAAGGATATCACACCGAACATTGTGGATGAAGAGCACCATTTTGGAAGTCGGTCTAAAATAACTTCTATTATATTGTTCAGAATAATCTCAAAATCAGGATTATACATTTTTCTTTTATAGAGGAAGTTGTACTTATTTTAAAAGGATGACTAGTCTTAACATAATAAATAGATGAAACCATTTTCTTACTTATAGAATCTAAAGAGGTAGTATGTAAAAATACTCATATAAGTAATGCATCTGCAAGCACTGTTTATGGAAGCAAAATGCCTCACGCATTTTGCACGTGCTCTCTAAACTCTAAAAGCCTGATAATTAAAATGCATTGAATTATTTTTTTAAAAAAAAAGAAAGAAGAATCATCCAAGACAACAGGCATATCTAGGTATTTCCAATTTTTGAAGTACAAAAAAACTCAAAATGTTAAAGTAGTTGGTTGCAAATTTACCAAAGAAAAATGTAGGCATAGAGTTATATATAATCCTTCGAAATATTAAGTTGAATTCGTTTTCTTCCTTATTAAATTAAGTGAATTTTTCAATGTTCAGATGTTAGTATAAGAAAAGTAAAACTTTGAATCCAATTTGCATTCTTTACTTTTCATTTTATTTTAGTTTCATGTTCAAATTTTATTTCATATTGACCGTGCTCAAATAATAATTTTTTATTTGAAGTATTGAGGTTGACGTGATGTCCATAAAGGAGTGAATATTAAGCTTTTTTCTTAGAAATTTTTTGGTAAGAGACTTACTATATGTCATAATCTACTTGAAAATAACTTGTTGAATACATAAAATTCCTATTTCTAAAGATAAAAAATATTTTGCTTATATGTTAATAGAAACTATGCATGGTGAGTTAAAAACATGGTTACGAAATTGTTTAAAAACATGTGCAACCAAAAGCTGCTGATCTTCTTTGGAGAAAAAAAGAAAAGAAAAGTTGTTCTAGCAAAAGATTGTGAATTATTCGACTAAACAATTTCAGTTTAAAACATATTTGATTGGTCTTGGAGTTTGAATTGCGATTGTTTGATTTACTTAAAGTTTGATAAACTAAAGGACTTAACATGTTTTATATCTCAATATAGGGTCATTTGGATGGTGTATATTTTGGAAGTTTGTCTAAAATTTTACTATAATTTACTGTAGAAATTTTACAAAAACCTTTGTGTATTGGAAAATATTTGAAAAATTTTCCCATCTTCTTTTCCTTTTCTTTTTCTGTTTTTTTTTTCATTTTGTTCCTCTTTTCTTCTCCGTCCCTCCTACTAAGGTCACACAACATCAGCAATGGTGGATTCTGGCGACGATGCCACTATCGTCTGCCACTGGTTGCAACTTCCTCATGTCTAAAAATATTCATAAAGGAGGGTTATTGAATCTAAAATAGGAAAATCCTCATATGCATTGACTCAGAAATCCTTGACCCGTACTATGCACGGATTTATATCTTCAAATAAATCATCAAAAATTATTTGAAAATTAAAAGGTAAAATAAATTTCAAGAGAGTATCAATGTAATGTAAATATATACTAAAATGTATTATTTTAAACAGAAATCAAGAAAAAATTCAGTAGAGCATGTTACTTGACATATGTATTTTAATTATTATTTATAAAAGAAAAAACTACAGGCTACAAGTTAAGAACATAAAAAAAAATACCATGAGAGTAGATGATGAATGTTATTGTTTTATCATCATAGACAATTTCAAGTCTAAATGTGTCCATGTATGATAAATATGTTCTAACAATTGTTTAGTAACACTACTAGGTATTCCTTAAAAAAATCAATAATTTCCTTAAAAAATTAAAACTCTACTAGTTATTCTATTAGTAACAATTGTTTGGTGCATTTAGATTGCATCACAAGCATAATCTTCAATCAATTTTTTATCTTTCCAGACGTATTTTTATCTCGCATACATTACATCCCAAAAAGTACTATAGTAATTATTCCAAATAATCTTCTATCCGAATACAAGCATGATTATTTGGGATTTGTTCTTGGGTCACCATTATGGAAGTTTATTGATGCAATAAATTTTTGAGATCAACTTCACAAACCACATGCGAGTTATTGCATGACAAGAAATACATTAATCGTGAAAGATGCATATTGATCTGAAATTATGACAATGGAAAACAACTCAAGATACTATATTTCGACCAATTCTTATGAGTTTCATCTTGTCCACATTTGAGACAATCATCAGCTGTTCTTTGATTTAGTTGTGCCTTTGAGAGAAAAATAACAAAAGAGTTGTCTTAATGCTTTGTAAAAGCCAAGCTAGTCCACCTATTTCTTTTTGAAACCTAAAAGTGTGTAAGTCATTTCCACAGCTTATTTATCCATTCCAGTAAGACAATTTAGGATATACGTGGCACAAATAATATTGAAATACAAAAATAAAAAAAAATAGATAAGCATAGTTAAAAGAAATAAGTTAAATGAAACACAATACAGTTGTGAATTTTACTGTGCTTTAAATTAATAACTTAAAATAGCTAGATATTTTCTTTATATGGGTGTGTGTGACTGTGTTTGTGTTTATATATATACCAGATGGAACAAGGGGTTAACCCCCTCTTTAAAAAAAGTGTTTGATACTTTGATTACATGCGAAATGCATTTACTCATCTAAGACTAGAACAGTATTAGATAAAGGCCATAGCCAACCAGAAAAAATGCTATTTTCACTTAGATCACTTTTATTTGTATCTCTTCTACATTAATTGTATTCATATTTTTTTCTTCATGTTTTGTCCGTTCTTCAATTTTGTCCACTTAGGAACTGGAACTACCAATAGCAAGTACTTCTCAATTTTCCATCACAGGTTTACACCATCAACGCAAGGGATCTAGTGTTTTCTTGATTATGTGAATTCTTATCTTCCATTTTTTCTTTTCTACCTAGGATTGTTGGCAAAAATTTTTGGGATTTAAATTCGGCCAAATTTCAAGAAACATGTGAGCCAAAATCATGCCTACCACATGTTTGAAAGAATGTCCAAGTATTATCATTTCTATCTATCAATCGTTTCGTGTTTTTCTCATCTTTGAAAGCCTTCAACCCCAAGATACACTCTAATAACTTTCGGAGTAATTAATATTGAAGCTGTTTTGTCATGAAGTCAAACTAAAGGCGTGAAGACAGAGTAAGGGAAGGCGTGAAATAGGTAGAAGAAGCCAAGGAAAGCGTGGTTTCAAGACCACGCCTTTAGCTGGAGAATGTTTCTGCAACAGACGCACATGAAGAATAACAAACTTTCAAATTCAGCTGCAACGGTCTCTCAGCCACTTGGTCATGGCAATTGGAAGCTACGAAGTTGGTTATCAGCTGGATATCTATAAACAGGATAGAGTGAATGTAATAGACAGGCAATTTTTGTGTAATTTCAACAGAGATTGGGGCTGAGCCCTTTTCTGTTTCTTTTCCCCAATTCCTTCAATCTTATTCATCTTCTTAACTTTTCCCACCTTTTCTGTATCTCTTAATCCCTACATCAATTACAACTATCTGAGTTAAATCCGTATCTTAGTTTTCCAATTGATTGATTGTTATCAGGTTGAATTGTCCATTTCTGTCATTTGATTGGTGATTCCCACATAGCTCAGTCTGGTACCATTATAGTGGTATCAGAGCTAGCTACGAGCCATTAGGGATGACTAAGACACAAGAGGAGATGATGAAGAAGGACCTGACTGAGCTAGGGAGTGTCATGAGGACGTTCGCCAATAAGAACGATGGAATGGAGCAAGCCATGAGAGCTATGGAGCACAGGCAAGAGAGTACTGAAAAAACTATAAAAAACTTGGATCAGAAATATGAGTGTATGATGAATATGATGGCGCAGATGATGGCCAAGCTATCTGACAAGGAAAAGGGAGAAGAAGGAAGCAGTTCAGGAGGATATCAGAGATTGGATCTGGTCAGCAAAAAACCCGAGAAAATAGAAGGAAGAGGAGGAAACAGGTTGCCAAAGCTTGACTTCCCTGTGTTTGATGGAGAGAATCCTAGGGAATGGGTCAGGAGAGCCAACAAGTACTTTCAGATCCAGGGAGTGGAAGAGGAGCTGAAATCTGATCTGGCTCAACTGCATCTCAAAGGGAAGGCGGACATCTGGTTCCTTGGAATGTACCATGGAAGAGCTGAAGTTCCTTGGGAGGAGCTGTCCAGGGCCATTTGCAAGAGGTTTGGAGGAGGAACACCAGAAGAAACCATAGAAGAATTCAACAAGCTGGCTCAGACTGGTAGTGTGACTGACTACCTGGAAAAATTTGAACTACTCAAATCCTTGGTAATGCCTCTACTACCCAACCAACCTGACTCTTATTATAAATCCTGTTTTCTGAGTGGCTTGAAGGGGGAAATTGTAAACATGGTGAGGATGGCTAGACCCCGCACTTTGGCAGATACTATAGAAGCTGCTAAGCTGCAGGAGAAGAATTTAGAAGTTATAAGGAAGGCACAGAGGACACTACCCCACGGGACCCCATACCATTCCAGCTTCCAGGGAAGCAGCAGGCCAAACCCTATCCCACAATTGAGGAACAAGTGGCACCATGAAGGCTCTAGGGTACTCAGGGACAATGACCACAGGGGGCCCAAGGCAGGGGGAAACACAGCAGACAATTTCAAGAAAATCTCTCCCACAGAATTCAACTACAGGAGGGAGAAGGGATTATGCTACAAGTGTGCAGAACCTTACACTCTAGGCCACATCTGCAAGCAAGCTCAGATTCAGTATATCTTGGAGGATGAACCAACTGAGCTAATTGAAGTAGCTGAAGGGGAAATGGATGAAGGAGAAGAGTTTTGTGACTGTATTGAGGGAGGAATCAGAAATGAAAGGATAGAGGTTTCAATCCACACATTGTCTGGAGGAGATGGACACAGCACCTTTAAGCTAAAAGGGGTACTGGCAGGAAGGGAACTCTTAATTCTGGTTGACAGTGGCAGCACCCATTGTTTTCTGGATGAAAGGGTGGCTTCCCACCTACAACTGCAGGTAACAGGAACCCCCCTGGTGGTTAGAGTGGCTAATGGGGAAAGGTTGGAGTCCAGACAGCTCAGCAGACCACTAAATTGGAAGATACAGGGACATGAGTTTCAGCACCACTTCAACACTTTGCAGCTAGGGAGTTGTGATATGGTGCTGGGGGTGGACTGGCTGGCCAGATATAGCCCCATCGAATTTGACTTTAACCAGTTGAGCATGAAGTTCACAAGAGGGAAGGAGGAAGTGGAGCTGAAGGGTGAATCTAATAAGCTTAAGCTGACAGCCATTAAAGGGAGCAAGTTGATGAAATGGAGGAGGAAGCAAGAGTATGGAGTAACTGCATTTCTCACCATACTGGAGGAAGGACAGGAAGGACAGGATGAGGTACCAGCAGGAGTGAAACAGATGCTAAACCAGTACCAGGATATATTTGCTGAGCCACAGGGCCTACCTCCTCCTAGGAGCCATGACCATGGGATACCACTCAAAGAAGGTGCCAGACCATTCCAACTCAGACCCTACAGATGCCCTTATGTACAGAAGTCAGAAATAGAAAAACTGGTCAGGGAAATGCTACAAATGGGAATTATACAGCCTAGCAACAGCTCCTTTGCCTCTCCAGTCCTGTTAGTCAAAAAGAAGGATGGAAGCTGGAGGTTTTGTGTGGATTACAGGCAACTCAATGAGCTCACAGTGAAGGATAAATTTCCAATGCCTCTGATTGATGAGCTGATTGACGAATTACATGGATCCAGGTACTTTACTAAAATTGATCTAAGGGCAGGTTACCATCAAATCAGGGTCAAGCTGGAGGACAGACACAAGACTGCATTCAGGACTCATCAAGGACTATACGAATTCAAGGTGATGCCATTTGGCCTAACTAATGCCCCTGCTACTTTTCAGAGCTTAATGAACCAGGTTTTCAAGGAGCAACTGAGGAAATTTGTGATAGTGTTCTTTGATGACATCTTGGTGTATAGCCCCACACTGGAAACTCATCTCCAACACGTGACAGAAGTTTTGGATCTGTTAAGACAGCACCAACTGTTTGCAAAGCAGAGCAAATGCTGTTTTGCACAGACTCAAATGGAGTACTTGGGCCATATAATCACTGCTGAAGGAGTGCAGGCAGACCCTAAGAAGATTGAAGGGATGATGAACTGGCCACGTCCTGGAAGTGTGAAACAACTAAAGGGATTTCTAGGACTGACAGGCTACTATAGGAAATTTGTGAGGGGTTATGGTTCCATTGCCAAACCTCTAACAACACTGTTGAAAAAAGGGGGATTCCAATGGAATGAGGAGGCTGAGGAGGCATTCCAGAGGCTTAAGATGGCAATGTGCAGCACACCTGTGCTAGCCTTGCCAGATTTCACTAAGAGGTTCATCATAGAAACAGATGCATGCTATGGAGGGATTGGAGCAGTGCTCATGCAAGACAGGAGGCTTATTGCTTATTTGAGTCAGAGCTTAGGAGCAAAGAACTTAGGACTATCCATTTATGAGAAGGAGCTTTTGGCACTGGTTACTGCAGTTACCAAGTGGAGACATTACCTGGAAGGTCATCACTTCACCATCAGGACAGATCACCAGAGCCTCAAATATTTGCTTGATCAAAGGGTCACTACTCCACTCCAACAGAAGTGGCTTACTAAGCTATTGGGATTACACTATGACATTCAATACAAAAAGGGCAGGGAGAATGTTGTTGCAGATGCACTGTCCAGGAGAAGCAGCAAGGAGGAGGGGGAGATTGCAGAAATGACATGTGTCATTCCTGAGTGGGTCAAAGAGGTGGAGGAAAGCTATCAAGGAGATGCAGAAGTCCAGGAGATGATCAGGAGTCTGATCCTCACACCAGGGTCTCTACAGGACTACTCCTGTCAAAATGGGATACTCAAATACAAGGGAAGGGTGGTAGTAGGAAATGGAGGTCAAATCAGGAGGAAAATCATCACTGCCATCCATGATTCACAGCTAGGAGGCCACTCTGGTGTACAAGCTAGCTATCTAAGGGCCAAGCAGTTCTTCCATTGGCCAGGGATGTATAAGGAGGTCAAGGATACAGTGTTGCAGTGTGACACCTGTAGGAGATGCAAGGACGAACATGTTGCCTATCCTGGTCTTCTGCAACCATTACCCACACCTCAGTACTCCTGGAGTCATGTCACCATGGATTTTATTGAGGGGTTGCCCACTTCAGAAAGGAAAGACACAATCCTGGTCACAGTGGATAGGTTCACTAAGTATGCTCACTTCACCAGTCTAACTCATCCCTTTGATGCCCCAACAGTGGCCAGAGTCTTCCTGGATCAGGTCTGTAGGCTACATGGCATGCCACTGAGCATGCTGTCAGACAGAGATAAGGTATTTACCAGTCAATTCTCGACAGAGTTATTCTCACTAATGGGGACTGAACTATGCCTAAGTACTGCTTATCACCCTCAGACAGATGGTCAATCTGAGAGGGTGAATCAAGTTCTGGAAATGTATCTACGATGCATGACACACCAGGAGCCCAAAAGGTGGAATGTCTGGCTATCAATGACAGAATGGTGGTATAATACCACTTATCACACTGCCATACAGATGAGCCCCTTTGAAGCATTATATGGAATGAAACCACCTCAACTAACTTTGGGTGCGTATTCACACTCTAAGGTAGCCACAGTAGCAGATCACTTACAGGAAAGGGAGAGGATCGAAGGATTGCTTAAGCAGCACCTGGAGGAGGCCAAAAACAGAATGAAGGTCTATGCTGATAGAAAAAGGTCTGAAAGGGAATTTGAGGTTGGGGATTGGGTGTACCTTAGGCTGCAACCTTACAGGCAAAACTCTGTGGAGATGAGGAGCAACACCAAATTATCAACCAGGTACTTTGGACCTTATCAAGTGATTCAAAAGATAGGAAAGGTAGCCTACAAACTTCAGCTCCCAACTTCATCAAAAATACACCCAGTTTTCCATGTTTCACTGCTAAAGAGGAAGATAGGACAGAAGGTGGTGCCAGTACTACAATTACCAGACACAAATGAGAAGGGTCACTTCAGGATAGAGCCAATAGCTGTGCTAGATCGAAGGATTGTTAAGAAAAAGAATGCAGCAGCAGTCTATTGGTTGGTTCAGTGGTGGGGAACCTCTCCTGCAGAAGCAACTTGGGCAGATGCAGAAGAGATAGAACGCAAATTTCCAGCATTCCAATCTTGAGGTCAAGATTTAATTGCAGGGGAAGCTATTGTCATGAAGTCAAACTAAAGGCGTGAAGACAGAGTAAGGGAAGGCGTGAAATAGGTAGAAGAAGCAAAGGAAAGCGTGGTTTAAAGACCACGCCTTTAGCTGGAGAATGTTTCTGCAACAGACGCACATGAAGAATAACAAACTTTCAAATTCAGCTGCAACGGTCTCTCAGCCACTTGGTCACGGCAATTGGAAGCTACGAAGTTGGTTATCAGCTGGATATCTATAAATAGGATAGAGTGAATGTAATAGACAGGCAATTTTTGTGTAATTTCAACAGAGATTGGGGCTGAGCCCTTTTCTGTTTCTTTTCCCCAATTCCTTCAATCTTATTCATCTTCTTAACTTTTCCCGCCTTTTCTGTATCTCTTAATCCCTACATCAATTACAACTATCTGAGTTAAATCCGTATCTTAGTTTTCCAATTGATTGATTGTTATCAGGTTGAATTGTCCATTTCTGTCATTTGATTGGTGATTCCCACATAGCTCAGTCTGGTACCATTACAGCTGTTTTAAGTGGGATACCAAGACAATCTAAAACAAAAAACCAGCGACGGCTTCTAAGGTTTGTGACGGCTACTAGATTGCAGTGGCGGCTAGGGGCTTGTGGCCATGGCAGCCTTCCAGCCCCCTGTTGGGGGGCATTCCTCTTCGTCACCTTCTTCTCCGACCTTTCTCAGAAAGTCTTTTGCTGAATTGTTCTCCAACCAATCTTCCCTCCCATCACTTTCTATCCAGGCAACGCCTTCTACTCACAAGGGAGAGCCCGCTGTCATCTTCTCGCAAGAAGCTCTGGACAAACTTGCTGCACCTTATCGCTTGGCGCTAGTGGCCAAGTTCTCTAGAGGTCGTCCTAAGCTAGAGGACATACGAAAATTTCTTTTCAAGCTCGACTTGCGCGATGCTGCTACGGTCGGACTGTTTGATTCCAGGCATGTTCTGCTGCAATTCCAGAACGACGCTGACTTCCACAGGGTATGGGCCAGAGGGATCTGGTATGTCTTGGGATACCCGATGAGGCTCTTTAAATGGTCTCAGGCATTCCATGTTGATCGAGAGCCTTCGGTGGTGCCGGTGTGGTTTCAACTGCCCAAGCTTCCCCTGCATTTGTTCCACAAAGAAGCTTTGTTTCAGGTAGCGGAGGTGGTAGGCGTCCCTTTGCTGGTGGATGCAGTGACTATGGCAGTGTCTAGACCGAGTGTTGCAAGGGTCTGTGTTAAGGTGGACCTACTGAAGCCGAGACATTCGAGGATTTAGATAGGCAATGGAGCGCATGAAGGTTTTTGGCAAGAGATTGTGCCAGAGGACTTACCTAATTACTGCTCCCATTGTTATAGGCAAGGTCACACAGAGGAGGGTTGTCACGTCTTGAACCCGGAGTTAAGATTAGGGAAGCAGGAGGGCGCCGCGGAGGAGGCTGAGCAGCCTCCCAAGCAAGCGTATAGGCCTAAACAGAAAGTGCCGAAAGCCCATGAGAGCACGAAGACGGTGCCCAAAGAGGGGCTTTTCACCGCCATGCAGAAGGTTTCTGTCATGGAGCCAAGGGACAAGCAGCTCTCAACGCACTTGGTGGATGAGTTGGCTACTGACCAGTCGCCAGGAGTTACGGCACAACGCCAAGAGGATGAGGTAGCAGTGTTGCATGGGGGCATGGCGTCTCCGCAGCGCCAATCTGCGGCTGAACTTCATGAACGTCCCCAAGGCGACTTGCGGGTTTTGGGTGGGCAGGAGGAACCCCAGGCGCACGATCATGCTAAGACTAATGCGTTGGTTACGAATGCATGCATTTCGTCCGAAGTAAATGCCTCGCCAGGGGAGGGATGCTTAGTTATTGAGATACCGGCAACCCGAGAAGGATCAGCGGCAAAGTGTGCAGTGTGTGCTCCTTCGGGAAGTCCGAACGCAGAGGCAGTAGCAGGGGTGGACGAGCCACGGGAGGTGCAGGGGAGGGTGGGCAATCTGTCGCCGAGGCATGACTCTCAGAGGCCGCGGTTGGGGGATGATCGCTCCTCTTTTACGGCTTTGAATCTGGAACATGGTATGCTGTCCTCGGTGCATCAGGATGGGTCTACTGCGGTACCCCAGGCGAGGAAGAGAGGTACTCGGGTCTATGTCTCATCTGATCGTACGTTACGTTCTCGGGTAACTTCGTCAACGAATGCTTTCTCCGTTTTGTCTGATGATTAGAATTCTGTTTTGGAACATTCAGGGTGTCTCACGGGCCCCTAATCTTAAAAGACTACACAAACTTGTTAAATTACACTCTGTTTGTGAGCCTAAGACAACCCCTATAAACATGGACATGGTTAGGGTGAAAATCGGAATGGATTATGTTGTTGCAAATCAGCCGGGTAGCATTTGGGTGTTTTACAAATCATCTTTTATTTGTCACACGTTAGGGGAGTCAGATCAGCATATCACTCTAGGCATTGGTTCCCAACTCTTGGCTGAGGAGATATATTTTTCGTTTGTTCATGCAAAGTGCACTGCCCAGGAGAGGGGAGGTTTATGGGTATTTGTTACGCGAGAAGTCGGAAGGAAAATCGTGGTTTCTGGTGGGAGATTTCAATGTTAACTTGAATGCAGAGGAAAATCGAGGCGGTTTACCTTTTAGTCACTCCGAAGGAGTTGAGTTGGCACAGTTTATGTCATTGACAGAAGTTGGGGATGCTGGCTTCTCGTGGTCCAAATTTACCTAGTGCAACAATAGGCAGGGTATGGCTAGAGTATGGAAGCGACTAGACCGACTCTTGATTAATTCGGCTGCTATGTTAATGGAGAATACTATTCTGGTACAACACTTGAGGAGAGATCCATCTGATCATGCCCCGCTCCTGTTATCGTAGGCCACTAGATTGGATAGCAAGCCGAAGCCTTTTCGATTCTTGAATTTCTGGACAAAAAACCCAGGTTTCCTAGATGTGATCAAGGGGAGTTGGGCTGCTCCCTCCACTGGGTCGCCTCTCAGAGTTCTGTCAGATAAGTTGCGAAGAGTGAAGCACGCACTTCGGCAGTGGTCTAGGAGCTCATTTGGTGACATCTTCTTTGCAAGCCGTACGGCAGAACAAAAGGTGCTGGAAGCTGAGATAGCTCATGATAACCATCCATCGGACGGGTTGCTATTGAGTCTACAAGAGGAACGTGCAAAATTGAGACGGGCTGTGGTGGTTGAAAAAGAGTTTTGGAGGCAGAAAGCTCGAGTTAAATGGGTCTCAGATGGGGACAAGAATACGGCATTTTTCCACGTTATCGTGGCTGAGAGGAGGAGGAAGTCGGTTATTCATAGAATCCGGAAGACCAATGGGGAATGGGTGGACGACGAAGCAAATATTTGTGCTAAGGCCGTTTCTTTCTTTCAAGATTTGTTCACAGAGGAGGGGGGAAGGCCGTCAAGTGATATGTTAGAGATCATCCCGAAGATAATCATTGATCAGGATAATATGGTGCAGACTGGGGTCCCGTCAATAAGCGAAGTAAAGGAAGTCATTTTTTCGATGGATGAAGATAGTGCGGCGGGGTCGAATGGCTTCACAGGAAAGTATTTTATGGCTGCATGGGAGGTGGTGGCTGAGGATGTTCACAGGGCGATCATGAGCTTCTTTTGTAGAGCGATGTTGCCAAGAAGTGTCACTGCTACTGCCATCATGTTACTCCCCAAGGTACAGTGTCCACAGGATTTTATCCAGTACCGATCGATAAGTTTGTGCAACTTTGTCAAGAAGGTCATCTCCAAATTTTTATCCTCCCGCTTGGCTAGGGTTTTGCCTCGTATTGTCTTCCCGCAGCAAAGTGGTTTTGTGTCTGGACGGCAGATAGCGGATAACTTTCTTTTAGCTCAAGAGCTGTTGAGTGACATTAAAAAGCCCAATCGCGGTGGGAATGTGATGCTCAAATTGGACATGATAAAATCATACAACAGGGTATCCTGGATTTTCTTGATACAAGTACTGCAGCGATTTGGGTTTAGCGAGGTTTGGATTGATATGATTTGGTAATTGATTTCTAATGTCGGGTTTTCCGTCCTTGTGAATGGCTTATTGCACGGATTCTTTAAGTCCACGCGAGGGTGCGTCAAGGAGATCCAATCTCACCGGCCTTGTTTGTGATTGAAGCAAAGGTTCTTTCTCGGTCTTTGAATGCATTGGCAGAGCATCGTAGCTTCCGACCATTCAAAGTCCCGAGTGGCTGCCCTCTGGTGAGTCATCTGGCATATGCAGACAACGTAGTGATTTTCACGAGCGGCCTCAAGGCTTCTGTCAAGTTAGTCAAAGGGGTAGTCGATGGATACTGTGATGTGTTGGAACAGAAGGTTAATTGTCTGAAGAGTTGCTTTTTTAGTGCACCCAACTTTGCCCCCGCAACGCCGTGCAATGATTGGAGTTGTGACGGGTTTCTCATACAAAACATTCTCGTGCAAATACCTTGGTTGCCCTCTATATATTGGACGGCGCAGAACGAGTTATTTTGTGGAGATCTGCAATGCTATAACCACTAGAATCTTATCATGGAGACATCGGGTTCTCTCAACTGGGGGCAAAATAATACTATTAAGGAGGTGCTGTCTTCGATGCGAATCCATTTGTTGGCGGCAACGTCGCCGCCAAGGAGAGTTTTTGCCTTGTTGGAAAAGGTGATGGTGGATTTTTTGTGGGGCTCGACGGATCTTGGCCCTAAGTTCCATTAGATTAGCTGGGGTGACCTGTGCCGCCTGCAAGAGGAGGGTGGGATCGGCGTTCGTAGCATTGCGAAGATGTACGACACTTTCTCCATTAAGCTCTGGTGGAACTTTAGGCAGAAACAATCTCTGTGGGCAGCATTTCTAATAGCAAAATATAGTAAAGGGGTACATCCATGCCTGGCAGAAGGAGTCCCCTCACAGTCTTCAATGTAGCAGAGATTATGTTCAGTCCAGCATTTGGCGGAGAAACACATCAGATGGATTCTGGGTACGGGATCCATGGATTTCTGGTATGACAATTGGTTGGGTACAGGAGCCTTATGTCATCAAGTGGAGATTTTTCACGAAAACATAGTTTCAGATTTTGTCACTCAGGCACGATGGAATTTGGGGCTACTCAATCAGGTTTTAGAGCCTGGGTTGGTGAGGCAAGTCATGGAGGTTCCCCTCTTCCCCTCGAGGGTCTGACAGGATGGTTTGGGCTTTAACACAAGATGGGGTGTTTTCGGTAGTCTCGGCATACTCCCTTGTTGCGCAGGCGCCTAATAGCTCTTGGGTGGCTTCCCAAGTTTGGCTCAAGGGATGTCCACTCAAAATCTCTTTTTTCATGTTACGGCTATTACGGTCACGGCTTCCCTTGACGGATGTACTACGTAAATTTGGGGTTCAGGGCCCATCTAGGTGTCACTGTTGCGCTGAGCCAGGCGAGGAGGGGCTTAACGACACCTTTTGCATAGAGGACGTAGCAAAGGCAGTTTGGAGTAGTTTCGAGGATCCAGGGGAAGTGGGCGGGGTGTCCACTTTGCGGCACAGGGTGCTACGATGGTGGTTGTGCCGGGGGCAAAATGTATACTTCAAATTTGTTTATTGGCTGCTCCCTATGCTCGCCTGCAGGGAGTTGTGGAAAGCAAGGAATAGAGGAGTCTTTGAAGGGAAAAGAATGGTGGGTACTGAGGTGGTGCATCAGGTTTTTCACCAACTGCGAGACTTATTTCATTGCCATTTTCTGGAGATACCATGTTCTTCTGGCTCTTGGGACGCGTTCCACTCTTCTTTGGTGGCTATGAGACGGAGGATTTCGATATTTCAGTGCGATGGGTGGCTCCTACGGTAGGGTGTAAGTTGAATTCAGATGGATGTGCTAGGGGGAACCTAGGGATTAGTAGGGGTGGGGGTGTGGTACGGGATTTGGAAGGACATCTCATCTTTGGATATTCCTGCTTCTTTGGCTCCTTGACGAGTTTACATGCGGAGCTCAAGGCTATGGCGTTTGGGGTACAATTATGTGTAGCTCGCGGATTGCATGACCTGCATATCGAGGCTGACTCACTCGTCTTGGTGCAGATTCTGCAAGGGAAACATGGATGCCCGTGGAAATTGCAATGGGAGGTGGATGAGTTACTCAGATATAAGCAGTATTTCTGGGAAATCACGCATTGCTATAGAGAGGCGAGCAAGCCGTAGATTATTTAGCTAACTAGGAGCAGACATGGAGCAAGAGACAATTTTTGGGAGTCATCGTGCATTGCCTACTATGGTCCGGGGTGAGATCCAAATGGAGCGATTGGGTTGCCCTAATTTTCGTAGGAGAAGCATGACTTGAGAATTGTATGATATTCCCTTATTTTAGTTCAATAAAGTCATAATTTATACAAAAAAAAAAAAACCTAATTAGCCATGGTTACTTATTTTAGCTGTTGAAGTATCTATAAATGACATCAATAAATTTTTGAGCAAAAAAAAAAAGGGTTAGCCCCTTAAACTACGAAAATAAATAAAATTGAGAAAGTAAAAAGCATAAGAGTTAAGAAGTAGGTTGTAATCGGACTGGCACTAGTTAGATTGTTAGTTTAGGCAATAGAACTAACCATAGATGGTTAGTATAAACAAAATAAATAAAATAAGTAAATGAATATGAATATGAGGTTGCTTAGCTAACCATTTGATAGAATAAGATAGAATAAGAAGTTTGTAAGAGAACTTACAAAGTTTGAAACTTGCTCAAGACTTGTTTCCTTGTTTGAATTCTAAAACTAAAACTACAAACTAGTTAGTCGAGAAAAGTAGGAGAGAATTCTTCAACCTAGAGTGAGAAGTAGTCTTGAAGAATGGTGTATGAATTGTGTTGGGATTGAGGGGTGTTTATAACAAATTTTTCGTGTTGCAACAGTACCCGCTACAGTGATATTTACTACAGTGCACAGTTTGTCTTTTTACTATCATGTTTACACAGTAACTTGTTGGACTGCTACAGTGATTTTGGTGCTACAGTGAGAATAATTTTTTCTGTTTTCCTCGTTCTGATTGAGCCGGTTTGTGATTTTACGGAATTTGTGAGAAGATTCCATAGCAATCATCTTCGTTTTAAGGGGTTAACCCCTCATCCCATCTATATATACACACACACACACACACACACTCACATAGACATACACACACTCCCATATAAAGAAAAAATAGAGAAACACGGTTGATTTGAGATTGAAAGTTTTAAAGGTCATTTTTAAATATAGCATGATTAGATGCTATTAGAAATTGTTTGCATGGCTAAATTTTTCTAAATAATATTTTTGTGACATCATAAGCATGTTTCTCAATCATTTTTTTTCAATCACTTTTTTATTTCACAAATGTCAAATCACAAAAAATATTATAGTATTATTTTAGAAAACATATTCAAATAGTCTTCAATCCAAACAAATCTAACCTATAGACCTTTAGTAATATTTTTTTAGTTTATTTTTTCACCAATAATTTTTGTTTTTTCCCCTTTATCATGTAAAATGAGCAGGATATTTTCCTCAATCTAAAATCCTGTAATGATGGAGATAAATTATAACAAGACCTATATCATAAATATATAATAATTTTCATTATTATTATTTTTTCGAGAAATTTAAATATTTTATTTATTTTTAGAAAATTTTGACAGAGTTTCCCCTTATAAATGAACGAAACTCCCTGCCAACAAACCCAGGCAGTTCACAGAATGATCCAGAATTAGCCAACCTCGTAGGTTAACCTACTTTCCTCGTATGTTAGAGATACTGATGTATTTAAATATTATTTGTGTAGAGTGGTTTTAAGAACAAACAGACAAATTAAGAGAAAGATTATATTAGATGGCAAATTGCAATATGCACTATACCTTAAGGGAATTTATTGGAGTTAACCCCTAAGGGCATAAATGTCTTTTTGACATTTCTGTTACACATGGTCAGAGTTGACTAACGATTTAGGGAATAAAGCGAGAGAAAACAATATTAGGAGGTACAGTGTAAAACTGGTAAAACTTTATGGGAAATTTTTGTGATTAACCAGTATTTAAATACTATATCCCTTGACAAGTATCCAAAGTCAAAATGCTTTGGGCGGTTGAGGCTAAAATGCTACGCACCCTTTTATTTATTTATTTTTTTCAAATTTTTAGTGTTTGGTTTTGCAATGAATCGCTCTGAAGGTAACTTTTTGTTAAAAAAAAAAAAAATTCATTCGTATCATTTAGTTGTTGCATCTATTGCAAAGCAAACAATCTTTGATGTAAGGTCAATAGAAAGTCGGACGGTCTATGAGGTTTCGGATATTGATTTCAGTACCAATCTAACTGATTCCTGGCAATTATTCTTAATCTGTAAATGCATTGCACTAGGCCGTATCAGATTATGTTTTAAAAAATAAATTACAGATAGGTTTCATTAAAAAAAAAAAAAAAGTTGGTCTGCCGTACTTGCAGAGAAAGGCTCATTATCAGAGCCATACTTTCCCCTTTTTTTTCATTAATATTTTGGAGAAATTACCCTGGACTTGTTTTTGTTAGCATCTTGACTATGCAGGAACGTACCTTAGGCAAGACAACATCTCCAGGCCCAGGTGCTTGCTTTTGGCTACTATCATCAAGGCTTCGAATGTAAACCTTATTTACAAGTGTTAGATTAGATCAAATCAGGAATATTACGTTTAAGTTAATATTTGCTGTTTGAGAGATTTTACTATCGAGTTCATACCATACCTAGCAAGTTAAAGATCGGTGAAGTTTCGCTAGAAAGCTATACAAAAAATCACTGGATTCTGTCAGGATCAAGCGCTTACCATTGCACCAAAAGCTATAGCTGTTAGCGAAGGCGCAACTTTATTTCCTTAACCACAATGGCAGCGCAAAGCACCGTACCACGCTCGGTCAGCATGAGGGGCTGCACCCCTGGGTGCCACGGGCTGGGCGGTTAGTCCCTTCGAGCCGGGATCTGAGGGATGTTGCTGATTAGGCCAACAATCCCTCCCCCAGCAACAGCCAGGGAGACTCGAACCCGCGACCTCGCTCTGATACCACTTGTCAGGATCAAGCGCTTACCATTGCACCAAAAGCTATAGCTGTTAGCGAAGGCGCAACTTTATTTCCTTAACCACAATGGCAGCGCAAAGCACCGTACCACGCTCGGTCAGCATGAGGGGCTGCACCCCTGGGTGCCACGGGCTGGGCGGTTAGTCCCTTCGAGCCGGGATCTGAGGGATGTTGCTGATTAGGCCAACAGATTCGAATCCAACACACCATGTACTATAAGTCACCTAAGAAATGTATTTCACACCAAACATTTTTAAAGAAATTCACCATTTTGGAAGTCGATCTAAAATAAATTTCAGTACATTGTTTAAAACAATCTCAAAATCAGGATGATTATAAATTTTTCTTTTTATATTGACCGTTGTATTCATCTTGAAAATTTTACTAGTCTAAATTCCTACTTATGGAATCTAAAGAGATAGTATGTAAAAATACTCATATAAGTAATGCATCTATGAGCACCGTTTACAGAAGTAAATGCCTCACACGCTTTGCCCATGCGCTCTAAATTGTGAAAAATTTATAATTAAAATGCATTGAATTAATTAAGATACCGAAGATATAAATTGAATCATCCAAGAAAACAGCACATATCTAGGTATTTCCAATGTTTGAAGTAAAAGAAAAACTCAAAATGTTAAAACAGTTAGTTGTAAATTAACAAAGAAAAATGTAGGCATACAGTTATATATAATCCTTTGAAGTATTACGTTAAATTCTTTTTTCCCCTTATTAAATTAAATGAATTTTTTTAATGTTCACATTTTAGTATAAGAAAAATATAAACTTTTAATCCAATCTACATTATTTACTTTTCATTTTATTTTAGTTTCACGTTCAAATTCTATTTCCTATTGGCTGTGGTCAATTAATAATTTTTATTTGAAGTAGTGAGGTTGATGTGATGTCTATAAAGGAATGAATATTAAGCTTTTTTCCTAAAAATATTTAAGAGACTTTCTATACATAATAACTTACTTGAAAATAACTTGTTGAATACATAAAGTTCCTTTCTGAAAACAAAAGGTTTTGTTTAAGGCTGCAAACGAACCGAACCGAGTCGAGTTTTGGACTTATCGAGCCGAGCTCGACTTAATAACAGGTAGGCTCGAGTTCGAGCTCGAACTCGACGAGCCAAGAAAATTGACTTTAAGGAAAAGCCAAGCTCGAGCTCGAGTCGATAAGGCTTGCAAGCTGTAGCTTGATTTCTGGCTCGCGAGCAACTCGAATTGTCAACTCGTAATATAATTCGAATTTTTGACTCGTGAGCAGCTCATTAGCTCGAGTTTCTAGAAATTATTCAAATAATAACAACAAATAATTATTTTTTCTTAATAAATAATAAAATATTAAGAAAATATGTGTAATTTTACTATTAAAATAAAAAAATAAAAAAAATAATATATACTAGAGCTCACGAGCCGGCTCGCGAGTTAATGAGCTTAATATTTTAAACTCGAGTTCGAGCTCGAATTCGATTTTGCCAGCTCGAGCTCGACTCGAGTTCATTGTTGATCGAACTCGAGTCAAGCTTTGACTCGAGCGGCTGGCAAGCAGTTCGGTTCGTTGGCAGCCTTAGTTTTGCTTAAACGTTATTGGAAATTATGCTTGGTGCATTAAAAACAAGATTAGGAATGACAGCAATGGTAGATTCTAGCAACGGTGTTGTCGTCAGCCGTAACCGGCTGCCACCTTCTCTATTCATCAAAATTCACCAAAATTATATCCTCCACTTGATTTTTTGCATCAATTTTGTTTCTATTATTAGTTTTTGTAGAAAATGAATAAAAGGTGGTGAAAATGGCAAAAATAGTGGTCTCTTCCCCACTACCACCCTTCATTCTCCCCCTCATCTCTTTCTTCCTCTCCCCCTCTGGCCCAACTCCCGCTCACCCTTTCCCTCACCTCTCTCTCCAGATGATCAGATCCGGTCTCCTGTGGCTAGATTGGTTGCTAGGGGAGAGAGAGGAGAAGGAGGGAGAGGGGAAGAGGGAGAGAGGTGAGGGTGGTGGTGGTGGCAAGGAAGGGGCAAGGGATGGCGGAAGAGGGACAAGAGAGGGAATAAGGATGGAGGGAAGGAGAGAGAAATGGAGGTTAGCAGTGGTAGGTGATAGGGGCCGTAGTGGGAAAGAGGGTTGACATAGGAGGAGAGAGAGAGAGGGGAAGGTGGTGGTAGCGGCAACGGTGGGATGAGGTAGGAGCGGTGGCAGTGGAATTGAAAATGGTTAAGGAGGGTGGTGGTAGAAGAGGGAAATGAGTGTGTAATTTTTTGGGTATTTTGGGATCTAGATTTTTTTTTAAAGTTCGGATGTTTTAACATGTTTCTGTGGCTAAAATTGAAAAAAAAAATTGTCTAACACAAACAGGCCAAAAAAAAAAAACGGGTACTGCAATAGTTTTTATTCAAGGTATTACTGATGTTCAGACTCAATAATAATGCTTTGAACCAAGAAAATTTATCAAAAACTAACTTAAAAAAAAATTGAAAGGAAGTCCAAAAAAATAAAAAGATCTTTTTATATGAAAGTTAAACTCCAAGAAATATATGAAAGATATAGACTTTTTTGTCATTTACTTTATCACTTTCTATAAAATTCACCAAAATCATATCCTCCACTTGATTTTTTTGCATCAATTCTGTTTCCATTATTAGTTTTTGTAGAAAATGAATAAAAGGTGGTGAAAGCAGCAAAAACAATGGTCTCTTCCCCACTACCACCCGCCACTCTCCCCCTCATCTCTTTCTTCCTCTCCCCCTCCGGCCCAACTCCCGCTCACCATTTCCTCGCCTCTCTCTCCCGATGATCAGATCTAGACTCTTGTGACTAGATTGGTTGTTAGGGGAGAGAGAGGAGGAGGAGGGAAAGGGAAAAGGGGATGGGGCAAGGGTGGCGGGGATGGGGCGTGGGAGGGGTAAGAGAGGGAATAGGAATGGAGGGAAGAAGAGGGAAATCACTACAAGAAATATGTTTTTCAGTGACAAAAATTTATGTGACAACAAAAATCTTGTCACAGATAACCTAATTCAGTGACGACATTAGGTGTCATCACAGATGAGTACAGCACAAGCATAATCAGTGACAACATTGGAAGTTGTCATTCTCAACTCGTCACGAAATAGTTGGCGCGCATCTCATTTGATGCCGCGGGAAATGATTTTATGACAACTCAAGTAAAGTCGTCACAAACGCTCTCTCTACAGTGACAACATAACTTGTTGTCATTGAAAGTCTACCTGGTTCCAATTTTGTGACAACGTTTTGCATCACTGTATACTACAGTATTTTCATCAACTTTCACTAATTCTACTATGACACCCTAATTTTATTTTTTAGCCCCCAATTCTTTTATATTAGCAAAATCACCGAAGATATGACACCCTAATTTTATAATTTAGCCCCTATTCATTATGTATTAACAAAATGCAAATGATATAATAACAAACTATTTTTAGATATTTGTAATTTTTGCTAAGTTGACATAATAGACATGTCTGAGCATAAAAATTTTTTCATGAATTGTTTATTATTACTTATAACAACCCCCAAAAATCAATAACTGAAATAATTTGGAAAAGTGTAATTGAATATAATTTGTAGTCTAATGTTAGCACTGTGAAAGATTAGTATAACGTGTAATACATCATAAGTAATAATTATTTTCATATGGAATGGGTATATACGAAATTAAAATTATTCAGTAAAATATCTGTCGTGCAATAAGATTGAGAGTTGTAACACATTTAACAGAATATTTGATTACATGTTTCTTTTAATTTATTATAAAAACTAAGTAAGAGACAAAGAGTAGGATAGCATGAGTAAGAAGTGCTATAATGTATATAAGCAATTCTATAGTATTTTCATCAAATTTCACTAATTCTACTATGGCACCCTAATTTTATTATTTAGCCCCCAATTCTTTTATATGAGCAAAAGCACAGAAGATATGACACCCTAATTTTATAATTTAGCCCCTATTCATTACGTATTAGCAAAATGCAAATGATATAATAACAAACTAGTTTTAGATATTTGTAATTTTTGCTAAGTTGACATAATAGACATGTCTGAGTATAAAATTTTTTTCATGAATTGTTTATTATTACTTATAACAACCCCCAAAAATCAATAACTGAAATAATTTGAAAAAGTGTAATTGAATATAATTTGTAGTCTAATGTTAGCATTGTGAAAGATTAGTATAACGTGTAATACATCATAAGTAATAATTATTTTCATATGGAATGGGTATATACGAAATTAAAATTATTCAGTAAAATATCTGTCGTGCAATAAGATTGAGAGTTGTAACACATTTAACAGAATATTTGATTACATGTTTCTTTTAATTTATTATAAAAACTAAGTAATAGACAAAGAGTATGATAAGCATGAGTAAGAAGTGCTATACTGTATATAAGCAATTCTATGCATGTTAAATTTTTGAAACATATTTTATTGTGTAAGTTTTATTGTAAGGTAATTTCATAAATAATTTGTATATTGAGTTGTCCAAACCCAAAAAGATGTATATAGACACAAACAAGCACACATATATATACATGCACAAAAAAGAAACCAATATCAAATAATTTATTTGATATTTATAGATGAGATTAAGAAAAAAAAAAGAGATTAAGTATGAAAAAAGAAACCTGAAAAAAAAAATTTTACCAGGGAAAAAAAAAAAGAAAAAAGATGTATGAAGCTAAAGGCGTGAATCCTGGAATCTCAAAGACGTGTTTAGATGCAAAAAAAAAAGAGCGCCAGTCTGAAATCTGAAAGAGGCGCGAAGCTTGTGGCTGAAATCTCTACAAAAAGACGTCGTTTTTGGTTGTTCACAGACAAACAAAAGTCTCGCCGCTTCTCTCTTCCAACACTTAGACAAATTTCATTCTCAATCTTTCCTTCCTATGGTGAACACCGAAAAACTCTGGACCTCTAACACCGTCTGCTTCCGCAAAATGCTCCTCTAAAGCACCATTGACGAGTGCCAATCTTCAGGTCAAGCTCGCCGAAGAAGCGAAGTCAGAACACTTCCAAGCTCCCTCCTCGTTCCGCGACTTTAGTTTAGACTTTTCTCCGACCCCCTTTTCAGCTAATTGTGCGGTATGTGTTTTTTTTTTTTTTTTTGCTTTCAAAAGCTGCTCAGCCTTCTATTGTAAAGACTAATTTATGAATTAGATTGTTAATTAGCAGTGGGGAAGATAATACTCTTGGCCAAATCGCATCCGAAACACTTGCGATCTGGAGTATTAACAGTGTTAGGGATGGTCAGAACCGGCTTTCTTTGAGGAGCTATGAAATGCGAACATATTTTGACTGCATTAATTTGGTTGGATGAAAGAAAAAAAGGAGAGGAGGTCTTCGGCTGAACGGAAAAAGGGAGGAGGTTTGGAGAAAGGAAAAAGAAAACAGAGCAAAAAGAGAGAGAGAGAGCCAGAGAGTAGACGGAAGAAAAATTGAAAAAAGAGGGGTGGAAAAAGGGAAGAGCTTCGACAAGAAAACAGAGCAAAGGAAAACCAAGAATCGAAGGAATCAGCAAGGAGTTGCTGTTGCCGCTGCTGCCACCAGAATCCACCACCACCACCTGCAAGTCCTCACCGCAAAAGCTTGGTAAGGTTCCCTTTCTCCATTCCTCTCTTTAATTTTGTTAGCGGATGGGTGAAAATGAGAGGTATTGACCTGATTTTCTCTTCCTTTCTTCTTTTTAGTAAAACTTTTATCCTTTTCTGACGTCTATGTATTCATGTGGGGCTATAATTTCTGTTGTGTGAGAAATTTGATTGGGATGCTGTAAATTTTGGGGCTGATTAACTTCAAATTGAGCAAAGGATTGGCGAAATTCTTTATACCCCTGACCTGTTCGATGAAATGCCCAGTTGAGAGTTCTACTTGAAGATGATTTTGCTTGCGTTTTGCGTGTGAGAAAAAGGAACATTCGGCTAGTTCAGTGTTTGTCCGAACATGATAGCTAATTTTTCATGGTAGAAAACAGAGTCTTGAGAGGCTCTGACGTGCTGGTTTTTGCACTTTTTCTGTTTTTATGCTGCCCTATGTTTGAGTCCGAATTGATGTTATGAGAGGGGGAAAAAAATACAAGTCCTATTTACTAATAGTAGTATGGTATCATGTGAAGTTGTTCGTTGAAATGCTCAACAATTGACTATGTTTGGATAGGTCCTGTTTTTTTTTTTTTTTTTTAAATTTAAATTTTACGTTTCATCACATGTATTCTTCTTAATTATTTTTTTATTTTTTTAATTATCTTTTTATCTATCATATATCACATAAAAAAAATGTTACAGCATAATCTCAACTCTAAAGTTTCTAGTACTTTCTTATTTTTCTCATTTATGTTTTATCTTTTGGTCTTTATGTTTCTATCACCTTAATCTTTGTCCCACCTGTAGAATGCGAATCAATACTAGTGACAAAAAATGCTTGTGTTTAGTTACTTCATTTATTTTGGGTAGTTAGAATACAATGAATGGAGGTGCACAAGCATAAATGCATATGATGAAGTCACGAAAGTTTTTATGTTTTTCTTTCACCTCTTCCAAGTCTTTTTGTTAAAAGCCAGTGCAATGTGGATGCAAGGAATGGTTTGGACTTTGGAGAAGTGGACTGGTAAGAGTTTGTGGCTTCTGTGTGTTTACTGTTTAGCATTTGCCTAAAGAAATGTGCAAGTCAACAATGTCGATTCCCGGACTCCCTGGCATTAACATATTGGGATCTAAGTTCTCCTTTTCGTTTTCGGTTCCTACCCCATTAATTGGCCCTGCTGTTTCAGCAGAAAGGGGCAGGCAATAAAATGTGTATGTCTGCCTTTATTTCTGGTCTTTGAATAAGTAAAACCCCAAGAAACAAAAGTGACACTTCTCATTTAATGCAAAAAAGTGAGGTCTGCGGAAAACATGCATCGATCCCTATTCCCCCCCCCCCCCCGGAATCCGAGTTGAAGTGTGGGTTTCATTGTCGGAAAAAGGAAAAAAAAAGAGAGGAAAGGTAAAGCAATTGGTTAGTTAATATAGCAAGATAAATTTCATGCCTTGTGTTTATGAGCAAGTGCACGCATGTGGCTTCTGAGTGTCTTTGTTGTCGCAGATACATTCTGTTAGGCTATTAGATCATCAAGCTAAATTTGTTCTGAATGAAGCTGACCTTGCTCTCTTGGGGTTTTTCTTTCAGCTTTCTACATGACTCTAGCATTAGCTCGTATACTAAAGCTATATACGTTGATTTGTAGCTCCCTCAATTTCATATGCCACGTCTGCTATCTGAGAAATTTGTAATCTGACAAATGCCACAGGCTTCAATTCAATCCGAGCTTTTCATGGTTAATTTCATGTTCATTTCGTGGCTGCTATACATATTACTTTTCTTGATATATGATACTGATTTCATGGCTTTTCATATGAATTTTCATATTACTTTTATGGCTGCTTTTCATATGACTTGTAGCCTTAATTTTTGAAAAGGCTAGTTAACAAATTATTCTCTTTAGTTTGATATTAGAAAAGTATTTTGTACTAAAGGCTGATGTGTGTATATCTAGGACATGGATAAAACTTGGATGAAGATTAGCAATAGGAAGGACAAGGCTTATGAACTCGGAAGTCCAAACTTCTTGTTGTTTGTATTAGTTTAATTTCATCGGTCAGCCCTCTGATGTTGTCATCTCGTAGTCTCTTTCCTGAACTGTTATATTTTGTCTTCCTTCTTACTCGTCAAGCCTATTCAAGGATGTCAAACCAGAATTGATGGTATAACACTAATCTAGCCATAACGTACTGTCAAGGCATTTTAGATGGCGATGACCTTTTCTTTGGTTAGTGTCATTTGAACAGTGTACATTAGTTTTTATAATATGGTGCCTATCTAGAAGTATAGTTCCAGTTTTAACACCAGTGCTCATTGCTTCAATTTTGGTAACGTGTAGGTTCTAACACGATTCCCAAGAAGAAGAAGCCAGTCATTGCTGTGAAGATGGTTTTTGAATTGAAGACTACAAGGCCTATCGTGCTCATGTTTTGTTCTAGATGGGAATCGTGCTCATATTTTTGTATAGAACTTTACTACTCTCTATTGTGGATGGGAAATCACTAGTATTGTAACTGAATGGCTTATTTTGGATGGTGCATGGTTTATGACTCATTTGAGGCAACATTTATATATATATGTATTTCGGTTGATCTTCTATTGGAAATGAATGTTGGTTTTCTTTTCGTAGGTTGGCTTTTTTTTCTCCTTGCTACTCAATGAACGTTTTGTGATTGTTGGTAGCTATGTTGCGTAATTAACATTAGCTTATTGCTTTTTACAAAAAAATAAATGACAATAAAAAAGTTGTCACTGCCAACAAGTTTTACTAGTGACACTAGAAAGTCGTCACTTTTTATGGATGGAAAACAATGACAATAAAAGTCGTCACTGAACGGAAGCATAATGTGACAACTCCAAGGGTTGACTATGACAAGAATTTAGCCAGTTTAGTGACAATAAAAGTCGTCACACAATGTACAACAATGAGTGACGACAAGAGTCATCACAAAAGCGAAATCGTTTGTGACGACTTACAATAGTCGTCACATGGACCCCCTTTTGTGACATAGAACTAGTGACAGCTCTGTGACAGTAGTAAAAGTCGTCACAAGCTTTTTTTGTGACAACTTCTGAATTTTTAGTGACGACTTTCGCCTGTCACAGAAACGCAATTTTCTTGTAGTGAATGGAAGTTAGCTGTGGTAGGTGATAGAGGTGGTGGTGGTAAAGAGGGGTGGCACAAGTGGAGGGAGAGAGAGGGGAAGGTGGTGGCAACGGCAATGGTGGGATGAGATAGGAGCGATGGTGGCGAAAGTGAAAATGGTTAAGGAGGGTGGTGGTGGTAGAAGAGGGAAACGAGTGTGTATTTTTTGGGTAATTTGGGATCTGTATTTTTTTTTTCAAGTTCAAAGGTTTTAACAAGTTTCTGTGGCTACAACTGGAAAAAAAAAAAATCCAACACAAACAGGCCAAAAATACAGGTGCCAAGCGGAGCAATAGTTTTTATTCAAGGCATTACTCATGTTCAGACTCAATAATAATGCTTTGAACCGAGAAAATTTATCACAAAGTAACTTCAAAAACAAAAATTGAAAGGAAGTCCAAAAAAATAAAAAGATCCTTTTATATGAAAGTTAAACTCCAAGAAATATATGAAAGCTATAGACCTTTTTTCTTATTTACTATATCAATTTCTATAAAAACACAAGGAAGAATTACAAGAAACGAGACATATGACGTGCAACGCACGTTCACTCAAGGTAATATAACAAACATAACAATTTAGTACCATAACGTGTACCCAACTAATTAACACACACCCAAGTTATTTTTGCTCATTCTTTTAGTGACAAAATTCAAACAAGAATCTCCACCCGAAAGAAGTATATCAGGTTCGGTAATATGAAATAGCTTAAACCAATGAATAATGGAAAACAATCATTCTATGATAACTTCAGTCTCTAAGAATTTTGATTATCCTTTGGAATAAGTATCTATGGTAACGTGAAACTTTAAGTAAAAATAAAAATGCTTTTATGTCCAAGGCAACTCTGGGGATCTAACAAAACAAATATCAATTACCAATAGACAACACAACCACTTATTTTACAAAATCAGCATTCAGATAATTCTTGAGAGAAACAAAAATAAACAAATAAAAAAAGACCAGAGAAGACCTTAAAACTGAAGCTTTCTAAGCATAGGAACCGCTATCACCCCAACCGTTCACGAACGATACGTATAAAAGCTCCAGATGAAGTACACTAAGTCTTTATTTTTTTTTTTGGACGGATCAGAAGAGTTTGCACTCAGCGGAATCCCCTGTATGTGTGTGTGTGTATCACAGTTTAGTTCTATAGATTTTGTACAGAATCAATCGTTGCACACATTATGCACCTAGCAAGCGAAGCCTTTGCCAAGAAACATGGAACAATTTTTATATATGCAACAATGAGAAATTTGGGTTAACAAACAGCAGGAAAAATACCCATGATGAAAATTACGCAGTGATAGCTAGCTTGCCAGCCGAAAAAAAAAACAAAAAGGAAATGGAAAGCCAGGTAAGAAATAATTACTAGCATTAACTTACTTCATTTTTCTTTTGTCTCTTTTTTGCTTTCCTTTCCTTTCACTTGTTCACTATATTTTCTATTAAAGAAAATTATATGGCCAAAAAGATGATAGAATTTGTTAATTTTGAAAAATTGAACAAAATATAAAAACTTAAATGCACACAAAAGAGTAAATTTCTGCTGTAAGGATAGGAAAGACTCTATCAATTCAAGATTAGAGTGCAATTTGAGGACTTGTAGGGCTCTAGAGCCCTAGATTTAGGGCTGGAAGGATAGGAAAGACTCTATCAAGGTCTTGAAGCCAAAGGAAGAGAAGGGAGTAAGAAAGAGAGGACAACCTCAGTTTCACTGGAGTTGGGGAGCATTAGGGCTTCATTCAGTATGGTATGGTTTAATTTATTTTTATTAAGGATTATATAGAAAACTCAAATATCGTTGGTTTATGGTTCATCCAATTTTTTTCAGTTCATAAGGTTTGACCATTCTTGACGATTTTATGTTACTTCCCAGCTTTAGTGCATAACGGAATCAAAGTCATGGCCGGTTCGCAGTTGAATCGATCAAACCGGCCAGTTGGCTCCAACTCTAAAAATAATGAATAAAACATAATCAACAATTAATACATCTTCAAATGTTGTAACTTCTCTATAGCCTTCTCAATTTGCTCCTACTAAGATTTGTCCAATCCCTTTATTCACAGTAAACCAGACTTTTGTATAAGTTTATCAAAATCCAGCTTGATTTAGAAACTTGAAATCAATCCAATACAATCCAAATTGATTCAATTTTTTCTTTTCTAATTTAAGCTTTAACACTGATCAAATTCTCTTAACTCTCTTTTGAACGAGTAATTATGCTGCATCCTAGAAATGGAAAAAAGACAAAAAAAACCATTTTCTCTTGCACTTAGACTACTAATCGGACTTTTTTTTCTCAAAGAAAAAGGACAAGGCTAAATGGACAACATTTATTTGGGGACTACTTCTAATTCTAAGCATGCTTTTTCTTAGTTTTCTCCTTTTCGTATAAATTTTCCTCGTAATCACATGTGGATTGTTGTGTACGATTTGGTGATTCAAAGTATACAAAAATTCCAATATTGCTCCAGATGAAGTACATTAAGTCTTTTTTTTGGCCGGATTAGAAGAGTTTGCACTCAGAGAAGTTCCAAAGAAAGGTCCCATCTCAAGGCACGTTCATAGTTAACCCTAAATCTTGGAATTTTTCCCCACCACACGCTGTACAGAATCAATGTTTGCACACGTTATGCACCTAGAAAACGAAGCCTTTGCCAAGAAATTTTGAACAATTTTTGTACAAGCTACAATGAGAAATTTGGGTTAACATACAGCAGGGAAAAAATTCATTATGAAAATTACTCAATAATACCTAGCTTGCCAGCCTAAAAAATAAAATAAAATCATCCAATGCACACGAAATTTACGTAGCCTTTCACTTGTTCACTGTATTTTCTCTTAAAGAAAAATTATATGGCCAAAAAGAAGATAGAATCTGTCAGTTTTGAAAAATTGAGCAGGATAAAAAAACTTAAATGCACACGAAAGAGTAACTTTCTGCAGCATTTTTTAGATTTCACATGAACTTTTACGACCACCAAACTAACATGTATAAAAAAAAAAAAAAAAAAAAAAAGAAAATTGGACCTCAATGTCTTCAAATTAGTTAACAAAAAAACTAAGATCACGTTTGAAGGAATCGTATAAAAATTTCTTTTGAGATCAACAACTATGGTAGTTGAGATTGAGAAGTAACAACAAAAGAATTTGCATATTAATTGATTAAGAAACCAAAATGAGATAGCATACTTAAAGGCCTGATAAAAAATTTGCTAAAAGCATCAAATATTTAATTTGTGTTTGGTTTTCAAATAAAATAACTACGAAATGAAAAGGATGTGGAGGGTACAGAGAGGCTGAAGGCAGAGATGGAGATTAATCATGATCCAGTGAAGATAATCTAAATTGATAATTACTAGATTGAACAAAGACGAATTCGTGAAGGTAAAATTTTATCATATTGACTTTATCCTAATTCGGTGATGAAATGTATAAAATACATCCAAGACTAATAACTTAAGGAGGTGGTCAAAGAAGCAAATTAATGATTCAGAATAAACATTTTTGTTGAAGCATTGCTGATTCTTAAAACTAATGCCTATAATTGGAAGTCTAACAGATGTACTTCAACATAAGTTTAGAAAATCATAGAACCAAAAAATGTTCGAAAACTAATTTGAAAATGAGTACTCAATTGCATGTCTCATAACAATCCCCAAATCGAAACATTAAATTCCGGATTGATATAAATTGATGTCCGCTTTCCTCTATATCAAAAGTCAATATTTATAAGGGCTTAGAAAGCCATGTATTTCCAAAAGCTGTTGCAATCTTTCAAGCAATTTTTAACCCAAGATAGAATTTCAAATGTAGACCAATAGAAGGGTTTTGATAGAATTGAAACCCTATTGAGTTTGCTTCAATTGTAAGGTAATATACACTGTACAACAAAAGCGAGTAAAAAAAGATTCTATTATTTTAACTAAAGCGAAAATGATCTTTTTTGTCTCTTATCTTTTCAATTTTCTCAAATCCCTAATTATTGACCCTTCAGTGCATGCTAGAGTCCATTTGGATGATGTATTTTTTGAATATTTATATAAAACTTTATAACTTACTGTAAAATTTGTAGAAAAACTTTTTATTTTATTTTCCTTTTCATTTCTTTTTCTTTTCCCTTTTTCCTCTTCATTCTGTTGCAATCACTCAACTAAATTTTAACCCAAGATAGAATTCCAAAACTACACCAATAGAAGGGTTGTGATACAACTGGAACCCTAGTGAGTTTGCTTCTATTGCAAAAGATCCATTCTAAAAAAAAAAAAAAGATCCATTCTCTTGGGATTTTGGTCAATTTGGTCCCTTGTGTATCATTCTTACCAATTTATTGCCTCCTACTTACAAGATAAAATAATTGTAGGACCTTTAATGGAAAACTGGAACGGAAACAATTACGTGCATGATATGTGCTCGGTTAGATATTACCATTTGCCGGTACAAGGGAATAAATATGCTCTTGGCATCATTCATGAAGAAATCAACCTGTAAGTTTAAGCTCAAAATAGTAGGTAACTAGAAGCATGCAAAACCTAGAGTTTATATAGATTAAACCACACAAAGCTCCAATTTTAGCTATAAGATTGACATAAACTAAAACACTTTTCCAGACACTTGCAAACTTATTGAAGTTCCACAGATTGAATATTAAACTAGACATCCATATTGTTTCCCAACAGGAACAAAATCCACACTGAAAATAATCAGCACATCTTCTGATTAGGTTGTAATAGAACAAATATAGCCAGATATGGCTAGTTTCAACTGCTTCTTATCCCCATCAGAAAAAAAGAGAGCCAAGTCTCGACGGATAATCAGTCCATCCAAACTCTCTCGAACTCTTATGCTGGGTTCACGGATACTCCTCGGAATGCTTCTCCACGACAGGGATTTTCCCGAGCTACAAACTTCCAAGCGATAACCAAACCTTTTTGCATCCTCTGGTTCACCCATGAAGCGCATGTATGCTATATAAACCTGAGAGCTACCCCACATAAATACCTCGAAACACAAGCAGAATTGGTAGCCAAAACAGTCATACACCTGCATCAATCACCAAGTTATTTACATGGTAAATATATCATTTGATTGCTGATCCATAGGCCTCAGTGGTCTTGATGCCACACAAGTACTCGCATTACAATTATGATATTAGTATTAGGTGACATTAGCCATGCGTGATATTGCTGCTATCAACCTGTGGTTTTGGTTGATTTGGGGTACTTGAGTGGTCATAAGACCCAAGTCAACCCATGGATCAAAACTTAGTAAATTTAATAAGTTGTGAAGGTGAGGGTTCTTACAGCAATCTTCCATGAATTGTTGAGAACTTCTTCTGGATCTGATTCGGTATAAAGGTTGTTGAAGGTCCAACTATTGAATACATTAACACGGTGATCATTCTTGAGATGATTGACTAAGAATGAAACATCACCAGTTATAGGACATGCAACTCCAACAGCGGGGCAATTGTAAGGTCTAAACTTGCAAGTGAGTTCATGATTGATGACATTGCTGTAAGGGAGCAAGTCTCGACAGCCAACATTTAGGTACTTGCATGGCCATTCTAGTGATTCTCCCAACTTCTCCAAACCCAAACATCTTATGTTTCCTAACTCATCGCGGCATATTGGGCAACGATTAACTCTAGACTTGCAATTCGAGCATAAAGCATGGCCATTAGAACACTAACAAATGCAAATAACAAGACGTTTAGTTACAAACTTGGCCGTGATATTTGATTGTTAAACTTAACCCTATAGGCCTGCAGATAATCAACATATAATTGATAGTGAAAAGGCCATAGAAAATCAACATATAACGATGGGCCTCGTTTGGCAAGTGAGTTTTTTGGGTATTTGTCTAAAACTTTACTGTAGATTACTGTAGAAGTTTTTTAAAAATTTTTTGAAGTGTGTTTTTTTTTAATATTTTGAAGTGTATAGTTTAAAAACTTTGAAAATTTTTTTGAGATTACTGTAGTTAAAGTTTTTAAAAAACTTATAGCAGACAAACTTGGCAAAAAATTTGTCGGCCAAACAAGGCCGATATTGGCTTATAATTTCTTTTCTCTTAAACGATAAAGATTAAGTAGCCTTTATATGAGCAGGCGTAAATTGAGTACATTCTAAGATCCATGAAGATATTGATGAAAAATAGATTTCAATGTGTCCTTTTGTACAGTGTGTACTCAAATAAAACTGAAAATCTATTAAAATTGAACTTACATTTGAACAGAATGACACACTAGGCAACAATCCCAGCTTGGTACCCTAACCTTTATACGAGGATTTAACCAATGTTAAAGACACAAATACATATCTAAGAGAAAGGTTGGCCTCTTAAGGCTCTTAATTGCTGAACTATAATTATCAATAGCTCCTAAGTCTGTGTGTACCAAAGTTTACCTCTTCCCATTCATCAATATGTACGTAAAATAAATGAGGTTTAATAGTAGAAATTTGGAATACACTTTTTTTTTTTTTTGTAAGCAATTTCAAGAAACTTACTTGGCGGATTGGAGGGAACATTGTGTTCATGCACACAGGACAATCTAGAAGGTTATGCAACACTGAATTTGAGGCATCCATTCCAGCGAGTAGAGCTTTTATTTCAGTTTCCTCCTATCAACTATATATAACAAACGTATATGATACGAGGTTAGTGATGTGTTTGGATTGTCAAATTATCTCAAATAATATTTCGTTTATATCATAAACACATTTTCCAATTCACCTTTTTATATTCCCAACTACTTTTTATCTCACATACATCGCATCACAAAAAGTGCTACAGTAATTATTTCAAATAATATTTGAAATAATACTCTATCCAAAATTATGACAGTTTTTCGACATTTTATTTGTGTCAAATCAAACCATGAATTATGAGGGAAAGGGACATAATATACAACCAAAACAATCGCAAATCCATAATTCCATCCCAAACAATCAAAAAAAAAAAAGTTCATGTAGTTATATTTAAAACTATCGAGTCAAAACAAAAAAAAAAGTTTTAATGGAAATTGCTATCTTTTAAGAAGAAGAATCCGACATAGGAATTAATTCGAGATCTGCCTCTTCCCTTAGCCTTAGGTATGACTTCATCTGAAACAGTTTATTAAGAACAGAGACGTGCTAGGCTGGCCGATCTGTGGATAAAATGAAAATTAAGAGTTTGATTAATACGTTCACATTTCCATCTAATTTCACTACTTCACTTCAAAAGCTTTTCCAAAATGAACTCTCACAGTTAATTATGAAAATTTGAAGGAGTGTTATTGAACCTATAATAGGAAAATCATCATGTGCAGTTAACAAAATAAACTTAAGGCTAATTTATTTTAAAAAAATTATTGTAATAGCAAAATAAAATAAAAAACAAAAAGCAAAGTCCTTGACGCTTTTTGAAAGCAAAGGTGTTCCACTTATTACATTTTGAAACCTAAAAGTGTATAAGCCAATCCTATGATTGGTAAAACAATTTAGGATATATGAAAAAGAAAAAAAGAAAAATAGATAAGCATTTTTAGAAAGAAATAAATCAAATGAAATAAAATACGGTATTGAATTACTTTCCAGCATCCAATTAATAAGAATGGGCATAATCTCTATCACCATCTAGCAATAAATTAATTAAAAAGTCAGAGATAAGGATGTAGTGCTGAAACATAATTCCTACCTTGATCGCCATGATTTCATCCTTGGTTTTCAAGGAGGTAAAGCTAGACGCAGATGAACCCAAAAAAAAAAAAAACACACACACACACACACAAATATAATTGACAATAACCCAATACTACATTGAATAATCAAAAGAAGAAAAGAATTGACGCTACTCATCCAAAAAATGTATTCTAACACTTTGGGTCTTATGTTCCATAAAAGTTTATCAAAACGAACAAGCAAAAATTTCATTAATCTACAAAAGACTATGCCCTTGCAGTTTTAAGACAAGGTAAAAGAAAATGGATTCATATTTTTTACTAGGTAAAAATTAAACTTATGGAAAATGCAAGGATAAGTAATTCAATAATTGATTATGTGTATGATATGTGTGCAAGCCTGAGCAACAAAAAAGAAATTAAAAGAAAACAGTCTGTACATGAATTTTCTCTATTGAGCCAACACAATTTTATGGTAGAACTTCTTCAACAACATAATAACCATTCCTATGCATAAGAGAAAAAAGATATACATATTGGGTTCATATTTAAAAGGAAAAGGCAGCTTAAATTGATCAATAATAAAAAATTAATCTTTCGACGATAGTTTGAAATGGAAACATTATCTATGGAAAATTGAAACCTTAAGTAAAAAAAAAAAAAATTTGTTTGTGTCAAAAACATCTCTGGGGATTTAAAAACCAAGTATCAGTTGACAGTAGATAATGGAAAATCTAGTTTATAAAATCTACATTCAAATTGATTCAAGAGAAAAAATAATTAACCAATAAAAACCAAAGAAGAGTTTGAAAATGCACCTTTCTCCTAACCAGCTCGACTTCTACCACCGACCAAGCAAACTATGATTTGTATTTAAAAAAAAAAAATGAAGAAGTCCAAGAATAATACATTATGAACCGACACCATTAATGGTCATTAATTAAAAGCCATCATTACTCTTTACCATAAAGTCAGTATGATATAGTTGGAAAAATTCACCCCTTTTATCTTAAGCATTGTTATTTTTCTTTATTCCCTATCATTTTCTTTTTAGATTCTTCCTCTTTATTTTCTTTGAGCATTGTTTAAATCAATATACTAGATTAGTCAAAACTTGTTAATTTCTTAATTTCTCATTTCAATATTTTATAAAAGAATTTTATGGTATAAAAGATTGTTTTCCAAATGTTGAAGTCAATGACATTTAAGAAATTGAACTATTCAAATATATAAGAACAAAATAGAGATATTGATTAATCAATTATTAATATATCAATAAAAAAATAAAAAATGAACTACTATTGTTGTTTATTCTTATTTTTTTTATTTCAATACAAATAACAATTGTTAACTTTTCTTTCTTATATGATATATAATAAGTTACTTTTGTTATATTTAGTTGAGTAATTGTGAACTCTTATTTGTTTATAGGTACTTAATTGTTGAATTCCTAGATTAATACACTTTACAATATAAGCTACATATATTTTGTAATAAAAAGAGTTTATCATGAATTATTAAGAATGAATTTAACAAATAAACAAATTTAAAAAGCAGTTTAAAAATATTAAATATTTTGATGTAAGTCTTTTAGCACTTGAGGGAAACATTGGATAGTTCCATGAGCGAAGGAAGAAAAAGAAATAAAGAAAAGGGAGAAAAGGAAAAAATGAAAAAAGAAAAAGAATAGAGAAAAAAGAAAAAATTTAAGATAGTAAAGGAGTGTTGTCCAAGCATATCATTCAAGGGGGCAAAATGCCTTTTATTATAATTTAGGGAATGAACTGCAACTAGGTATATAGTTCGTGGGGGGTTTTTTGCATTTAACCCTAAAACAAACTGCCAATAAGAATTTGAACCGCCAAAACGACCAATTTCAACATTCAAGAGTATTGCTGGGTATCAGTCCTACATATAAAGCATGCCTTGGAGAGATGGTGAGAAGAAAGGCTACGTTGCAACTTTATATTATCATGGCTGGACAATTGGCTAAAATACTTGCGAACGAAGAGAGCTTGAAGTGAGGCGATGAGAATATATATATATATGAAAGTAGTTATTTTAATTAGAATTGTTTCTCACTCTTATGTGGCATGCTTAATTGAAGAGAATTAATGGGTTATGGGTCATTTGGGTTTTACCTATATAGAATATTATATTATATGTTTAAAAATTATCCCTAATTTTAAAATAACTTTAAAAAATAATTAATCTTATCTTAACGATATCTAAAATAACTAATTTTATGTTAATGATCTATGCTTTCTATCAAATTATTATATAGAACTATAGTAAAACCTTTTTCAAGTCACAATTATTAAAATCTTATATATTACATAAAAATAACTAATTTTATGTTAATGATATATGTTTTCTATCAAATTACTACATAGAACTATAGTAAAACCTTTTTCAAGTCATAATTATTAAAATCCTACATATTCCATAAATTACTTCCTTTTACCACCATATCATTGATTATTATTTAAATTGTTCATCATCTCTTCCCTTAATTATGAATTAACTTAGTGCAAAAAAAAGAATTAACTATTACACCTATAGATTTACCAATATTATTGATTTATTGATGAAAAGAAGCGAATTGTTGGATCTTTTCTACTTAATTAAATGTGAATATATACTTCTAGGTTTATGGTCGTTATAAAAATTTAAATTATCTAAAAGAACATTTATAAAAAAAAGAATATCTACCAAGTTTTTGATATGAAATACATTATTTGATGTATACTATCATATTATAGTGAAAGTATATAAACAAATTTTTAAAAATTAGTAAATAATTGAGCATTTAGAATACATTAATTTTTTAAAGTTAATATGAATGATGATGTAGGATTGTTGTTAATTTTTGTATTTAAATTATTCTTATTTATATAAATTCACAATAAAAAAAAAATACCATGCTAAGGCACGGGTAAAATTCTAGTAATTTGTTAAAGTATATATACCAAGGGATATGCTCGTATCAATGGGATTGTATGATAGCCTAATCCGTGTGATGTTTATATAACTTTTTTTTTTTTTACACGAATTCGCTTGACATTAACATTTGAGATATGGATTGCTATGCTGCCAAACATTTGATTGGCTTTTCTTAGAAACAGTGTGATTATAATTTTTTTTCTTTATGGCTGTCTTAGTCGTGATTGATGTGCAACCATTTCGATTGGAAAAATTTTGGGCTTGACTTCAGTTGAATTTGAGTTTTATTCCATTACAATTTGAGAGAAAAGTCTATCCTTTTTTTCTGTCCACCTCGCTATATTCCATTAAAATGCCTTGCCTACATGAAAAGGTCTTGCTAATTGATTTTGGTTGAGAATTGGAGATTACTTAGTGAGATGCCCATAGCGATTACTAATTGAGAATTGGAACGTGTCATGAGTAGAATGCCAAATCTTAGTCAGAGCTTCAGGTCAAGCAAAGAAGATGAATCATAAATGCAGCAGCTATATGAAGAAGATGAAATCATTGAATATTGCAACTATAGTCTCCTAGATTTTCCCCATTTTTTACCCTCAATTTGCAGTATATCACCCTGTGTTTTTGCATTGAAAAGAATTTAATTGGTGGCGCCACCGTAAAAGGATGTAATTGACAACTAAATTTATGCTGAGGGACTAAAAACAGCTAAATAAAAGTTGAAGAATGAAATCGATTTAAGTGAAAAAGTTGAAAGACTAAAATGGCGATTTTCCCATTCCACAATTTGGTAGAGCTAGAGGTCACAAGTTCGAGTCTCCGCTACGCTGGATTCCTCCGCGCACTTAACGTGTTCGGACCGGGTTAGGGCGCAGGGTCCGGGCCGCAGGGGATTAGTCGGACCCCGTAAGGATTGACCCGGACACCCCTGTGTCGAAAAATAAAAAAAAAATAAAAAAAATAAAAGGCAAAATAAAATTACTGCAATAAGAAGCTGACAGTAAGCGGACCAACTAATGAAAACATGTAAATATCACCAATGCAAATACAAATTGTCACTATTGAAAAATGGCAAAATGAATTTGCTACAAAATCAGTTTAGACACATTCTAAAGCTATATTACACTTGCAACTCTCGAGGCAGAAAGAATCAGCGACGGCTATCATCCATGCTAGGGATATCAAGCCAAAAATCAAACAAGTAAAATTATTTTATTGACTACAAGAATTTGAACAGAGCCAAGATACACATGGTACAACAACATCCCTGTGAAGCAAAAGTCCAAAATTGTTGCTTATCTATAAGAACATATCCTTGAACAGTTAGCGTGCATTTTCCTCTATATCATGTATGCTTGATTTCTGATTACTACTACCTGCAACATGATGGATGTCAAGAAGTAAAAATCACATTCAAGAAACAGATATTCATACAAACAATTTAGTGCAGAATACACTGTAAGAAACAAATAGGAGACAACAGTATATGATATGATTTGCAGCCGAACCTCTCAAGACGACAGACCAAGATTTTAAAGAAAGTAAGATAAAGATTAAACTTTTTTCCAGGTAAAAGTACAGGAAATGCACTGGAACCTGACTAACATGACATAAACATAACATCTTGGATATCCTGCTAGTTCTCATTAACCACATAAATTTCATAATGCACTTCTCAAGTGAATGCGTGGTAAGCCAACTTCTTTGACAGCATAAACTTCAGCCCTTATCCAGGTCTATAACTCTGGAATGGGAGTCCCATGGAACGGGTACTTCAGTGCAAAATGAATAGTCTGACAGAGGTATGGCCAGGCAAAGTGAAGAGTCCCGAGTAACATAGGAAAATATGGAGGAGAAAAATTTAGGAACAGAGGATAATTCAAACCGTTCTCCGGAATGTACTGAAATAACCAGTTTGAAGTTAGCTATTGAACTAGATAATTTACTGGAACAGCTACATATTAGGGTGAAATCAATCAGGGTATTTGCATGTAAAAAGGTGACACAAATGGGTAAGTAAATGCAAGATCATAAATTATGAGACAGGCTGTCAGGCCATAGCAAATGATGGCTGCAAAATAAAACTGCTGAAAGTAAAAAAAAAAAAAAAAATTCAACTACTACAATCATGACCAAGTGGTGCAAGTCTTAATGCCTCAGAGCTTCTATGGTCCCCATAATTCCAAATATAAAAGATTAGATGGTTTTGCTGTAACAGTAGAAAACGAGCCATAAAATCGAAACTTCAAATCCATAGGTGCACAAAACCTTAGAAGATTTTCCATACCAACTATATGTAAAATGATGACAGAATTGCTGAATCTTGAGGCAAATTTGATTCAGCACTTAAATATAAGAAAACGATGATATTAGACGATTCAACGCTAGAAAAGAAAAGAACTTCAGGCAAATTGCACGAAAATGTAATGGCCAGTGATATTCAAATACAAAGGAGCATCCCATTCATCTCATCAAAAAAGTATCAGGTCAAGTGGGTGACATCATGGATATCCATGCCTCTTTCACTCAACCTCCCCTCCACCCCCCCCCCCGGGGGGGCCTGCACAGTCTACTGCCAAAAGGAACTCTGAGTGAAACCATTTAATATAGGAACCACCATAATCAAATTAGTTTTACCTATCAATTATCCTGTAAGGTTACAAAAGCTCCCACTCTACTTTTGACATGTCAATGAAATCAAGAGTGCCGTCTTCAAACATTATCTGAAAAGAGAAGCAGAACAGAATGATAAACGAGTGTATCTGCCTTTCAAATCCAGTTGAACATTAACCATGTAACGAGCAGACCAAACAGTATCTTACCAAGTGTTTCCTGGTGCTTTTATCAAACTGCTTTACAATTCCAAAAGATCTGCAATACAAAGGGGCGGGGTAAGAAAGACCAAAGAACACAGGAATCAAATTCAGCAAAGAAAGGATACAGCAAATGAGGAAACTAATTCCAGAATCACTAGCAATTGACTTCAAAAAGTAGAAGATTAGTTTACTACATACAAAAGAAGGCAAAATTCAAGATTCACTTCATAAGGAACTGGAATACAATCATAACTTAAATACCTTGACAGTATTCAAGAAAAAACAAACAAAGCTGAAAGGATTCTAACAATGTCAACTTATGAAATATGGTTTCCATTTCCAGTAGATACTAAGATATTTCCTGCAATATGGAAACTGATGCATCAGGATAAGGGCTATAAGAAAACCCACAAAACAAGAAATTTCTGATCGTTAACATCTTCGAAGAAATTAGCAGATCGTCCAAGTCAAGTTAGAAGGTTTTCACTTCTAAAGCCCTTAAATCCCGTAACATCAAGATCCATCAAAGTTTGACTGCCAAAGGTTCAAAAGCAAAAAAGCTGTCTCTCTCCTACTTGTTTCCAGCCTACTAATCCATGAAAATTCCCAGGAGAGATATCATTTTTCTTTCCTTTCCCTTTTTTTTTCCAAGGGCAAAATGTAATATAGCTTATGCTTTTAGTACTGTGTGTTGGTTGTATACATAACAATTTTTCATTGTGTTGTTTGTTAAAGTAAAAACATGAATATATTTTCTCATTTTCTGGGACAACTTGGGGGACAGCGAGGCAAAAGAACAAAAAAAAAAATCATGAACCAACTTGTATGTTTTATTCTCACTCTATTATCTTTTCCAAATGATGTATCTAACTTTGTTGAGGATGTAGGGTAGAGTCAGAAAATGGGGAGGCAGGGAATACAGGAAGAGAAGGGGTGGCAATGGAAGAACAGGATAAGCAAGTGATAGTGGGGAAGTCAAAAGAAGTTAATGAAACTGTAGCCACTGAAAGGCGAATTACAGATTTATTAAATGTTACTCTGCACCCTGATGGAAAGGCATTGTTTATTTATTACACGGACTACTTCTTGTTTAACAAATAGATACCCTATTTTAAGCTTTTTGTTCAGAAGAATAACATCACCATTGATCAAAAAAGTGCTTTTCCTCGTGTTCCATCCAACAAACATCAATGGATATACAACAAACAAAACATGGTCAAATGGCCAAACCAACAGTAGTCTATAAACTAAACATGAAAGTTTATACCAACTATAAATACCGCTATTAACACTACTGCTCTGCTAGTCTGACCCAAGATGGAAACGTCTTAAAAGAAAACAGCTGTCCCACATTGAACACATAATAGTGCAACACAGAAATGTTTAAGAAGGTACAGCAGGTGTTTCTTAAGAGGAATTTGCTAATACTAAACTTTAACCTCTAGATCTATATGCAACAAAAAACATGAACTGTATCAGATAAAATCAGGACTGCCTCTAGCAAGCATAAAGCAACGATTGTTCAGCTTAAACATTAGACATAGTTAAACAGCAGCTTCAAAGAACTACAAACAATCCCAAACAAGTACGCGTCTTTCCTTGCGATGAATAACATGAAAACTTATTAAAAAAAAAATTAACAACATCATTTTAATTAGGAATAAGCCAAGTTGAGAGGAAATGATAATAGGAATACCTCTTATCGAGAGAGTGGCTTATTCTTACTACTTCTCCGATGCAACTCCGAGCATACTTTCTCACAACAGAATCACACTTTACTCCTAAAAGATAAAAGTCAGGAAGAATCATCATGTCTGTTGTTTAGAGCTTCTTCTTTTTTTTTCTTTTTTTGTGGCAAACAGAATCTTGTGCAGAGCTAAACAAATTATCCAATAAATGAAAAAATGGGCAAACTCTATTAAAATTAGTAGTTACCAGCAGAAGAAACTCCATTTGCATATACCTGCGATACAAAGAAGGGCAAATTAAAAAACTATCAACAAGATTATATACATGAACCAACCAATATATGAGAGTAAGGAAACTATGAAAGTAAAGTACATTCCCAGAAAATGGAAAAGGACAGAAAAGAGGCTCATAAAAAACCTAAGATAATGAAGAACAGATGGAACTCCAAAACGTTAGCGGCACCTCAATATTGCACAGAGGTACTGAGACCATGTTGCATACATGCATGATATTACATAGAAGCCTTCCAATTTTATCCATTTTTATCCCAACAGCAAAATTAACCTCTAAGAACAATCTAACCACAGATCATCTGATGCCCTACAATTAAGATCCTAATTATGTAATCAAGGTAAAGTAAGAGAAAGAAAAGCCAAAAAGTTCCAAAAATGGTAGCTAAAATTCAATTCCTTGAAGGTTGAACAACTACTTGTGTGCTATTATTCTTTCAGACTCAACAGCCCCAAAAGAACTTGGAGCCACGAATTTACTAGATAAAACTTCAGCCAGAACAAACCAAAATTATGACAAGTGAAAAAAATAACTGCAAGACAACTGTGTGAACCCTATATTAACCATATAGAAACAGCATCGCATACTTACATCATTTGTAGATAGAAAAGCTTTCACTTTGGGAGAGGTCACAGCAAGCTGACAGGCTACTATCTCGAGTGCTGCATCTGAAGATGGTGTTTTTGGCTTGTTAGGTTTAACCCCAAGCTTTTGTCTACAACCTGCAGCACCACAGTAGCAGTTCTGATCTGCACCAAATTGAACAAACCTGCTACATTTGTTAGACTGAAAAAGAAGAAGATAAGTACAAAATTTGGAATAGAAAGATTGCAGATTCAATATGCTAGAAGAAAGAGATGGAAAAAAGGAACAATTGCTTGCTCATACTGATAGTCATAGGTCAAATGCTCGCCCTTTCTGATATCACGTGTTGCATATATGCCAATTCTTGTTTCGCCGTCAATCCTCCTATCATGTAAGGTTACATGACATCGAACCCCAAGAAAGAGGCTAAAATTCAGACAAATACACAGATTTTACAAATAAAAGAATGAAATGGCAACAGAGATCATCAGCTACGGACCATTTCTGCATTTCCGTATTAGGACAACAGCTATGATTGATGTATCTGGATTTGTTTCCTTTGTAAGTAGCATCAATCACCATATCTCTATTGATTTCACACAAGTAAAAATTTGTTTCCCCACTGTGTTTCATCTTCCAAAGCCTATCTTCACACGTTTTATCGTCTATAACTGCAAGAATTGCAGACTCTTCATCAATTCCATGTTTGCGAGGACAGCTCAAAGGAACAGAATTCTGAAAAGCAAATATTTTATCGAATAAAGAAAAAGAACACCTTCTCCAACATATTCGATTACAAACTCTCCTTGCTTTATATCTTCATCTGCAACAATTCCCAATCCACATTTTTCAGTCTGCACATCAAAGCAGAATTTAAATTTAACATCTTATAGACTCTGTGACTAAAACTAAAAATCAAAGCGAAAAGATTTCAAGTATGGATTCTTCTTTTTTGAGGTTGCAGGATAGCTTAAGTAAATAACGTCGAAAAAAGATTAGCCAAAATTCAACTTGAAAGGAGAAATTGAAAAAAATGAAAATTGAATCAATCATCATTATCATCCAAACCTAGAACAGTATATCCATATACGTATAGTCAAAAGAACTCTGACATCAAGAGCTGCATTTAACAGACCCCTCATGAACATCTGTCTTTAATCAGATTCCCAGACCAAATTCAATGGCAGGCTAACTACTCCAAGGCCTAGCTTGTACCTGCACTATTTTCATCTTCTTTGCAGGGCGTTGATGGAATGGCTTATTCAAGCATGAATTCCCACATTTGCAGCCTGAGGAGCAGCTGGACTGCAGCATGCTGGAAAAGATGAAATTGTTAATAAATGGTGCACGATTCCAGCATGCAGAATAGAAGCTCATGATGGACATGCATTTGTTTCCTCAAACAGTGCAATCAACAGTAAACAAATCAATTTAAAAAGTCAGGATACAATAACAAGTCATTGGAAAAATCCTCTGTGAAAACATTTTCAAGGAACATAGGTATTGCATTCTCAGTTCAAAATTAACAAAATTTAGACACCACATTTTCTTCCCTTAAGCAAAGGAAGCTATCCAAAAGTCACAATAGTTTATCATCTGTACATCCAGAACTCCACAAAGAAACGGTAGCTTAGACTTCAATTAGCAAAGAACTTGAAATGTACACTAAATGGCATAGATATTTCCACACTGATTCTAGGCAGACATGGTGAAAATGCTCTAACAGAGATGTAGAACAACTCAAATGGTGTGTGCTACTCCTACAAGCAATGAGTATAGGCCAAAATAGATGAAAAGGATCACAATAAGAACAAATCAAACATGCACAAACGAACCTGTCTATCCAGCTCCTAAAGGAAAGGGAAACATAACCCCAAATAATACTAAAACATCCCAATTTCAGCCACAACCATACCTCAACAGATGGTCTTTCAGAATGGCTGCTTGGAAAAAACAATACCATTCTCATTTCACAAAAAAACCCTTTAGCTTCTATAATTATGAAATTTTACCATACATTGCAAAACAAACAAGATAGGGAAGGGAAATATATATTGCAAAACACAGCTCCTAAAGGGAAGGGAAACATAATCCCAAATAATACTAAAACATCCCAATTTCAGCCACAACCATACCTCAACAGATGGCCTTTCAGAACGGCTGCTTGAAAAAAACAATACCATTCTCGTTTCACAAAGAACCCTTTAGCTTCTATAAGTATGAAATTTTACCATACATTGCAAAACAAACAAGATAGAAGTGGTTATTCAGAAAAAACACTGTTGCAGAAGCTATAAATAATAAATAGTTCCACACAGTAAAATCTGAAAAATAAATCAAAAAGCACACAACTTTAAAGGGAAAACTACAGGATTTAGACGTTAATACGGTAGGCAAGTTTTCCACAAAACTAGGTGTAAAACATATTTCAGTGAGGCCCTTTTCCATGTATCAACTCAGACAGTTTTTGGACCCCTCTTTTCGCCCAAACCAACTCAAGTTCTCGATTATCAGGCCTAAACCAGGTTAGCAGCATTAGAGAAGTCAACAATTTGGCCTACCCTCAAATAGCCTGTTTTGCAACTACTGCCAAAAAGCTCACTATTTTCAAACCAGAGCAGATAATACTAGGTTACACTTGTTAATTTAATACTGCCAAAAAGCAAATGCGCCATGTCCTACAAGACTTACCCATTCATACTCCAATTATACTGCTTGCTGTAGAAAAATTTTATAAGCAACACGTTCATGTAACTCACTCTCTGCTACATACATTACATAGCTGCAATTAAGTTTTAATTGCAAACCATAGATGATATTAGCAATCTTACCTACAAAGGCAATCCCTATCACAAACACCAGAAGATCCAGTTGATGAGCTGCAGGAACAAAATATGCCATCATCCTCCAGACGCCTCTTATTCCTCTTCGTGAGATATATATCTTTGATATGTTAATACCAACAGGGATTTAAGATGTAGAGAACCGGACAGTAGAAAGTAAAAACAAGTATTTCTAAACCAACAGATATTAAAATGTTCAGAAAACATGGTAACAGAAAATCAAATAAAAATTTGAAAGGATACTGCGCTTAATAAACTTGTAAGCTGTAGGTTTCCATCTATTCAACCATTCTGGAAGTTCAAAATCCATTGGATCTCCAATCCCCTTCAGCAGTTTATTGAATATGCCCTCTATAACGCCTTCTTCGTTGTTCTTTTAGAAAGCAAAAGGAATGAGATCAGACTACATCCATAAACATCTAAAAGAAGATAAGCAAAAATCTGAATGAAAATTAAAGTACAAAGTAAAAATGTCCACCATACACTGTTATCAGGAGGAAACTCACAGGAAAGAGAACAGAGTGAGAAGGAAAACTATCCAGTTTTGAAAGGGAATTGAACATGGTTAATTTCTATCGTCTACCATATCTTTTTTTGGGAAAGTAGTGCTCACAGTCAACAATTAACAACTTAGAACAAGTAAACGCTCATCTGAACTGCAATTTCCCAAATAACAAAGGAATAAAGGCCCATAATATAATAGGCTCAAGAATTAGAACGAATTGCAGTAAATGAAAGATCAATAACATATCAAGGTTAGGGTTCAATTCAATTTCAAAATCTACACAACTCAAGCAAGAACAATATTTTAATTTACCAGAGCAGTTCAGCTGAAAAATGTGATAAAGGCTCAAATAATCTTTTAACTTTTCACTTAAATAGTATATTATCATTAAATGTAATATTTGCAATATAAGAAATATCAGAGTTTGAGTTTCCAAAAACAAAAAAAATGCTTAGACCATGATTTAAAAAAGCAAAGGATTAGATAAATCAAAATTTCCAGCGACTCAACCCAACTGATATGATATTGAATGGAACTTGATATTGCATTTTAAATTCATGTGGAAATGAAACTCGAAAACCATCTGAGGTAAAACGCCCAAATCAAGCCTGACAACAAATTTTGGTTCGATTGCTTTGCAGCTATAGTTGACAATATCATCACAAGCTACACCTCACACCCATCCTCAATAACTGAATACAGGAAAGAAACCTTTATAGAGACATTATATGAGCAAGAGCAAGGAATCAAAGATGGTAATTCCAGTTGAGGAAACTTAGAGCATGCAAAAGAGAAAAACACATACCTTATAACACTACTTTTGTCCACTCTCCTTAACACCATCAGGTACTCCATCCCCTTCACCCTCATCTTCCCTCCCAACCATTCCCCCAGGATTGAACTGAAACTCTAATACCCATGCCTTCGTCAATCTTTTGTACTTTGACCTACTCAAGCATTCGCTCTGGAAATTCTATCTCCTCAACTACATTATGAGATTAGTTGCTCCGATCATAACCATGTTAAACTAAATGAGAGATTGTCAATTAGATCATCTTTAATAAATGTAACAATAAGATTACTTCATTTGCATGTTTGTCTTCATCAATTTTTCTTTTTGGTTGAATTTGTCCACTGACTTTAAACCAGTGATTGTTTAAAATGAAGTGCACAGATTCACAACTATAGTCTTAAGCGCAAAACAAAACTTAAGGAGACTAACTAAGCAGACAGCATCTAATTGGAGTCGTACCATCAAGTTCGCCTCTTTTCATTTACTTTAGGTGAATATTCTGAATTTATCATACACCCACACATAAGTAAGAGATGATCTCAATTAATGACTGGTATGAACAATTTGAAAGCTGCTCTAAGGAGTAAACTATGCCTTCAAGAGGCATTGGACCAGAGAAATGTATTTCTTTATAACAGTGATCCTTCAGCATATTATAATCAGCTTACCACCTTTAAAGGTTCACAATCTCAATATCTTAATGAAAGTAGCTCGAGTAACTATTTAATCATTTCATGAAAAGCTGCAGATGTGCATCAAGATTGATGTTATTGAAAGACATCCATAAGCAACGCAGTCTAGTACAATTATATTATGACAGCACCCTTTCACATCCCAGTCTGATTATTACTTTATCCAAGATGCTGAAAGATAAGTCCCTTCACCCAAAAGAGAATCTATGGACCTCAGTCTAAGTCTTACTTCCTCTTCTTGATTTTCTCTTTTCCAGAGAAATTTTAGAAACGATATAGACAGAAATTCAGAAGTTTATCACCGAAAGAACCCACCACCTATTGTATACAAGTCAATATCAACTGCCTACTCCACACAAGGTACCTCACTCAAAAGAGAATATGTGGCCCTTGGTCTAAGTCTTAGTTCATCTTCTCACTTTTCTTTTTTCCAGAAAAATTTTAGAAACAAAATGAACAGAAATTCAGAAGGCTATCACAAATAGAATTCCCCAACTCTTGTATACAAGTCAGTATAGACTACCTACTCCATACAAAATACAACACGGTTTTACACACTTAATGTTCTTAACCAAAAATTGAAATAGATCATCTGTTTACCTCACGTTAAATCACGTATATAGATGCAGTAGAGTCAATACTAGAAGGCATTGTTTTGCCTCTTTTTTAACACCTCTTTCTTTACCCATTGCCGGTGAGCAAGAGGCTAGGTCAGGGCAATTTTCCAACTTATCCAAGTTAATCATATTGAAACAACTACAAGCGCTATGCTACCATACACATTTTAGAGCTCAAACTATATGAATCTGATATAGAAACCTTTTATCTACATTTAACTCTACCTAAGCTGTGTTTTCCTTCAAGGCATGACTTATCATATCCATCTTCGAAGGCTAATCAATCTAGGCACTTTGCCTCCTTCTGATATTTCATATGTATTCAAATTAAACAAGGTGTTAAATTGCCCTCAGTCCTATATCTTCACACCAGCTGAAACTGTAAGGACAACTTGATACAGCATTCGTTCTCCAACTACCATCAATCCACTCACCTAAAACCCCCAGGAGTCCAAAAAAAGGTGAGAGGTAAAGTCAAGAGAAGTAGAAGCAAAAAAAAAAAAAAAATTCCTCCAGGAAATCACACGGTCATATGTAAATCATGCACCAATTACTGTCAAATGTAATTAGAAACAACTCATACAGATAGGACCAATGAATGTTATCATTAGCAAGAGTTAATCTTCAAACAAACCTTCTTCATTGAGGGCATAGTGTCAAACTGTTGATTATTTAGGAATACTATGTGCTCATTGCCTGCATGCAACAAAAGAAGTGAGTCAACACATGGCACAGCAATGGATAAATTAGCTAACGGGACTGCTGAACAAAGTAGATAACAACTTAACCCTGCCTGCTAAGAAAGTTAATGCTATGATATGGAGCAGAACTAAAAGCTAACAACAACAGGCATATAATACTTTTCACGAAGACCCAGTGTCTGTACTCTAACTACCCATATTCATTACCCTATATAAACTGCACCAAAATAAGCTTAGTACAGATAAAACAGAACAGAAACACCTTTAGTCCTATTTCTGATCAAATTTGGCTAATTATACAACCTCTAAGAAACTCATCCATAAAATAAATGTACAAACCTTATCCAAGAGGGGAAAGAAAGAAGGTTTTCGGTTATAGGTTTAAAATGCCAAAGGTATGTTATTGCCTCAAGGTTTATATTATTCTTCAGATTTGTATCTCAAACATCAGTCTATCAGAATATAAGGACTTTAACATGGATTTTGCATCTGTAGAAACATGGATGAGAAGAAGTGAAAGAAGCACAATGACACCACATGGTTCACATGCTAAAGAACAGAACTTTCTTTTGTTCTTAGAGTAGACAGTGCCTGTTTACGGTAGCCTCTTGACTTTCTTGTGTTATAGTTTTTTAATATCTCTTAGACCAGCATCTCTTGATATGTTCTGTTACAGTTTGCATTCATTCCCTGCTATCTTCAACCACACATCGAATCAGGTTTTACAAAAATATTCTATATCATCCGGTGAAGTTATTTCTTTGCATATAAACATGCTGTTTAAAATTTCAGGATTTCTGATACATTTTAATTATTAATCCAAGACAGTAAGGTTCCTTATTGAATTAATTATCCTCATATCAAATTTGTGCTTTTAGATTATGCACCACAACTGCCTTCTGATTCACTAAATATTACTAATCCTTAATATCCCAATAATAGCGTGCCTAAGACTCAACCATTTCTTGGCATCAGGATTTCACACTACCTTTTGTTTACAAAATAAAGCCACTGAAACATACACTCATGAAGACCATATATGTGCAAACGTTATAACAAATTAAATACTACATCAAATACCATGTCCTGAGAAGGTTTGAAAGGTCAAATCCAATAACCCCACACTCACAAATTAAACAAGTACACAACTTTGGTTCATGAAAATAAAAATGTGGCGTAAAAGTTCAAAATTTTATTGCAAATGTAAAGCTTACCCTCTTCTTGGTAACTAAACACTGTTACTAGTATAGCACACTCCAGCCTCTTCTCCACCTGCTTTTCAGTCAAAACTTTTAACTACAAAAACAGTTCAAGAAACCTCAATTCAACATTTTTCCCTATCTAAAACCGAAAAAAACTCCACCTGCGAAATATAATGACCAAAACCAAAATATAGCAAAAATTCTTTCCTAGCTCAAATTTTACTTCAAGAACAAGAAAAATAAATAACTGCAATTAAATACTAAATCTTTCCTCCAAAATACACCAAGAAAATCCAAATAAAATCCTCAGTACAAGAAACAAATCTTCACAAATTAGGGTTTAATTCAAGTAGGGCTAAGATTTTGAATTTTCCACGGAAAACTATGAGACAAAAAGAGGGGGGAAAATTACCTGGCAATGGAGACTGGAGGCCCGGCAGTTGAGAACTGAGAATTGCGGAGTGCGTGAGTGTGTGAGAGAGAAATACAAGGAAGTGAGGTGTGACAGTCTGAGTGGGTAAATCTGCTGTTTCAGTTTTCTCCTTTTTTTTTCCCTCTATTTTTGGCATAGAAGCAAATACGTTATCTTGTAACGGTTACGTGATGGATTTTTTGTACGAGAGGGTAATTGCAATTTAGGTCTTCTTACAATCATTTTTACGTCTTATCTTTTCAAATTAAGTCCACTTGGGCCCTCCCAGTTAGGCCAGTGTGTCAACCAAGCCCTATAAAAATTTCTTTTCTCAATTCAATCCTCTAATTTGCAAAAATTGCTTCAAGGGTTTGAGATTCATTTCTTTTTCAATGTCATTGATCCTTTCTCGTTTGTTGTATTGACTTGTTTCGCTTTGTCAACAAATAAAAAGGCCAATGGAGGAGCACATAATTTAGCTAAGCAACAATGAAGAAGAAAATTAAAATACTCAATAATTTTTGTCTTATTTTTGTCTTGTTATTTTTCTTTCTATGTTCATAACCCAAATCCTTTTGAATGTAAGATTTTCTTAACTTTTTCTACTTAATTCAATATTCTCAAAGAAAGAACTTTTTTTTTATGTATATATAGATTTGTTTCCAAACTAGTTATCCACCAATGCTTTATCTAAAGAATAGCACTTTTCGGCTTATTTACTATAAGAATTTGTGGTCTTTCGGCTTTGAGATATTGTTCAAGTTTATTCAATTAATGCTATAAATTTAGTCATATGTACCATATTGATTTTTCTATCCATTTTCGTTTGCTTGCTTAGGAGGGTACTTTCGCCTTTTAACTTTTATATTAAACTCCTCAATTCTTCTAATCCAACTCTTTTAACGTTCTGTTTGGATTCCAAATTTTCACGAACACATGTTTTATGAAAAACATATCTAAAATAGCAACACTAAAAGTCCTTAAAAAACACCCAAAACTATATTTTAAAGAGTAAATCTTATATACACTGGTAGTATATACACTATTACGGTTGGATGCAAGACACATGTGCAAAATTTGGGTTTCAAATTCAAATTTAAATTATGTGTCATGTATCTAATGGTGAAAATGTACACACTGTCAGTGCATAAAAAGATTAATTCTATTCTAAAACACCACAAAAAGAATAACTAAAAAACAGACACAAAATAATATATTGATACAAACATTATTCTTTCCCTCTTGACCAATGTCTTGCCATCCCTTTACCCTCTTTTCCCTTGAATCACCCTTTCCTTCCCCCTTATCCACCACTTTTCACTTGCCTTTTGTCCATAGTGACCAAATAGGAGGGTTGCATGTTTACTAAAGGGCTTTGAACATAGGAGAGAGGTGGCAAGGAAGATGGAAGATGGCAAGAAAAATTTGAAAAAAAGCTTCTTGTGAGAGTGGCAAAGTTAGGGAGAGGTGGTGAGGAAAAAAGGAGGGTAGTGGTTTTCATAAATTGTTCAAAAAGTTCTAAAAAATACTCAAAAACACCTTGTCCAAAGATGTTTTTGAAAAACAAATCTAGAGCTAACTTTCAAAAATACCTAGTTTGAAGAGAAAAGTAGATTTAGTTAATATATTGTATTCTCCTTTGTATGTACTTAGAAACTGAAAAACTCATCTAACCATTTTTTATTTGACAAGAAATTAGCAAGTCGGAGAGCATACAACTACTTTATGGATGTCATGACTTTAATAATTATAAATTTACTATTACTTGTGGTTTTTTAGATTTACTATTTCCATTTTGAATGACTTAATAATGTGAGATAAAAGTGTGAATAACATAGCAATATTTTTTCCCATTATTTATTAGTAATTGGTTCCTTGCTAGCATAGCATTACACAAGAAATTTTATCCTAATCTAGAATATCTATTTGGCAAGTATTAGTAATCGACTTTTGACCAACATGGTATTGCCAATTGGACAAGGTAAGGGCCCCAAGTGTCAGATTAAAATTGTCAATCAATAGAATTAATAGTTCCATGATTTTATTTGGAGTATTTTCACTAGTGAAAGACTAACTATTGGGTTTGCTAGACAATTGCTCTTGACCAGTATAAATTTCTCAACACCACATAATCATCATTACCACCTCAACTAAGAACAACAAAATAAGCTATCACCAATAGAACAATTGATAAGTGAGAGAGAAGAGAGAATAAAACAAAAAGGAGAATAAGTGAGATTGAGTAAAAAGACAATACATGAAAAGGTGTAGAAAAGAGAGACGAGAGAAGGCTAAGGTACATGAGAGGAAGAGACAAAAAAAAATAGATAAATAAGAGAGAGAGAGAGAGAGAGAGAGAGAGAGAGAGAGGAGAGTCGAAAAGAAAGGAGGTAATCAAATGTTTAACAGAGGAAGCAAGTCCCTAAGGAAGATTTAGGGGTATAAAAAGGAATGGACAATTTGAGTAACTCCTTTTTTTTATGTTCTCAACATGTCTTATGTAGTTTGCATTGTGGAAGTTGCATAGAATTTTACTACACTTTCAAATATTAGCTAGAATATTTTCCTGCTAAATTCTAAATATTACTAGAATTTTTTAGATTTTCTTTATATTTCTTCTTTTTGTGTTTTTGGAGAAGCAATCTAGTGGAGATTCTTTTCGAAAGCACACTGCTATTTATCATAGCCAATGGCTATATTCTTTCTTCATTTTCAAAAATGAAGTTTTAGAAGGAAAGTTACCAGTGGAGGTTTCAAAATTAGACTTTTATTTGTAGCTAATACCTATATTATTTCTTCATTTAAAAAAGGGATAATTTAGAAACATCCCCTAAGATTTCTGACTATTTCACTCAACTCCCTTGAGATTTACGTAATTACGGAGACCTCCCTTGGTGTAATAAAAAGACAACAATGCCCTTCATTAAAAAAACTCTATCAAATATTGTCAACAATGCCCTTACCAATACCCTTCATTAATTCTCAACTCATTAAAAAACTCTATCAAATATTAAAATTTTCTCATCTGTTATTAATCAATAATTCAAACTACAGCCTTTCCTATTTATCTATATATCCTCTTCCTCCTACATTTATTTTTCTTTCAAACTCAACTATGTATTATTATCAACCAAATGTGTATTGTCGCCACTAATAAAATCACTATACACACCAAACCACCAATACTTACATATCTTGGTATCTATTCCCAATTCTTGATTTTTCATTATTATAAAATAGTTTCCTTGTGCCTATTTTTGTTTTCAATTTTTGATAGGCATTAGCAAATTGAAATTATCAAATGACAAATTGAGTGCTAATTTCATTATCAAACTAGATGGAAATGAAGATGGTGATAGTGATAAAAATAAAAATTAAGTATGGGAATTTTAATAGGAGCTAAATATAGGCTATAATGTTATGGTTACCATGAAAAAATGTTCTTGATATATAGTTATAATTGCATTGTATTTTTATTTTTGATTTACAATGATTGATGTTATTCCTATGGAGAAAATTTGATTGATTTTGAACTCTATACCAATGGAGTATATTAGATATTGATATTAGTAGTGATGGTTTCGATTATTTTGTATTAAAAAGATGATAGCCATAGAATTGAAATTTATGGATATTGATGAGTATTATTGTTTATTAAGTAAAATCTAATATTGATATGAGATAATAGGTAAACTTTTGGGTATCTGATGTAGCGTTTATAGTTAATACAATGATCTATATAAGAAATTTTTAGGTAAAACAGTAATATTAGAACAAAGATAATTATTTATTTAATGGTGATGTGGATGTTGATGGGTAGATAATAGTGATAACAAGTAAAAATAAATGAAATAGAGACGGTGAACCATTTTTTCCCTTTACATTTCTGTTGTAAATTATGACTCAAGGGCATTATAGAAATTTTGAGGAAAATAGCCTTTTGGGTCTAGAATGTTAATTAAATAGTGAAAATAGGAAAGGCAGGTGTAATTTTTAGAATTTGAGGGAAGCTTTCTGCAATTGTCAAAAACCTCAGGGGAGGTATGTGAAATTAACCCTTTTAAAAATTACACTAACCTCCTTTAAGTTTTATTATATTATAACATATATGTTCAACCAATAATTAAAAAGTGATATTGGACAAGAGAAGATAATATAATTCCATTATTGCCTCTCATCCACTAAATTTTTTTATTAAACTAATACTCACCCAAATATTAAAGAAAACACCAGAATTTGCTATTTATCATCAGGGATTAAATCACATATGGCATAAAAAATAGTATATCATTTTGTATATTTCACTTAATATATGATTCAAATTACTCTTTTTAGTTATAAATTCATTATTAAACATGATCAGCAACAAATAATAAAAAAACTTGTAACCAAAATATTACAAAGAGTGAACTCTAATAGCATAAAAATCTCAACAACTAAACTTAATATGTTGACAATAATATTTATGATGTTAAAATTTGTTCTTTGTAACATTTTGGTTGCAAATTTTTTATTTATTTGTTGTTAATTATGTTTGACAATGGGTATAGAATTGAAAAGAGTAATTTGAATTTTGTATTAAGTAAAAAATATAAAATAATGTACTATTTTTTGATGTTATATATGATTTGATCCCTAATGATAAGTAGCAGCAAATTTTAGTATTTTTTTTAATTTGTGAGTTGGTATTAAATTAATTAAATAATATAGTAGATGAGGGGTAATGATGAAATTATATTATTTTCTCTCTCTTAATATCAACTTTTAATTATTGATTGGGTCTAAGTGTTACAAGATAATTAACTTTAAGAAAAGTTAGTGTAATTTTTGAAATCCGGAGGAAGGCCAGTGAATTAGTCAGAAACCTCAGGGGTGATTTATGAAATTATCTCTTTTCAAAAATGAAATTTTAAAAAGAAAACTACTGTGGAGCTCATCTTTGGGCTTCTACTATCAATATTTCAAACAAGTTAAGATAAAAAATTAAAGAAATTATGGGGTCGATATTTTCTTTATTTGTATAGTTAAAATCAGTTGGGCTTGTACTTTTGGTCCAAAACAACTTTTTTTTTTGATAATTGACTTTTCTATGTAAGTAATAAAAGAGCCAAAGATTTGGTTGTTCTCCGCGTGATTTGGTCATTCTGCACGTGACCCTCCCTTTTTGTTTGTTTAGCAGATTGCGCAGGTCATTAGATTTCTCCATCTATTCTATTTTCTCTGTATTCTCTCTCTATTTCTCTAGGGTTAGATACATCTTCCAGACTCTCTCTGTTTGCCCCTCCTCCCTCTCCTCTCCTCTTCCAGCTATTTCAAGTTCATCATGGCTAGATCCCTTCCCAGCCCTTGGGCTCACTTCAGTCCCCCCGCAAGATCCTTGCCGTCATCAGCATCTCTCATTCCTCCATATTTCTGTTTTTTACCGTTTTTTCTTTTTTTTTTCTTTTTTTTTGTTTTTCCCTTGTTTTGTTTTTTCATCTGTTTGTTCCTCCTCCGCCATCGTGTCGTCTCCCTCTTTTCTATCAGATGTTTCTACACCTAACATGATAAGTTTCCCTTCTCCCGCCAGTACTATCGTTTTTTATTTTTTATTTTTTTATCCTTTTAACTAACCATAGCTGCATGTTGTTTGCAGATGTACCTCTTGGATATTTGCATATTTTACAAAGTTATATCAGCTGTGTTGGGATTTTTGCTTGGAGGTAAGTACTTGTTTATTTTGATTGTATACTGTGGATTGTACCTTTAGATGATACTTTACAAATAGCTTCTTTAATTCAACTATTTCTTGATGCTATTCAAATTCGACCTTTGGATGTTGTTCATACACTTTTCGAGAGGTCCTTGAGGTACATCTTTTTCCTTTTTTGCATTTGTAGGCTGGCAATATGGTTAGAATAGTGTTGGGAACTTGGACTAATTTACTGATTTTTTACAGCTTGGCTTGTTGCATTTAGTGGTTTTTTCTTGGTTTCCTCTTCTTTTCTCATTTATGGTGTTTTTTTTTTGTTTTTGCACAATTGGTTTCTTTTATGAATCGTTAGTTTTTATGTGATACTATTTGTATTGCTTTATGACATGATTTCTATTGTTCTCCTATTGGTTAAGTACACGGTTAGGGTGATAAATAAAAAAATAGAGTTTGTTCCTAATTTTACAGCGTTTGACAGTAGATCTGTGGTTTACTGTTAGTTAAGTTAATCAAGAAATGTTTGGATACTAAGCCTGTGGATATTGATGATTTTGCCATGAGATTTGAGTAGTTTCTTTATAGTGATTTCATGTGTTACATGATTTTCTCAATAGGAGTTGATTTTAGAAGGTATACCATCTACATCATTCTACTTCATTGTTGATTTTTTTTTCTTGTGTCTCTCTCATTTTTTTTTAAAATTTGGAGGATAGTGGTTTTGCTTGAAATGTCTTTTTGGTTTTAATGGTTAATTACAAGTTTTGCTGATACAATCTCTATGACTTATGGAGTAGGTAGTGTTCTTTTAAACAATAACTTCAGTGATTAATCGACTAAAATTTGAGCAATTAATCTAATTTTGCCATGTCTTTTCAGTCAAGTTGTGTATAGGGCTGTCAACGGGCCGGGAACGGGCCGGAATTCATATATCCGGACCCAGACCCATTGCACTACATTAGTTCCGGATTCGGCCCGAATACCCGACGGGTTTTCAATCTATCTACCAGACCCGCACCCGACGGGTCCCGGGTCCGGGTCGGGCCTACCCGGCAAAAGAGTTAAAAATGCTAAACGGAAGAGTAAAGGAAAACAGCCACAAGCTTGCATTCGTGATTTTACATGGTACTATTTGAGATTTACTTGCTTCTTGTTTGAGACAATCACTATACCTAGAAAATACACACTACAGTAACAAAAATATGTGGTAGGAAAAATACAATCCACTCTACAGTATCTCTGCCAAGCTTTCGATGGATTTTCCTATGCAATAATATACACAACATCATATCTTTCAAACCTTACTTAGATTGAATCATCAGAGAATGTGAAAGAGCAATTAGAAGACCCCTGTGAAATCACCTTCCGAGTGGGAGGCGATTTAGGAGAAGCCATTAAACGTCCCTTGAGCAAATCAGGCTCTGATCTTGTTGGATCTACATGTCGAATTTCTTTGAGCATGGCCACAACATCTTTCATAATTGGACGATCATCGACGCGTGAGCTCACGCAGAGAAATGAAACAGCTAGCGTCTGTAGCATTTCATGCATCTGAGGGTCGGCTCTGCCTCTGAGCTTCAGATCAAGAATTTCAGCAGATTCCTTCTTGCTGTGTAAGTGGTCACGAACCCACTGTACTAAATGAGCACCCCCTAGCAGTGTTGGATCTAATGGATGCCTCCCTGTCAAAACCTCTAACAGGACCACCCCAAAGCTGTATACATCACCCCAATTTTTTTCCGAAATTTAGGTCACACAAATAACAAACTGCTACTCACATGAATTGTGATGGACAGAGCTCGCTGGTTTCACGGCGGACTGGTCACTGGCGGAGCGGCAGAAAAGAGGGGAGAATGAGACGGGAAGAGCTGGCCTTCTTTGGAGGCCAGACCTGACGGTTCTTTGGAGCTGGAGATGGAGAGAGTCAGAGAGCGTCGCCACTCGCCAGTTTCATGGCGGACTGGTCACTGGCGGAGGTGGGACTGGTGGAGTGGTGGGTCACGGCAGAGCAAAAGAGTGAGGGGAAAAAGAGATGTGCGGCGGTGGGTTAGGGTTGGACAAATTTGGGGTATGAAAGTAGTAATGTAGGTATATATTTTTTAATTATTAATTAAGTAAAACGGGTTCGGGTAGGATACGGGTCGGAATGGTGTATTTCGTATCCGGCCCGTAAATCTATTAGATAAAATGGGTCCGAGTCCGGGTCCGGGTCCCGATTTTATATACCTACCCGTATCCGGGGAATGCTAGCGGGTCCGGGTCCGTTGACAGCCCTAGTTGTGTAACTAATCTATTTTGATCATTCGTAATTGCTGATTTTGAATTTCCTTGGGAATGTATAGTTTTTTATTTACTAGACATTCCATTCTACGATGGTTGGATAGTTGACCTACAGGTACGAGTTGTTGAACTTATTGAAGTTTTTTGTTATATAATTTAAATCTGCATTAGGTGTAATTTGGTAAAACAAAGAGCAATTTTCATTAGTTTGATTTAGGATAGATTAAAACCTAAAAAGTGAGTTTAGACATCAAGCTGTTGTTTTGTTAACCATTTCAGTGTATTTAGTAACAATTCTATTGAGCGATTAGGTATAGTGAAAATCTAGCAACTAAAGTTAAAAGGTAAAACTTATTATCTATTAATTTTCTAGGGGTAATTATTCTTCCATGCTGGACATATCTTCTCCTGAATTGCAGGGGAATGAGCTATGAACATTTTGATATGTGAATGAAATTTGTGTTTGTTGTCTGTTGGTTTTGTATAAAACTGAAATATTTTGATATGTGAATGGAATTTGAATTATGGAAAATGATGTGAAGTAGTGCTTGTTATTGTCTTGTGCACACTTTATATTGTGAGATTGACCTTTTTTAGGTAGAGTGATGGGGTTCTTTTTTTTTTTTAAGGTGGATGGTGGAGGTCAGCAACTAAGTAAGGTTGTATATAAGTAGTGTTTGTTTCCAAAAAAAGCGTAGTTTTTGAAAAAATTGTGAATAAGTAGTGTATACATACTAGGAATAGATTGATTATGCTATTAGTATTCTGTTGAATGAAATTTGGATTATGAAAAATGATGTGAATTAGTGCTTGTTATGGTCTTGTGCACACTTTATATTGTGAGACTGATCTTTTTTTAGGCAGAGTGATGGGGTTCTTTTTTTTTTTTAAAGTGGATGGTGGAGGTCAGCAACTAAGTAAGATTGTATATAAGTAGTGTTTGTTTCAAAAAATGGCGTAGTTTTTGAAAAATTTGTGAATAAGTAGTGTATACATACTAGGAATAGATTGATTATGCTATTAGTATTCTATTGAATGGAATTTGGATTATAAAAAATGATGTGAATTAGTGCTTGTTAGGGTCTTGTGCACACTTTATATTGTGAGACTGGTCTTTTTTTACGCAGAGTGATGGGGTTCTTTTTTTTTTTTTTAAGGTGGATGGTGGAGGTTAGCAACTAAGTAAGGTTGTATATAAGTAGTGTTTGTTTCCAAAAATGGCGTAATTTTTGAAAAATTTGTGAATAAGTAATGTATACATACTAGGAATAGATTGGTTATGCTATTAGTATTTTGTAATTAGTATTTTGTGTCTATTGAAGAGATATTTCCTGGTTTAGGCTCTGTAAATGTTCTGGCCTTTGGCAATAGAGCGAAGAGATTAATTGGTTTAGTTGCTTTTCATGTTTATGAAGTTTGAAAACATGAGGTGCTTCAGGATTGTTTTTGTAATGTATTTTTTGTTTGATTGTTCATACTCATGCAGTTTATGCTTATGTTTCTGTTTTCATTGCTCCAGAATGTCGGACTAAGTGATCTTGTATTAGCTATTCATCTGGTTTAATTAGGAATGCGACTCACTGTTGAATTGATTAATGGGTTTGGATTTTGACTGTGAATAACTAGGAATACATTGATTGTTCATACTTATGCAGTTTATGACTATGCTTCTGATTTTTTGTTGCAGAATGGTGAATGGAGTAATTATCTGGCTGAACAACTAAAAAGAAGGAATCTGTTGTGCTATGTTAGGCAGTCATGCTATTTGATTAGGAATGCAGCCCAATGTTAAATTGATTATTGTAGTCTTTTATTTTGTTTAGCCTTTTTTTGTAGAGAACAATTTCATTAGATGTTTTTCGTTAATGTGTATAGTAGTTATGATTGTTAAATGACTTGACGCTTTGTTTCCATTCTATGCTAACATGTTTTGTGGGTGTTTCCATTCCTCTCTCTTTGTTATTCTAATCGTCCTTGCTTTTAGTTTTTCCATTGCTTCCTCATTTCTTTGTATTGTGTAGTAGTTATGATTGTTAAACGACTCGATGCTTTCTTTCCATTTTATGCTAACATATTTTGTGGGTGTTTCCATTCTTTTCTTTTCATTCCTCTCTGTCTCTGTTATTCTAATCATCCCTGTTTTTAGTTTTTCCTTTGCTTCCTCATTTCTTCCATGCCATCATCTTCTTTCTTCCTCGCTGTCATCTTTCTCACTATTGCATTTGCACTCCAGTAACCTCTTTTCTTCCTTACAGTTGCATTTGCTCTTAGGTCATCTTTCTCTTTCTGTTTTTTTCTTTTTTCTTTTGTTTTCTCTTTTTCTCTCTTTTGTTCCTCGAGTTTGTATTTTTTTTTGGCTTGCTTAACTGCAATATGGCTAGAAAATTGATGGGCTAATATTTTGAACTATGACTGCATTGAATTAAACTTAGGTTTTGGTTTGTGGTTTTAAGGCTTGAAGAATTGGTGGCTTAGTGGTTCAGTTCTTTAATCCTCTTTTCTTTTCTTTCTCCACTGGATTTGGACTGATTTAGTCGTTGGTTTCTATAGTGGTTCTTGTATTTTTTTTTGAGTTAATATCTTGGGCTACCATAGTTGGTTGGTTTCTATATTTTTCATGATTACTGCTACTATTTTGCTATTTATGACAATTATGTTATTCTTTTTAATTTCTGGAGTGTCACGCCCTATTTTTTATAAAATAAATAAATGGTTTAAAAAAGTGAATTTCAATTTGATTTTTGATTTGAAAAATGATTTTTTTTTATTTAAAAGAAAATGAGTAAAGAAAATGAAATGGGCCTAAATGGGACTTTGAAATGTGACGATTTTGACCCAAAATAAGTTTAAAGAAGGGTTTTGAAATAAAAATCGGAGTCGCCACTTGGTATTGAGTTAAGGTGTACCAAATCACCTAAAATGAATTTTTCGAAAAAATAGAAAACCCCTTTTTAAATGACTCCTAGTGTACGAAAATCAAAGGAAAGGTTCGGGAGTCACATTTGACGAAGGGGAAGGCAAGGATAAAAATCCAAGGCACCCCTTCGACCTAACCAAGGCTAGTTGCGTGATTTAGTCAAAAATTTTCTTGTTTTAACCAAAGAATTTATCACATTTGGATGTACTATATGAATGCAAACCCTAAACCTAGGAGGGTATCGAGGGGTTGAAATGTATCTTCAAAACTTATTTGGTACCAATCACATTAATTGTAATGCCCAATGAAAACTCTTCGGAGAGGTCAGAAATAATGCACGCTAGTGGGACTAACCCATGTTTAGCGACAAAGAAAAACAAAATGCACACTAGTGGGACTAACCCATGTTTAGTGGTTAAGAAAACAAAATGCTCACTGGTGGGACTAACCCATGTTCAGTGGCGATGAAAATAAAATGCACACTAGTGGGACTGACCCATGTTTAGTGACAATGCAAATGAAGTGCTCACTAGTGGGACTGACCCACCGGCTAGTGGCAGTGTAAATGAAATGCACGCTAGTGGGACTAACCCATGTTTAGTGGTAAAGAAAACAAAATGCTCACTGGTGGGACTAACCCATGTTCAGTGGCGATGAAAATAAAATGCACGCTAGTGGGACTGACCCATGTTTAGTGGCAATGAAAATGAAACGCACGCTAATGGGACTGACCCATATTTAGCGGCAATGACAATGAAATGCTCACTGGTGGGACTGATCCATATTCAGTGGCGATGAAAACAAAATGCACACTAGTGGGACTGACCCATGTTTAATGGTAATGACAATGAAATGCTCACTAGTGGGACTGACCCAACGACTAGTGGCGGTGCAAATGAAATACTCACTAGTGGGACTGACCCAACGGCTAGTGACGGTGCAAAAGAAATGCTGGTATGTATGAAAAAATTGTATAAGACTTGCTTAGAAAATTATCCAAAATTTTGCCCCAATGTGATGAATTGGACAGTGGGATTAAACCCGAGCCTGCCATAATAACGGGTCAGTGGGATTAAACCCGAACCTGTCCTGGTGATCGGTCAGTGGGATTAAACCCGAGCCTGCCGTGAGAATTGGTCAGTGGGATCAACACCCGAGCCTGCATTGACAATTGATCAGTGGGATAACACCTGAGCCTGCCGTGAGAATTGGTCAGTGGAATCAACACCCAAGCTTGCCTTCAATTGGTCGGTCAGTGGGATCAACACCCGTGCCTGTCTTGATGATCGATCAGTGAGATCAACACCCGAGTCTGCTTTGATGATCGATCAGTGGGATCAACACCCGAGCCTGCCTCGAGAATTGGTCAGTGGGATTAAACCCGAGCCTGCCTTGATGATCTTTTAACAAGAAATTAAATTTGATTTGTCCAGAAATCAGAAATTAAATTTGATTTTCCAAGAAACAAGAATTTGAACTTGATTTTTTTGGTTTTTTTTTCTTTTTTGATTTTTGAGTTTTCAAAGAATCTTTTCAAAGATAATTTGCCCTAGTGGCGACAGCTGGCCTTCCACATCACCAGATGCTTCTTCGTCGATTTCAACCATGAATACCTACACAGGGGGCTTACAAAAATACAATATGCGCTTAAAATTATTATTTTTGAATTGATGCACCTACTACTCATGTAAAGAGCAGCATGATTGATTCAAAAAAATGTCTTACTTGACTCTTGGACGAAATCCTCAAATGTGTTACAAAAATTTGCCCCAGTGTGGGCTTATTTTGTGAAATCTCATAAATAAAAATTTGCCCCAATGTGGGCCCATTCGATTGCAAAAATTTTGTCCGGATGACTCTCTATTTATTTGAACAAAGTAAGAAACTATGTTTCCTAACATATAATGTGAAGAAAATTAAACGCCTTGCTTAAACTCATACAGAAAATTTCATGATGAATTTTTCAAAATAATACCAAATTACAGAAGATTTCTTCCTCACTTTAGCAACGATGCTTAGGGTAATGGGTCACCACTTCTTGTTAGCTCATCTTTCAGGACCAATCAAGTGGATGTTATTTCTGATTTTAAGGTGGCTAAAAAATGAGAGGTCAGTATCTGTCTTATTCTTGTGCCCATATTATATGTAATCCCTTCAGTATCACATTTTAATGAAAGCAAATAGTTTGTCACCCTTATTTCTTAAGAAAACTTAGTCAACATATATGCTTTATAGGCTTGCAACATATGGGTAGAAACGATAGCTAAACATGTGAAAACTGGTTATACCCTTATGATCACAAATGATTGATGGATTTCTTATGAGCATAATCCTCATTTTGGGTTGTCATGAAAGATAAGTCAGCGATGGATTTTATGAGCTTGTAATGCGGCTGGGAAAACGATAGTTAAAGAAAAAAGATTTTCAAGGACATTGCACTGAAGATCGCATTTTTTCAGAATTGCCCCAATTTTGGACTTGTTTGACTTTTATAATCACTCAACAGGGACTTTCAGCATCGAATCTTTTTGCATTTCATTTGCATTTATTTTTCTTGTTTTGCTTTTCGCCTTTTTTTTCTTTTTCTCGACTTGGTGGGTTTTCACATGGTAAACAGTGTCAACCCCATGCCCAAGCAATTCAAAAATACAGCTAAAATTTTCCGGCATCAGAAATTTTCTTGACAGGGCCATTGCAAAGAACATAAGTCAGGACTTTCGACTTTTGTAATGGGGTCTGGTGGGGTGTTTAGAAAAGTTAAGATTTGAAGGCAGATTTCAAGAGTGGTTTAAATAATTTGAGATCGCATTGTTGCGCTAACCTATTTTAGGGTTAAATCAAAACTTGCCCCAGTTCATTCTCCATTGAAGCTCTTTTCTTTTTCATTTTGTTCTCTTTTTCGGCCTTCTGCCATTCTTTTGAACTTTTCCAAAAATTTGCCCCAATTTATGCTCAACCGAGGTTCTCTTTTTTTTTTTTTTTATTTTGGCCTTCCTTCAAAAATTAAATTTGCCCAGTTTGGGATTTTTCTTTTTCCTTCTTTTTCAAAACTCAATTTACCTCAATGTGGGGTCTGTGATTCTCAGGGGTGGCCAAATGAAATAGCTTATTTTAAAGGTTCAAAAGGGATAACTAGGGATAAAATGTTTGATTGGAAAGGAAGACGGCCTGACTTTCGTTCCATTCCTCACATTGACCCTGAAAGAAAACTTTCATTAATGCGAAATTTCTTGCATGTATCTGAATTAATTGACTGAGAAAGACTCTTGTTCATCCATATCTATGAAACATAAGTGGTCCGTCGGACAAAACTCGTCCTTTTTTTCTTTTCTTTTCAAAATTGAAACCCAGGTAGAAGTGGTAGAACCAAATTTTCCCAATTTAATTTTTAGCATTTATGCTTTTTCTTCCCCTTTTTCCAAATTCTCCAATCTCCTTCCCCATTGTGGGGTGCGATTATAAGTGTCTTTGAAAAGAACCACCCATTTTAGCTCAAAGGAGGATGCAAGGGATAAATAGTGTTTAGGTTGTAGAAACGATAGCCAAAGCATCATTCTTACGCCTCATGACAACCAAAGTAAAGTATAGCTCATTGAGAACCCATTTCCCTTTGAAAATTTTCCCAATGTAGGGTAGTGATCATTAAAACTCTTATTTGAAATGAAGTTATTCTTTTAAAGGCTCAAATGGGAGAGCAAAGGATAAAATCTGTATAGATAGAGAAACGAATGTTTAAAGTATCATTCCAAATTTTCAAAACAAATAAGAATAATGCACATTTTTGCTTTCACTTAGATGTGATTGAATCTGATTAGACTAGTGAGCATTTTCAAGCAAAGATTATCCGAATTTGTAATTTGTCAATCAATGTGACTGATTTTTGGGGGTCCATAGAAGTGGGCAAAATATGGATTGTGCAGTGAAGGAGAAAAGGTATTGTATTGGATATTTCGAGGCAGACCAATCAGTTTGAGTGATTTCTTTTAATCTCGAACACTCTTATTGTATAACTCAGATCACCAATCTAGTGTGAATTTTCAGGCGAGATTGAAAAATCTCAATTTGAGCTTATTTCTTAAAATTCATCATGAAATCTCTTAATGAGCTCAATAAAGAATGAAATGTACACCAGTATATACAAAATAAATAATTGTCTGAATGAAAGCTTCATTATTGCCAATGTTTGAAAAATTTTAAAGCAATACATATGAGAAAAATTCTAAAGAACTCCTTTACATATGTATACACACTTTTCTCTCTTAATAGCCCCCTTTTTCCCTTTGAGCAATGAAATCTCTTAAATGTTTTACACGAGCGCCTTCAGATGAATTTTCAAATTTACATTGTGTAATTCTTGTAATTTTCAGGATTTATTAGACAAGAATCGTTATCAGATATAGAAAAATATTTTCACCTTATTGAAACATTTTTATGAATGCAGGGAAGGGGAGAAAATAAAAAGAAAAATACCCCGAGTTAGTAAGCAAGACTATAAAATCGGTATGCATGTCCTATGGGGGAGCCCTTTTATGCCAAGGGTAGGCCTAGCATGAAAAATGCAATCCTCCAGAGTAGGCACTATACAATACCTGATGGATCCAATCAACTTATTGAGTAAAAAATAATTTGAAAAAATTTGGCCAATTGGAGTAAGAAAAGACATTTGTCCTAAAAATGAGGACAAAGTCCGAATGGATTGCTTGCTTTGATCAACGCATAAAATGATGTGTAAAAGAATTTACTCTTGAAAGGATTGCAATGTTTCGACTAATTTATTTAGTGAACCTTAGACTTAAACCCTGAAGGGAATAAGCGGATGAAATTGATGATTTGTTCAAAATCGACTAGATTACCTTAAAAGGGATAAAATGGTCAAATGCATTGAATGAAATTTGATTATTTATTCAAAATTGAATGGATAACCCTGAAAATGAATTAAACCAATCAAATGAATTGAATGAAATGAATTGATCAAACAGATCAAATAAAATGATGATTTATTCAAAATCGACCAAATTGTCCTAAAAATAGGTAAACTGGTCAAATGGATCGAACGAAATTGATGATTTATTCAAAATCAATAAGATTGCCCTAAGAACTAATCAAATGAATTGAATGAAATTGGTGATCTATTCAAAATCGACTAGATTGCCCTAAAAATGAACAAATTGATAAAATGGACTGGATGAAATTGATGAATAAAATGGTCCAATGGATTGAATGGAATTGACAGCTTATTTAAAAATCAATCTATCCATTGGTAGTTTCGAAAATTTATTGCGATGCATTATTCTATGAGCCTTCTAATATCAAATTTTGGCCTCAATTTATTTATCGTCTCAACAGTGAGGAAATATTGGTGAATTTCTTCAAATTAATGTCCTTTACGCAAGGGATTTTTACCAATCTTAATACAATGGCCAAAAAGTGATTATTAGATGCTCATATTCCAAAAATCGTTCTATGAAAATGATCGAATCCTACCTTACCTTATACACTACCCATTTGGATGGTACAAAATGTAAACGTGCAAGTCTCATTGGATTAAGTATCCGAGACACAATGTGGCTTATTCCTACCACGGGATCCCCTAAATGGCATTCCCCTTTTAGGGTTTATGCATGATGCCATTTTATCAAAGTGCATAAATATGCAGCACACAAATGAAACGTGACCTAAAGGAACCCCTTTTTTGTATGCCGGGGTGAGTCTAAAATGAAATGTATTCATGTTACAAATGCGAAGTATTGAATTTAAACGTGTCACATCAAACGGGGTAGGCTCCTAGAGAGTACCATGCCAGGACTCTTATTTTCTAGGGCTTATGAATGCAATGGAGACAAAAATCAAGAAAGGTTAGTTTAACCAGATAAATACACATAACACATTGTAGCAAAACAATACAAAGAGATAAAGCAATAAAAGGAAAAGAGGGGTTGGATCCCTCCTCTCATGAATAGTGTCCTTAATAGGGTAAGGCAAACTCTACCCTAGGAAAACTATCATGGATGCATGAGGTTGGGTTCACTAATGCATCTAGACTCGAAAGGTTTTAGGTCCCGAGCCTTCAGACTTGGAAACCAAGGGTCATCAATCCCAAGGTTCTTTGTCGGTGGCTCGAGCGATTCCCCAGACATTGCTACGCACACATCGTGTCACGGCTACATGTCATGAGTGAATCTATCGAAAATCCTCAACCTTCAACTAAAAGCTAAAAGCTATGCACCCAAAGCTTAAAATGGAAGATTGAGTGACCCCTCGGATCATGCTACGCACACATCGTGTCGCGATCACAAGTCCAAGTGAGTCGCCTAAAATCCTAATAGGGTGGAGTGGCGTGACAAGCTACTAAAAGAAAAAATAAATGAGGGGTAAAAAGAATTAAAACGTATGCACGTATGCTAGTGCTCGTTTGAAGGGGAGGGATCGAGAATCAACGCGAGGCCCTAGGGTAATATCCCCCACCCAAATGCAATGCAAATCGCGGGATCACACGGATAAACCATTCATCCATCGTATCAATCGTACGCAAATGTGTGAGGGAGTGAGTTGATACGCGCGAAATGCAAAATCTTAAAAAAAAAGGAAAAAATGCAACCCTAAACATCCAAATGCGATATATGAAAAGGTTAAAAGAAGAAAAAGATTGACTAAATCAAAGTTACTCGGACTCTCTAAGTCCCCAGTGGAGTCGCCAACTGTCGCGCCCCATTTTTTATAAAATAAATAAATGGTTTAAAAAAGTGAATTTCAATTTGATTTTTGATTTGAAAAATGAATTTTTTTGATTTAAAAGAAAATGAGTAAAGAAAATGAAATGGGCCTAAATGGGACTTTGAAATGCGACAATTTTGACCCAAAATAAGTTTAAAGAAGGGTTTTGAAATAAAAATCGGAGTCGCCACTTGGTATTGAGTTAAGGTGTACCAAGTCACCTAAAATGAATTTTTCAAAAAAATAGAAAACCCCTTTTTAAACGACTCCTAGTCTACGAAAATCAAAGGAAAGGTTCGGGAGTCACATTTGACGAAGGGGAAGGCAAGGATAAAAATCCAAGGCACCCCTTCGACCTATCCAAGGCTAGTTGCGTGATTTAGTCAAAAATTTTCTTATTTTAACCAAAGAATTTATCACATTTGGATGTACTATATGAATGCAAATCCTAAACCTAGGAGGGTATCGAGGGGTTGAAATGTATCTTCAAAGTTTATTTGGTACCAATCACATTAATTATGATGCCCAATGAAGACTCTTCGGAGAGGTCACGAATAATGCAAAAATAGGAGACTCTAAAAAAGAAAAGGAAAATAAAAATAAAAATAATTGTATAAATATACGTGACCTAAAGGAATGCATCATATCGGGTGCGGGGGGACTAATGTTCTTGACTCAATGTTCCCTTTAATAGAGGAAATACGAGCGTGCTAAGGTTAGAAAGTCAAACTCGTCCATATTCCATACCTAAGGGGGAATCCCTAATCTAATCAAGCAAATGATTTAACCTAATTCTAATGCTTATGTGAAATGCAAGTCTAATGTCATGTTTCATACAAAAGGGGCAAGTAATATATACATAAGGGAAAATATGGAGGAAGGGGTATACATATATAAGGAAAGTGTCATACAATATGGTGAAAGAGGCCCTAAAAAGTAAAGATATGCATGAGATGAAGTGATTTTATCACACAATCATGATCTAACGCGCGAAGGGCTCCTAAGGGTCTAGCGTTGGACTAGCCCATGTTTCTACTTTCCCTTCCAGTTTTCCCTCCGCTGCCTGAAACTTCCTCTTGCTTGCTTTTCTCTTCCTCAGTCACCACCCTCAGCTCTCTCTCTCTCTCGCTTCCTTCGTTCCTTTTTTCTCTTGGTTTTCTACTTCCTCCCAGACTTTCCTCCTTTGCTTTATTGCTCTCTGGTTTCCTCCTCAAACTCACGGACGAAGCTCTCTTTTTTCCAGCTCCCTCTTGGTTCCTCTAGATTTTTCAGCCGTCACGCCTCGATTCTTCCTCAAAACCTCTCCCAGCCGTCATCCTCTCGTTTCTCAAGCTGTTGCCCTTTTTCTCCATTTTTCTGTTTCTCTTCGCCAGCCGTCAACCTTAGCTGCAATCCCAGATTCTCACTTTTCTGATTCTCTTTTCTTAGCTCTTCCCAAAGCTCTTGATTTTTTTTTTTTCACCGTCTTCCTTCTGTTTCTCCCCATCGTCACCTGATTTTCATCAGTTGTCCCTCTTCTTTTCTTTTCTGTTTCAGCCCTCCATCCATCTCAAGCTCTCCTCGGTTTCTCTCTTTCTTACTCTCTTAGTTCTCTCTGCCGTTCTCTCCTTTCCGCCGTTCCTTAGCTTTCCTTTTTATAGCCTAAAGATCTCTTAGCCCTAACATCCGATGGTTCCCCTTACTTGATGTATTCCTCCTGCTTTATAAACCCTTAGATGGTTTGTTGTCCTATGATGCTCATAAAAAATGAAACCCCGTGGAAAAGGAGCTGGAAATTTCTTGTATCTGCATTTTTGCAAATGAAAATGAAGAGGAGAGGTTTGGATCATATGCTTCTCAGGGTCCGTGAGCTTGTCTTTTTCTTTTTTTTCACTTTTTTTCTTTCATGAATCATTTAATCAAACAACAATAATTAAAAATAACAATTTAAAAAAACTTGAATGAAATGAACAAAACTAGGAACAAAAGATAAAGCAAAAGACTAAAATTTTTCTGTGCTTGATTAATGATTTTTCCTCTCTCTTTTTCAATTAATAAACAGTAAAAAGAAATAAAATATTATTTATTATATATTTTTTGTGAATAATTTTCTCTTTTGACAAATTTCATGCTAAAAGTCTTAAAAATAAAGATAAACAGCCAAAAGGGCAAAAAACGAATACAAAAATAAAACTAAAAACTAAAATAAAATGATAGATAATAATAGTAATCTAAAATGCTATACAAATGCTAAAAAAAAGTCTAAAACCAAAACATGAAATTAACAAATAAAAATAGATAAGAATTATTACTAAAAACAAAAATAAAATAGAACAAAAATTATTCAAAAATTTGGTGTCTACATGGAGGTTGGATGAGCTTGTCATGTGTGTGAGACCCCGAAATTTTACTTTTCTTTATAACTCTTATATGAACTCACTTACCTTTGATTCTTGGTTGCTTTAATGGTTGAATTTGAGTCAAGGGAGTGAATTTTGTTAAGAAAAGTTTCATAATCTCAAGTTGTTAGAAAATCTAGAAATTTTCGCAGGAGGGTTGGGAAATTGGCTATAACTTTGTATAGAAAAGTCATAATTGAGTTCCGTTTGTTGCGTCTGAAATTAGACTCAGAGGGCTTCCTACGATGTAAAATTCAGAGTTTGATTCAATGTCTATAAATTCTAGGAAATTGGCAAAGTTGACTGAAAATTCTGCCCTGCACAAGTAAACATAGGAATGTTGTGGTAGCTTATGGCTCAATTTGGACCAACTTATAAACTAAATCTCTTTGAGGTGTCTTCTAAAGATTCTTAGTATTTGAAGTCTAGTTTTTAACAACCCAAGTTGTATAAATTTTTTATATTTATAACTCAAGTTATGATTTTTCTAAAGGAAGGACATAAGTTAGGGTTTTTGTGCATACTAGGGTTTTGGTGTGTGTTTTTATGTGCATTTTGGTAGCGTGATTGTGAGAACTTGTAAAATCCCTCATATTTTCTTAAAAATTCCCTTTTATTTGGAATCCATTATTTTACAATAGCTTTACTACTCATTCACTTTCTCAATAGTTACAATTAATCATAGAACCAAGGGTTTTCCCTTTTCTTTCATCGTTAGGGTAAATTAGGATTTTTTTACGTCTTTTGGTAGTCTGATTACTCGGTACGGAGTGTGTACTAAATTTGGCAGTTAAGAATGAGTTTTAGATAAGAGAAAGTGTGTGATTAGAAGTGAGAATAATAAGTTAGGGAATCATAAAATAAAACCCTAGTACACGCGATTTAAGGAAAATCGGTTTGAACCGACGGGTACCGTTCGCTACCAATGGAATACACCACTTGACCACCACTTTATTACCTTAATCTCCTTGTTTAGTTGAGCTAATTAGCTCTTAATTAACCCTTAAGTCAGCCACCATTATTGACTAAGGAAAAGAGAGATATTTTGGTGAAAATATTTGTGATTAAGCCATTTGTCAAGAATCCAACCAAGGTCTTGACCAAGACCTTTGACCAAAACATTTTCCTTTCCTCTTATCTTTCTTCTTGGCTCATTTTTCTTCATTTTCCTTCATCTTGGTCGTGACTTATGAGAGGAAAAAGAAAAGAGTGAAAACCATTTCAGTCCATCTTGATTCCTAGCTTAGTTGAGTGAAAAATCAAGAATCTAAACCGATTAATCCTTTTTTTGAGCACTTGGGAAGCTTGGTGAGCTAAAAGTTTACAAGGAGAGGTGGTGGATATCTCTTGCAAGCATCTTAGTGAGGTATTATGGCTGTCCATCCTATTTCTATCTCTTAAGCTTGTTTAAGTTTATATAACAACTTAAATTCTTGGCTAATGCTAGTTATCTAAGTAGTTTTGATGATTTTTGGTGGATTTTAAGTTAGGGTTTGGATGGTTCAGTTGTATTCCTTGTTGTTTAGAGAGCATATGATGTCTATAATCTTGTATAGGAAGTTGAAGTAGTGGTTCAAGTTAGAAATGTGAAGTTTATACCTTGAATGCATTAAATTCCAGATTTAAGGATTTCAAATGCTCTGTTCTGACCAGTTCTATCGTGTATGATGGAGGTTGAATTGGGCTTAGGTTAAAACATGAAAGTTGTAGAAAATGATGTTTTATAGCTTCTTGTAAAATTTTAGCTCAATTCGAGTACTGTAACATGTGAAATGACAAAAGTACCCTTGACTGCCATAGGTATAGTTTTGCGGATAGTTTTGACATTTCATCATTCTGGCTTCATTTTTCACCTTGATCCATATCAAATCAGCCTTTGGCCAAAACATGAAACTTTTAGCCCTATGTTTCAGCTTTCCAACGCATCTGAAAACACCTCAAACGGAATTGTGTTGCCTGAGTTATTGTCATTTGAATTCAGTACTGACAACCATACTGACAAGGACATTCTGGTTCTGTAATCTGTAATTTCGATCTGGATAAATTGTGAACTGGGTTAAGTTGTCTTCATGAAAGTTGTAACCCTTTGTCTTAGCTTCGAAACGGTATAAAGTTCACACCAATTCGATAAACGTAACTCTAGTTGTGACCAAAATGTGATAAGATGTCGAATCTGCCATTTACTCTTTTGCCTTCAAAACTTGATTTCCGATTGGATTATTATACTTGTGTTGTACTTGGATGATTTTGAGCCTATTGAACGGCTATTGTGATAAGATTATTTCTATGTGTTTTGGGGCTGAATTATGAAAGACAATGAAGCCATAAATTACTGAAAAATAGGTAAAAATAAAGGGCGTGCTGCCCAAATTTTTACTCGAAAGTTAGATAGATATACTCATGACTTGAGTAAGGGTTTGAGGACGAATCGAACTTGAATCGTCTAGGGTATTCAAGCCTTGTTTCATAGAGGTCTATAAGTTAGCATTCGGCCGAAACTTGTACCCTTGAAAAAATGAAATTTACGACTAATAGAAATACATTTTCTCCATTTCTTCGACTCAAATGGGGATTTCAAAGTTTTAAGAGCGAGCATAAGTTTTACGAATATTCTCGAAATGAGTTGTAATTATTTGATTTTTATTAAATGAAACGTTTAAGTTTCAAACCTTAGTTGAATTTCAAAACTCTTAAACAATGTTTTATTGCAGACTTGAACTCCAAACAAGGAGTAATACCTGAACGTAATTCGTAAAGGCACTACATCTTTAGTGAGTGCTTCCAAATACCTGGTTGAACTGGACACTTGTTATCAATACTTGACCCATGTGATTTAATGATATGTAATTTGTTGGATCGGACAAGAGTGTACTTTATCGCACTTGTCCTAATATGATATATACTTGTTTATTGTTGCAATTGACTTGATATACTTGAACTTAACTTGTAAGTGCTGAGCGGCAGCATGTACCACACTCAATGTGAGTGGGAGGTGCCTCTCATTCCCGTCTCCATACTTTTATTTTGATTCAGTCGATTGGAGATGTTATCTCATCGACTTCTTGGGGACCCAAACCCCACTGGCTAGTTAATCGAGTCGAGTCGGCAAGGGTTTGGTCGATTAGATAACGAACCATGGGTATCTAGTGTTGTCGAGTGGAGTGTTATCTTCTCGACTAGTCGGTATATTTGAGTATTACCATCAGTGTTTAGTTGGTGTTTGGGTCCGGTAAGGGGGTTGAATGGTGGACGGATTGGAGTTAAGTGAAGTACTAGTGGATTGGTTATTTTACTTGAAAGTTGACGAAGTGTCAACTAATATTTGATCAATCTCTAGTGAAGCAACGGGAACTTGGCTCTTGAGAGCCATCCGTATCCTTATACTTTGAAATGATTATTGCTTATTGGATTATTGTTTCTTTTGAAAAACAAAACACTTTACACTCGTTCATTTTGAGATTTGCTACTTGAAATGTTATTGTTCACTTTATGAACTTGTTATACTCGCTATTTTTCTACGTTGATACTTGTACTTTTAAATAATGGTCAATTTGCTATTTGGAATTTCACTGGGATTTTAGCTCATTCCACGTCATTTGTTTTCCTTACAGGGGGTACGAGTGAGGCATGAAACTTGTACAGACTAGCATAGTCTAGTTTTTGAATTTTGCAATTGTACTCGCGCTAACACCCGACTAGGGTTGATTTTACTTGGGTTGTAAATACTTTAACGTTTTGGGCGTGTATAAACTTTGTAACTGGATTTGAACATCAATGTATTTGTTAAGTTTGAGATTGTTGTTTCATTTCTTCTCTATGGATGTGGTATCTTTCTCGAGTTACGCGTGAGTGAGTCCTGGCGAGAGTTGGGCAGGCGGTCCGCTAAACCCTGGGGTACGCCCTAGGGGGAGGTGGGGTCGTCACAATGTGAGGTTTCAAAGGTCTTTTTCCCGATTTGCTATAGTTTTGTGCATAATTTGCATTGTGGGACTGATCTTTTTTAGCCAAGGGTTTGGATTTTGACTATGAATAAGTAGTATGTGCAGACTAGGAATTCATTGGTTATTCATACTTATGTAGTTTATGACTATACTTCTGATTTTTTGCTGCAGAATGTTGAATTGAGTGCTCATGTGGCTATGTGGCAAAGAAGAAGGAAACTACTGTCCTGTGTTAGGCATTCATGTCGTTTGATTATAAGTGTAGCTCAATGTTCTAGTGAATAGTTTCATTAGACATTTTTAGTTAATGTGTATTACGTAGTTATCATTGTTAAAGGACTCAAACATAGAAATTATGTAGTAACTAGGTTGCAGATTAATATTACTCAATTGCCATTTTAGTTTGTAGATGGCTTACTTTTTTATATGTATTTATGGATCATGATGTTATGTACACTTGTTTTTCTATTCTCTGCAATTAGTGGTTTTCTTTGAACATATTTTGTTCTACTTGATCAGATAAATGTTTGTGTTTCAACATTGGTTGAATAATGGTAGGGGTACAATGTGAAAATGGCATATCAGGTGCTCTGGAAGATGTTCTTTCTGAGCACATGAAATTGAAACCCATTCAATCACTAATGAATGGTGGTCAAAACATACAAGTAAAACATTCATCATATAATTTCTGAAGCATTCTTGATAGGAGAAACAGGCTTCAAGGTAAAGAATCAAGGAATCATATAGAGAAAACAAAGTTGAAAGTAATGTAAGGTGGGACCATACAGCTTTCGTAAGATTGATTCTTTATTTGATTCACTATTTTTGAAATAAGTTCAATTCTTTGTCCAACTCTTTGTCGCACATTACTTTATCATTTTTTTGCTTTCATCCTAGATTAGTTTAAGAGTTTAAATATATTTTTAAGAGTAATTAATTCATAATCAGTACCATAATTTAGGTTTTGACTTTCTTTCTATGACATTTGTACAACCACACCTTTCTATTTATATCATAAAAGTGTCAAGTATATCATAAACGTCAACTGAATCGGATGAAGTAGGATGATTACAGAATAGTGAATGTTGATCAAGTCCTCGTACATGTCTAAAAGAAAAGTTGTCTTCTTATATACGAAATAAGTAATGTCATTTTACTGTGAAGTGCTACATTTAGTGTCCAAGAATCAATCAGGTCTTGACTTTCTTTCTGTGAAATTCGTAAAACAATGCTTTATTGAAATCACCTAAAAAAAACTATTTTTGCCAGTTCCATCAAGTAATGAGGCATTTTGACAATCATTGGTTCTGAATTTCTAATATAAAAAATTTGGTAGCAACAAATTAATAGTCCCTTTATCCACTTTGATAACAAAGTTAACTAATTTTTCTTAAACTCTTGGCTTGCAATCACTTGTTTATGTCAAGTTTCAAATAATTATATATAAATGAAAGATAAATTGCTTAAAAGAAGAAATAGATAACAAATGCACGGCTTTGTTTTGTAATAATTTCATTCCGTCTAGGCATATTAAATATGCATATTAATTAAAATAAAAAATGATATTTTGTATTTGTTTGTCTTTTGTTGATACATTTTGTTTCTTCATTTTAAAAAAAGGCTAGATTAGGTAGACTTTGATTTATATCGTGTGCTATTGTATCTATTAATTTTTTTCTTTTCTTGTGTGTATTAATGAATTATAATATTGTATATGTTTTTTTCATTGTATATTAATACACTTTAAATATCGCTGATTATAACTATCAAGTGGTCATTGTTCCTTTTTTTCGATCATTTGTAAAGAATTTAAATTATAAACACTTAGTTATGAATTAAAGGCTTTTAAAACTCAAGATATAAACAATTGGTTTGTAATACAAGAGCTTTGTCATTGACAATTTTTTTCCTACCATTTGTATAGAATCAAAATTGTTTTTGTTTGCATCGAATTGGAATTTTGTGTTTCTTGTCTGATAATAAATTTTTTCCATTATACTAGTTAGAATTATTTAGAAAAAAATCGTGCCATTTTTATAGAATCAAAACTCTTTTTGTTTTCATGGAATTGGAATTTTGTCTTTACTGTCTGGTGATAAATTTATTCTCTTTCATTATATTAGTTTAATTATTTAGAAAGAACCATAATAAAACTAATGTTAAATTGCCTAAAAATGCCAATACTTAGTTAATATATATTTTGTTTGAAATTGAAGAGAGTTATTAAGTATACTATATTTTTTTTGTCTTGACTGTTTTTTGTTAATACGCTTTAGTTTTAAAAAGAATTGCTATTAGTCAAAAAAAGTTTTCATTTTTATTGAAATACCAGTTTGTCGTTTAATTATTAGCTCTTAATTCATTCTTTGTCGCGTATCCCACTTGTATGCTTTGGTCCACTCTCCATGCAGAGTACTGAAATTGTACTATCAATATAGACCCGGCTTCCATTTCATTCTCAGCAGAGCCTAAAACAAAAATCACAGCCAATGGCCAACGCTCCACTTTCACCATGTTTTGTCTTGCATGCAACAACCTCTACATAGATTCAATTATTCTCTTTTCATACTTTCACGTCATTGTTCTATATACGAGATTACTTCAAAGCTTTTTTGAATATAAAGCGCTTCGTTCTCATTTGCAACGGGTTAATGTCTTTTTAAAGTTTTTCTCAGGTATTGGTTCTCATCTTCTTCTACTTGCATTTTTTACATTCAGATTATAGTTTTAGATAGAAAAAATATAGCTTTTGTATTCTGCACGCCATATGTTTGAAGTGTTTCAAAATATGTAGTTGAAGATGGGTCATATATTGTTTTTTGGAGTTATAAAGTGGATGCAATTTTCTTTTAGAGACATTTTTTGGTTGCTTCAATCATATTTGTATCTTATTACTTGTGCAGGAGGGCTACATTGATATTGTGCTTGGCTGTTTATCTGCATCTGTTAATTTCTTGGCTTTTTTTCATAGGTATGTTTTTTTCATTCCCTTTTTTGGGATTATGTATCAATGACTTGTGTTCCAATTGTTTTGACTATATTTCTTTTCTTCTTTTCTTTCCCTTGTTGTTTGGCTACTCTCTTCTTTCTGACCTATTTTTCTATTATTTAAGTACTAAGTTTTGCTTTCTTATGGTAAATGTAGTTATATAATCTGTTTTATCCACGGTTTATAAGCTATGGTTATATTTGTTGGCTTTCTTTTGTTGCATGATAAATTTATTTAGATTTAATAAGCTATATATATTTGTTATGTTAGTTGCTTTTACACATTAGATATGGATTTATCGGTTTAAACAAATACTGTTGGTTTAAGTTATACAGATTTGCAATTTTCTTGTACTAAATTAATTTGTGTGGTCCACCCAATGGATAAAAATTTGATTCGAAGACAATGTTATGCTGCAATGCCTAAAGAAAAGAAGGATGCAATGAATTGTCGTAGAAGAGAGGCATATAGTGCTAAAGAGGGGGGTTTATCCTCTATTGCTAACTCTGCTGCTCTAGGGAATCCAGTTGAAGAATGTTCAGTTAAGAATGTAGGTAGTGGCAATGCTTCAAGTCATAGTTATGTACCAAAAAATTCGTTTGGTTTGCTATCTGCTTTGAATGTCTTCAGGAAACACAATAGCACAGATAACAACTCTTGAACCAATGTGCTTGATGTTGTTTCTGGTGCATTTTCCTCTGCTCCTAAAAGGCATAAACTTTCTCTTCAAGTCTATTCTTCGACCTCTTTTTTTGTTGCTTCCCTTACCAGAGGTATACTCTGTTTTATAAAAACAGGAATGCTACTTTCCATTGTTCTTGCTTAGAACTTAATCTATGCGCTCCCTTGCATATCTACCTTGCTTTTTTGTTTTCTCAGTTAGTTTATGGTTCAGCTCTAGCATTCCATTTTTTTTTTTTAACTTTAGCTCCCTCTTTAATTTTATCAGCTTTAAATGGAAGATATGTAGAGGATGACTCCTATTCCGTTATTTTTGATACAACTGAATCATTAAGTGTTCAAAATGATATATCTACTCCAATAGATATAGATGCTCTGAAAAAAGGTAGCTAATGGAATATCATTTATCATTTTTTGGAGGAAACTTGAAACAGTATTCTTCATTAACTTTCATTAATATGCATTCCACAATCATTATAGGTATAAAAAGAAAACCAAGGTAGGACTTATGCACGATTAAAATGTATACCGAAAATGTCTCTAGGCCTACCCAATGCTTTGGATTGTAAGCATTGTGGTGCAAAGCAGTTTCACTTGGAGCCACCAAATTTTTGTTGCGCAATGGTATAGTTTCTATTGTAATTTCAATGATGCCCTATAGTCTTGGTCGCTTATTTTCGAGTAGAGAGCAAGAATGCTTGGAATTCAAAAAGCGTGCACACACTTATAATAATAGTCTGGCTTTCATCTCCTTTGCTGCAAAATATGACCATGATTCAACAAAGAATAACAGAGGAATATATACCTTCCTTGTACAAGGTCAAGTCTACAATTTGCTTAGTAGCCTTGTTCTTTCTGCTGAGAAGCCTGTCGATATTCAGTTATATTTTTATGATGATGAAGAGGAATTGTCAAATAGGCTTTACAATTCCTCTAATCTACAGGAAAGTACTCTTAAACTATTGATGTAGATTCTTCAAAATAACCCTTATGCTAGATTCTTTAAGAGCCTTCAGCATGTTCCTCATCTTGATAGTTGTAAGATTGTTCTTATTTGCAATCCTGGCTTGGATCAGCGAGTATATAACCTGTCTACTTCATCACAACTTGTTGCAATTTGGACTGAATCTGATAATGATGATGTTGACAAGAATACTCATATTCTAGTTTATATACACTCATATACTTCACATAGGATCTAGCACTATTTTGCATGTTATGATTCATTACAATACCCTGTACTTTTCCCTAATGGTGAATCTGAGTGGCATTACTGTATCCGAAGGAACCTAGGATCAGAAAGAAAAGGAAGATACCAGTTATGATAATTATTTTTTAGATTTTGGTTCCATAGAAACTCCTGCAGAACTAATTCATACAGAAGAACAAGGCAAGTTTAGTTAGTATTTCTTTTCTTTAGTTTTTAAGATATTTAATGCATACTTAATTATGTCTAATAACAAATTTAGAACTGTTAGTATTTTTTTGTCTATAGTTGCTGAAGAGAGTAGACATCGACGAAATATGGTTTCAGCAAGAGAGTACTATTGAGTTTGTTTGGATATCAAATTATCCCAAATAATATTTCACTTGTATCATAAACACATTTTTCAACCCACTTTTTTATATTCTTAATCACCTTTTTATCTCACATACATCACATCACAAAAAGTGCTACCGTAGTTATTCCAAATAATATTTCAAATAACACTTTATCCAAACAAATCCATTGTTATTTGCTCCAAATGTGCGAAGGTACTAGATTAATGCTCTTACACACAGGCAGACTTCTTCAACAATTTGTAGTTGATATATATGTTAAAATTGAAACCTATAGACTGGACTTTCATAAGATAAAGCAGGCTAATATTAGAACAAAAATGCTACAAAGTGTAGTCGATTGTATATCTGGTGGTAGTACAAAAGGAGGACAAGTTGGGCGTAAAAGTTATCTTCCAACTTCTTTTATTGGTAGACCTAGGGATATGTGGCGTCGGTATGTTGTGGCGTCGGTATGTTGATGCAATGGCTTTAGTGCAGAGGTATGGCAAGCCAGATATTTTTCTTACCATGACTTGTAACACTACTTGACCAAAGATACAAAAAAACCCAAAATATGGAGAGAAAGCTCAAGATAGACTTGATTTAGTGGCAAGAGGTTTTAGAGCCAAATTTCACATTTTTAAATCTGAGATTGTGAAGAAAATTTTTTTTGGTGAAGTATCAACTCTTGTTTATGTCATTGAATTTCAAAAGAGGGGTCTTCCTCATGCACATATTTTGGTTATACTAAAGCCACAATTTAAGCCATTAAATGTTGAGTCCTATAATAGAATGGTTTCAACTGAAATTCCAGATCCACATACTCAACGACATTTGTATAATCTTGTTATTAAACACATGATGCATGGCCCGTGTGGTAAATTAAATGAAAGTAATGTTTGTATGAGGAATGACTTGTATAAAAACTATTTTTCAAAAGATTTTAGCAAACATACTGTCCACACGAAAGATGGCTATCCTTGCTAAAGAACAAGGCCGAATGGAATTTCTGTGATTGTACGCAACCACTTTCTTGACAATCGATGGGTTGTTTCTTACAATCCATATCTCCTTCTATTAATTGACTGTCATTTAAATGTTCAAATTTGTTCCACGATTAAATTAGTTAAGTATTTGTACTAGTACATTTATAAGGGTTATGATCGTGTTAGCTTCCATGTAGTATCGGGAGATAGTCTAGAAATTGTTAATGAGATAAGGGAATTTTAGTCTGGTCGATGGATTGCAGCAGAAGAGGTGTTTTGACGTATTTAAAAATTTGCTTTGAATGAAATGACACATTCTGTTTATACATTACAACTACATCTACTTGGATAGCAGATGATTTTTTTTTCATAAAAATACAGATTTGGCAGAACTACTGGACCAAGTCGATTTCTCCAAAACCATGTTAACAACCTTTTTTAAAATGAATAAGAGAAACAAAAAGGCTTAGCAGCTTAATTGCTTATATCGTGAATAACCGTAACATTTTGTATGGAAGGTTAAGAAGAAAAAGTGGACTTCTAGAAAGCAAAAAAGGTTATTAGTCTAATAGTTACGGTTAGTCCAACTGAGGGAGAAATGTATAATTTGAGATTATTGTTGTCTCATATTTGTGCACCAACGTCATTTGAGGATCTTTTAACTGTTAATGGAAAGCATTTACTATCATATAGGGAAGCTGCTTTCCACAGGGGACTTCTACAATCGGATACGTATTTAGAAGACACTCTTTAAGAGGCAGTGAGTTTCCAGATACCATCTTCACTAAGAAGTCTTTTTGTAGTTTTGTTGGCATTCTGTTCTCCCAATAATGCAAAGGCTTTGTGAGAAAACTTTGAAGATGAGCTTTCAAGTAATATTATTAACTCTAAGAATCTCACTGGCTATTCTTCCAACATGTAAGAATATCTGTTTTGTCAGATATCAATACATATTTAGAACAAATTGGTAGAAACATAAATGATTATCATTTAGTGCCCGATGATTTTTGCTTGAACAGTGATAAGCATGCTACAAAAGAGATAGAGTGTGAAAAAAATGCCCATTTTTCAGAAGAGGATTTACTTTTATCTAGAAAATTGAATATAGGCCAGAAACATGTATATGACATCATCTTAGTTCAAGTATTTTCAAATGCTTCTAAGAGTTTCTTTGTTGATGATCTGGGTTGAACTGAAAAACCTTTTCTTTATCGTTCTATCATTGCAACACTTAGATCACAAGGTCATATTGCACTTGCTGTTGCATCGTTCGGTGTCGCTGCATCTATTTTTCTTGGAGGTAAAACAGTCCATTCTAGATTTAAGATTCCTCTTGACCTATCTAGCAATAAAACATGTCATGAGTTCAGTGGTTAGATTTATTATGTTAGCAAAGTTAATCCTTTGGGATGGAGCATCCATTGCTAAAAGAGAAACCATAGAAGCATTTGACATGTTACTTAGGGATATGATGGATTGTGCTGAATCTTTTGGTGGAAAAGTCGTTGTGTTTAGAGGTGATTTTCGTCAAACTCTTCTTGTGATACATAATGCTTCAAGAGTTCAGCAAGTTGAGTCCAGTTTTGTTAATTCTTCTTTGTGAAAAACTGTATACAAGATCAGATTAACTGAAAATATGAGAGTAATTCAAGATCCTCATTTTTGTGAATTTCTTTTGAGAGTAGGTGAAGGACGTGAACCAGAGGATGAAGATGGCAAAATAACTCTTTCTCAAGATATATCAATTCCCTTTGATAGCAGGGAATCTTCTCTTAATAGGTCGCTCATTTGTCTACATTATATATTACCAAAACTATCAAAATATGTACATGTTTCGTTACTTATACAATTTATCTTTATTAGGTTGATAGATTTTATTTTCCCAGACCTTCAAATGTATTTATTGGATCCATATCAGGTGATCGACAAATGCATCATCACAGCAAAGAATACATCTGTGGATGACAATAATGAGATAATGATTCAGCGGTTTCCTAGAGTAGTTCATGTTTATACTAGCACAGATAAAACTCTTAATGAATGTGATCAAGGTGATTATGAGACTTTCTCAACTCATTGAACCCTAGAGGATTGCCTCCTCATAAGCTGGTATTAAAAGAAAACTGTCTTGTAATTCTCCTCAGAAACTTGAATCCCACCAAAGGCTTGTGCAATGGAATAAGACTTATAGTTAGAAAATTACATGGATATGCAATTTGTGCAGAAATTGCAGTAGGATAGCATCAAGGAAAGATAGTTTTACTGCCTAAGATACCTCTCCAGACATTTGATAATTTTCTATCTGAACAAGTATTAAGGTTCAGAGATTTTCTATCCTGGTTACATTATACCAGATCATGTTGTATCCATGGCACTTTGTATTTTCTATTTGATCACACATCTGGTTTATGCTAATTCTATTCCAACACAATGCACTCCATTTGTTGTATTTATGTTCTTAATAGAACAAAAGTTCTGGTTAGAAAAATGCTTCCAAAGCACTGCATATTTAATGTTTAGTAAGTTGCTGCTGTTATTTAGCGATTCAAGCTTTTATAATGGATGTTTAGCCATACAAATGATGTTAAGCTATTGGCTCCACTTATCAAGATTTGATAATGAATGTATTTCGGTTACCTCAGTTTGATGTTCAGCTTCGATAATAGATGTTCCAACGGAATGTACTTATTAAGCTTTGATGTTTAGCAATAAAATTGATGCTAACTTTGGTTACTTCGGTTACAAAAAAACACATGGCTGATATAACTTTTAATCCATCTTGAATTATCATTATATCCTATCTGGAACTGTTCCATTACACATTTAGCCCAAGTCTTGGCTATAATTTACTTGCTATTTGGCTACTGAGGATATTGGCCTGAATAGCATTTTGGGTGGTGCATTTTTTTTAATCCAGTGTAATGGTTGTAATCATAAGCATTTCAATGAACCATAAAGGCAGAAAAATTAGCTCTTCAAGCTTTACAGAGAATGTTTCTTTCTTGCTTTTCTACCTTTGTTGCCTTCTGCTAATTATAATCATAGGCAAGATCAACTTGTGGGGCGCTCTTTCTTTCCTTGCTCTATATTATATCTATGTTGGCTTCATTTTTGCATCAAAAATGGTTTTGCGAAAACTGAAAGTTGGTGGTTGCCATTGACCAGAAGCTTTGTGAGAAACGGCCAAGAAGTATCAACACAACTTTAGACTTGTAGAATACTTATACTAAAAAAAATACTTTTCTACATAAATTGTTATTTTTATTACTTCAAAATTGGGCAGGGTATTTTACATTTCCGTCACGCAAAGCACGTTTATGCCTCCTAGTTCTGTAAAACATGCATATGTGGAGCTATTGAGGAGTAAAGCTTCTACTATTGCATCTATTGCTTTCTCTGTTTTTTTTTTGGTTTATTTTGGAAAATCATTAATAATTTGAAAAGAAAAAAATAAACTAATCTATGTATGGCAAAGGAAGCAGAAAGAAGAGAAGTTACGAAAAGCTCATTGCGATGATGGTGGTTCTGTAATTTATTTCGGATAATGATTTTTTTGGTCGATAATTTCTGGGTTTCGAATGAGGCTTTTTTGGAAGGAATGGATACACAATATGTTTTCTATCATAAGAAGAAGAAAAGGAAAAAAAGAAAACACCTTCATGATTTATTGTGGATGGATGAAAATACCTTCTTCATGATTTATTGTGAATGGATGAAAATACCTTTTTGATTATTGTACATGAACCCCTTTTTTTTTTTGGATATGTCTAAACATAAAGAATAATTTAGAATAAGAATTTTCTAGATAATAAATAATTTTAGTTGCATTTAGAGCATAAAATTTCCTTCTTATTTCCCTGGATCTAACGAGAAATGCAAAGAATGCTTTAGTGCCGTTTGTTTATGATATCATCTTATCAAGAAGTTTTTAGAAAACAAGTAATTTTATTTATGTTAAAACATATAATCATCTTAAAGATATTTTTGGAAAAGAAGTATTCAATTAACTATCATGCTTAGAGAATGATTTACCTATGTAGCAATATAAACATATTAGGCATCTGCTTCTTTTTTTTCACTAAGGGTGCGTTTGATAAAACTAAAGTCTGAAATCTGAAATCTGGAGTCTAAATCCATTAAATTATTGAATTATTATGTATTAAATTTAATATATTTGAGTGCATATCACATTCAGTGATAAGTTAATAATTTATTACTTAATTTTGGGAGCAAGTTTTGCCTAGATAATTCAGTGCCATTTAATTAATTCAGATGTTCAATTTTTTGTTATCAAACAATTTGAATATATTAAGATCTGAATCCATTAAATTTAAGTGCTAAACTAGGTTATCAAACAGGGCCCAAATCTTTGTAATAGTTATAGAATGATTTATTCATATTAGTTTGAAATATCAAATCTATTTTCCCAGGCATGAAAGGATGCATAGTTTCTTTTTTTTTTTTTTTCTTTTTGAGTGAAAGGATATATAGTTTCAATATCCAATTAAAAACTAAATAGTAAAGGAAGTCCACAAGTAACATTCTCATATATAAAAAAATGAGCAAGTGCTAAAACAAATAATTAATCATAATCAATTACCAATACTAGTGGAGGAAACAAGTGACAACAAGAAGAGAGAAATTACAGATAAAAAGATAAGAAAACTTGAAGGAAAAAGTGGTGTTAGAGGAGTAAGAAAATGTGAAGAGGATATTTTGAAAGAGTAGTGAAATTCTATGCAACTTCCACAATCCAAACAACATAAGATACCTTGAGAACATAAAAGAAGGCAGTCATTCTGATTGTTCATTCCCTTTTATACCCTAAATCTTGCCTGTGGACTTACTTTTGCCTTTTAATTTATGACCATTATCTATCCGGTACAACTCTCAGTACAAAAGAGTTGTCCAAAATGCAATTTTAGACCACATTGTTACATTTTTATGGTATTAGGGATCTATTTTTCCATAATTGAGGGACTAAAAGAGGGGAAAAAAAGTAATGGAATTTGAGGGCTCATTTGAGGATTTTTCGAGAGTGGTTTGTTGACGTCTTGCAGCGTTTAATTAGACAAACCTATTCTAGTTATATACTTAGAGAGTCCAAAATTACCGTAGCGGGGATGTAGCTCAGATGGTAGAGCGCTCGCTTAGCATGCGAGAGGTACGGGGATCGATACCCCGCATCTCCAGTCCCTTCTGGCCTCTGCAGGCTGCACTTTTGGCCACAACAAAATCTTCGACGCAGCATTTTGATTTTTGACCAAAGACCAACAGCAAGGTGAATCTAGACACTTACACACCGGAATGCGACGGGACACATGGGGATGTAGCTCAGATGGTAGAGCGCTCGCTTAGCATGCGAGAGGTACGGGGATCGATACCCCGCATCTCCAGTTTCATTTTAGCCTCCGCACTTTTGGCCACAACCATACAACAAAATCTTCGACTCAGCATTTTGCCCAAAGACCGACAGCCACGTGAATCCGGACACTCGCACACCGCGGTGCGACGGGGCACACTGCTCCAGACTACAACTCAGCAGATAAGGCCCAACCCTCGTAGTATTATTTTTTTCAAATATCTTTTTCTGGTCAAATGCTGAATGGAGAGATTCTTTTCTTGATCTGAATCGAAGTTTTAGAAAGATCCCACGAGAGCATCAACAAGAGAAAGAGAGGAAAAGGAGAGAATTATGGGGAAGACGGTGAGGAAACTGCAAGTGGTGTCACCAGTGCCAGCAGATATTGATATAGCCAACTCTGTTGAACCTCTGCACATATCTGAGATTGCCAAAGAACTCAATCTTAGTCCCCAGCATTATGATCTTTATGGCAAATATAAGGCCAAGGTAATGACCGGTTACTGAATGTAAATGTGCTTTTTTCTTGGATTTGTGTTTGTCTTGCTTATGGACTGTTTCTTGATTGCTTCTTGGAACTTTAATGTGTTTTGTTTTCTGGGTTCTGCAGTAAAGGTAATCTAGGTGAGCATAACTTGTTAAAGCCTGTGGTTTTGTGTGTGTCCATGTATTCATGTCCTTGTAATTCTTGCAGTTTAAACGTTCAGTTTTATGTGCCTTATCTAATATTGCAAGTATTTATCTTTCTTGCACAAGGGGTGTTTTTTGTTGTTTTATTTTTCATGCTTGATTGGTTTTTGGTTTTTCGTACTTTAATCTGTTGTTTCTAGGTTCTGAATTAAGAGTGATTTAAACTATCATATCATAATCAAGGTAATGTATTTGTAAGTATACGTTTTATGTTCCTGTTAAAAATCTTGCAAGTACTATATTTCCTGCAAAAAGATTGAGTTTCTTCGTTCATGGTTGATCACAAGGTGTCCTTCGATTGGTTGAATAATTCTTTGTGTTGCTTATGGTATAATTGAGGGCTGAGTGATGGTAAAAAATGTCATCGTAGGTTTTATTATCAGTGCTTGATGAGTTACAAGGAAGTGAAGATGGTTACTATGTGGTTGTTGGAGGAATTACTCCAACTCCTCTTGGAGAAGGCAAATCCACCACTACTGTTGGCCTCTGCCAGGCATTGGGAGCATTTCTTGATAAAAAGGTAAAAATGAACTTCATATTGTCAAATTAGCTACTACATTTGATTTTGGCTGATGAATTGAGTCTCAAATGAGGAGGAACCTATATTTTTCTATTGTATGTCTTTGGGCATCATTTTTCCATGGACGCCCCATTGTTGTAACATGAATGAGTTTGGATATTACGGGCAAAACGGTATTGTGTGGAAATTTTGCAATTATTTTATACCTCTGTATGTTTACTTTGTTGCATCTTATCTGGTGCTCTTAGGTTGTCACATGCCTTCGTCAACCATCTCAAGGGCCGACATTTGGAATTAAAGGTGGTGCTGCTGGTGGCGGCTACAGCCAAGTGATTCCTATGGATGAGTTCAATCTTCACTTAACTGGGGACATCCATGCAATAACAGCTGCAAACAACCTTCTTGCTGCTGCAATTGATACAAGAATCTTTCATGAATCTACTCAAACCGATAAGGGTCTTTTCAACCGGTTATGTCCTCCTGACAAGGAAGGAAAGAGGAGCTTCAGTAACATTATGTTTAGGCGTTTGAAGAAACTTGGTATTTCCAAGACAAGACCAGAGGAACTTACTCCACAAGAGATTAAGAAATTTGCTAGGCTTGATTTTGATCCTAGTTCTATCACATGGAGAAGAGTAATGGATATTAATGACCGTTTTTTAAGGAAGATTACTGTTGGTCAGGGCCCTGAAGAGAAAGGGATGGTGAGAGAAACTGGATTTGATATTTCAGTTGCTAGTGAAATAATGGCAGTCCTAGCTCTAACGACTTCATTAGATGATATGAGAGAGAGGCTTGGGAAAATGGTTGTTGGAAATAGCAAGGCTGGTGATCCCATTACAGCTGATGATCTGGGTGTTGGGGGTGCTTTGACTGTGTTAATGAAAGATGCCATCAATCCTACACTAATGCAGACTCTTGAGGGCACCCCTGTCCTTGTTCATGCTGGCCCTTTTGCAAATATTGCTCATGGAAACTCGTCCATTGTTGCTGATAAGATTGCATTGAAGCTGGTGGGACGTGGAGGTTTTGTAGTCACAGAAGCTGGTTTTGGGGCTGATATTGGAACCGAAAAGTTCATGAACATAAAATGTAGATACAGTGGATTAACACCTCAATGTGCTATCATTGTGGCAACAATTAGGGCCCTCAAGATGCATGGTGGAGGGCCAGAAGTTGTAGCTGGGAAACCTCTTGATCATGCTTATCTGACAGAGAACGTGGCACTTGTTGAAGCTGGCTGTGTGAATCTTGCCAGGCATATTTCAAACACAAAGGCCTATGGTGTAAATGTTGTAGTTGCCGTGAACAAGTTCGCAACTGATTCTGAAGTTGAACTAAATGCAGTAAAGGCTGCAGCACTTTCAGCAGGGGCATTTGATGCTGTAATCTGTACTCATCATGCTGATGGTGGGAAAGGAGCGGTTAGTCAATTAACATTATTTGCTACACGTGTATATTGTTTGTTTATGCTTTCATGTGTTCCATTCAGTGAATTTTCTGAGGGGGGAAAAAACCAAGAGCTAAAACTCTAATCCTCGCAAAAACCCTTTTAAGATAGACGAGAAATTAAAACAATACCAGAAGACAGTAAAGTTACCTGTGAACTTCATAAAATTCATAACTTAACTTCACCTACGAACTGTTGAATTCTAATTAATGCTTGTAGAATCCCTAGTAAATTTTGATCACAAACAGTTCACTGATTGTTCTAGAGATTTTCCTTGTTATCAGTCACTTTTCTATCTCAGTATGCTTCTATTATTTACTGTTTCTTACCCATGTTGACATGACATGTATATTTTGTTATTAATTTGGTAACTTTACTGTTCAACACTGAGGGACCTGAAATTTGATGAGTGATTGTTTCTTTACCTCACCTCTTTCTAAGCTACCTTCTGTTATGTCTGGACACTCGTATATTGCAAGAAATCAAGTAAGGAGGCAGTCTTATCAGGCAATATTTCTTTGTGTATAAATGCCGATAGTTCTCAATCAATATTCCCTTTTTTTTTCATATTGTTTTGCAGGAACTGCCTGTAAGATTGTGTATACACATGGGTTCATGGAATGTGGTTTAAGAAATATAAGGAGAGGAAAGAAAGAAAATGGAGACTGTTTTGAAGGAAAATAATCTAACAGACTATTCTACTTCGCTTCCATGCATATATACATGGATCTGATAACACACTATATACTTTTACTGTGGAGCCCTGAACCACCAGAGCTGAAAGATAAATAATGTTAATGGTCCAATGATGATCATAATTGGACAAAGCTTTCATTAATAGCTGATCAAATAATTTGACTGTTTCTTGCCTTTATCAATAAGTCTCTAGTTCTGGTGGCTTTTAGTATTTGATTAGCAGAACTAGCAACTGGGTCATTGTAATAAGTTTATCAGTGATTGCTGTGTTTTATTCTAGCTTCATGTCTATACTGCTTAAATGCTGGTTGGCATCATATTTGGAGCCTGTGTATCCAGTCATTGGAACAAGCACTTGCCTAACCCTTAAATGGGCTGTTTCCATGGTGTCAAGAAAAAGACAGTGTTCTGGAAGAGGATATGAAATGTTTCCCATGTTCGAAACCAATCTTGTAACCATTCTTCCTGACAAACTTAATTTCACTTATTTAACAAAATAATCAGATAGAAGAATATAGTCATTTTTGCATCACAAGAGTTACTATAGGAGGTGAGGTAACCAAGGCAAAGTGATTCTGGGGTGTCATAATTCAGTATCTCCACTATGGATAGCTAAAACTAGGATTACTTTCTTCTAAAGACTTGTTTTTGTTGTCTACACTTTTTCAAGAAATACAAGGGCAAGTTCTCAATGCCCTTATTTACCTCTCTGAGACCCTTTAACTGGCCCCTTGGGAATTTGAAAGTGGCCTAATGTGCCATGTTACTCTGGAAGCAAGTATAATTCTGCAAAATTATACTCTATAGTTTGTATCTGTCCACAATACTTAGGAATGAAGCAAAAGCTGTGCTATATTTCTGATAGTTTTTTCCCTTAATTGGCTGGAGATAAGGTAAACTATGTGTCACCAAATGCTACTGTGGTTCATAGCAATCGTGCTTTTTTTTCTGTCTGAATGTGTCGTGAAAGGTTACACTTATCTGTTTTAAATTCTATTTGAAATGTTGCTTTATTTGGGATGAGTTTATCTTGATCCTATCTCCTGGTCAACCAACAAAACTGTGGTTTAGGATAATTACTTTATGACCTGGAGTCTTATGCTATCCGCTGCTCCAGTGTTCATTTTTTTTTTATTGGAAGATAAGGATAGGCTATCTTTTAGAGGATTTACAACCCTTTAATTTTTTTCCCCTCTGGGTCCTATGGAATGTCCATTAAGCTTGCTTGCTATCTGCAAACCTCAGTCTTCTCGCTGGGCATGCTGTAAGCTTTTCTTGGAGTATCAGCTCTATTTGCCCGGTTAGTGCCTTCAGATAATCCCAAAATCAATGATCGTGGCCAAGGAATTGAATGTCCAATAAATTTGAGAAAAAGCATCCTCATGTAACATGATTTGAGTTAGCTTTAGAGATAAAACAGTATTGGTGTTTTCTTTCCAGTTTCCCTATCCTTCACATAAAACCATCACCTTCATTCCTGATACTCCTCATCCTAGGTGAATGATCTGAATCTTTCTGCTGCTACATCTGTTTTTTCAAGCATAGCATCTGGTAGGAGTGAAATTAAAATTTTGGCAAAGATGGCGCATATAAATGATCAAAGTGTGTTGCTATTTTATCCTTTGATTAAAATATCTTCATTTTGCTTCAAAAGGCAGGGCAAAGAAAGTTTTTAATGGGGTAGGCATGTGGTAGTGCATGATTAGCCTTTCCTTTTCTTGGTGTATGATGTCATCTCTCTGTATCTGAAGCTTTGAGATTGTTAAAAAAATTGATTATCAGTATTAAAGATATATGATCTTCTGTTTTTTTTTCCCTCTTCTGATTTCTCAGGTAGACCTGGGGGTTGCAGTTCAAAGAGCTTGCGAGAATATTGCACAACCATTGAAATTCTTGTACCCTCTGGATATAACCATCAAAGAAAAAATAGAAGCCATAGCAAAGTCTTATGGTGCTAGCGGTGTAGAATACTCAGAAGAGGTATACTCTGCTAACATTCATTATTTGGAGTTCTTCCACTTTCTTATTATTTTTTATTTTTTTTGCAATCTCTAAACAAATTAATATTGAAATAATTTTCTTTGACATCTTCATCACCTATTCCCAACATGTCTTGGTGGCACCAGGCTCTCGATGCAAATGAAGCAGAAATTCCATGTCATTAATAACATATTTTTGCCATAAAAACTTGATTTTTAAGAAATTGGAGGTTGACTTCACTATATGCTTTAAAGTTCCAATATGTGAAAGAAGTGTTGGAGCTAATAGCCTATCAGCTGTAGTGTTAATACCACTTTGAAATGGTGGGAGAGAAGTTCTTACTAATTTTGCCAACTTCCTCTATTGTTCTCAATTCCTCTTTCATTTTCATGAACATTGTGGCTTCTTTGGAATACTTCCTCTTTGAGCCTAGACCTTGTTGTTGCTTTTCGAAACTCTTTATATTACGCTCTGTTTCCTTGAGCCTAGACCTTCTTCTTGTTTTCTGAATTCTTTATCCTACTTTCTGTTTGCTAGAGTCTAGACCTTTTTATTGTTCTTAAATTACAAGGCTGGTTAAATGAATTGAGAATTATAAAAGTAGAGCAACTTATTCTCCTTTCAGACTACCTACCTACTGTTCTCTTACACTATAATCATTAACAGTATTATATATATATATATATATATATATAAGTAGAGCAACATATTCTCTTTTCAGACTAACTACCACAAGTTCTCTTACACTATAATCATTAACTGTATACACACACACACACACAATACATGCATTTTTAGTTTTTCAAGTTCTTGAGTAATATGATAATTTTGGGTTTCTTTCATTATAAACATTTTTTTTGGTTGTTAGGCTGAGAAACAAATTGAGATGTACGCCAAGCAAGGATTTGGCAGTTTACCAATCTGCATGGCAAAAACACAATATTCATTTTCACACAATGCTGCAGCAAAGGGAGCTCCAAGTGGATTTGTCTTACCAATCAGAGATGTAAGGGCAAGCATTGGAGCTGGATTCATTTATCCTTTAGTTGGGACAATGAGTACAATGCCTGGCCTTCCCACAAGGCCTTGCTTCTATGATATTGATCTTGACACCACCACAGGAAGGGTTATTGGTCTTTCTTGAGAATTAGTCATCAACCTCAAACTGGGAACCTGTAGAGGCCAATCAAATGATTCAGGGCAGATTGCAAACTCAACTGGAGTACATAATTTTTATGTTCATGGTATGGTTTCATTCTCATGTTGTATCCTGTATAACCTCAATAGAAAATAAAGAACTCTCATGTTGTTTTCTTTTGCTGACATTTCTTGGAAAATTTTCAATTTGAGTTGGATGTGCTGTGCTCTATCCCATGAATTATCATGCTTGTTGGGTGGTACCCCAAGAGTGTCCTGAGGACTGCTATATGCACTTTATAGTTCTGAATAATATTCCACAAGAATTTTCTAGGAGAAAGAGTAACATGATAAATGGCCTTAGTTATCTATATTAAGGTGGAAGCCCTGATGCAGTGCCAGGTTCTGACTTCTAAAGTTGTAAGCGAGTGTATTGAATGTATTTAGTTTATCTTGCATGATTCGATCAGTGTTTCAGCTGGAAAGGTAAGTCTTGCATACCACAGTTATGTAATAGTGATTTTAGTCCCCAAAAAAGAAAGCTAAAAGTGACTATTTGTTTCACGCTGTTATAAATCATCTCTTCAGCAAGTATTCTTGGTACTAATCATCTTCTTTCTGCATCTTTTCCATCCGTGGATGTTTTAAATTGTCCAATCAATTTTGAAGGCATTATCATTCAATCTTATTGGCAATTGAATGGTTTTTATCTATTTAAGTTTATATTACTGGTGATAATTGTTTATCAACAAGAACATATGATCTTCTTGTTGGCAGATTTCATAATACTGATTACCTTGGATTACTTCTTGTTGGCACTATGAAAAGATCTAGACTGGGGAGGAAAGAGGGCAAGAGCCGATTGTCCCAATAACTAGGGGCAGTAAATGCCCAAAAGACATCATAAATCACAACCGTAGAACATTAGTTTACAGTATTAAAGAGTGAATGAAATGTTACAAAGCAAGAGTTTCGATTAACAGGCTGCTTTACTACTTAAAATCTGAGTAAATTTTTGCTAGTTCTTGATACTATTGGGTTACAAACAAGCAAATCTACGAGTTAACAACTCTGCAGTTCTTCCGGATCTGTCCGCTTGAACCAGTCAATGGGCTTATGTTGCCCATCTTGATCATGGAATTCACGAAGTCATTGAAGAAAAGTACAGAATTTTTGCTATAATTTTCAACGATACTTCTGGTGGTCGATGCTGCTGCATCACTAGAATATAGGATTTGGTCAGATTGAAGCAGTCCCTTGCCACTGAGCAAGTTTTGAAAGTAATGGTTGTCAAACAAATCCCTGGAATTCCTATCTAGCGGGGCTGTGTTGTTTCCATCGCTAGTTTGAGGACAAAGGCTTTGCAGATCAGACACCATGCTGGTGTCCATTGTACCATCTGGAGCACCAGTGCCGGAGAAGTTGAACAACCTTGAGCTGAACACGGCGCACTTTGCTAAGCCAATGGTATGTGCACCTGTATTTCCATGCCAAAACGGAATATGTTCTAGGTTAGGAGAAATATTGATGTCATAGTTCATATCAGATATGCAGAGTTGCAGATTTAAAGGCAACGGGCATTTTTATTGAGGCTTGTATGAGAGTTTGATTCTTGCCATCCCTATTCCCCTCCCAGATCCCTCCTTTACCGCAGCCCATCCTTCTAAAGAATCCCAGAAACAAATTAGAATCCATAAATACAAGAAATCTTGAACAAGTTCAGACTCAAGTATACTTACCAGATAAGGCAACAACATCTGTCACGTTAAGGCCTACAGCAGCAAACTTGGCAATGATTGTGTTTAGTGGATCAAAAGGACCAGGAAGCACTGATGCATTGGCTGCTGTCTGATTTGCAACTAATCCATCCCTCCTACCAAGTAAAACTCTCCATGCAGGTCCTCCACTCTGCATAAATATGTGGAAACATTAGACTTCTTAGGAACTTCTATCAAGAGGTATAGATTCAACTCCAATCAACGAAGCTTTTGAACCATTAGATACCAATATGGCCAACTAAAACACTGCTTATGGTTTGTTTTATAGAGGAGCTTTAAGGTTACCAAAAGAACTGAATCTCTGGCAGCTATAGCTAGTATATCAGCACATGATACAACTCCAGCACATGCACTTTCCACAGCATTCTTTATCGTATCTACTACTTCAAATCCTCTTGCAGAGTTCAAGTTCGGCACTGCAAGCTTCTCACTATTACTTCCATCCAACAGCAACGATGCATCGCAGCCCTAGACAAAACCATGCAATTAAAATCATGCATTAAAAAAACAAGTTTAGAATTCTTTCTAAGGAGTGGTCTAAACGAGTAAATGTGCGTACTGAAATTATTGCACTCACATTTACAAAACAATCGTGGAAATGCAGCCTAAGCAAAGAAGCAGCCATTCTGATTTCGTTCATGATTGCTTTTTGGACCTCTGTACGGACGATTTTCAAAAGATTTGGGCATGTTGATGAATAAAAATCAGTGCTTAGTTGAGACCTTGCAACTGAAAACAACATCAACGATGTTAAAAGCCCAAAACAGCACGAAAGTTTGCATGAAACCTTCATGGTTCTTATGAAAGAATTCGATCAGCTTTTAAACAATATTCTGCGAGTTGAAAACCTTAGATTCTTGGTGGTTTATGACTAAGATGTGATCGATGAGCATGCTTGAGGTTAATTTATACCCAAGATTAAGGGCTGTATTCAGTGAATTTGACTTAATAAAGTGAGTTAACTGAGCTTAGTGCTCTGGGGTATGGCGGCTCCAATTTCAGAGTTTGTTCCTTCCACTATAAAAACAAACTCAGAGATTTGTGGAAAGTGGAAGAAACCAGATGGTCTACTCTATCCTTCTCTCCACATAATGAAGGCATTAGTGGATTAATTGTTATCAGATTACATAAAATATGCGCTTGCTTTTCCATTCATGAATATAGTGACACAGATTCATCCTCTATGCAGATCATTTTGGCTTCCACTTCAGTTCACGAAAGAGTTGGGTGGACTAATTACCTTTTTCATCTTCACAAAGTGAAAATGTCAACGGAATATTTTTATCTACAGCCTCCACTCATTGAACTTGTGACATCCTACTGCTGAAAGATATTATTGTTATTAATCCAGTTGAACTTCAATGAAAGAAAAGCTAGCTAATCAAGTTTAGGCAAGATAAGTGTGCTTGATTTTGCTGGAAACAAGCTGTTAGAAATAACTATTTATTCACGCGACAATCTTTTTTTTTTCTTTTTTTTAAGAACTAAGTGAAATTAAAGTGTCAAATGCTAATATAACTGGGAAAGTTAACAAGAATAATAACTAATGAAATTTTCATGAAGATCATATCATATTACCTTAGGCCTCTATTTCTTCTATTTCTCTTATTCCATTGCTGCCAAGCTAGTAACAAGAATGGCCGTGTACCAAGTCCTAAGCATAATGCAAACTACAAGAATTTGGCAAAAGTGATAGGAGAACTGTTACTTTTTCATTCCAATTATTTAGATTCGGCATCTTGTGCTAGAGACATAATACCACACAAAACTTGAATTTTTTTTTCTTGATACTCATGTTCTTGGGTTTTGTCAACTTTGATCCCAATCTTTTTTAAATGTTACCGAAGTGCCATGCTTATGTATGCAAATTTATTGATGGAATATTCCCCTAATCAAGTTAAGCTCAATCTAAATTTTCTAAACTTGAATTCGAACTCGAAATTAATTGAGCATCTCTTGTTACAATTTTCAATCTAACTCAATTTTGATCTGAAAAAGCTCTAGAAGGTAATGGATCTCAACTTTGAGTTTACTAAAAGGTGTAAAGGTGGCTCAATTTCATGACAAGCTAGTATGTTCATTTTCTGGCTTCAAACAAATTATAAAGATACAAAGGCTCGTGAACCAAACACCAAAGGCTCAAGCTCGAGTCATTGAGCTGTTGGAGCAGCATGAGGTCAATCGAGGTGGGGGCTAAACAGCTCTTGAGTTGTTTGATTCGTTGCTTTCAGAAGGGAATACGAACTTGGATGAATGCAATAAGTCCACTGTTTCAGATGGCAGGTGGCAGCATCTACCTTAATCTTCTGAGATGATCCTCAGTCTTAGCAGTCATTGTATGAGAACCAGATGGCAGACTCTTTTAAATTTTAATTGTGCATGGCAAGTTGCTTTGATAGTTGATATAGAATCAGCTATTTTTGCTGCCGAAGAAAGTCTGCAGAATGCATAAATAAGTTTCACAGTTGCTAGAGGATCAACTCATCTCCTTGGCACCTTTATTATATGCAAATTCAAGATTAAAAATGGCAAGGAACAGAGAGAATATTATCCAACTCAACATGTCTCCTACCCAAATAAAAATGATTAACACACAGGTCTGCCTCCTAACATGGAGACAAGAATTGGTCCAGGTCTTTATCACATTTCTTGAAGCTAACAATCACGAATATCACAGTTCATATTAGTAGTTCAATTGTTCATCCTCCAGATGTATAAATCAGCTTGCAAGGTCAATTATCTGCTTGTGTTACCCAAAAAGAAAAAAGAAAAAAAAAAGAAGAAGAGTACTTCTAATGTATAAGATAAATATCATCTAATGCTAGAATCAACACAGTTGGCACATGAGGAAAGAACCAGCTTCATTATGAGGCCATGATGGTAGGTAACATGATTTGGCAAGTGTAAAAAACATGCATTCATGGCTAATAAGAAATATCCATGAGCAGTCAATGATTCCTATTGTCCCCCAGAAATTAAAATAGCACAAACATTTCTGACTTCTTTATTGATTAGCTAGCATGTGATGCTTTAAGTTTTTAAATTAAACAACCAGCACGAGTGCAAGATCGGCTTAGAACTAGAGCTGGTGATACAAACGGTGGATGCATTGATAATCTATTGCCAATTTGGATCTCAGTGCTGGATGCATCTTCTGAGATCCGACATCAATTAGACAGAACAAAGGACAAATGGAAAAGTTAATAAAGCCATTACAACTAGACAAAGAGAGGATGAGATTCCTTTTGTTTTCTTTATGACCAATATATGCAAATGGAGAGGCACTCTGATTCCAACATCTTCACAGGCTTCTTAGGCTTAACATTCCCATCAAATAGTTGCATTCTAGTTCAGGGGAAAAAATGGCAACCTCTATTCCAAATCCAAAATTCTCTAGCCATTCTCGTTCAATCAGTTTGCCTTCTTCATCTCATCCACTTATTGTTACTGCTGAGGAACATCTGCAAAAATTGAAGTCATCAGAAGGGGCATCCTCAACTTCACATTCATTGGCATGCCAAAAATTGGATGGCCTCAAGAACTTGTACGAGTGTCTGGACGATGTGCTTCAGCTCCCTTTGAGTCAACAAGCTCTCTCAAATGAAAGACTTGGAACATGGGAAGAAGAGGTCTTGGATGGATCTCTTAGGCTTTTGGACATTTGTGGGGCACTAAGAGACATCTATTTACAGACAAAGGAAAGTGTGCAGGAACTTCAATCATCTCTACGGAGGAAAAGAAGTGGAAATTTGGACAATGAAGTCTGCTCATATATGATCTGCAAAAAGAACTTGAATAAAATGATAAGCAAATGCTGCAAGGAATTGAAGAAAGCAGAGAAGAACTGCAACTTGGCAGTGGTAAACAAAGATTGCGCCGTGCTTAACCTGATCAAAGAAGTTCAAGTTGTTAGTCTTCCAGTGTTGGAGTCTGTTCTATCTTTCCTTTCTGGATCAAAGGCAGGGTCACATCCAAGAGGTTGGTTCTTGGTCTCAAAGTTATTACAGCAAAAGAGAGCATCACAGGGAGGAGACTCCAGCACTGCTGCAATTGAGCAAATAGAAATTCAGTTGCATCTCTTGAACAAAAATAAGTCAAACAAGGATGTACTTGAAAAACTTGAGGGAGTGGACTCGAGCATTGAAGAATTAGCAGAGGTGCTTGAAATTGTGTTCAGGCTTTTGCTTAAAACCAGAGTTTCCCTTCTCAACATTGTCAACCACTAGTTTAGGTCACAATCAGAATGGCTTCTCAAAAACCATGCACCTCAATTTTGTTTACGTTAACCTTTGTACAAGTGTATATATATACACACATCTCAGAAATGATTACAGTACTGAAACTGTTTATCTAATTTGGGCGTCTTTGTTCCTTGCCTGTCCATTGATCTTTGCACTTAGCTTTCCAGAAATTAATTCCAGGGCCAATCAAAAAAAAATCTCACACATAGCTTTTCAATATTACTTAAATTTTTGCATGAGTATTCTTTTCAATATTACTAAAATCATTAGTGAAACAGTTTAAAATCTTCAAATATAGTTCCAAATGTCAAAATAGTCAGTCTGCTTGAAAGTACCATGGCCATGAGAATAGGCATCAAATAAACTCTAAAATTAGAAAATTTGAATGAGATAAAAAGGCTACATCTCAATGCTTTTCTGGCCGAGAATAAGAAACATTCTCTCCCATTCTCTCTCTCTCTCTCTCTCTCTCCCCCCTATTGTTTAAGGTCAAACTATCCTGACTGACAGGAATTGGTGCTATTGATCCATCAAGCTCAAACTGGCGTTGCCGAACAGATTTATAACCTAAATCCTGTATCCATATATCTCGGCTGATATTTGTCAAAATTTTCATAACATACAGAAAAATGCATCATAAAGATGCATCTATTTAAGTCGTTCTTAATTATGAATTGTTGACATTATTTTCGTACCAGGTGGAGGAGCTGACATTTAAGGGGAAATTTTTTGCTAAAACAGAACTTGAAAATGGGAAAACTTGTCAAACTTTCCAACTTTGTCCGGGGCATATTTTGCTGGGACTGTGCTGCAGTGCCGACAAATCACCTCATGAAATACTAAAATAATGCTAGTTACCGGTAGTCGTCTAACTTACTCATCTTTAGGACAATTTTGGTCCATTAGCATTTTTTTTATTCTATTAAAATAATGATTATAAATCCTGTGTAAGTTTTATAGCTAAAATGGTAAGTTTGTGCACTAAACTAGTAACTTTAATCATTCATCAATTTTACCATTTTATTTGTAAAATTTACCATTTTTTAACAAAAACTTACCATATTTGAATTAAACTTACTAATTATAATTATTGTAACTTTCTTAAGTAAAATAGTAAGTTTGTGAAATCAAGTAGTAGGTTTGAACAATTCACCAAATTCACTATTTTATTAATAAAACTTACCTTTTTACAACAAAAACTTACAATTATTTGACTTAAACTTACATGAGAGTTTTTAGAATAAAATAATAAATTTTTGTAATAAAGTAGTAAGTCTGAACAATTCGCCAAATTTACCATTTTATTAATAAAAGTTGCCATTTTTTGACAAAAACTTACTATTATTTGAATTAAACTTACAGATTCAAACTATGATAAGTTCCTCGAATAGAATGGTAAGTTTGTGCAATAAAGTAGTAAGTTTGAACAATTCACCAAATTTACCATTTTATTAATATAAGTTGCCATATTTTGACAAAAACTTACTATAATTTGAATTAAACTTACAAATTCAACCTATGATAAGTTTCTCGAGTAAAATGGTAAGTTTGTGCAATAAAGTAGTAAGTTTGAACAATTCGCCAAATTTATCATTTTATTAGTAAAAGTTGCCATTTTTTTAACAAAAACTTACTATAATTTGAATTAAACTTACTGATCCCAACTATGGTAAGTTTCTTGAGTAAAATGGTAAGTTTGTCCAATAAAGTAGTAAGGTTGTTCCAATCACCAAATTTTCTATTTTATTAGTAAAACATACCACTTTTGGACAAAAACTTACTATTATTTGAATTAAATTTACTGATTCTAACTTTTGATAACTTTGTATAGTAAAATAACAACTTTGGATCATCCGTTAAATTTATCATTTTGTTTGGAAATCAAATAAAATTTATGTATTTTATTACCCAAACTTATCATTTATCTAGAAATACTTACTACTAGTGATAAATGCACAATCGATGTATGTGAAATAAAAAATACATAATATTTATTGTGAATGAATTTTATATAAAAATTTTTATTGTTAAAGCAAATTCTAATTTTTAAATTATTTTCACAAAATGATTGTTGTGTTTGTAGTTATTGCTTAGAAGTGTTTATGTTGAATAAAATATGCTTAAATATTTAAATTGATGCTCATGGGTAGTTATCTTGACAATATTTATCCAGGTAGTTAAAGTTTCTATAAGGACAAAAATGAAAGTACACAAAGTAACAACCAAATGTTTATACAAAACTCCCTCCTCTCCCTTTATATATAGTATAGATGATCATCAGTTTACTTAGTATTATATCCATGAAATTTTTAAGAGTGTGGAAGATTTTGTTCAAGGCCACAAAATAAGATTATCATCATGAGCACCATTTCTAGTTGTACGAAGGATTAATCTATATTGTAGTACTTGGGACTACATTAAAAAGAAAAAAGAAAAATCGTTCAAAACGTTCCTTATATTTTACAAAATGACTTTTTTCATTCCTCACTTTTAAAAGTATATTTTTACATCTCTTACAAATTCACATTGGTCAAATTTGGACCCTATCTAGGTTTTCGACTAGTATTTCGTTGGAATCCACCACGTGCCTTGCACGTGATCATTTTTGAAGGGCAAAATTATCAAATCAAAATTTACATAATCCGATCCTTAGTCCCTCAAATTTCACAAAATGAATTTTTTTGTCCCTCATATTTCACAAAATGAATTGTTTCGTCCCTCACATTTCACAAAATAAATTTTTTCATCCCTCATTGATCATGTGTACGAATAACTTTTTTTTAAACTCATGTATATATCTATTTGATTGTACTTGAATAATACGAATAGCATGTAATATATCTCTATTTAATTTTGCCTGAGCGTACTATTTCAATGAAATTAAATAGATACATACAGGATTTAAAAAATTTGTTAGTTTTTCACTCATGCTCATTTCCTTTTACTCGAAAATTGAAAATAAAGAAAACATTTAATTTTTAATATTATCAAGTGTTTATATCGAATTAAATTTGGATAGAAAAATAAACAAAAGAAAAGTATGACAAAAAAAATAAGTGATTGACACTTTCAAATTTTAAAACAATCACAAGGTAAGAAATTCAATTATTGGTGTTAAAGGTGGCGAGTAAAAATTTCAGATTTAAATAGATTCACATGGTAAAATAATATATATATATATATATATATATATGGATTTCAAACAAAATTATTAGATTTAAATCCATGTATATATCTATTGAATAGTATATACAATTACAATCAGTCTGTTTAGGTGAAATCAAATAGAGATATATTACATGCTATTCGTACTGTTCGAGTGAAATTAAATAGATATATACATAAATTTTTAAAAAAAACTATTTGTACACATGGTCAATGAGGGATGAAAAAATTCATTTTGTGAAATGTAAGGGATTAAAAAATTTATTTTGTAAAATATGAGAGATGAAATAATTCAATTTGTGAAATGTAAGGGACTATAGATCGGATTATATAAATTTTAATTTGATAATTTTCCCCCTAAAAAATGATCACATGTGAGGACCCGTAAATTTCCCTAATTTTATATTATTTATTTTATTTCCTCGCCTGCATTTCTCTTCATTATACCCCACTATTTCGATTTTTCCAGAGATTTTATAAGTGAATAGAGTTTTTAAAACATTTTTCTAGTATAAGTTAGTTCATGAGATTTTAGGAGTGTATATTAGACGTGGGACCCGCTAGTGCGGTAAGTGCGATAAAATTCGGCCAATTAGGTTAAGTTTTGTATACAGGGATTAATTTACTAGGTGTTAAGGGATAATTAGAGGTTGCTTAGATGGTTAATCTTGGAGAGACAAAAGGATAAGTTTAAACCTTAAAGGTGCTAGGTGTCGTGCTACGGTTGGTTCTTGGACTTTGACCACTATTCATTAACTTTACTAAATATCAAAAATTGACCCAAAATCATCTTCATTTCCTTCTCTTTTGGCCGAGCATCTTGGAGAGAAAAAGAAAGAAAGCTTCCAACTTGTTTCTTCATTTCTTGCTTGAATCTTGCAAACCAACCGTTTAAATTCCAAATCCCTCCATAAAAGTAAGTTGGTAAGCTAGTTTAAGGCCTTTAGTGGAGCCATTTGTGAAGAACAAGCTCTAGCTATCTAGTTTCTTGGAGTTGCCAAGGTGAGTAGTCAAGATATCTTCCCTTTCATGATAATAATGATCAATTAAGGGTTTTTAGTGGTGAAGCATGTCATTTTGTGGATTATTTCATAAGTTATGGTTGAGTTGTCTAATTTTCCTATTTATTGAGGTTTTTTCTGTTTTAATATATAAATTATTGTTTAGTCATGGATTGATGGTTTGTTATGGTGCGAAATGGAGTTTGTATAGGTTAGTTACGATTGTTTGCAGAAAATTTCGGTTTTGTGCGGAAATTCCAGTTTTAGGGTTCCGATTTGCCCTGTTTTGCCCGGTTCTGTTTGACTAGGTTAAAGGCCGAATTAGACTTAGTACAAAACATGAAAGTTGTAGGAAATGATGTTTTATAGCTGACTGTAAAATTTCAGCTCGATCGGAGTACTGTAGCATGTGAAATGATGGAAATACCCTTGACTGCCCATAAGCCCTATTTTCGGGGACAGTTTTCTGTCTTCGTGGAGATTTCAATTTTTGACTCTGAAAATGCATGATTTAGCTTTGGAGGTCTTCATAAGAAATGTAGGTATATGTCTTGGCTTTGAAACGCCATAAGATACACTCAATCGGACTTCGGTAGCCTGAGTTATTGTCGTTTAAACATAGTGCGATTGACTAGTCTGATTGTGAGATGCTGGTTCTGTAATTTGACATTTTGACCTAGATACACTATGAACTGGACTAAGTGGTCTTCATCAAAGTTGTAGGCCTTTATTTTAGCTTCGAAAGGGTATAAATTTCACCCCAATCCGATAAGCGTAGCTTCAGTTGTGTCTGTTCCGCTAAGAGACATCAAACCTGCTATTTAGCTTTTGTCTTTAAAACTTGATTTCTAGTGGCATTCCTAGACTTGCTTTGTATTTGGATGAATTTGAGCCTAGTTGAAGGGTTATTGTATTGAGATTTCTTATGTGTTGAATTGGACTGACTTGAGGAAAAACAATGAAGCCATAAATGGCTGGAATATAGCAAAATGCAGAGGGCATGCTGCCCAAAATTTTAGGGCTGCGTGATTCCTTCAAGTTGAGTTGATCTTAGTAAAAATGAAGGGTTTTGAGGGTTGTTTGTAACCCTAGGACCAACTGTTATCTCTTTACTCAAAAGTCATATTTTTTTTCTTCTGTACTAGTACTTAACCTGGAAAGGCGTACGACATGTAGTCGAGCCTCTTTTATGCATTCTATTTACTGGGTTTGTGGATGTGCGAACTATAATTGTTTTATCTTGATTATTTTAGGGTTTCTTGGTGATTAAAGCCACTTTGGGTAAAAAACTTTTGAAATATCTGCACTGGAACCGGTGACTGTACCACTCCCCTCATTTGCTGCTTAACTTGGTTTCTGCTCCTGCAATCTGCGATTTAAATGACTGCACTTTCTATTTATTCTGTTTGAGACGAGGGTGTACTTTATCACACTCGTTTTCTTGTCTGTCTGTATGCCTATTTGCTGTGTATAATCTGTTATCTGTATCTGAGTCTGTTCGGATGTCGTTTGGAGGCTGGTATCCAACGACCTTTCTGTGACCTCTGAGCTCAACACCTGTGACTAGTTACTCAAGTCGGGCCGACAAAGGTCTGGTCGATTAGATAACGAACCACGGTAGTGTGTTCTGGGAATCTTTGGGTATTGAGACTCTTGATTCCGGTATACTCGAGTATTACCATTACTGTTCCTGTTCGGCGTTCGGACCCGGTAGGGGTATGTTTGGTGGACGAAAATTGGTGTAAAGTGGAGTCTACGGATATGTTGGTTCTATTTACGTTGACGGAGAGTCAACGAGTTTGGATCAAGTACTGCAAATGGAAATTTGGCTCCTGAGAGCCACCTGTATCCTTTCCCTTTGAATCACTGTGTCTAACTGCTTTCCTTTGTATCTGGTATATGTATCTGATTGGTTAAACGTGAAAGACCATGATTTTACCCCTATATGTTTGGTACCTCATTGAGCATAAGCTCACCCCTTTCTGTTACCTTTGTTTTTCTTACAGGGGACAAACTTGAAAATCACGGTTTTGGAAGAAAAGGGTCAAGCTAGTATATATGTCATGTTGTTAAACTCTTTTGAAAACGAAACCCTAATTGTATTTTGTATAGTATGAATATCTCGGATTGCATTGTATGTTAATTTGTTCAAAACTCCAATGTAAATATATGTATAAGTGTTTAACTTTGTCTATTAAATGTATTCCGTTGAGACTATGATTTTGGTTTGGTAAGCATGTTCTCACCTTAGTAGTTTCCGATTGTTCGTTTCTTTGAGTCCTATCGCGCGTACTAGATTGGGTTTGCGTGAATCGACTCCGTAGTCCTGGCGAGAGTTGGGCAGGCGGTCCGCCAAACCCTTTGGTTCGCCTTAGGGTGAGGTGGGGCTGTCACATCACATGTAAGGCACGTGATGAATTCTGGTAAAAAATTAGTCAGAAACCTAGGTAGAGACTAAATTTGACTAATGTGAATTTGTAAGGGACGTAAAAATATACTTTTAAAAGTGAGGGACGAAAAAAGTCATTTTACAAAATGTAAGGGACGCTTTGAATGATTTTCTCTAAAAAAATCATTTTCACTAATTTTCACTAATATTCTTTTAAAAGAATATTTGACATTTTTTGGGTAAAATTAGTGAAATAATTGGTAACTTTCATTGCAAAAATGGTAACTTGTTGCAATAAAATGTAATTTTCATCGGATATCAAAGCTTACTATTTTTATGGCTAAATTTGCCAATTTTATGGTCCTATTTATTACTTTACTTGCTTACCTTACTTTTCAAGTTCACGGAACTTGAAAACCTAAATGACTGGTAACAAAATGGTCGCTAAAAGTACTAGTCTAGACTGTGGGGTTTGCTTACAATCAGTTTTTTCAGTATTTTATTATTAAATATTTACAAGTGAAGTCACGATAAATCACCACAGCATTTTATAATTGCTTTAACCAACTCAAACTAATAAAAGAAGAATGCGAAGATCCTCTTGTATAGGTGATTGGTAGAGTTCCGTTGCAATTTTAGTACTTTGCTGGTTGCAAATCTCCATCTCAAATCTCAACTACAATTTCTATGTTGTATGTTGTAATTCACCACTCCCGTCCTGGAAAAATTCAATGAGTTTCAGAAGCCATCATCTTCATTGCAAAATGCAAAACATGCTGCCCAACTACGCTCTGCCATAAGTTGGAAAGGAATCAGGAAAAGAACAAGTCATTCTTTTTCTTATTTTGTGTCTGTTTTTGAAATTATAGACAGCCAAACAATTGTATTGAAAAAATAACTATTGCACACTTCATTTTAGCCAATAAGAAACAGCAAAATTCCTGTATCACCACCAAAAGAAAAAAAATTTTCCATCAAAAACTGCTGAGGCTGCCCACGCACCCTAAGCATGGTTAGGGAACAACGTATTGAAAGGAAAATCGAGCGAGGAAAAGAAAGGAACAAGTCCGTAGCCTTTCTTTGACACGTGTCCATCTTATAGTCGGTAGTCACGTACTGTAGTCTTAGTCAACAAGAAAATGGCGAAAAATTCATTAAATATAGTCTGCAAAAGACTGCTTTTTACCTGTTTTAATCATCTGGTAAGAATCTCCGCTTGAATTGTTATTTTTAGAAGTTTTCCTAAAAAAAATATTACCGTGATTTGATGCATTTGTAAAAAATACTATAAGAATACTGTAGAAAAACAGTAAAAAAAAGCTCAAACTTTTCCTGTTTTAGCAAGTCCCTCTTCTTACATGCGAGGGAAGCAAGAGATGATGTTTTGAAAAACACGTGACATTGCTAGAAGCTCATAAAAATCAAGTTCTTACTCACATTCAAATTCCTTGCAAGAAAGAATTATAGTTTAACCTAGTTTCAAAATCAACCTATCAAGAACTTAGATTCAAATTCTAAAGTTTGAGCATAAATTGGGATCAGTTTGCAAGAAATATATAGACTCCAAGATTACCAATATCAATAATTTGTTCTTCATTTTGTTAGAAAACATACTCATTCATCCCAAGTAGTTCATCTTGAGATCTGTTTGTATTGGTTATTTTTTCAAAAACAAGTTTTTCAAATACAATGTTACAGTAATACACAATAACTGACAAAATATCTCATCCACATAATATATCAAATATTTCAAAAAACTTTTATAGTAAAAATTTTCATATGCACTGTTACAGTAAAATTTTTTAAAAACACTCCAAAAAACAGCTAATCCAAACGGAGTTGCTTTTGACATATATTCAATAATTGAAATTTGATATTTTAAGCAGAATAAATCAACTAAAATGTTAGGAGTTCACGTCCCCTGTCGCAGGAAACTAATTTCCCTGCCCTCCCAAGTTTAATTAAAAGGGAATCACATTACACCATATCAATTTTGACTGATGCTGCCCAGTAGCACAATCACTGAAGAAGTTTAGCTAAAACTCAAGGCTTAAAGCTAATTTCAGTCAAAAAAAGGAAAAAGAAAAGGATAAAGAATGAGAAAACAAATTACACAAGTAAAAGGTAAATCAAGCACACATAAATGATTCGAAACAACAAATCATAAAATCTCGAAGAGAAAGCACAAATTTTGAAAAAAAAAAAGACAAAGAAAGCCTAATCACCAAAAATCTCACTTGTAGCTCAAAAATTACAATCAAGAAGAAGCACTTCAAATACGATGCTGTCGTGAACAAACAAACATCAATTGTCGTATTCACAGAAATTGGTTGATTAGAGACACCCCAATCACCAAATTCGGGGAAGAAAAAAGACACCATGAGAATAATGAGGAATTACCATTCTCTAAGCTGAGACGACTAAAGAGTAGTAGTAAATTTCATCGAGTGCATGATAAAGAAATACGAGTGTAGAGACCGTTGGCGCTCGACTTCTTTTCTTCACAATTCAGAGAGGAGTGAGTGGGTGACTCAGTCGTGATTGTGAAGGAATGAATTGCTTTGGAGAAAGAGTTTGCGATAGGTTAGAAATGATAATGGATTTCAAAGGACGCCAGTAGTGGACGGAAATGAAATTCCTTGATTAGGCCTATACTCAAAGACGTCCAAAATGTGGGTGAATTTTATATCCTTCCCTTGCAAAAAATAACTATGGCTGTCTTTAAATATTAAAACATTATTCAATTTTGCTTGTTTTCTCTGATTATGGTTTACGCGACATGGATTGACCTTACGGATGTTGATCCTACGGAAGATATAAATATTGTTGTCTTTCACGGTATGAACATCAACCTGTTTTCCCAAAAAAAAAAAAAAGGCAAAACTCATTTTGCTTGAGGCCAAATTGACTGTGGCAGCATGCCATATCCTGGCCTTCTGGCCTCGTTGTAACATACTGTAAGCGTCAACCTGTCTATAGTTAGCAAATATGTTGTTTGTCCATAGATCAATAAATCTTTCCCAAAATACGGAAGTTGATTGTTGTATTTTTTTATTTGGGACTTTAGCTGTAACTCACTGCATGCATTTTTCTCTTGACATCTGGGTTAATTCTCTTGATCCGTTAATCTTATGTAAGCACTTAGAAGTTTTTTTAGAGCATGCTAATTGATGCTTAAAAGACAAAGTTGAAACTCTCTCTCTCTCTTACAAAAAAAACATCTACCTTCTAGTGGGAAATTCAGTGATATCTTCTTCCATAAACTTAAAAATTAAGGAAACTTTAGTTTCTGGTTTTCAGTTTATTTAACACCGTAAGTGTTAAATTTTCAATCCTATCATTACAATTCTATGATTTTATATCACAAAATTGCAAACTCCGGTCTCAATGCTGGTAGGATTGCTAATGTAGAATGTTATTTGGAGCATTAGACTCTTGCGATTTATGTGTACGTTTTAAGAAATAGAATGTTTTGATACTTGTAGTCCAGGAATAGACCTAATTCCATATTTGTGGAGCTTATCTTGAGCTCATGTTGTGTTGCGGATGGAAATTTCCATACGATTTTGTGCATCTAGTTGATAATTGAATGTTGGCAAACAAGATGAACAACATCCGTTGGCTAAATATCTTCTTACAGTGCATGGCTAATCGATTGTGGATCTTCCTGTTAGCGCACATCAGGTCTTTTGAGATCCATGTATGCCCTGGTTACCCTGGACGAAGACTGCATTTCTCCGATATGGTTACCTGTCAGCAGACAATCCTGCAGCAGTGAGAAAAGAAGTTGCAAAGCTTTGCGGGGAACTGAGACCGCAGGCACTTTCGTTGGTTGGATCCATTGGCATTCCTGATGCGTTCTTGAGCCCTATAGATCTCAATTGCATGGAGACAAACTGTTGGTCCTCTGTTCAACCCTAGCTTCTTGTATGTGATAATATTTGCATGTACTGCAAGAAAAATCGAAACATCTCCGACTCATAGTGTCTGCCAACAAGTTCACAGTCGTTATATAAGCTCTTGTAATCTAATTATTTGAATTATTCATCGTGTATTGTGTATATTATATTTGCAACATTCAGTTGACTCTGTTGTTTAACATTCGTTAATTGCCATTTTTAGTCAAAGTGTCTTTAGATATTGACATTGTCAAATTATACAACCAAATGCTGTTGTGATGCGTCCACGGGAATTTATATTCTTGTTCTTTTCTTGATTCTCTCATCAAGCTGAATTATTTTCATCAATTCAGTAGTGGGAATAATTCGATTTCCAGGCCCTCTACATTATTACAATACAATATTCATGGATGATGTATTGGTGGAGGCCACAATTTGGACGTATGGTTAGGCATTAGCATATAGTGCATTATCTTCTCTGATAACTGGAGCCCAGGCTTGGACACACTTAATAATAGTTATTGACCATTATGAGGTTGAAATTTCAATGTTGTGCAAAACTTTCCATCCCTTTTCTTTAATTTTTCATGCCCTTAGTCTGGAAGTCTCACTCATTCCTTCTTTAAGTTACCACATTGCATCCGAGACTTTTATACTATTCTAATTATTGTTATCATAAGTACTATTTTTGCTTTAACATGTGAAGTCCCAACCAAAAGCCAAGGGAAAAAACAAAAAAATGTACTGCTAGATTATAATAATTCTTTCAGTGGAGTCTAGGAAATTTCGTTTTGGAAAAAAATAAAAGATAGGTAATGGATTCAGTGCTTTGTAACTCCAGCTGTTGAATGTTGAGCATCTCTTGCTGCAAAAAATAGTCCAACTATTCAACCAAAGCATTTTACCTTCATCTGTTAAGAGTTTCACAGAAGATGCCTGAAGCTGTACTTAGTTTTGTTATTGTAATCTTGAATAAGATACTTCCACTAGCTGCCCACGAGGTCAGCCGGGTATGGGGTGTCAAGAAAGACCTTGAGAAGCTTGCTGAGGAAGTACAGATGATGGAAGCTTTGATTCTTGATGCTGAAGGCAAGCAATCAACAAGCAAAGCCGTGCAGCTTTGGCTGAAAAGGCTCCAGTCCATAGCACGTGATGCGGAGATCGTGTTAGATGACTTCGGATATGAAGTTCTGCGGCAGAAGGTTGAGAATCGGAAGCGCGACAAGGTACGCAACTTCTTTTCTTCCTCAAATCCTATTTCCTTTCGTCTAGAGATGGCTAACAAGATCAAGAATGTTAGCGCATCTCTAGAGGAAGCATACAGACGTGCAAATCAAATAGGGCTTCATCCAGTTCAACTACCCATGACATCTGCTGATCACAAAGAGGATCGGTGGACTGATCCTTTTGTGGAAGAGTCAGAAATGGTGGGAAGGGAAGTTGAGGTATCTCAAGTTGTAAGCATGTTAATTAGCTCAGACTATAAGAAGGATTTACCTGTCATCTCAATAGTTGGGATGGGTGGCCAGGGTAAAACAACCCTTGCACAGCTGGTGCTAAAAAATGACAGTGTAGTGAAACATTTTGATGAAACAATATGGGTTTGTGTGTCTGATGATTTCAAAGTGGAAAGGCTGTTGAATGAGATGCTACAATCCCTCGAGGGAAAAAGTGCTGACACAATAAACAGGGAAACATTGGTGAAGGAGCTTCAAGATAATCTGAAAGGAAAACGTTACTTGCTTGTGCTTGATGATATTTGGAACGAGAATCGACAGAAATGGGATGGCATGAGGAGACGTTTGTTGGCAATAGGGGGTGCTTCAGGAAGCAAAATATTGGTTACCACACGTAGTGATGAGGTAGCCTCAGCAATGCAAACATCTGGTTTGCATCATCTAGACATCCTCTCAGATGATCATAGCTGGATGTTGTTTGAAAAACTAGCTTTTACAGATGGTGGTGCAAGAAAGACTCAAAATCTGGTGGACATTGGCAAAAGGATACTGAAAAAGTGTGGCGGTGTGCCATTAGCTATCAAAGTGATTGGGGGTTTGTTGTATTCCAAAAAGGATGCCTCGGAATGGTTGAAGCTTGAGAAGAGTGAAATATGGAATGAGTCGGCCAATAATGAAGGTGGAGTCATTTCTGTCCTGATGCTGAGTTGCGAAAACTTACCTTCATTGTCAGTGAAACAATGCTTTGCAAGTTGTTCCATTTTCCCGAAGGACACTGACATGGAAAAACAAAGCTTGATACAGATTTGGATGGCCCAGGGATTGATTAATGATGCCAAGGGAGGTCATTTGCAAATGGAGGATGTAGGCAGTGACTATTTCAACATATTGCTTCGGAGTTCTTTGTTGCAAGCTACTTCTGAGAATTCCATTAATGGAATCAAGCGCTGCCGGATGCACGACCTTGTGCATGATCTTTCATTGCAAGTGTCAAATAATTGTTTCTTAAATACAGAGGATGGCATGGTAGTCAGTCATGATGATGAAGTCATGCATTTGACCATTATTCTGAGTCGAGGGATGGTGTTAAAGAAGATCGAAGGGATTCCTCCAAATTTACAAACGCTTCATCTTGTGGGTCGTGGTATTGTGCTCGAAGACATATTGGAAACATCTAGATATCTTTGTGTGTTAATAGTAAACTGCCGGGATGTTGCTCATCTCCCGAATGCAGTTGGTAATATGAAACATTTAAGATATCTTGATATCTGTAAAACTCGTATCATCACTCTGCCAGATTCCATCACAAAGCTCTACAATTTGATGACCTTGAAAGTAGTTTACTTGAAAGAGATACCTAAGAAGTTTAGCAATTTAATTAACTTGAGGCATTTCGAGTTTTCCGAGTTTCTTTGGGAGACCCGATGTTTGTTCCCGGGAATTGGGCAGCTGGCTAATCTTCGGACATTGCCCCACTTCGTGGTAAGCCAAGACAAGGGATGTCAACTTGAGGAGTTGGAACACTTGCGCAACCTCCGAGACAAGTTAGAAATATTTGGACTTGAGAATGTGAGCAGCTTTGAATCAGCAGCAAAAGCAAAGTTGTCCGAAAAATCAAGCATTCAAGATTTAAGACTTTCATGGGATGACAGGAAAGAAGATTGTGATGACAACAATATCAATAGTGTCATGGAAGGTCTCCAACCTCACCCAAACTTGAAAAGTTTATCCATTAACGGTTTCAAAGGTTCAAGGTTTCCGTCGTGGATGGTGGCAAAGGATCATTTGATACTTCGGAATCTGGTACGCCTCAGGTTGGAGAAATTGGGCAAGTGTGAACAAGTACCACCACTAGGGAACTTGCCTTGTCTCGAGTCCTTAGTGATGTTCTCCTTACACAATGTGAAGCGCATTGGGGCTGAATTCTATGGTCTTGAACATCTTGATATTAATGCAAGGAGCAGCAGTTGTAGTAGCAGTAGCAGAGCGGTGAAACCAATCACTCTGTTTCCGAAACTATGGCGTTTTGAGTTGGAGGGCATGGGAAGTCTGGAGGAGTGGTCAGATGCAATGGTTCCCTCGGATTCTTCTTCATCAATTAAGGTATTCCCTAATCTCCGGGACTTGAGAATCAATAAGCTCCCCAAGTTGGCAGTTTTACCGGATATGGAGAACTTGACATCTCTTAAATCCTTACACTTAGGGGATTGCGGAAGTTTGTCTTGTATAAGGAATTTGAATAGCCTTACATCTCTTGAATCCTTAATCGTAGAAGACTGCCCTACTTTAGATGTTTCTCTGGACATGAAAAACCCCCAATCCCTACGTACTCTAACCATCTTAGGATGTGATAACTTGAATCCTTCATTGAGTAATAATCTTGAGAAGTTCACATCGCTTGAGCGGTTGTGGATCCGTTCTCATGACCCTGGTTGTTGGGCAAAGGGTCTACACCATCTAGCCAACCTCCGCGAGTTGGAACTCCATGGCTTCTCTGATGAACTTGATCATTTCCCGTGGCCAGACTCCATCACCAACGTTGCCAGCGGTGCCAAGAACGATGCTGATTCTGCAACACAACATCTCGTCTCTCTGGAGCGTCTTGAATTGTCTGGATGGCCAAAAATCTCGTCTCTCCCAGATCAAATTCAGCATCTCTCTACCTTGAGAACCTTAAAGATACGGGAGTTTGAGGGGTTGGAAGTTCTTCCAGAGTGGATAGGTAGCCTTCGGAATCTTCGAGGATTGTGGATTGCTAACTGCTCTAACCTCAGACAATTACCCTCTGCAGAAGCAATACGACACCTCACCAATTTAAATCGACTAGTTATCCACTACTGTCCTCTTTTAGCAGAGAGATGCACCAAAAGAAGTGGCGCAGAGTGGCCCAAAATTGCACATATTCCCGATATTGGTATCTATCCGTTCAACAAAGTTTGACTCGTTTCGCGTTAGGGAAACAAACCCCTCCCTCCAACCTGTAAGTCGTTAATATTTCCAATGTTTTAATCTACTTATTCGGTTTGTTTATAATTCTGCTACTCTTTTTTTCGTCTGGGGAAGGAACAAGGAAATAAAAAACACTACTGCTTCCTTAAAAATGCTACTGTATTACTGCCAAATCCTGACTCTTCCTTCAATTGCTCTTTACATTTTGCTTTCCATACATTCTTTCCTCCTCCTTATCATTCATTCTTTTTTTTTAATGGTCAGAATCAAGGCAATTTATTCATCGTCTTCCACGTTGTGAAAAGAAAATGCTCATCCATCACAAAAAAGAGGAGCAGTTTCCTCAAGCTGCCTTATAGATGCCAGATGTCTGCTGATTGTCTGATTTATTCTTGGATTTACCTGCTCTCTCCTTTGAGGTGCATTTCTGTTTCAAGCTGTAACTTATGAAGATGGACACAGAATCAGAAAAATGAAGATAGATTAAAGTAGTGATAGACTTTTTCTTTTTTTCAAATGAAAAGATTCATTACATTCTCTCTCTCTCTCTCTCTCTCTCTCTCTATATATATATATATATATATCTGTTTTTTTTGTGGGTGAAAACTGCTATTGAATTGCTAGAATAGACATGCGCATGTATTTTAAAAGAAAAATTACAAATGACTAGGAACTGAATAAAAATTTTCTTTTCAAAGTATCCAAGTATAGGTATTTCCCTTGAGCCAAAGGTGGTCTTGCCAGCGTTGAACTGCATTTCATCCTAAACAACTTATCTACTTGACCCTTTGTCAGTCATGATGGATTTCAGGGATTCTTTATATGAGAAGTTGGAAACCTTGTACAAAAGTAACAAAACATGAGTTTATTATTTTCTGCAAAGCTTAACGGTTTAACCGTTGATGCATTGCTAACTAAACCAAATAAAGTAAATATCAATCTGATTACAGTCGCTAGTATATGCAATTTTTCTGTCAGTGGAAATGGCAGACTTTTCTGTCTAAGTGCTTCACAACATACTTTTCTTCAGAAATGAGTTGAGAAAAGAAAGTTCAGAGTCATATGAAGCAGAAGCAAAAGCAATCAATGAAGCAACTCATTAAAGAGGTAACGTTTCATCTTAAAATGTGGGTTTTAACTACAGATGTTCCTGAAGCATACCAAAATAATCATTAATTTTCAAAAAATGCAATGTTAAGGTCCCAGATCTGGCTCATTGATCCTTGAGATAGCTGAGTTTGTCCATGCAAACAAACAATTTGAAATCCCTTGACTTAATTAGAAGGTCTGACTCAAAAAATGATGATTCGTTGTCTCTCTGGTTGTTTTAGCTGTTCTCACATCTAGCTTGAAAGCCTAAACTTTTTTCTGCATGTTGTATGCCAGCCCAACGCATGCAAAAGAAAATCACTACATGGTCTGCATTACTCTTAATGTGCTTGCCGTTTTCAGCAACCAAACCATAGTCAGTACGTCTCACATAACCTTTGAAGTAAAGGTGGCAGACTAGCACGGTTTTAGTTCCTTGGTTAAAAGTCTAGTCGATTTTCATCATTCTATAACTTAAAGCAGTAATTCTGCTTTTCACATGGATAACCATATGAAACAAAATGCAAAACCTACATACTATCCAATTATAGATGCTTATATCTTCAATTAGTTTCATGGATGAGCTATCTAATCATTTGAGCAAGAGATACTAAAAATGAAGCAAACTTTCTTCAAAGGATTGATGCTTGTATATTTCCATTAGTTTGAATCAGCAGTTTCTGCTGGAGGTGTAATACACTATATATAAGAGGAAGTGGTCACACAATATTTCACTTTTTAATTTGGATATGTTGTTCTAATACTCACATTCTTGGTTTTTGTCAACTTTGACTCCAATCTTTAACATTGCGTCCTTTTTAAATATCACCCAAGTGACATGCTTAGGTCTGCAATTGTCTTGAATCCAATCCCAAACTGAGATCAGGTCTACTCGAATTTGCCAAACTCGAAGAGGTCAAGTTTGAGCTTGACTTGTCACATTTTTGAGCAACTCAAGTTTGGCTTGAATTAGCTCAACAGGATAGTGAAGCTCGATGTTTAGGAAAGGAGTAAATGTGGCTTAATTTCATGAGCTTATCATCAAAGACTCAATTCATTAAGCTGTTTAAGCAGCTTGAGCTTTCTCACCAATAGTAAAGTCGAGCTGGGAAGGGCTCATGAGTTGATTGGTTTTTCTGCAGTCCTAGTCATACAGGGTAGTTGAGCTGGGGTACTAGATATTGCCTAATGGTCGTTCTTCCTTCCGTAAGATTTTTCCTTCTGTTATACTGTTGCCAGCACACAAGTTCAACTTCAAACTCACTTGTCAAATGTTGCTTACAAAAGGCAATTTGTAATTGGATAAACGCAATACATACTCTGCTTCTAAGGGTGTGGTGGCATCATCAGTCATCAGACTTCAATCTTCTGAGATGGGATCTATATTGCAAACTGTTCAATTGTTTATGGCGAGTTGCTTTGCCAGTTGATAGAAAGTAGAAACTTAGCCAGTTTTGCCATTGAACGAGGTATGAAGAATGTATACACTACTTTGACGGGGCGGATGTTCATCTCTTTGGAATCAGCTATATCTACCTACTAGATAAGAGAACAACTCAAGTTCTCCCTTGAATGCCAAGTGTCAATATATTGTTAGAGGAAGGAGTTAGGAAGGAGTTTGTTTTCTGATTTTTGGGATTTAAAGAGTGAGAAATGCCTATTTGAGCCTTGGTCTTGAAATTAAAGGTCTTAATAGTTCCTTACTATTTAGGGGCTAATTGGTAACAATGGTTTAATTATTTTTATTTGTTCATTTTGTTTTGTTTTTAATTGGTTTGAAAGGTCAATTGAATCCTTTTATGAAAACTACCTCATTAAATAGTTTCTAACTATTTAGGGTTATTTTTGTATATTTGAAAATATATCTTTTATAATTTTCTGGTCAGATGTAAATAATTGTAGACTATTTGGACCTTTTTATCACATGGGTTGTTTTGAATTACATTATATAATTATTTTCATTTGTTCCTTCTGATTGGTTTTTAATTGATTTGAAAGGTCAATTAAATATTTTTATCAAAACTACCTCATTAAATAGTTGCTAACTATTTAGTGTTATTTTTGTATATTTGAAAATATCTCTTTTATAATTTTCTGGTCAAATGCAAATAATTGTAGACTATTAGTGGGTTTTTTTATCACATGGGTTGTTTTGAATTACATTATGAGTTGTTTTGAATTACATTATATAATTATTTTTATTTGTTCCTTTCGATTGGTTTGAAAGGTCAATTGAATCTTTTTATGAAAACTAGCTCATTAAATAGTTGCTAACTATTTAGTGTTATTTTTGTATATTTGAAAATATCTCTTTGATAATTTTCTGGTCAAATGCAATAATTGTAGACTATTTGTGGATTTTTTTATCACATGGGCTGTTTTGAATTACATTATATTATTAATTATATAATTATACAAATTAATGCAGTCATACCCGTTAGAAGTAATGTTCCTGCCTGTTAGCATGATTAGTATGACTGATGACTTATGATGTAAGTTAGTCAACAGTAGCTTAATGGTCTTATTAGTCATCGAGCTTCCTTCTTCTTCATTTACCAGAATTTCCTTCCCCCTTTTGCCCTTTCCCTTTTTTCCCGTCGAATAGCCTCTTTCTTTCTCTCAAATAGCCGCTTTCTTCCCGTCGAATCAGCCTGCAAAATTTTCAGTTTTCTACCAATTCCTTCAACAACCAATTGTCCTTCCTTTTGATTGCAACCCACAAAATCCTCCACACGCACGTGAATTTTTGTCCTGCCCCAAAAATTAGGTCAGTAAAATTTTTTCCCCCCAAATCTAGAAGCCTGCAAAATCTTCAATTTTCTGTCAATTCCTCGAGCAACTAATTGTACTTCCACCAACTAATTGTACTTCCTTTCGATTACCTCTCAAAAAATCATCCACATTCGCGTGAATTCTTCTTTTTCCCCAAAAAACAGCTCACTCAAATCTCTTTTTCCCCAAAATCAGCTCATTTTAGGGATAGCTGTTCTACCGCCTTATCATCTATGCTATAGCTTTCAGAACTTACTATTTCCAGCTCTATATATACCTCTGTTTCCCAGTTTTGCCGGTATTCAGCAGACGAGCGAAGAAAATCTAGGTAATTCATATTCTCTTTCCTTCTATTTCGAGCTGCAATTTTTTAGTTTTAGTTTGATGACTGAGCTGCAAATTTTAGTTTGAGCAACTAATTTTAGTTTCTGTCAATTTTTCAGTCAGCATATTAAGTTGCAATTTTTTAGTTTGATGAATGTTCTTACCTTCTGTTTATTTATTATTTATATTTATTGCCATGTTCTTACCTTCCGTTAATTAAAGACTGCCATGTGTTTGATATTATAAATAAAAGAATAATTATGATGCTATTTTTTCGATTAGCTTACGTTTACTTTTTTTCTCTGTTTTTATATTATTTTCAAATGCTACCGGACTTTTGCCAACATTCAGGCGAGCAAAGAAAATATAGGTATGTTTCTATTTTATCACCTTCTATTTTGAACTGCAAGTTTTTTTTTCACTGTTGTTGCCTCTGTTTATTGCTTTCTCTTAATTAAGAAATGCGATGTGTTTGATGTTATGCTATGATAGTTTACTTTTCCCTCTGTTTTTTATTTCAAATGTTGCATGATGCTGTTAGCTGCTTATCTATTCAATAATTACATCATTTAGTATCATTGTCCTTTGGCTTATTAAGGTTGTCATTTTATATATATTACTTAGTTTTAGCTATTCTAGGATGCTTTGATTCTGTCATTTTGTGTGCCTTTGGATTAGCATTTTGCTTTGTTTATAGTAAAATTAGATTTTGATTTTTTGTGTTTCAAAATGAAAAAAAAAAAAGAAAATTTAGTACAGGTTTTAGATTGATAGATGAAATGTTTGATGATTCCCCTGATCTAAGAATGTTGGAAAGAAACAAAAAGACAAACTTAAATATGCTGACTTAAATAAGCTTCAATTGTTCACACCAAGCACAAAGTTGGTACTTGAAGAAATTGCTGGAGCCAGTTCTTACAAAGACAGCCAGACATCTGCAACCAGTGGAGCAAAACGAAGCCTTGAGTTTCCAGAAGATTTACCAGCAGACACACATGCTAAACATCCAACAAAGGCTCCTGAAGAGTTTGCCAAAGAACCTGCAAAACTGTATGGTCCACCTGCAAATATCAAAGACAGTCCAACCAAGAAAGCTAAAGCAAAGGAAGACTAATATGGCCTATTTCTGTACTTTTGTTAAATCTTTTGTTCATTGCCTTTCCTCGATTGCTTAGACAATATCTTTTGAATTATATTATGATCCATTATTCTTTTGACTTAAAAAGTAATGGATCGTAATATACTTAGTAATAGTTTAACCATCAATGCTGTACTTCATTAGGCAATGAAGCTTATTTAAGCCTCCTAATATGTAACTGTGGCTGGCATCCAAGTATCCATTCTACTAAGACATGAATGATTGAGTTTATGTAATGTATTATTGTGATTTGCATAGTATTTATATCTTGAGCCTGTATATACATGATGATGTTTTAGGAAATTATCCTCATTGTTACGGATTAAGCTGTTCATACCAGTGGGTAGGCCGCTGCATAGCGCGGCCAGAACCATGCTAGTATTCAAATACAAGATTACCATTGGAAAGCAACAGAAAGAATATTATCCAGCCCAACATGTCTGCCACCCAAAATTAAAAGGGCAAATTACATTTTACCCCTCTGTGGTTTAGCGTTTTTTACATAAACCTCATATAGTTTCACAAGGTATACATAATCCCTCATAGTTTGGATTAAAGTGTCAAAGTGATGGAAATAGTCACTCGTAACTGAACTTCTAAAAATATCGAAATTACCCTTATAAATACATGACACATTAATCCCGTATTATTTTTATATTTTACTATATAACCCCCTTATAGTTTAATACTTACTATATAACCTCTTATGGTTTTCAAAATATACACATAACCCCCCTTGGTTAATAAATAATTTTCAACTTTACATAAGGGTATTTTTGACATTTTAGGTGACTCCGTTACGAATGGTCATTTCCGTCACTTTGACACTTTAATCCAAACCATAAAGGGATTATGTATAGCTTTTGAAACCATAGAAGAGTTATGTAAAAAAGCGTTAAACCACTGGGGGTAAAGTGGAATTTGCTCAAATTAAAATGATCGACAGACAGCTCTGTCTCCTACAATTGAGACAACAATTGGTCCATCTCTTTATTATATTTCTTGAAGTTGGCAAACACGAATGCCACAGATCATATGGGGCTTCTGCCTATATGATCTGAAGAGCAAAAGGAATCTTGACAGGAAGTAGTTCAAGTTAGATAATAGGTTTTCAACCTCTAGATGCATCAATGAGTTCTTAAGGTCAACCATCCTTTCGTGCTACCGGAAAATTTTTAAGTTATTGTGTTGCATAAAATAGATGATGGGGTTAGCACTGCTCAATCTCTAGAATGAATACAGGGTGGACATGGTTGTTTCCTGAGAGAGGAACCAGCTACATTACTCTTAATTGCTTGCTGCAGCTGCACAAAGAGATCAGGATTGCACATGCTGGATTTAGTATTATAGCAATAATAAACACGGGGAGTAACATGATCACATGAACAATGGCTAAGCAACACGACTTGATCAGCATCTAAAACACGCATGCATGGCTAATTGAACATAGGCAACGATTCCTATTGTCCCCTATCAATTAACATAGCACGAACATTTCTGATGTCTTCATTGATTAGGCAGCGTGTGATGCAATTATTTACAAAATTAAACAGCCAACACGATCAGCTTTGTATCGGAGCTGATGATCCAAATGGTTGTCACACAAATATTCTACTGCAAATTGGGATCTCAATACTCGATGCATCTTCTGAGATCCGACATCAATGAGACAGAAAATGAGGACAAACAGAAAATTTAATCAGCTATTACAACTAGACAAAGAGAGGATGAGATTCCTTTCGTTTTCTTTACCAGCAATATATATAAGTGGATAAGGTATTCTGTTTTCAACATCTCAATAGGCTTCTAATACTAAACATTCAACATCTAATCTCAATAGGCAGTGGTAAACAAAGATTCTGCCATGGTTAGCCTGATCAAAGAAGTTCAAATTGTTAGTCTCCCAGTGTTGGAGTCTGTTCTGTCTTTCCTTTCTGGATCTAAGGCAGGGTTACAACCTAGAGGTTGGTCCTTGATGTCAAAGTTGATGCAGCACAAGAGACCATCACAGAGAGGAGACTCTAAAATTGCAGCAATCGAGCAAATAGAAATACAGTAGACTCCAGCATTGAAGAATTAGCAGAGGTGCTTGAAATTGTGTTCAGGCTTTTACTCAAAACCAGAGTTTCCCTTCTCAACATTCTCAACCACCAGTCTAGGTCACAATCAGCATGGATTCTCAAATACCATGCACCTCAATTTTGTTTACATTACCTTTGTACAAAATTGTACATATATAAACTCACCTCAGAAATGAATACAGTACTGAAACAGGTTTCTAATTTGAACTTGTTTGTTCCTTTGCTTGTCCACTGATTTTTGCCCTTAGCTTTCCTGAAATTAATTCCACGGTTGATCACAATAGAATCTTGCAGTAAACAAGCTTTATATTCTGTGATTCTTTTGTGTGAGGGTGTCTGGGATTGGAATAGAGTTAAAACCTTCAAACAAAGCTCCAAATGTCCAGCAGACCATCTGCTACTTGGCAAAGGACTGTCGCTATGAGAATGGGAATGATAGTGCACCTAAATTTAGAAAAATTAGACTCCAAATTAAGAACTGTGCACCTTAATGTTTTTCCTAGAGAGAATAAGAAACATTTTCTTCTACGTTTACAGTGAAAGCATCATGACAGAAAGAAATTGGTACTATTGACCCATCAAGCTCACATTCGCATCCCCATTCAGATTTACTACTTAACTCTTTCTTTCAATTTCCTGATTTCAAAACTCTCTTGTATAACCTTTTTCACTATAAAGAGTTTTTCATATTATTTTCATAATCACCCCCAAGGCTGATGAACCAAGTCACTCACATGCATGATACAACAGGAAATTTTTCAGCTAAAGCAGATTTTGACAGTATAAGTAGTACTGACAGCTTTATTGATGTGGTTCCTTCTTTTCTTACACTGGCAATTTTGTCTGAGGAAGACTAGTTTGCCAGTGGAAAGGGAAATACAGAAAATTGACATCACAGAAGCTGAGATAATTCAATCTAAATGCTTCATAAAATACTTTTCTGCAGATCTGTGCCTTTCCAGATTCCACAGTTCTTTGTTTAGGCCAATTGGTCCGTGGAATGGTAACACAGGTTATTGCATAACCTGGCAGAAGATCTGCATACAGGAACAAAGATAAAATTCTCGAAGGCAATTCTGAAAATTTTTGTCTTAGCTATTTAACACTATAAAAATAGATTGATAATCCTTCTTCATTTGTGACACCTGACATTGATGTCATCAGGCAACATACAAGGGAAATGTTTCATTAGACGCAAAAAGAGAATAAAACATAACATGGTCAAGCCCTGGGATTCCCCAACCTTTACATGATTGATGAGTTTTGAGGCAAGACATCACAAGGAATGAAATAAAGGACATTGGAGTTGGAGTTGCAAGAGAGAGGAAGTTATGTAATGTGGGAGAAATCTATATGTCGAGGTTTTTACTCTACACCAAATTTTAAAAATCTAATTACCCTGTTTTCTGCAAGTATATAGATCATTTATTGAGCATTAGAAAGAGAATTAACTTTATATAGTCCCCAAATGTCACAGTGAATTAATTCAAAAAGATTAATTGTAGAAATAGAGCTGCCAGGGAAAGAAAGACGAATTTGTCGTGCAAGAGCACAAACATCACATCTATTATTCTTTTCAAAAGAAAAATTCAACAAACTTTTGGACATAAAATATAATCTGGAAAAGGAGAGATGACCCAACCAACATGCCACAAAATCAGTGAAAGGAACCTGTGAAGAATGACTATGAGTACTAAGTGCTGTTGTAGCCATTGGTTTGTGAGAAGCCATTGCAACGAAGTAATAAAGGCCTTGATGTTGTTTAACTAAGCCAATCAGCCTCTTCGTCATCATGTCCTGCTAGATACACCAATATGGAGAAAAGGTTATGAAACAATTGAAATCTCACATAGGTCGACTCACGAAGATCAGATCCACTTTACAAATAGGGACACTATGCACATTTTTTAAAGAAAAGGATGAATCTAAGGGTAAAGTCCTAGTTGAAACAATCGGAACCTTGTCTCCATTTGGTATAAGAATTGGTGGCAAAATAAATTTTTTTGAAGTTGGTGACCAGGTAAGATGATCTAAGGCACCACTATCAACAACAAGTGTTTTCTAGATAAACCTGGAGACACTTTAGTGATGTTCACCTTCGGATAAGAAGTAGAAAAGTGCTCTCCAATGGAGGTTACTGATTTATTATGCACAATGGATAGAATTTGCTGTGATTGCAATTTAGACAACCTATTCGTTGTACTTTGAACATCAAGAAACCATCTTTAACATTGTGAATTGTAAATGGAAATTTTCCTTTGATTTTTCAAGAATGTCAATGCCTCTCTTTAGGTTGGATAGTTGTTTTTGGATGTCCAGGAGAAGATCTATGTAATTTCTAGCATGTTTTTATAGTGTGATAATCCTTGTCACAATAATCACAATGTAAGTGTTTACAATTAGAGAAATTAGAGTGAGAAGAGAAACCTTGTTTGCTTTGAGTGGCAAAAAATTGTAGATTCGGGCTGTTGAATATGCATGGCAGAATTCAGGACTATCTCCCTTGCAATCCTATATTATGCTGTTTTTCTTCCTTTGTAACAGAAGAGTATGCTTATCTGACATTCGACAAAGGTTTCATCAACAGGAATTGGCCACGAATTGCACTGTAGGACTTATTAAGGCCCATGAAAAATTGCATCAATAGGCGTTGCTTATTACCAACTCTTCAAGTGCAAACTGCATTATTATATGAGGCCAATTCATCTCGAAATTTTTTGTGCAATAAGCAGCAAATTACATTTGATCTTGGGTAAGACATGCAATATCTAGTTCTATTTCAAAGATTCGTGGTGACTACTTTGAGAAAAATGACTCTTTAAGTCTTCCCAGACTTCTCGTGCCACATTAGAAAAGATGACACTATCGACAAGATCAGGTGTTAAAGAACTAATAATCCAAGAAAGAACCATGTCATTACATTTTTTTCATACTGCATAATCTTTGATCGGGACTTTGCTGTTCTGATGGAATTTCAAGAGTTTCATCCACAAATTCCAACTTAGATTTGGCATTCAAAGAAATTATCAAAGCCCATGTCCAAGTAGAATAATTCTCTCCATTAAAGGGCTTTGAAACAAGAGTCATTCTAGAACAATCGGAAGGGCAAATTCCACTTTACCCCCTGTAATTTAACATTTTTCCACATAACCCCTCTATGGTTTCAAAAGCTATACATAACCCCCTTATGGTTTGGATTAAAGTGTCAAAGTGACGGGAATGATAATTGATAACGGCGTCACCTAAAATATCAAAAATACCCTTATGTAAAGTTGAAATTTATGTATTAACCAAGGGGGGTTATGTGTATATTTTGAAAATTATAAGGGGTTATATGGTAAAGTTTTAAACCATAAGGGGGTTATATGGTAAAATATAAAAATCATACGGGGTTAATGTGTCATGTATTTATAAGGGTAATTTCGACATTTTCAGAAGTTCCATTACGAGTGACTATTTCCGTTACTTTGATACTTTAATCCAAACCATGAGGGGGTTATGTATAGCTTTTGAAACTATAGGGGGGTTATGTAAAAAAAAGGGTAAACTACAGGGGGGTAAAATGTAATTTACCCTAATCGGAATGATGAAGAAAAAATGATGGATTGGATTTACGGCATCTGATTTGTTGGCACTTGTGATTGCTGAGAAGCTTTTTCAGCCATTGTTATTAAAATTTGATCAAAGAAGAGGAGAAATATAGCAGGAGGTCCAATGTCCTCTGATACCATGAAAAGATGATAGAAAAAAGGGATATTTCTTTCATATACATTGAATGGGGACAATCCACTTTATATAGAATTACAATATCTAATTCTACTAATTCCTATAATTGTGCTAAATTATGCTAAGCTATCAATTTACAAAATCTTTCCTAATTACATTCTATTTGCAATAAAATCTATGTCATTAATTGCGGACTTGCCTTCTCAACAAAGTCAACAAGCTCTGTCCAATGAAAGGATTCGAAAATAGGAAGAAGAGATCTTGGATGTATCTCTCAGGCTATTGGACATTGTGGAGTAGTCAGAGGTATATATATACTGATGAAGGGAAGTCTGCAGGAACTTGAGTCATCTCTACGGGGTAAAAGAAGTGGAGACTTGGCCAGTGAAGTCAGCTCATATATGATTTCAGATAAGCACTTGAACAAAATCATCAGCTAGTGCTACAAAGAATTGGAAAAAGCTGAGAAGAACTGCAACTTGGCAGTGATAAACAAAGATTCTGCCATGGTTAGCCTGATCAAAGAAGTTCAAGTTGTTAGTCTATCCGTTTTGGAGTCCGTTCTGCCTTTCCTTTCTGGATCTAAGGCAAGGTCACAGTCAAGCGGTTGGTCCTTGGTGTCAAAGTTAATACAACAGAAGAGAGCATCACATGGGGGTGACTCTGATATTGCAGCAATCAAGCAAATAGAAATTGAGTTGCATCTCTTGACCAACTATAAATCAAACAAAAATATACTTGAAAACTTGAGGCTATAGACTAGAGAATTAAGAATTAGCAGAGATGCTTGGAATTGTGTTCAGGATTTCGCTGAAAATCAGAGGTTCCTCTTCAGCATTCTCAATTAATAGTTTAGTAGGACTGAAAGATGAACCAAACTAGTTGATACTCGAATCAAATTTGGTTTGGTAAGAGCTTGTTTGAGAGTGGTTTGCTACTTATTCAATCAAATTTGAATAGCATTTTGTGTTTGATAACTTTCAAATTCGATAAAAAACTCCTTCAAATTCGGTTCAACAATTAATCAAGCCAAGTTTGAACAAAATTTCAAACTCATTAAAATAATCAAACAAATTTGAACACTAGAATATTTGACTTGATTAGCCTTGTTTACGCCCTTATAGTTTAGGCACAATCAGCATGTCTTCTCAAATACCATGCACCTCAATTTTGTTCACATTAAACTCTGTACAAAATTGTACATACATGCACACATCTGAAAAATGAATACAATACTGAAACAGTTAATTCAATTTGATCTCCTTTATTCCTTCAACTGTTCATACTTAACTGTTGTCACTTAGGATTCAGAAATTAATTCTATGGACAACCAAACTAGAATCTTGTTAAAGAAAAAAGGAAAAAAAAACTCGAATCTTGCGCTTTAGACTTTTTGATAATTCTTAAATAGTTTGAATAGTCTAATACAAGGAGTTGTATTGGGGTAAGGAAACTAGAATTGTGCTACAGTGATGACAAGTCAATTCACGAAATACTAAAATAATGTTCGTTACTGGTGGTTGTCTAAGTTACCCATCTTTAGCGACAATTTTGGCCCTTTAGCGTCATTTCTGATTCCATTAAAATAATGATTATAAATTTTGTGTAAGTTTTTTTAACTAAAATGATAAGTTTGTTCACTAAACTAGTAACTTTAATCATTCATCAAATTTACCAATTTATTTATAAAACTTACCATTTTTTAACAAAAACTTACCATTATTTCAATTAAACTTACTAATTATAATTGTTGTAACTTTCTTAAGTAAAATGGTAAGTTTGTGAAATAAAGTAGTAAGTTTGTACAATTCACCAATTTACCACTTTATTTGTAAAACTTTCTATTTTTTTAACAAAAACTTACCATTATTTCAATTAAACTTACTAATTATAATTGTTGTAACTTTCTTAAGTAAAATGGTATGTTTGTGAAATAAAGTAGTAAGTTTGGACAATTCACCAATTTACCATTTTATTTGTAAAACTTACCATTAGTTCAATTAAACTTACTAATTATAATTGTTGTATCTTTCTTAAGTAAAATGTTAAGTTTGTAAAATAAAGTAGTAAGTTTTGACAATTCACCAATTTACCATTTTATATGTAAAACTTATCATTTTTAACAAAAACTTACCATTACTTCAATTAAACTTACTAATTATAATTGTTATAACTTTCTTAAGTAAAATGGTAAGTTTGTGAAATAAAATAGTAAGTTTGAACAATTCACCAATTTACTATTTAAATTGTAAAACTTACCATTATTTGAATTAAACTTACTAATGACAAAGTAGTAAGTTTCATTGGAGAAGTAGCAACATTCGATATTTAAAGAGTAAATTTCATATCACACTTATAACTTATCAATTTTATTACCAAAATTACTATATTACCACCTGATGTTATTTTGAATATTGGAAACCTGAATGAATAGTAGTGCAATTGTCGCTAAAGATACCAATCTTAGATGTGGGGACCACTATTAACTGATTGTACTAGTATTTTAATGTAAAATATTCCCAAATTATGGTAACGATCGGCACTGTAGCATTATCTACGAAACTAATTCTTTAGGAAACTAGAAACTAGTTTCCATTAGGATTGGTTCAACCTCTTTGTCTATATATACCCTTTTAAACTTTTGCTGGCAACATAATTGACAAACAATTTTAAGTGAAATCTTTGCTGGAAAAATTTGAGAGCAAATAGGTCATAATTTTGGTTAGAAAGAAAAATGAAAAATCATTTTTGTCCTCCATCTTTTGTGTGTGATTGTCTAAATTAGCTAGCACTAAGTGAAAGCTAATTTGATCTTGGAGGTTTTGGCTAAAGGGTTCATGTGGATCACCGTTAGAAGTCAAGAGTTTGAGTGGTTACGTGGATCCCTCGCCTCCCTCTATAACAAATGCTTCAATTATTCATGTGTTTCTTCTTTGATTAAGGTAAAACACTTGAACATTCTTTTAGTTGTGTGTGATTTATCAAGACTAAAGGTCTGAGGAATTAAAAATTTTAATTTTTTGCTGGTTTTATCTCTATGATTCCTTACAAAATTTTCATGAGCTACATAATAATATGTGATTTAAAGAAGTGTCCTTGGGTTGTTTTTAATTCCCTGAGCACAGAACTCTCTAATATGACTTTTTTCACTATAAATAATTCTTGAAATTATTTTGATAATCACCCCCAAGCAGATGAACTGATATATAAACGGAGTTTTTTTTTTTTCTTTTTTTTTTTTGCAAAGCAGAATTCAACAATATAATAAGCTGGTAAATTATGCAACTTTGTTTGAGCAGATTTTTCTCTCAGTGGGAAAGGAAATACAGCATATTGACATCACAGCAGCCTAGAGAATTCAATCTAAATGCTTCATAAGATTCTGTTAGGATGGCGGGCAATTGAATCAGGGATTTGTAAATTGGGAAAGGCCAAACGATGTCGTTTTGATTAATTAGGATTTAAAAGTCAGTTTAGTTGGTTAGTCACACGAACTGTAATAAATGTGGGGCCCATTGCTTTGCAATTCATCAGAGTAATAATAGAAATCCATTTCTTCCTCTCTCCAATTTCCCTCTCTCGTATTCTCTCTCTCTCTCTCTCTCTCTCTCTCTCTCTCTCTCTTTCTTACTTCTTCTTATTTCTTAATCCTTTCCAATTGAATGATTAATCACTGCCATTGCATGATTGATCACTTCAGTTCTTAACAATTAGTAATCAGAGCTTTAGATCCTTGGAGTGCGAACGAATCCATGGCGGAAGGCACTAGATTCAGAACTCTGGAAGAACAAGTGAAACGGCAAGAAGGCAAGCTTCAAGAGCTGATGGAATCCTTGCAATCACATCAATCCGAACAACAACAACTGAAGAACAACCTAAAGAAAGAACTGGAAGAGAATAATAAGCGAATGGAGAATCTGTTGACAGGAATGGAGCAGAATTTCAAAATGACTTCTGCACAGGACAAGATCGCGGACAAAGAAAGAAGAGTTGTGGTGGATCAGTCGCCAATCCTACCTACACCTCCAGCTCATCAGAGACTACAACATGAAGGAGAACAACAACAGCATTTCAGAAGAGATTGGGGTAAGTATCAGCTTCCAAATCCACCTAAGATAGATTTGCAGCTGTTTACTGGAGAAAATCCTAGGGAGTGGTTGCGCAAATGTGATAAATACTTTATGAACTATCAAATTCCGGAAAACCAGAAGGTTGAAGTAATAGATATGTACTTAGAAGGCAAAGCTGATAAGTGGTTCCAGGGGGGAAAAATTGAGAAACCTGGATTAGGTTGGACAGAATTTGGAGATCTGCTCTGCAAAAGGTTCACTGACAGCATTTGCAAGGATGTCGTGGAAGAATTTAATAAACTGCATCAAGAGGGCAGTGTGGAAGAATATCAGGAAAGATTTGAGGAATTGAAACCATTGATGTTGACTAAGAATCGAAATCTGGATGAAAACTACTTTATTTCTAGCTTCATCACTGGCTTGAAAGAGGAAATCAAACCTATGATTAGAATGTTGAAACCTGCTACTTTAACTGAAGCTTTTGAGTTATCTCAGTGGCAAGAGTACTCACTCAAAATACAGAGTAAAAATTCTAGGGAGAGCTCCAAACAGCTAGTGGAAAATCGATTTGGAATGATAAGGGTGAATACATCAGCTGTAGGCAGCAACACTTATAAGGTTCCTGTCAATAATACCCAAAAAAATCCTAGGTTCAACACCAAACTGCAGGAGGACACTAGAGAATTCAGGAAGATCTTAGAACAAGAGCTGCAATACAGAAGAAGTAAAGGACTATGCTTCAAGTGTGGGGAGAAATACACCATAGGTCACCAATGTAGGTTGGGACATGTAAACTGCATGATACTAGATGATGAAGAAGATGATGTGTTTGAAGATGCATTAGGAGAGCAGGATGAGTAGACAGGAAATCCTGGTCAAACCATGGAACTGTCCCTGCATGCCTTGTCTGAATCATTGAAAAGGAAGACAATTTCATTGAAAGGCATCCTAGATGGTGAAAAAGTTTTTATACTAGTAGACACTGGGAGCTCAGATAGTTATATCAACAGTGAAATGGTTATTGGAATGGATATTGACTACAGATGGGTGGACCAGCCATTCTTTGTCATCATGGGAAATGGAACCAGTGTATCTAGCAATGCTCTCTGTCCTAATATGCACTAGAAGATTAATCAACATAGTTTCAGATTCGATTTAAAGGTGATGGAGATAGGGGGATGGGATATAATATTGGGAGTAGACTGGATGACACACTTCAGTCCTATCACATTTGACTTTCAACAACTCAGGATATCACTGCATAATCAGGGAAATGAAGTTCACTTGCATGGACAGGCAGAGGACTGTGATATGGATCTGATCAAAGGGAAGGATTTGAGGACATTTATTGAGTATAAGAGGCAAATGTGCATGGCATTGAAATGCAAAAGTAATACAGAAGAGGGGGCAGAACCTATACCACAGGAAGTAGGAAAACTGCTGCAGGAATATGATGATGTATTTCAGAAACCAAATTTTTTACCTCCTAGCAAAAGTGTAGATCATGAAATTCCTCTCAAACCAGAGGCACAACCCTTCAAATTGAAGCCTTACAAGTACCCTCACTGTCACAAGGAGGAACTAGAAAGGCAGGTGACAGAAATGCTTCAAACAGGGGTAGTCAAGTACAGTAACAACCCTTTTGCTTCCCCTGTGCTGTTGGTTAAGAAGAAAGAGGGAACTTGGTGGTTCTGTGTGGATTGCAGGAAGTTAAATGAAATGACTATTAAGGATAGGTTCCCAATTCCTAATGTAGATGAGTTATTGGATGAGCTAGCTAGTTCTGTCTATAAAACTAAGCTGGATCTCACAGCAGGATACCATCAGATCAGAGTTAAGCCTCAGGACACTTTCAAGACAGCTTTTCAAACTCACTGTGGACACTTTGAGTTCCTGGTCATGTCTTTTGGACTCACCAATGCACCAGCAACATTTCAGTCATTGATGAACTAGGTATTCCAACCCTACCTGAGGAGATTTGTATTGGTTTTTTTGACGATATTCTGGTATATAGTCCTACACTAGATGCTCATATACAACATTTAAGGACTGTACTAGAGGTATTAAGGAAGCACCAACTCTATGTGAAGAAGTCTAAGTGTGCATGTGCTCAGAAGAAGGTGGATTACTTGGGGCATACCATTACTGATAAGGGTGTCGGCATGGATTACTCAAAAATTAGTAGCATCCTCCAATGGTCTGTTCCTCAATCAGTCAAGGAATTGAGGGGCTTCTTGGGTCTCACAGGGTATTATAGGAGATTTATAAAACACTATGGCCTTGTGTGTAAACCACTCACAGAACTGTTAAGAAAAGATAGCTTTAAGTGGAACAGTTAGGCACAAGAATCCTTTGATCAATTGAAGAAGTTAATGTGCTCAGTTCCAGTACTTCAGTTACCAGATTTTCAGAAACCTTTTGTAGTGGAGACAGATGCTAATGGGGGAGGAATTGGGGCAGTATTAATGCAAGAGGGACATCCCATTGCTTTTTTGAGTAAGGCCTTATCAGCCAAGAATCTGGGACTCTCAATTTATGAGAAGGAGCTCTTAGCTTTAGTTATGGCTGTCACTAAATGGAGACATTACCTAGTGGGAAGTCATTTCATTATAAGGACTGATCATCAGTGAGTAAAGTACCTCTTGGATCAGAAGCTGAACACTGCCATTCAACACAAATGAATGACAAAGCTATTGGGATTGGATTATAAGATACAATATAAGAAGGGAACTGACAATCAAGTGGCAGATGCGTTATCCAGGAGGCATGAATCTACACCCTTGGAAGAGATGGGATCCTGTCTAGCTATTTCATCTGTCAAGCCTGGATGGATTGAGGAGTTGCAGAATAACTATGAAGGTGATTCACGTTGTCAAGATATCATGAGCCAACTGGTTCTAGACTCCAATTCACATGCTGACTATACCTTGTTGGATGGGATCCTGAAGTACCAAGGAAGGATCTATATAGGGAATGCCAACAACATCAGGAACCAGATAATTCAGACATTACATGACTCAGCTATAGGGGGGCACTCTGGTCAGAAGAACTGTTGGCAGAAACTCAAGTCCCTATTCTATTGGCCTGGTATGAAGCAGGAAGTGATAACCTATGTGCAAAACTGTGATGTCTGTCAAAGGAACAAATCTGAACATGTTCCTTACCTTGGGTTGTTACAACCAATTCCAGTACCTAAACGAGCATGGCTTCATATCTCTATGGATTTTATTGAGAAACTCCCTAAGTCACAGGGGTATGATACTATTCTGGTAGTGATTGACAGATTTACTAAGTTTGGACACTTCATCAGGCTTACTCATCCCTTTACAGCCAAGAGTGCTGCTCAGGTCTTCCTAGACCATGTTTACAGGTTACATGGCTTACCAGAGTCTATCATCACTGATATAGATAAAGTATTCACTAGTGTGTTCTGGAGGGAACTTTTCAAAGTAATGGGAGTGGAACTAAACTATTCATCATCTTATCACCCACAAATTGATGGGCAGGGTGAAAGGCTAAATCAGTGTGTTGAGAGTTACTTGAGATGCATGACAGGGGAACTTCCCTCACAGTGGAGTAAATGGCTATCACTGGCAGAGTGGTGGTATAATTCCACTTATCATTCTAGTCTGGACATGACTCCTTTTGAAGCTCTGTTTGGTTACAAACCTATACCACTGCCCTTAGGACCCTATACAGATTCATTGGTACCTGTTGTGTCCAATATGGTTCAAGAGAGAAGTAGAATCTCAAGTTGCATTAAGGAACATTTAGCAAAAGCTCAATAAAGGATGAAACATTATGCAGATCAATACTGGACTGAGAGGAGCTTTTCTGTGGGTGACTGGGTGTTCTTAAAGCTGCAACCATATAGGCAACAGACTATAGCTGTGAGGAAGCGTCTCAAATTGTCAGCAAAATATTATGGACCATTTCAGGTGGAAGAGAAGATTGGGGTGGTAGCTTATAGGCTTAAACTACCATCAAAGGCACGACTACATCCTGTGTTCCATGTCTCTCTATTAAAGAAGAAATTGGGACCACTACACAGCTGCTCCCCTAACCTACCGGAACTAGATGAATATGATCAATGTCCTTTGAAACCAGAAACCATATTGAAAAGGAGGGCAATCATGCGTGAAGGGAGGCCTGTCATTCAGTTCCTGATCAAATGGAATCATCTGAGCTATGATGAAGCTTCTTGGGAGGACAAGACTTGCATTGAGAATCAGTTTCCTGAATTCCAGACTTGAGGACAAGTCTGATTTCATGGGAGAGGAATTGTTAGGATGGCTGGTAATTGAATCAGGGATTTGTAAATTGGGAAAGGCCAAACGATGTCATTTTGATTAATTAGGATTTAAAAGTCAGTTTAGTCGGTTAGTGGCTGAGTCATCTTAAGACAACTTGCTCAATATACTTCTCTGTTGGCCTGAGCATGTTAATACATAATAATACATAGCAAAACTGATCGTTCATAACATATTTATAAACATGGAATTCAATAAATCTCCATTTAAATACATATCAACACATCAAATTTCAAAGACATATGCATCATTAAGCTCAAGACACAAGATTCCCCATCGACTTGAATATCCAATGTTAATCAGTTAACAAGCTTCCCAGATAGTTGCTAGCTACTCCGGTTAGTGCGGTTCCCAAATGGTTGCTAACTACTCTCGTTTAGCGCAGTTTTCAAATGGTTGCTAACTACTCCTGGTTATCGCGGTCTACTAGATATTGCCAACTATAACTCGGTTGGCTGCTGTTGAACTAGTTCTACCAGTAGTTATCTACACCAAGAAGTTGATCAAAAGCATACATTTCAAATCATTTATACTATTCGTGCGTGGCCACATTATTTCATATATTCTTTTTTTTTTTTGGCTCCCATAAGATGCAAGGAGAAAAACTTGATAAAGGAAATTCTATGAAATTCAAATCTAGCCAACCACATTAATGTTGACACTATAATCATAATATGAGATAATTGAACATAATTGTAATACACTAATATACTACATAATTTTAAATAATAATAGGAACATAGATGTATAAAAATTGATATTGAGATTAATCAATAACTAATGTAAAATTATGCTTCTAGATATATATATATATATATATATATATATATATATATATCATATTCATGATACAAACAAGGCAGAAGAGATTTTGTAAGTATGTAGATCCATTCATATAAGGTCAACTGACCACCTTCCACAGATTAATATAATGTTAATCTTTTGATTGTTGAGTGACTTCAATGATTTATAAATTTGTTAAATGTATGATTGTTTGATTACTGCAATATGTCAAAGTCTTGATATTGTGCCACAAATCTAATAGGCATATGTAGTAATGTAGTATATCAATACAACCAAAACATGACTTGACATGTAAAATGAGAGAAGTAGTATCTATGATATAGATATCCAACTAACTTAAACATTCACATTACTTGCTAGTCATATCAGATTATTGAAACAAATCCGAATGAACTGCATAGGTAAATTAGAGTAAGGGAGATTCTAACTTATGCCTAACCAAAAAGATTGTATTGTAGATGGAGTATTACAGGCTATTTGTAGGTTAGATTAAGGACCTTATTGACAAATATCAAATCTCAAGGGTTTCCTTCCATTAAAGAAATATTACTATGAATCATAATTTGTAATAATATATCTAACTAATTAATTGATTTGAATAATTGAAATATTAATGAATATAAAATATCAATAAATCATCATTAATAGGAGATACTAATCAATCATTAATGAAATGTCAATCAATTAGTTAGGAAATCAATCATTTGGGTTATAATTACCTATAAAATGAAGCAAGTCTTACAACTAAAACATACTAATGGTCAAGTCTAGAAAGTCAATGTAATCCTCTGTGGAACATGTGGACCTTTCCCTAATTTGTATATGGTTGCGAGGTTTTGAGCCAAGAGATAAGTTCCCGTTTGGATTGGTGCTTTTTAGAGTTTTTAATTTATAAAAAGTATACTGTAGTAATTTGATATATGTGAGATAAAATATAATTAAAAATATATTCACAAAAAACATAATAATCTTTTGTTAGAAGATTGTAATCCGAACACCATCACTGAAAATTAGTTTTAATTCCAAATGCTATTGTGTTTATTCTTTTTAAAATTAAAGGTGAAGACAAAAACTTATAATGCATTAGAATGATTTTCTGATCGTTGAGATTTTCTTGCTTTTTTTAATTGACCCGTGTTTTTCCTGCCGAGGAAATTTCTTTGAAATCTAATACAGTCTGAAAGTTGCAGAAGTGTGCTCATAATTGACTTAATAGTTGGCATTGCTCATAATTGACGTTTGCTGGTAGTTGACTTGATTGCTTATCAGTCATAATTGACTTGACTGCGATAATGACCTTCCTAACTGAAACTCTGAATGGTGCAATAATGCCCTTTCTAATTTTATCTGCGATAATGACCTTTCAGATCGAAAGGAGGTACACGAAATTATGTGCTGACTTGGTCTAAAGTGACTGCCAAGAATTTCCACCAATTCTGTGCAATGGATCAGTATCTTGAAAATGGAATGAAGAGAGGCTCTTGCATAATTTCCATACTATCTTATCATAAACCAATTGAAAACATGCCTCCACCCTCAATGAGGGAATCCTTTGTTCTCCTACTTGCTTGCTGCTTTGGGGTTTGTATTGCATTAGATACCATTACAATCACTCAGCCTATCCAAGACTCTGAAGCTATAGTTTCCTCTGGCCAAAAATTTAAATTAGGCTTTTTTAGTCCTGAAAAAAGTAGTGATCGCTATGCCGGAATAATATATAATCTACCCGGAACAGCAGCCGTTATCTGGGTGGCTAATAGAGAAAGACCTCTGGATGATGCGACGGGAACTGTGGCAATCCTTGAAGATGGAAATCTTGCTGTCTTAAATGGAGCGAAAGACATACTATGGTCTACTAATATTTCAAGTTCTTCGGCGAATTATAGTGCACAACTCCTGGATACTGGGAACCTGGTCTTGACAGAAGAGTCAAATGGGAAAGTTTTGAGGATCCTACAGACTGTTTTTTGCAAAACTCGAAATTAGGTGCCAGTACAACCATGGTTCGCCATATCGGCCGATACCGATACGTATCGGCCGAGTCGTATCTGGAACGGAAGAGATCGGTACGATACCGATCCCCAAATCGCAGATATCACCATATCCGCGACGACTCGCTCTGACTCGGCCGATATTGACCGATTCGAATCCGTGATACATAATATCGGTCGATATATCCGAATCAACTCGGAGTCGACTCCGATATTTTTTTAAATTGTATCTTTTTCAGTATTTTCTAATTTTAGTAATTTTTTCAAAATTTTTGGAAACTTTAATGTGTTATAATGTTCATATCACTCGATATTCAACCGATATGCCGTGACGGATAAGGAACAACTTAGACCGCGATGCGACCACGACCCGCGATGGCGAACCATGAGTACAACAGGGTCGATCCAATTAACCTCATGGAGAAGCCTCTCAGATCCATCTGTTGGAACTTTCTCTGCAGGTCTCAGTCCTAACCAACTTCCTCAACTCTTTATCTGGAATAATGGTAGACCTTACTGGCGGAGTGGTCCATGGAGTGGTACTGCATTTATTGGGATAGCCGGCAGCCTTCTGCAAATGATCAAGGAGTTGATGTGTTGAAAGACAATTCCGGATCTCCATATCTTACTTACAACTATGTTAATTATCCTTTTTTTTTACTATATGTTGAGTTCATCAGGGCATTTACAGGCAACGTTTTCATCGGGTGAAAAAGGAGACTGGACCGTAATCTGGTCAAGTCAAGAGAACCAATGTGATGTTTATGGAAAATGTGGACCTTATGGGAGTTGTAATCATCGGGGTTACCCAATTTGTACATGCCTGCCAGGTTTTAAGCCAAGAGATCAGGAGGAATGGAATCAAGGAAACTGGACAGGTGGTTGCATAAGAAAAGAATTGCTGCAATGTCAGAGAAATGAATCTGCCAGTAGAGAGGACAATCAATATGGATTTGCGAACCTTACATACATGAAAATTCCAGATTTTGCTGAGCCAATAGCAATTAATACAGAAGAAGAATGTCGTGAACACTGCTTAGACAATTGCTCCTGCACAGCCTATGCATTTTACATCGGCATAGGATGCATGCAATGGAGTGGCATCTTAATCGATTCGGGGCAGCTTCCCTTCGATGGGACAAACTCATATATTTGGGTGGCGTATTCTGAACACAGTAAAACAATTTCCTGCTCTTTTTCTTCTTGTTTCTTTATTACCTTACTCTTTATTGTCATGTTGGTTCAAATTACGTATATTATGGTTTGATTCCAGCTATATTTCTTGATTAAGCACTTGAAACTATTAAATTTGAAATTCCCTTTTCTGCTTCTAAAGTATAAGAATATTGGATTTTGTGTTTCTGTAAGAAAGAAATCACAATGATCACAAGGAAGGCTTATACCTCTATACTTGGTAGTTGAAAATTTTGCGTAGGTGCTTTAAATCCTTTGACATACAAATACAGATGCCAAAAGGGGTTTTAAAGTTGTCATTGCAAGCACACTGACTGTAGCAGCTGTACTCCTTGCACTCTCTGTGTGCCTTCGTTGGAAGTGGATAGCCAAGCACAAAGGTAATTCAACAGTGCTTAAATGCTGCTTAAGTTTTTGAGATTGGTCATCATAAATTCACTTGTTCATAAACAGGGAATGAGCAACAAGCTAAGGTATCACGGATGGAAGAAGTAAATAATGTGGAAGATATGGTTACTGTAACCATGAACCAAGCAAAGTATGAAGAGCTACCCCTTTATACTTATGAAGAATTGGCTAACGCAACAGATAATTTCCAATCAAACAAAAGAATAGGGAAAGGTGGCTTTGGTCCAGTCTATAAGGTAAACTAAATTTGGCTTGGCATAGGTATTTTAGGTTGCTAGATATGTGCTTGGGTAGCATTTAATGAGATCAATTAGCAGGGAATGCTGTTTGATGGCCGGGAAATTGCAGTAAAGAGGCTTTCAAACTCTTCAACTCAAGGGATTGAGGAGTTTATGAATGAAGTCGTGCTTATTTCAAAACTCCAACACCGGAATCTCGTTAGACTTCTGGGCTGCTGCATTGACAGAGAAGAAAAAATGCTAGTCTATGAATATATGCCGAACAAAAGTCTAGATGCCTATATATTTGGTTAGAAAATCAAGACCTGTTTGCATTATATAACTTGCTTGCATACCATCTAAACCGAGAACATAAGGATATTTGTCATGTCTAGAGTCCAGAGAATTAGTAAAACAGAAAAATATAGTATATTGTAGGTCCCTACAGAAAAGTAACACAAAAACTCGGGTGTGTTAATTTTACAATATTAATGTTACAGATGCTAATAAACCAAGCTTACTTGATTGGAGAAGACGTGTGATCATTGTTGAGAGTATTGGTAGAGCCCTCCTTTACCTTCACAGAGATTCAAGACTGAAAATTATCCATAGAGATCTGAAAGCAAGCAACATCCTCTTAGATGAAGAGCTCAAGCCAAAACTATCAGATTTTGGTTTAGCCAGAATTTTTGGAGGCAATGATGATCAAGCCAATACTAACAGGGTCGCAGGAACATAGTAAGCACATATTTGGTTTCTTGCTGTCATTTCTACGTCATGGATAATTCAGACTGCTTTCTTTCCCCAGTAAGTTTTAACTCTTTTTTGCATGAATGATGCTATGACAGTGGCTATATGGCTCCAGAATATGCAATGGAAGGAAGGTTTTCAGAGAAGTCAGATGTCTACAGCTTTGGAGTGCTATTATTAGAGATTGTTAGTGGAAGAAGAAATACTAGCTTCTATAATGATGAGAATGAAGTGAGCCTGCTTGGACATGTAAGTGTATTGATTTATTCAACTGATATAGTATCATGACTCAAGCAAAGTTCCTCATCCTATTCTTTGTTATTTAAACTCCATTCTTGATTGCGATATCACAGGCCTGGAAATTATGGAATGCAAATGAAGCGACAAAACTGATAGATGCAGCAATAGTCAATTCAGGCATCCAAACAGAAATGCTGAGATACATCCATGTAGGATTATTATGCGTGCAGCAATTTGCAAAAGATAGGCCAGATGTCTCTGCTGTTCTTCTGATGCTTACTAGTGAAATTTCAAATCTCCCTCGTCTCAAATTCCCTGGTTATACAGGAAGATTATGTTCCTCAGAAAAGTCTTGTACCAACAGGGTTTATTGCAATAACAACATAACCTTAACAACTGTTGAAGTCCGATAGGCCAATCCAGTGCATATTGTTTTTCGAAAGTACAAAAGCTGTAAACCCAGGACATGAATGATGTTTGAAATAATAAATCCTTTTTTGCCTTTTGTCATGCGTAGTTAAAGAGTACAGGTGATTTGCTCAAATGCATCTAGTGTGCGCAAATTTTCTTTAGATCTAATATAGATATGTACCGCTTTGTATCCTTTTCTTGTGGTGCATATTTGTAAGTCTTCACTTTTACTGAAAATCCGTCTTAAGCTGTATGGAATAATCCAATTGAACTTATTTAGACGGTCAGTTCACTAAGTTGTTGATTTACATGGTTTTACACAGTTCCCTAAGTTCTTGACTTCTTTCATCTTTGATCCGAAGCCTCCCATTTGCATCCTTTGATATATCTCTGAAGTGTCATGCTAATCCCATCTATAGATTCCTTACCCTTCTCTATAGTGTGCATTGTAGTAGCACCAAGGCTCCTCTTATTCATCATTGTTGCAAAGTGTTCTTTGCTGAACTTCAATATCTTCAAATATGGTTCAAATTTTACAATAGCAAGTCAGCTAATAGGGAAAGCACCATGGCACTGAGAATTGGTCATGATATTCGACCTAAGATAACAAAAGAAAAAATTGTTGAAAATGCCTTTGACATTTAGCCAAAAGAATTTTTAATCTTTCATTTTTAAAATGGTAACTTTACGTTAAATTAAGTGGGTAAAATTTGGTTCCAACCCGGATTTTCAATCACTTTTTACGCTGAATCGCTGAATCTATCACGTGATTCATATATGATCATTTTTTAAGAATAAAAACATTAGATTCCAAACAAATATTCTGATCTATATTCATTTTTGCCCCAAAAATAGTAGAATCTGATCTGGACCATAATAATTTTTTTTTGTAGAAAAGTAGGATCTAACATAATTGATAGGTCACAATTTTGTTATTTATTTTAAAATTAATTCCCTCTTATTATCTTACCAAATGACAGGTTGTCAATGCCTGTGCAATAATAAAAATAAACCTAGTTGCCAATTAAAGTAATCACAACCCAATTTTAAGTACTGGAGCAGGGACTCTAGATATACAATGGGTTACTTGATTCACCATGTTTCCGAAGAGTTTGCTTAATCCGATATACCAGAATGAGATTGCTTATTCACAAGGAATTATTGAATTGTATAAACGGCAAGTAAGGTCGTCTCTTCAGGGACTGGAGATATTTGTCTGACAGGTGTCGAGCCTATACAATAATAATAATAAAACCTAACCACCGCCAAAAGCAGTCAATAATCAAATACTAAGTACTGAAGCAGGGACTCTAGGTGTGCAATGCGTTATTTGATTCACCCTATTCTCGAAGAGTTTGCTTAATGCGATATATCAGAATTAATTATCTGACTAAATTCACTAACTAGTAGAGAGTGGCAAGCAGGGTCGTCTCGTCAGGGATTGAGGAGAAATTTGTTTCCTTTTGCGTCAAGATAAATGGGGGGTTTTAGGATTAAATGCTAATGAACTAAATAAATCAAATGTGAAAAATTAATTAATTGACAAAAATAATTGGGGAAACTTTAGCCAAAGATACACTTCAGTAATGGTTCATGCAACTGATCATTGATTCAAATATAATTTCAACATTTATTAATAGATTGGTTATAGCTGTCATACACGCGATAAACAACCAGTTTTTCCTTACTTTTTCGATAGTCAAGGTACGACTGTTAACTATTTCTCTAACCAGGAAACAACCCTAAGTACGACCGTAGGATTTAATTTCTAGATTACATTAAGAATTAAAAAAACTCAATCCTAACTAACAAACACGCTACGAGAGTTTGTTTAAATTAGATCGTATGTTTTTTTGATATAAACCCAATTACACCAGGTGCTACCGGGATGGAGGTAATCGAACAATTACGGATTCAACTACTCCCAATTAGCAAAATAGTTTATGTGAATAATTAAATATTATGCACTATTCAATCATACACAAAAGTTATAACAATTAAAAGCACAAAACATATAAATACCAATAAATGAAAGAAACAGTTAAAATAATTTAGATCTCACAGCAATTGCCGAATCAAATCTTCAGTTGTACCCTTAACTAGAATACGGAGATTTAGCTACACATTCTCAAGGGAAATTCGCAGGACTCCCTTGATAACCCCTGGTTCCTTCTCCAAAAACTAACGAAAGTAGACAAAGAAAAGAGACAAGTCACGGCCGTCCTCTCAATTCCTATTTTGTAGCTTTTTGAGGAAAACAAAACTCCTCCCGAATTGTTGCTGGCCGAACTCTTAATCACGCGGGATTCGGCTTGCTCTTTCTATTTTCTCGTTTTCTAAGGGAAACAAACTCCCAATTGAAAAAGGAAACATTCTAAAGAGATAATACTTAATTGTTTCCTAATTCAACTCTATAACTAACAAAGATAATTAAAGTCTTTCAAATTCACCAAAGATGTCCATATTTGACTCGAACTAGGAAATCTCCATGCGCGACAAATTTCCGAGTCTTTTGGACTTGAATGTAGGTCTCAAACGTACCACCACCAAATTAGCTGGAAACTGCCTCTTTTAATCATGTTTTGGTTATTTTCCTACAATTTAGCACCATTAACCAAATATAATTAGAATCAATTAATTAAAAGAATATTTGGCTAAAATCAAGAGGAAAATAATTATAAATTTAACAACAAATTATGACATATCAATTTCCCCCATACCTAAACCATGCTTATTCTCAAGCATGAGAACAACAAATCAAGCAATCAAATTCAAACAATGGCTATTGCTCAAATTTTCTATTGCCAAGATACAATTAAAACATATGTCAAGTATTAGTGGCAATTTTCAAGAAATATCTCTTCAGTTAACTTTCAAGATCAAGGACTCTTTCAATTTATAACTAACTAATCTAAGAATATAAAATATTCAACTAACATTAAAATGGTTCGATTATTAAGCAAAATCTCAACATTAAAATTCATGAATCAGCGGACTAACAATTCATTCAAACACTTCCACATTTTTCACTATTAATACATTTTTTTTCTAAAATATCCCCACACTTGATTGATTTTTTTTTTTTTAGGGGGAATGCTTAGTTTTTAGCCATTTAAGCGTTTTGACTCGAATTCCGATATTGGCCAAATGAAGGAACCCGGTTACTCAGCTCTCATCGCTTAAAAACCACATACTCATAGCTGAAAATCAACACTTATGGTAAAGACCTTCGGTTACTAGGCAACGATACTAGTGGAGTATAGCCGAATACTATTCATAAATAAGCACCAAATTAAAATTAAAAATCACATAAACCCACTTCATTTCTTAAATATGGAGAACTAAGATTAATAATTGAACCAATTTGCATAAAAAATATTAGACAAATATTTATCATACTTAGCAAAGTTAACCACAAAGTGCAAAAGTTACAAAATCTCAAATATTCACCAAAAAGATACTAGTAGATTTAACCATATTATACTTAACACCTTAGAGTGTAAAATCATAGCAATAGAAAAATTTGAGACATCTAACTAACGTTAATCAGGAACAAACACAAGAATGCATAAACATAGGCAAAAATTGGATAAAATTTGACAAAGTCAAACAAAAAATTCCAACAAAAATGCCTACGCTTGCACTTTTCCAATATATTATCAATATACTACTCCCCGACACCTAAATCTTACATTATCCCCAATATAAAAGATAAAGAATAGAATACAAAATAAAAGGGACAACGAAACTTCCCTAATAACTGTAGGGGCCGTGTACAGTTACGAGTGAGGGGTAAATGATTGTGGAGCTCGACGTAAGTTGATGGTTAGCAGCGGTGGAGTTCGGATGGAAGAAAGAAAGAAGAAAGAAAAAAAAGAGAGCAAGAAAATGGAAAAGAAAAGGAAAAGGAAGAGAAAAGAAAAAAAAAATTTAGAACCACTGCGTTAGACGTGAGCATGCCTAACTGCCCTTGAGTCTTCTGACTAACCCATGAAAATTAAGATCCTTAAGCGTGACCATCTGGCGTGGGCATGCCTAACTACCCTCCAGGTGGTCATGTCTAATGATAGGGTATTAATTGTTAGTAATTTTATCGTTAATTCTCCTCTTTATCCTTGCCAAATATTGTTTTAATTGTCAATATATATTTATATTTGGTATTTGGATATAATTTCAGAAAGTGGAGCAGAAAAGTGCTTAAAAAGGGACCTTCTTGAGAAGATTTCTCCGCACGTGAAAGCTTCTAAAAGCTTTCCACAATCAGCCCAAATTGTGCAAACCAACGGAATTGCTGATGAAGAATTGAATTGATATGATGAAATTCACTAGCAATAAGAAATCAAAGCGGGGACCACGTAGAAAGTTGAGGAATTGCTTTAGACATTTGGTTCCTCTTTTGGGAGATGCAATTGATTAGCTATGGCTGGCATTTGATCAGGAGATTACTTTTCCAATTGCTCCTACGACACTAACTAGTGCTCCAATAAAATAAGAGGATACTACTACTAGAAAAGGGGGCTGGTTGATAGATAGCGGGAGCTTCTGGCATCAGACCAGTTTTCTCTCTACGAAGGAGTAGATAGGAGCTTCGATTTTTCTTTCTCTTGTTATGTGGTGTGAAGATTTCTTCAGTTGGTTTGTTTTGTATTTTTCTTCCGTCTCTTCCTTTAGACTAGTTTCTTTCATGAAACTAGTTCTATTTCATTAGACTATGGAGAATCAATTTTCATTTTAAATTACTAGAAAGAGTTATTTATGTTTTTGAATTCAATTAAATTGTGTGAGAATTTTATCGTGAGGCGTGGCTAATCTTCTCATCTAGTCAAGAATCAACGCGACGATGCAGTCCCAAATATCTGTGAGATTTAATTAATTTTACGTGTTCCTTAATTTGTTAATATTTGCATGTTTTCTATTTTAATTTTCATGGAATTATTTTGTTAATTGGATATCAAGGGTCCGATGTGCAATTTGACTTATTAATCTCTTGTCAAATTAATCAATTAAATTCGTAATTATTTAATTGGTTAATATAAGTGGCAACTAGTATTTTCACATACTAGGGGAACATGCAATCTGATTTAAATAACCCTCGTAGTGTGTTATTAATTTGGGTTAGGCTTTTTTAGTTTTTAAAGCAATTAGGAAATTAATTCCTATGGTCGTACTTAGGAGTATTTCCTGGTTAGGGGTAATCAACGGTCGTACCTTGGTTATCAATAAATTAAGGAAAAGTTGGTCGTTAGAAATTTTCGGCGACTATAACTAGCCTATTAATTAAATTAAGTGAACCCCTGTGCATCAATGATTGGATGAATGGACTGTGTCTACGTAGTTGTATCCTTGACTAGAATTTATTTATCATTTATTTGATTGCTATTTACAATTGTATTAATTATTTATTTATTTTTGGTTAAATTATTTAATTATTTTTAGTTAAATTGTTTAATTTTTTATTTTAATTTCATTTTGATAAAATCCCCGTTGTCTCGAATTTAAAAAGAATCGAATTTTTTCCAATCCCTGTGGATTCGACCCTGCTTACAGTAATACATAGAAAATTTATTTTTCTTAAGCAGGTATTTATTATTGTACAGGCTCGACACCTGTCATCTAACTACCCTCAAGTCTTCTGATCAACCCATGGAAATTAAGATCCTTAAACGTGACCACCTGGTTTGGGCACGCCTAACTACCAGAGAGTCTTCTGACCAATATTCAGAAATTGAGTTCCTTAAGTGTGACCACCTGGCGTGGGCATGCCTAACTTATCGAAAGTCTTCTGCCCGTGGACGAGAATTGCCTTCCTTAAGCGTGATCACTTGGCGTGGGCACGTCTAACTACCAGCTTCCTACCTCAAAAGCAACAAATCACTAAATGCAACTAACACTTAACAAAAACTCCAGAAACATAAGAGAACCAAAATAGAGAGCCTTGGGTTGCCTCCCAAGCAGCGCCTTTTTTTAATATCTTTGGCTAGACATTGCCATATTTATTCACGGAGGATAAAAGCATGCAGCTCATTTCAGTGCTTCATCTTCTATGTATCCCTGATAACCCTCGTAAATAGAGTAATTTTTGAGCACACGAGGTATGGTCTTCCATGGATTAGTAGATGGCGCCAAACAAACAAGTAACGACCTTCTTTCCTCACTCCTCCATCACGAGCACTTATTGATTCGAGATATTTTGTCATCGTGACTCTTAACTTATTCCTGTCATGAAATTCAAAATCTTCTGGTATAATAAAATCAATTTCACTAACAGAAATTAAAGAATAAGAGTTAGGAAAATATTGATTAAGGAATGGAGGAGATGTCACCGCATTTGGAGATTGGTCACTAGATTTATTCACTTGAACAATTTGATATTGGGGTTCCATTTCTTGTACTTTAATTCCCTTTACAACTGCATCTTTAGATTCTTCTTCTTGAGACTCTTGCAGTTCCATGTCATTTATCAGGATAATTGTACTCTCATCTTCTTTAAGGTCAATGTTGGTCTGTGAGGGTAATTCTTCATAAATTGAAAAAAATCAATTTACTCATTGTAGATGCCAATTCACGCGTTCCATCTTCCATCTCTTTAATCATCCTTTGTGTCTCCTGTTGAAATTGATATGTGTTAGTAGCTATTAATTCAACCATTTCTTCAAGAGACATACCTGACATGGATGATAGTTGTTGAGACTCTTGCTGTTAAAAACTTATTGGTCTTTGTTCATAATCAAGATTGAAATTATCCCACCATCCTTGATTATACCCGTTTGAATAAGAGTTATATTACGTTTAAGATTGGAGTGAAAAACCTCCAAACTTATTCATATAGGCATTTAGGTAATCTTGATATTCAAAGCACATACCAGTTGAATGATCCGTGGCATAACATATTCCATAGGTTGCAGCAGCCATTTTTTCTGTAAGAAAACTGAGTGAATTTGAATATTGATCAGCAGAAAAAGCACAAGCCTCATTTCCTTTCATAGGAATAAAATCCAATCCATCACCAAAACACGGATTGTTAGTGGTCATTAAAAAAAATAATAAAAAATAAAAACAAGATGAACTCAAAAGAAACAAATTAATCAGGCACCAGTCCCCTGCAACAGCGCCAAAAATTGATAGGTGTCGAATCTGTGCAATAATAATAATAAAACCTAACTACCACCAAAAGCAGTCAATAATCAATTCTAAGTACTGGAGCAGGGACTCTAGGTATGCAATGCGTTACTTGATTCACCTTATTCCGAAAAGTTTGCTTAATTCGATATATCAGAATTAATTATCTGACTAAATTTACTAACTAGTAGACAGTGGCAAGCAGGGTTGTCTTCTCAGGGATTGGGGAGAAATTTGTTTCCTTTTGAGTCAAGATAAATGAAGGGTTTTAGGATTAAATGCTAATGAACTAAATATTGCGCACTATTCAATCATACACAAAAGTTATAACAATTAAAAGTAGAAAACATATAAATACCAATAAATGAAAGAAACAGTTAAAATAATTTAGATCTCACAGTAATTGCCGAACCAAATCTTCAATTGTGCCCTTGACTAGAATACGGAGATTTAGCTACACATTCTCAAGGGAAATCCGCAGGACTCCCTTGATAACCACTGGTTCCTTCTCAAAAAACTAACAAAAGTAGACAAAGAAAAGAGACAATTTACGGCCGTCCTCTCAATTCCTATTTTGCAGCTTCTCAAGGAAAACAAAACTCCTCCCGAATTATTGCTGGCCGAACTTTTAATCACGCGGGATCCGGCTTGGTCTTCCTATTTTCTCGTTTTCTAAGGGAAACAAACTCCCAATTGAAAAAGGAAACATTCTAAAAAAATAATACTTAATTGTTTCCTAATTCAACTTTACAACTAACAAAGATAATTAAAGTCTTCCAAATTCACCAAAGATGTCCATATTTGACTAGAACTAGGAAATCTCCATGCGTGACAAATTTCCGAGTCTTTTGGACTTGAATATAGGCCCCGAACGTACCACCACCAAATTAGCTGGAAACTGCCCCTTTTAATCATGTTTTGCTTATTTTCCTACAATTTAGCACTATAAACCACATATAATTAGAATCAATCAATTAAAATAATATTTGGCTAAAATCAAGGAAAAAATAATTATAAATTTAGCAACAAATTATGACCTATCATTGTCTCTTTCGAAATTCAAAGTAACAAGGGGGTGTTTTTGTATAAAATATGACAATTAAAGCAGTTCAAATAAAATCAAATAGTTAACTAAAACTTAAATGACAATTTATTGAAATCAGATTAGTGACACTAAAGATCTAGCCAAGAAATATCTTCAGCAATGGTTCATCGATGCAAAGGCAATTCCAATTATTTACTAATAAATAGGTTATAACTGCCAAACAAGCGATGACAGTCAATCCCGACTTAATGTGTCGGTGATTAAGGTACGTCCATTAATCACTACTCTAACCGAGAACTAATCCCAGGTACGCCCGTAAGATTTAATTCCCTAATTGCCTTACGTATTAGAGGAGACCTATTCTAATCAAATAACGCACTACCAGGGTTATTTTAGATTAGCTCGCATATTCCCCTGACACAAATCTAATCATGCCAGTTGTCACTATTTCAGAGCAATTAAACAATTACAGATTTAATACTCCGATTGGCAATAGGTTACTAAATCAATTCACTATCCGGATCCAAGATAATCAATTAATTAAACAGCCATAAGCACTGCAATCAGAGAATATGCAAATACCAATAAATAAGAGAAATAGATAAAATTAATTCGATCTCACAATTTTTAGACGAAACAAAGCCTCCGTAATTCCTTGATTAGAAAAAGAGATTTAGTTCATCCTGAGAGAAACCCACGTGAAAATTCAGAAGTAATTGTCGAAGACATTCCTCCAAAAGTCAATGAAGTAAATCGATTTAATCAAGAATAAGCAAAGAGTTTGCTAAATCCAAGAATGCCCAATTGTTTCCCTACTTCCCTCTAACATACGAGGGAGCAAAGCTACCTAAAGACGAAAAAGAGAAAAAGTCAAGAGAAAAATTACAGTAGTCCAAATTGTCTGCTATCCTTCTCCTATCTAATTCCTACTACTTCTACTATGCGGCTCTCCAGAGGAAAAAGGAAGACTCCCCATCCTTCTCGATCTCCTCTCTCTTCGGAAACTATCAAAAGAAGAAAAGTTCCAATTTTTCAAAAGTGTCCCTGGATGCGGTATTTGCCCATGGGATAAGGAAGCAGAGTTGAAGTATTCTCCCCTTGTTGACTGTTGCTAATACTCTTCTCCTGATAACCGTCAAATTGGCATATTTTTATGATATCTGTAATAAATACAAATTTTCAAAAGTGAGTAAAATCTGACAATTAATCCACATTGGGTAAGGTAATAGAGGAAATTAATTATAAAATAAATGATAAAATTGCAATCTATCATCAAATGTGCATTAATTGGTGGATTCTAACATTATCAAAGGAAGTTGGAACAAAAAGTGATAAAAAGGTACAAATTCCTCACTACATTTGCTATTTGGCGCGGCCGCATCAACTCAGGGTTTAGCATGTCCAGGAAACTCGAGAATGACGCGTGATATCCTACTGACAATTGGAAGTGCAACGTGGGGTCCCAAATATTCCATTAGTTGATTGTTTGGTTTGAATTGACAATAGTAGTTTAGCAAGAATAGAAAACTTAACAATTAGTAGATTTCCTTTCTTGTTGGTTGCAGCTGAATAGTATAGATAGAAGTCAATCGAGACTAGGTGACTTAACTTAGCTTTTGAGAGGTCAGCCGCCACAAGCAAGAGGACAGACTTGCTTTTATCTTGTGTTTTTTCTTATTCCATCGGCCTTCATCATCTCAATTGGGAGAAAATGCATTCAACAATTGAATTTGCAATTTCGCGTGAGATAGTTCCAACGGAGATCAACTAAATCTCTTTTTCTAATCAATGAATAACGGAGGACTTGGTTCAACTTAAATTGTGAGATCAAATTAATTTTACTCTTTCCTATTATTTTTTGGTATTCGTATATTTCCTGTTTTATGTTATGGTTGTTGTATTATTCAATTATTCTGGGCTCAAATTTTAGATTAATTCAATAACCTAAAATCAATTAGAATAATTATATCTGTAATTGTTTAGTTATTCTAAATTAGTGGTAACTGGAATGATTGGGTTTGTATCAGAGAAATATACGGGCTAATTTGAAACAACCCTTATAGTGTGTTGTTTGGTTAGAACAGGGTTTCTCTAATTCATAAGGTAATTGGGAAATTGAACTCTACGGTCATACCTAGAGTTATTTCGCAATTAGGGTAATAGCTAACGGTCATACTTTGGCTGTCGATAATTTAAGGAAAAATTGACCGTTATCGCTTGTTTGGTGGTTATAGTTTGTTTATCAGTTTGTAAGTGGAATTATTCTTGCATCGATGATCAATTAGGAGAACCATTTCCGAAGTTGCTTCTTGGTTAGAGCTTGTTCAATATTATTTGAGTCTTAATAAGTTGCCATTTACTTTTAGCTATTTATTATATTCAAGTAGTTTAGTTTATTTTCATAAAATCCACCGTATCTTGAACTCTAGAAGAAGTTAATTTCTCTCAGTCCCTGTGGATTCGACCCTGCTTACCACTAGATACAAAATTTGTATTTAATTTGAGCAGATATTTATTATTGTACAGATTTGACAACTTGTTATTGTTAAAAAAGTAAGATCTGACCTTTTTGTATATAAAAAATGATTACATGTAGATAACATAGTGATTTCCGGCTAAAAAGTGGTCGAAAATTTAGATTCGGACCAAATTTTGCTAACGTAAATTTGTAAGGGACGTAAAATTAACAATTTGAAAGTAAAGGATGAAAAAATTCATTTAGTAAAATATGAACCAAGTTTTTACCAATTTTCCCATAAGAAAAATTGGATGAGATAAGGAATTGTGCATCTTACTGTTTTTTGGCCCAGAATAAGAAGCATTCTCCTCTATGTTTGTCAAATTACGTTGACCGACAAAAATTGGCATTATTGACCCATCAAGCTCAAATCGCCATCCCCATACAGATTTAATGCTTGAATATTGCAGATTTATATCTCAGCTGATATATTTACCAAAATTTTCATAATGTGCAGATAACTACGATTTAAGGAACCCCCCGGGGGGCCCGGGCGGGCTTAAAGAAGCATCCCCCTCAGGTTGTTTACATTTCCCTGAGGGCAAAAGTCTCTTATGTAAGATTCTGAATTCTTGAAATTATTTTCGTAGTCACCCCCAAGTAGAGGAATTTACATACATAAAGGGGGTCTTATGATTATTATATATGTAACCCGACTACCAATAAATCCATCAAGTTGTCTTTTTTTTTTTTGGTCGATACAGGGGTGTCCGGGTCAATTCTTACAGGGCCCGACTAATCCCCTGTGGCCCGGACCCGGCGCCCCAACCCGACTTGAACACGATAAATGCGCGGAGGAATCCAGTGGAGCGGAAACTCGAACTTGAGACCTTAAGGATCACCTGTGAGAGGCGCTACCGCTGGACCATTCACGCGGGGGCTATCAAGTTGTCTAATCTTGAGAGCCCTTTGGGGTCAAGAATAGTATTTTAATTAGTAATAACTGCATCAATTAGAAACATCTATAAAATATATGATCAATCTGAGCAGTGGCAAATAATTGGAAAAGATAAAAGGAAAGAGATGAAAAAGAAACAAAATGAAAAAAAAAAATCGACCAAAACAACAAAATATTACTACTAGAACCATAGAATTGCTAATTTAAAGCATTTGTCTTTCAAGTTTCAACCAACGAAAGGGTTGACCCAAATTGACTTCAAAATATTTTCTACCATAGATAGAGAAACTTCAAAAGTTACATTAACATTTGACCAAAAAAACTGATGATAAAATCCCATCACTTAGGTTCTAGCCTAATCTACAAAATATCAAGTACAACATCTATCAAGCCAGATATGCCATCAGCACCTCCTTCATTATCACCATTAACCTCCTCAGCGCTGGGACCATCACTCTCCTTGGAACCCCAGAACCTCCTTCCTTATCACCATTGCCATCGCCAGAATTTGAAGATTTTTCAATTGTTGCCTTCCCAACAACTTTCACACCCTTCTTTCCATTAGGGTCGACCATACCAAGTTTTGCCTCCAACTCATGCAAGGCTTCTTCAATAAGCTCTAAGAGCCCGATTGTCCTAATCAAAATCCTCACATTGTCATCTTCAGTAGTCCCACAGAAAGAGCCCAAAAAATCTCTCTTTGTTTCTTCTATCCCCACTGCTTTGGTCATATTGTAAACTGCGCATCCCTTGGACACCTGGTCCAAGAGATGGAAAATAACTCCAATGCAGGATCCAACAAGGAATCCAATTTATCAGATCTTTCCAACTTTGCCAAATCTTTCAGATATTTCTCTCCTCCTAGTTTCAAGTCCGCCTTGAATAGTCTTTTCTGTTCCCAACTAAACCTAATTCTAGCCTCATTATCAGGCGGATCATCATTGCAAACCAACTTCACCTCCAAAGGTCTGATTTTATTGATCAAACTTTGATTTGTTGCCATCTTCACACATGCTGCCTGAACAGCTTTAACACCCATCCCTTTAGTTACCTTAGGACCGAACCTTTTGGCAGCCTTAAATCCGGATTTCCCTGGGTTCCATGGCATGTTCTGAAACCAATATACTTCAAGCATAATACCAAACTAGATATAAACTAATCGTATAGGCATGCAGCATAAATAAGCAAATAAACCCAAAAAAAAGCCTTAAATTATGATCAAATACCAGGAACACCCACAATTGCAACTCAAAATCAGAAGTGAATTTGAAATGTTAAGAGGGAAAAGGGGAGCAAAAGACCCCATTTAAAGTTAACACCATTATTATTAAATAACATAAACTGGATGGGCACTACAAGAAAACTGACTTTTCGCGATGCCAGAATTGTGCTGCAAAAAGTCAAAAAATCGCCGCGAAAACCTTTTTGCGGCACAAATGTGACGGAATTAAATTGTGTCACAAAAGTAGCCGTTACAAAAGAGAACAACACAATTTTTCAATACGTCTCATGTATTTGCATCGCTCTTTGCGATGCCAATTTGAATGTCACCACTCTACTTGCGGCACAAAAAATGCGCCACAAAATGTCCACAATGTCATGCGACAAAAACTCACGTCGCAAAAAGTCACCAATATGAAGGCCAGAAATCAATTTTTTCATGGTACAATAATTATCATGCTCAAATATCCTAAAATCGAATATTATAACAAAATATAGTTCCACAATACAGTAGAATAAAGTATCATACATTGTTTTAGTCAAATTCTACAAACTTTATCATTTAATATTGTTCGCTCCAATTACAAGATGTTTCATATATTCCAAAATGTGCTTGTCTTCAAAAGTACAACACTTCATCATACATCTCTTAAAAACATCTTCATATTTCAAAATCCTGAAATAACACAAAAATATGGTCATAACCATTCCTGAATTCCCTATAGATCTACATTCAATAAAATTCATTTCCAAATTAGGGAGAGACAATATCCAGTACATGATCATCGGTATATAAAGACAATATCCAGTTATATATTTATGCTAAGAGAGTACCGGCACTTATACAAAAAGAAATTCAAAGACGTCCTGAAACAAATTACATTGACCACCTTGCCACAACAAGCTTGAATATGCACATTGGACTCATCAGACTTGATAATGAGAGATACCATGGGAGCTACCCCTCCTAAGTCCTAAGTCAGTTAATGTAGCGAAAATAGAAGGAAATAGAAAGGAAAAGTTAAAAAAGTTTGCCCTTTAAGAACTGCACAATTATAAGTAGCTAACAGGAGCAATCCATGTCTTTATCTAAGTAGATCATTCTTGCACAATTTTAAGCATAGGAAATTATATCGACAGCAAAATAAGTATATTCTTAACGAGTAAAATTGATCTTCTATCACAAGCATAAAAAGGGTATCGATTGATTGGAAGCTAAGCAAGAAAGAAGAATTTGAAAAGAAAAATTGCTTTGGGTTGCTTTACATGTTTCTTGGATATGCATTTTGCTAGTTGTGTTGAACAAGAGTTCAACTACAGTCTAAAAAGGAAACGAAGCATATAAGATAAAAACAATATCATCTTTGCACCTTTGTCACTGACACTGTTGTCGGCGTGATATTGAAGAATAAAGAAGTTAAAATTTCTCTTCTTTAATTGCGATTTATATTTAGGGTTTTGGTGGTTGTTGTGTTTTTTAAAAGGAAACAAAATGTGTTTCCATTTTTGCCCTTGAAATTATGGACATGTGAGAGAGGCATGTGTTTTTTGAATGGTAAAGTGAGCAAAAACGAGCTTTGAGAGCAATTGGGTAGACTTTTATATATCTTACAGATTATTGTGTCTAATTTTAAATATGAGGGGCTAAAAAGTTTTTTCTATAAATGTGAAGGACCAATTTGGCAAATTTTCCTATTACTTTTAAGCCATTTCGATGACAGTAATTTCTTTTGTAATGTATAATAGTTTTTTTTATGAGGATATAATATTTAAAGTGTCAATGCTTTTAAGTTGCTGTTTGACAAAATTGAAATTTACAAAGGCTTTGACACCGGCTCAAGGTTGTACAACTTGTGCCCTCTCGTTCTATCAATTGCAACTTGTGTGCTTTCTTTTCTATCATTCATGTGTGAGCTTAAGTGTTTCTAAATTTCTAAATTTTCAGTAAGTGTTAGACAAAATTGTGGATTCATTTTGAACGCATTTTAAACGTGTACAATCCTCAATGAAGTTTGAAGACAATAATTCCTCTCATGATATCGATCAACTCTAAATTACTTTGGGTGCGCATTTGTTTCCATTTAGGAGTCAAAGTTGGATGGGAACAGATACTACACTTGATCTTTGCCAAAAGGCTGATAAAGGTATAAATTGGATGGGAGCGACATACTAGAGAATCAGCATCGGTTTTATGATTTATCAAAGCCAATATGGAGCAGAGTTTCTATCAAGAATTGCATTACGTTTGTCTCCATGTCATGGCCTTCCCCTTATTATATTTATAGAGTAGAGTTAACAGTGGATTTAGCAAGTGTAAAAAAGGTGGTAAGTTATCTTGATTAGTCATAAATTCTAGTTATACCTTATAATCAACTAGGAAAATTCTATACTGAGCGAGTGACATTACATTACATTACAACTAAGCGACAATAAAAACAAACAAATTAAAGGATAACCCATCTTCTTGATTTTAGGAATTCTTATGTTTGTGTTTATCGTTTAGTAATGTTATCATTTATAGTCACTTTTTGTAGATGAATTCAATCAACAAGTTCCAAAAAAAAATGAAAATTTTACAGTCTTAGGAACTAAATGTAGTTATTTATTTAACGACAAAGAGTAGGGACATTTGTCAGAAACATCCGTCCCACACAATGTATGACCTAAAATAAGCCAATAATGTTAAATTCAAATTGTATAGAAGAGATAGCGTCACATAATTTGGGCACAACAAATATGTAAGAACCCACACAAACAACGGTACCCAAATATGGGGGAGAGTTGAATTGAGCGGTAAGATGGAAAATGTTGTAAGCTAGAAGTCTTGAGGAATTCATGAATCAAGGAACTATCCTTTCGGTCATTTGGACATTTGCATAGGGAAGAAGTGAGAAAGGCAAAAGAAGACTACACTGAACAGCCGTACCAGCACATGCAGGTTGCAAGTCCTCTCGCTTAAAAAAAAAAAAAGAAAAACAAAACCTGCACCTCTAAAAGTATTGAAGGAGATTCTGTTTGCTGTGAATTATATAATGTATTGAAGGAGATAACCTACAATGTGCTACATCACAACATCACCCCGTTTGGCAAGTGAGTGTTTTGGGTGTTTGTCTAAAATTTTAGTGTAGTTCACTGTAAAAGTTTTTAAAAAAATTTTTGATGTGTGTTTTTTTTTTTGAATATTTTGAAGTGTATAGTTTAAAAACTTTGAAAAGTTTTTTAAAGTTATTGTAGTTAAAGTTTTTAAAAAACTTGTAACAGACAAACTTGGCAAAAAACTTGGCTCCGTTTGGATTAGCTGTTTTTGGGGGGTGTTTTTGAAATATTTTATTGTAGCAGTGTATATGAAAAATTTCTGCTATAAAATTTTTTTTGAAATATTTGATATACTAATATGGATAGGATATTTTTTGAGTTATTATATATTACTGTAACATTGTATTTGAAAAACTTATTTTTTTGAAAAAAATAACCAATCCAAATGCTTATCTGTCAAACAAGGCCGTAGTATCTCATGGACTTTTTCTTTTTCTGTTATTTCTACAGCATGGTAAACCACATAGTAAAATGACCCATCATTCAAGAACAGGAGCACGGACCACAATGCCCCTCTCCCTAGCCGAGTTTTGGTTTGGTTATTTCAGGTAATTAAAGAATTAAAAGCCACTGGCCATTTGGTCCGGTGGTCATCACTCTATTGAGTGATGCTGGAGGTCAGGGGTTCAACCCCTACCTCCCACAAACTTGCCACCTTACGTGGCCGGTCTTCTGCCCCCACGGAATAACTTGAACGGTCCGCTCCTCCTCCTTAGGGTATGGCGACCTTTCTGATTTATCCAGGATTCGAGTCTCGTTGTTAATGTGCTCGGTGTGGAGTAGGGCCTCCTCTCCCGGGCCGCAGGGGATTAGTCGGGTCCCGTAAGGATTGACCCGTACACCCCTGTGTTGACAAAAAAAAAAAATGTAATTAAAGAATTAAAAAGACAAACTACTAATTTGGCAGCCTCTAAATTTTGATTCCCCGCCTCCATATTTCTTCTCCGTCCTCCTCTGCAGGTAACTGACCAACGGGTACCTGAATTTAGATACCAATTCTTTTACATCTAATTCTTCTTGCTCTTTTTTTTCTTTTTCTCTTACTGTGGTAGAAATCAAGAGCAATGACCCAAAAAGAAAAAAAAAAAAGCTATCGAATAATTGCGATAGCTGATTTTTCCCTTAAGATACTCGACTCGTTCTCAGTTCATTTAGACTTGTTCGTTCGTTAACAGTTCATTCGAAATTTTATATGAGTCAAGTTCAAACAAATATTTTGGCTCGATAAGTTATCAAACGACAGGAACTCTTTCACGAATTTAAATGATTGTTACGAATATGGGCCTAATTGTCATTTCACAAAATTTATAGTGCATATTGTACTCCAAATTCCTAATTCCAGGCTTAATCATTCGCAGACATGGGCCTAATTGTTTGCGAATGGTTCGTTTATGGTAAACAAGTTGAGCTCGAATTCGAATTTATACTAGAATTTTGCTTAACAAGCCCACTACGAACATATATTTAGAGCTCGGACAGTATCGAATGAACACAACTTGTTTGAGTAGATTAATGAACATGGCTCAATAGGGATGGCAAACGGGTCGGGTTCGGGTTGACGGGTCGGGTTGAGGCCGAAAAATTTCGGGTTAGCAGGTTCTTTGTTATACTTAGGCCTCAACCCGACCCGTCAACCGAAAATTTTCGGGTTGAGACCTGACACGAACCCGAAAATTTCGGGTTGGCGGGTCGACCCGAAATGACCCGAAACTTAATTTTAATTTATTAATTTATCACTGTAATTTCTAATAAAATTAATTTTTTACAAAATTAATTACATCATCAAGTAATAAAAATTTAAATAAATAATTTCAAACCAAATCTAAAATAAATTAAACACCATAAAAGTGTTTTATCCCAAACCAAATATAAAATAAATTAAAACAATATAAAAGTAAAAAATAACATAATATATTATTTGTCCAAATATAATAATTTTAACTTCACACAAGTTAAATAAATTCATTTAGGATTAAGTAATTAATGCCTTTGGAAAAAAGAATGATTTAGTTTAGTTAGATAAAATAATTTTTATGTTTATTAAATTAGTTTTAATTCGTAAACGGGTCACATCAGGTTACCACGGGTTGACCCGAAATTGACTTGTTTTCTTTTCGGGTTCATCGGGTTCGACCTGATTCTGACCCGAACTTCTAAAACCTCAATCCAAACCCATTAATTTCGTGTTAGATTCGTGTCGTGTTTTCGGGTCGTGTCAGGAATTGCCACCCCTATGGCTCAACATATAAAATACTCGTTCGACTCGATTTGTTTACAATTCTAAAAGTAAGGGAGATAAGTGATATTTTTAAACATTTAGAGGAACTAAGTGATATTAAGATAAACCCCGGGGGAGGTTTCTGATATTATTTCAAATTAGAAATACAAACTATTAATTTCACTTGCTCCTCTAAATTCTCATTACTCTCCTCCATATCTCTCTGCCCTTCTCTGCAGGTAACTGACCAACGGGTGCCTGAATCCAGATACCAGTTCTTTTACACTAATTCTTCTTCCTTTTTTTTTTTTTCCTTTCTTTGCCGTGGTAGAAATCAAGAACAATGAGCCACAAATATAAGCTATTCGAATAATTGCGATAGCTGATTTTTTCCTGTTTTTTTTTGTTGGGTATGCAGGCATGGAAGAGCAATTTATACTTCGGCTTCCACCTTCGGTAGCTGAACGGATAGACCGGCTCTTGAGCGAAAACGCATCTTCGTCTTCTGATGACAAGTCCTTGGATTTAACCTTTTCCGGTGAGCGACTTTTTTTTTACCATCTCTATTCTTAAATTTGTGTTCATCAATTGAGAGTTTATATAAGAAGCGTCAAGAAAGGATTTTGATTAGGAATAAGTGCAATTTAATTATTTGGTTTGACTAGTTTGTATAGAACCTCTACTGAACATTGTTATGCTTCTTCTTTGTTCGGATTAAGGCATGTCAATCATGGTTTTGGAGCTTTTATAGTTTCTGCTCGCTGCTGATGTTGCTTCTGCTGGTGCAGCTGAGCTGCTTGTTCCTTCGTTTTTGTAGTGTTTATACTTTATTTCGATCTATTGTTCCCTGATGTTCACCAATGTCAGTGTTGGCACTGTTTAATTTACTCACACCTGCATGTATATTTCATTTGGTTTTTTTCATGTTTTTGAATCTCACAGCGTGGTTGATTGGTTCGCTGAACAATGATTTGAGTAGTCTTTTTAATCTAAAAGATGGTCACTTATTTGCCACTTGTATCTTCAAAAGGGATTGTTTATCTACCTCAAACTTGGTTTAGTCGTCCTTTATACAATGTGTATAATGATTCTTTCCTATTGGCTTCCAGCTTATGGTTGTATAATCCCATTTAGTTGCTTGAGCTTTTGGTGATTTCTTTTTTTTTTCATCAGTGTCCTTGAGCATCCTAGTAGATAAGGTTACAGAAAATCAGAGAATGGCAGATGCAATGTATGTTAGGATATTTTTGGACCTTCTTTTAATTGCTGCTGTTCCTATTGGTCTCAAGTTATAAGTCTTTGGAAAAAATTTGCTAGTTAGGAGATTAAGGAACTTGTTCTGTACATTCATCCGGCCACCAATTGCTTCTGACTCTTGGCTCTGTTCTCTGTTATATCGCTTTCTCTTCAGAAATTGAGGCTCAACTAGGCTTCTTTTTCTTCTATCCCTAGCCTCACTGATTCTCTTGAACGATGCATGATATCTTTTCCGTTTTGCTCTTTCTCTCTCTCTCTCTCTCTCTACACACACAGAGACGTATATGGTCCACACTAAATTATTTAACTAGTAACCTGATCTGGAGCGGTGGTTGTTCTTCTAGGATCTTGTTCTTATATTGAAGTGTGCCCTTGACCATTTTTTCTAAACCTTTTTGGAAAGTGGGAAGCAGGAAAGCGAATACACATGATGTGCAACTTAAACTGCCATAAACAGTCTCAGTTCAACTGAAATAGGATTCATGTCTTTTCAGTGAAGATCTCATCTGTGTTAGAGATGTTAAAATGAGAATCTGGTTACAAATATGCAAATCTTTAACCCCCAACCAGTTTTTACGGGACAATGTTGGGAGGATGGAATAGTAATGTAATCAGATTACCAATATGAGGTTCATTTGGTAAAGGAGTATGAGCCAAGGAATGGGTATATATTTAAATGATGCATATTGTTGGTGCTTGGAAGGATTTTATCTGAATTGGTATGTTGCTTTCATTTCCTGGACATATGTAAATGGGGCAATTTCGAAATTTATCCCATACTTGATGTCGAAAGACTAATTTTACAAAGAAAATACATGGATAAAATACAAAAGGCAGTCAGAAAAACAGCATTTTCCAATTTCCATCATCCTTGTGGCTGTGAGACAAATCCTTTTCCATCTGTACTCCTCACTTTATGCCCACAGCCCCTGTAATCTCTATCTCTCCCTCCCCCTCTTCTGCTAGCTCTAGCTCTTTGTTTTTTGCTTGTCATAGCTCTTCACTAGTTGTGACATTGCTGTAGTGACCATTGATATTTTGCTTGAAAAGATGCAACAGTTCAGTAGATTCTCAATTTATGTAACGGAAGAAGCATTTTGATATCTACAAATAAATTTGTTATTTTGGATGTCGGTGGATCTAACATGGGTTGTGATTCAATCTTGGGACTTGGATTATTTTGTTTGTAGTTTTTTGTAGTCTTTTGGAAATTGAATGGATGTAGGAGGTCTAGGGAGCTGAGTGGTGTTTATTTTTTGTGTAGTATGGAGGTTGAAGAGGCGTGGTTCATCCTTGGCATTATTGTTAGTCTCTTTTATATGATTTTCAATGACTTCTCTTTGATTGTTTTTCACAAAAAGGAGTTGAATTGTGTAAAATTGGCCTCTTCAGATAGCTGTGGTGGTTGCTGGTGGTAGTCTCGCACTACTTGTGGGGAGTAGGGGAAGGCAGACTGGTCATTGCTACTGGGAAAGGGGAGAAGGAAGAAAAATGGTAAAAGAATTAAGAAATAGGAGTCATAAAGGAAACTTTTCAGGGGGGGAAAAAGACTTCAAACCAATTCCTAAATTTTCAATCAAATGCTTTGTTGGCTTTGATAACACCAATGCTGATTCTCTAGCATATCACTCCCATCCAATTTTGACTCCCAAATGGAAACAAATCAGCCCCTAAGGTTAATTCAGAGTTGATTGATATCATGAGATGAATCATTGTCTTTCAACTTCACTGAGGGTTATACACGTTTAAAATGCGTTCAAGTGAATCCACAACTTTGTCTAATCATGAACAATGAGGTTGAAACATTATTTATATGTCAGTCCAAGTAATCACACAAATTCAAGATTCTGAATGTAACAGATGAAATTGCATCTGAATGAACACTTTCTGTCGACTGTCCCAGCATGAAAAATTAGAATTGGACCACTTTAGACTTGGTGGACTAAAGTTAACGAATTTCTGTGAAATTTCATGAGTTACTATGGTTGTACATGTTATTGTTTGTTACACTGCCAGCATTTAAAAGTCCTCCTGAATCCGTAGTTGGTTGACATGAATTTTATTTTCTTCATCATTCTACTTCTTGAGGGCTTGATTGATATTTTGTAGAGGATGGGAGAAGTGGCACATTTTCAATAGGAAACGATCACTTCCCTGCATTTCTTTTGGATTTACCTGGCATTGTGGAGTCATACAAAACCTATGATGATAGCGTGCTGATTAAAAGTGCAGATATTGGTCAAGTATGCTGTCAGCTTGCCAATTATTGCTTTGTAACATACATGGCATCTGAAGAGTTCCTAGTTCAATTTTGTAAAATTTGTGATGTCTTGCAGATGATTATGGTGAAGGAGGAAGGTGACAGTGTTCCAGATGAGGTGGAGTACAGACATGGCCTTACCCCTCCGATGAGGGATGCTCGAAGGCGAAGGTTCCGCAGAGAACCAGATCTAAATGTATGTGGCCTTGTGAACTGTCTCTTCTTCCAGTATCCTCTCTCTCTCTCTCTCTGTTACACACACAAAAAAATGCGCAAAACTAAGACATAGACACAAACAATGATACATTATGGCTGCAGTGGGTGTAAGAAAGGGACAGAAGTAGATGAGACTATCGCATGAATTTTCCATCAGATGCCATCACCTTACCTTTCAAATTTCTCCAAGAGTAAGCAATAACAGTTGATTAAAGCCTACAATGGGAAAAAACAATTTGTGAGATAGTGCCACGTAATGGCTTTTCCCATGCCCCTAGGTAGTGTTGTTCATAGGCATGAAGTGTCTATTACATATTTTGTAACTGTAGACATGTCTGCATGGGTAGGTATACAAGTTAAACATTGTGTGCTAATATTAAATTGGTATTTATTTGAGTGAGTTATGAGACGTGTGCCATTTTGCAGCCTGAGCTGGTCCGGCGTGCTGAGAAAGATTTGCAGAATATTATGGCTGGTGGAACAGCTGAGAATATTGATATCCTTCCAGTTATTCTGGCTTTCAGAACTTGAAGTAGTCAGCTTTTATGGATTTATTGAGACTTTAGCTACGTATTAAATTTTCTTTAGTTCATACTGGCACAGATGATCGTGTTGTTGTACTTGCATATTAGAATCTTAACTTGTCAAGATGACTTTTCATTCTTCTGGCTGTTGGTCCAATCTCATACTTTGTTTTGTTCGTTTCACTGTTAGATGTAGCAGGGAGGTCATGCGCATCAATTGAAGAAGGAATTCAGAATTCCACCTTCTTTTGATATTTACAGTTGTGACTTGAGATGATTGTGGAATTTTAATGGATACTGTGAAGCTGTGCATTCCTAAGATAGATTTTCTTCATAGTGTATAATTTTATTGTTGTTATTCCTTGACAAACTTACATGTTGAAGCCATTGAGCATGAGGAAGATGGCGAGGAAAATGCTCGTAATGTAAGTAAGAAGGTGGAACCTAAGCCTCCAGAGAAGCCTGACATACCTGAGGCTGGGACAGCTGGTGGAGAGCCAGACAGAAGCGATTCTGATGAGTCTGATTATTCAATATGATGGAGGTCCTTTATTTAAACTTGAGTATCTGGTTCTGCTGGGTGGTTAGACCTACTATTTGCAAATTTAACTTTGTAAGGTCATGGTTCGTCAACAAAACTTTATGTCTAAGGGTTTATAGTTAAAGGAAGTTTAGTAGTTTTATGTGTGTGCCCTGTTTGGATCTTGTTGGTATTGATAGCCTATTTGAGATTCGACATTGCTGTGGTTTTTCAAACATTGGATAGGTTGTATATATCAATACACTAATTAGATCTAATGAGCGGGCAATCTTTGTAGTAATTGATAGTTTGGTTTCTGGGAGTGCACAATATACAGATTAGGGACTCCAAACTTCAGACCCCATAGTGTATATGCATGCACCATTCATAAATTCATTTCAAACTATCTTACCAGAGTTCTAGATGTATTTATTGAAAGGTAATCTACAATCTGAGATTAGTGGAAGAGAAGCGAGTTGATATATATGATTGTGGTTTGAACAAAATACTTCCACCAAAGGTCACAGTACTAAACTTTGTTCAATCTGGAAATGATCTTAACTAGGGATTTGTTATTGGTTTGTCTGCAGGATTATTATAATAAACTTGCTGTTTAGTGTGAAATATGATTGTGGAGAACATATGAATATGATGATATGATGACTGAGGATCTTAATGTTCGAGTTTATGGATATGCCTCCTCCAGATGTGCCTGTCTTTTGGTCCTTTTTGTGCCATCTTTCTTCCATGAATTCCCAAGAATTAAATCTGTAGTGGCTGGCATGAATTGTTCATCAATAGTAACTGTTACAAACAATTAGTCAGGAAGCGTAAGGATGCTGTAGCCTGTGGGCTGATGTCATCTTTGTCTTTTCTTTATATTGGCTTGTGTGATAATGCCATTTTTATTTCTTTACCTTGGTTTCTCCATCTGCATTTTGGGAATCTACCTAAATATTGGCTTATTTCTAGCTAAGAATTTCGGCTGTAATTGCTTAAGAAATCCTAGAAGATGGTGAATGAAACTTTATGTCACTTCAAACAAGACCTTTTGACTCTCTTAACATCTCTATATTGTAAGAATCATATAAGAGATTTAAGTAGCCTTAGAACAAAGAACTTAGTCCTTTTTTTTCTCTCATTAGGGGAGAAAGTCTTGTAAAGAGGAACTTGGAGAAATACTTCATTGTACAACTCATTTTGGTGAAGAAATAGAACATCTTGGGAGCTTGTTCATCTAAGCTTTTCTCATTTTTCTTTACTTGTGATTCAATATGAGTTCATGCAATGAATCTATGAGCTTTATTGTCTTATTTCTTATTTTGAAATAAATTTTTAGATCTAGGGAGTAGATGAAACTTTTGGTACTATAATATGAGTTGAATGTAATTTATATTTGTTATGTCTTGTATTAACTTGTCTATTTATACATTCTTATTATTTGTTGGTATTAATCATCAATAGCAAGTTTTTAGTTATTGTTGCTCAATGAAAAATAGGTAATAATGATGGAACAAGATAAATGGAACTTAAGGAGTAGGCTCACGAGAGTAGAGGTACACTTAAGTGGATTTTTCTCACCATTTCATGTAGCTGAATGACTAGATTTAGTTCTTTACCATGAGAATAGAAAAGACTAAGCTAGTTTAATCCACTACATCATGAGAATGAGATTTGGCAGTATTGGAAATGAATCTCTAATTAAATAAGAATAGTAATAAGAGGTAAAATTCATTCACTTGTATTTTTGGACCATTAGTAGATTCTACACCCTAGAACTTGGATATTTAGTGAATTTTTTCCAAGAATTTCTCTCTATGAGTTTGTTGGTTAAAAGTTAGTAAGTGATTTGGTTGCTTTTTCTTGCTCTTTATTTGATATTAGTCTAAATAATAAGGTAAGTTAAGAATCTAGTACTTGTATATTAGCTCCTCGTGGGATCGACCCGAATTTATTCTAAACTATTAAGTTGGTCTACATACTTGCAGTAAAATGGGCATATTTTGGAATTAAACTTACACATATATCTAAATCCCGCCAGACACAGAACAATTCTTCATTGGTCTTATCAATTTCAAGACAAAGAAAGTGCTTTACCTCCCCGATCTCTTTCATTTGGAAACGTACAAACACCTATAATGATTAAATCATCAACATATACAAGGGCAATAGCTGACAACCACTGCTAGCTTCATGAACATATTAGAATTTGTAGGTGCTACAGAATATCTACTTTGAAGTAAGAACACAGCTATCTTGCCATACCATACTCTTTGTGTTTACTGTAATCCATACAAACTCTTCTTCAATTTGCACTTGTAACTTGATCGGATTGTGTCTTCAAACGTCTGTGGTTGATCCATATAGATTTTCCGATCTAGTTCTCTATGAAGGAAAGCATTTTTGACATTCACCTACCAAAGCTTCGATGACTTGCTGGTTGCAAGTAATGACGGGACTCGAAATGTGGTCAACTTTGCTACTGGGCTAAATATTTCATCATAATCTAGCCCATATTTCTAAGAAAATCCATGAGCAATGAGGTGTGCCTTGTACCTCTCAACTGAGCGATCTGAATGAGTCTTAACTTGGTAGACCCATTTGCAAGAGATAGGTTTGACATCCCTTTGTTTGAAAAAAGATCCCAAGTCTCATTTTGTCTAAGTGCTTGAATCTCTTTCTCCATGGCTGTCTTCCACTCAGTACTTTGAACTGCCTCCTAGTAAGTAGATGGTTCAACTACTCCATCATCTTTTGTCAAAGCTACATTAGTGTATCTGATATTTGGCTTCTTTTGTCTAGTTGATCTCTGTAGTTGTATAGATGAAGTATCATCACATTCAATCTCCTAGTATTGGCTTCGCCTTTCATCTTTTGGGGTTAGAGCATGTACTCCTATTCACCAAGAACTTTCACTTTTCTCAAGTGAACAAACATTGGTTATGTCGTCAGCTCCCTCTTGATATGCGTCTAGCTTATTGGTTTCAGGTTGATCATTACATCTCTCTTGTAGCTTCTCTTTTAACTCCCGCGAGTCTAGCAATAATGTTGCCTATGGTGACCACTAGGATGATGCCTCATCAAGTACCATATTTTGTGAGACATAACATTTTCCAGTTGTGGAATCATAACACTTCCAGCCTTTCTGTTGATTATCATAGCCCATGAATATACAACGAATGGCCATCTTATTGAACTTGGGTCGTAGATGATCTAGCACAAATGCTATACTCTTAAGTGAGTAATATTAGGTTTAGCATTCCACAGTTTGTCAACTGGAGAAATAAAGCTTAACTTAGGCTGAGGTAGCCTGTTGGTTACATGGACTAACATTTTCATGCACCCAGGCCAAAAATGTAGACATACACTTTTGGCATGTAGCATGCTCCTGTAGATCTCTGTAAGATGTCTATTCTTCCATTTAGCTACTCCATTTTGCTAAAACATACCAGGACAAGTCAGCTGCCACCTAATCTTGGAGTCCTGGAAGAATCTATTGAACTCATCTGATGTTTATTCACCTCTGTTGTCTACGGCGCAGGTACCTTATCCTTTGGCCTATTTCTTTCTTGACCTTCTTCTTGAATTCTTTGAACTTGTTTAAGGCTTATAACTTTTCTTTCATAAAGTCAACCCAAACACATCTAGAATAATCATCAATAAAGGTAATCATGTACCTTATACCACTGATTGGTGGTTCTTTCACTCTACCAAACACATCTAACTGAATTAGCTCCAAAAGCACCTTGGTTCTGAACTTTGACTCCTTGTATGTAAGTTAATGAGCTTTTCCATGTTAGCAACCTACACAAACAATGTCTTCTCGGACACCTAATTGATGAAGTCCTCTAAGCATCGACTTCATCATCATGATCTTCAACTTGTGGTAACTAACATGCCCCAATCTAGCATGCCATAGATCAACTGTCTCGTTCTTTCTCATGTTATCAACATAGGCTTCTTGAGTTGACATCATATACACTGATTCTAATTGTTTCCCTTGCATGGTTGGTGTACCTATAACTTTTAGATGTTGATATACGTTGACATTATCTAGTTCGAGCAATGCGTAGTTATCGAAAGCTGTCAATTGAGAAACTGATAGTAAATTCTTCTTCATTTCAGGTATATGGTACACAAGGTGCAACTCCACATGTTAAGTATTGTATTGAGGTAGTATCACCATATTATCAATGTGAGTAATTGGTAATATGAAATTATCAGCTGTCACTACCAATTGGATGCCTTTGTACTCTGTCAAATTTATTAGCTTTTCTTTGTCTCCAGTCATACGGTTAGAACAACTAGAGTCAATAATCCAATTATCAATATAGATGACAGGTTTAGTACTTATCGCATGTAGCAAAATGTGAGCTCTTGCACTGCAAATGATACCTAGACATCCCAATCTTTATCAGTCTCATTCATTTTTTTTGGAGGATGTAGCAGCATTATCTTCTGCTGGTAGGGATCTACAAAATTTTGTGTGGTGCCCTTTCTTACCGCAATTGTAGCATTCATCGTTTCACCATTTCTAGTTGACTGGAGACCATTGACATCATTTGTTTTGGCCATTTGCTCCTTGACTCTGGCCAACTCCCTCTCAATTGTTGCTCTTCCACTTATTCTGCTACCATGGGCTCCACTTACCATTTGAGTTATTTTATTTATTCGCTGGTCTCCTATTTTCGGCTTGAGATCCTCTCTTTTTGGTAAAGAGAGCTTTTTCTTCTTCTTTGATAGATACTTTAGACATAGAGCTTCCTCATTGGCAAGTAAACCTTTCAACTCATTTAAGGTTGGCTTCTTGACCCAACCATAGGCAGTAATGATAAGACCCCTGTATTCCAGTCTTAAGGCATGGATAGCATTCTCTGCATTTTGGTTTCTGTGATTGCATTTTAGGAATCGAATTTGGATATTTCATCACAAATTGATTTTAATTTGGAGAAATAATGAATTACTGTCATATTTTGTTGAGAAATAGACAATAATTCATTTTCGAGCTTTTGAAACTCCGCGTCATTCTTTGCAGAGAGTGCCCTGAGTGTATCCCATGCCTCTTTTGGAGTCCTAGCATCTTTGATCCGGTGTAATAAATCATCTTCCACAGCCATTGTTAAAGCACACAGATTTGCTAACTTTAACTTTCCACTTTTAAAGTAGCTCTGCCTTCGTTGGTAGTGATGTGTCATCTCCACCAACAACGAGCCACAAATCTTGTCCAAATAGGTAGAACTTCATACGAGTCCTCTAGGAACCATAGTTGTTGGAATTGATATTTAATTAATCAACATTTCCAACTGAGACAGCAACCTCTGTCATAGCTAATTTTTATGACTTACACTTTAATAATTGTGTGATATCAAAAAATTTCACAGTGTTTCACTGTGCTTCTGGAGAATCTCTTCTCATATTGGCCCTGTGCGTGTACCTGCAAAATAAAGATTTTATCAAGAGCCGGTCCATAATAGACTTGCTCTAATACCAAATTGTTGGATTGTGCTGGGTTCTAATAATAAATTAATGGATTAAATCCACTAATAATGGAGGCAAATGAACAATTTTATCATTACTATATAAAAAGTACCATGAATGTTGTTACTCTGGAGTGTGAGTGTAAGTATTCTGATGATCTTAGTTTTGTTATTCCAATTATACCCTTATTAATTAATGATTGGAGTTTAACATTATGCTCTTCTTGATTTATTATGATAATTAAAAATTCATTATATCATATCTATTGATTTAAAAGAAAATAATAGTTGATGATAAGCATTAGAGACTGAGCAGGATTTGATCTTAGTTTTTAATTTTATCCAAAATACCATTCTCCCTAATAATCCTAATAATTAGATTTATTGCATTTTAATAATAGCAATAATAGTAGTTAGGAAATTATTGTAACCTTAATTAAATTTGAATTATGAAGACAATAAACAAACTATAACATTCCAAACCAATGTGTCTTTTTGCATTCTATTTTCAGTTTTTTATTCAATTAAAAATTATTAATTAGTCATAGCTTAAATACATTTTTAAGTCTTCAAAAATATTACTATTGATACCAAAACAAGGCACTCTTACGACAATAGAATCTTTGTCATTTCTGCTTTAAGTTAGATTTTGTCCAAAAAATAAAAAATAAAAGATGACAAACGAAAAAAAAAAGAAAAATCCAATTATCTCTACCAATGAAATTTCAAATTTCAAAAAATGGAATAGTTAGATGGAAAAATTTATGTGTGGTGAATAATCATTTACACTCCATTGTTAATAGAATTAACATAAAAAATAATACAAAGAGTTCAATTTCAAAGAATATTCATCTCTTCTCTTTTTAAAAAACGGTGTATATAACTTCATATTGAAGAATTGCAAATTTAACTGACGTAACATGAAAACTAATACTGGAAAAGCATGCAACTAATATTTATGCAAACAATCATTTTTATTTTATTTTATTTTATTTTTTACCCTCCTATCTCTCCCAACACCCTTTTCATCCTCAACTATCACGCACGACATTCGAATTCTGAACTAGAAAGAATTCTAAGACACCTACCTTAACCACTAAGCCAACCCTAGTGATTGACAAACAATTAACTTTTGTTTAGCGTGCAAATTCAGATCATCCAACTTTAAAAGAAAAATAAAAAAAATTATTCATATATCTAATTAAAGATCATACAATTTTAGTGGTATTATCATAATCTGTGTGTCATGGAGAAAACAAACGAAGTAATTAGAAGTATCTATATTATACATACCATTCAAAATATTGATACTTTTGTCAAATCATTTCATATTTGGTCAAATCTTTATTTTTTAAATGTTAATTTTTCATCATCTTTCAGTCTTTAAAGCCATTATTTTAAATTGAAAGAGATTGAATATATCTTCATTTGTTAAAAATTCTCTAGAGATTTTATATGAATTTGTAGATATAACATGTTGTTAACTTTTTTTTTTTGTTTTTAAAATAATGGTTTTAAGGATAATTAATTAAAGAAGATAAAAAATTAAATAAAAAATAAACTATGCAAATATTAAATTTGTTAAAATAACTTTCATGAATAAATTTTAATGCATAAGAAACATATATTTTATGATATTATAATCACGTGCAAAGCACGTGACCTATTACTAGTTACATCCAAAGTGTATACAATAACAAAACTTACAAAATAAACTTGCACTAGACACTACTAATTAAATTAAGTCTCACTCTTGAAAATATTTGCTCTAATTTTATTAGAGCCTTATTCTAGAGATATCTGCTCAAACACTCACTAAACTACATTCTAAACACTAAAACACTCTAAGAGTTTCAACTCTAATTGAGCTCTTCTTATTTTTGTCTGAGAATGAGATGCCAAAAATGGCAAATGAGCTCCCGATTTATACTAGTGAATAGCCAACAAGCAGCTGCAATTTTCTTCTTCACATTTGATGTCCAATTGCCAGAACAAGGTGGTGGAAGTTTACATTATTGCTAGTTTGAAGACGACGGAAATGCTATAATCTTCTGGCCCTTGAAAGACTTCCCATATCCTTGGCCTTCTGGCGGAGAACAATTTTCTGTATTTTTCCTGTCGAAGTTTTTGGCAATTCCTCAAAAACAACAGTTCGTGGAGCCATGTAATGTGACAAACGATCACGGCAATACTTGATAATTTCGTCTGCACTTGCATTACAACCATCCTTCAAATGGACAAATGCACAAGGTGTTTCACCCCAATAATCATCTGGTCTTCCAACAACTGCAGCTTCCAGAACTGCTAGATGGCTATAAATCACTGATTCCACCTCAATCGAGCTAATATTCTCCCCTCCTGAGATGATAATGTCTTTGGATCAATCTTTTAATTCTACGTATCCATCAGGGTGTTTCACCCCCACGTCCCCACTTCGAAACCATCCACCTTTAAAGGCATCAGCTGTTGCTTTACTATCCTTAAAGTATCCATTCATGACGGTGTTGCCTCTGAACATCACGTCACCCCTTGTTTTTGTGTCCGGTGGTATGCTTTGCATTGTTTCCGGATCTTTGATATCGAGTTCTTCCATGCCAAGGTGGTGCAACCCTTGACGAGCCTTGATCTTGGCCTGTGCATCACGTGGTAGTGAATTCCACTCTGGTTTCCAAGTGCAAACTGTTCCAGCTCCTCCATCTTAAAAAGAACATGAGGAGGAGGGGAGGCAGCGCTTGCCATCACTATCACTTTTCCTGGAAGCAGTCTCCGATCAACAGACGGTGCATTTATTATCATATTTAAAACTGTAGGTGCACCACCCATATGTCTCACTTGGTGCTTAGCTATGCACTCAAAAATCCCTTTTGCAGTTACATTTCTTAGACAAACATTTGTGCCGCCCTGTGCTACAATGGCCCAAGTAAGGAACATCGGAGCAGTCGACAAATAAACAGGCATGGATGGCATTTCGTTTAAAAGAACAGCAGCCAGAGAATTGAGGTAGGCTCCTCTGTGATTGTAGACAACACCTTTGGGGGCTTGATGTTGTGCCTGAAGTGTAATTCAGAGAAATAGGATCCCACTCATCATGTGGCCTTATAACCTCAAAGTCTGGTCTTCCTGATGCCAAGAAAGATTCGTACTCTAAATTGTCTTTATTGAAATACATGTCACTAACCCTGGAAGATGAGTTCCCTTGGTCAGGAATCACAACTAATTTAGGCATCTTGCTGCTTGTCTTTAGTAGAATTCCTAATGCCCCTTTTGCAATATGAAGTAACTGATAATCAACAAAAATGACTTTTGCACCCGAGTGTTTTAGCAATGTCAACACCATTGCTGAATCATGACGTATATTGAGAGTACAGAGAACTGCTCCTGCCATTGGAACTCCAAAGTGCAGCTCGTAGATTGCAGGAATATTTGGGGCCAGGACAGCGACCTACACATGTAATCAGAAGCTTAAATGCAAGGTAAATCTGAAAGAGACAACTTAGTGGTTTAGACAAGAGAACACAGCCTTCTGTTGCATATGCACACAAACTGTTTGACTTGTAATCCATGGAATCCACGGAAATCGATGAAAGGAAAGAAAAGTTTTAATGTTCTGGGGTAGTTCATGTTTTCAGCTATACTTGACGAGTTCTAGTGTGCTCTGTGTATAACTTGACAATATTTTAGGGAGAAAATGTGGAGGAGTCCATTCAATAGGCCATGGACAAGTTGGATTCAAAGTTTCAAACTTTTCATAAAGCTGAAGCTAATTCAGTGTACCTATATCTTAGAAAACTCAACCTTATTTCAAATTTAATACTGCAGCATGTGACAAGACTTGATTTAGAAGATCTTCTAGGCACTGAATGTTCTATATCAAAACGCTTGCTTCTAGACTCATCATTAACCAGAAGAAGTATTATTTCCAGCTCATCAAGTCCTCTATCAGAAATATCATTAACCAGCAGATGGAATTTCTGATATACTTGTCAAGAAAGGAACCTCATCATTATACCATAACTGAACAGCAAGACATAGCAAGACTGCAGGATTAAAACAACTTTGCCAAAATATTCCAATGGTTAAAGCACACAGATATTAGCACCCGAGATGCTTCCAAGATGCTTTCAAACTTGAAAAAGCACCTGAAATTCCGATATCAAGATTAGACCTATTTGTAGCTTACGTTTCCACAAACTCTGTCACCGAGAAACCAAAATTGACCACAAATGTACAATTCCATAAGGTTAGCAATTTCGGGAATGGGGCAGCTGCAATTAGCACTAGGTGCAGTTGTTTTACATTTTTAATGATTTAGTGTACACTTACATAATTTTGATGTGTTTCATGATTTGATGCACATTTATATAACTTTTTATTGTGCTAGTAATAGTTCACACACTTTGCATGTAGTTATATTAACCTAAATATAACATCTCTTATATATAATCTTTTGTTGTGAAATTTGATTGTTTAAATGATAATAGAATATTTTCTATTTCTTTAATTAATTATTTTTACAAAGACTATCTAAATATGAACTCTTTGATCCATTGATTTTTGAATTTATTTTGAGCTTTTTGGTAATTATGGATTCAATTTTGATAAACAATTCTTAATATGGTTATGTTGTGTACTCAGAATATTTTTACCACTAAATCATAATAATATTTTTTAATATTGTACAAAAGATAACAAGAAATGCATGTATACATATCAAGTGTGAGCCTAGTAAATAAAATTCACAATTATTAGCAAAGTAAAGATTAAAACCGTAAAATCAATTTCTGGAAGTGTATCAGAGTAAATAAATTGGCTTGTTAGATTTTGTCAATCTAATTATTTTCACCAAACTCATCCCTTCTTTTACCTCTTGGAAAGTTCATTTACTAGCCAGAATCTAGATGCGCCTTTTCTCACTAAAAAATAAAACCCATAGTTAAGTTTCTAATGAAATCAACAAATTTAAAAAATGAAAAAAATTTGTATCAACATTTTGAATGCTATTTGCCATAACATTTTGAATGTTATTTTTTCCTTGGTAAGACAAACAAAATGCAATTGTACAATTAGAATGAATTAATTATTTAAAAATAAAATATATGAGCTGTGCTTATGCCCAACTTTGCATGAACATTTAATTATTCTACTTTATATCTTTTAGCTGAACTTTTCAATTTTTTCTTTTGTGAATTTGAATTGAATAATGTGAGGTGCATTATTGAATTTGGATTGTTTACATTTTTTTAAAGCATTATTGAGTTTAGTAAAGAATGTAAATGATTTATATTGCTTACTTATTTTAGACTGTCTATTTAATTGCCAATGGACATTCAATTGATAGAAATAATTGGATTCTTTTATTTGTTCTTTTCTTTTAGTATTTCTTCATATTGATAAAGCCCCATAATTATACATCTGTCTTGTGGTATTCATATCAAGATTCTCCAAATGAATATAGACTCTTTTCTTCTTATATATTTCTCTTTTGCTCCAAGAGCATTTTTTTTATACAAATATTTTTTACAATCTTAAAATTGTGGCTAATGCATTCATTCACACTATTTCGAATAAGAAATTATTTTGGCTAAGAAACTTTGACACACATAAGAATTGGAGATGAAGTGTAAGGGTCACTAAATAGTTTTAATAAGGAGTTTTTCATTTTAATTACCATTATTATTGAGATTTAGTTATTTGGAATGTTTCATATTTTTAATTACTACTACAATTAGAATGCAATAATTCTAGTTGAAAGATAGAGATAATATGGGCACAATAAAACTAAGATAAAAAAGTGCATGATGTTATAAAATACATCAAAGTTGTGTGAATGTACAACAAATCATTAACAAAAGTAAAACAACCGCACTAACCGCACCTATTGCTAACCATAGCTACTCCAAACCCTGCAATTTCATAGTGACATCTTAAATTGAAGCGGACCACTAAGCAATACAGACTGGAAGATATGCAGCTAATGCAACGCATATCAACTATTAGCAATGTAACAAGGAGATACTTGGATTCTTTGCTTATTATAGATGCTATAATGCTCCAAACACTCAAAAGCTTCTTGATAGATAGGTCAGTGTGTCTTTTACAGGTTTCAAGTAATGTGGTTGCATTAGGTGCCAAATCCCCCTTCCCCCACTATATCTATGTGACCTTTTGTTTCACAAAATAAAAGAGTTATACGAATTTAGAGTTGAGTAGCAGCAATAAATTGCATAATTATACCTCGAACTACTAGAAGTCACTGAATTGGTCCCTTGTGGGCTCATTGAAATGTCAATCCATGGCTATTTAACAACTTGTGGAATGATCCATTGAGACAAAAATGCCCAGACGACATTGTTCCAAACGAAGGTAGAAATCATTTTTAATATTCCAACTAGTTTCGCAATACTTAACAAAAAAAAAAAAAGTTTCTCAATAACCAGGCAATCAACAAATTAAAAAGGATAATTTCAAAAACCTGACAATTTCACTCAGTGCCCTCAAACTTTAAAAAATCTCATTTGGCTCTCTTGTTTTAAACTTTTTGTAACATTTGAAATCCATTTCAAAATATAATATTAAAAAAATCATTTTGAGAGAGAGAGAGAGTACAATTTCATTCCAAATTTGTCCTTTCTTGCTATTTTTTAATTGTCATAACACACCAAATTTGTTGCTTATCTTTTGTAAATTGATTGATGTAGTTCTTTAATGAAAATCTAAGAGTTGGTAACAAGATAAAAAAAAAACTCTTTAATAATTTTTGTGTCATTTGTTCGGACAAAAAATGTTAAATTACTTAAAATTATGAATGATTTGCAGTACTCATACAAAAAACTTGCAATAATTCATAACCATGAGAATACCTTTTGCACTAACTTAAAATAATACAAACAATTTTATGTATAAATTTTAGCATGTTATATCTTTTTAGTTGTCAAACCATCGATTTGGACATCAAAATTAAAAAAATTTTAAAATGTGTAAATGATTTATAAATTAGCTCAAAACACATTGAAGTGTTGAAAACGTTATCTTTGTAACTTATAAAAACTTTGACAAACTTTCAAATATATTATATACTCTTGACATTTAAAAAAACACTATATTTTGTCACATCAGAATAAATCTTTATAAATTTTCATTTATTATTAATATTTTCATGTTTTGGTAATAAAACAACACAAGGATAAATTTGGATTGAAATTATATTTTCTCTCTCAAAATAAATTTTTTAATATTATATTTTAAAATGGGTTGTAAATGATACAATAAGTTTAAAGTAAGGGAGGTAAGTGAAAATTTTTAAAGTTTGAGAATGCCAATTGAAATTGTCAAAAACCTCTCCTAAGGTTTCTGAAACTATCCCATTAAAAATTATAAAGTTATCACATAAAAGATGCTTAATCACATAACCGGGAGCTCGCGGATTCAAGTTATCACAGAGGTAAGTGGGGAATTACTATTGATCCTCTGGATTAAAATTTTTTTTAAAATCACGGATGAAAATTACAATGCAAACAAAAATTCAATCGTGACAATTAACCAACAACAGAAAAATTTAAAGGGTTTTTAATTACAGTACAAGGAAGCATAGAAATTAAAGGAAAAAAAACGAATTGGACAAGAAGAAAATACAGGTAAATTGTGAATTACAAAGAAAACCCAGAATATCCAAGGATCAAATGGTAGCTAACAACATCATGACGAGAGATTCCGAGGGAGTGAAGGGCAGAAGCGAGTCTGGCTTATCTGTCACGAGTTTCTGCCCAAGTGAACTTTGAATCGCCATACACTACTGAAATCCTGTCTCTGTATACAATTGCTGAACACTCCAAGAAACTTATGGGCGTCAGAGGTATATAATTTGCAGAGCATTTGACAGTACCCTCCATTGATGATTCTATCCTTTGTCTGAAAATCTAAAAGAGTGCTTCTACTATCAACAGAAAAGAAGATAGGTTGTTTTCCCGTTGAAACTTGGGTGATGGAGAGGGGATTATATAGATGAAAACCAGAAATTTGTGCAGTAGTGTTGAAGTACACTATGAATGGACCCTTCCTTGCATGGGGTGTGAATATACCGAATGAAGCCTTTGCTGACTCACCACCTCTGTTGTTTGTTAGCATATTTTATTTTATTTTTTTTTCATTTAATGGGATCATATGATTCATTGTTTACTTTTGCATTGTTTTGGCCATTTGGGCATAGTGAGTGTGAGTCTTTTGATCATTTTGGATTTCGCTCTTAGGATTGTTTTGATCATTTGGGATTTTGCAAATAAGTCGAATTGAGTCCGGATAGTGATGTGTTTGAGTTCAACTTGAATTAAGATACTTGATTTCTGCCTTGTCAAGCTTTTAAAACTTGAAATTGAGATTTGAATTTGAACTAAATTGAATTTAATCAAGTTTAAGTGATATGAATTGGGATTGGTTCTGAAAGTGATGGCGCATTAAAAGGGTGTAAATGAGTCGAATTGAGTTTGGATAGTGTAGTGTTTGAATTCAACTTGAATTAAGATACTTGATTTCGGCCGTGTCAAGCTTTTAAAACTTGAGTTTGAGATTTGAATTTTAACTGAATTGAAGTTAATCGAGTTTAAGTGATATGAATTGCGATTGTTTTGTGATAGTGATGGTGCACTAAAAGGTAGGGGTGGCAATTTTCGACACGACCTGAAAACCCGACACGAACCTAACACGAAATTAATGGGTTTGGGTTTCGATTTTGAGAAATCGGGTCAGAATCGGGTCAGACCCGACAAACCCGAAAAAAAACAGGTCAAAATCGGGTTAAAAACGGGTTGACCCGCTAACCCGATTTTAAAATAAAAATAAAAAAATAAATATTAAAAAAATATCTAAAAACTTAATAGTAAAATGTAAATAACTAAATATAATATACCAATTAATAATTATCACTTATCAGTTATCACTAGTTCTGTAGTTCACTACGCAGCCGGCCCTAAATCTTTCTTCCCCTTTTCAGCTTTTCTTCTCCTCCAAACGCAGCCGGCCCTAAACGCAGCTTTTCTCCTCAACAAATCTAAACGCAAAACCAAATTTAGATCTAGATCTGGCTGATGATGATACTGATGCACACAGGACTGATTTGATGACCTTTACCAAGTTTATATTGAACGAGCAGTCCAACTGTCCAACAGTCCAAGTACGCAAAATCTCGCGGGATCTTGCTCAATCACATTGTTTTGGGTTGCAAGTTCATTTGTTCTACTGTCAACAAGGTCCGTACTCCGTAGTTTACTTCTTTTCTTTTCTTGAGCATTTTCCCTCTTTTCTAAAAACAAAGGCAGACTTTGTAGCTAATTTTGACTTGCAATGGTACGATACAATTAATGGGCAACATGTTAATCACATTAATGTTGTTTGCAAAAGTCTAAAGGTTAGGTTTTCATCATTTGACTGCTTTTTTGAACATGTTTTTCCAAAAAAAAAAACATGTTTTGCATGGATCTGAGCCATTGCAATTTGTAAGTGTAGGGTTTTTGTGTTGATAATTTTTTTCATGAGACTTAGTGGCATGGCGTGGCTTGTTCTTAACATTTGTCTCACTACTGGAGCTGACTTTGGTTCTAAAAGACTTCAAGTCTTCAACGACTAAAAGTTTAGATATTAAATTAGCTAAAAAAAATAAAATTTTATACACTGAATCTATATTGGTAAAAAAAAAAGTTCAATTTTTTTTTTTTTACCTATGAGTGAATTTGGCCTATCCCAAAGCTGAACTTTTGTTTGGCCACTACTTAATCACTGGAGGCTATGATCTTCCGGGCAACTTGAAAAAAGAGTTCAAATCATTTACTGTACTGGGATGATTAATCGTTAATGTTAATTTCTGCATTAACCTGATGGTGAAAAGCCAAACCATCCATTTATTTTTTGCCATTTTGACACATGAAATTGTAATTGATGCCGATTTGATGCTTTCCAAGGTGCCAACTGATGCACATTAATTTTCCTTTTGTCAACTGGCATTAGATTGTCTTATACGTTAAGTGATGGGTTAACTGAGTTTAGATTCCTTTTGTGCTGCATTTTCATGGGAACATGAAATGAATGTATGAAACGGCTTCATTTCCTTGTTAGTAATCTATTGATTATCTTTTTTATAACAATGAGGAAAATAAAGACTTGTTAGTGGTGATTTGATACTGAACAGAGTGTGGGCATATAGGATTTGACAACATTATTTGAATTCTTTTTTATTGAGATGAAGTGCAATAAGATGACGATTATCTCAAATAGTGATGGTGCAACTGGGGAAGATTTTAGAATTCTCTTTAAGGTACCCAAATGATGAATTTTACCTGATTTTAGTTGTGAATTTTAGTTTTTGCTGGCTGCGGTAGGCAGCTGGAGATAGTTTAGATGTAAAGGGACTTAGGCAATTGCTTGTGAAATACTTTTACTATTTTTGTTTCATGTAATTTGCATAGCACTTGGCATGATTAACAGCTTTTAATCAGTTTGTTCATCTTGATGATTAACAGATGGATATAAGTATGACATATCCAAATTCAGTCACTATTGAAGAAGATAGTGATACCGGGAGCAGTAGTGATAGCATCAAGGAAACAGGCCATACCAACTAGCAAATTATGAATGTTGTTGTTGCTGATGATGAGGGCAGACCGGCAGAACATTGGTTGGCCTTGGAGCATCACTTTTGTTGTGATTTAATATCATGTGAATTGTAATATATTGACTCTAAACTTGTAACTTTGGTTGGTAGACTTTTGTTTAGATTGTTCTAGTTGAATTTGTTTGACTTGTGTGAAATTAGAGTTGTTAAATTTGGATAGATGATGTATTATATTATTTTTACTCTTATGATGTCTTAATTTAGTTTGGAGTTGATTCTATTAAAAATCACAGCAGTCAGCAGGTTAATCAGTGAATGGGAATTAAATTTCAGGTTGGCGGGTCAACCCGTTTGACCCGCCAACCTGAAACTTTCAGGTTCAGGTCAGCATACCTGACCCGTCACGGGTTGACGGGTCGGGTTCGAGTCAATATATTTTTTGGCGGGTCGGGTCAGGACCCGACCTGCCAACCTGATTTGGACCTGATTGCCACCCCTACTAAAAGGGTGCAAATGAGTCGAATCGAGTCTGAGTAGTGTAGTATTTGAGATCAATTTGAATTAAGATACTTGATTTCGATCCTGTCAAGCTTTGAAAACTTGAGTTTGAGATTTGAATTTTAAAACCCCTAGTTAAGTTTGAGATTTGAATTTTAAGATACTAGCTAGAATCTAGATGCGTCCTTTTTTCACATAAAAATAAAACCCCTAGTTAAGTTTCTAATGAAATCAACAAATTTAAAAAATGAAAAAAATTTGTATCAACATTTTGAATGCTATTTGCCATAACATTTTGAATACTTTTTTTTTCCTTGGTAAGACAAACAAAATGCAATTGTACAATTAGAATAAATTAATTATTTAAGAGTAAAATTTATGAGCTGTGCTTATGCCCAACTTCGCATGAACATTTAATTATTCTACTTTATATCTTTTGGTTGAACTTTTCAATTTTTTCTTTTGTGAATTTGAATTGAATAATGTGAGGGGCATTATTGAATTTGGATTGTTTACATTTTTTTTAAGTATTATTGAGGTTAGTAAAGAATGCAAATGATTTATACTGCTTAATTATCTTAGACTGTCTATTTAATTGCCAATGGACATTCAATTGATAGAAATAATTGGATTCTTTTATTTGTTCTTTTCTTTTAGTATTTCTTCATACTGATAAAAAGCCCATAATTTTATTGGGTTTAATGTCAGCTTGCCGTTTTATGGGTATAATGTTGAGATTTTGGTTAATAGTTGGACCATTTGCTGATAAATGTGAGCAACCATTCCTTTTTTTTAGATTAGTTTGCTTTAAATTGGAGGAGTTGGTGGTTGGAAAGCTAACCGGGGTGATTTTTCTTGGATCATGACCTGTGATGCTTGATATATGTTTTTCTTGGTATTTTGGCAATGCGGTAGTTGGAGCAATAGCCATTGTCAAACTTTGGTGTTCAATTGCTGTTCCTATGCTTGAGGGCAAGCATGGTTTAGGTGTTGGGGGAATTGATAGGGTGTTAATTGTTAGTAATTTTATTGTTAATTTTCTTCTTTGTCCTTGCCAAATATTACTTAATTATTAATATCTACTTATATTTGGTATTTAGATTCAATACCAGGGAGTGGAGCAGAAAAGTACACAAAAGGATGGACCTTATGGACAAAATTGCTCCACACGTGGGAGACTTCTTAAAGCTCCATCAACCTGGCCCACAAGGAGAAGAAGAAAACGATTTCCTTTTCTTTGTGCTGATAAGGAGTGCATTGTATTAGCTAGTTGACTAGCAATAGGAAACGAGAAAACAGGACATTAGGTAGCACTTGACTTTTTGTCTTATCTTTTCCTTATCATCGAAGAGACCAACTAGGGAGATAAGTAGTCATTTGTTTAGGATAGGGAACTTCGTTTTTTGGGCTCCTTCATTTAATTTATTTTTTTCTTTTTCCGTCTCTTGGAGGAGAACGACAGGGAACATAGCTTGTTTTTGGATAATAATGACAGGTGTCGAATCTGTGCAATAATAATTACCTATTCAAGAAAAATATAATTTTTGTGTATAGCGGTGAGTAGGGTCGAATCCACAGGGAACGGGTAGGAAATTGTTTCTTTCAAAGTCAATAGAACAAAATTGGGGGATTTTTAATGGGAGGCAAATAAAAAAAATAAGAATAAAAATAAAGCAAACTAAATTCAAAACTAATTCGCAAAGCACAAGTTACTAAAAGTAGCAATTAATAAAATTCTACCCAAAGGATCAACTGCTCAGGCACGGTCCAATTAAATGATCATCGATGCAAAGATATTTTATTCATCCGTCACTAGGTTGGTTATATCTATCAACAAGTTCTGACAACTAGTTCTTCCTTACTTTTTCGACAGTCAAGGTACGACCATTGACTGCTTCTCTAACCAGAAAACAACTCTAAGTACGACTGTAGGAATTTAATTATCCAGTTGCATTAAAGTTAGAAGAACCCAACCCTGACCAATAAACACTCTAAGAGGGTTTATTTAAATCAGATCTTACGTTTTCCCAACATAAAGCCAATTATGGTGGTTGCCACTAGGGATCAACTAAACGAACAATTACGGATTCAATTTAGTTAATGTGACAGTAGGCTATTAGATTAAATCAAATACCCGGCCGTTGATATTCAATTAATAAAATACCCATGAACGATTAATTCAGAAAACGCATGAATAGCAACAAATTGAAAGAAATAATGAAGATTCGATTAGATCTCACAGATATTATGGACCGCGCTCTCGCGTCAACCTTTGGGTAGAGGAGAAAATTAGCCACTTCTCATCGTGTCAATCCCGCGTGATTTAATTGAATTCATTCAATTTATTGCCGAAGAGTTGGGAAAGGTGAATTAATTGAAGAAACAACAGAGAGGGCCCTGACTTCGCCTTTGTTTTGGAGCCGCAATTACAAAGCAAAAGGCTAACCAGAATTGTCCAGAGCAAGGGTTAAAAGTCAAAAGGAAAAAGACGTCTGGCCTATTCTAATTGCTACTGAAGAGAAGAAAAAAGGGAAAAAAATGTTTGACGGTACAAAAAACAAAAGAAAGCAAACGTCTGATACTATATTTGAAAACCAAAGCCAATGTCCCTATTATACGTGAATCTGACCTTTTTATATCTTCAGTAGCTGCGCAGGAGAAGTCTACCCAAAAGTCCTCTTCAAAGCTTTTCTCTTTTGGGGTTTTAATCCCATGTGTCTGGTTCACGTGGACCACTTTTGGTTTCCTGATGTTCCACTTGTTTTGCCACTCTCACGGGTCCGGCTTTTAGGTGTAGCTCTTTAGTTTCTGGCGTGGGCACGCCATGAAATAGAGAGTCTTCTGGAAATTTACCTCGTGAAAGTATTTTTTACACCAATCACCTACAATTCATACAAATATGAAATATGAGCAACATCTCAATACTTTGCACGGTAAGTAGCCAAAATTAGGACAAAATAACAGTATAAAATGTGCTAAATAATTGCTCTATCAAATAACTTCTGCAATTTCGCATGGGATTTTCCCCATGTAGATGAACTAAGTTTCTCATCTTGTCGAAGGCCAACTTGAAGGGGCGGTTTCAAATATCTATAAGATCGAATTAATTTTATTTATTTCTTTTATTCATTGGTATTTGTACATTTCCTAATTTAATTGCTTATGCTTGTTATGTTATTTGAATGTCAAGGGCCCGATATTCGAATTAACCGAATGATCTAATGCCAAATTAATTGATTGAATCCGTAATTGTTCAATTGATTAATACCAGTGGCGACTAGCGTAATTGGTTTCATGTTAGGGAAACGTATGATCTAATTTAAATAAACCCTCGTAGCGTGTTTGTTAGTTAGGATTGCGCTTTTCTAATTCTTCATGCAATCGAGGAATTAAATCCTACGATCGTACCTAGGGTTATTTCTTGGTTAGATAAATAGTTAACGGTCGTACCTTTACTATCGAAAAAGTAAGAAAAGGTTGGTTGTTCATCGCTTGTATGACAACTATAACCAATTTAGTAAAGAGTAATTGAATTATTTTTGCATTGATGATCAGTTGAATGGACCATGTCTGAAAAGTTGCACTTTTGGCTAGAGTCGTATTGATTATTGATTAATTCTTATTTATTTCTTTTAGTTGTTTTATTAGTTAGTTAATTAGTAATTTTATATTTTCCAAAAATCCCCCATGCACTGAACTCTAGAAGAAACGAATTATCTTCAGTCCCTGTGGATTCGACCCTACTCACCGCTATATACAAAATTTATACTTTTCTTGAGTAGGTAATTATTATTGCACAGGCTCGACACCCTGTCAATTTTTGGCGCCGCTGCCGGGGACTGGTGTCAGATTAATTTGTTTCTTTTTGAGTTCATCTTGTTTTCATCTTTTTTATTTATTTTTCTCTTATTTTTTTTATAGTTTATGGCTGCTAACATTCCGTATTTTGATGATAGACTGGACTTTATTTCTGAATGGGGTTATGAGACTCGTGTTTTTCCTAATGATCCATGGGCTAATGCAAATTGTGGAACTTATGTTGCTTCAGGTTATTCAACCGACACATGCTTCACATTTCAAGATAATCTAAGTGCTCCAATTGATACTTTTGGAGATTTTTCACCTCGATTTCAAACGTGGTATGACTCTTACTCAAACAGGTATGATCAAGGATGGTGAGATAATTTCAATTTTAATTATGCGATCGGGTCAATGGATTTTCAACAGCAAGAGTCTCAACAACCATCATCCGTGTCGGGTACGTCTCTTGAAGAAATGATTGAATTACTAGCTGCTAATACATATCGATTTCAACAGGAGACACAAGCGATGGCGGATCAAGTGTAACTATTGACATCCGGGATGGCGGATCAAGTGCATCTATTGGCATCCAGGATAACGCAATTAGCTTCTTACATGAGTGAAAAATTGCCCTCACAAACCAACATCGACCTTGAAGAAGATGAGAGTGCAATTATCCTGACAAGTGACATGGAGCTACAAGATTCTCAAGAAAATGGATCTAAAAATGCAATTGAAAAGGAAGTTAAAGTTCAAGAAATGAGACCCCAACATCAACTCGTTCAAGTGAATGAATCTAGTGAACAATCTCCAAATGTGGTGACATCTCCTTCATTCCTTAATCAATATTCTCCTGACTCTTATTCTTCAATTCCTGTTAATGACTTTATTATATCAGAAAATTTTGAATTTCATGACAGGAATAAGTTAAGAGCAGTAATGGCAAAATATGTTGAACCAATAAATGCGCGTGATAGAGGAGTGAATGAATAATCCAGATTATTGTTGACCGGTTTGGCATCATCTACTAGTTCATGGAAGATCGTAGCTCGTGTGTTCAAAAATTACTCTATTTACGAGGACTATCAGGATTATATAGAGAATGAATCACTGAAAGGAGTCACAAAATTTTATCCTCCCTGAACAAATATGACAACGTCTAGCCAAAGACGTTAAAGAAAGGCGCTTTTTGGGAGGCAACCCCAAATATTGGTTTTATTATTTTTCGTTGTTCAATTCTTTCGTTTTATTGTTTCTCATTTGGGTAGTAGTCGGTCTTGATATTTTTCTTCACTGTGACCAGGAAGTGCAATCTTGGCGTGCCCACGCCATGTTAGTGATCCCTGAGGCCTGTAGACGTTTACCAATCTTGGCGTGCCCGCGTCATGTCAGTGTCTCTCGAGGTCGGTAGACGTTTTATAATTTTGGCGTGCCCACGCGGTGTTTGACGACCCAAAACATGAATTCAAAAAAAAATTTATTTTCCTTTTAAACCTTCAGTTTTGTGTTTTCTTCAAAAATGCAAATTTTGAAAATTAAATTCAAAAAAAATTTAAAAAAAGTAAATTAATTAATAAAAAACAATATAGAAAATTATTTCTTCTTCTTGATCTTCAGTTTAGTTTTTTCTTAACAATTCATTTTTTTTCTTGAAATTTAAGTTCAAAAAAGAAAAAGAAAAAATATAGATCAAAAGCTATTTTTTTTCTCCTTTCTTTTTCTCTTTTATTTTTTTTCTTTCCTTCTTTCTTTTCTTTCTTTCTTTCCCTTTTCTCCCTCTTCTTCCCCGCTTCCTTTTTCTTCTTTTCTTTTCTTCTTCGGCCGAGACCCCAAGCCGCGTGCCGCTCCACCGCCCATCTCCTCCTTTGTGCACCGCAACACCGGCACGTCGTCGCCTCCACCCACTTCATCGCCGCCCCTCCCGCGCTCATCTCTCTCTCTCCTTGCACCGCCAACAACCCCGATCGCGCACCACCAAGCACGACAGCCCGCGAGCCGCGCCTCTTCCCCGCACACCGCCACCTATCCAGTCAACTCTCCTCCATCGCGCGACTATCACCGCCTTCGCCTCCTACCTCTTCGCAGCCGCATACTCCTAGCACCATCCCACCCCACCACCCACAGCCACCCTCTGCTCAGTCCACCTAGCCCACAAACTGCCTCCTTCCCTGCTGCCACAGTACTGAGAGGTGGAGGTATTGAGTTTTCTAAATTGATTAGTCTATTTACTGGAGCATTAGTTGCGGGTTTATTGTTGCCGACTTCTTAATTGGGTGCACCTTATTGTACTGAGGGGATATTTGTTTGATTTATCACGTGTTCATTCATTTGGGACTTCTATTGGCCCTTGAGATTGATATTTTCTAGAATCTCTGATTACTATTTTATTTGGAAGTTATTGGGAGTTGATTTTGGGGGTTTGCTGCTTCTGTTGGGCGTTTGTTGCAATTTTGGGTTGGGAATTTGGTTGCTGCTTCTGTGCACCGTTTGTTGCAATTTCTAAGAGGTTCTTGTGCCTAATTTAAATTTTTTTTAGTAACCTTTGCCATTGTTAAAACGGCTATTTTGTTGGGACATTTGTTTAGCCCTTGGGTGCCTAACTTGTACATTTTGTTGTTTGGGTTGGTCGTTTAAGTCTCTTCGTTATTTGTGGGGTCTAGCAGTGCTACTGGTAGTGGTAGTTTGCCTCAAATTTCTTAATCTTAATGCTTGACTGCCTAATTGACTACTGGGCTCTTGTGCTTAAAGTGTTGCCCGAATTCTGCACTGTGATTGCTGGAATTCCCCCTCTCTTGGGTCATTTGCTATTTTTAGTAGGTTGAACTGTGTAATTGACTGTCCAATTCGAGACTGTTGTTGAGATTTTGGGTGGAGTTGTGTCCAATTGCTGAATTTGTTATTTTGATTAGCCACTAGCACCGCTCTTAGTTGTTCGAATTGTTGTTTTGTTGCATTGTTGAGAGCTGTACTCTGGTATGGTGGGTCCTTTTCTGCGTCCGTTTGCTGAATTGGGATATAAATGTGACTTTGCATTTGCTTATTGAAGTGGGTTGCCTCTAATTGCCTTGTGTGGGAGTATTTTGTCTTGTTTATCTCAATTACTTAGTTCATTGGAACACCTGCTGCGATTTTGGGTGCCTGCATTGTGCATTTTATTGTTTGAGTTGCCTGCTAGTTACCATGGTGAAGCCACGATCCTCCCCCAAGGGTCGACGACTGGCTCCAACTCCGGATGACAGTTGAGAGACTGGAGACTCGAGTGACCCACATTGACATCAACTTGCATAACATAGCGTAGAATTTGGCAGCATTTATGCACCATGTGGGCCTTGCTCCTCAGTTCCCCCCCGACCCGCCTCAGTTTGACGACTCAGGGAAGTACCGTTGCCCTTATCCTTCCTTTTACTGTTAGATTATCACATTGAAAGCAATGTGTGGTTTAGGTGTGGGGGGGGGTCAGTTGTGGTGCTAGTATTTCCAGTTTTCGGTTTTAGGTGTTTTTTTCCTTTGTTTTTAGTTTGATTTTTATCTCCTTTTTCGTTTCTTTTCTTTTTTCTAATGGTCAGTCCTTATATGAATACCAAGTTTTGATGCTGGATTGTTGTTTCTAATTTTGCTATTGCCGAGTTTTAGTAATAAAACGGTATCAAGTTAATGTGGTTGAGTTCAAGAACATCTCTGTAGTGAATATCAATAATTACTTGACTTTTCTAATTTTTGATTAATTTTTCTAGGCATAGGGAATGATTGTTGGCATTTTTCATGTGAATTGGTCCAATTATTAATTTTAGTTATCCATGTTTGGAGACTTGAGGTTGGCTGTTGTTACTTTTGTGTAAATTTTAGTTATTGTGCTATACGGTTGTAAATAAGTGTTGACTATACTCCGCTAGTTATTACTACTGAGTAACCGGGGATCTTCACCTAAAGTGATAGGTTGCAATTTTATCATTTATTTTATTGTTAATTTCCCCTACTACTTGACTCAAGGTGAATTAATTGTTAAATTCTACTCACTTTTAGTGTTTTGCATTTATTTCAGGGAGTAGAACGAAAATATGATAACAAATGCCAATTTGACAGAAAAAAAGTCCAAGTCATAGAGCTTATCCGAGGGGCATAGTTGGCAAAGGAAAATTTGTTCCCATCTTGGTAATTGCTAATGAGGGCGGAAGACAGTATAAAAAGAAGAAAAAGGAACGCAGGGCTGAGCTTCTTCTTCCTCCGGAGGAGGGGGCCGCCGCACAGAAAAAAAGAAGAGGAAGCAATAGATAGGCAATTAGAATAGGAATTGCGCAGAGGAAGAGCACTGACTCTCTTCTTAGTTTTTTGTCCTTTAGCTTGGCTTTTTACTTGTCTCCTTTTTAGCTTTTAGTGGTAGTTTTCTCTTCATTCGTATGGAGCAGAAGCAAACAAACAATCACGTATTTTGTAGCTTTTCTTTCTAGTCAGTGGTCAATCGAATTAAGTTTACCCAATTTCCAATTGATGGTTGCGACTTTCTCTCCAATTTCCGGTGGATTTTGTTCATCCAATATGAGTTAATTTTCTCACTCTAGTCAAGGGACAACGGATGCTTTGGGTCGTCTAAAATTGTGAAATCGATTTAATTTTATCTTTTCTTTTTATTTATTGGTATTCGCATATTCCCTGGTTACAGTGCTTATGATTGTTTAATTAATTGATTGTCTTGGATCCGGATAATTAGTTAATTTGATAATCTATTGTCAATTGAGACGTTAAATCCGTAATTGTTTAATTGTCTCAAAATAGTGATAACTGACATGATTGGGTTTGTGTCAGGGGAATACGCGGGCTAACCTAAAATAACCATGGTAGTGTATTATTTGGTTAGAATAGGCCTCCTCTAATACGTAAGGCAATTGGGGAATTAAATTTTACGGGTGTACCTAAGATTATTTCTCAATTAGAGCAGTGATTAATGGGCGTACCTTAATCATCGACACAGTAAGGAGGGGTTGACTGCCATCGCTTGTTTGGCAGTTATAACCTATTTATTAGTAAATAATTGGAATTGCTTTTGTTTCGATGATCAATTAGGTGAACCATTGCTGAAGTTATTCCTTGGCTAGATCCTTAATTATTACTCATTAGATTTTAGTAAATTGTTATTTAATTTCTAGTTGGCTATTTTATTTTTATTATTTTACTTTTAGTTGAATTGTTTAAATTGTCACCCTTGATATAAAAACACCCCCTTGTCACTATGAATTTGGAAAGGAACAATTACTCCCAGTCCCTGTGGATTCAACCCTGCTTACCGCTATCTACAGAAATTAATTTTAGTTGAGCAGGTTTTTATTATTGCACAGGTTTCAACACCCTGTCAATTTTTGGCGCCGCTGCCGGGGACTGGCGCTAGTTATTTGTTTCTTTTTGAGTTCACCTTGTTTTCATTTTTAATTTATTGTTCTCTTATTTTTTTTTTTTTTACATAGTTTATGGCTGCTAACATCCCATATTTTGATGATAGACTGGATTTTATTCCTGAATGGGGTTATGAGACTCATGTTTTTCCTAATGATCAATGGGCTGTTGCAAATTGTGAAACTTATTTTGCCTCAAGTTATTCAACCGACACGTGCCCCGCATTTCAAGATAATCTAAGTGCTCCGATTGATACTTTTGGAGATTCTTCACCTCAATTTCAAACGTAATATGACCCTTATCCAAACAGGTATGATCAAGGATGGTGGGATAATTTCAATTTTAATTATGCGACGGGGCCAATGGATTTTCAACAGCAAGAGTCTCAGCAATCATCCTCCGTGTCAGGTATGTCTCTTGAAGAAATGATGGAATTACTAATTGCTAATACAAATCGATTTCATCAGGAGACACAAGCGAGCCTTCGCGACCTGGCGGATCAAATGCGTCAATTGACATCCAAGATAGAGCGATTAGCTTCTCACCTTGAAGAATTGCCCTCACAAACCAATATCAATCTTGAAGGAGATGAGAGTGCAATTATCCGGCCAAATGACATGAAACTGCAAGAGTTTCAAGAAAACGGATTTAAAGATGCAGTTGAAAAGGAAGCTGAAGTGCAAGAAATGAGACTCCAGGATCAACTCATTCAAGTGAATGAATCCAGTGAACAATCCCCGAATGCGGTGACATCTCCTCCACTCCTTCATCAATATTTTCCTGACTCTTATTCTTCAATTTCTGTTAATAAAATTGACTTTATTATACCAGAAAATTTTGAATTTCATGACAGGAATAAATTAAGAGTGGCGATGGCAAGATATCTTGAACCAATAAATGCAAGTGACGGAGGAGTGAATGGAGAATTCAAATTATCGTTGACTTGTTTAGCACCATTTACTAGTCCATGGAAGCCCGTAACTCGTGTGCCCAAAGATTACTCTATTTACGAGAACTATCAGGACTATATAGAGGATGAAGCATTAAGACGAGCCACAAGATTTTATCCTCCATGAACAAAACATGATAATGTCTAGCCAAAGACATTAAAGAGAGGCGCTCATTGGGAGGCAACCCAATTTCCTTTAGTTGTTTGTTTAATTTTATTTGTTAGTTTAAATATGTTTTTCCTTGAATTTGACTGATTTATGGTTTCAATTTTCGTTTTTGAGGATTCATAGGCATCCCTCTGACGTGACGTGCCCGCGTCAAGTCCCATGAAGAGCTCATGGTCAGAGAGCTCTCTTGCTCTCATGACGTGCCCGCATCAAGTAATTTGGGGAGATCTTCATTCCGTGCCTTCGTCACGTGCCCACATCATGTTCGCGGGAAAGGTAAGTATTCAAAAAGCTCAAGAACGATTATTGATTTTCTGTTAATATCTACTTTTGAATTTCAAAAATAAATTTTGTCAATAATTAAAAAAAAATTAGTAATTAAAAAACAAAAAGGAGAGTCTTCCTGTAAAAAAAAAATTTCTAAAAAGAGAAAAAAAATAATAAAATGGAAAAGCAAAAAAAAAAAGAAAAAAAAAACACAAATATTATTTTCTTTTTCTTTCTTCCCTATTCTTTCTTTTCTTTCCTTTTCTTTCTTTCTTCTTCTTTTCTTTCTTGCTTTCTTTTCTTTCTTCTTCTTTCTTTCTCTTTTCTTTATTCTTCCCGCTGCCCCTGTTCGCCCTTTCTTTCTTTTCTTCTACCTGCGAACGCCGCTTTCTCCCTCGCGCCGCCACCACCTTCGCCGCGAGCTGCCGTCGCACGCATCACCCACGTTGCCAGCTCCTCTCCACCTCGGCTCCAGCTCCACCTTTCTCTGCTCGCCGCCAGCAGCACGCCCGCGACTCACGCCGCATCTACTCCAGCTTGTCCGCCGACCACCAGACCCACTCCACAGCTCCTACCAGCGCCGACTGCCCGCCGCACCCAATCATGCGACTCCAGCGGTAGCTCCGCCGTCCGCGGTCAGTCGCCACAGCTCAGCAGCCTGAGCTCTCCACCCGTGACTCTACCTCTCTCGCGCGCCTCTCACCACCAGGCCGCCGCCGCGCCAGCCACTACCACTCCAGTTCTTTGTTTGGCGGCCAGTAGAGGTATTTCAATCTCGATCTCAAAAAATTTTGGTGTTGATTGGTATCGTTTAGCGGCTGTGTTGTTTTACTCCGGATTTGTTCATTCTCTGTTGTTGCCTACCTAATTGAGAGCGCGAAGATGGTGCCTATGTTATTACTGTCTATATTCTGACTTGCTATTTCGGGTCGGCCAAATTCTTGGGAATATTTATTGCATTTTTTTTTGTGGATTTGAGTTCAATTGTTTTGGGTTGTTGGGTGTTTGACAGTTGCCCTGCTCTTAGCCTCTTTGATTAGCACATTCGTTGAAATTGGTTGTGCTCTAGCACAGTGCCAGGGGGCATTTGTTCAAACTTTTGGGGGGAATTGTTGAAGTTCTCGGGTGGGCTGGAATTTTAACAATTGTCTGTGATATTTTGGGAAGAATCTAGGCCAGTGTTGTGCTTGTTGAAATTTTGGTTGATTTAATTCGGCAACTGCATTCCTTGTTGGCATTAGTAGTTTTTAATCGAGTTTTTGAGGACATTCTGGATGTTGGTTTATATTGTTGATTTGGAGGAGCAGTGTCTATGAGTTTGGTCTGATCATTTGTGCAATTTGTTGACTCATTTGCGGACTTATTTGTTTCCTGGGTTTGTTTATTGACTTCGGTGGACTGGGTTCCCACCTACGGTTCCTCTACTTGCTCTATTCATTGGAATTCTAGTCACATGTTGCTCTTCTTTAGAGGTTTAGAATCTTTCTTGTGACTAGATTAATACTTGGGGCTATTGCTTTACTACTGATCTGCTCTGCTATAGAACTCTCATTGATTTTGAATTGCGATTTGCACCAATGGTAAGGGTGCGAGTACTTGTTAACTCTATTTGGTTAGAGATCTGATTGACTGCCAAGGGCTTGTGACTGCGCTGTTGTTACTAAAGTCCTGAACTGATATTGCTAGATTTAGCATATTATTGGAGACTTTGTTGAGATTTTGGGTGGACAGAGTTTTGCATTTCTGGTTGAATTGATGTCTCACCACATCGGTTCCCCTCCGCCATCCCCGCCGACCCCTTAGCTACTCGAGAGGGAAGTTTCGTTGTCCTCTTCGCTTTAATTGTTTTATTCCCTCCATTGAGGACAATGTAGGATCTAGGTGTGGGGGGGGCAGCTGTGCTAGTTTTTCTACTTTTTAGTTTTTTTAGATGTTTTTGCTTTCTTTTTAATTTGCTATTTGTCCACCTTTCGTTCAATTTCTTTTTCTTCTTTTTAGTGATTAGCTCGTATGTGATGCCAAGTTTGATGATTGGTTGTTGACTCCAACTCTGCTATTGCCAAATTTTAATAATAAAAGTGTATCAAGTTAATGTGGTTGAATCCAAGAACATCTCTTTGGTGAATATCGTTGATTGTTTTACTCTTATAATTTTTGGTTAACTTTCCTAGGCATAGGGAATGATTGTTGGCATTTTCATGTGAATTGGTCCGATTATTAACCTTAGTTCTCCATATTTGAAAATGAGGCTAGCTGTTGCAAATTGTCTTTTGATTTGTGTGTTATTTTGAATTTTTGGTGTTATTTGGCTGTGAATAAGAGTTGACTGTACTCCGCTAGTATTTACTACCGAGTAGCCGGGGATCTTCACCAAAAGTGTCGATTCTCGCGTCAAAAAGTAGTAATTGCTATGAGTGCATGGTCACGTGGCGATAGGAGTTGAGTAACCGGGCTCTTTCATCTGACAAATGTCGGAGTTCGCGTCAAAAAGCTTCAATGGCCAGAGACTAAGTCTTGTGTTACTATTTAAAAAAAAAAGAGAAAAAAATGGAAAAACATGAAAAAAAAAGTGAATGTTGTGTTAGTGTGTAATAAAAGTCAGCTTGCCGATTTATGGATTTAATGTTGAGATTTTGGTTAATAGTTGGACCATTTGCTGATAAATGTTATGTGTCATTCCTTTTTCTTAGATTAGTTAACCTGAAATTAGAGGAGTTTGTGGTTTAGAAGCTAATCGGAGTGATGTTTCTTGGACTTGACCATTAATGCTTGATTATTATTTTTCTTGATATCTTGGCAATTTGTTGGATAGAGCAATAGCCACTATCAAATATTGGTGTTTGTTTGATTGTTCTCATGCTTGAGGATAAGCATGGTTTAGGTGTGGGGGGAATTGATAGGTTGCAATTTTATCATTTATTTTATTGTTAATTTCCCCTACTACTTGACTCAAGGTGAATTAATTGTTAAATTCTACTCACTTTTAGTGTTTTACATTTATTTCAGGGAGTAGAACGAAAATATGATAACAAATGCCAATTTGACAGAAAAAGAGTCCAAGTCATAGAGCTTATCCGAGGGGCATAGTTGGCAAAGGAAAATTTGTTCCCATCTTGGTAATTGCTGATGAGGGCGGAAGACAGTATAAAAAGAAGAAAAAGGAACGCAGGGCTGAGCTTCTTCTTCCTCCGGAGGAGGGGGCCGCCGCACAGAAAAAAAGAAGAGGAAGCAATAGATAGGCAATTAGAATAGGAATTGCGCAGAGGAAGAGCACTGACTCTCTTCTTAGTTTTTTGTCCTTTAGCTTGGCTTTTGACTTGTCTCCTTTTTGGCTTTTAGTGGTAGTTTTCTCTTCATTCGTATGGAGCAGAAGCAAACAAACAATCACGTATTTTGTAGCTTTTCTTTCTAGTCAGTGGTCAATCGAATTAAGTTTACCCAATTTCCAATTGATGGTTGCGACTTTCTCTCCAATTTCCGGTGGATTTTGTTCATCCAATATGAGTTAATTTTCTCACTCTAGTCAAGGGACAACGGATGTTTTGGGTCGTCTAAAATTGTGAGATCGATTTAATTTTATCTTTTCTTTTTATTTATTGGTATTCGCATATTCCCTGGTTACAGTGCTTATGATTGTTTAATTAATTGATTGTCTTGGATCCGGATAATTAGTTAATTTGATAATCTATTGTCAATTGAGACGTTAAATCCGTAATTGTTTAATTGTCTCAAAATAGTGATAACTGGCATGATTGGGTTTGTGTCAGGGGAATACGCGGGCTAACCTAAAATAACCCTGGTAGTTTGTTATTTGGTTAGAATAGGGCTCCTCTAATACGTAAGTCAATTAGGGAATTAAATCTTACGGGCGTACCTAAGATTATTTCTCAATTAGAGCAGTGATTAATGGGCGTACCTTAATCATCGACACAGTAAGGAGGGGTTGACTGTCATCGCTTGTTTTGCAGTTATAACCTATTTATTAGTAAATAATTGGAATTGCTTTTGTTTCGATGATCAATTAGGTGAACCATTGCTGAAGTTATTCCTTGGCTAGATCCTTAATTATCACTCATTAGATTTTAGTAAATTGTTATTTAATTTCTAGTTGACTATTTTATTTTTATTATTTTAATTTTAGTTGAATTGTTTAAATTGTCACCCTTGATATAAAAACACCCCCTTGTCACTATGAATTTGGAAAGGAACAATTACTCTCAGTCCCTATGGATTCGACCCTGCTTACCGCTATCTACAGAAATTAATTTTAGTTGAGCAGGTTTTTATTATTGCACAGGTTTCGACACCATGTCATAAAGTGTCGATTCTCGCGTCAAAAGCTAGTGATTTCTATGAGTATGTGGACGTATTGCGATAGGAGCTAAGTAACCGGACTCTTTCATCTGACAAATGTTGGAGTTCGCGTGAAAAGGCTCTAATGGCTAGAGACTAAGTCTTTTGCTATTCTCAAAAGAAGAAAAAAAGGAGAGAAAATAGAAAGTGTGATAATAAAAAAAAAAGTGAAGGTTGTGTCAAATGTGACGAAAGTCAGCTTGCCGTTTTATGGGTTTAATGTTGAAATTTTAGTTAATAGTTGGACTATTTGCTGAAAAATGTGAGCAACCATTCCTTTTTCTTAGATTAGTTTGCTTTAAATTAGAGGAGTTGGTGGTTGGGAAGCTAACTGGGGTGATTTTTCTTGGATCATGACCTGTGATGCTTGATATATGTTTTTCTTGGTATTTTGGCAGTGCGGTAGTTGGAGCAATAGCCATTGTCAAACTCTGGTGTTCAATTACTGTTCATATGCTTGAGGGCAAGCATGGTTTAGGTGTGGGGCGAATTGATAGGGTGCTAATTGTTAGTAATTTTATTGTTAATTTTCCTCTTTGTCCTTGCCAAATATTGCTTAATTATTAATATCTACTTATATTTGGTATTTGGACTCAATATCAGGGAGTGAGTAGAAAAGTAAACAAAAGGATGGACCTTATGGACAAAATTGCTCCACACGTGGGAGACTTCTTAAAGCTCCATCAACTTGGCCCACAAGGAGAAAAAGAAAATGATTTCCTTTTCTTTGTGCTGATGAGGAGTGCATTGTACTAGCTAGTTGACTAGCAATAGGAAATGAGAAAACAAGACATTAGGTAGCACTTGACTTTTTGTCTTATCTTTTCCTTATCATCGGAGAGACCAACTAGGGAGATAAGTAGTCATTTGTTTAGAATAGGGAACTTCGTTTTTTGGGCTCCTTCGTTTAATTTATTTTTCTTCTTTTTCCGTCTCTTGGAGGAGAACGACGGGGAACATAGCTTGTTTTTGGATGATAACTTCTGAAATTTTGCAAGGGATTTTCCCCATGTAGATGAACTAAGTTTCTCATCTAGTCGAAGGCCAACTTGAAGGCGCGGTTCCAAATATCTGTAAGATCGAATTAATTTTATTTATTTCTTTTATTCATTGGTATTTGTACGTTTCCTGATTTAATTGTTTATGCTTGTTATGTTATTTGAATGTCAAGAGCCCGGTATTCGAATTAACCTAATGATCTAATGCCAAATTAATTGATTAAATCCGTAATTGTTCAATTGATTAATGCCAGTGGCGACTAGCGTGATTGGTTTCATGTTAGGGAAACGTATGATCTAACTTAAATAAATCCTCATAGCGTGTTTGTTAGTTAGGATTGGATTTTTCTAATTCTTCATGCAATCGAGGAATTAAATCCTACGGTCGTATTTAGAGTTATTTCTTGGTTAGAGAAATAGTTAACGGTCGTACCTTGACTATCGAAAAAGTAAGGAAAGGTTGGTTGTTTATCGCTTGTATGACAACTATAACCAATTTAGTAAAGAGTAATTGAATTATCTTTGTATCGATGATCAGTTGAATGGACCGTGCCTGAAAAGTTGCACCTTTGGCTAGAGTCGTATTGGTTATTGATTAATTCTTATTAATTTTTTTTAGTTGTTTTATTAGTTAGTTAATTAGTAATTTTATATTTTCCAAAAATCTCTCATTCACTGAACTCTAGAAGAAACGAATTATCCCCAATCCCTGTGGATTCGACCCTACTCACCGCTATATACAAAATTTGTATTTTTCTTGAGTAGGTAATTATTATTGCACAAGCTCGACACCCTGTCAAGGGAGTTGAAGTTTCAATAATTCAATGATTATTATCTATTTCAAAAGATAAAAGTTCAATTAATTTGAGATCACAAGCTTGATTATTGAGATGCTAAGGAGACTATCATTGCGCGTCTCTATTTTGAACCAAGAAGCGAAATAGCTAATCTTAAAAGAAGAGGTGTGTTTCTGTTTAGTGATGATAAAATAAACTCAAGTGGGCAACTGATCCCTAATCACATTGGAGATTATTGCTAATTGACCCTTTGCTTTATTTCAATTTGATTGCGAGGAGACAAAAGCAATTTCTTATCGTTCTTGGATGGATATTATGAATGTGTTTAGATAGTAGATTATTTGGAATAATTTTTTGAAAAAGGGCATGATGGTATTCTTTTAAATATAATATATATAACATAAAAAAATAATTAAAAATATGTTAATAATATAATCAATAAATTATTTGTGACGTGTGTGAGATATATTAGTGCCCACGCAGACATTCAATCAGAGAACATGAAGGCCCTAGCAACAAAGGCAATTCAAGTGAAAATGCCAACAAGCCACAGCCCTCAAAAGTGGTTTGGAGAAATCTTATCCTTTCGGGTCCCACATATTTTGTCACAATCTCGTGATTATCATTCAGAAACGCATGACCTCCTAATTGGTGATTTTAATTGAGTCAAGCAGTTAGCAATTGTTCTTTTGTACAAAATTTTCCCTCTAGTGGTTAATCTTTTTTGTTCATTATCTTATATGTATGTATATATATATATATATATATATATATATAAATTCTCAATAGGACGATTTCGCACTATTGAGTTTGTGGGGTTTTTTTTGGGGGGGCAACAAAATGCAATACAAAGTACCAAAATTCCATTGAGAAATCACCATTATATTTGAGTATACATGCAAAACTGATGGAAATTAAAATAATACTCCCTTCACTTCAAATTATTTGTCTCATTTCAGGATTCAAATATTTTAAAGAATAGTAAGTAACTTGACAGTGATGTTGGTGGATTTGTTTCTAAAATTATTCTCGAAAATTCAAAGTTTTAAATTTGGATTTAGTGCCAAATATTGATTAACGTGAAAATTATTGAAAGAAAGAGATTAAAAGTAAATTTGAGTTTAATAAAATAATAAATATTTTAAGACATTTAAAAAGTAAATCGGGAAGGAGTAAAAAAAATAAAACGAATAAAAGAGAACAAGATGATGAGTTAGACGTAAGCCAGTAAGAAAAAGATGAGTTTTAGCTGCAAGTTGAAGGTTCGCTATGGAGGTATGCTGCAGATGTGAGTCATGTGACAACTTGTCGGCAATATGGTGTGGCTACGAATTGTCGGCAACGTCCAGGAAGTCTTTAGAGTGGAACATTTTGGAAGTGCAAAAAGTTGTGTGGAAAAATTTCATTCCCGCATGTTTTAGCCTCCACACATTTTGCTGCCCTTGGTTGCCAAAGTTGAACCATATCCTTCCTTGTCTCATCGCAGAAAGCATCCCCGCATCACCATTGCAGAACACTTTCGTCCTAATTCCAATCCCAAGAGAGAAAAAATGGCTGATGCTGCTGTTAGTGCTACTATTCAGGTTGCATTGCAGACGGTTGTTTCTTTTGCCGCTGATCATGTTAATCTGGCTCGTGAATTCCCAGAGGAGCTGAATAAACTCGACAAATCTACTGCAAGGATCCGAGGCTTCTTGGCTGGTGCCGACGAGGACAAGCATAGCCCAGTGGTGCAAAATTGGCTCAAGGATCTGGAAGAAGAGGTTTTCAAAGCTGACAATGTGCTGGACGAGCTCAACTATGAAATTCTTCGTCGGAAGGTGAAGTATCAAGATCAAACCATGAAAAAGAAGGTACTCTTCTTCTTTTCATTCTTTAATAAAATTGGTTTTCGTTGGAGGTTGGGTTCAATGATCAGGGAGATCAACACGAACCTTCAAAGGATCCATCAGGATGCCGCAGGTTTGGGACTGGCCTACAAGCTCCAAGTTGAAGAAGCATTCGCTACTATTGCTGCTGGAGCCACAACAAGCAGACAGACCGACTCTAAGATTGTTCGAAGTGATGTCCTAGGAAGAGACGAGGATGAATAAAAAATAGTTAAGAAGTTGTTGGCCGAATCTGAAAGTGATCGTATTTCAGTTATTTCCATAACTGGCCCGCCAGGATTAGGAAAAACAACTCTAGCTAAAGCCGTTTTCAACACTCCACAGTTTGATAATCATTTTGACAAAAAAATTTGGGTTTGTGTGGCTGAAAAATTAGATAGAATCGAGGTGGTCTTCAAAATGATTATAGAATCGTCAACAGGAAAAAAAGGCTGAAGTGGATAATAGGCAAGTAATAGTTAACGGAATTGAAACTGAACTTAAGGAAAAAAGATATTTGCTTGTTCTTGACGATTTGTGGAATGATCAAGAAGGATTGTTGAATGACTTTTTCACCACTTTGGAGGCACTCAAACTGAAGAAAGAGAGCTGGTGTCTTGTTACTTCTCGTCTCCAAGAAGCGGCAATTGTTCTGTAAAGACATCGGCGGATCAATTTTACTCGTCATGACCTAAGAAAGCTATACGATGATGACTGCTGGTCTATCGTGAAAAATTGGGCAACTGTAGGGGAAGAAGTGCCAAAAGAATTGGAAGCCTTAAGGAAACAAGTTTTAAGAAGATGTGACGGTCTACCTCTGGCAGCAACGTTAATAGGAGGTTTGTTATCTAAAAAGAGAAAAGAGGAGTGGCTATCTATTTTGGAGGAGAGCCTCTTGAATGGAGATCAAGGTGGGATTGAGCAAATAATTAAGGTGAGTTTTGATCATCTGTCACCTGCACCGGTTAAGAAATGTTTTGCATATTGCTCAATTTTTCACCAAGATACTAAATTGGAACAAGATCGACTAGTTGAGCTTTGGATGGCTGAAGGCTTTCTTCAACCTGATTCCCAAAATGAAAGAACGATGGAGAAAATAGGATATGAGTATTTGAGAATTTTGCTGCAAACTTCCTTATTGGAAGAAGTAAAAGAGGAGAGGAGAACATGGTATAAAATGCATGACCTTGTGCATGATTTTGCAAAATCAATTTTGAATCATAACAGCAGCAATCAGCACCGTTACCTTGCAGTATACTCATCTGGAAGAGAAACCATCAATGAAAAATCATCAGCATCACTTCGCACATTATTTCTGGAGGGTGGCATAACTGATGATATGTTATCAAAGTTCAAATACTTGCATGTCCTAAAATTGTTTGGAGCAAATGCCAAAGAGTTGCCGACCTCCATTGGCAAACTAATACATTTACACTTACTTGACATTTCAGATTCTATGTTTACAACTTTGCCAGAATCTCTTTGCAAACTTTATAGTTTGCAAACACTGAGAATTGGCAAGCTTGAAGAAGGTTTTCCAAAGGAGATGAGCAATTTGATTAGCATGAGACATCTTCACTATGATCATGCTCGTACAAGACGCGAAATCCAAATGCCATCCGGGATTGGACGATGGACTTGTCTTCAAACGTTAGAGTTCTTAAACATAGGTCGCCAAGAGGAAGGTCATGGTATCCAAGAGCTTGGAACCTTGCAAGATCTTAAAGGCTCCTTGGAGATCAGAAATCTTGAATTAGTAAATGGCAAAGATGATGTTGAACTGGCGAAGCTATCTAAAAAGCCAAATCTGCATCGGTTGGTATATGAGTGGCGCAATAGGTATCGGGGAAGTGATAATTGTGATGAAGATGTGTTGGAAGGCCTCCAACCTCACCCAAATTTAAAAGAGTTACAAATTTTGAAGTTCATGGGTGATCAGTTTCCACAATGGTTCATGAATTTGACATCACTGGTGGAGTTGAGTGTGGCGAATTGCACAAGATGCAGAAAACTCCCAGCACTAGGACAGCTGCCATTCCTCAAGTGCCTCTATCTGACTGGATTGGAAAACACAACATGCATTGGGCTTTCATTCTACAGTATAAGTGCTGAGGAGGACGGCGGATCAGGAGGTTCAGGCACTATTAGCAGACAAACATTCTTTCCAGCCCTTAAAAAACTCTCTCTTAAAAGTATGAAAAATTTGGAAGAGTGGAAGGACGCACACGAAATGATGTCAACAGCAGGTGAAGTACATGTGATGGATGTGTTTCCCATGCTTGAAAAGTTGTCTATTAGTGATTGCCCCCAGCTGACCACCATTCCAACTCCAAGTCGTTTCCCAAGTCTTGCTGTATTGGAAATCAAAAAGAATTGCCATGTTTTGCTGGCAGAAAAGGTTTTGAGCAATATAACCACACTCTTTTCCCTTGAATTAAGTGGTGGTCGTCGACCCATGGAGTCTTTAAAATTAGTGAAACCACCAGAGAGCAGCTTGCGTATTGCTGGCTGTGACAGTCTACCCACTGACATGCTTGAGCGACTCTGTCTTTTTCCAACTCTTCAGAGTGTAGAATTGATGTCTGCCTATAATATAACAACATTACGAGGAATGAGTTGCGCCGCTTGTCTTAAGAGATTGGCAGTCTATTATGGTAAGAATTTACGGGAGTTGCCAGAAGATCTTTATCAATTTCAGGCTTTAGAGTACTTGATGATATGGGGTTGCCCGAGAATTGATTCATTTGGATGTCCAAATGCTAATTCATTTGGACAGAAAAGCCTCCTTAAGTCTCTTGAGGAATTTACTGTCGATGGGCGCGATGCATTAACAAGATTACCAGTGGAGATGTTCGAGTCGTGTACGTCTCTCCGAAAGCTGATATTGTTCAATTGCCGCAGTCTGGTCTCCTTTCCCCTTGATTTGCGACGAACCCCTTCTCTCGAGAGTTTCTTGTTACAGTGCTGTCCCAAATTGATTGCTGAGATGCCCAGTGGATTTGGCTATCTTACCAGCTTAAGGAAATTGGAGATTGGTCCCTTCTCAGATGACTCTGTAATCGAATTTGATTGGGCAGGATTAACATCTTTATCAACACTCCGGCGCGTGTCTTTGCGTGGGATGCGTGACACGAAATCTCTGCCACATCAGCTTCAATGCTTGACTACCATCACATCACTGTCTCTAGATGACTTCGGAGCAATCGAAGCCTTACCAGATTGGCTTGGGAACCTTGAGTCTCTTGAAGAGCTAATTCTATCGGACTGCCGAAAGCTTGAATATTTACCCTCCGTAGATGCCATGGAACGCCTCAAATTAAGACGTCTGGAAATTGACGGTTGTCCTCTATTAAATCAAAGATGCACTCCTCAAAGTGGCTCCGAGTGGCCCAAGATCTCTAATATTCCAGAGCGTGTAATTTATTAAAAGTCATCTTTCTGAGCCATCGGGTAAGATTTCACTGCAAAATTTTGATTAATTGATTCTCATTATTGGATATCGCTGTTCTTCACCGTCTTATTCTATCCGTATTTGTCCCTCACTCTTTTTCTCTGTAAATATCTATTCCTCTACTTCTTCTGGTGAAGAATACTCTCTCTTTCAATTTTTAAGCTAATTCTTGTCATTAACAAAGTAGAGTTACGAGCAAATTGAAAGACAACAAAAATTGTGGATTTCGTCTGCTTTTCTGAACCATCAAAAGGATGAATAACAAGGTAAAATATGCTACTATTTATGAACTTGCTGACTGTTTGCCCACAAAATTCACTAACATTGCAAGCGTAAACATTCAGCTTCAATGGGGTATGTTCTTTTTTTTTTTTTGTTACTGATATTTCCAAACAACATTAAAACCAATGATATAGCAATTTGGGGAGAACATTACAATTTTTGTTTTTACCGCTGGCATTTAATAGATGGATATGTTCTTAACATTCACTGTCATCTCTTTGTAAGACTCTGAATTATGATTGCCTTAAAATTAGCTCAATGTCGATTAAGTTGAAATTGTTTGCAGAGGAACTAGGCTGCTGCTAAAACTATAAATTCTTATCATCTTTTAAAATTTTTAAAATTCAGATACTATAACTAGCTACTTTTCTGTTTTGTGAATTGGATTGATAATATTATGGCCTTGTAGGCCACAAGTGTCAGTGAAGCAGCAAACAGTGATAGCGCCGAAACATTGCGAAAGGCTCAGAAGTGTGCTTAAGGCAGAGTCAGCCTGGAACCTCTAGAGCATCTTATTGCACTTTTCGCATTCTCCAACTGCAACATCAGGTTGTGGTTTCCAATCATTTTTGAAGAAAGATGAGGAGGTATGTGGTTTGGAAATTTCTCCACCCAACTTACTAGAAGTACAAGGGAATTGGTCCAAGTTTGCAAGTATGTTTGAGACATGGAATTGTGTCTAAATGCAGGTTGGTATCTGCACTAGTAAGTGTTCTTTATGGCTTAATCAATGGAATATAACTTGATTTTTGCTCTTTAGGATTTTGAGTGATAAATTGTTGCACGAGTTACCAGACCAAACCTTTCTATGGCTCATATTTCTGCTTAATGTCATAACTGAAGCAGAACTGTGATGTAATATTGTTATTTTTTTTTCCAGAATTTGTTTAGGAAGCAGAGATTATGCTCTTTGGACAAAGAACACCAACGTTCCCGTGTTGTTCTTATGAGAATATCAGGAGGGAGGAGTTATTTTCACTTATTAGTCAGGTTTTGAAGATGGAAGGTAGTTATCTGTGATTTTTCCCACCAGAATGCATATATTGCTCAGAATGTGGAAATGAAGGTAAAAAATGTTGACTGCATGTCTATTGGCCTGTTTCAATGGCTTTTTTTTTAATCTATTTTCTGGAAGTATTTAACAAAATAAATCAAATATTGAACCTTTTCTCCTTGTAGCATGCTGAAAACAGTGACTTGTGCCAGGCTTGTAGAAAGTAGCATGGATGGAGGAGAATTAGAAAGGAGCTATCAAGGTACAAGACAAGACTTACTTGAAAAAAATTGGATGTGCTAATACTTTAATTCCAGAGGTGACAACATTTGATGGAAAGAAGTTAGACATTGTAGACAGCATTGGCAATCATTTGGACGACATAAATGAAGCATGTGATTGCAGTGTCAGCCGTTCATTTGGATGAAAATAGTTCAAAGTTTTGGTGCTGCAATTGCAGCGGCAAGAATTTCTACATCCTTGTTCAAAGGTTCCCACCAGATCTTGCAAGGCCTTTGTAAATTGGAAAACAGGTTATACCTTTCCACTCAAGAACAAGAGAGACTCATGATACAACTGTGCTAATAGTTAGTCATTCCAGGTACTAGGCTCAGTGTTGAATTTGTTTTAGTAAAATAACGTACCCTAAGTACCTTCTTGGTTCTTAACTAACTTAATTATTTTGACGTGTCAACTTCAAGATAAATAGTCACAATCCAAAAAATTGCAGTTTGAATGATCAATAAACAGGTTTTGTTATTATAGCATTCTATCTGTTATGTTTTAGCTAAGAAAGACTAGAAAACCTAAAAATAATTTATAATTATTAAGAAACCTCTTGGAATATGTAACATTTCAGAAGACTAATGAAGGTGGGAGATCAATGATAAATGTTTCACATGAAGTTCTCCAACATGGTTTCACCTAATTAGAGGTACTCTACCACAAAGTATCTACTTGTCAGGTTAAATGAGCATGTTTCAGCATGTCCATTTAATGGAAGTTGATAAATTACTCTTAAGAATTGAAGGAAGAAGGAAACAACTTGCCAACACTGAAAAGATATTGACATCCATTACCTATTTCTTTCTACAAACGGTTATCCTTTTCTGATTTTTGTTTGGCCCAAAGATTTTAGTCTGTCCGGAGAAATCAGTCTGCTAAAAGAAGTTAATAAGAGTGTTAAGAGAATATAAGTATTCTTGTAGATAATAAATTAGTAAGGGTATTCTTGTAAATAGTTTGTTAGGTTTGTACTCCTATAAATACTAGTTGGTCACTTATAATACGGTGACTAGATGTTTTCCTCCCAAAATACCTGTTGACATGGTATCAGAGCAAAAGTCCTAGGGTTAGGGTTAAACATCTAGCAAAAATCACTGTTCACGCGCGCACTGTTCACGCGTTACTGTTTACGGCGCACTGTTCACGCCGTTACTGTTCACGTAGTTACTGTTCATGCCGTTACTGTTCACGGCGCACAGTCACGCGTTCGTCTCAAGTTTTGACCTGTTCTTTGGTTTGACGTGCTATTCACTATGGTTGAAAGGTTTGTTAATACGGTTATCACTGACCAAGTTGAATCAAGTTCTTCAGCACATGGGTCCCAGAAGACTGTTACTATATCCGAGGAAGATTATGTTAAATTCCTACAGTACCAAGCTTCAAATCATGCATCTCTTCCCTCTGCTTCTTTAGCACAAAAAGGTAATGACTCATGGATTATTGACTCCGGGGCTACTGATCATATGTCAGGTACCTCTAAAAATTTTTCTAATTTTCAAGAGTCTACTTCCTTTCCTCATGTTACTTTAGCTGATGGATCTACCACTAAAGTCAAAGGACTAGGCACTGTAGAAGTTAACCCATCTCTTCCGCTGTCTTCTGTTCTTTACGTACCCACTTTGCCCTTTAATCTAATGTCTGTTAGTAAACTCACTAAATCTCTACAGTGTTCAGTTATTTTTTCTCCTGATTTTGTTGTCATTCAGGATTTGAAAACAAAGAGGACGATTGGTGGAGGGCATGAGCATAATGGTCTTTACTTTCTCAACTTCAATGGTCCGATTGCATGTCCTGCTATTGTTTCTCCTCTTGAAATTCACTGTCGTTTGGGTCATCCGTCTTTACAAAATTTAAAAAAGCTGGTTCCTACTTTGAGTCCTTTGTCTTCGTTAGAATGTGAGTCTTGTCAGTTAGGAAAGTATCATCGTGTTTCTTTTGCTCCTAGAGTCAATAAACGGGTTTCTGAACCCTTTATGTTAGTTCATTCTGATGTTTGGGGTCCTAGTCGAGTCGTTTCCAAGTTAGGTTTTAAATATTTTGTAATCTTTGTTGATGATTTTTCAAGAGTTACATGGCTTTATTTAATGAAAGATCGTTCAGAATTATATTCCATTTTTTGTGCATTTATTACAGAAATAAAGAATCAATTTGGTGTGCCTGTACGTATACTTCGCAGTGATAATGCGAAAGAATATTTTTTCACTCCTTTTAATACCTTCATGACTAAGTCCGGTATTATTCATCAATCCTCTTGTCCTCACACTCCACAACAGAATGGAGTTGCTGAAAGAAAAATTGGACACTTAATCGAGGTTGCTCGGACACTTATGTTGCACATGAATGTGCCCAAACAATTTTGGAGTGATGCAGTTCTAACTGCGTGTTATTTAATTAATCGCATGCCATCTAATATTCTTGGAGGCCAATTACCTCACTCCGTTCTTTTTCCTCATGAATCTGTGTTTAAATTACCTCCTCGTATTTTTGGGTGTGTGTGTTTTGTTCATCAGCTTGCTCCCGGGATGGATAAATTAGATTCTCGTGCCATTAAATGTATTTTCTTAGGATACGCACGAGCGCAAAAGGGGTATAGATGTTACAGTCCAGTTTTAAATCGTTTTTTCACTTGTGCTGATGTTATTTTCTTTGAATCCACTCCTTATTTTATGAAACAAGGTATGTCTTGTGAGTTAGACCAGTATCCCTCTTTTTCCTCTCCTGTTTTACCAGTCTCTTCCCCTTTATTACCTGAGTTATCTAGTCCACCAGATTCCATAACTCGATTATCTCATCCTCATTTTCAAGTTTACTCTCGTCGTTCCATGGTTGAGAGAGTTCCTAATATGCCACGCACTTTACCAATTAACTCTCAATCTTCAAATCCAGGTATGACGCCCTCCTCTGAGTTAGATCTTCCTATTGCTTTACGCAAAGGTAAGAGACATTGTACTTCCCATCCTATTTCTAATTTTATTTCTTATTCTCGTCTCTCTATGTCATATTCTTCTTTTGTTGCTTCCCTTGATTCTATCTCTATTCCTAAGTCTATTACCTATGCTCTTAATCATCCTGGTTGGAGATTAGCTATGCAAGAAGAGATGTCTGCTTTGGAACAAAATGGTACTTGGGATCTTGTCCCTCGTCCTTCAGGTAAGCCTGTTGTTGGTTGTAAATGGGTGTACACTATAAAAGTGCAGCCTAATGGTTCTATTGATAGATTGAAAGCTCGTCTGGTAGCTAGAGGATTTACTCAGGTGTATGGAGTAGACTACTTAGAAACATTTTCTCCTGTTGCAAAGATTACCTCTGTTCGTCTTCTTATCTCTTTGGCAGCAACTTATAATTGGCCATTGCATCAGTTGGATGTGAAAAATGCATTTCTGCATGGAGATTTGGAAGAAGAAGTATATATGGAACAACCTCCTGGATTTGTTGTTCAGGAGGAGAATCCGCGATTGGTTTGTCGTTTGAAAAAATCCTTATATGGATTGAAACAGTCTCCGAGGGCTTGGTTTGGCCGGTTTAGTAGTGTTGTCATGGAGTTCGGTCTGACAAGATGTGGAGTAGATCACTCTGTATTTTATCGACATTCTAATGCTGGTAAAATTTTATTAGTTGTTTATGTGGATGACATTGTGATTATAGGTGATGATGTTGTGGGGATCCAGAAACTTAAATCCAATCTGCAGGCAAACTTTCAGACAAAGGATTTAGGTCATCTACAGTATTTTCTGGGTATTGAGGTAGCTCGGTCTAAATATGGGATTTATTTATGTCAAAAAAAATATGTATTCGATATGTTGAGTGAAGTTGGGATGTTAGGTTGCCGACCTGTGGATACTCCTATGGATCCCAATGTGAAATTAGCAGGAGATCAAGGTGCATTACTTGATGATCCTAAGCAATATCGAAGACTTGTGGGTAAATTAAATTATCTCACTGTAACGAGACCTGACATTTCGTTTGCAGTGAGTGTTGTGAGTCAATTTCTTGATACCCCTCGTACTAGTCATTGGGATGCTATTATACGGATTCTCAGGTATTTTAAGAGTGCTCTTGGAAAAGGGTTGCTGTATCAAAATCATGGACACACTGATATTGAAGGATATAGTGATGCAGATTGGGGTGGTTCTGCCTCAGATCGAAGATCGACTACAGGATATTGTGTGTTTATTGGTGGTAATTTAGTGTCGTGGAAGAGTAAGAAGCAAACAGTTGTATCCAGATCAAGTGCAGAATCTGAATACCGCGCTATGGCTCACACTGTGTGTGAGTTGGTTTGGTTGAAGAGCATGTTACTAGAACTTGGGTTTGAGCATAAACAGCCTATGAATTTAGTGTGTGATAATCAGGCGGCTGTTCATATTGCATCTAATCCAGTGTTTCATGAAAGGACAAAACATATTGAAGTCGATTGTCATTTCATTCGAGAGAAATTGCTTGACGGGGTCATCAAGACATCTCATGTACCGTCTGTAGATCAATTGGCTGATGTGTTTACCAAGAGTTTAGGGGGCTCTAGGGTGAAATACATTTGTAACAAGTTGAGTGCTTATGATATATATGCTCCAACTTGAGGGGGAGTGTTAAGAGAATATAAGTATTCTTGTAGATAATAAATTAGTAAGGGTATTCTTGTAAATAGTTTGTTAGGTTTGTACTCCTATAAATACTAGTTGGTCACTCATAATACGGTGACTAGATGTTTTCCTCCCAAAATACCTGTTGACAAAGAGAATTTATGAATGCTAGTACATGATATAAATTTTGTATTTGTTCTTCAGATTAGTTTGCCAAACTCTAGTTTAGAACATCATTTTAGAAAGAGACAAAAGATTATCATCTTACTCTTCCTTTAACATTTAGTTAAACATTTAGCTTTGATAATCACTTTGTTTTCAAAAAGAATCACAAGGACAATTTATGCAAATTCGATTGACTTTTGCTACCATTACTTCCTTCTAGGCTTGTTAATGCTCTGTTTTTTAGCCTTTCATTTTTGGTTATCTAGTAGATTGGTGATTTTTCCATCCTACTTGCATAAGGATTTGCTCATGATAAAATATTTATAGAAATATCTATTTTAGCATTTTAGACAAATGTCTCATGGGCTATGTTGGAACATGCAGAAAGCAGTGGTTTTCAAGCAAAAATGTATGGATGGTGATGTGGTAGACAATTGTTCTCTTAAGGAGTGAAGATCAGTCTTCTAGAAAGCAATATGTGACAGAGTAAATGAAGAGGTATGTAGTCTCAGTGGATTAAATTTAAAGGCCTACTCTGTTTTTGTTGCTGTTGCCATAGCTTCAAATCAATCACATACAAGCTATGCTCTGAATTTAGTATGCGTTTTTTGATGGCTTAGTCGATGTAATTCTGCTTAATTTTTGCTCTTTAGAAATTTTTGTAGTACATTCTTCATAAGTTTTGATGGTTCAACGTGGCTAATTTTACACTTAATATTACCGTAATGTAACATGGTGATGTTTTTTTTCCTGAATCTATTTAGGAAGCAGACATCATCTTGTTGGAAAAAGAGCAACATGGTTCCCTGTCCTTTTTGTGAGAATGTCAATAGGAAGAAATTACTGTCACTGAGCAGGTAGGTTTCGCAGATGAAGATGGTTACCAATTATAGTTATTTTGCTCATTAATTTGCACAAGCAATAAACAGGTGCTTTTCAAGTAGGTTTTTTTTTTTTTTTTGGTGCTTTAGCTAAAAAGGATAAGTAGACCTAAGAATTTTTACCAAGAAACTCTTTTAAAATATCTGACATTTGTGAAGACCAATGAAGATGGTAAATCAATAGTAAATGTTACTCAAGGAAGTTTTTCAGGGTACTTCATTCCACTTGACAGAGATACTATGCCACAAGTCTATTCTGCTAAGGTTAGATCAGCATTTTTTCAGCGTAGCCATTGAAATGAAGTTGACAATCAACTCTAACAAATTCAAGGAAGAAGGATACTGCTTGCCGACGTTTATAGAATTGCAGCATTGTTTTGCTGCTTCTTTCTGAAAAAGGTTATCTTTTACTAGTCCATTTTTGTCCTAAATATCTTAGTGTACTAGGAGAAATCAGTCTGCTCAAAAGAAAGTCCTTAGAGGCTAAATCCGTTGATTATTTGTTTTGAATTATAATACATGAATACCAATCATGACTTTTTTCCTTGGGTTGTTATGCCAAACTAGCTAAGATTAGAACCTCACTTTGCAAGCATAGGAAGGATTATCATCTCACTGTTCTTCCGAGTTTTATATAGACATACAGCTTTCATTCTCATGTTCTATTAACATTGACAATATGCAAATTTTATTGCCCTCGCTAATTTTTGAATTCCATTTTTGGTTCATCTAGTAATTATTTGGAATGATCATCTTTCCATTACTAGTTGCTAACAGTGTTCTTTGTTCATTGTCAACTCTATATCCAATATCTGTATCAATATTGAAGACAATCAGTGTCTAATAGGCTTTGTTGGAACATGTAGGAAGCAGCAGCTTTCGAGCTAAAGTGTATGAATGCAGTCTCGATGGATTAAAGGTTTACTTTGTTTCTCTCGAAGTTGGCATGTCTTTCACACACATATGGAAGTGCCAGACCTTTCATGTATTTTGCAGGTTTCTTCTGATCTGATTTGCTTGAGACAGGGGAAAGCATATGAAGGAACCATTTAGCTGGCATGGCTGAGACCTGCAGCCAATTTGGTTGATCTTGGTTCCAGTTTAAGCTGTCTGGATTGCTCTTTGTCAATCTCATGAATATGGATCTCATATCAATGGAAGCATTGAAAGTATGAAGATGAGACGGCAAGAATACTGGTAGCTAGCTGTTGGATTGTAGGCATGTAAAAAGTCTTTACTATACTAAAATTGTCACCTAGATGGCTGGCTAGAATGGATATATATATTACTCTAGCTTGGCCTACAGAGAGATAAGATTTGAGGTTTTAATGTGATCTAGAGCTTTCAGCTTTTGAAATACTTAATTGCCCATGCTTTGGGGAGTTTGATTTAGGTTTCAACCAATCACGAGTTCATAAAAATAGGGCTAAACAAGTTTGAATTTTACGAGACTTGCCTCAAATGACTTCAAAAGCTTGCTGAAAATTCTCCTTCCGCAATTTGTCAAACCAAATCCTGACCGGTCCCTCTTCTGGCTGTCCAAGGCATTTGGTTTTTCTTTAGGTATAATTTCATAAACCTCCCCTGAGGTTTCTAACAATTTTACTAGTCTCTTCTAAAGTTTTCAAAATTACACAAACCTCTCTTGAGATTAAAGTTTTAATAACAAAATTAGTCAATTTAGAAAAAGTAACATTAAAAAAGTACTTTAAGAAGAGAGATGAAACTTTGATTTCATAAATATCCCTTATACATGTATATAAGTTGTAATAATAAAAGAATGAAAATAATTAAAAGTTAGAAACAATTAATACACCTAATTCACCCATCAAAAAGTTTACATTTAATGAATTGTGAGATTTTGGCGGCGAATTTGATGAACAAATTGTTGATAATACCATCCCCAAAATGAGCTTGAATGAGGGGTTCATAAACAGCTCTCAAGTTCCCAGAAGATCTTCTAGGCACTGAATGTTTTATATCAAAACGCTTGCTTCTAGACTCACCATTAACCCGCAGAAGTATTACTTCCAGCTCATGAAGTCCTCTATCAGAAGTATTATTAAACAGCAGATGGAATTTCAGGTATACTTGTCAAGAAAGGAACCTCATCATTGTACCACAACTGAACAGCAAGACATAGCAAGACTGCAGGATTAAAACAACTTTGCCAAAATATTCCAATGGTTAAAGCACACAGATATTAGCACCCGAGATGCTTCCAAGATACTTTCAAACTTGAAAAAAGCACCTGAAATGGTAACCGGGAAACTATTCGTAGCGTACGTTTCCACAAACTCTGGCGTAAATGGTAACCGAGAAACCAAAATTGATCACAAATGCACAATTCCATAAGGTTAGCAATTTCGGGCATGGGGCAGCTACAATTAGCAATAGGTGCGGTTGTTTTACTTTTTTAATGATTTAGTGTACACTTAAATAATTTTGATGTATTTCATGATTTGATGCACATTTATATAACTTTTTATTGTGCTAGTAATAGTTCACGTACTTTGCATGTAATTATATTAAACTAAATATAACATCTCTTTAAACTTTTTGTGAAATTTGATTGTTTACATGATAATAGAATATTTTCTATTTTCTATTTCTTTAATCAATTATTGTTACAAAGACTATCTAAATACGAACTCTTCGATCCATTGATTTTTTAATTTATTTTGAGCTTTCCTTTTATTGAATTTATTTTGAGCTTTTTGGTAATTTATGGATTCAATTTTGATAAACAGTTCTTAATATGGTTATGATGTGTACTCATAATATTTTTACCATTAAATCATAATAATATTTTTTAATATTGTACAAAAGATGTTGTTAAACAAGAAATGCATGTATATATGTCAAGTGTGAGCCCAGTAAATAAAATTCATAATTGCTAGCAAAGTAAAGACTAAAACCATAAAATCAATTTCCGGAAGTGTATCGGAGTAAATAAATTGGCTTGTTAGATTTTGTCATTCTAATTATTTTCACCAAACTCATCCCTTCTTTTACCCCTTGGAAAGTTCATTTACTAGCCAGAATCTAGATGCGCCTTTTTTTCACTTAAAAATAAAACCCATAGTTAAGTTTCTAATGAAATCAACAAATTTAAAAAATGAAAAAAAATTTGTATCAACATTTTGAATGTTATTTGCCATAACATTTTGAATGTTATTTTTTCCTTGGTAAGACAAACAAAATGCAATTGTACAATTAGAATAAATTAATTATATAAGAATAAAATATATGGGCTGTGCTTATGCCCAACTTCGCATGAACATTTAATTATTCTACTTCATATCTTTTTAGCCAAACTTTTCAAGTTTTTCTTTTGTGAATTTGAATTGAAAAATTTGAGGTGCATTATTGAATTTGGATTGTTTACATTTTTTTCTAAGTATTATTGAGGTTAGTAAAGAATGTAAATGATTTATACTGCTTAATTATCTTAAACTGTCTATTTAATTGCCAATGGACATTCAATTGATAGAAATAATTGGATTCTTTTATTTTTTCTTTTCTTTTAGTATTTCTTCATACTGATAAAAAGCCCATAATTATACATCTGTCTTGTGGTATTCATATCAAGATTCTCCAAATGAATATAGACTCTTTTCTTCTTATATATTTCTCTTTTGCTCCAAGAGCATTTTTTTTATACAAATATTTTTTACAAACTTAAAATTGTGGCTAATGCATTCATTCACACTATTTCGAATAAGAAATTATTTTGGCTAAGAAACTTTGACACACATAAGAATTGGAGATGAAGTGTAAGGGTCACTAAATAGTTTTAATAAGGAGTTTTTCATTTTAATTACCATTATTATTGAGATTTAGTTATTTGGAATGTTTCATATTTTAAATTACTACTACAATTAGAATGCAATAATTCTAATTGAAAGATAGAGACAATATGGGCACAATAAAACTAAGATCAAAAAAGTGCATGCAACTTACAATGCCAAGACTTTTTAATATAGTAAAAAATAGATGTTATAAACTACATCAAAATTGCGTGAATGCACATCAAATCATTAAAAAAAAGTAAAACAACCGCACTAATTGCACCTATTGCTAACCATAGCTACCCCAAACCCTGGAATTTCATAGTGACATCTTAAATTGAAGCGGACCACTAAGCAATACAGACCGGAAGGTATGCACCTAATGCAACGCATATCAACTATTAGCAATGTAACAAGGAGATACTTGGATTCTTTGCTTACTATAGATGCTATAATGCTCCAAACACTCAAAAGCTTCTTGATAGATAGGTCAGTGTGTCTTTTACAGGTTTCAAGTAATGTGGTTGCATTAGGTGCCAAATTCCCCTTCCTCCACTATATCTATGTGACCTTTTGTTTCACAAAATAAAAGAGTTATACGAATTTAGAGTTGAGTAGCAGCAATAAATTGCATAATTATACATCGAACTACTAGAAGTCACTGAATTGGTCCCTTATAATGAAATGAAAGAAATCCTTATGTATTTTTTTTTAGGTATGTCCCGCAGGGAGTGGATCCCGCAGACTATTTACCACCCTCAGCAACTTGCTGGTAGCAAGGTTCGAATTAGGGACCTGAGGTTCCATTTTCAGCAACCTCAACCACCAGAAATCCTTATGTAATTATTGACATTTTATAAAAAAATTTTAACAATAAACAAAATATGATAAATTCAACATCTTTAGTTCTTTTTCCTATTTCAATCATCAATTTCATTATTTATTTCTCTATCACTATGACTCTCTTCATTTCCTTCTAATTTGACACATAATCTACTCCTTCTGTTGATTTTATATTTTCAATTTGCTAATATCCACAAAATTGAAGATAATAAAAAGAGGTTATATTAACTAAAAAAGAGATGAGTGAAAATAGACAAGAGATAGAAAAATAATTTTTTTTGGATTTTGTAAATTTATCGCCTTAAATTTAAAATTTTCAACCAAGTGGAGGGCATTATAGGTATTTTACTATACCAAGAGAGGTACGTGTAATTTTTTAAACCTGAGGGAGTCGAGTGAATTTGAAATTATTCATAAAAACATAACATGAGCAATGGAAAGAGGGAGTAGAAGTTTCAATAATTCAATGATTATTATCTATTTCAAAAGATAAAAGTTCAATTAATTTGAGATCACAAGCTTGATTATTGAGACGCTAAGGAGACCATTATTGTGCGTCTCTATTTTGAACCAAGAAGCAAAATAGCTAATCTTAAAAAAAGAGATATGTTTCTGTTTAGTAGGCCTATCAACGGGCCGGAATTCATTATTCCAAACTCGAACCCAGCATACCATACCGGATCCGGATCCGGATCTGACCCGTTTACTCGACGGGTCTTCTACTCTATATTCCGGATCCGAATCTGGATCCGACGGATCTCGGATCTGGGTCGGGTCTACCCGAAAAAATCTATCAAAACTTACAATTTCTAATAAAAATAAGAAAAAAATATATTTGTAAACTAATTTCTAACTAACGCAAAAAAAAAAAAATCAAATAAGAAAAGAAATTAAATGGACTTTACTTAAATACATCATCCTAATCAAATTATATTGATAAATATATATTTTTTAAATTATTAATTCATTTATATCCGGATCCGGGTCTAATACGAGTCATAATACTATATTCCGTATCCGACCCTTTTTTTTTGTTTTACAAAACGGATCCGGATCCAGGTCCGGATAACAGAATTAAATCCCTACCCGTACTCGCAATAATTTGACAGATCCGATCCGGGTCTGGGTCTAGATCTGGACCGTTGACAGGCCTACTGTTTAGTGATGATAAAATAAATTCAAGTGGGCAAAGTGCAACTTATCCCTAATTACATTGGAGATTAGTGCTAACTGACACTTTACTTTATTTCAATTTGATTGCGAGGAGTCAAAAGCAATTTCTTATCGCTCTTGGATGGATATTATGAACGTGTTTAGATAGTAGATTATTTGGAATAATTTTTTGAAAAAGAGCACGATGATATTCTTTTAAATATAATATATATATAACATAAAAAAATAATTAAAAAATATGTTGATAATATAATTAATAAATTATTTGTGACGAGTGTGAGATATATTCGTGCCCACGCAAACATTCAATCAGAGAACATGAAGGTGCCCGCAACAAAAGCAATTCAAGTGAAAATGCCGACAAGCCACAGCCCTCAAAAGTGGTTTGGAGAAATTTCATGCTTTTGGGTCCCACATATTTTGTCACAATCTTGTGATTATCATTCAGAAACGCATGACCTCCTAATTGGTGATTTTAATTGAGTCAAGTTCATATTACTAACTATGTTTAATTGGTGTGTATTTATATCATTAGCAGTTAGCAATTGTGCAAAATTTTCCCTCTAGTGATTAATCCTTTTTGTTCATTATCTTTTATATATATATATATAAATTCAATAGGACGATTTCGCACTATTGAGTTTCTGGAGAAATTTCTAATTTTGTGATGAATTTTAAAAAAATTCTACAAAAGAGGTAATTTTGGTAATGAATTCCGTCCGGGGGTCTTTGCATTCGTAAAATGCGAGTTCAGTAGAACTCGCATTTCACGAATGCGAGGTTAGAATAGAGCTCGTATTCTCGAAATGCGAGCTCTACTTATTGAGCTCGCATTCCGCAAATGCGAGCTCTAATTTAATTTTTTTTACTAGCTCCCCCAGAGCTCTCTAGCAGCCTCTATATTCGTAAAAAAAGAAAGGAGCTCCTGGGTCAGAGAATGAATTCCACTTCCCTGATTAGCACCAATCGTCATGAACTGGAAAGGCTAGCTCAGAAGATGGCTAGGCCCCTGTTAGCACCAAAAGCGTTAGGGGGCCCGCACTGGAGGCATCAGAGACTTCAATGTTAGTTTTCTTGAACTGCAAATCTTCCAAAAAGAAAAAAAATTACACTTGACTCTATTTCTTTCAGAAATAGCGGGCAGGCAAAGCAAAGAAACGAAGCTGACTCTCATGAATGGATGTCCGAGCTAGAGAATTTTTTCCAGAAAATAGTAAGAGCTAAATGCGAGCTCCTAAATGTTTTTTTTTTTAAATTTTGCAAATAGCTCGCATTTGATAAATTTGTCCTCCAAAAATTGTATTTAACTTTTTTGTTAGATTTCGCATTTATAAGTATGACTTTCAGAAAATTAAATTCAAACTTGTTAGGAAAAAAATTTAAAATGAAATTTACGAAATTTCAAATGAAATTCAAACTTAATATAATTTACTATACATGCATAATTCTTTTATAATAAAAAAAATTGGTAATTGTACGATTGAAAATACATTATTTTATTATAATACATTTAAATGGGGGAAAAAGTACACATGCATAGTTCTATTTGTTACTTTTTATTATTATTATTATTATTATTTTGCTTGCAGGTGCTTATTGTAGCAGGAACTAGTACCACATCAAGGGCGTTGAGCTGGGTTATCTCCCTGCTACTGAACCATAGGCACGTTTTGCAAAAAGCCCAGGAAGAGATTGATTTTTTTGTTGGTAAAGAGAGATGGGTAGAAGAATCTGATATCAAGAATTTAGTCTACCTACAGGTCAAAGAGACAATGCGACTACATCCACCAGCACCTGTACCTATGCCACGCCAAGCCGACGAAGACTGTAACGTAGCCTTGTCTTGGCGCTCACCCAACTCTCAGTGAGCTCGCATTCCGCGAATGCGCGCTCACGAGCTCGCATTTCCGGAATGCGAAGAACCCTATTTGCAGAACACACTCCAAGAACCGTCCTCGTTGTAGAATTCTTTTTTTTTTTTCATCATAAACTAAGAATTCTCCCTGAGTTTCTGGGGTTTTGTGTGGGGGGAGGGGGGTAACAAAATGCAATACAAATTACCAAAATTTCATTGAGAAATCATCATTATATTTGAGTATACATGCAAAATTGATGGGAATTAAAATAATACTCCCTCCACTTCAAATTATTTGTCTCATTTCAGGATTCAAATTTTTTAAAGAATAATAAGTAACTTGACGATGATGTTAGTGGATTTGTTTCTAAAATTATTCTCGAAAATTCAAAATTTTAAATTTGGATTTAGTGCCAAATATTGATTAATGTGAAAATTATTGAAAGAAAGAGATTAAAAGTAAATTTGAGTTTAATAAAATAATAAATATTTTAAGACATTTAAAAAGTAAATCGGGAAGGAGTAAACAAAAATAAAATGAATAAAAGAGAAACTACAAGATGATGAGTTAGTTAGACGTTAAGCCAATAAGAAAGGGATGATGAGTTTTAGCTGCAAGCAATGTTTTTAAACTCGGACCGGTCAGCGAATCGGAGAGGGTCCGGTTCGCGGTCTGACCGGTCCGACCGGCCGGTTCACCGATTTTCTGGTTTATTATTATTATTATTTTTTTTTTACAATTTGAGTGTTAAGTATTTCACAGGTTTTCATTCTACACTTGAACTTGACACCTAATGTACAATTTAACATGGTTAGTGATAACTTAAGTTTTTAAAATGCATTCACCAACATAACTAAATTTAAGTTGAGATAATAACAAATTTCCTAAAAGTTATACATAAAACCTGGAATGATAAACATAATTAAAATATCATAATTCACCACAAGTTTTTATAAATTCATTACAAACATGAATAGATATAATCCAAATGTTCACCAATTATCACAAATAAAAACACAAAAAAAATAAAATAAATATTGAAATTCTTTTACAATTCTTAAAAAAGTCTATAAAAAAGTCTAACTCATATTCAAGACAAACCATTTGAATAACAAACTTCCATCAATGGCATGATAAGCAGCAACACAACCTTCACAATTTCATCAACTTAACCTGAAAAAATTAAAATTTTATTATAAAAATATAAATCTAATTGCTCAAACTAAAAAAAAATAAAAATTTTTAAAAAACAAAGATACAACTAAACACATAAAAAATTAATTGCTACTAAACATGTGGTCCTGAGGTTACCATTTAGGAATTTACCAAGACATACAAACATGTGGTCCAATTTGGCACTTTTTTTTTTTAAAGCTTTTGTTTGACAACTTTCACAAATCAACTTTAACATGTCTTTGATTTTGTTGCTTTAGTGAAACCTATAAAATTCAAGATGAATGAGCATTCAGTAGACTAATTACTTTAGCATAGAAAAAGCAATAAAAACACAATAAATAGCATAGAAAAAACAGAACAATCATTGATACAAAATTTATTAATTTGATATTTCATCCATGTCTAATTTCTTTAATTTGATACTTCATCCAAAAAAATAGCTTCTCCAAATATGATTGCAAATTAATTAATGATTCATAATTTCATCCTTAATTAATCAAATAAAAATAAAACAAAAATAAGGGAAAACAGATGAAAATTGGGGAAAAAAAGAAGAAAATGCAAAAAAAATCGGCTAAAGATAATAATATAGAAAACAAAAACCTTGAAAAAGGAAAAATTAAACTTACCAAGATGATGGAAAACAAGAAAAACTCTTGAGTCTCAAATATCTTGTGAAAGTTGAAATTTCCAACTTGTCTACAATCTGCAAAAGATGATAGTGATAAAGGTGAAGGCTTGAGAAAATTTTGTTGTGGATATTTGGGTTTGAAAGGATTAAGAAGAAAAAATTGGAAAAAAATTCAAGAGGAGAACTGGAGCCATTGGCCGCCTGAAGCCGAGAAAGTGATAGATTGAAACTTGAAAGAAAAGTGCGCCGGCTGTTTCTTTTTTTAATGTTAGGATTTGATTTTTTTTATTCCCTATTTTAGTCAAGTTAAGTAGAATTCTCAACAAAATAAGCTGTGGTCTAGTGGTGAAGAGTGCCTTATGGGAACAAAGAGACCGAGGTTCTCTACATTCTTGACATTTTGTTTGAAAATGTCAAGAAAATTAGAAAACCGCCGAGTTACGGTTCGTGCGATTTTTAACGGTTCATACGATTCGACCGATTTCTAGCGATTTTTCATTAACTTTCGGGTTTAATACTGGACCGGACAGGCCGATTTGACCGGTCGGACCGGTCAACAAGGTGTGGCTACGATCGGCCTGTCCGGTCGGACCGGTCAACAAGGTGTGGCTACGAATTGTCGGCAACTTCCAGGAAGTCTTTAGAGTGTAGCTTTGCAAAAAGTGGAAAAATTTGGAAGCGCAAAAAGTTGTGCGGAAAAATGTCTGGAAAGGAGTTTTTTATCCAAGTTTTTTAACTATTAATTTTTTAACATCTTAATTACAAGAATTCAAAAATATTTATCAATTTTTTTATCCTACGTATTTCAAAATGTCTAATACACAAAAAACATCATTTTTTCTTTTCTTTCTCCCCCATTCCGATCCACCGCACCTTCATCGCTGGCCATCACCTCCCCATCGGTTCCGGCGCCAATCACCTATTCCGGCACCAGCCTTCCTTTTTTTTTTCTCCCTTTCTCCCTCTCCCTCTCCCCCTCCCCCTTTGACCGATCTGCAACTTCTGCACCTCTCTTCAAGAGATAGGATTCCGGTTTCTGCATCTTTCTTTCTCCCATCTTTCTTACCAACGTTCGGCCTCAACCCACCTCGCCTATGCTTATTCCGCTTACCCCACCTCAGAAACACCATAGCTTCCCTCAAGGGCTGGAAGGCGTCCCCCCAAGCGTGGCAAACCAGCGACGCACCCCGTAAATTGGACAGCGAGAAAGACGCGGCGATTTTCTGCACTAATTCAAAAGGGGCCAAAGAGTAATCATACTGCTGATGCTTAAGGTTGTTGGGGACATGGGTTTTCGACGAGGAAGAGGTAGAATTCCTCGTGGGCCCTGAGGTACTGGATTTGGAGGAAGAGTGGTGGTGGTTGTGGCGGGTGATCGGATTCTTTTCTGGTAAAGGGCAGCGCGGTAAAGTGGGGAGTGTCTGATTTGGAAGGCCATGTTTTCTGCTTCATTGGTAGTGGTGAACGGCGGAAGGGGATGCAGCAGCCGGCTACGTAAAGTCCGAGGGAAAGAAAAAGAAGGAGAAAAAGAAAAAAAAAGTTTTTCGTTTTAAAAATTTTTTCAAAAACTTTTACAGCAGTGCATTATAATAAAATATTAGACAAACTTTAAAAAAAAAACTCACGGCCCCCGCAAGTTTTAGCCTCCACACATTTTGCTGCCCTTAGTTGCCAAAGTTGAACCATATCCTTCCTTGTCTGATCGCAGAAAGCATCCCCCCAACACCATCATCGATATCACAACACTTTCATCCTAATCCCAATCCCAAGCGAGAAAAAATGGCTGATGCTGCTGTTAGTGCTACTATTAAGGTTGCATTGCAGGCGGTTGTTTCTCTTGCCGCTGATCATCGTGAATTCCCAGAGGAGCTGGAGAGACTCGACAAATCTGCTGCAATGATTCGAGGCTTCTTGGCTGGTGCCGACGAGGACAAGCATAGCTCAGACGTGAAAAATTGGCTCAAGCAGCTGGAAGAAGAGGTTTTCAAAGCTGACAATGTGCTGGACGAGCTCAACTATGACAATCTTCGTCGGAAGGTGAAGTATCAAAATCAACTCACGAAAAAGAAGGTATTCTTCTGCTTTTCATTCTTTAATAAAATTGGTTTTCGTTGGAGGTTGGGTTCAATGATCAGGGAGATCAACACGAACCTTCAAAGGATCCGTCGGGATGCAGAAGGTTTGGGACTGGCCTACAAGCACCAAGTTGAAGAAGCATTCCCTACTATTGCTGCTGGAGCCACAACAAGCCGACAGACCGACTCTACTATTGTTCGAAGAGATGTTCTAGGAAGAGACGAGGATGAATCAGAAATAGTTAAGAAGTTGTTGACCGAATCTGAAAGTGTTATTTCAGTTATTCCCATAACTGGCATGGGTGGTTTAGGAAAAACAACTCTAGCAAAAGCCGTTTACAAAAATGAACAAATTGTTGGACAATTTGACAAAAAAATGTGGGTTTGTGTGGCTGAAGAAGTAGATAAAATCGAGAAGGTCTTCAAAATGATTCTTGAATCGTTAACAGGAGGAAAGGTTGAAGGGGATCGTAGGGAGGTAATAGTTCAAAAAATTCAGCATGAACTCAAGGAAAAAAGATATTTCCTTGTTCTTGATGATTTGTGGAATGATCAAGAAGTATTGTTGAATGACTTTTTCAGCACTTTGGCGGGACTGAATGCGAAGAAAGGGAGCTGGTGTCTTGTTACCACTCGTCTGCAAGAAGTGGCAACTATTCTGTCTAGACATCCGCAGATCAATTTTACTCGCCATGAGCTGGGAAAGCTATGCGATAATGATTGCTGGTCTATCATGAAAAAATGGGCAAATGTAGGGGAAGAATTACCAAAAGAATTGGAAGACATGAGGGAGCAAGTTTTAAGAAGATGTGACGGTCTACCTCTGGCAGCAACGTTAATTGGAGGTTTGTTATCTAAAAAGAGAAAAGAGGATTGGCTATCTATTTTGGAGGAGAGTCTCTTGAATGGCAATCAAGGTGGGATCAAGCAAATACTTAAGGTGAGTTTTGATCATCTGTCACCTGCACCGGTTAAGAAATGCTTTGCATATTGCTCAATTTTTGATCAAGATACTGAATTGGAACAAGATCGACTAGTTGAGCTTTGGATGGCTGAAGGCTTTCTTCAACCGGATCCCCAAAATGAAAGAATGATGGAGAAAATAGGATGTGAGTATTTGAGAATTTTGCTGCAAACTTCCTTATTGGAAGAAGTAAAATATGAGTGGAGAATATGGTATAAAATGCATGACCTTGTGCATGAGTTTGCAAAATCAATTTTGAATCGTAGCAGCAGCAATGAGGACCGCTACCTTTCATTATACTCATCCGAAAGAATGTTAGAAAACATGAACGAAAAAAAATCAGCATCACTTCGCACATTATTTCTGAAGGGTGGCATAGCTGATGAAATATTATCAAAGTTCAAACAGTTGCATGTCCTAAAATTGTCTGGAGAAGATGTCAAAGAGTTGCCGACCTCCATTGGCAAACTAATCCACTTACACTTACTTGACATTTCAGATTCGATGATTACAACTTTGCCAGAATCTCTTTGCGAACTTTATAGTTTGCAAACACTAAGAATTTGCGCGCTTGAAAAAGGTTTTCCAAAGAAGATGAGCAATTTGATTAGCATGAGACATCTTCACTATTTTCATTATCGTTATGATAAAGGATGCAAAATCCAGATGCCATCCAATATTGGACGATTGACTTGTCTTCAAACATTAGAGTTCTTTAACATAGGTCGTCAGGAGGAAGGTCGTGGTATCCAAGAACTTGGGACCTTGCAAGATCTTAAAGGCACCTTGGAGATCAGAAATCTTGAATCAGTAAATGGCAAAGATGATGCAGAACTAGCGAACCTATCTAAAAAGCCACATATGTATCGGTTGGTATTTCAGTGGGGCAATAGGGATCGAGAAAGTGATAATTGTGATGAAGATGTGTTGGAAGGCCTCCAACCTCACCCAAATTTAAAAGAGTTACAAATTTTGAAGTTCATGGGTGATCAGTTCCCACAATGGTTCATGAATTTGACATCACTGGTGGAGTTGCGTGTGGCGAATTGCACAAGATGCAGAGAACTCCCCACCCTAGGACAGCTGTCATCCCTCCAACATCTATATCTGACTGGATTGGAAAACATAAGAAGCATTGGGCTTTCATTCTACAGTACAAGTGCTGAGGAGGACGGCGGATCAGGAGGTTCAGGCACTGTTAGCAGACAAACATTCTTTCCAGCCCTTAAAATTCTCTCTCTTGAAAGCATGGAAAATTTGGAAGAGTGGAAGGACGCACACGAAATAAGGTCAACCGCAGGTGAAGTACATGTGATGGATGTGTTTCCCATGCTTGAAGAGTTGTATATTAGCCATTGCCCCAAGCTGACCACCATTCCAACTCCAAGTCGTTTCCCAAGTCTTGATGTATTGAAAATAAAAAAGAATTGCCATGTTTTGCTGGCAGAAAAGGTTTTGAGCAATATGGCCAATCTCTCATCCCTTGAATTATGGGATCTTGGTGGTCAACGCATCAAGTCTCTAAAATTAGTGAAACGACCAGAGAGCAGCTTGAGTATTGAAGGCTGTAACAGTCTACCCACTGACATGCTTGAGCGACTCTGTCTTTTTCCAACTCTTCAGCGTGTAGAATTGAGGTCTGCCGCTAATATAACAACATTAAGAGGAATGAGTTGCGCCGCTTGTCTTAAGAGATTGGTAGTCTCTTGCTGTGACAATTTACGGGAGTTGCCAGAAGATCTTTATCAATTTCAAGCTTTAGAGTACTTGCTGATACAAGCGTGCCCGAGAATTAATTCATTTGGATATCCAAATCCTAATTCATTTGGACAGAAAGGCCTCCTTAAGTCTCTTGAGGAATTTACTATCGAAGGGTGCGATGCATTAACAAGATTACCAGCGGAGATGTTCGAGTCGTGTACGTCTCTCCGAGAGCTGAATTTGTTCGGTTGCCCCAGTCTGGTCTCCTTTCCCCTTGATTTGCGACGAACCCCTTCTCTCGAGAGCTTCATTTTAGGGGGGTGTCCCAACTTGATTGCTGAGATGCCAAGTGGATTTGGCTATCTTACCAGCTTAAGGCATGTGTCGATTGGTCCCTTCTCAGATGACTCTGCAATCAAATTTGATTGGGCTGGATTAGCATCTTCATCATCACTCCGACACGTGTCTTTATGTGGAATGCCTGACATGAAATCTCTGCCACACCAGCTTCAATGCTTGACTACCATCACATCACCCTCCGTGGATGCCATGGAACGCCTCAAATTCAGACGTCTGCGAATTCGTGATTGTCCTCTATTAACCGATAGATGCACTCCTCAAAGCGGCTCCGAGTGGCCCAAGATCTCTAATATTCCAGAGCGTAGAATTGTCCGCACGCAAAATTCACTAATATTGGGTATGTTCTTATTTTTTTTGTCACTGATATTTCCAAACAACATTAAAACCAATGAAATAGCAATTTGGGGAGAATTTTTGTTACAATTTTTGTTTTTACCGCTGGCATTTAATGGATGGATATGTTCTTAATCTTCACTATTATCTCTCTGTAAGACTCTGCATTATGATTGCCATAAAATTAGCTCAATGTCGATCAAGTTGAAATTGTTTGCAGAGGAACTAGGCCGCTGCTAAAACTATAAATTCTGATCATCTTTTAAAATTTCTAAAATTCAGATACTATAACTAGCTACTTTTCTGTTTTATGAATTGGATTGATAATATTATGGCGTTGTAGGCCACAAGTGTCAGTGAAGCAGCAAGCAGTGATAATATTATGTGCTCAAGGCAAAGTCAGCCTGGAACCTCTAAAGCATCTTATTGCACTTTTCACATTCTCCAACTGCAACATTAGGCTGTGGTTTCCAATCATTTTTGAAGAAAGATGAGGAGGTATTTGCACTAGTAAGTGTTCTTTATGGATTAATCAATGGAATATAAATTGATTTTTGCTCTTTAGGATTTTGAGTGATAAATTGTTGCACGAGTTACCAGACCAAACCTTTCTGTGGCTCATGTTTCTACACAATGTCATAACTGAAACAGAACTGTGATGTAATATTGTTATTTTTTTTTCCAGAATTTGTTCAGGAAGCAGAGATTATGCTCTTTGGACAAAGAACACCAGTCAGGTTTTGGTTCCCGTGTTGTTCTTATGAGAATGTCAAGAGGGAGGAGTTATTTTCAGTTATCAATCAGGTTTTGAAGATGGAAGGTAGTTATCTGTGATTTTTCCCACCAGAATGCCATATATTGCTCAGAATGTGGAAATGAAGGTAAAAAAAATGTTGACTGCATGTCTATTGGCCTGTTTCAATGGCTTTTCTTTTTTTCTTTTAATCTATTTTATGGAAGTATTTAACAAAATAAATCAAATATTGAACCTTTTCTCCTTGTAGCATGCTGAAAACAGAGTGGCTTGTGCCAGACTTGTAGAAAGTAGTATGGATGGAGAAGAATTAGAGGGGAGCATGGTAGCTGTACTGGAGAGCTATCAAGGTACAAGACTTACTTGAAAAACACTGGGCGTGCTGATACTTTAATTCCAGAGGTGACAACATTTGATGGAAAGAAGTTAGACGTTGTAGACAGCATTTCAGAAACCACTGGGAATATGTAACATTTCAGAAGACTAATGAAGGTGGGAGATCAATGATAAATGTTTCACATGAAGTTCTCAAACATGGTTTCACCTAATTAGAGGTACTCTACCACAACAAATCTGCTTGTCAGGTTAAATGAGCATGTTTCAGCATGCCAATTCAATGGAAGTTGATAAATTACTCTTAAGAATTGAAGGAAGAAGGAAACAACTTGCCAACACTGAAAAGATATTGACATCCATTACCTATTTCTCTCTGAAAACGGTTATCCTTTTTTGATTTTTGTTTGGTCCAAAGATTTTAGTTTGTCAGGAGAAATTAGTCAGCTAAAAGATGTTAATAAAAGAATTTATGAATGCTAGTACATGAATATAAATTTTGCATTTTTTCTTCAGATTAGTTTGCCAAACTCTAGTTTAGAACATCATTTTAGAAAGAGACGAAAGATTATCATCTTACTCTTCCTTTAACGTTTAATTAAACATTTAGCTTTGATAATCACTTTATTTTCAAAAAGAATCACAAGGACAATTTATGCAAATTCGATTGACTTTTGCTACCATTACTTCCTTCTGGGCTTGTTAATGCTCTGTTTTTTGGCCTTTCATTTTTGGTTATCTAGTAGATTGGTGATTTTTCCATCCTACTTGCGTAAGGACTTGCTTGCTCATGATAAAATATTTATAGAAATATCTATTTTAGCATTTTAGACAAATGTCTCACGGGCTAAGTTGGAACATGTAGAAAGCAGTGATTTTCAAGCAAAAATGTATGGATGGTGATGTGGTAGACAATTGTTCTCTTAAGGAGTGAAGATCAGTCTTCTAGAAAGCACTATGTGACAGAGTAAATGAAGAGGTATGTAGTCTCAGAGCTCATGATACTATGTTTCTGTTGCTGTTGCCATAACTTCAAATCAACCACATACAAAAGCTATGCTCTGAATGTAGTATGCGTTTTTGATGGCTTAATTGATGTACTTCTGCTTAATTTTTGGTCTTTAAAAATTTTTGTAATACATTCTTCATAAGTTTTGATGGTTCAACGTGGCTAATTTTACACTTAATATTACTGTAATGTAACATGGTGATGTTTTTTCCCTGAATCTATTTAGGAAGCAGATATCATCTTGTTGGAAAAGGAACAGCATTGTTCCCTGTCGTTTTTGTGAGAATGTCAAAAGGAAGAAATTACTGTCACTGTGCAGGCAATAAACAGGTGCTTTTCAAGTAGGTTTTTTTTTTTTTTTTGGTGCTTTAGCTAAAAAAGATAAGTAGACCTAAGAATTTTTACCAAGAAACTCTTTTAAAATATCTGACATTTGTGAAGACCGATGAAGATGGTAAATCAATAGTAAATGTTACTCAAGGAAGTTTTTCAGGGTGCTTCATTCCACTTGATAGAGATACTGTGCCACAAGTCTATTCTGCTAAGGTTAGATGAGCATTTTTTCAGCGTAGCCATTGAAATGAAGTTGGCAATCAACTCTAACAAATTCAAGGAAGAAGGATACTACTTGCCGACATTTATAGAATTGCGGCATTCTTTTGCTGCTTCTTTCTGAAAAAGGTTATCTTTTACTGGTCCATTTTTGTCCTAAATATCTTAGTGTACTAGGAGAAATCAGTCTGCTCAAAAGAAAGTCCTTCGAGGCTAAATCCGTTGATTATTTGTTTTGAATTATAATACATGAATATCAATCATGACTTTTTTCCTTGGGTTATTATGCCAAACTAGCTAAGATTAGAACCTCACTTTGCAAGCATAGGAAGGATTATCATCTCACTGTTCTTCCGAGTTTTACATTCTCATGTTTTATTAACAATATGCAAATTTTTGAATTCCATTTTTGGTTCATCTCGTAATTATTTAGAATGATCATCTTTCCATTACTAGTTGCTAACAGTGTTCTTTGTTCATTGTCAACTCTTTATCCAATATCTGTATCAATATTGAAGACAATCAGTGTCTAATGGGTTTTGATGGAACATGTAGGAAGCAGCAGCTTTCGAGTTAAAGTGTATGAATGTTGTCTCGATGAATTACAGGTTTACTTTGTTTCTCTCAAAGTTGGCATTTCTTTCACACACATATGGAAGTGCCCGACCTTTCATATATTTTGGAGGTTTCTTCTGATTTGATTTGCTTGAGACAAAGGGAAGCATATGAAGGAGATCTTGGTTCCAGTTTAAGCTGGCATGGCTGAGACCTGTAGCCAATTTGGTTGATCTTGGTTCCAGTTTAAGCTGTCTGGATTGCTCTTTGTCAATCTCGTGAATGTGGATCTCATATCAATGGAAGCATTGAAAGTATGAAGATGAGAAAGCAAGAATACTGGTAGCTAGCTGTTGGATTGTAGGCATGTAAAAAGTCTTAACTATACTAAAATTGTCACCCAGATAGCTGGCTAGAATGCATATATTACTCTAGCTTGTTCTATAAAGAGATATGATTTGAGGTTTTAATGTGATCCAGAGCTTTAAGATTTTGAAATACCTAATTGACCATGCTTTGAGGAGTTTGATTTAGGTTTAAACCAATTGCAAGTTCATAAAAATAGAGCTAAACAAGTATGAATTTTATGATACTTACCTCAAATGACTTCAAAAGCTTGCTGAAAATTTCTCGCTTCTCAATTTGTCAAACCAAGTTGTGACCGGTCCCTTTTCTGGCTGTCCAAGGCATTTGGTTTTTCTTTAGGGATAATTTCAAAAACCTCCTCTGAGGTTTCTAATAATTTCACTAGCCTCTTCTAAAATTTCCAAATTACACAAACCTCTCTTGAGATTAAGGTTTTAATAACAAAATTAGTCTACTTAAAAAAAGTGACATTAAAAAAATACTTTAAGGAGAGAGATAAAACTTTGATTCCATAAATATTCCTTATACATGTATATAAGTTGTATTAGTAAAAGAATAAAAATAATTAAAAGTTAGATACAATTAGTATACATATTTTCACAACTTAAAAAGTTCATATTTAATGAATTCGGCAACATAAATAAGCAACAAAATTACACTAATGATCACGAGATTTAACAAAACAACTAGTCATCTCTTTTAGTATGATATTTGCGATGATTTGTGATTTTGAGTAGAAAAATTTTCAAATTTTACCTTTCTTTTCCCTCCCTATGTTTGATATGGAGGGAAATAGAATGGAAGGAAAAGAAAGGCAAAATTTGAATTTTTTTTTTTTGTTCAAAATCACAAAAATCATAGCAAACATCATGCCAAAAGAGATGAATAATCTATTTTATCATATCTTTTGATCATTCTATAGTTTTGTTATTTATTTGTTTGTCTAATTTATTAAATGCGAGTTTTTTGAGTGATAAAATATGTATATTAATTGCTTTTAATTTTTAATTATTTTAGTTCTTCTACTAATATAATTTATATACATGCATAAGGGGTATTTATGAAATAAAAGTTTAATCTCTCCTTAAAGTACTTTTTAATGTTACTTTTTTTAATTGGACTAATTTTGTTACCAAAACCTTAACCTCAAGGGAGGTTTGTATAATTTTGCAAACTTCAAGGGAGGATAGTGAAATTGTTAGAAATCTCAGGGGGGTTTCTGAAATTATCCCTAATGTAAAAGGTTCACAGGTTTATGCATTCACCACTATTTAGATCTATTTGTTAAGAACTATTTCTACCCTTCAAACCAATACAACACATTAAGCCTGCTCATGAATCTAATCCAGACAAAGTATACATGTCCTACTTTCATGTTCTGGAGAGGGAAGAACCAGACTGTTGATAGGGCTCTTCATCTTTCTCTGATGTTGTGAGATATTGGCGGCCAACTTTGTAAAGAAATCGTTCATTATACCATCCCCAAAGTGAGCTTGAAAGATGGGTTCATAAATAGCTCTCAAGCTCCTAGCCATGTACTTGGCATTGGTGTTTGTATTGAATACGTAGCCCTTCCGGCACCCTTCCCGCAATGTGCCGCCTCCACACCAATCACTCGCAGTTGAATGTTATCCAGATACCTTATCTTAAGAGCACGATTTTTCTCAATGATTGCCTTTACTTCTTCCAAAGAAGGCCGGTAATGTGGAAGGTTGAAAGTATCGAGTGCTTTTTCCTCAATCAGTCCCTGTACAATTTTACACACAGATGGTATCATATATTCACCCCAGATTGTATCGAGATTGAGTGTCTATGAATCATTACCTCTGAAACCATGTCATTCATTGTCATTCCAAGTAAGTCCTGTACGTTATATGCTACAGGATCATCGATTTTAGGCGTCAAGGTCACAAATAAGTGTCCCCCAGACACCAATTCATCAGCACGGATACTCAAGAAGTTTGTAAAATCTCTGTCAAATTGATCCAAATATGCATCATGCACACTCTTAGGACTTGTTTTACCTATGTAAATATTGCCTTTGTTCAGTGGCAACCCTTCCTCAGTCACCAACCCACTCGGGACCTGCAGGAGATAGGTAGATAGAACGGGAAAAAAAAAAGAAAAACTATTACAAATAGTAATAATGTAAAAATTATATAAAGCAGTCAGCGGTGTTAATACCAAAAGAGCAGTGCGTGTTAATAACAATAAAGCCGGAGATTGGCGAACCTGAGAAAGCCAATGAAGTCTGTAAGAAGAGTATAAAATGCATGGAGTTGTCAGGAAAAAGTCTTCCATAAAAAGAGCCGGGCATAGCTGCAATGAAGCATGACCTTGAACCACAACCATATGATTCCTTAAGTTTTTGATAAAAACTGGGCAGTAATTTGAAAATGGAGTTGAAATCATTGGACATGAGATCATTCAAGAAAACTTGAATATTAGGTAGCTTAAGAATGTTCAAGTTATGGCATTCTCTATTTATGCTGTCTATAATGCTTTCAACTGCTAACAACGTATTCGGTCCCGATGCACATCCCAGATCTGCTACTCTTATGCACTCTGCCTCCGCTAGGTTGGCTTGACAAAACCCCCGAATGCTCCGATTGAGTGCATGGTTGAAATTCATAAACACTAATCTCTGAAGGGTAGAAACTGATTTAGAGATCAGTCACAGAATTATATATATAGAGGGCCAGAGAGAAATCATTCGGACTTCATCTGATATGTATCACTTGAAATGTTGAATTTTTGGCATAGCTTTCCTCATCTTCCCCTTCTTTCGTGTGAAGAATTTGTTCCATTTCCAATACCTTGCTGCTACTCTGCAATTTGGAGTTATGTTAAAGGTGGGGAGGGTAAGGGTAGCAGTAGTAACAATCTAGCTATTGCTATGCATGTCAAGGACAAGGGTACTTGGAAGTTGGCAGGAAATAAAATGAGCATTGATCAGAAACAATATTCATCAGTAGTTAAGGGAATATTGAAAGGCTTAAACTACAATCAAACTCAATGTGTGAATAAGATATTAAGCTACATTAGTACTATGCTTGACCAGTGAAATGATTTTGAGCTGAACTACATATGAAAGTCACTGGAAATACTTGTGGGATGTCAAATATCTTCTGTTTTAACCGGCATTACTCTCTGAAATAAGCATTTGCCAAGCATCATTATCATTCAACATATGACTAAGTATATATGTTTCGTCAACCGATCAAAATGTGTGGGAGCATGATGCTCCAACTTAACTGGTTTTGCTCCTTCTATCCAACCTTAATTGATGGCAAACTCTAAAGCCTAATATATCAAGATAACTTCACCAAATGAAAATCTCGTAAGATGAGAATAATTGGAACAAACCTATTCAGAAAGTCAAATGAATCAGCAGTCACTATTTTACCAGAACGAAATTGAAAATACCACTAGATTTGCTTGCTTCTGTCACTATTATGATAGAAGACACCACATTCTTGACTAACTTAGGAGTTCGATGATTTTCTTTGGGTTAATCTAAAATTCCTTACTAGTTTTGTTCATGTTGCCTCCGTTTTGCAGCAATGACACCCCGAGAGGCACACACATATATATGCTCTGTTTAGTTAGTTGTTGATAGGGTGTTTCTACAAAAACTGTACATATTAATCGTTTGCATCAGCAACAAAATTCAATAGATATTTCTTCATTCAGTGTTCAAAGAAGTGATCTAGCCTTTTAGCCAATTAACAAATTTTGACTTCTTGAACAAAGTACATGAATGTGACAAGCCTGAGACCAAGAAAACAAGAAATTCGTTTTCTAGTAATATCAAATCAAGTTAGAATTACTGGCTAAATGGAAAGTATGAACAGGTGAACTTTCTCCATGAAGTCAAACACTCTAAAGACAGTTTTCATCTCCAACTTTAACATCATAATATTCCATAAAAAAAAAAATAAATCCCCACTGCCCTAATGCAAATATAATACATATAATCACAAAATGAAATATAAGGAAAAAATCCTTTTAGATAACAAAAAATATCCACCAGTAGATATAAGGCAGAAAGAAAGGCAAAACTGGTACAAAGATAACTTGTACAATAGTGCTGACATACTAAGCCAAAAGCTTAGGCATCACACACATCAGTTAATATTCATGGGAGCCACCCCAAGTCAAAGCCGCAATATGACTATGTATCAATCTCATTGAATATTGTCCACGAAACTGGAAAACAAACTTCTTCAAGAAAAAAAAAATTGCTACTAATTGTTCAACCAAACCAAATGCTATGGTAAACAATGCTGATAAGTGTTAGGAAATTGGCTTAATTTCTTTTAGTCAAGATCCTTATTTGGTGTGGAAAGTAACTAGATTTTAGTTACTTGAAGTAGTAGTCAAGTAAAGTCCTATTTGGTTTAAAATTAGATGTTTTTTGCTACTCTATATGAGTTTAGGAATTAGTATTGGTTTCCAATTGTTATTTGGTTTTTTGGCCAAGTAGTGCTCTCTATAAATAGGTAGATTGATATACTACAAAGACACAAGAAAGAAGTGAGAGAGTTCTTAGTGGGTAAGAGGGTTATACAAGAGTTGGACTTGGGAATCAAGTTGTAGTTTTGTGGTGTTTTTCCTCTCATAGTAAGAACAAGTTTTTCTCTCCGTGGACGTAGGCTTGCTGATTAAGCCGAACCACATTAATTCTTGTGCGTTGCTCATCGTTTCCAGCCCTTAAAATTCTCTCTCTTGAAAGCATGGAAAATTTGGAAGAGTGGAAGGACGCACACGAAATAAGGTCAACCGCAGGTGAAGTACATGTGATGGATGTGTTTCCCATGCTTGAAGAGTTGTATATTAGCCATTGCCCCAAGCTGACCACCATTCCAACTCCAAGTCACTTCCCGAGTCTTGATGTATTGGAAATCAAAAGGAATTGCCATGTTTTGCTGGCAGAAAAGGTTTTGAGCAATATGGCCAATCTCTCATCCCTTGAATTATGGGATCTTGGTGGTCAACGCGAGTCTCTAAAATTAGTGAAACGACCAGAGAGCAGCTTGAGTATTGAAGGCTGTAACAGTCTACCCACTGACATGCTTGAGCGACTCTGTCTTTTTCCAACTCTTCAGCATGTAGAATTGATGGATGCCGCCAATGTAACAACATTAAGAGGAATGAGTTGCGCCGCTTGTCTTGAGAGATTGACAGTCATTCGTTGTTACAATTTATGGGAGTTGCCAGAAGATCTTTATCAATTTCAAGCTTTAGAGGACTTGAAGATACTCTGTTGCCCGAGAATTGATTCATTTGGGTATCCAAATGCTAAAAATTCATTTGGACAGAAAGGCCTCCTTAAGTCTCTTGAGCGATTTACTGTCGGTAGGTGCGATGCATTAACAAGATTACCAGTGGAGATGTTCGAGTCGTGTACGTCTCCCCGAGAGCTGAAGTTGTCCTATTGCCGCAGTCTGGTCTCCTTTCCCCTTGATTTGCGACGAACCCCTTCTCTCGAGAGCTTCTCATTATACGGGTGTTCCGACTTGATTACTGAGATGCCTAGTGGATTTGGCTATCTTACCAGCTTAAGGAAAGTGAAGATTGGGCCCTTCTCAGATGACTCTGCAATCGAATTTGATTGGGCTGGATTAGCATCTTCATCATCACTGCAACACGTGTCTTTGCAGGGAATGCGTGACACGAAATCTCTGCCACATCAGCTTCAAGACTTGACTACCATCACATCACTATCTCTAAAACGCTTCAACGCAATCGAAGCCTTACCAGATTGGCTTGGGAACCTTGCGTCTCTTGAAGAGCTAATCCTCCGTAGATGCCCAAAGCTTGAATATTTACCCTCCGTAGATGCCATGGAACGCCTCAAATTAAGACGTCTGGTAATTCGTAGTTGTCCTCTATTAAAACCAAGATGCACTCCTGAAAGCGGCTCCGAGTGGTCCAAGATCTCTAATATTCCAGAGCGTGAAATTGATCTCGTAAGATTTCGTCTCAAAATTTTAATTAATTGCTTCTCATTATTGGATCATCTTACTCTACCCGTATTTGTCCCTCACTCTTTTTCTCCATAAATATCTATTCCTCTACTTCTTCTGGCAAAAGATTACTCTCTCTTTCAATATATTTTTAAGCTGATTCATGTCATTAACAAATTAGAGTTACGAGCAAATTGAAAGACAATAAAATTCTGGATTTCATCTGCTTTTCTGAACCATCAAAAGGGTTAATGAGCTTGGTATCTGCTATACGAAATTCTGGATTTCACTACTACATGTGAACTTGGTACTGGCTATTTGTCCATGAAATTCGCAAACATTGCAAGCGTAAACATTCAGCTTCAATGAAATTCGTAAACATTGCAAGTATGTTCTTTTTTTTTTTTTTTTTGTCAGTGATATTTCCAAACAACATTAAAACCAATGAAATAGCAATTTGGGGTGATACACACATTATAACATGCATATAAGAGTTTCCAAAAAATTACTAAAAATAGGAAAACACCATAACAAGCACAATCATTAAATTAGTAATGCTGCTATAACCATACACCTGTAGCATTGATAGTAAATGATTTTAGCATCGAGTATACCTTCCATTCCTATTTTATTGACATTAAAACTTAAGTATAAGATTAAAACCATCATATCTTATATAACACAGTAAGAATCCCAATACGCGAAAGAAGTAGTAGTGTTTTGCTGTTATACCTAAATTTCAACAGTTAATTTTCTTTTTTGCTTATTTTCAATTATATTCCTAAAATTCATTTTAACTTGAGTAACAGAAATAAATGAATGACAATTTTGGAACATTAACTTATCCAAATAATTGTAATATATAACTTATCTAAATTAAAACTTAGATAAAAACTACTAACATTATACATACAACAAATAATTATCAATCTGATACAACTACTTATATTGTTAAGAATATGTAAAATAAATTTGCAAATCACATGACTAATATACTCTATTCTAAATCTAGAAAAAATCATAAATTAGAACTAAAATCATTAGCAATTACAAATAAATAAAGAAATTCATACAAATAAATTAACAAATCTTTTCTGAAATAGCCAATATGTACTTCTGAGGTTTCGGCCGAACCAAAGTAGTGTCGGAAAGAAACACATTCAGAAGTTGAATTGATTCCTTGAAAGCCCATAGAATTTGGATGTGCAAACTGTCGAATTGATATCTTTAAAAACCCACTACACCCAACAGCACTTGAAGGTGACAATTTTTGTTTTTACCGCTAGCATTTAACGGGTGGATATGTTCTTAATATTCTCTCTGTAAGACTCTGAATTATGATTGCCGTTAAATTAGCTCAATGTCGATTCAGTTGAAATTGTTTGCAGAGGAACTAGGCTGCTGTTAAAACTATAAATTCTTATCATCTTTTAAAATTTTTAAAATTCAGATACTATAACTAGCTACTTTTCTGTTTTGTGAATTAGATTGAGCGTATTATGGCCTTGTTGGCCACAAGTGTCAATGAAGCAGCAAGCAGTGATGGTGCCGAAACATTGTGAAAGGCTCAAAAGTGTGCTCAAGGCAGAGTCAGCCTGGAACCTCTAGAGCATGTTATTGCACTTTTCACATTCTCCAACTGCAACATCAGGCTGTGGTTTCCCATCATTTTTGAAGAAAGATGAGGAGGTATGTGGTTTGGAAATGACTCCACCCAACTTACTAGAAGTACAGGGGAATTGGTCCAAGTTTGTTTAAGTCATGTAATTGGGCCTAAATGTAATTGTGTATGCACCGTTGCTAATAATTTCATGCTTGGCCAAATAGAAGGTAACAAGTTGAGTTTTTAAGATGTTCAAAATCTTGCAATGGCGAGATGCAGAGAAAATCCAGAATTTTGGTCTCTTCCAATTTGCTCAAAACCAGGCTTTGTTAAAACTAATCTTTGAAAAGAAACCAAGGTCTGCCCAAAAGAAGAGAATTACAGAGAATAACTTTGCAGAAAAGAGATGGAGAAAAAGAGTACAAGAGACTGAAGAGCAAATATATGTCAATGAGATGCAGATACAAAAAATTTATACACATATATATGAGTGTGAACTTTAGATAGGAAAATCTCACCGGATCACTTGAAATCTCCTCCTCCAAGTAGATGCCTCTTTGGGGAGTGTATCATTGTCTTAATAGAGGACAATCAAAGACGTCGACACAAGTTAACTTTGTGAGTCGTCTCATGGCGGCCTCGGGTGGTAAAGACTGAAGCTTTTGGCAAGACCATAGCGATAGGGTTTCAAGGGACACAAGGTTTCCAATCTAATCCGGTAGCACTTCTATTCCTCCAAAGTTCTCCAGCCTTAGTGAAGTGAGGGTAGCCAAGTATTGAAGCTGGTGTGGCAGGGACTCCGTGTGAGGCAACCCTCGTAAGCGAAGCTCACGGAGTGTTGATGCAGATCTTAAACCAGACCAATCAAAATCATCGACTGAGGAGTCATCTGAGGAGAAGGGAATGTTGATGCTCAATTCTCTTAAGCTGGTGGCAAAAGCAAATCCTTTGAAACTATGAGGGATCAATTTGGGACAGTCGTCTAAGACGAATTTCTCGAGAGAAGGCGTCTCCTGCAAATTAAGCGAAAATGATACCAGATTGGGACAACACTTCACCGACAGGGACCGCAGAGACCGGCATGACTGGAACATTTTGTCGGATATAGTGGTCAACCCTTCGCAATGATCAATTCTCAATTCCTCAAGACATGGTAGGGGGCATTTCTGTCCATTTACTCCTAGACTAATTAATCTTGGGCAAAATGAGATGGTCAATCGCTGCAAACTCGGTCCAAACAGATCCAGATCTGCACTTGGGATCCTCGATGACAAGTTTCCTATGCCAATTCAATGCCACTTCTAGCATTCCGCCAAGTGTCCTATTATTATTTGGGACTTTAATTTTCTAATAATCTAAATTGGTTTGGTTTAACAAAATTTTCCCTCAACCTCTAAGACTTTGAACCGACCGGTCTAATTTTTCTTCCAATTTTGAGAGAAACGACAACCTGGGAGGCTCAGATTCTTGGTCCTCATCTGGTCGGCCTCCACGGATATCTGAATGCCGGGAAATGCAGAGAATCTGAAGATCAGGATGCAGATTAACTCGGGGATGTAGGGAAAAGGAACGCTGCTACAATTCAGACCAAACTTTCTGCAAGAATAGTTGCAGAGACCAAGATGACATTATTGGCATTCAAAATCTGCCCCCAACCTTTTGATCCAAAAACAAAAAAATGTGAAACGAAAAACCGCCGGATGCCCACGTGACCGGTCTAACAGGATTATTCATTATAGCACCAAGAAACAAATGTAATTGCCATTAGCATGAAAACGCAGTCAGATCCTCCTTGCAGTGGTGACACAACATTCAAGACCTTTCTTCAACTTTCAACTTATTGGACAAGGTGCGGCAATTTTGTTTAGGGTTATCTTTTTCTTTTTCCCCAAAGCAACCAATCTTGAGTGGTTGCCGTACAAAAGTATTGGAAGAAAAATTAGACCGGTCGGTTCAAAGTCTTAGAGGTTGAGGGAAAATTTTGTTAAACCAAACCAATTTAGATTATTAGAAAATTAAAGTCCCAAATAATAATAGGACACTTGGCGGAATGCTAGAGGTGGCATTGAATTGGCATAAGAAACTTGTCACCGAGGATCCCAAGTGCCAGATCTGGCAGCTCCCTAAGATTGTCGCAAAAGCGGCTACTCAACTCCTCAACAGAAGCAGTGCCGTAAGCCATTTTTATACTTGTTAGATTATGGCACCTCTGCACGTCTAGACTTTTACACGAGCATGGAAGAGTGGTCAGTTGTAGGCAACCTCGAATGTGAAAATCCATCAGCATGGGAAAGACATCTGCTTCTGCTTCACCTACTGTTGACCTCACTTGGTCTACACCTTTCTACTCTACCAAATTCCCCGTACCTATTACCCAGAGGCTTTCAAGGGCAGGAAAGAATTTTCGTCTTCTAGTGCTGCTCCCTGATGCTCGTGATCTGCCCTCCTCCTCTTCCTTCTCCTCCTCATTAGTAGTAATACTGTAGAATTCATCTCCAACAGATCGAATGTTGTCCAATCCTATCAAATAGAGATATTTGAGAGATGGCAGTTGTCCTAATGAGGGGAGTTCACTGCATCTCTCGCAATCTTCTATCCACAACTCCACCAATTTTGGCAAATTGATAAGCCATTGTGAAATTTTATTACCCATAAAATATCGAATTTTCAACCTTTCCAAATTTGGGTGTGGTTGGAGACCTTCCGGCTTCCAACACATCCTCATCACAGTTATCACTTTCCCGATCCCCACTCTCCCATTCAAACTCCAACTCAGACAGATCTGGCTTTTCGACCAATTTTGCTTGCTTTGCTGCTTCTTTGCCCTTCACTAGTCCAAGATTTCTTACACTCAACGATCTTTTCAGATATGTCAAGCTCCCAAGCTCTTCGATGCCACAACCCTTCTCTTGACTTACATTAAAGAATTTCAGAGTTTGAAGACGAGTCAATCGTCCCATCTGCATTGGCATTTTAAATTCTGCATCATCATCGTTGTAGTTTAGATGTCCCAAGCTGATCAAATCTCTCATCCGTTTTGGAAAACCTCCTTCAAGTACATCATCTCTCATAGTTAGTGTTTGCAAATTATATAACTTGCAAAGAGATTCCGGCAAACTTCTGATTCCAGAAGATGATATGTCGAGCAACCGCAAACTTGGTAGTTTGCCAATGGAGCTCGGCAGAAACTTGACATCATTGCCATACAATCTGAGAACATGCAAATACTTGAATCTTAGAAGCATGTCAACAGATATTCCACCCTTTACATGGAGAAATAACGTGCGAATTGATGCTGGTATTGTCCTTGTGGTATTTTCTGCCAAACCTTCAGAAGAGTTCAATGCAAGGTAGCGATCCTGATTGCTGCTTTCTGGATTGAGAATTGATTTTGCAAAATCATGCACGAGATCGTGCATTTTATAGTATGTTCTCCACGACCCTTGGACTTTTTCCAGTAAGGAATTTTGCAAGAAAATCCTCAAATACTCGCCTCCTGTTTCCTCCATCACTCTATTATTCTTTAGAACAAAACCTTCTGCAATCCAATGCTGAATTAGTTCATCTTCTCCTAATTCAGTGTCCTTGGGAAAAATTGAGCAACATGCAAAACATTTCTTAACTGATGGAGGTGATAAATGATCAAAGCTCACCTTAAGTACTTGATTAATTTGGCTTTGATATTCATTCAAAAGACTCTCTTTCACGATAGATTGCCACTTCTCTAACCCACTGTTAAGCAACAAACCTCCAATTAACTTTGCTGCAAGTGGGAGGCCATCACATTTTTTAAAAATTTGCTTCTTCAATGCTTCCAATTCATTTGGTACTTCTTCCCCTGCAACTACCAGTTTTCCAGGATAGACCAGCATGCATCATCTGATAGCTTTCCTAGGAAATAAGGACCATCATTCATTTGTAGATGTCTAGGCACAGCATTAGCCACTGGTTCTAGACGCGTAGTGAGAGCACACCAGCTTCCTTTAGTTGTGCTGAGTCCCAACAACGTGGTGAAAAAGTCACTCCAGAATTCTTGTTCACAATTCCACACATCATCAAGAACAAGGAGAAATCTTTTTTCCCCAAGTTTTCCTCGAATTTCTTGAACTATGGCATCCCTACCATCCACTTCAACCTTTGTTCTTGTCAACGATTCTAAAATGAATTTGAACAGCTCCACTATTTTAATTTCTCTAGCCACACAAACCCAACTCTTTATGCCAAAATTCTCATCAATTTTTGTATTGTTGTAGACTGATTTAGCAAGAGTCGTTTTGCCCAGGCCCCCCATGCCTGTTATGAGAATAACTGAGACAACTCTTTCAGATGGGGTCAATAGCATCTCCACTATCTTTGACTCATCGCCAGCTCTTCCTACAACGTTTGGAACAACAATAGAGTCGGACGGTCTGCTTGTCATGGAACCAGTGGCATCAGCTTCTTTTTGTTGCTTTCTGACCAACCCCAAGTCATTGGCCTGCCAGTTGATCCTCTCTAGGTTGGTGTTGATGTCCCGGATCTTTGAAGCCAAGCTGGAACTAAAACCAATTGCACCAAAGAAGGAGAAGAAGAAGCATACCTTCTTCTTCATTGGTTGATTTCGGTACTTCACCTCCCGACGGAGATTGTCGTAGTTGAGCTCGTCCAGCACGTTATCAGCTTTAAAAACCTCATCTTCTAGCTGTTTGAGCCACTCTCGCACCCCTTGGGTATGCATGTTCTCGTCACAATCAGCCAAGAAACCTTGGATCATTGCAGCAGTTTTGCTTAGTCTCTCCAACTCCGCTTTGACTCCCCGAACCATACCAATGCGGTCCGCAGCAATGGAAATAACTATCCCCAAGACAACCTCAACAGTAGCACTGATAGCAGAGTCAACCATTGTTTCTTGCTTGGAATTGGAACTTGGATCGAAAGGTTTTCTGATATCAGAGATGGAAGGAATGTTTCAGCAACAAATGGTAGAAATCAGAATAGAAGCCCAGAATAAGAGAGAGATGAGTTAAACGATTCTAGTGGGTGATCTATGAGATTTAAATTAGTATAATTGTGATTAATCAAATTGTGTGGGTCACCTCAAAATAATTTTAGCGCAATCTGACTTATCACTGGTGGGGCCCTTAATTGTGGAAGAAATTAAACCACTGTGGTCGGATGAAAAGAAAATTGGAACTCATAAATTGTAGCAATCTGAGTAGGTGGTGAAACTTTTATCGGAGTGTTCCTCAATTAGGGAATTAAGGTAGCGAAAATTAATGGGACCAAAAAGTTTATATAGCAAATCAATAAACAAATCAGACCCTCTTTTTAAACCAGTTAATTTGCCTCCTGTGTAGTAGAAATTTTGACAGGTGTAGCGGATGGTTACCTTAGTGTCTTGGTAGCGAGGCTTGTGTTCTCAAATTACTTGCTTTTGGTCAATAATGAAATCTGGAGATTCTTTGTCCAAATTGTAGAACTGTTGATTATTAAATCTTTTAAATTTTGCATAACCTTGGATTGAGTCACATATATATATATATATATATATATATATATATATATATATATATATATAAACATAAAGAATGTTTGACTAATTAAGTTAGACAACTTTCCTTCAATGTTGTTTGGGAACTTAAAAAAGAAAAGAAAAGAAATGATTTTTTTGGTTTTGTTTGAGACTTGGGAGGAGTGAAAGGAAAAGATTGTCTTCTTTGTTAGTTTTACAACCGTGCCCTTATATTAAAAAGTTCTTCTAAAGTAAATAATTGCAACAAAACTGACAGCTTCAAGTTTAAACGCCTTTAAGCCAAAGGAAATTTAAACACCTTCAGGTTTAAGGGTCTGTTTGATAACATAAAAAAGTGCTGAATCTGAATTTTTTCAGACATTCAGATGTTTTGAGCGTTTGATAAATGAAAATCTATTTGCTAAACTTATTAAGCAGTGCTGAACCTGTGTGTATTTTTTTCAGTGCAAGAATCCTAACTGAATGCTTAATTCTGATAAGAATCAATAGAATTAATTCAACTACCTTATTTTATTTACCAAATCTACCCTTGTTTGTTAATTATATTCAAAATTCTTATCTAATTAAACAATCTAATATTCTCTATCTAACGATTTTTAGTTTCTCTTTTCTCCCTTTTTAATGACTTTCACATCTTCTCCATATTCCTTATATAATATATTTCATCTTTTATATTAATTTGATTTAAAAATAAATATTGTCATTTTTATACCTAACAATTTTAAACTAATTAAATCATAGATTCTATTTCTTTTTTGAATAAAAGGATATAAGGACAAAATTGTCAAATTAAACTTATTAAGCATTCAGCTATAAATATTTATCAAACAGTATAAATAGGTTTAGCATTAAAATTCAGACATTCACATATTTTTTTCAATACTTAAAATTCAGCAAATTAATTGTTTCAGTATTCAGATTTTAGAATTCAGACTTCAAAATTCAGATTCAGTTTTATCAAACGGAACCTAAGTCAAGAGCTTATTATTTTACTCCATCAAAACTACAATTATCATATAATTCCCCTAGACCAGTGTTCCTCCATGTTGCCCCTAATTTTTCACCTCACATCACCATTTAAGTTTATATATCCAAGTTGGCCAAAATTAGGAATTTTTTGTCAATGTTTGTCGAGTCTACATATCTGATTTGTTCTAAGTTGCATCAATATTTCCTTTCGCACATTCTGACTTTGTTTAGATCGATACCCAATGGGTCATTCAACATAATTTGTGCAACAAATCCTTTGAGGCATGATCAATTTTGTTACATGGTAAATAACGTCAACACCAACTAATTGTCATTGTTTTTGTTGGATGTGAAACTGATTTGAATCTTCGTGTGATTTCTTATCCATCTGAAAGTATTAATGTTAGTGTATTTATTTTTATGAGTCAGTAGGTAACTAAAATAATAAATTTGTTGCTAATCAGACAACCTTACTATATATACGAGGTCCTTAAAATATGATCATAGTTTGCCACCCAATACTAGTTGGAAAAAAAATCAATTATTTCATGTCGTATGCTGCCTTACGAGTATATTGCTCCGTCTAAAAGAACCGGCAAAAGTTGTTGTGAGGGATTATGCCAAGCCATTAATTGGTGATAATCTGATCATAGTTGTAAGTGATTAAGATCAGTACTAAGTGCAGCATAAATTGATGTCTAAGATGATTCAACGGGAATAAATTATCAATTATCCAACTTGTTTAAACTTTGATCTGAATGCAAATTAACAAACTTTCCTAGCAATACATATATCATAATCTCTCATCCTACTTGTCCAGGATTGTTAAATAGGGATAATTTTGAAAAATCATTGAAGCCGTATAATTATTCATATAATCATGTAGAAGACCAAAGAATAAGCTATCAAGTATTTAAGAAAAAGCACAATCAAGTATCCAGAAAACAACTAAAAAGAGTATAAATTTAATTCATTAAGGAATTTTGGAAATTCATATGACAAAAAAGAATTCCATCATACACCCCATGTCAATGTATCCATAATACTATGAAGAAACTATGAATAGAAGAGGAGGTTACCTGATCTTGAAGTAAAAAGACGGCACAAATAGTTTCTCTATTTTCGCTCCACCAGAGTGTTAGTGGTCAAGAGAAGGAAGAGTGAGATGAATTTTTTTTTATTGACGGGGGTTTTATAAGGAAGCTAACAGTCTTCACCTTTAATGATAATGACGATAATTATGTGACAAATAATGAGCCCTCAATCCGTGTGGAGTAGTGTTTCATTGGCAAAGTGGGATGCTTTAATTTCCAAAGGAATTGGTGCTTAGCTTGTCGCTAGGGTTTTCACCTTTTTCTGATTGAATGCTTTTCCAGGGTTCTACATTGCCCAATTAGTACTTTATAATTAACAGTTATTTTGGATCTTCTTTTGGATGATCAGCTTCGTGTCTCATTCATGAGGCTTAGTATTCTGGTATCAGTTAAGGTGATGATCAGGATGCCTTTTGCAATGAGATAAGAAGGAATTCTTCAGCGGCATCACCTAAAAGCAAATATGTTAAGGAGAAGAAAAGAATTTGAAGTGCTTCTAAGATAAGTCTTCGAGTGCTCCTGCTTTATTCTACGGTGGGAGTCATTTTTATTACAAACAAACAGGGAATCTTCTTTTTGGACCAGCTACCTTGCTTCTTTGCTGGTTAAGAATAGAGACATAAAGTGGATGGTTCATAGGTTTGTGTCTCAGTTACCAAACTTGTGATCTCAATTTACTTTTTTTTCGGAAACGAAATAAACACACACACTGCTAATTTAAACCAATGCAGGAGTAGTCGGAAAATCGATCACGAAAGCAATCTAAGGAGGACCCACAAAAAGACCATGTTCAGTCAATTGGTGATCTCAAATTACTTGAACGTATATTTTCTGAAGAGAACAATCATCAAGGAATTGTAAAATAATCATCAGTTCAGAATTGATCCATTTAAGCTTCACAAAACCAAGGATTTTGTGTGCACTTTCATGCGGGATTGGTGTCGGATTTTCAACCTACAATCCAATTTTCTTTCCTTTTTCTAAAAAAAAAAAAAAATCGGTCGGTGGGGTTAGTAACTTGAAAGATGCATTTTGCTTCAATCTTGACATCAAAGGGCATCAATAATTACATATTCTTTGTTTTTGTCAAACTGTTTCACTTTGATAAAGAAAAACTTTTGTGGTGCATTTGTCTCAATCTCATTAAATGTGTAAAAAAAGCCTGAATAATTACAGGGCAAAATTGCCCGAGATAATTTATGGCCAAGATTAATTAACCATAATGTGACTCTCATTTGCATATTAATTTGCTGCATTCACACTAACCGGAGAGATATTTATGGGTACAAGAAATAATGAGCCGTCAATTCATGTAGAGCACTGCTTCGTTGGCAAAGTTGGATGCTTGCCTTGTTGCTGGAGTCTTCACCTTTTTCTCATTGAATGCTTTTCCAAAGTGAATATTATTAGGCATAATTGCTTGAGACAAATCTTATTTACATATTCATTACAACACGAAACTCATGCTTAAAATATTGTACATTCGTTGCATTGAAGGTGTATAATCACCATAATCTGTGAGACAGTTCATATGCATACATGTCAACTGTCCCAAGCTCCAACTCAACTTCCAATACAATTACGTTTTATTAACAAGAAATAACAAAAATGGTGTGATGGATTTATAAAAGCCCTCAATCCGTGTTGTTGATGGGGCCTTCATCTTTACTGATTGAATGCCGGAACCCTTTAATCTGAATGTATCTGAATGACTGTTGGAAAAGTGGTGTAACTTAAAGTTCCATCCAGGAGGGACAATGAACTATGATCACAATCAAATTGGAAAAGACCAATTTGTCAATGTATTACTTATTTTGCTAGTTGGCTGGTTTTGCAAATAGAATTATCTAGTGGATGATGGAGTATATACCGAATGAGTGCTAGTTTTTTTTTAAAAAAAAAAAATCCTAAAAATGATGTTTTTCAAACTTCTTCCCAAAGGGTGAAAAACATATTTTGTAATTGCAACGTTTGAGAAAAGTTGCATTTTTCTTAACCCTCCCACCCATTCCTATACCTTTCCTGCTCTCAATTATCAGATATAGGATTTAAACCCTAAATCTAACAATCATAAAAACTCTAAAGGCTCTCTTTTGGCCACTAGACCGACCCCAATTGTTAAAAAATTGCATTTGCTGAATCCCACTTTTCATTCTTCGAAGGCAAAAATTTTCCATTTTTGGAAAAAATATAGTTTTAGTCCTCAATGTTTAGCCCATGTACAGATTTAGTCTTTAAACTTTTAACAACAGCATACATGATCCTTAATATGTAGCACGTCTACAGTTCTAGTCCATAAAATTTTAGCAAGAGCAAATCTGGTCCCCATTATATCCAATTTGAATCTGGTTTAGAACATTTGAAGAATTTTTATCTCAATTACTAACAAAATAGAGCCACGTCTAGTCATTTGCCTATTAATTTAAATTTCAAAATAAAGAAGCAAAAGAGTAGCTAACTTGAAGCAACAAAATTGAAAACTAATAACTCATGTGCTAACTAATTAAATAGTTAAAGAAGGAAAATTTTTAAACTAAAACTTCAATGTACCTAGTTCATTGATCCAAAATTCATTTTCATTGACTATCCCTCGTGTCTCCAAGCAAAAAAAAAAAATTGTAATACCTAATTTTAGTTATAGATTAACAAATTTTCTTTCTTTTTCTCTTGATTAATTAGTTATTAATGTGCTAGCGTGCAAGTTATTCTTACTGTTCAAGATTACTTGTTATTTCACTAAATTTTAAGAAGTTTTTCAACAAATATGTGACCAAACATGACTGATTCGATCAATATTTAGAAAAATTCACCAGTTGTCCTAAAAATGCTTCAAATTGATAATATTGGAGATCGGAGTTGCTATTGCCAAAACTATAGGGACTAAAACTATACATATACTAAATATTGAGGACCAGATTTACTTTTATCAAAACTTTAAAAACTAAAATTGCATGTAGATTAAATAGTAGGGACTAAAACTATATTTTTTCTTAAAATTTTAAACATTGCATTTAGCGTATGCCTTTCCTGAAAAAACGCATTCACTGATTACGTTTGTTTGAAACCCATCACGTTTTGGGAACTGGCTTCAAAAAGTAGCCTGATTTATGGACGATGACCTCCGTGTCTCATTCTATTTAATCAGTTACGCATTCTTAAAATAAGAGCTCAACATCGTCCACAAAATGTAACGCATTCTTAAGTTGAAAAACATGTAAAACACTTACAATTACCTTTGTATCTCAGGCTTGTGATGTCAAATTACTTGAACCTTTATTTTTGAAAAGAGAAAATAATAATCAATGGAATCTTGAGATATGAAGTATTCTGAATAAATTGTAAAATTATCGAGAAGCGAGTCTTTTAAACTTTACACAACTAAGGATGTTGAGGTCACTTTCATGGGGAATTGGCCGTTGGCGTGCCATTGTCACTCTCTTATTATTCTTTAAAAAAAATGATGAACGAATTTTGGCCAAGAATAACTTGAATGATACATTTGCTTCCATCTTATCAAGAAAGGGGCATGAACATAATTACACATCTCTCGCCTGTTGCTGAAGTGCTTGAATAATGGCGTTAGACAAAGAATAACTTGAACGATGGTGCATTTGTGTTAATCTCATTGAATAGATAAAAAGTGCCTTAACAATTGTGCTCTATAATGTAACTCTTATTTACATATTCATTACAACATAAACTCATGTTTGAATTGTACATTCGTTGCATTGAAAGTGTACATCGCCATAATAAGTGAAATATTTCCACACATATTTCTAGTATTATGCTCTAATAACCAAAAAGGATAATGATGGGACCAAATGTGAGCCCTTAATACGTGTAGAAGTGCACTGCTTCATTGGCAAAGTTGGTTGGCATTTTCACTTGAGTTTTGTTAATCATGTTGTTGCTGTGGCCTTCATCTCTTTCCTGACCGAGTACGTTCCAATCCGGAGGGACAATAAGGTATGATGGCAAACATACGAAAGAGGAAAATGGCAATTCAACTCGTCTGTTAGTCCTTCTGGAGATAAACTTAAAACATTATTGTTTAATCTTAATTATTAATCCTTCTGGAAGTTTTAAACTAGTGGTAAAGCCAAAATCTTTTCCGGCTTTTAAAATAAAAATGTTTTTAAAAAGCTAGGTTTTTGTTTAGCATTCGTGTTTTTGGAGTATTTTAGGAAAACAAATAAATTGTAAAAAACATCTACACTAACTTGCTGAAGATACTCCAAAATATCCAGAAAAAAAAAAAAGAACACCAAAAAAGTACCTCATTTCACCTCCGCTTTGTGTTCGCGGAAGAGGGTGTGAAGGCCACATTAGGTTAGGGCAAAAAGTGAAAAAAAGGGTGGAAAGTGGGAGGGGGTAAGGGAGAAACTGTGGTCAGGAGTAGGGAAAGGAGGGACTATAGGGAGGAGAAAATTCTTAATTTGTGATGAAAAACAAAAGTTATACTACAAAGGGGATGATTAGTGAAGCAGCTTCCACAAATGTGATCTTCGCATTTGTGAAATGCGAGTTCAGGTGCCTCGCATTCACAAATGCGAGGTAGGTGCTTTTAAAAAAAAAGAAAAACAAGCTACGGTTCTTCAGTTGAGAGCTCAAGAGCTCGCATATACAAAATGCGAGCTTGTTTCCTCGCATTTAAGAAATGCGAAGTACTCAAGGTTTTTTGACCGAAAATTGGATTCTGACCGCAATTGTCTAAACTCAAGCTTCACCTGTTGAAGCATCAGTTCAACCGGCTTCAGCCTCCAAGACACGCTTCGGTTTCCCGCTTCAGCTCAATTTCGAATCTCATTTCTCAGCTGCTATCCATCAATTCATCGCAGCTGGGTTTTGGTTGTCCCTTTGTCCGTCTATTTTCGTTTCATCTTCGCCGCTTCACCACACTCTTCGCCGCCGCTGCATTTCTCAGCTGCTACCCAGCTCAGATTATACCAGGTTTGTTTATCCTTGTTCCTTTTTTTGTTTAAGTTATGTCGTTGTTGATTACTGGCTTTTGGTTGCCCTTCCGTCCCCTCGGCCCTCTGTATAATGAATATGTACTGCTGTAATTTTTGGGCGTATGATCCGAGCTCGAATCTATAAAACCCAGAAGGATCCGACCTCGGATCGTTTGAAACGCCAAAAATTAAAACCGGGGATCCGAGCTCGGATCCTACAAGTTCCTGTTGGATCCGAGACCGCGGATAAACTTCTGTTATAGTTGATCCGAGCCATGTCGGATCCGAGGACTTTATGAACAGATACGGCCTCGGATCTATTTAGGTGTTGGTACTAAACAGCTAAATTCCAGTACTTCACTGCTAAATTCCACCAAAGGTCTAAGTAAAAGCCTTTTTGTTTTGGTATTATCTGAAAACTGGAGTAAAGTAAAAAAAAAAAGCCCTCGGTCTTGAAGTTCGACAGCCTATCTAATGGTCCCTTCTGTCACTTAATTCAGTAATTGAACCATGCCATTGTGGAGTTGTATTATAATCTGATATTGAAGCATGTAGAAAGTTTCCCTTGCTTCAAGTACTTTCATTTGGTTCATTGGGACGATATTTTGACACGATTGCTTACTTGGTGAAGTGAAGTGAGAATTTGACAGAATCTTCCAAAACATGTTTTCCAGTTGTTGAACACATCTTCTTGTTTGTCTTGCTAGGTTAGTATAACAGGGTAACATAGATTTAATAAGCATGACTCGTTCAATAATAATCTCTGGCTACCATTTGTCATAGTTGCCGGTCTTTCAATCTTTGGCTGTTATAGGTAAACACTTAATCCTATAATTAGAAAACTTTATTAACCAAAGTGCAGTGACACAAAGATTGTATGATGAAACATGATTTGATTTTCTGTACAGGAAGGTTCTTTTCTTTCTTTATCCAAAGCTTTTTGTGTATAAGACAAAATGTTTATACATATGCGGTTTCTGTCGTGCAGTTTATTTTCTTTTTAATGGACTGACTATAACCATTACTTGCCAATTGTCGATATGAAAATCATGCTATATATATCAGATTCAAGCCATAGTTAAATTAGTGGGCATCAAAAGTGAGGGGGTTCCAATTTCATACTACAGAATTTTTTAATATGTCAAGATACAACTTTTGCACCAGTCCGGCCAGTCTGATCTTTGCAATTCTAATACTTCTATTGGCCATTGGATTCTCTATGATGCTTTTCACGTATAGAAACAATAAGCAGCCGGAGGCCTTTGTGTAAATTGTGTTTGACAAATTTGCAATTTGATGACGAATTTAAAAAAATCCATGCGACAAGGGTGTTTTAAGTATAGACTAATATTACTTAATTGGCCAAATGCTTCCACATACTTGAGTAATTCAACTAAATCGGTAACCGAAACGCCATAAACAAGCTCAATAGCTCTTCTTTTATCATGCCAAGCTTTCATATAAGGAATTTTAGCGTTCAAATTTTTCGTCATGGAGGATATTATTTAGTTTTAACTTGACAGTCCTTAAAAACAAACCCCATTTTTGGTCAAAGAACAACTCATCCACAATTCTTTTTTAAAAAAGAAAAGGTGAATGGGAGGACTCACCTTTGTTGGGATTTTTGGTATTTTATTTTTTGTGAAAACATTATGGTTGGATTAAATGTTGGGCGTTCATCTGCATTTTATAGAAAAGTTGAAAAAATGATAAAAACAAGAAAAGACAATCATCATGATTTAGTCCTTGGCATCAACAGAAAGGAAACAAAGGGTTTTACAAAGTAAGAACAAATAATGAGATAAATATACACTCTTAAGTTGTTAATATGTGTGAAGGAATTGGTAGGGAGCATAAACTGAGAAATGCGAATATATGGGGGTCGCATTTAAAATGCTTGAACATCTCCCTTGTCGGAATGGGACACCAAAGTAACCCCCTTGCGTGGACATTTTTTTATTTTCTATAAGTATGTTTTCTATACCTATGTTATCTAGTTTACCAATGCATATTTTCTTTGAATTTGGGTGAATAGATCCAAAAAGGTATATCGGAACAAGCAAGATCTACGGGAACGAGGTGGTTCATTTGAACAAATCCCTCATTGCACCCCAGATCCTCTGCTCCAGTACCTTATCTTGGTTCTGTGTGATCTCCATCATATTCATATAGGTGCACTTCGAGTTTTCGACACAAGCCAGGAGACTTGAAGAGGCTTTGATTGGTACCACTAGGAAGTTGTCTGCACAAGTGCATCTTCAGAATCTTCGGCATATCATTGGGTAAGTCATGTAGTTTTCAAGTAGATTTAATTGTAGACTTGCACATGAGTTGTATTTATAAAACTTTGCTTGGATTCGTTTTAATTTGAATTCATGAATGTAATGTGAGACCTTGTATGATAGTATATTTTTTAATTGCATGTTATGGTGGTTGACAGTGGAGTATACAAAATTATTGTTGTTTCACATTCTACTGTGTACATTATATTATTATTGCAGGCTTAAGGAAAATTCGCAGTTGCTTGTCTTCTATAAGATGCTTATTGTATGTCAAATTATTCTACCGTATTTGTAGTGCTGTAAATTATCCCATATTTGATGTCTTGTTTGAAAATCGATGTGCCTATGTTGGTTGGCAGGGAGTTTTCGCCCAGTTACAGGGGAGACACTAAAATTTTTTTTTAAAATCTTTTTGGGTGTTTTGGTTAGTGATTGCCTTAAGAGTATAATAAGACAAATTGGCGGCAATATGAACTCAAAAGGGGGGGTGCTTCTTTCCGTTAAATAAAACAAGACATCCTCGGAGATATTACCTACTATTCAATTTAATTAGGAGTTGTTGAATAACTTTTTGGCATTTGGATGATGATGATATATAGGCGGTTAGAGGGAACATTAACTTAAAATGTTGACTAAAAATTTGTATACAAGACAAACTGGAATCACATTTGCTTGTACTACTACAAATGCTCGTATTTATTTATCTATTTGGTGTATCTATTTGGATGAAAACGTAATGTGGGCTATGCTATTGTGTTACATTTTTCTTGGGTAATTCAGTGATAAATTTGGACCACATAATTATGTGTTTGGAAAACTCAGTGGGTGACACAAACACACATGGAAAATGACATGCTGACTACAGCACACGATTACTAACTTGTACCTTAAACGCACATGCATAATGATTAAGGTGAGTTCTCCTTTGTATCACACTTGAAACAGTAACAATGGATAGGGATTGTTATCTGATGTATACTCTTCTACCGCATGAGCTAACTTATTTTATTCCAAAATAGGGATTCTTTCCACACGTATGTCTATAGAAAGACCTCTGCGCGTGTCTCTTTATTGGGGAGGTAAAATACACTACGAGGATGGGTCAATTTGTTACTTGCCTCGTATTTGCAACCGTACATTCTTATTACGATGCAGGATTGGATATGATGATTTGGTGGATAGAATCTATGAATATATGGGGGTTGATAGGGGGCTGTTCAAGTTGAATATATTTCTCCGCCAACCTTGTGGCCGGAGCTCTTATAACGTGTCCCCAGTGGTTGATGATGAAACTCTTGCGATAATGTACGATGTATGGAATGAAATTGTTCCATACACCGCAGAACTGTATATCGAGAAGGATGAAAAATTTCAAAATCCTCGAGTCACCGGGACAGTCATTTCACCAAATACTAATTTAGGTCCGATGATGTCGCTTGTCCATGCATGCATGGATCCAACAAGATTTCAACCAAGCTCTAGTATAGCAGTACCTGAGACGGCATCGGTATCACAATGGGCACATGGAGATTGTGGTAGGGACTCGTTAGAGCCACGTCTTACATCAGGCTTAAGGACGCAAGTTGAGTCTGTTCAGGGCCTAGACTCGATTCAAAGTTTTAGAGATCCAGAATCGCCGGATCATCTTGGTAGTTATGGCTTGGATTTCACCGCCGGTCCAAGCGATTGCAACAGCCCCCTAGATGATGATTTGGAGCATGACGTGGAAGATGTAGAGGAATCTGAGTCGGTTGATGTGTCAGGCAGTGACTCAGATGGCGAAATTGGACAACATGGAGTCCACCTGGATCTTGAGAACCAACAGCATTTTGATGCATCTAGCAACCCCTTTTATGCTCCACGAAAATTGAAATTCTTCTCTAACCTTGGAAACATAGATGAGGACGAGTATCTGACAGATGACGATGAGTTGGAGCGCATTGTGACATTTAGTGAGGAAAATAATAATATAAGGCTGCATATGAAATTTGAGAGCAAACAACAGCTGAGCAGGGCTATTAGAATGTGGTCTATCACTCATAATAGGGAGTTTAGGGTTGTTGAGAGCAAGAGAAACACCTGGGTTATGTAAATCCACAATTGAAAGTACCCTCACCACTGCAAACGACTCATCGGAACCTCCATGCGACTGGTGTGTCCGAGCAGTGAAGAAAAAGACACACGGGTTGTGGCAAATAACCAGGTGGGTGAACGATCACAATTGTGTGGGTAATTTGATGAGTAATAGCAATGCTAGTCTAACATCTTCGGTTATTGCTAGACACGTTGTTCATAGCATCGAAGACGATCCTGGGTACAAAGTAAAGAACATAGTCAGTGATGTTAAAAAGGTGCTGAAGATGGATGTTTCTTATAAAAAGGCTTGGTACGGCAGACACAAAGCTATTGAACTTGTTTTTGGTTCTTGGAAAACAAATTTTGTCGAACTACCAAAATATCTTGACGCGCTTGTGAAGTCAAATCAGGGAACCGTTATCAGGTGGTTACACCATTCTGATAGTACGGATCACGTGAAGACATTTAAGTATGTGTTCTGGACCTTTGAACCGACTATTGATGCATTTCACATGTGTCGGCCGGTAATATGTGTTGACGGCACTCATTTGCGTGGGGAATATAAGGGCAAACTACTTGTTGCCGTGACACAGGATGCCAACAACCACATTATTCCAATAGCTTATGCCATAGTCGACGAGGAGACCATTTCTAGTTGGTCTTGGTTCATGGAGCAACTTAGATACCACGTCGCCCGCGATCGGTATCCCATTTGTGTCATTTCAGATCGGCATCCCGGTATTATTCATGCTATGGCACATTTTGACTATTGGCAAGAACCTTTGGCCTTTCATAGGTTTTGCCTACGACACGTTAGGAGTAACCTAATAACTCACTTCAAATGTTTGAACCTTAGAAAGTTGTGTTGGGCAATGGGAAGGGCCAGACAGTTGCGCAAGTGGAGGGCATTCAAACGAGAATTAAGGAGCACGTTTCCAGATGCATGGACCTATTTGTCTAACATTGAAATCGAGAAGTGGTGTCTAACTCATGACGGTGGCCATCGTTGGGGTATTCTCACAACTAACATGTCCGAAAGTTACAATAATGTACTTAGAGAAGCACGTCACTTGCCTATCCGGGCTTGTATTGATATGACTTTTCATCGGACAGTAGAGTTGTTCAGAACAAGAAGGGAGGACGCCAGACATTGCCGTAATCCATTTCCTCCAAAGATTTGGCGAAAGTTTAAGAATTCGGATCAGAAAGCGGGAAGCCACGGGGTTGTTGAGTTCGATGGCTCTTCCGGGGTGTAAAAAGTGGTGACAGGCCGCCGTGTGGACGGTAAAGGGGGCAATATACAAACGGTCAAGTATTTGGAAAAATCTTGCTCTTGTGGTAAGTGGCAGTGCTACCGACTTCCCTGTTCCCACGTGTTAGCCGTGTGCAGGCATCGCCGGGATAATCCAGGGGCGCTGGTAGATCCGCAGTTTACAAAAAGGCGATGGACAGTTCAGTATTCAGGAAAGTTTAACCCTTTGCCACATCCGGATACTTGGCTCCAACCGGGTTGGGAGTTACAGGCAGATCGCAGTAAATATGTTGCCCGTCGGGCGAGGAGGGTACGAGCTAGAAGAATTCGGAATGAGATGGACGAGAGAGATCCGGAGGAACCAAGAAGGTGTACAAATTGCCAACAGTCGGGCCACAATAGAAGAAATTGTCCTAATTTTAGAGTTTGACATCATCCGTTTTAGGGATAGGAACCAGTGTACTAAACGTTTGCTATGTCATTTTGTTGGATTATGGAATTAATATGATTTATGACACGATATTCTGTTTATCAGTACTTTGGCTCGTAATATTTCAGTGTTATTTTTAGCATCCCTATATTTAAAGTGTTGCATTAGTTTTAGCAACTATCAATCTACTAATTAAATGTGTAGTAGCCTTATATGTTACATAATGCATTTGTAGCTATTATTTTTTGTATGGCCGACATTCCTACACATGCAGCCTTGCATCCGGGGCCATTCGTGTATGATATTATCTCAGCAGGCACTGCACACCGGGCACATTCTATATTTCACGGGCACATTGTAGGTGAGCAGCTTGATGTCAGGCGATGTGATAGGCACTTTTGGGAGCATACACCTATCCCTGAGACCGTTCGACAGTATATTCGACTGGCTGGCTTTGAATGGGTGCTTGACTGTGGATATATGATGCTCGATCATGCTTTGATCACTAGTTTGGTGGAGCGGTGGCGGCCCGAGACGCATACATTTCATCTCCCCGTTGGAGAGACTACGGTAACCTTGCAGGATGTGGAGGTTCTGTGGGGTCTACCCATAGGCGGTCCTCCAGTTATAGGGATTGATACTCCTCATAGTGTTGAGGAGTGGAGGAATTTACGTGAGGAGTTGATTGGATTTTATCCAGCGATGTCAGATTTTGACGGACAGCGGCTAAAATTAGGATGTTTAGATAGAGTATTAGATACAGAGTTGACACCTGATGCTTCGGATGTCCAATGTAGACAGCGGGCCCGTGTATACCTGCTCCTGCTATTAGGCGGTCATTTATTAGCAGATAAGTCCGGTAACAAAGTCCCCCTATTGTATATGCCATTAATACGAGATTTGAAAACTGTTGGGCAATATAGTTGGGGAAGCGCGATATTAGCAACTCTGTATCGATCATTGTGTAGCGCCACATTTCCCTCTAGATCGGCAATTGCGGGACCATTAGTTTTGCTTCAGGTACATTTCCTCCAGATTCAACGTGTTAAATTTTAACTAGGTGATGATTATACGATCAATTAATACATTCAAATATTATAAATTACAGCTATGGGCGTGGGAACGTATACCAACAATGCGCCCTGATCGTGTGAAGCCGTTAGAGCACTATCCTGGTCCATATGGAGCTCGGTATGTATATATCAAATATATTTCTGTAATACTAATACGAATCAACTATCTCCTTTAACACATATTGTTCTGGGCCAATTCGTTCCCTCAGGTGAAATGTTCAATTTGATGTACACAGAGTGCCAAGACATGTTGTATCTGTATTCCGAGATCAGTTGACAGGCTTACGTGCCCGAGAGGTACACTAATTGTCTTTTGATGTCATTATGATTGGTTTTTGCCGTTATATTTCAGTAAGATGTTTAAAATTTATATATATATGTTGGTTGTATGGCAAAAAGATTATGCTTGAGTATCGTCAAAATGGTTGGATTGGCAGGGAGTTTTCATCCGGTTATAGGGGAGGTGCTGGGAAGATTTTTTAAATTTTAGATGTACAAACGAGAATAACTATTGATATGTATTGTATGTATGGCGAAATGGAATAAGTATTGGCTTTGCAGTTTATATGGCAGCCGTACTCGGACGATATTCTCGCATCTCTGCCTGCATATTGTACTGCAGGACGCGGCATTTGGAGATCTGTCACGTATCTCATATGTCGAGAAGTTGTCGAGCCACATCTTCCGAATCGAGTTATGAGACAGTTCGGATATCATCAGCCCGTGCCTGATCTAAGATTGACCGATAATCAACAGGCACTGCATTCTCTTGATTGTCGTGGCAAGGGGAATCAAGACTGGATAACTAGACATGCAGCATATATTGATGTGTGGACTGATCGGCCTATGCATGTGGAGGACGGTGCTGTAACTGAAGATCCTACCTATCCGTCCGATGAGTATCGTCAATGGTATCGCGAGCGGACAGTGCTATATATTTCAAATCCTACTAGGCATCCCGTTTATCCGGAGGGCTTTCAGGGTGATAGCGCTAGAGCACAATATCTAGTAAGTTTTCCTTACAATTACTGAAAGAGATCCTTCAAACAAACCCCAAGTTGTTAAGATTTAACTCTATTCTAGCCGACTCATCCCAGCATTATATCTCCAGATGGATGTTATGTCTCAAGTATATTACATGGCTGAGACCTGTCTCGCACAGAGTGACGAACAGCACACGAATTATTTTAATGCAATGAAGGACTTTGCATCCATGACATTGGAAACTGTAGGGGAGTCATCCCGACTTGCATTTCGCCCTCCACGAGTACCCCAGCAAATTCCACAACCAGCAGACCCCCGTCGCGTTGAAAGAGCTCCTAGGAATGTTCACGGAGGTCAGCATGGTGGTGGACGCCGCCGTAGACTCCGGTCACCAGAACCCACCGTCCAAACTGGATGTGATGGAGGGTCACAGGCTACCGAGCATCAGGGCATCCCTAGGTCCATTGGCCGTCCTAGGTCGCCAGTGGCTATGGCGGAGTTTACGCCCCTTACAGACTTACATCTTGCAAGTGGTGAACAACATGTAAGAGGTACAGATGAAGGCCCAAGTTTCCAAGCTATTGATGCTAGACTTGAGTCACAGATTACTCAAGTCGATGTTGCGATCCCAGTCCAGCCACGTCGAACACAGAGAGTGCGCAAACCCAGAGGATGTGGCACTCATGGAAGACTTGGACATCATTGATATTCAGCACTTGAATTCTGTAGTTGTTGTTTGCTTCTCCTTTTGTTTATATTCTTTACTTTGGCGAATAGTAGTTTTATTTTTTAAAATATTTGGACACGTTGCTGGAAATATTGGTTGTATTAAATGTTGTGCATTTTGGGTTTGCTGGCAGGGAGTTTTGTCCACTTTTAAGGGGAGACTTTGTCAAATTTTTTTTTTAAATTTTATATTAATCAAAATACATTTTTTGTCAAACATCTGAGTCGGTGCAATATCCATTGTCTAGCTTGATCTCATCTTTTCTCATTTCTAATTTAGAAATAATCACTCCATAATCATCTGTTAAAAAATCATTCCTACACATGCGAGGTACTCAATCTAAAAAAAAAAGCGAGTGTAAATAATACTTCACATTATTATTTAAAATACAAGGGCACGAAAAGAATGTTTTATTTTGTATCTCTTCTTATGATCTTACGGAAGTCACAATCTGTTGTGCAGTTTACTTGAAAGGAAGGTGAACAAAGGTAAAAGCGAATTTAGACAATTGAAGGTGAAACTCTGCAAAATAGCTGTAAAACCTGTGAGAAAAATGTAGCAAAACGGCTCTGGCTGTTGACCTGAGGAAAGAGACAGATCCGCGCCTCGGATCTGTGAAGTGATAATGGATACCAGCTCGGATCTATATTATCCGTGGACTTTCCATTCTAGATCCGAGGTCGGATCCTAAACTCCTCAAAATCACTCACTGCAGAAGTACAGCCGAGGCCTCGGATCAAGCTTGTTAATACGGATCTGTGCTCGGATCCTAATGATCCGTGGACTTTCCATCGTAGATCCGAGCTCGGATTTACGATGACCTCGGATCCCTTTCTCCAGAAGTACAGCCGAGGCCTCGGATCAGTCTTGTTAACACGGATCCGCGCCTCGGATCCGTGTGCAGCAACTCCCACGCTTTATTTTTTACGGCTTTCCTATATTTGTACAATTTTGCTCTCAATCTGTTGTGCAGTTTATCCTCTTAATTAGCCCTTACATTTCTTTCAGTTCGTGCATGAATTTGATACTTCAATAACCTTCAGAGTGTTAAGTAAATTAACGCATTAATCCACTAATTTGAATTCGTTTTAAACCCTTAAATAAGCGAATGTCGACATTTGTAAATGGCAGCCCCCTTGTTACCCAGTACATGATTCATTGGAGCATAAAATTAATAATATTATTCTTTAATTTAGGCATCAATTTCTTTTGTCATTTAAGCATAATTTTGTTGCAATCTCGCCTTATCGTGACTATATCAAGCACTTACTAACGAAATTAAGTGAAAATGACAAATATCATTAATCATGCAAATTTCCAAGTTCGAGGTAATTTTTCTTATTTAACCAAATATACTTCCTAAAAACTAAAAATCCTAATTGCATCATGGTTCATTCCAAGCAAAATGAGGACTAAACCTTCCCAAAAAACATATAACATTTTATCCAATGGAAGAAATAGACACTTAAGCATGGAACATTTTGGCCATTAATTTGAAATATTGGAAAACTTTTGCCTGGAAGATCAAATTTTGACAGACTAATCTAAATAACAATGGATGAAAACTCCCGACCAACAACCTCAATTTCAAGGAAATTAATCTCATGACAACATTTCAGAGACAAATTCCAACATTTTTAACTATACACAACTGCAATTATACATTTCAAAACACAACCACCCATAAGACAAAGTAATCACTCCCCCACACTTAAAATCAACAATGCCCTCATTGTACAGACATGTAGGAGACACTAAAACTTCCCTCAAAATGAGTGGTCATGCGATATGATGCCCTTCAAACCTCACAATCATCCCAATTCTGTCCAAAATGAAACAACAAGGGTACCAAACTACATAAGTTGGACAAGATAATCCAATAAGAAAACTACAAAGGTTGTCTTAACAAAAGAAAAGCAAAATAGACAAATAAAAGATCCAAGCCGCTACAGAGCGTCATGGCTGCTCGGAACGAGGGTCTATTGCCTCCTCCGCTCCATGAGAACCCTGTGAGGTACCAATATGGTCCTCCTCCTGATGAGGTGTCGGAGTAGGCGACCGGCGGATGTTGAAGTGTTCTTCCATCGCCCGAAGACGGCGATCATGCCTGTCTAGTCGCTCCGTCATCCGTCTCTCCGTTTGATCGATACGCTCGACGACTCGTCCCTCCATACAGCAAATGGCATTTAGGAGCTCTTGCCATTTTGATCTCGGAGGAGGTGGTGGTCGAGGAACAGGAGGAGGAAGAGCTTGCTGGGCCTCCGCCTCTCGAGTTTCCGCTTGTGGTTCAGTGTGCGGAGGAGGCTGGGCGGAAGTCGATGCCTCTCCAGTGTCTCGAACCAGAGCAGCTCCAAAATCCGTAGGAATGCCCAAAGCTTTGAGTATAGAGGTATTAACCTCCTCGACAGACCTAGTGACGACAGCTCGCTCGGTTCCAAGAGGAACCTTGACCTTCTCAAAAATGAGGGATAGCAGTCTTGGAAACCCGAAGCAGGTCTCGCCGGCCCTCATGCGAGCTGTAGTCTGCATATAACTGATGATAATGCTGGGTAGAGGAATGCCGGTCAGCTGCGCACCCACACCATGCATCATCTTGTCCAAAAAGTAGAGATCACTATTGCGGAGCTCCCGTTTTCCACTTTTTTTTGGTACCACATTGAAGGCAAACAGGTAGAAGATTAGGTGGTACCTATGCTCGAATGAATCGGCGTAAACTGTAAGCTTCTTCGCAGTTCCTCTCTCTCTATACTGGCCCTTGAGGCGTCCAACCGCCTGTCCCACCTGCCAAGGGTCTTGCGCCTTGAACTCCTTCGTCAATTTGATATCTTGTCCTTCGTCTTTAAGTTTGACGAAGCGTCCCAGTGTATCCCGAGAAAGAGCCACTCTCTTGCCTCGAACCCACGAGACGATGAGATTGCCACTGTGGCTTTCTTTGTTTTCCACGTTGGCATAGAACTCCCGGACCAAGGTTGGGTAATAATGCTTGGGAAGTTGTAAGATGTTCTCCCAACCAAGGCGCTTGAATGCTGTGGAGATGTGGTGGTGTGCATCCACTTTCCGGTGCCAAGTGCTTCTCGATGATAATCTCCTTGTCTAAGCCGAATTCATACCATTTTTGGTTTTCAAGCGAGGTGAATCGAGTGGTATCGTAGTCCGGAGGTGGCTCGTCACGGCTAGTAGACGCGGTCTTCCGGCGAGAGCGAGGTGGCGGCTCTGGTGACGGAGATTCCTCTTCAGGTGACTCCTCATGCAAGGAAGGTGTGTGTTCCTCTGTCGACGAAGATGGAGGTGTCGGTGCTCTAGACCTTCTTGTGCGAGCCACAATACCTATACCAAAAGCAAGATGAACATTCATTAGAAATCGTAGAATCTTGCTCGCACGTATTAAATAAGAATTTAAAAAAATTTCGGCAGAGTTTCCCCTTGAAAAAGGGCTAAACTACCTACCAACATTTACCAAAAATTCAAGCAAAAAAACTACGTAACACCTCACAAATACAATTCTCACATTGAGAATCAATATTACCAACAAGGTTGTCATGATACGCTAAATACTTCCAATACTTTGACAATTAAAACCATTTGTAAGATTGGAATAAAATTTGAAAGTAAAGTAGACTATCAATGACACTATGCTATAACATTAAGCTTCAAACATCAATTCATCGCAACGTCTCCATATGCCTTACGAAAAACATCTTCAATTCAAACAATTCTCAACTTTTGGCACTTTCCTTCAAACCAATACATAACTACCCACTATACTTACCACAATTTATCATCAATTTGCATAAAGATGCACTTATTTCAAGCAAACAAATGCAAATTATACACGAAAACAAGAAATTGCAAACAAAAGTCTAGTGTGCTTTCATGAGAAAAATTATAAAATTTCTCACCATATTAACAAATTTCTCAAATCTAAGCAAACAACCATAACTAAATGTATATATTATCACAATGTAACACAATTGTATCAAGAAATTTCAACAAATAAGCTTTTATCACAATTACTCAAAAACTTAAAAAATTATGCAAAAAGAGGAATTATAAAATCTCAAAAGAAATTGCAAATTGTTACCTCAAATGTAAAGGAGGATGCTGGAGGATGATAATGATGAAAAATGAGGGAGAAACAAGTCCAATTTTACCCACAAATTAGAAGAATTCCGTGCGGCCCAATATTGCCTTTTGAATATCAAAATCCACTTTTGATGATGTTTTGTGGTGAAATAGCTTACGGTTTATGATCATACAAGGGTTAGGGAGGTGTTTATGGTGAAGGATTGGAGATTTGATAGATTAAATAGAAGATTGGAGAAAAGGGGGTAGGGTTTCGGTGAGAAGAGGGAAGAAATATTTGAAAAGTGCAGAAACGAACCCTCGTTTCTGCTTTATCCGCGAGCAGATCCGAGGTCGTATTTGTTCTTGTAGTCCTCGGATCCTACATGTCTCGGATCCACAAGTGCTGAAGTTTATCCGAGGTCTCGGATCAAACTGGAACTTGAATGATCCGTGCTCGGATCTCCTGTTTTAATTTTTACCGCTTCAACCGATCCGCGGTCGGATCCTTCTGGGTTTTATAGGATACGAGCTCGGATCATCACAATTCTGCACTAATTACACCAACTGCAATTTTCCAAACATTTTCTCCCTTTTCCGACTAATTCCAAATAAGCTACAAAACTCATAAATTTTTTGAATCCACCAATCGCTATTTAAATGCAAAAAATGATTATTGTTAGTCTCACTGTTGTCGAGTGAAATGAAATTCACACAACTTTACAGCCAAGAAATCATAACTGTGACATATTTAGTGGTAGTGACTTTTATATATTTACTAAAGTTAAGAAGTCCAAATACGTGTTAATCAAACGTCAAAAAGAATGAAGGAAATGACCTTCTATTGGTGGTTACTAACCTCGCATTTTGCAAATGCGAGGTATACATGACCTCGCATTTGCAAAATGCGAGGTACGCTTCTTTTTTTTTTTTGTTAAATTTCTTTGGTCTCAAAATTCATGTGAACTTTGCATTTAGCAAATGCGAGCTCAAGGAGCTCGCATTTAGTAAATGCGAAGATCCCCAAGATAGAAAACCATACACAAAACGCCCCCTTTGTAGAATTTTTTTTAATTTCATCATATTTTTAGAAATTTCTCCTATAGGGAGGCGATGAGACAGGTGGTCAGAGGCAAGGGACAATTTTTTGGGAATATGTTTTTGACAAACACATTTGTATTGAGCAAACGCTAGGTAATTAAGGTAATTCAAATACGGTAATATGTTCCTTAGACGAGACACTCTATTACAGTAGCATGAATTTGATAAAAACTACAATAATAATTTTTTATTTCATTTCCATGCCAATCAATTTTGAATTCAAATATAATAAATAGAAATAAATGCATTTATTTATGATTTTCTTTTCCAAATTCAAGTAACTTTACACTACCACGGCTGGAAAATTATCTATTCTTTTATTGCTGCACTGTATATATGTAAGTATGATAGTAATTTTGTTTACATTTTCTATATAATTATTCTTACATATATTATTTTTTTAGTATTAGTACATTACATTAGATTTATTTGTGAAAATTATTTTAAAAAATTTAATATCTGCATTTTTTCCTTTTTTATTTAATTTTTTATCTTCTTTGATTAATTATCCTTAAAACCATCATTTTAAAAGCAAAAAAAAAAATTCGCAAAATGTTATATCTATAAATTCATATAAAATCTCTAAAAAATTTTTAATAAATGAGGATACCTATAATCTCTTTCAATTTAAAATAATAGTTTTAAGGACAATTAATTAGAAGATGAAAAATTAGCATTTTAAAAAATAAAGATTTGATCAAATATGAAATGATTTGACAAAAATATCAATATTATGAATGGTATGTATAATATTGATACTTCTTTTTTTTTTTCCATGACAAACAAATTGTGATAATGTCACTAACATTGTTTGATTTTTAATTAGATACACGTACAACTTTTTGTTTTCTTTTAGAGTTGGGTGGCCTAAATTTGCATGCAAACCAAAGGTTATGTTTGCTAATTGTTAAGGAGGGGTAGGAGGGTAAAAAAATAAAATAAAAATAATTGTTTGCATAAATATTGGTTGCATACTCCATCATTATTATTTTTCGTGCTATTAAATTGAATTTGTTAGTATCTTAATGAAATTTCTCAATATGAAGTTACATGCACTGTCGTTTGAAAAACAAAAAATGTATATTTTTTTAATTTGAACTCTTTATATTATTTTGTGTGTTATTTCTGTTAACAATGGAGTGCAAATGATTTACCACATATAAATTTTTTTCATCTAATTGTTCATTTTTTGAGAATTGAAATTTCATTGAAAGAGATAATTGAGTTCTTCTATTTTTTTCTTTTGTTTTCTTTTGTTTTTATTTTTGGGACAGAATCTAATGTAAAGCATAAATGACAAAGATTCTACTATCCTAAGAGCACCTTATTTTGATATCAATAGAAATATTTTCGACGATTTGAAATTTTAATTAGGCTGTGATTAATCAAGAATTTATAATAAAATAAAAAAAAACTGAAATAGAATGTAAAGAGATACATTGGTTTGAAGTGTTATATTTTATTTATTGTCTTCATAATTCAAACTTAATTAAGGTTAGACTTTTTTCCCTGACTACTACAATTATTCCTATTGTTAAATAATTATTAGTGAGAATGGTATTTTGGACAAATAGAAAACTAAACCAAATTCGGCTTAATCTCTAATGCTTAACATTTTGTCTTATCATCAACTATTATTTTTTAAAATCAATAGATATGGTATAATGAATTCTAATTATCATAATAAATTAAAAAGAGTATAATGAAATTTCAATCATCAATTAACAAGGACATAATTGAAATAACAAAAACGAAGATTACAAGAATACTTAAATTTACACTCCAAAATACCAAGATTCATGGTATTTTTTATATAGTAATGATAATGATTAGTATATATATCAATAAAAGGCAAACAAAAAGGGGGAATCAGGAGTGTGAATAGTGCTCATGGCCCCTTATGGGCACCATGAGTAGGTGGGTATTTGCGTCAATTTGGAGATTGTTAAAATCTTAATCAAGGGCCTGATACTTGACCAGTTGGGCAGGCAACGGGTTGTGTGTTTGTTGCTTGACTATAATGCCCTGATTATGAAGAGGTGGTTGACAATAACCCCTTCTATTCCTTTTCTATCCTTAGCACCAAAGAAATGCGCTGCATGAATTGCTGTGTTTGATTTTTTGTAACATAAACTAAGACACAACGCCTTAGTATAATGCTCGATTATGAAGAGATGGTTGACAATAACGCCCTTCTGTTCCTTTTCTATCCTTGAACCAAAGAAATGCGCTGTATAAATTGCCGTTCCTTCCACGTCTTTTTCATATTTGGAAGCCAAAAAAAATGAATGTTTGAAATTTTGGCCGGTGCAGCCGATAGTGTGCGCCTTGCTCTTGCTGCTGCTGCTGTAACCGATACGGCGTGCCGTCAGATTGAAGTAACAGTGAATATTTTTACAAACCTGTAGTTAACTACAATCCGATAGGTATAATATTAAAAAACCAATTCCAAAAGAAAATAAAAAAACCAAAACTCTCAAGTTAACTGTAATTTCAATATTGTAAATACAAGTTCTACACACATATACACTGTCCTTTTTATGTTGGCCGAATATCATTTTCTCAAAAAAAAAAAAAAAATTAGAGAGAACGATTTGTTTATATGTTATAATTTTTAAATTGTTTTCCTTTTTATGTCAACCTAATGTCATGCGCATATGACATGTACCTAGATTCCACAAAAACTAAAGTGACGGTCTAATTTTGTTCCTATAATATACATATATATATATATATATATATATATATATATATATATATATATATATATATCAGGTTGTCATTTTGGGAATAGTTTGCTTTATTTTTAGAAGGTGAGAAACTAATTTGCTTCATTTTAAAAGGTGTACTTTCGGAAACCTCTCATAAGGTAATGACAATGTTACATGGAACACTTTACTTTGACAAATATCACCTATCTCCTTTATTTTCAACTACTTTATCAGTCCATTTCAAAATATATTATTAAACTCATTTTTGAGAACGAAGATGTTATCATGCCAAAATTGCCCTTGTGTTGTCCAACTAGTTTTTCAAAAGTGAAACTATAGTACTAAAAGCTTGAAAATAAAAAAAAAATAGTGTGCAGGTGTAATTTTGGTGAGATAAAATATACTAGCAAATGTTTTTAAGGTACAAAAGATTATGTTTGAGGTTGTTCAAGCTGAAAAAATATTTCATTTATTGTAAGGGTTTTCGTTAATTGGAGGAGTTTTATTAATTTTAAGAATCTTTGGAATTTTTTAAATTTTGTGTATAGGTCAATGATTTGAAAATAAAAAATGGACACAATGTCTAAAATTAAGTTTACAAACTCAGTTAAGGCATTTTCAAAGAAAAGTTATTTTGTTTGTTGCAAAGTGTTTTGGATGAATTTAAGGATTCTACAAATTGTTTAGAATATTTTGAATGTTTGAACCTTTTGTCCAAATTGATGGCTTGAAAACAAGAAAAAGATAAAATTACTAACCATATATTTAGAAATTTATTTGAGGTGCAAAAAGTCCTTTTTTTTTAACTGTAACAATTTTTGGATGACTCATATGAGTCTTCTAAATCATTTAGAGTTTCTAATTTTTTCTCCTTTTTTTGTTTAGATAGATGATATCGAAAACTATAAAAAGTCTTTTAATTTCATTATTAAGAAATTAATTTGGTTTGTTATGAAAGCTAAAGCTCCACAAGAAAGGGTAATTTTGGAATGAAAATGTCTTATCTCTTCCAAAATGAGTTTTTAAATCATATTTGTCGGAATAGGTTGACAAAGTTGGAAGAAGTTGAAAATAAGGGATGTAGGTGGTATTTTTCAATATTTAGGGATACCATGTGATGTGTCACAAACCTCAGGGGTGTTTTTGTAATTATACCTTTCAAAAATGAGGGACCCAAAAAAAAAAACTCTCCCTAAACGTGAGGGATTGAACCAAAAATTTTCTCTTTCTTTAGTCATATTTGTAAATAAAAGTAGACCATTTTTTTTTTCAATGTTAAAACTTCTCACCTCTAGTCGCCTGCATCTTATGTTTCACCTAATGGCCAACTCTTCTTGGTTAAAAGGAGAGGTATTTCAATCTCTACTTTTTTCACGCCAACCTTGTACTAAAAATAGTTTGCCCTTCAATTAATGTCTTTTTCATTTTTCTTTTTTCCTGAACTGGGAAATACTTCCATTATCAAGAAATCCCATGTTTTCCGGGTCTTTGTAGCCTGGCAGGCAGTGAGCAACAATAACAAAAATTCTATCTTGTTTAAAAGGCGTAAAACAACTAAAGCTCTTAGATCAATACACAATATTTTGAATATTGAGTGAACATCTACTGCTGCTAGCAATGTGTGCAAATTCAGGCCGAGACAACAATCTCTGGCTTCCAAGTGCATTCGAAAATTATAAACCTCTGGTTAGGTAAGTGCAGAAGCAAAAACTCCCTTTGCCTGCTCCAAAACTGTGATTCCAAAAGGATCCTGCACAATCCATTCAACAGCCGCAAAAGCTTTGATAATTGGAAAGGGCCCAACAACTTGTTCGTGTCTATCACCATAGGAGAACTAATGGCTAGGTAATCTACTTAACAACAGGAAGTAAGAGGCAAATCTATCATGGATTTGAACATAGATGGCCTTATTCGAAGTATAATGGAAGTGATAATTCATTGCATTGATGTTGGTGGGTACAAACAGAAAACTTTGTCATGGTAGCCTTAGAAGCTAAGATGGCAATCAAATCAATTACTACATTGCAGATATGAAAAAAAATTCGTCCAAGTTTTATTGGCTAAGTAGGTATAAGCGCCAATATTTGGTTCCTGACAATTCCCATGCACTTCTGTATTTCAGTATAAACTGGAAGGTTTTGTGGGCAGCAAGGCTTCAAGCTTGTAATTGCAGAATCCAATATTTGCGCCACATCAGCTAGTGGAAACTGCCTCTCTGTACATTTTTGCAATAAATGACTGCAATATTAAGCCAATAAGTATACATTCGCAAAAAGGTCGAACTGTGTACATCACAAGAAAACAAAACAACAAATTGTAGAATGAAGAGCATTTAAAACATTGTACGCACAGATGTTCAATTCTCGAATAGAGAACTGATATTCTAGTCGTGTCATTCCTACAACTGCGGAAAGAACTTTCTAACCAATAAATGGAGTTGACAAAGAAAATATTTCAAAAATATGATGCAAACCTAACAGCAGCAAGCAAGTGAAGGGTGAGCTTCATTATCAGTTAAACGAAGTTTGAGATTAGTTTCAACTCCTCCTTAATTCATTGAAAAAAGCAAAACAAGGGAGTGATCCCATTATACGAATAGTTGCTAGATTGAGTCAGTAACTTCATTATGGCTACAATTTAATAGCCATAAATATCCACTTTATTGAAACTGAGATTCAGTACTTTGAACTGATAATAAGCCATAAGGAAAATATAAACCAAAATATGCACAGCTTGTAGTTTTAACAGGAAAAGGGGAAGGGAATCGTCCAAGTGATCAAACTTCTAATATAAACATCATCACAAGTGGGCCCTCTATGAAGCAAAGAAAGAGACAAGATGGGAATAAAGGATCTTAGAGATGTACACCCAAAAAGCAGCTGAATCATGAGCAGAGTAGCTACACATCGAGTGATAAGCTCCGGAGGGATTTGTGCCTCTTTCGTGTCTGTTGCATTTTTCAGGTTAGGTCGGGATCCTGCAAAACAATCAAAATGCTAGAGTTCAGTTCGTTTGATTCATAAAAGCCAGAACTAGAGAGTTGAATTTATGGCAACAAACAGTCTTACAGCTGGAACAGAGGAATCATCTGAAGGATGCTGCTCATTTACGTAATCAATAGCCTCCTCAAATCTTCTCTAATGTATTATCCCTACCTTTAAGCGAGGACATGGCCTAAATGAAAAGCAAATTCAAATTAGAATTAATAAATGCTAAGAAATGAAACTTCAACTCAATAAAAATTCATCTGCCAACCAGAAACCAACAATATAACAAACTAGTGATGGCAGTGCATTGAGAAAAACCGATACTGCAGCTTAAAAAACTAAAGGTATGTACTTTTGGGATCATATCAGAAGCAGCAGCCCAATTAGATCTATGTAAACTAAATAGAAGGGGTCAGTACAAACATAACAGAAACATCATCCTACTTAAACCAATTAAGCCTACCAGAATTCAAGAAGTTTCTCCTATTATGCAATATCGTGTGACAATTGGTGTGTAAACGATGGCGTCCTTTGTCCAATAACATAAGCTATGTCTCCTAAGACTCTGGAAAGCATCACAATGGTACATTTCAGTATGCCTCCAATTATAATGAACAATGAAAGCAAAGAAAAGTTATGGTCTAGTAAGTAGTGCAAGAAATCGGAAAAGACCACATTCTTTCACAATCAAAAGACAAGTTTAGCACCAAGCAAATATACAAAACTTAAAGAGCAAAAGATAAGCTGTAGGCATAGGTAAAAGTTCACAAACAGATAAAAGTACAGGAAAATGCCCTGTTTTTAGGCCAATTACATGACTCAAGCACACTAGAATGCAAACCTGCACCAATTCCTTGTACTTTTAGTAAATTGGATGGAGGTAAGAAAAGAGTTCTTGGGGAGAGAAATGCTGCATTATCACTTTTCTGCACAACATACCTCCTGACCTCTTCTTCTTCTTCAACAACGATGGGAAACACCATGAAGCTGATGTTTGAGCACCATGAATGCTTTTTTGTTCACCCTCTCTGCCTGCTAGTTCATTGTTGTCGATTCATCTTCTTCGCTCTCACTGCTTGTCTGCATGGTAATTGTGATGTATAAACTTCTGAAACTTGTGAAACATGACAAACAACTATCCAAAATTATTGCAACTTGAACAGCAAATTGTATCTTGAATTTTCTTTGCAAATGTTTCTTGATTAGCTTTAATGTTGTCCGTTCAGACTAGCAATATCAGTGATAGAAAAATGAAGAATGCATCCATGTACATCTAGCATTGCACATCAAATGAAGCATTTTCCAACACATTCAAACAAAGAGGCTAATTGTGTATGCACCGTCGCTAATAATTTCGTCCTTGGCCAAATAGAATTTAAAAAGTTGAAGTGTAAGGAGTTTTTAAGATGTACAAAATCTTTTAGTGGTTCAGAGAGGCAGACGAAATCCAGAATTTTGGTTTCTTCCAATTTGTTCAAAACCAGGCTTTGTTAAAACTAATCTTTGAAGAGAAACCAATGTCTGCCCAATAGAAGAGAATTACAGAGGATGACTATATGGAACTAGTGAAATTTTGTAGAAGAGAATAAGAGAGTAAAGAGCAAATATATGTCAATGAGATTCAGAAACAAAAAAACTTATATACATATATGTATGTGTGTGAACTTTAGATAGAAAAATCTTACTGGATCACTTGAAATCTCCTCCTCCAAGTAGTAGATGCCTCTTTGGGAAGTGTATCGTTGTCTTAGTAGAGGACAAAAATGAACTTCAACACTTGTTAACTTTGTGAGTCGTCTCATGGCGGCCTCGGATGGTAAAGACTGAAGCTTTTCGCAATTCCATAGCCATAGGGTTTCAAGGGACACAAGGTTTCCAATCCAATCCGGTAGCACTCTTATTCCTCCAAAGTACTGAAGACTTAGTGAAGTGAGGGTAGTCAAGTATTGAAGCTGGTGTGGCAGGGACTCCGTGTGAGGTAACCCTTCTAATCGAAGCTCACGGAGTGTTGATGCTGATCTTAAACCAGACCAATCAAAATCATCGACTGAGGAGTCATCTGAGGAGAAGGGACTGTTGATGCTCAATTCTCTTAAGCTGGTGGCAAAAGCAAATCCTTTGAAACTATGAGGGATCAATTTGGGACAGTTGGCTAGGGTGAATTCCTCGAGAGAAGGCGTCTCCTGCAAATTAAGCGAAAACGACACCAGATTGGGGCACCCCTCCACCCACAGGCACATCAGAGACGGGCATGACTGGAACATTTTGTCGGATATAGTGGTCAACCCATTGCAATTCCAAATAATCAATCGCTCAAGGCATGGTAGGGGGCATTTCTGTCCATTTACTCCTAGACTAATTAATCTTGGGCAAAATGAGATGGTCAATCGCTGCAAACTCGATCCAAACAGATCCAGATCTGGCAGCTCCCTAAGATTGTCGCAAGAGTCGATCTTCAAATCCTCAACAGAAGCAGTGCCGTAACCCGTTTTTATACTTGTTAGATTATTGCAATTCTCCACGTGTAGACTTTTAGACGAGCATGGAAGAGTGGTCAGTTGTGGGCAATCTTGAATGTAAAAATTCCTCAGCAGGGGAAAGACATCTGCTTCTGCTTCACCTACTGTTGACCTCACTTGGTCTGCACCTTTCCAGTCTACCAAATTCCTCATATCTCGTACATAGAGTTGTTCAAGGGCAGGAAAGAATTTTCGCCTTCTAGCGCTGCTTCCTGATGCTCGTGATCTGCCCTCCTCCTCCTCCTCCCCATTAGCAGTAATACCGTAGAATTCATCTCCAATAAATCGAATGTTGTCCAATCTTATCAAAGAGAGACGTTTGAGGGATGGTAGTTGTCCTAATGAGGGGAGTTCACTGCATCTCTCGCAGTCTTCTATCCGCAATGTCTCCAATTTTGACAAATTGATAAGCCATTGTGGAAATTTATTACCCATAAAAGAATGAATTTCCAACCCTTGCAAATTTGGGTGAGGTTGGAGACCTTCCAACACATCCTCCTCACGATTATCGCTTTCCCGATCCCCACTCTCCCATTTAAACACCAAGTCGGACAGATCTGGCTTTTCGAACAATTTTGCTTGTTTAGCTGCTTCTTTGCCCTTCACTAGTCCAAGATTTCTTATACTCAACGATCCTTTCAGATATTTCAAGGTCCCAAGCTCTTCGATACCACATCCCCTTTTTTGACTTACATTAAAAAACTTCAGAGTTTGAAGACAAGTCAATAGTCCCATCTGCACCGGCATTTTTAATTCTACATTATAATGATTGTAGTTTAGATGTCGCAAGCTAATCAAATCGCTCATCCGTTTTGGAAAACTTCCTTCAAGTGCATAATCATTAATCGTTAGTGTCTGCAAATTATATAGCTTGCAAAGAGATTCTGGCAAACTTCTGATTCCAGAAGATGAAATGTCGAGCAACCGCAAATGTAGTAGTTTGCCAATGGAGCTCGGTAGAGACTCGACATCATCGCCAGACAATCTGAGAACATGCAAGCACTTGAATCTTAAAAGCATGTCAGTAGATACGCCACCCTCTAGATGGAGAAATAATGTGCGAATTGATGCTGGTATTGTCCTTGTGGTATTTTCTGCCAAACCTTCAAAAGAGCCCAATGCAAGGTAGCGATTCTGATTGCTGCTTTCTGGATTGAGAATTGATTTTGCAAAATCATGCACGAGATCGTGCATTTTATAATAATATGTTCCCCGCCACGATTCTTCTACTTTTTCCAATAAGGAATTTTGTAACAAAATCATAAAATAATCACCCCCTATTTCCTCCATCAGCCTTTGGTTTTGGCGATATGGTTGAACAAAACCTTCCGCCATCCAAAGCTCAATCAATAGATCTTGTTCCAATTCTGTATCCTGGGGGAAAATTGAACAATATGCAAAACATATTTTAACTGATGCAGGTGACAAATGATCAAAGCTCACCTTAAGTATTTGCTCAATCTCGCTTTGACATTCATTCAAAAGACTCTCTTGCACAATGGAGTGCCACTTCTCTCTTCTGTTGTTAAGCAACAAGCCACCAATCAAACTTGCTGCCAAGGGTAGGCCATCGCATCTCCCTAAAATTTGCTTCTTCAATGCTTCCAATTCTTCTGGTACTTCTTCCCCTGCACTCATCACCTTTCCTTTTATGATGGACCAGCACTCATCACGTGATAGCTTTCCTAAGAAATAAGGACCGCTATTCATCTTCAAATGTGTAGATACAACATCAGCCACTGGTTTCGACCGAGTAGTGAGAAGACACCAGCTTCCTTTGGTTTCGTTGAGTCCCATCAAAGTGTTGAAATAATCATTCCACAATCCTTGATCATGATCCCACACTGTTGAATTCAAAGCCAAGCCTCAATTGATGACTTTTTCAAGCCAAAATTGAGGACTTTGAATTCTTTGGCCTAAGTTTCTAAATCCCACATCGGTTAAGTTTAACATTTGAGAGGTTGTTTGAGAACTATAAATAGCTCTCAAACAAACCAATTCAAGTACACCAAGCAAGAGCCAATAACTTGCTTTCTTCTCTCTCTTTGTAATATTTCTTCTAGTGAAATATTAAATTGTCGGTAGTGTCCGAGGACGTAGGCAAATTAGCCGAACCTCGTTAAATTCTGGTGTTCTATTTTATTGTCTATTTAGTAGCTATATTTGTAGGTATATTTGTAGTGAGTTATTGTGCAATTAAGTGCATATATAGGTGGTTCTGTCTAGGAAATTGGTACTTAAGCAGGCCAGTGTGCCTCACCAAATATTTCCTGGGAATTACCATTTTTGCAATTTTAGGTACAATAATTTACTCGTTATACCTTAACTTTGGTAGGGCTTCCGCAACACACACATCATCAAGAACAAGGAAATATCTTTGTCCCTTGAGCTTTTCTCCAATATTTTTAACGATAACATTCCTGTCATCCACTTTAACTTCTTCTCCTGTCAATTGTACTAAAATGAGCTTGAACAGCTCCATTATCTTAATTTGTTCTTTAGCCACACAAACCCAAATTTTTTGGCCAAAGTGCCCATCTATTTTTGGATTATTGTAGATTGATTTCGCCAGAGTTGTTTTTCCCAAACCTCCTGAGCCTGTTATGGGAATAACAGAAAGAACCTTTTCAGATGGCCTCAATAACATGTCCACAATCTTTGATTCATCGTCGACTCTTCCTACAACATTTGGAACGAGAATAGAGTCGGTTTGTCTGCTTGTTGTGGCACCAGTAGCAGCAGGGAGTGCGGCTTCAATTTGGAACCGGAAGACCAGTCCCACATCATTTGCTTGCCGATTGATCCTTTCTAGGTTCATGTTGATGTCCCTGATCTTTGAAGCCAACCTTGAACGAGAACCAATTGTATTAAAGTACGAGAAGAAGAAGCATACCTTTTTCTTGAGTTGATTTCTGTACTTCACCTCCCGACGAAGATTTTCATAGTTGAGCTCGTCCAGCACATCCTCCGCTTTAAAAAGCTCTCCTTCAAGCTGCTCGAGCCAATTTTTCACCCCGGCAATATGCATTTTCCTGTCCGCATCAGCCAGGATACCTCGGATGGTTTCTGCAGTGTGGCGTAGTCTCTCCAACTCCTCTCCGAATCCAAGAACCAAACTAACACGATCAGCGGCAAGGGAAATAACCGTCTCCAATGCAACCTGAATAGTAGCGCTAATAGCTGCATCGGCCATTTTTTTTCTTGCTTGGAATTGAAATTAGAAGAAAAGAATCAATTAAGGTGGTGATCAGGATGGATTTTGGAATGAGATAAGAAGGAATTCTTCAGCTTCAGCAGCTAAAAGCAGAAATGTTTGGAGAAGAAAAGAATTTGAAGTGCTTCTAAGGTAAGACTTCTAGAGCTACTGCTAATTCTATAGTGCGAGCCTCAAGCATTGAAAATTAAACTAAACTGTAGTAATAATCCTATTAGGTAAAGAAACCTGTGTTACAAACAAACAGGGAATCTTCTTTTTGGACGAGCTACTTTGCTTCTTGGCTGGTTAAGAATAAAGACATAAGTGGATGGTTTATAGCTTTGTGTCTCAATAACCAAACTTGTGATCTCAAATTACTTGAACGTGTATTTTCTGAAAGAAATAATCATCAGATATTTGCTTCTATTGTAAAATCTTCAGACTTGCTCCTTTTAAACTTTATAAAACCAAGGATTCTGTATCCACTTTCATGGGGAATTGAAGTCGCATTTAAGACCTACAATCCAATTTTCTTTCCTTCTTAAAATTTTTTTCTTTTTTATCAATGAAGTCTGGGGATTAGTAACTTGAAAGATGCATTTGCTTCAATCTTCACATCAAAAGGACATCCACAGTTACATATCCCTTGTTTTTGTCAAACTGTTTCACTTATGAAATTTGATAAGGGGTAACTTTTGTGGCTCGAGATAATTTATGGCCAAGATTAATTAACCATAATGTGACTCTCATTTGCATATTGATTACAGCACAAATTCATGCTTATTTTGTACATACAAATGTAATTTGCTGTATTCACACTAACCAGTGAGATATTTATGGGTTACAAGAAATAATGAGCCGTCAATTCGTGTAGAGCAGTGCTTCGTTGGCATAGTTGGATGCTTTAGGTTCCAAAGGAATAAAGGTGCTTGGCTTGCTGCTGGGGTCTTTCCCTTTTTCTCATTAATGCTTTTCCAAAGTGAATTTTATTAGGCATAGTTGCATGAGACAAATTAAGGAAAATATTAACCACAATGTGACCTTTATTTACATATTGATGACAGCACAAAGTCGTGCTTAAATTGTACATTTGTTGCATTGAAGGTGTTCAATCAGCATAATCAGTGAGATAGTTCACGTAGATGCATGTTTACTTCTAATATTAACAAAAAATAACAAGAATCGTGTGATGGACTATAAAAGCCCTCAATCCGTGTTCAGAAGCGCAGGTGATTTGCTTTTGCCATCAAAGTTGCTTTGCATTTTCGCCTGAATTTTCTTAATCAGTGTTGTTGATGGGGCCTTCATCTTTACTGATTGAATGCTGGAACCCTTTCATCGGAATATATCTGAATGAATTGTTGGAAAAGAGGGACAATAAACTATGACCACAATCAAATTGGAAAAAGACTAAATGGGAATTCACCTCATTTGTTAGTCCGTTGGAGGTACCGCTTCAAAAGAAAGAAACAGAGAGAGATAGGAATGAAGGATCATAAGCAGAGTAGCTACACATTGAGTGATAAGCTTCAACTCCAACTCGAGAAATATTCATCTGCCACCCTAGAAAGTATGTACTTTTGGGATCATATCAGAAGCAGCAGCCCAATTAGATCCATGTAATATTGTAAACTAAACAGAAGGAAGGGGTCAGTACAAACAAAAAAGAAACATCATCCTGCTTAAACCGATAAAGCTTTTCAATGCCTTGGTTCAATCTTTTAGTAAATTGTCTCACCAATGTACCCACAACACCATTTAGACATTTGGCGTTGATTTGGTATGGTGGAGAAAGGAACAAAAATATGCTACTATGCTGCAGCCACTGATTAAGCACTGCGTAGTTAACAAAGTACCATCTGATTACGAGTCACCAGTCGTAACCTTTCAACAGTGATTTCACAGCCTTGGTGATAAACTAAGAATTGTTCAAACCAACAATCATATATTCTACAACGATAAATATACTCAGTATTGAACTTCAATGCACATGATCGAGTTCATAATGAGAGTAATATATTGAACATTTTAGTCCACAACCAAAGACGTACAAACGTGAATGATGTACGCGAGGTCGAATACGAAACTTTACAAGTGATGCGGATGCCAACACCCCCCAACCTCGTGAGCAACTCTAATCAAATTCAAGCTGATCAAGTCGAATTTGAATTCTCACATATTCAGCTCGTTAATTCACGAGTCAGTTTGATTACACACATACATCTATATACATATATATAGATTAATAATAACATTACATATATGTTTCTAATATTTTATTATTTGTTAAAAATTATTATTTTATTTATTTTTTAAAAATAAAATAATTATATATATATATATATATATATATGTTTTTTAAACTCGAGCACAAACTTTACATTTTAAGTTTGTCGAGTTCAAGTTTTATAACACTAAGTTGAGACCCGACTCAATTAGACCAAAACTTGACTCGACTCGACTTAACTCGTTTGCACCCCTAATCCAACAGCATTTAGTTCACGGTGCTCGTTTTAGGTTCATTCAGAAGCCAGAATTAGTTCTCCTTGTCCACTCATCCTATCATGAAACAGTGATAACTTCAGAATAAACTTCGGTTGCTGTAACCAATTAAGATAAGGAAAATTTGCCAAATTGGTCCATAATATTTACCAAAAACACTTTTTTAGTCCTTAACATATAAAATCAGCCAAAAGGATCCTTCACATTTAAATTATGAGCCAATTTGGTCCTATTGCTCATTTTTGCTCATTTCTCCGGCTAAAAATAGCACGCCCCCCTCACGTGGTCATATTTTTAAGGGCAAAATCGGAAAACACATTTCATTACCGGTCGAAAGAAGCCATCTTTCCTTCATCTAGTCACCTCACTAACCCATGAAATTGAAGAGGGAAAATACAGTAGCAAGAAATTGGAAAGAAGAAGCTGACCTTTGAAGAGTAAAATGGATCCAAACGAGTGATGTCTTTGTGGAAAGGAACCCATCATTGTGACTTCTTGGAAACCTGCAATCAGATACTTACAAAATAGTTGTAATACTTGGGGAGGGGGGGTAAGGGTGAGGCATCTGATTTTTTGTTGGTTGGGGGAAGGGGAAGAAGAGATAGAGAGAGGTAGTTACTCTTGGCGCCGGAGGGATTTGAGGATGGAAGCTTTGGAAGACTCGATCTCCCATCCATGTATCCGAAGTCCAACCCGCTCGTCCGGCAGCAACTCCGCTCCGGCTTCTTTCAATTCTTTCTGCTCTGCCTCCCACTCCATGCCGCCTACCTCACAAAACAAGCACCGTCACGATTTATGTCCAGTCCTGTTCCAGATTCTGCAACCCCCCTTCTACTAGGCTGGCGACTGGAGCTGATTTTCTACTTCCACAGGGATGGTTTCCGAACGGCGATGGATTCCAGCTACCGCTTTTTGTGAAAGGTCAGAATCGTCATTGCATCTTGTTTGTGTGTGTGTGTGTGTGTGTGTGTGTGTACATGCCCTCTTAATTTTCTTCACGATTTTCTGGCCAAACCTTCAATCTTTTCTCAATCACACCCTACAGATTTGTCGTCATCATCATCGGCAGTACATTTCCAAGTTATGCTTGTTAATTTGGGGATTCAATTAGGGTTTCTTCAAATTGTAATTTGAGGGCCAAAGGTGAAATGTGTATTTTGGTGGTGGTCCCCTATCCTTTTACCTTCAACCGGTAATGAAATGTGTTTTTCGATTTTGCCCTTAAAAATATGACCACGTGAGGGGGGCGTGCTATTTTTAGCCGGAGAAATGAGCAAAAACGAGCAATAGGACCAAATTGGCTCATAATTTAAATGTGAAGGATCATTTTGGCTGATTTTATATGTTAAGGACTAAAAAAGTGTTTTTGGTAAATGTTAGGGACCAATTTGGTAAATTACCCTTAAGATAAAGTACACATCATTCAGGGAGATTCTTTCTACTACAGCTCAGCCAAAAGCGAACATGTCAGCAGTTTCCAAATACAAAGAGTTATAAAACAACGTTCGTTCTACGCTGATTACCGAAGATTTGTGTTAAGCCAGAAAAAGAATCAACAATAGTGGCAAAACTTTAAATAATCAATCCACCAAAAACAAAGAACCAATTCAACTTCATGAGTTCGGCAACATTTACATTAAAGAATTCATCACTATACACATTCCAAATCATGCTTTTAGGACAGCTCCTTCTCTGATTTTCCAGCTCTTTCTAGGACATTCCTTCTGTTATTTTGTCACAAACCCTGCAATAATAAATTTTTTTATAGCTCACTAAAGATAACCAATGATGAATGTAGGATTTTGGTTTGGAGAAGAGGGGGGCGAAAGATCAAACAACAAGTGACCAAAAAAAAATCAAAACAAATAATGCACATTAACTTGAAATCAAAAATTTAAAACCAAAGTTTAATAGACGATAACTAACAACAAAATATTTTTAATAGTAAAAGATAAAGTCCAAAGCAAAATATGAAAATTAACTCACAAACCAGATAAATATTAACTAAATCCAATAAAAAAAATTAACCCTTTACAAATTAACATAAAACTTCTAAGACATAAATTTAGAATAAGAACAATTGATAAATTAATAATTGTCAAAAAATTTCTAAATCACAAACCTAAAATAAGTATAAGTGTCTAAAAAATTAATAATTATGATATAAAATACAAAGCAATTGTAAAGAAAAAAAATTAGAGTTGCCTTGGAAAAAAACGTTGGAGTTTTAGGAATGGTGGATATTTGAGATAAGTTAAACGAACTTGGGAAAGGATCAATGCATACTTGGATGATTAGATCATTGCTTTAAGTGTTGGCTTTTGACTAATATTTCATGTCAATCATGTATAAATAGAATTATAAACATCGAAATTCTTTTTTTAAGTTGTCAATTATTTAAGGATGGATACGCTAAATACATTACAGTTGATAATGGTATTTTAGTACAAGAAAAACTAGAGTGGGTATTTTAAGACATGTTATGAAAGAGAAATTAAAGGAGATAAACTAACGGAAAAAAAAAATTGTTGAGGGGAAAAAGTGTTAAGTCTTCTATTTTTTTTTTTTATCTAAAACACCTCACGATCTTCAAGTAAGTATGCACTTCAATATAATTATCACCTCTTGATCTTTAACCAATTCTGTACTTCAATATAATTAAGGGTAAAAAACAAAAAAACCCCCTGTGATAAGCCTAATACACAAAAAAACCTCTTATGATTTCAAAATATACAACACGACACCTCATGCTTTGAACTGAATTGTAAAGGTGACGGAATTCGTTAAATTTAACGGAAATGACTTATTGGAACCTAAAAAAAAAATTTTATACTTAATTTTTATCAAATATACCTATTCTACCCCTTAATCCTCAATTCTCTCTATTTAGAGAATAAAACAAATGATTTTTTTGAGTTGTCTTTTGCTTTATTATATCAGGGCATTTTGGTCATTTTGTTCATTTCCGTTAAGTTTAACGGATTCCGTCACCTTTACAATTTAGTTCAAAGCATGAGAGGTCGTGTTGTATATTTGGAAACCATGGGAAACTTTTCTGTGTATTAAGTTTATCACAGGGGACTTTTTTGTTTTTTACCTTATAATTAATTATCAGGGAAAGTGATATAGCCCGTCTCATACTGCATGTCAAGTTTTTGGGAAATCTTGTGGGCTTCATACTTCCCATACCCCCACCCCATGGGGGATCCATTGTTGAAGGTAAGGTAAATTTGCGGTCCAGCATACGAAATGAAGTATGAGGCTAGGTCCGGTATCCGCTAACCACTAGATTATGGTTTTTGGGCCCATATAAGTTATACCATTTAAACTTTTACTCATGACGTACTTGTTGTAAAATTCCTATTGAATGGAACCCGATTATAGGGAAAAATTATTTGTTGATGGGTTTTGGAATTTAATTATATGAAAAAAAAAGAAACAGAACCAAAACATTCCTTTGGATAGCTTTTAAGAAATAAACAAAAATAACAAAAGAAACTTTTTGAAGAGTAATCTTGTTTGTTATATTTTGCAATATTAAAAAAAGATCTCACACTATCGACTTTTATTATATTCTTAACTCTCGCACAAAAATCTCACACATTCTTACTTTCATTTTGAGTGAGGGTCGAGACGGGAAAAAAATTGAATTGAAGACACCAAAAAGGAAAAGAAATGACAAAGAACGGTAGTTCTATTCATTAGAAAAAAAACTATATTGCTCTGGTACAACCGATAGCTTATATAAAGAATAAAGCAGTAGACTCCTAGTCTAAGTAGTAGCAGACTCCTAGACTAATTCTTCTAGAACTGGAGTTAACTAATACAACTAGTTTCATATATGAACACAAAGACCAATAGATAAGAGATGCGGATGAAGTCCGCTAACAGCCCCCCTCAAGCTGGAGTGTGGAGGAACGAAACACCAAGCTTGCCCAACAAGCGTTGAAAGGAACTAAAACCAAGCGCCTTGGTGAACAAGTCAGCAGGTTGATCCTCTGAACGAATGAAATGGGTACAAAGCTCATTGGACTGAATCCGTTCACGAACAAAGTGACAATCCAACTCAATATGTTTGGTACGCTCGTGGAAGACAGGATTGGCAGCAATATGAAGTGCAGCTTGGTTGTCACAAAACAGATGCATCGGCTGCGAATGAGGAATGGTGAGATCAAATAATAAAGCTCGTAACCATAACAATTCACTGGTGGTACCGGCCATGGCACGATATTCGGCTTCAGCAGACGACCGGCTCACAGTTGGTTGTTTCTTAGTACGCCAGGAGATAGGCGCATTCCCAAGAGAAATGTAACAACCCGTGATAGAGCGTCGCGTCTTAGGACAAGCACCCCAATCAGCATCACAATAACCAGTGAGTTGCAAATTGTTTTGAGAAGGGAAAAATAATCCCTGGCCTGGAGAATTCTTAATGTATCGAACGACCTTCATTGCTGCATCATGATGATCTAATGTAGGGGAATGCATGTACTGACTCAAAATATTAACAACATACAATATATCTGGTCGTGTGATAGTGAGGTACAAAAGGCGACCCACAAGACGACGATAAGATGAGGGATCAGTCAAGGGCGTACTGGTTGAACGCCCCAATTGGTGTTGTTGAGACATTGGGATCGGACTAGGTTTTGCACCACTTAGACCGGTATCTGTTAAAATATCCAGAGCATACTTTCGCTGACTCAAAAAAATTCCTTCAGGATTCCTGGCAACCTCAAGACCGAGGAAGAATTTAAGGGGGCCAAGATCTTTCAGATGGAACTGTCCATGCAAGAATTGTTTAAATTTTTGGCATTGAAAAGAATCATTTCCTGTATTTATCATATCATCAACATACACCAGAACTGCAAGAAAATTGGTATTAGTCTTCATGGTAAATAGAGTAGTATCTGCTTGAGACTAAATAAAACCATATTGTTTGAGAGCAAGAGTTAATTTAGAAAACCACTCCCTGGATGCCTGTTTAAGGCCATAAAGTGATTTATGAAGTCGACAAACCCTCTTGTCACCAGATGGTAAATATCCAGGAGGAGGGATCATGTATATTTCCTCATGTAAATCACCATGGAGAAAGGCATTATTCACATCAAGTTGATGTAATTCCAATTTTTAGCCGCAGCAACAGCCATTAAACACCGCACTGTAGTTAGCTTTGCTACAGGAGAGAATGTCTCAGTGTAATCCAGTCCCTCCTCTTGGGTATATCTTTTAGCCACTAACCGAGCTTTATAACGCTCCACAGTACCATCTGACTTATATTTAATTTTATACACCCATTTACAACCAATGGCTTTCTTTCCTATTGGCAAGAGTGCAAGATTCCATGTATGATTTGCAGCTAAGGCATCAAGTTCAACTTGCATGGCAGACCTCCACTTTTCATCTTGACTAGCCGCAGAGTAAGTAGAAGGCTCAAACTCGGTTAATAAGGCTGCAAGAAAAGCTTGATGGGATGGAGAAAAGCAGTGATTGGAGATATAAGAGTTAAGAGGATAGGGAGTACCTGAAACTCTGGAAGTGGAAACTGAATTGGAGTGGCAGGAACCATTAGGGTAATCACAGACATAGTCTTTTAGGTAAGTAGGTGGTCTTTGGATCCGCTGTTCTTGGCGTGATGGAGAAGTCTGAATCTCTTCAACACGATTATCCGTAGCAGAGAACTCATGATTAGGACTTGAGGAAAGAGTGGCATCAAAATTATGCATTTCAAGACCAGAATTAGAAAGAGAATCAACACATTGATCATCATTATCAAGAATTGGTGAGGGAGTGTTAGGTGTTAAAGCGGAAGGAATTTTGAAAGGAAAAGAGGTTTCATGAAAGTGTACATCACGGGGAAAAAAGAATCTTTTTGTCTCTAAATCATAAACTTTGAAACCCTTTTTATTTTGAGGGTACCCTACAAACACACAGGGCCTAGACATGGGTTGAAACTTGTCCAAGAGTTGTAGAGGATTAATAGCATAACATAAACAACCAAATACTCTAAAATGATTATACGTTGGTGGCTTGCCAAAAAGCACTTCAAAAGGGGTTTTACCTCCAAGTGCTGATGTGGGGAGTCGATTGAGAATATATGTAGCAGTTAAGACACATTCCCCCAAAATTTAATGGGCAAGTTGCTCTGAAACCGAAGAGCACGAGCCACATTAAGGATGTCTCTATGCTTTCTTTCGACAACCCCATTTTGTTGAGGTGTACCAGCACAAGAGGTTTGATTAACAATCCCTTTATTTCTAAAGAATAATGCCATGGCCCCTTCAGTAAGTTCTAGTGCATTGTCGCTTCTGACTTGTTTAATTTGAAACCCAAATTGAGTGTGAATCAAAGAATAAAAATTTTGAAAAACATGAGAAGCTTCATTCTTGTGTTTTAATAAATATGTCCAGACTGCTCTAGTACAGTCATCCACAAGAGTTAAGAAAAAATGAGCCCCCAGAACTTGAAGGTGTTTGATAGGGTCCCCATATATCAATATGAACCAAATGAAAAGGAGTCATAGATTTATGAATGCTTGGAGAAAAAACTTGTCTAGAAGCCTTTGCCAAAGGGCACACAGTACATTCTTGGCAAATTTTATCAGAACGAATATGAGAAAAGTTGGGTATTGACGCCAACCGGTCGTGTGAAGGATGTCCTAGCCTTTGATGCCAGAGAACAGCGGATCCTGTAGCAGTATTCGCTTTGCCATGACGTGACTCATTATAGTCTGTGGTAAAGTAGTAAAGACCATCCCGTTCCTTACCTACCCCAATCAGTTTCCTCGAGCGTAGGTCCTGGACAACACAAAAATCAGGAAAAAAATAGGGCAACACAATTGTGTTCTTTAGTGAGACTACTGATAGAGATAAGATTACAATGGAAACTTGGAGCATGCAAAATATTATGCAAAGTAATTAGGGAGTTTAAATGATGACTACCATATTCGCAGAGTTGCTTCACAGTGCCATCAGGTAGGAATATATTAGTGAATTTTTTTGATTTAACTAGGTCAAACAAAAAAGTTTTATCACCTATAAAGTGATGAGTAGCACCTGTGTCTAGTAACCAAGTGCAACAAGAGGATGAGGAATTTGGAGTTAAAGGATGGGTTACGTTACCAGCAAAATTAACCAAGTCAGCATTTTTGTCACTTTTCAACAATGACAAAAGTTGCTCATACTGTGCGGCTGTCAAACCATTAATTGGAGTAGTGGAATTTGAGGAAGTTGTTGTATCATCCGAGCACACATTTGCAGCGGTGGGATTTTTCCTAGAAGACTGCCAATTATTCGGATACCCTATAAGCTCCCAACATCGATCCATTGTATGGCCAGCCTTATTACAATGATCACATCGTAATTTGGGTTGTTTCGAAGATTGATTTCCATTCTGACGTGGTTGGCCTTGCTGTCGCCGAACACGAAGCATCTCAGAACTGTATTGAGATGGTTGCCGTCTACCTGAACTAGATCGTGGCTGCTGAACATAGAAAGCTCCTGCCCCATCAGAATCGTGTGGACTAAGAAGACTCAGTTGCTTCTCTTCCGTCTTAACCATGTTAAATATACGATTAAGGGAAGGGAGAGGCTCAGTTGCCAATATTTGAGATCGAATGGTTTTAAATTTTTCATCCAATCCCATCAAAAATTGGTGTGAGCGCTCTTTGTCCCTTTCAGCAAGCCATTCTTTCAGTCCCCCACATGAGCAATTTGGAGGGTTTGAATAGGCACTCAACTCATCCCATAAGGCTTTAAGTTTGGAGTAAAAAGTGGTCACTGAAGCTGTTCCTTGAGTAGACAAAGCAATGTCCTTTCTTATTTCATAGATTCTGGGTTCATTGTTTTGACTAAAACGTTCTTCCAAATCCACCCAAAGTTCCCTAGCCGAGTCATGATAAGTGATTGAATTATGCAGATCCGGGCTAATCGAATTGATAAGCCATGAAAGAACAAGCCCATCACATTTACTCCAAAACAACGCTTCACGGCTTCCAACTTTCGGTTGTGGCAATTCTCCATTCACAAATGGGATTTTATTTTTGCTTCTCAAAGAATTCAAAATATTTCGTTTCCACCGTTGGTAATTGTCACCGTCAAGCAACGTTGGAACTAACGAAGCATTGGTGTAATCAGCAGAGTTCAAAAAATATGGGGAACTTGGATCACGGAACATCTCCTGTCGAGGAATCTCCTAGATTCTGTGATTCGTTTTGCTCCGCCATTATTCCAAGAATGTAATAAGAAGCAAACACAAAAGAGAAAAATGGAGAGTAGAGCAGGGCGACAGTACCGAGGCTGCTGATATGGGAGATCGTGAAGAAGAACAACTCCCTTTTGATTAAGGAGCTTGGCAACGGCACCGCTAGCGTCAAGTCAACCAAGGGGCCTGCAGAGGCCCCGTCCTGGGCCTGGGCACGTGGCAGCCCAGGTGCGGCCGAACTGGGCCTTGGCCCCAGGCCCCGGGTAGCCATCCTGGGCCGCGCTGCTAGGGCTCCTGGAGGGGGCAAGCGTCCATCCCGAAGAGGTCGGGGATAATCCCCCTGATTGCGGGATACCGACTATTCGGGGCAAGTCCCGAAACGTACGGAGGTCGGACTCTCTCGCAGGTATAAATGATAGCACACATCAACTGTACAAGGTACGCTCACTATTGGCAAATTACTCCGGACCGCTTGTGCTTCCCGTGAACCACACTCACCGAAAAACTAACTTGACCGTCGGAGTGCCCTCGGGGACCACCCTCGGGCCCCCCTTTGTTAGCTCGTTCTTATCTGTTTTGCAGGCTTGGGACCAACTCTGCCATCAGCACCCCGAGCTGATCAGGTCAGCTCGGTCCAGAGAAGCTCAACGCTTCTTCAGTTGGCGCCGTCTGTGGGAACCGAAAGGTAAGTAAGATAGTGTTGATGGCCAGAACGCGATCCAAGCGCACGGTATAAAGCACCGGCCCTGGGGGCGGTGAGAGGTCCCAGCGAAAGGAGGCTGAGGCGTCTCGGGGAGCCGGGGGCTCAGCCCTTTCAGGGGAGCGGAGGCAGCAGATCTTCCAGTTCGTGGCGGAGAATCTCCCCATACTGGAAGATATAATCCGACAGGCGAAGGAGGGAGATGGGGCTGGGGGTGCACAGACCTCCAAGGCCAAGGGGAAGGAGGAGGAGTCACCCCCTGACCCTTCGGAGGATGAGTCACGAGACCAGCCCCCCAGGAGGAAACGACCACGGACTCCACCTCGCCCGCGAGCCTCGGTGGTCGGAGACAGCGATGGGTATTCCCGCGACCGGTCCGCGAGGAGCCGTCCGAGAGACCCCTCCCCACGGAAGCCCGCACGGAATGGGTTTGAGCGTTCCCCTGCTCGGTCTGTCAAGAGCCGACCTCGCGACCCCCTTCATTTGGAACCTGCCAGGGATGAGCTCGAGCAGATCTTGAGGCCCCGGCTGTACGAGAACAACTACGTAACCTCGCCCTTTACCCGGGAGATAGAGGACTACCCGCTACCCCGCAGGTTTAAGATTCCGAGCATCGAGATGTACGATGCCTCTACAAACCCGGAAGACCACCTTTCGGTCTTCGTGACGCATATGCGCATGCAAACCGCCGCGGACGAAGTCCGCTACAAAACTTTCCCTATGTTCCTGAAGGGGAAAGCACGGCTCTGGTTCCAGGGACTGGCACCGGGGTCTATACGGAGTTTTCCCGAGCTGGCTCGGCAGTTTGCAGCCCAGTTCGTCTTCTCGAAGGTTTATGCGAGGAACGCAACCCACCTGATGTCCATCAGACAAAGGCCCGACGAGTCGCTGAGAAATTTCATGACCCACTTCAATGCGGAAAGCTTGCAGGTCAGGGACAAAGACGAAAAAGTGGTAATGGCCGCCTTCACAAACGGGCTCAGGGTAGAGGAGCTTTTCTACGATCTGGCCAAGAAGCCTGCCGTAAACCTGGAGGAGCTCCTGCGCAGGGCGCACGAGGCCACTAATGCTGAGGATGCAGGTCGGCTGAAGAAAGAATCAGATCAGGAGCTCGGAGATCGGAAGGGTCGGACAAACCCCCCAGAGGGCAAGGACGTCCCGACCAAGAAAAACGTCTTCGACCGACTCTCGAAGGAGAAGGCCCCTGCACCGCCGCCACTCTCAGAGAAGACCTACACCCCTCTGACACGGCCCAGAGCCCAGATCTTGACTGTTATGGAGGCGCAAGGGCTGGGAGATCGGCCGCCCAAGATGGGGACGCCCTGGAACAAAAGGAACCAGGACCGATACTGCGCCTTTCACCGCGACGTCGGACATGACACGGAGGGATGCTGAGCCCTGCGTAAGGAGATCGAGAACCCGATCCAGCGCGGCTTTCTAGGACGGTTCGTACGCCGACCAGGTCGGGAGCCTGAGCGCAACCACTACGGAGATAGGTACGAGGGACAGCGTCGCGACCGCCCAGAGCGGCGTGACGCTCCTCGGAACCACTCCCCCGACCTGGACGGCCAGAACCTAGCGGGGTGATAAACACCATCGCTGGGGGCCCCACGGGAGGAGATAGTCATACAGCTCGGAAAAACAAGCGACCACCCCCCGAGGGGGACGACTCCTTGAAACGTTTGCGCATGAATGAGGAGATCACCTTCGGGCCGAGGGATGCGGTCCCCCTAGCCTCCGGGAACCACGAGGCCATAGTGATAGACGTGGTAACCAACAACTACCGGGTAAAGAAGGTGTATGTCGACCAAACTAGCGCGGTTGACATTATGTTCTATCGGGTGTTCAAGGAGCTCGGGTTGAAGGACGACCAGTTGACACTGGTTCGAACACCCCTGGTGGGCTTCACCGGGCCACCAATTAACCCGGAGGGAATGATCACCCTGATGGTCACGGTAGGGCAGGCCCCCAAATGCCGGACCATCCCTGTCAATTTCGTGGTGGTCAAGCAGTAATTCTCGTACAACGTGTTCCTGGATCGGCCAGTTCTGAATACCCTCCGAGCTATTCCGTCTACCCTCCATCTCAGTGTGAAGTTTCCCACTCCAGGAGGGATAACCGAGGTGCACGGTGATCCAGAGGTGGCCAGAACTTGCTACTTGGCCACGCTCCGCGGGCCGGAGAAGGTGGTCGCCCAGACGACCAGTTTGGAGCCCTACATCCCAGGGGACGAGACACAGCAGTTGAGCACACAGGACGAAATTGAGGAATTCCCCTTGAGGGAGGAGCGACCCGACCAGGTCCTCCGCATCGGGGCATTGTTGCCGGCCAAGGAGAAGGAAGGCTTGAAGGCCCTGTTGAGGGAGTACTCCCAGGTCTTCGCATGGATGGTGGAGGACATGCCCGGGATTCCAACGGATCTGGCAGTCCACCACCTCGACGTGGATCCTCACTTCAAACCGGTGAAGCAGAAGAAAAGGAGTTTCGCCCCCGAGAGGAATGAGGTGATCAAGGCGGAGGTCGGCAAGTTGCTGGAGTCCAAGATCATCCTGGAGGTCTATTACCCGACCTGGTTGGCCAATCCCGTCCTAGTCAGGAAGGAAGACCAGACTTGGAGGATGTGCGTAGACTTCACGGACCTTAACAAAGCCTGCCCAAAGGACTGTTTTCCCCTGCCAAGAATCGACAGGTTAGTAGACTCTACCGTGGGTTTTGACGTTTTATGCTTTCTGGATGCCTTTAAGGAATACCACCAGATAGAGATGGCTGAGGAGAATCGGGATAAGACCTCCTTCATCACCGAGGAGGGAACCTACTGCTATAGGACCATGCCGTTCGGGTTGAAGAACGCGGGAGCTACTTACCAGCGCCTGGTCAACAAGTTATTCCAAAATCAGATCGGCAAAAACATGGAGGTCTATGTGGACGACATGATCGTCAAAAGCCGAACTGACCAGCGGCTCATACCCGACCTAAGGGAGATCCTGGATATCCTACGGGAGAGCCGGATGCGCCTAAATCCGAGGAAGTGCACCTTTGGAGTCAGATCGGGAAGGTTCCTGAGTTTCCTGGTGTCCCGAGAGGGAATCCGGGCCAACCCGGATAAACTCCAGGCCATCATGGACATGGCTCCTCCGAGGAACGTGAAGGAAGTCCAACGGCTCACAGGGAGGATGGCCGCCCTAAGTAGGTTCCTCTCGCGCTCCGCGGTCCGGGGGCTGCCCTTCTTCCGAGTCTTGAAAGGGCCTAAGGATTTCCACTGGACAGAGGAGTGCCAGAAAACCTTCACCGACCTGAAGGCCTATCTGGCTGAGTTGCCTACTTTGACCGCCCCGGAGCTAGGGGAGACTCTGTTCCTCTACCTGTCCGCCTGCAACGAGGCCATCAACGCGGTTTTGGTGCAGGAGGACGGGGGGGTTCAGAGACCGGTGTACTACGTCAGCCGCGCTCTACAAGGGCCAGAGACGAGGTACACGCCGGCGGAGAAGCTGGTCCTTGCCTTGGTACACGCTGCCCGCAAACTCCGCCCCTACTTCCAGGCTTACAGCATTGTAGTCCTGACTGACCAGCCCCTGTGTCAGATACTCACCAAGCCCGAGGTCTCGGGCAGGATGACCAAATGGGCCGTCGAGCTAGCCGAGCACGACATCGGCTATCAGTCTCGCAAAGCCATCAAGGCCCAAACCTTGGCGAACTTCCTTTCTGAGGGGGCTAGCTTGAGCCTAACCGAGTTAAGCCCCCTGCACAAGGAAATACTGCCGAAGGAGCCCTGGGTATTGTTCGTAGACGGGGCCTCCAGCAAGGAAGGAAGCGGAGCAGGTCTGCTACTCATCTCACCTACCGGGGAAGAGCTGACCTACGCCCTCCGATTGGACTTCCCCGCATCTAACAATGAGGCCGAGTACGAGGCCCTGCTCACCGGACTGCGGATAGCCCACCAGATGGGAATAACCGCGATCCAGGTCAGGAGCGATTCTCAGCTCGTCGTCCTTCAAGTCCTCGAGGAGTACGAAGTCAAGGAGGATGTCATGAAAAAATATTTGGCCAAAGTGCGAGAGGCGGTAGCTCTGTTCGATACCTTTGAAATCGAGCGGGTACCAAAATCGCAAAACAAGCACGCAGACGCCCTGTCAAAACTGGCATCTTTCTCATTTGTACACCTGAATAAGGAGGTTCTGGTAGAGGTGGTAAAACAGAAAAGTATCGACCAGGTCCAGGTCCTGGCTATAGACAGCTCGGCCACTTGGATGACACCCCTCGTGGACTTCCTCAGCTCAGGTGTCCTCCCAGAGAACAAAACCGAGGCCCGCCGGATCCAGTTCAGAGCTGCCAAGTACGCCTACGCTGGGGGAACCCTCTACAGGAGGTCTTACTTATCTCCCTGACTAAAGTGCGTGACGCCCGAGGAAGGTAACTATGTCCTCCGCGAGGTACATGAAGGGTTATGTGCGGCACATGTGGGGTCCCGAGTGTTGGCCAAAAAGTGCCTTCTCCTGAGCTACTTTTGGCCCTTCGTCTTCCGAGATGCCGCAGAACTGGTACAGAAATGCCGAACTTGCCAGGTGCACGCCTCACTGCGCCACCAGCCGGCTCAGGAAATGATCCCCATTCACAGCCCCTGGCCTTTCGCCCAATGGGGGATAGACCTCCTAGGTCCTTTCCCCCGAACTCTTGGAAAGTACGAGCACCTCGTGGTGGCCATCGACTACTTCACGAAGTGGATGGAGGCAGAGCCCTTGGTCTCTATTTCGGGGAAGGCGATCTAGAAATTCTTTCGGAGGAACGTCGTCTGCCGCTTCGGCATCTCGCACGTCTTGATATCCGGCAACGGCCGCCAGTTCGCCGAGAACCCTTTCCGGAGCTGGTGCGCTGAGATCGGGATCAACCAGCACTTCACGTCGGTCGGTCACCCCCAAGCCAATGGTCAGGTGGAGAACGCTAACCGAACCGTTCTGCAAGGGTTGAAAACTAGGTTGGAATCCGCCCAATCGAGCTGGCTAGATGAGCTCCCCAATATCCTTTGGGCTTACCGCACCACGCCCAGGACGGCCACCCATGAGACCCCGTTCTCCTTAACTTACGGAGTAGAGGCGGTGGTACCCGCGGAGATTGCTCTCCCCTCGCCCCGGACACAGAACTTCGTTGCGGGGACCAATGAAGAAGAGCTGCGGTACAGCTTGGACATACTGGAGGTTAGGCATGAAGAAGCAGCGGTACGGATGGCTAAGTACAAAAGCCAGCTCGCCCGCTATCATAACGCTAGAATAAGAACCATACAGTACCAGCCTAGGGACCTCGTCCTAAGGAAGAACTCCGTTAGCCGAGCTCACGGCTCCAACAAGCTTGACCCAAATTGGGAGGGTCCATACAAGGTGCTTGAGGTGAGCCGAGCTGGCTACTGCAGGCTAGCCAAGATGGATGGATCTGAAGTACCTCGTACTTGGCACTTCTCCAATCTGCGGCTGTTTGTAGCGTAGGTTAGACCAGGGTGCTCAGTTGTCTGTTCTCTGAAATCCGAATTTTTGTTTTATCATTCAATAAAAGCCCGACTTCACAATTTTAATTTCAGTTGTACTTGGCTCCTTTCAAGAGTTAAAGTTTGCACCTTGCACTAGCACACTTAGCGTCCCCTCACTAAATGTCCTAGTGGGGGGTTAGGGGTAGTGATGGATCGAGGTGAAGTGTTCGACCCCAGAGGTCGGTACGAATTAAAAGCTTCCAGGCGATGCTCGACCCCGGGAGGTCGGCACGACTAGGAAGAACATGGAAACTAGGAAGGGTTCTAGAAACTCCGCGCTCGACCCAGGAGGTCGGCGAAAAAGGAGTTCAAAACCCGATGTTCGATCCCAAGAGGTCGACACGGGTTATCGCTTCGGAGTGGAAGGGATCCAGGTGAGGTGTTCGGCCCAGGAGGTCGGCACAACTGAAAAGTCGGAATCCAGGTGAAGTGTTCGACCCAAGAGGTCAGCACGATTGAGGAAAACTTGGAGGTTTGGAAGGGTTCTGGAAACCCCGCGCTCGACCCAGGAGGTCAGCGGAAGAGGAGTTCGAAACCCGAGATTCGACCCCAAGAGGTCGGCACGGGCTACCGCTTCGAAGTAGAAGCCCGACCCCGGGAGGTTGACCAGGCCCCCAGCCTTCGAATCCGGGGGCCCCGCGTTCGACCCCGGAGGTCGGAGAGAACGCCCTTAATGTTTAGGTGCTCAGCCCCAAGAGGCTGGCACATCCCCTTAGTAAGTTTGTTTGGTCCTCGACCTAAGAGGTCGGCACATGATTTTAATAGTTAGATTGCCGTTGGGCAACTCCATTGCTGGATTAAAAAGGTGACGCGTTTGGTGCTCGACCCAGGAGATCGGCACATGGCGTTGCGTGCAGGCAAGAAAGGCAGAATAACTCTTCGAAATTTCGCATATGCATTCAAAACCTATCTATTACAAAGCCTCCGAGCTGCCTATCTATTACAAAGCTCCCGAGCTGCCTATTTGCTACAAAATGTGCCGAGCTATGAAGAGAATACAGCTCGGGCCCCCTTCTTCTTGCTGGTAGTCCGCCTGGAGCAGGAGCTGAAGGTACACCTTAAACATGCTGAGAGGCGTATGGTGAAGGCTTCCCAGGCGGGGGAACCTTTCGTCTCGGATGGGCCTTCAAGAGCATTTTCAACTGGAGCATGATCACATCCTTATAAGAAAACGGAAAGGGTTTCTGGAGTGGTCGCCGCCCTAGACCACCGGCTCCTTCCCGGCAGCTCTGCCGGGAGACCCTCCCTCCTCCAAGGGAACCTCCTCCAACACGGCCCCGGTGTCGGCTCGGCCCGCCAGCTCCTTCAGGGCATGCCCCTTGCGATACCCGTCAAAGAGCCAGTCCAGCCTCTCCTCGGCCGCGGGGTTGTAGTCTTTGAAGCTCGTCAAGTCGAGGCCAGGAGGGTCGAGCTTCTTCACCTGTTCCAGAGCCCGTGTGAAGCCGACCTGGAGGATGGGCAGGTTAAGGAGGGCGATGTCCTCCTCAAACTGCTCGGAAGAAAGGAAATCCCGAACAGCCTTCTTCCGCTCCCGGCTGACGGTGCCGGAGAGCTCGATGGCGTGCTCCTCCTTCAGCTTGGCCACGCTGGCTTTCTCCTGGTCGAGCTCCGACCTGGCGGAGGCGAGCTGGACCTGAGCGGTGTCCAGCTCCTTCTCGGCCTTACCCAGTTTGACCTTGAGGGAGCTTGCCTCCTTAAGGGCCTGGAAAAGCTTCTTCTCCGCCTCCAGATTCTTCTTCCGCAATTTCTCCAGGTCGGGAGACAGCTCGGAGAAGCGGGTCGCCAGGGCGGCACCAGCGGCGTTGGCCTGGAGGGAAAAGAGAACAGGTCAGCGCGTTACACTACTTTACCGAGACACGGAGGCAAAAACTAACCCACGGGCTAGACTTACTTGAGCCTGGGCGGTGTAGTACGCGTCCAAGAGCTCGGAAGGGTCGGCCAGCTCCATCCACCTCCTGTCGCGAAGAAGGACCGAGCCCACCATCAGCTCGCGAGCCACCTCGGAAAACTGGGCTCGGTCGTTGATGGAGAGCTCCCAGGACGGGCAGAAGTGGCGGGGGTCATGCATCGTGGGGGTTTAGCCCGGTTTCAAGGGAGCAACGTGGCGGAAGTGCCACAAGCTCGGAAGAGTTGACTCCTGGGCATGCTCCTCGGCAGAGCCCACGCCCAGATGGACTGGCCCCCCCAAGGCCAGCGCAAGCGGAGGGGGCTGAACTGGAACCAGCGCGAGCTTCTTCGCGGGCTGGGAGGGCTCGTCCCCTCGACCCCTCTTCTGCCCGGCCACCTTTTTCTTGTTATTGGCAGCCTTCTTGGTGGGAGAGGGGGTTCCCTGCGTTTCTTTCTGGGGGGCTTGGCCGCCCCCCACAGTCGAGGTCGCCCCAGGGACCTCCTGGGCAGCTTCTGGCTGGGGAGTGGTGGTCTCCGCCTCAGTGGACGCGCCTAACAGCTTGGACAGCTTCCTCACTGCAAGAAAAATCGCGGGATCAGTCAAAGCAGGACGATAAGAGGGTATTCACATATGCAAATGCAACGGGCTACAGGGTTAGGGCCAGCGTTACAGGCGTCGAGGTCGACGGGGGAGGTCTCCACCTCGCCAGAGGACCCGGACAACGTCCCCATCAGTCCGACCGCAGAGATCTGCTCGCTGGAGAACTTGGTGGCAGTGAGCTTCACCTTGGAGTTCAGCAGCTGGAAGAGGGTTTCAGAGTCCAGGTCCTTAGGGTAGGGGTCGAGCTTGACCTCCCCGACCCTCCACGCGGTGGCGTCGAGACCGGTGGATCGGACGAAAAAGAAGTCCCCTTTCCAGTTCTTGACGGAAGAGGGGAATTTGTAGAATAGGTCCTGGTAGCCCTTGTCCCCCCGACTTTGATTCCCGGTCCGGCGGCAGAAGTAATACCACCCAAGAAGGGCTGCCTTGAGGACGAAAGCAGCTCGGAATAGGGAGAGGGAGTAAGGAATGGAGCAGAGTTTGCAGTAGATCAGGAATCCTATGACGATCCTGATCGAGTTGGGGTGAGCCTGGGTGATCCTGAGCCCAAAGTAGCTCAGGACCTCGGCCAGGGTTGGAGGAACCGGAAGGCGGAGCCCCCCGATCAGCTGCTCCTTGTAGATGGCTATGACGCCAGGGGGAGGTCGGCTGGCTCGGTCGTCGGGCCCGGCATCCCTTGGTTCGAAGGCCGGAGGAATAGAGTAGGTCCTGACCAATCCGGCCACCGCCTCGGGGGAGATGGTGACCTCCTCGTGGTCAGGGTAGCCGAAGCTGAATTCAGGAACGTCCCCCTGCGGGTGGTCAGGGGTCCCCTCGGAGGAGTCCCTGTCCTCCCCAGCTCCTCCCTGGGCTCCGCCAGGAGAGTCGTGGGGAGACTTAGGGGAAGAAGTGGAGCCAGACTGCCGCTCGAGGTAGGCATCAAGCTCGGCTGCCTCCTCCAGCTCCCGGGCTGAAGGGGAGTGAGCAGAAGGAGAACGGGGAGAGGAAGAACTCATGATGTCTATGGGGTGGAGCAGGCCTGGGTTAGAAGCAGAAGAAGAAGAAGGAGGAGGGGAAGGCGACGACGAGGACGAAGAAGAAATGAAGATTCTGGTGGCTCTACGACGGGCCGGACTCGGGGGCGCGGAGGAAGTAACGTCGGAGTGACCTGACATAAAAAGCAGAGGGTGGCGGAAGGCAAAAAGAGACACTGTAAAGGGAAGATGAGTCGCAAAAGGGACTTACTGATGACGATCAAGGCAGAAGGAGGATGGAAGACTCGCCGAAATTTGGGCACGAGACGCCGGAAGTTGCTGGGAAATGGAAATGCGAATGCACAAGGAGAATGGTAATGCAAAATGCACAAGGGGAGGGAAAAATGGCAAATGGAGTCGATTGAAATCTAATGACTCCTATTTATAAGGCAGGGAAATGGGGGGAAAACGGTTGCGTGAATTTGAACCGACCCCCATGTGAACGCATTTAATGCTGGTACGAAAACCGAAGGGGCGTGACAACTGAAAGGACGCGGGCACAGCGTCCCTGTGACAGCACTGTACCAGAGGTGACCTTGGCAGGGCAGTGCGTGGCCCTGGCCTCCCACGTGGCAGAGGTAGATTAGGTCTGCCTGACAACCTTACCTAATCTAGGGGGCTAGTGCAGAGGCCCCGTCCTGGGCTTGGGCACGTGGCAGACCAGGTGCGGCCGAGCTGGGCCTTGGCCCCAGGCCCCGGGTAGCCGTCCTGGGCCGCGCTGCTAGGGCTCCTGGAGAGGGCAAGCGTCCATCCCGAAGAGGTCGGGGATAATCCCCCTGAGTGCGGGATACCGACTATTCGGGGCAAGTTCCGAAACGTACGGAGGTCGGACTCCCTCGCAGGTATAAATGATAGCACACATCAACTGTACAAGGTACGCTCACTATTGGCAAATTACTCCGGACCGCTTGTGCTTCCCGTGAACCACACTCACCGGAAAACTAATTTGACCGTCGGAGTGCCCTCGGGAACCACCCTCGGGCCCCCCTTTGTTAGCTCGTTCTTATCTGTTTTGCAGGCTTAGGACCAGCTCTGCCATCAGCACCCCGAGCTGATCAGGTCAGCTTGGTCCGGGGAAGCTCAGCGCTTCTTCAGGGCCCAACAATCTTTGCAACCTCCACTCTTACAAGCATTTTGGATTGGCAAACAAGAAGACAGTGACCATTCAACCAGGAGGCAAAGATCAGTCAGTGTTGCTTGCTACAACAAAGACCAAGAAACAGAACAGGCCCGCAGCTTTGTATAACAAGTCTGTCATGAAGAAGGAGTTCCGTCGAATGGCCAAGGCTGTTACAAACCAGGTGGCAGATAACAGGCCTGATCTGAAGAAGGCTGCTCTGATACCATGACAAAGAACGGTAGTTTTATTCATTAGAAAAAAAACTATTTATCCGTTCGGATTGAGTGTTTTTGCGCCTGTTTATGAAAAACTGTTTTTCACATTCCAAATGTTACAGTAAATGTGTATATTTCAATCAAAAACAACATCAAATATATTTCAATTATGCATATTTAATTTGTATATTTTAATAAGTATATTTCAATTTGTATATTTTAATTTTGTATTTTAATATGTATATTTCAATTATATTTTAATATATTTTAATTATATATTTTAATACGTATATTTCAATTACGTATTTTAATATGTATATTTCACTTATGTATATTATATATATTATATTAATATAAATATATTTATTTCAATTATGTATAATATTATATATACTATATCAATTGAAATAAATATTATATATTTATATAAATACATTTATTTATATATAAATTTGTAAATAAATTTGTACAATTTTGTTTTATAATATATATTAATATGTATATTATATATAAATTATATTAATATTAATTTATATTATATATTATAAATTTCTAATATTATATATTTATACATACATATTATAAATATTTTATTTTATTTAAAATATATTTTTATATATTTATAATATATTTACATAAATATTATATGTTATATAAATTATATATAATATAATATATAATATTTTATACATTTATACATAATATATAAATATTTATGTATATTTATAATATACATTTATATTATGTATTATATATAATATAATATATTTATACATTTATGTTAATATACATAATATTAATTTTACATTTATACATAATATTAATACATGTATACATATATATTAATTATATTAATACATTTCAATATAATATTAATACATATTTATAATATATTCATTTATACATTTATATAATATTCATTTATAATTTATACATTTTTAATAATATACACTTATACATTTAAATATACATTTATATTATGTATTATATTATATATAATACATTTATACATTTATATTAATATACATAATATTAATTTTGCATTTATATATAATATTAATACATATATACATTTATATTAATTATATAAATACATTTATACATAGTATTATTATATATCTATAATATATTAATTTATACATTTATAACATTCATTTATAATTTATACATTTATAATAATATACACTTACACATTTATAAATATATTTATATTATGTATTATATATAATATAATAAATTTATATATTTTTATATGAATATATAAATATATTTATTTATAAATATCTATAAATGTATTATAAATGCATAAATCTATATTTATATAAAAATTATAATTTATACATTTATACGTTTATATAATATTCATCTATAATTTATGCATTTATAATAATATACATTTATAGATTTGTAAATATAAATGTATTATAAATGCATAAATGTATATTTATATAAAAATATAAAAATTATAATATTCTAAAAATATTCAAAAATGTGTTTCAAAAATACCTCTAAAATAATCCAAAAAATTTACAGTAAAAGTTTTTCATATAGTTTTTGAAAAACAATCCCAAAAACAACTAATCCAAACGGACTTGTTTTTCAAATTCGAAATGCTACAGTGGTGTTTTTGAAAAATAACCCCAAAAATAGTTAATCCAAACGGAGCCAAAATTTTTGCTAAACAGAATTTGACAAGATATGTTGGTAAATTTTGCATTTTTGTCTAGGGTAGATTTTCTGACCGTGAACAGTGCAATACAGAATATTGAGATAATGGAAGCCAAAATAATTCAATCTAAATGCTTCACAACATATTGTCTCCAGAAATTAGACACTTATTGACAAAATAAGTTCAGAGTCATATGAGGCAGAAGCAAAGGCAAACATCAATTAAGAGTTGAACTCATAAAAGATGTGACATTTTATCTCAAATGTGGGTTTAACTACAGGTGTTCCTTAGAGTAGCTGACTTTGTCCATGTAAATTTAACAATTTGAAATTTGATAGCGTTCTTAATTGACGTATAAATTGTGCCAATTCTCTATTTTTTAAGTAAATAATTGTGTTATCGGGTGGATTCAACTTATGTTTCATATTTTGATCGTGTCTTGGGAATTTGAGATGGAATGAGCTTAAAAGAATCGCTAGAGAGTATTTATTATTATAAAGTGTGGGCATGTATTAAAGTACTTGCCAAAATTCAGAAGTTGCGGGACCGAAATTTATTTCAACACACTTTCAAGGGAATGACTCATCGTCTCTTGCTGCTTTGAATTGGACCCTAAGTCCTATTTCATTTGGGATGCTCTATTTTTATAAGTAGCTAAGCCTGTCTTTCTTTTTTTCTTTTTGATAAAAAATTTCATTAACTAATTGCTAGAAACCGTCCAACAAGATTTGATTTATATTTCTGCGTTAGTGGCAGGTTAAACATGTACTTGAAATAATAGATTTGCAATTGGTAAGAATAATTGAAGACTTGGTTCTATATCAATTGTAAGATCAAATTTATTTTAATTATTTCATCTATTCATGAGAATTAGTATATTGTGTGTGATTAAATAGACGGTAGATCTTTTATTATTCACAATAGTCTACTACCAATTAAAGCAATTAAATTCGTAATTGTTTAGCTATTTTGATAGTTGTGACAACTGATATAATTGGATTTGTATCAGGAAAATGTATGACCTAATTTAAATGAATTCTTATAGCATGTTTGTTAATTAGAATTAGTCTTTTCTAATTGTTAATACCGTTAAGAGATTAAATCCTATGTTTGAATGTAGGGTTGTCTTTTAATTAGGGAAATAGTTAATGGCCGTACTTTGGCAACCGACAATATAAGGAAATGCTAATTATCAGAGTTTGCTGTTAACTATAATCAATTTATTCATAAATATTTGAATTTATCTTTCCATGAAGGATCAATTGCTTGAACCACTTCTAATATTATTCCTTTAGTTAAAGCTTTATTATTGTTGGTTTGTTATTAATTAACTCTTGTATGTTTATTTGTGTTTAAATTAGTTAGTTAGTTTAATTCTCCAAAATCTTCCCTTTTATTCATTGCTTTGAAAGGAAATAAACCAGTCCAATCCCTATGGAGACAATCCTACTCACCACTGCACACAGATTCAGATTTGTTAGAATCCAAGTACGGAATACACAACTATTGAGATATCAAGTATATAATAATTTAATGATAAATAAGCCATAAGTATGAATGATAAACGACACACAATATTTAATGTGGTTCGACTCCACCAATGAGCCTATGTCTAAGGAGAGAAATCCGTTCTTTATTATGAGAAGAAAATCCTATACAAGAATACAATTTTAACCTAAGTCCAATTCTTGTATACCATCTCTCATCTCCCAATAACCCTCTCTCACACCCCATGTATAAGACTACATGTCGCCCTTTTGTGCTCTTGTGTGTCCCTTATAGTGTGCCAACCCACCTATTTATAGGAAATATTATTTGGCCAAATTTCAAATAATAACAGGAAATCAATGCTAATTCTTAGACTAGTTCAGAATAGGCAATAACTCCTATTCCTAAACTCATACAAATAGGAAATTCCTTGACTACTATTTCAAGTATCTAAAATCAATTAGAAAACTAGTTATTTCCATACAAAACAAGAAACCTGCCTAAAAGAAATTAAGCAAATTTCTTAATAAATCTCCACCTTGGCGAAAAATTCTTTTAACAATCATTTGCCTTCAACTACCAAATAATATGGTACCGAACTACACATCTGAATCAATGCAGTTCTAACACCAAATTGAGTTAATCGGCAAATGAACACGTGTAGTTACTCTAAGTCCGACCTCAATTCACCATCTCCCTTTATAGGATTTCTTCTCACCACCACTCGCAATTCGGGATCCTCTTTTGTGAGTTCTAACCCTAATCATTAAGGCAACCAAGTGGTACAATCACCATACTTCTTCCTATCCTCAGAACTGTCTCGCCTTGTGTGATTTTCAAGACTCCACCTAAAACAAAAAAACTTATAACTGTCAGAATCTTCTGACGCATGAAAATTAGATCTCCTTATTTGTTTAGGAAGTATGCCACACCACCTAAAGAACATTATCCGAATCTAATAACCATTCGAGATGAAGTATCAACCAATAGAATTGTGAGAAAGTCTCCACCGATTCACATCCAAAATCAACATTAAACTCTACATTTTCCTTGACCCTTGAATCATCTATCAAGATTCACCATCAAGTATCTCCATGCTTTTTAACTTTCCATCCTTCAACATCAATACTTTTTGCCAAATCATTGAAATAAAAATACCATCCATTAAATTATTCAATTTGTAACAGCCACCAACCCATTTGATCTCAATAGTTAACCAAGATCCAACCATGAACAACCAAACTTTTGATCCAATCATTCAGTTTGTTGGGATTCAAGTGCTTGTGAGCAGCCCAATCTCATAACTATGCTCTGATACCACTTGTTAGGTTCCAAACTCAGAACACACAATTATTGAGATATCAAGTATACAACAATTTAATGATAAATAAACCATAAGCATGAAAGATAAACAACACACAATATTTAACGTGGTTTGCCTCCACCATTGAGCCTACGTCTACAAAGAGAAACCCATTATTTATTATGAGAGGAAAATCCTATACAAGAATACAATTTCAATCCAAGTCCAACCCTTGTATACCATCTCTCATCTCCTAACAACTCTCTCTCATACCCCATATATAAGGCTATATGTCGCCCTTGTGTGTCTCTTGTAGTATGACAACCCACCTATTTATAGGAAATATTATTTGGCCGAAATCCAAATAATTACAAAAAACCAATACTAATTTCTAGAATAGTTCAGAATAGGAAATAACTCCTATTCCTAAATTCATACAAATAGGAAATTCCTTGACTACTATTTCAAGTAACTAAAACCAATTAGAAAATTAATTACTTCTATACAAAACAAGAAACCTATCTAAAAGAAATTAATCCAATTTCCTAACAAGGTTTTCTAGCATAGGTCTTTTATTTTTCATTGGTTGACAACCTATCAAAATTTGGTTCAATTACTGGGGATTAGTTCCAAATTGATTTATTTTCTTTCCACTAACATTTTTATTTTATTTTTTATTTTTTGCTAGCAATGTATGCCTTGTTCTTCTCATACAGATGAGCTAATTTTTGATCCAGTAATCTAGAAGAATGCACATGAATTGAAAAAAAAAGGCGAAGCAAAGGGCTAACCAACTGTACTATTGCCAGGGGATTAGTCTGGCGCAAGCCAGGATACCCCTTATATCAGAATAAAAAAGGGCTAACCAACTGTTCACTTCACCACCCGGATTGAATTTGACTATGGAATTGGTTATTTCATCTAGTGACTTTGAGGCAGAAGAAAAAATCTTGGCCAATAACAAGACTTTACAAGAGTTGGCTGCCCCAAACTTGAACTAACAACTCCTCTGCATTACTTTTTCTAATTTAGATGAAAATACTATATTTGAATTAAAATTTGGATTGATTTATGTTTTACCTCCTTTTCATGGTCTTCCAAATAAGGAGCCTCACAAGCGTCTACCAGAATTCCATGTAGTCTGCTCGAGTACGAAACCCATTGGTATTACATAGGAGCAAACAAAAATGTGAGCATTTCCTTTTTCATTAAAGGATACTGTCAAGGACTAACTCTATTACTTGCCTTTGGGGAGCGTTATCACATGAAATAGAATGAAGCAAATGTATTTGGAGAAGTATTTTTCCGTCTCTAGAGCTGTCACCATTAGAAAGAAAATTTGTGGCATCAAACAACACCATGGACAGTTCCTGTATGAATATTGGGAAGGGTTTAAGAGGCTTTGTGCAAGCTGTCCATATCATCAAATAAGTAACCGGCTACTTATTCAATACTTTTACGAGGGACTTTTACCAATAGACAAGAACATCATTGATAATACTAGTGGAGGTGCATTGGCGGACATGATTCCCACAGATGCAATGTTAATTACAAATATGATTGCAAATTCTCAGCAATTTAGTACTAGACAGGATGTGCTAGTTTGAAGAGTTAATGAGATAAATATTTCTTCATTTGAACAATGATTGTCTGAACTTAGCTTGTTTGTTAGACAACTGGCTGTAGGAAATGCACATTAGGTGAGAGCTTGTGAAATTATGCAAATCCGGCCATACTACAGACATGTTTCCAACATTACAAGAAGGGAGCATGGAATATGTGAATGCTGCTGGAAATGTGCCCATGCCAACCAGACCCTATGATCCCTACTCCAATACCTATAACCATGGTTGAAAGGATTATCCCAATTTTAGCTATGGAGGGAGTAGGCAGCAGAATTCCTATCTAAACAGGTAGCAAGGCTATCAACCACAATTTCAACCCCAACTGCTACCTTCCACTTCTAATTTAGGTATGTGTCTAGAGGATATTGTCAAGACTCTAGCCATTAATACTTTTCAATTTCAGTAGAAAATAGAGTCAAGCATCCAAAATTTGGAGAACCAGAGCCAATTAGCTACAGCTGTCAATCATTTGGAGGCACAAAGTAGCAAAAAATTGCCATCTCAACCTAAGAAAAATTTGAAGAATATTGTTACAATTATCCTAAGGAGTGGCAAGGAGATTGAAGGGTCTAAAGTGGTTGTTCTCGAGACAAAAGTGAGGACTTGATTGAGAAGGAGAATGAAGTAGAAGGGAGGAATGATGCGATTGCAAATGCAAATCCTAATCCCTTGGTTCATGTTAAAGCTAATCTACCATCTTTTCATTGCAAGTTAGCAAAGCTAAAGAAGGAAGACAATGATGAGGAGATTTTGGAAGTATTTCGTAAGGTGAAGATCAATATTCTCTTGTTGGATGCCATAAAGCAAGTACCGAAATATACTAAAGTCTGGAAAGACTTATGCGCCAACAAAAGGAAGTTAAGAGGGGACAAATAGATTATGGTAAGTGAAAATGCGGCAATTTTGTAAAGAAAATACCACGTAAATGCAAGGATTCGGGTATGTTTACAATCCCTTACATGATTGAAAATTCTAGAATTAGAAATTCCATGCTAGATTAGGAGCATCTATTGATCTATGTCTAACTCTATGTATGATTCTCTAAATTTAGGACCTTCTAAATAAATGATTGTGATTATTAAACTGATTGATCATACTAATGGGTATCTTAATGGGGTGATTGCGGATTCTCCTGTTGATAGTCTAGCCAATTTGGGAACTCAATAGAAATCTAATATGGCTTTTGAAATGTTTGCTTCACTGCCTCAAGTTGTATGTGGACAAATTTGCTTGGATCGACTTGGATTTCCTGCAATTAGAAGGCGATTTAGGTAGCTTTCATAATAATAGTTTTTCTACTGTTTTAAGATTCTCGTTTGTAAGAGAGTAGTACTCCTTGTTTAATGTAATTGGTTGTTTTTATCAATTTTCCTTTCTGTATTTTGGAGATAAGGTTTATGTTTTGCTCCTTCTTCTCTTTCTACTATTAATAAAATTTGGGCTGGCATCCCTTCCCCAGCCAAAAAAAAAAAAGCTCAAATTGGCATCCCCACACGGATTTATAACTTAAAGTTTCATCCTTGTCTGCCATCTAATATATTGGCTAAAATTGTCACTAGCTGAAAGCATCCCATCAAGGTTTTTTTGCTAAAGTAGAATTTGACAATATAAGTTTGTAGATTTGCAACTTTATATGAGGCAAACTTTTCTATCAGTTGGAAGAGCAATATAGAATATAGACATCTACTGGGATATGCCAATTTTTCCTACAGATTTTGCTGGATTATGTTTGATATCAAAATAATTTAGTTATTAGAAAAATAAAGATATTTGTTAACCAAAGATCATGTTGGTTTGTTGACAAATATTTTAGCTAAAATTTGCTAGTAGAAGAAGATTATATTGTGTTGAGATTTTTAGGATAATTGTTAGTTAGATATTTTGCTACTTTATTTTATGTAATCACTATAAATAGTGAGTTGATGAATGAATAACATAAACTTATTTTTCAGCCTCAATACAAGTTTCTTATAAGCTTTTTTTGTAATACTAAGGTGTTATTTCTTAATTTATGCTCCAAAAAATCAACAAAGTGGTATCATAGCCTATATCTTAAGGGTCTGATTTTTTTTAGAGTGAGTTCATTGACGAGGATCCTTTATAAGTTCAAAACCATAACAAGAAAGAAGTTTTTGTCAAATATTTTAACTTTTAGTGGTGAAAATTATCAAATTTTGGACTTATTTGGTAGTCAATGATCTGCAGGATATGGTAGAGACAAATGTTGTTTTGCCAATATTTGAAGAGCTGATGGATACATAAATTACAGACCACAAACTTGCAGTTAGACAGAGATCCAATGCCAGCATTCACATATCAGTTTTTGATGTTGTTTTTACAAGAATAATGGCTAATGATTTGATTGAGAATAAATTATTCTCAATTAAAATTAAAATAAAAAGTTTGACTATGAATTGGTCAGATTTTGACAATTCTAAAGTCGAACATGATGATGAAAACAATAAATCATATCATAAAAAAATTCAGGAGGAGATCATCGATAAGTCAAGAGGTATCAAATTGATTCCTGATATTTGTCAAGATCATAATATTACTGTTTTTGAGTCTACAGGTTATGATGGTGATGACAAAATGAAAAATCATGCAAAATTTCATATTTTCGGTGCAAGTTCAAATATTGTTGAAAGGTGTTTCACTTTGAACCTATTAGAAGGTTATTTGGAAACATTAAAAAAAAAAAAAAAGAACCATCTTTTATTTGGAGTTTGGCAGGAGAAAACAAAAGAAGTGGTTTTTTGCAAGACTAATATTTAGCTTGCATAAAAATTCAAAAGAAGAAGTTCATTGCAAGGCTAATCATTAGTTGCAGAATTTCTTATAGAAGTCTTGTCCAAAACAAGATTTAAAGATTTGAGAAAACAATTCAAAATCTGCAGCAAAAGTGGCAAGGAGAAGTGTTGAGATATGCCAACTTTTTCTACAGATTTTGCTAGATTATGTTTGATATCAAAATAATTTAGTTATTAGAAGAATAAGAATATTTGTTAACCAAAGATTATGTTGGTTTGTTAACAAATACTTTAACTAAAATTTGTTAGTAGAAGAAGATTATATTTTGTTGATATTTTTAGGATAATTATTAGTTGGATATTTTGTTAGTTTATTTCATGCAATCACTATAAATAGTGAGTTGATGAATGAATAACATAAGGTTATTTTCCAACCTCGATACAATTCTCTTATAAGGTTTTTTTTTTTTTTTTTTTGCAATACTAAGGTGTTATTTCTTAGTTTATACCCTAAAAAATCAACAAAGTGGTATCAGAACCTATATCTTAAGGGTTTGATTTTTTTTAGAGTGAGTGCATTGATGAGAATCCTTTATAAGTTCAAAACCATAATAAGAAAGAAGTTTTTGTCAAATATTTCAACTTTTTCTGGTGAAACTTACCAACTTTGGGCCATAAAATTTTGGACTTATTTGATAGTCAATGATCTGCAGAATATGGTGGAGACAAATTTTGTTTTGCCAGTATTTGAAGAGCTGATAGATACACAAATTAGAGACCACAAAATTGCAGTTAGACAGAGATCCAATGCCAGCATTCACATAGCAATTTTTGATGCCATTTTCATAAGGATAATGGCTAATGATTTGATTGAGAATAAATTATTCTCAATTAAAATAAAACGAAAAGTTTCACTATGAATTGGTCAGATTTTGACAACTCTAAAGTGGAACATGATGATGAAATCAAGAATTCAGATCATGAAAAAATTCAATAGGAGATCATTGATAAGTCAGGAGGTATCAAATTGATTCCTGATATTTGTCAAGATTATAATATTGCAATTTTTGAGTCTACAAGTTTTGATGGTGATGACAAAATGAAGAATCATGCAGAATTTCATATTTTCTATGCAAGTTCAAATATTGTCGAAAAGTGTTTAACTTTGAACCTATGAGAAGATTATTTGGAAACATCCAAAAAAAAAAAAAAAAGAACCATCTTTTATTTAGAGTTTGGCATGAGAAGACAAAAGAAGTGGTTTGTTGCAAGACTAATATTTAGCTTGCATAAAAACCCAAAAAAAGAAGCTCATTGCAAGGCTAATCATTAGTTGCAGAATTTCTTACAAAAGTCTTGTCCAAAACATGATTCAAAAATTTGAGAAGACAATTCAAAATTTGCAGCAAAAGTGGCAAAAAGGAGTGTTGAGATATGCCAACTTTTCCAACAGGTTTTGCTAGATTATGTTTGATATCAAAATAATTTAGTTATTAGAAGAATAAGGATATTTGTTAACCAAAAATCATGTTGGTTTGTTAACAAATATTTTAGCTAAAATTTGCTACTAGAAGAAGATTATATTTTTTTGAAATTTTAAGATAATTGTTAGTTGGATATTTTGTTAGTTTGTTTCATGTAATTATTATAAATAGTGAGTTGATGAATGAATAATATAAGGTTATATTCCAACCTCAATACAAGTTTCTTGTAAGATTTTTTTTGTAACACTAAGTTGTTATTTCTTAATTTATGCCCGAAAAAACCAACAACATCACAGAAGCCGAGAAAATTCAATCTTAAATGTCACAAGACACTTTTTGGCCGGTCTGGACCTTATCCAAATTCCAAAATTTCTGCATTTAATTGTGGTAGACCCCCTTATTTGTCCAACTCCAGCTAATGGTAATACACCATTATTTGGCTGACCTGGCATAAGTTCTGCATAAGGGAATAGAGATAATATTCTGTAATATTCTGGAAGGCAATTTTGAAAATATGTATCTTAGCTATTTAACTTCATGGATAATCCTTTAACCTGTTAAGCTGCTGATTGAGTTTATTACGCAATTCTGAAAATTTTTATTTGATGCAAAAGGAGACTAAAACATACTAATGGCCAAGTCTAGAAAGTCAATGTGATCCTCTGTGGAACATGTGGACCTTTATATGTTTGCCAGGTTTTGAACCAAGAGATCAGTTAATTACATTTCCTCACTGAAAATTAATTAAGTTAATTCCAAATGCCGTTATGTTTACTCTGTTTTAAAAATAAAGATGAAGACAAAAACTTAGGGTTGTTGTTGGTTTTTTGGGGTATAAATTAAGAAACAACACCTTAGTGTTGCAAAAAAAAAAACTTACAAGAGACTTGTATTGAAGATGGAAAATGAGCTTGTGTTGCTCATTCATTAACTCACTATTTATAGTGATTACATGAAACAAACTAGCAAAATATCCAACTAATAATTATCCTAAAAATCTCAATAAAAATAATCTTCTTCTACTAGCAAATCTTAGCTAATATATTTGTTAACAAACCAACATGATATTTGGTTAACAAATATCTTTATTTCTCTAATAACTAAATTATTTTGATATCAAACTCAATCTAATAAAATTTGTCGGAAAAGTTAGCATAACTTGGAATGGTCATGATATTTGAGATTTTCCTGCTTTTTTAATTGAGCTATCTTCTCTCTACCGACGAAATTTCTTTCGAGTCTTATGTGGTCTGAAAGTAGTAAAGGTTTGCTCATAATTGACTTGATTAGTTGACTTGGCTGCTCATAATTGACGTGACTGCAATAATGACCTTCCTAACTTTGATGGTGCAATAATGATCTTCGTACCTCTGCAGGGTGTAATAATGACCTTCCCAACTTGGAATGGTTCTTGAGATTAGATTGTCACTTCTGCTAGAAGAGAAATTGAAAGGATGAACATGGAATTACATCCTGACTTGGTCTAAAGTGGCTGTCAAGAATTCCACCAATTCTGTGGAATGGATGGATAAAAAGTACTTCAAAATGGAATAAAGAAAGGCTCTTGAATAGTTTCCATAGTATCGTAGTCATAGACCAATTAGAAACATTTCTTCACCGTCAATGTGGGAATCCTTTGTTCTCCTACTCGCTTGCAGCTTTGGGGTTTGTATTGCGTTAGATACCATTACCATCACTCAGCCTATCCAAGACTCTGAAACTATAGTTTCCGCTGGGCAAAAATTCAAATTAGGATTCTTTAGTCCTGAAAACAGTAGTGATCGCTATGTTGGAATAATGTATAACCTACCTGGAACAGCCATTATATGGGTGGCTAATAGAGAGAGACCTCTGAATGATTCCAGGGGAACCGTGGTAATCCTGGAAGATGGAAATCTTGCTGTCATAAATGGAGTGAAGGACATGCTATGGTCTACTAATGTTTCAAGTTCTTCGGCGAATTCTAGTGCACAACTCCTGGATACTGGGAACCTGGTCTTGACAGACGAGTCAAACGGGAGAATCAAGTGGGAAAGTTTTGAGCATCCTACAGACTGTTTTTTGCAATACTCGAAATTAGGTGCTAGTACAACAGGGTCGATCAAAATAACCTCATGGAGAAGCCCTTCAGATCCTTCTGTTGGAACTTTCTCTGCAGGTCTCAGCCTCTCACAAATTCCCCAACTCTTTGTTTGGAATAATAGTAGCCCTTACTGGCGGAGTGGCCCATGGAGTGGTACCGCGTTTATTGGGATAGCCGGCATGGCTTCTGCAAATTATCAAGTAATGGATGTGTTGAAAGACAATTCCGGATCTCCATATGTCACTTATAACTATGTTGATACTCCTTTTTTTTACTATCTGTTGAGTTCATCAGGGCATATACGGTCAATGTTTTCAAGTGGAAAAGGAGACTGGACCATAAACTGGTCAAGTCAACTGAGCCAATGTGATGTTTATGGAAAATGTGGACCTTATGGGAGCTGTAATCCTAAGGGTTACCCAATCTGCACATGTCTGCCAGGTTTCAAGCCAAGCGATCAGGAGGAATGGAATCAAGGAAACTGGACAGGTGGTTGCATAAGAAAAGAATTGCTGCAATGTCAGAGAAATGAATCTGCCAGTAGAGAGGACAACCAAGATGGATTCATGAATCTTACACACATGAAAGTTCCTGATTTTGCTGAGCCAATGGCAATTACAGAACAAGAATGTCGTAAAAACTGCTTAGACAATTGCTCATGCACAGCTTATGCATTTTATGTTGGCATAGGATGCATGCAATGGAGTGGCATTTTGATCGATTCAGAGCAGCTTCCCTTAGATGGGACAAACTTATATATTCGGGTACCAAATTCTGAACACGGTAAGACAATTTTCTGCACTTTTTCTTGTTGTTTCTTTATTACTTTACTCTTTATTGTCTTTTTGGTTCAAATTACGTATAATATAGTTTGATTCTAGCTGTGTTTCTAGATTAAGCACCTGAAACTGTTAAATTTTAAATTCCCTTTTCTACTTCTAAAGTGCAAGAATATTGGATGCAGTTGTTGCAGATACGAAAAGGGAGGCTTATACCTCTATACTTGGTAGTTAAAAATTTTGTGAATGCTTTGAAACATTTGACATATGGATACAGATACGAAAAGGGGTTTCAAAGTTGCAATTGCAAGCACAGTGTCTGCAGCAGCTGTACTCCTTGCACTCTGTGTGTGTCTTTGTTGGAAGTGTATAGCCAAGCACAAAGGTAATTGAACAGTACAGCTCAAGTGCTGCTAAAGGTTTTGAGATTGGTAGTCATAAATCCACTTGTTCATAAACAGGGAATGAGCAACAAGCTAAGTTATCACGGATGGAAGAAGTGCATAAAGTGGAAGATATGGTTACTGTAACCATGAACCAAGCCAAGTTTGAAAAGCTACCCCTGTATACTTATGAAGCATTGGCTAATGCAACGGATAATTTCCACTCAAACAAAATAATAGGGAAAGGTGGCTTTGGTCCAGTCTATAAGGTAAACTGAGCTTGGCTTGGCATGGATATTTTAATTTGCACAGTATGTGCTTTGGCAGCATCTAATAATGATCTATTAGCAGGGAAAGCTGTTTGATGGCCTGGAAATTGCAGTAAAGAGGCTTTCAAATTCTTCAACTCAAGGGATTGAGGAGTTTATGAATGAAGTCATGGTTATTTCGAAACTCCAACACCGGAATCTCGTTAGACTTCTGGGCTGCTGCGTTGAAAGAGAAGAAAAAATGCTAGTCTACGAGTATATGCCAAACAAAAGTCTAGACGCCTATTTATTTGGTTAGAAAATCAAGACCTGTTTACATTTTATAGGCTTCTTGCATACCATCTAAACTGAGAACAGGATATTTGTCATGTCAAGGCTCCAGAGTACTAGTAAAACAGAAAAATATAGTACATAATAAGTCCCTGCAGAAAAGTAACATAAAAACTGATGTGTATTAATTCACATTATTAATGTTACAGATGCCAATAAACCAAACATACTTGATTGGAGAAGACGTGTGATCATTGTTGAGGGGATTGGTCGAGCCCTCCTTTACCTTCACAGAGATTCAAGACTGAAAATTATTCATAGAGATCTGAAAGCAAGCAACATCCTCTTAGATGAAGAGCTCAAGCCAAAACTATCAGATTTCGGTTTCGCCAGAATTTTCGGAGGCAACCAAGATCAAGCCAATACTAACAGGGTCGCGGGGACATAGTAAGCATATATTTGCTTTATTCTGGTCATTTATGCATCATAAATTATTCAAACTGTTTTCTTTTCCCCCTAAGTTTAACTCTTTTAGCATAAATGATGCTATGACAGTGGCTATATGGCACCAGAATATGCAATGGAAGGAAGATTTTCTGAAAAGTCGGATGTCTATAGCTTTGGAGTGCTATTATTAGAGATTGTTAGTGGAAGAAGAAATACTACCTTCTATAGTGATGAGAATGAGCTGAGCATGCCAGGACATGTAAGTTCATTGATTTCTTCAACTAATATAGTATCACTACTCAAGCAAAGTTCCTCATCCTATTTTTGTTGACTAAACTCCGTTCTTGATTGCAATATCTCAGGCGTGGAAGTCATGGAATGAAAATGAAGCAGCAAAACTGATAGATCCCGCAATATTTGATCTGGGCGCCATAACAGAGATGTTGAGATACATCCATGTAGGATTATTGTGTGTGCAAGAATCTGCAAAAGACAGGCCAGATGTCTCTGCTGTTCTTTTAATGCTTACTAGTGAAATTTCAAATCTCCCTCGCCCCAAATTCCCAGCTTATACTGGACGAATAGGTTTCTCAGAAAAGTCTTCTCGACAAAGGGCTTATTCCATTAACGACATAAGCTTATCATCTATTGAAGGCCGATAGCCCAGCACAGTGCATATTGTTTTTCAGCCACCAGTTTTTACCATTCTATGTACAAAAGCTGTTAATCCACGACATGAAGGACTCTATCTATTTTGGTATCAACGTCGTTAAGGAAAATAGTTTATAAATTGTTCCGCATTTTATAAATCCCATGATCTCCTTTTTGTTTCCTGACAATTTATTCTTGTTCATTCTGGTTTTCTGTTCTCATTATCTGGATCCTTTATTGTATGTCATCTCCATTTTCATCTTTTTGTTCTTACGAATGACTGGCTAGTGAAGAAATGTATCAGTTTTATTGTCAAGACAGCATGGGGATCATGCATAGTTATAGACTACGTGTGATTTGCTTTGGGTGCATCAAAGTGCAGACAAATATCATTGAATCTCATACAGACAAGTACACTTTGTATCCTTGTTTTGTAGTGCATATTTGCAACACTTTTAATGAAAATCCATCTTAAGCTGTGGAAATAATCAAATTGAGCACATAATCCTATCACATCTCTCAAATGATGTTAACTTCCCCATACAATAAGTTGTCGAGTTATATGGTTTTGTGTAGTGCCAAGTAGGCAGACTTTAATATGACGTTCTTTGCTTTGTGATCTCAGATTTAAAACCTCACATTTGCATCCTTCAAAATATCTCTTAAGTGTCATGCTTAGGACTCGGTTATAATGAGTCAAATATCTCTTTGATCGAGCTTAGATTGATTTAAATTTACCAAATATCTCTTTGATCAAGCAATCTTGAGCTTGACTTGTCACAATTTTCGAGCAACTCAAGTTTGACTGGAATAAGCTCAACAAAATAATGAGCTCTAGTTGCTTGACACATATTTGTGTTTTCCAAAACAAATTAGAGAATTACGTACTCATTAAACTCAACAGCTTCTTGAGAAAAAACAAAAAGACTCAAGCTGGAGTCGTTTAGCTGTTTAACCAGATTGAGCTCACAGACAATCCTGAACTCAGGTCAAGCTGGGGACCAGACACCTTATGCATTGCTTGGTTTGTTTGCATCCTAGTCCTATTGATTCTTGTTCCTTTCGCGAAGATTGTTCCTTCTGTTTTGCTTCTTTACTGGCACCATCAAATGTAAATGCTGCTGCATATACTGCTGCTAGAGCACAAGTTCAACTTCAACCTCGCCTCCTTGTCATAATCAAATTATGTTGGTTACAGAACGCAATACATACTTGGACGAACACAATACATCCTGCGTCTCTTAGAGGGATGATGCTCACTGCTTGCAGTCATTGGATGAGAACTTTAGATGGTGAAGCATTTGATTGCATATGCCAAGTTGCTTTAATAGTTGCTAGAGAATACGCAATATTTGCTGCAGAAGGAAGTCTGAAGAATGAATCGACTCATCTCTTTCGCATCAACTATATATATATATATATATATTAGAAAATGTTACGTCTTCATCTTGTAAGCTACAGAAAGAATATTATCCCGACTAAACAAGTCTCCTTCCCAATATAAATATGAGCAACACACACCTCTAGCTCCCAAAGTTGAGACAACAATTGGTCCATCTCTTTATCATAGTTCTTGAAGTTGATGAACACGAATGCCACAATAGGCTAACTCCTGGACGATCTGGAAAGCAAAAGGAATCTTGACCGACGGCAGTTCAGTTTAGCCATTCTCTAAATCCAAAATCCAAAATTCTCCAAATCCAAAATTCTCTAGCCATTCTCGTTTGGTTAGTTTGCCTCCTTCATCTCACCCTCTTATCGTGACTGCTGAGAAACACCTGTAAAGATTGAAGTCATCAGAGATGCCATCCTCAACTTCACATTCATTGGCAGGCCAAATATTGGATGGCCTCAACTTGTCTTAGTGTCTGGATGATGTGGTTCAGCTTCCTTTCAGTTAACAAGCTCTCTCTGATGAAAGACTGGCAAAATGGGAAGAACAGGTCTTGGATGGATGTGTCAGGCTGTTGGACATTTGTGGTGCAGTAAGAGACATCTATTTAGAGACAAAGGAAGTGTGCAGGTACTTGAATCATCTTTACCGAGAAAAACAACTGGAAGTGTGGACAGTGAAGTCAACTCATATATGATCTGCAAAAAGAACTTGAACAAAATGATTAGCAAATGCCACAAAGAATTGAAGAAAGCAGAGAAGAACTGCAACTTGGGAGTGGTAAACAAATAGTCTTACATGGTTAACTTGATCAAAGATGTTCAAGTTGTTGGTGTTCTGGTGTTGGAGTCTGTTCTATCTTTCCTTTCTGGATCTAAGGCAGGATCACAACCAAGAGGTTGGTCCTTGGTCTCAAAGTTATTGCAGCAGAAAAGAGCATCAGTCAGGGGATACTCTGATATTGGAGCAATTGACAAATAGAAATCAAGTTGGATTTGTTGAACAACAAGCAGTCAAACAAAGATGTACTCAAAAAACTTGAGGCAGTAGATTCAAGCATTGAGGAATTGGCGGAGGCACTTGCAATTGTGTTTAGGCTTTTGCTGAAAACCAGAGTTTCCCTTCTCAACATCCTCAACCACTAGTTTAGGCTACAATCAGGATGGCTTCTCAAATACCATGCAGTATGGTTCGCCAAATCGGCCGAGTCCGAGTTGACTCGGCCGAGTCATAACGGGAACGGGGCTCACCGGTACGATACCGACACCCGCATCGCCGTTTCACCGGAATCCGAGTTGACTCGGATTGACTCGGTCGATATTTACCGAGTCAACTCAAATCAATAAGAAATCAGTAAAACTTACCGAGTTTGGCCGAGTCAACTCGCGAGTCAGACAACAAAATCACCCACATGATTTCTTCTTTCTCCCACCGGTTGCCATCCTCATTCCATCACTTCTGCTAGTGCAACCCATCATAATTAGTTGAGGTTTCTTGAGGGTTGTTATTGTAAGACTCGTAATTTCGTTGGGATTGATCATAATCTTCAGATTGGGAGTACAACAAGAAGAATTGGAGCAAATTTGGAAGTAAGATGAATCTGTAAAAATTTTGTGTGATTCGGGGTTTTGGAAATTTTTGTAGGTGGTGGTAAACTGGTAACGGTGGTGGAGCTTCAGAAGAGAGAGACAGAGAGAAATAAAGGGGGGGAGGTGGTGGAAAGATGAATCTGTAAAACTTTTGTGGGATTCGGGGTTTTGGAGATTTTTGTGGGTGGTGGTAAACTGGTAATGGTGGTGGAGCTTGAGAAGAGAGAGACAGAGAAATAAAGTGGGGAAGGCGGTGGAATGGAAACGTTTTCTAGGGATTATGGGAGGCAGTGTGGGTTGTGTATGTGGGAATGTGAGGGGATAGAATGGAGTGAGGAGAGAGAGAGAGATAAACACCCAACCAAAAAAAAAAGAAAAAGAAAAAATTACAGCTAAATTACAGCTCAAAGGCCACCAGATTCTATCTCACGTCCTTTCCAACTTTCTCTCTAACCCGAACAAACATTTCTTGGTCAAAGGGGGATACCTAAAACTTCATTCCTCTATTTTTTGAATGCATTCACGTTTCCATTCATTCAACATTTCAACCCCCCTGACACCAAAGGAACAAGAGATTAGAATAGTCCAACAAATATTAAATTGGATTAGTTAACAACAAATGAACTGGATTTTTTTCAACATCTTTTGTTTATTAATTAGAACTACGTCATTTTTTTTAAAGACTTACATGGTATCTATGTTAACTTAGGTTTTTTATCAAATTTAATTTGATAGTTGTATTGCTTATATTATTTTTTATTTTTAATAATTTTTTTAAGAATTTTTGAAAGTTTTATATACTTTAACTCACGTATCACCCGATATTTAATCGATATACCGTGACGGATGTGAAACAACCGCGACCGCGACGCGACCGCGGCCCGCGACGGCGAACCATGCCATGCACCTCAATTTTGTTCACATTAACTATTGTACAAAACTATACGCGCGCACGCACATCTCAGATATGAATACTGTACTGAAACAGTTTATCTAATTTGATATCTTTTGTTCCTTCGCCCGTCCATGGTTAACTGTTGCACTTAATATTCCCGGAAAAAATTCCAGGGTCAATCAAATCAGAATCTTGCAGGCTAACTTTTCACTATATCTTAGACAGTTGCAAAGTGTTCTTTATCTATGCTTTCAATTAACTTTCATTTTACCACATGCAGAAAGTAAACAAGTTTTATATTCTAGGGCAAATTCCACTTTACCTCCCTGTGGTTTAGCATTTTTTTACATAATTCCCTTATGGTTTCAAAAGCTATACATAACCCCCTAATGGTTTGGATTAAAGTGTCAAAGTGACGAGAATGATCATTCTTAATGGAGTCACCTAAAATGTCAAAAATACTTTTATGTAAAGTTGAAAATTATTTATTAACTAAAGGGGGTTATGTGTATATTTTAAAAACCATAAGAGAGTTATATGGTAAAATATTAAACCATAAGGGGGTTATATGGTAAAATATAAAAATCATACGGGGTTAATGTATTATGTATTTATAAGGGTAATTTCGATATTTTTAGAAGTTCCGTTACGAATAACTATTTCCGTCACTTTGACACTTTAATTCAAGGGATAATTTCAGAAACCTCCCCTGAGGTTTCTGACATTTACACTTACCTCCCCTGTGGTTTGAACAATTACACTGACCTCCCCTGAGGTTACTAATCCTTTACAAATTCAGTCCAAATGATTAAAATATTATTTTAGAGAGTGAAATTAGAATTTTGTACCTGATTTGTCCTTTGTACCACATGTCCAATGAATGGCAAAGTATTACAAATTAATTAACAATTAATAAACTTTAACGAGCGTAATTTATAGGTAAATACGTATTGCCTATTTAAAGTACCAGTTCTTTACATGTATTTTACTTTCAAACATTTACTTTATCACAAATATTTATTCTCAAATATAGATTTGTATTTACTCTCAAATATTTAATTTTTGTTAAATACAAAACCTACCAGTTTTTCTTCTGTAGAAATATTAATATAACATTTTTTCAATTTTAGTTACAAATATTTATGTATTTAACATAAATTAAATGATTCAGAATAAAATACTCATAAAGAGCTAATACTTTACTCATGTAATGGATGAAAGCCATAAAAAATTAACATTTTATAGGTCATTTCTTTTTTGTTAAATTTTAATTTATATTAAATAGATAACCTATCGATTTTCTTTTTGCAAGAATATTATTGTAACACCTTTTAATTTTTAATTAAAAATATTTATATATTTATTATAGATTAAATATTTAAAAATAAAATACCTGTAAAGAGACGGTACTTTAAATAAGTTATGCGTATTTGCCTATAAACTACACTATTTAAAGTAAGGAGTATAGTTTATTGATTTAAATAAACTATACTCCTTACTTTAAATAACTATACTCCTTACTTTAAATAGTGTAGTTTATAGGCAAATACGCATATCCTATTTAAAGTATCGGCTCTTTACAGATATTTTATTTTCAAATATTTAATTTATGATAAATATATTAACATTTGTAATTAAAAATTAAAAAGTGTTACAGTAATATTCTTGCAAAAAAAAATCAGCAGGTTATCTATTTAATATAAATTAAATATTTTTTAAAAAATAAATGGCCTCATAAAATATTAATTTTTTATGACTTTCATCCATTACATGAGTAAAGTATTGGTTTTTTATGGATATTTTATCCTGAATTATTTAATTTATGTTAAATACATAAATATTTATAACTAAAATTGAAAAAGTGTTATATTAATATTTCTACAGAAGAAAAATTGGTAGGTTTTGTGTTTAACAAAAATTAAATATTTGAGAGTAAATACAAATCTATATTTGAGAATAAATATTTGTAATAAAGTAAATATTTGAAAGTCCGTAAAGAGTTGATACTTTAAATATGTAATACATATTTGCCTATAAACTACGTTTCTTAAAGTTTATTAATTGTTAATTAATTTGTAACACTTTATCATTCATTGGACATGTAACACAAAGCACAAATCAGGTACAAAATTCTAATTTCACTCTCTAAAATAATATTTTAATTATTTGGACTGAATTTGTAAAGGATTAGTAACCTTAGGGGAGATCAGTGTAATTGTTTAAATCACAGGGGAGGTAAGTGTAAATGTCAGAAACCTCCCCTGAGGTTTCTGAAATTATCCCTTAATTCAAACTATGAGGGAGTTATGTATACCTTTTGAAACCCTAGGGGGTTATATAAAAAAAGGCTAAACGACAAGGGGTAAAATGTAATTTGCCCTATATTCTATGGTATATGGTGAATTTTTTTTTTTTTTTTTTTGTTAAAGCAGAATTTGACAATGTAAAAACTTTGTAAATTTGCAATTTTGTCTGAGGCAGATTTTTCTGTCTTTTGACAGGGCAATACAGAATATTAACATCACACAAAAAAGAGTAAATTCTAAAAGTAGGAAATGTTTATCTTTAATGTATGGGTTTAGGGATAATATCAGAAACCTCCCTAGAGGTTTCTCCTAAAACAATTGGCACCCCTTAAATTTTAAAAATATCACTTACCTCCTCTAATAATTGTAAAAAGACTATATTAGCGCTCACTTGATACATAATTCACATATCAAATAAATGAATCTCAAAAAAAAAAGTCACTTTCTTTTCTTTCTCTTTTCTCCAACATTCTCTCTTACTAATTTTTTAGATAACTATGCAATATTTTATTTGTAAATTATAACAAATTGAATTTTAATTATCTTTTACTTTTTGTTATCATGATAGAGTAGGGTATGATTTATTTACTTATTTTAAGTTGATTTTTATAATACTCAGTAAAATTTAAAGATTTGGGCATGAGTTGAAAAGAAGTTGGAAAAAAAATATATAAAGTTCATAAGAAATCGATTTTGAGCATAAAAAGTTAAATTAGTGCAAGTGTTTTTCTCTGCAAATATCTTTTTCATTTTTAAATTTATATTTTTATGGATTATAGCGTTATGACGTGGTAGTACTAGTAGAGATTGTTTTTTAAATCATTGTTTTCTTGAAGTAAATGAAGTGGTTTAGGAATATTTTTATTTAGCAAGTAAAAGAGTAGTTTATGGTTTTTAAAAATTTTGTTACACAAATAACAAAAGTAAGAAAGGTAAGCGATATTTTTAAAACTTTAATGGCACTAAGTGATATTAAGAGAAACCTTTGAGGAGGTTTCTGATATTATCCCAGGTGTTTAACTACTGATGTTTCTGAAGCAAAACCAAGACATATAATTCTGCAGTTTTAAATGTGACGCCGAACTGATGTAACGCTTTTAGCTAAGGTCCCACATTTGGCTCATGAACCCTTAAGGTAGCTGACTTTGATTTCTTACCAAAAAAAATAGCTGAAAAAGCTGACTTTGATGCCAATGAATTAAAACTAGGGATAATTTCAGAAACCTCCCCTGAGGTTTCTGACATTTATACTTACCTCCCCTGTGGTTTGAACAATTACACTGACCTCCCCTGAGGTTACTAATCCTTTACAAATTCAGTCCAAATGATTAAAATATTATTTTAGAGAGTGAAATTAGAATTTTGTACCTGATTTGTCCTTTGTACCACATGTCCAATGAATGGCAAAGTATTACAAATTAATTAACAATTAATAAACTTTAACGAGCGTAATTTATAGGTAAATACGTATTGCCTATTTAAAGTACCAGTTCTTTACATGTATTTTACTTTCAAACATTTACTTTATCACAAATATTTATTCTCAAATATAGATTTGTATTTACTCTCAAATATTTAATTTTTGTTAAATACAAAATCTACCAGTTTTTCTTCTATAGAAATATTAATATAACATTTTTTCAATTTTAGTTACAAATATTTATGTATTTAACATAAATTAAATGATTCAGAATAAAATACTCATAAAGAGCTAATACTTTACTCATGTAATGGATGAAAGCCATAAAAAATTAACATTTTATAGGTCATTTCTTTTTTGTTAAATTTTAATTTATATTAAATAGATAACCTATCGATTTTCTTTTTGCAAGAATATTATTGTAACACCTTTTAATTTTTAATTACAAATATTTATATATTTATTATAGATTAAATATTTAAAAATAAAATACCTGTAAAGAGACGGTACTTTAAATAAGTTATGCGTATTTGCCTATAAACTACACTATTTAAAGTAAGGAGTATAGTTTATTGATTTAAATAAACTATACTCCTTACTTTAAATAACTATACTCCTTACTTTAAATAGTGTAGTTTATAGGCAAATACGCATATCCTATTTAAAGTATCGGCTCTTTACAGATATTTTATTTTCAAATATTTAATTTATGATAAATATATTAACATTTATAATTAAAAATTAAAAAGTGTTACAGTAATATTCTTACAAAAAAAAAATCAGCAGGTTATCTATTTAATATAAATTAAATATTTTTAAAAAAATAAATGGCCTCATAAAATATTAATTTTTTATGACTTTCATCTATTACATGAGTAAAGTATTGGTTTTTTATGGATATTTTATCCTGAATTATTTAATTTATGTTAAATACATAAATATTTGTAACTAAAATTGAAAAAGTGTTATATTAATATTTCTACAGAAGAAAAATTGGTAGGTTTTGTGTTTAACAAAAATTAAATATTTGAGAGTAAATACAAATCTGTATTTGAAAATAAATATTTGTAATAAAGTAAATATTAAATATTTGAAAGTCCGTAAAGAGTTGATACTTTAAATATGTAATACATATTTGCCTATAAACTACGTTTCTTAAAGTTTATTAATTGTTAATTAATTTGTAACACTTTATCATTCATTGGACATGTAACACAAAGCACAAATCAGGTACAAAATTCTAATTTCACTCTCTAAAATAATATTTTAATTATTTGGACTGAATTTGTAAAGGATTAGTAACCTTAGGGGAGGTCAGTGTAATTGTTTAAACCACAGGGGAGGTAAGTGTAAATGTCAGAAACCTCAGGGGAGGTTTCTGAAATTATCCCTTAAAACTAATCCTATGCTCGCACCTCAAAACTCGTATCACTTTTTTCGCTTTACATCATAAACTTTAATTTTGACACTTTGCACCCTATATCTCAAGTTTATTACATTTAAGTTTAATCAATGATTACCTTCCCATAATTAACAAGATAAAGAATGGTGAAATCAAATTAATGACAATGTGTTGTTTTGTTCTAACTGCGATCTTTTACTTTGTTTGACCACTTTCAGTGCATTATCATTGATATGCATGGTCACAATCATTAATATTGTTCACGAGATAAAAGATGTTACAAATTGATAACAATTTATTGTTTTACTTTTACTATGATACTTTGGCACCTTTTAACCACTTTTGGCACATTATTATTGATTTTTTGGGTCCTCTATGCTAAAGTTGTCATTAATTAGATTTAAATGTGGCAAGCAAATTTGAAAGTTTAGGATATAAAGTGTCTAAAATTGAGAGTTTAGGATGTGAAGTGTCCAAAATTAAAGTTTAGGGTAGAAAGTGATATAAGTTTTGAGGTGCAAAGTGGAGTTAGTCCCAACAAAATATGTTGGCAAGACATTATCAACGAAAATTTTAAAATTTTAACAAAAAATGAAAATTTTAAAAGTACTTTATCAAAATTTAAGCATCAAAAGACGATATTCAATGCAAATTTAAAAATAAGATGACAATTAATGGTTTTAATTAAACTAAAAGACTAAATATGTTTTCAATAGTTACAATATTTGGTCGAAGAGTAAACAAGGATATACTTTATTACAACAAGCCATTTAGAATAAAAAATTTTGTTCATAGAATTAGCAATATCTGTGCATATGTGATTTACTATTTATTAAATTAAGTACTTATAGTAAAAGAAAAGGTGTACCTTTTTATTATTTTTTAACTAATTATTTTTCAAAAGTAACTATTTTTAAAGTGCTTTTGAACTTAGATAATTCATGTGCATTATGAATTTAAACAATTATGATATTTAAATTTGTAAAGTCTCATTAATCTATATTCTTAAACTCGGATCGGATCGACTAATTTGATCCGGTTGAGACGAAAATCAGCTAGTCCTCTAATCCGAGTTGGTATTGAGAGTCAAGGGCAAGAAACTCAGTCAAAATTGATCAAAAACTCGATTTGAATATGAAACGATAAAATCCAAAAAAAAAAATTGGTTTATTTCCTATTTTCTATTTTTGCTAAATTTTCATTTTTTGGACTTTTTAATATTTTCCTAATTGGCTAACAACAACACAGTAACTCTAAAAGTTTGAGATTTGGTCCGAATTTTATCAGATCTGAAATCAAACAAAAGATAAAAGAAAAATGCATGAAGGTGAAGAAATCTCACATGAGAAAGGATAAAAAGATCTAAAATCAAAAGCAAAGAAAAGATGGTGCGAGAGGTCCCGAGTTCTATTCTCGATGCCCCCATTGGATAATCCAAACTACTCCAATCTACACAAAAGAAAAGAAAAGATATCAAGAATGGGAGAAGGAAAGATAAGAGGAAGAGAACTGAGGAACGGAGTGTGCGACAGATTAAAAAAAACCATTAGAAAAAAGAAAAAATAAACCAAACACACGAATTGGAAACTTTGTCATGCGGAACATAAAGAACTGGAAAGTGGAAAGCTTTTGACGGTGGATGGGCGGAGAAGAAAATACAAGAAGGAACTTTTAAGTTTGAAAAAAAAAAACTTTTCTCATATTAGACTTTGACTTCTTAATATTTTGGACAATCATAATTACACATATAGAATTCTTTTATTATTCATTTGCAGCCTTAGTTTATGCACTTCTACAATGACTCATATTTTCATTTTGGATTCAACATCTTATGGAATTAGAGAGAGACTCATAAGTTATTATATCTTGCTTAAAAAGTTCTATCAAATACTTTGTATACTTCACTATTAATTATATTTAACTTAGTTATCATTAATTTGATCCCTTAATATATAAGATATCTACGGAAAATTTGAAATCACTATGAGTACATTTTTATTCTATCAATTTTATTTTATATATAATTAAAAAATATTTATGACAACATTACCGCGTTATTTGGTTTGACCCTAGATCTAACTGATTGAACCCAAGACACCTGAGCTCCACCAAAACATTACTCAATCTAAGTTTCAAAACATAGTAGTGTGATTAATCACAAAACTTAGAGGGTCGATTATTGTGATTAACTCTGAAAATATGGGTTAATTACATTTATCTCCCCTAAGATTTGATCAAACTACCAATCAATCCTTGTAGTTTGGCCAAATTACAAGTACCCCTTCTCAATAACACAGTCAAAACCCTTCAAACAAAAGCAATAAAATGACAGATTTATCCTTTTTGTAGAAAACTTCAAGTTAAAAGTTGTAAGCTGTAATCCATTAGTATTAAGAATTATTAAAGAGTTTTTTACTTTAAGAAAAAACAAACAAAAAGAACAGATTCTTTCCTAAAAATAGTCAGTATTACTCATATCAAACCAAACATGTCAGTACTCTATTGCCATATGAACAAAAGGCGACAAAGACAAACAAAAATTACGGAAGGAAAGTACATCTTCAGCAGTAAATCCACCAAAGAGTCACCATAACTCTTTTGCTCTCCTACCATTATTTCTTCAGGTTTTAATTCTCCAACATGTTCCTTTTCATGACCACCATTTTCCCACTTTGTCTTCCCACAACCTTCACAACTACATCGGCAAATCCATATTCTAGCACAATCCTAAAGCTCAATATTCTAGAGATCTGAAAGGTGTTAACACGAGGAATCCATTGGTACCGTGGATCATTTATGTTTTCTTTTTTTTTTTTAATTTGGGAAAAAGAAACATGATCTGCAACTAATGGATTTCCAGTGCTTTGATCTAGGTTGGCTATTGGTGTGTGATATTTTTCAATGGGCCTTTTCGCCTTTTTATTAGAATTAAAGGAAGCGCTAGGTAGAGGTTGCGGATGACCATAGAGAAGAATGATGCGGCTTGAAAGCAATTAATTTCCTTAACTTACTATAATTTCAACATTGAAAATGTTTTTGCCTTAAAAAGTTGAGTCTACTGTTGCATGGGCTGAAACCTTAAGAGGGATAATTCGTGCCCATTGTTACTTTGCTGTGGCTGCGTCAATGGAGGTAAACACAGGACGAGACGTTGACCTGTAAAATAACAGCAACAACTTGAAAGAGGCGGCTATGTTGTTGGGGACAATCTAGGGATCTCATTAAAAATGCATGCTGACATAATCTAAACATTATCAGTCAATAATGATGTCAATCGACTAATGAGAGGGATGTTTTTGTCATACAATTTTTAGTTTGAGGGACCTTTTTGTGGTTTGGCCAAAATTTAGGTTGTAAATGATAATTGGGCAAACCTCAAGGGAGGTAAATATAATTAACTCTACACTTAATGCTTCACTGGGCAAAACGTATATTCTTTTGGCTAGAGGGGGCAAGGTGAGACTACCCTATAGTTCACAGGGGCAAAGTGTTATTAACACTTATGTTCATTCTCTTTTAATTGCTTCCACTTCTTGAAAATTAAAGATGAAGACAGGAACCTATAATGCATTAAAAAGTAAACTAATCTTCGAGATTTTCCTGCTCCTTTTAATTGACCTATCTTTTTGCTATCGAGGAAATTTCTTTAAAATCTTATATGGTCTGCTTGATTGACTTTATTGCTAATTATTGATTTGATTGGAACATTGACCTTCCAAACTTTGAGTGGTGCCAAGTTTGTCTACATTCTTGATATTTTATGTAACACTTCTTTTCGGAAAGCAAACGGAAGGAGGTAGACCGAGTTACATGCTGACTTGGTCTAAAGTGGCTGCTAAGAATTTCCAGCAAATCTGTAGGATGGATGAATAAAAGTAATTGGAAGTGGAATAAAGAAATGCACCTGCAAAATTTCCACTGTATCCTGGTCATAGAACAATCAAAAATATTTCTCCACCTTCAATGAAGGAATCCTTTCTTCTCCTACTTGCTTGCTGCTTTGGAGTTTGTATTGCAACAGATACAATCACAATCACTCAGAGTATCCAAGACTCTGAAACTATAGTTTCCTCTGGCAAAAAATTTAAATTAGGCTTCTTTACCCCTGAAAACAGTAGTGGTCGGTATGTTGGAATAATGTATAATGTACCGAAAACAGCCATTATATGGGTGGCTAATAGAGAAAGACCTCTCAACGATTCCACAGGAACTGTGGCAATCCTGGAAGATGGAAATCTTGCTGTCTTAAATGGAATGAAGGAGATACTATGGTCTACTAATGTTTCGAGTTCTTTGGCCACTTCTAGTGCACAACTCTTGGATACTGGAAACCTGGTCTTGAAAGATGAATCAAACGGGAAAAACAAGTGGGAAAGTTTTGAGCATCCTACAGACTCTCTTTTGCAAAACATGAAATTAGGTGCTGGTACATCAGGGCTGAGCCAACTGACCTCATGGAGAAGCCCCTCTGATCCATCTGTTGGAACTTTCTCTGTAGGTCTCAGTGGTAACCAACTTCCTCAACTCTTTATCTGGAATAATAGTAGCCCTTATTGGCGGAGTGGTCCATGGAGTGGTACCATTTTTATTGGGATGCCCGGCATGTCTTCATATGATACTCGAGTTGATGTGTCAAAGGACAGTTCTGGATCTCCGTATTTCACCTATCACTATGGAAATGCTATGATATACTTTATGTTGAGTTCATCAGGGAATATGCAGTTAAGGGCATTATTAAATGGAGACTGGACAAATTACTGGTCAGGCCCAGAGAACCAGTGTGATGTTTATGGAAAATGTGGACCTTTTGGGAGCTGTAATCCTCATGGTTCCCCAATTTGTACTTGTTTGCCAGGGTTTAAGCCAAGAGATACGAAGGAATGGAACCTAGGAAATTGGACTGGTGGTTGCTTAAGAAAACAATTGCTGCAATGTGAGAGGAATCAATCTGTTAGTGGAGAGGACAAGCAAGATGGTTTCCTGAAACTAACATACATGAAAGTTCCAGATTTTGCTGAGCCAAAAGGAATTTCAGAAGAAGAATGCCTTAAAGACTGCTTAAACAATTGCTCATGTGCAGCTTATGCAGTTTATAATGGCATTGGATGTATGCAATGGAATGGCATCTTAATTGATTCAGCACAGCTTCCCTACGATGGGACAAACTTATATATTCGGGTGGCATATTCTGAACTCAGTAAGACAATTTGCTGTACTTTTTCTCCTTGTTCATTAATTACTTTACTCTTTACTGTCTTCTTGGTTCAAATTACATATAATACGGTTTGATACCAGCTATGTTTCTCGATCTAGCACTTGAAACTGTTAAATTTGAAATTTCCTTTCCTACTTCTAAACTACAAGAATATTGGATACTATGTTTCTACGAGGAAAAAAAAAATCACAGCGATCACAAGAATATTGGATATTCTTAGTAGTTGAAAATTTTGTCAACATGCTTTGATACCATTGACATACTGATACAGATACCAAAAGGGGTTCTAAAGCTGTCATTGCAAGCACGGTTGCTGCAGCAATTGCACTCATTTCATTCTGTGGATGCCTTTGTTGGAAGTGGATGGCAAAGCAGAAAGGTAATTTGAGAATGCTGCTAAAGTTTTTCAGATAAGTGATCATATATTCACCTACTTTGTCCATAAATAGGGAAAGAGCAACAGGCTAAGGTATCGTCAACGGAAGAAGTGCATAAAGTGGAAGATATGATCACGGTAACTGTGGACCAAGCTAAGTTTGAAGAGCTACCTCTGTTTACTTATGAAGCATTGGCCCGAGCAACAGACAATTTCCAATCAAACAATAAACTAGGGAAAGGTGGTTTTGGTCCAGTTTACAAGGTAAACCGAGTTTGGCTTGGCGTGGTATTTTAAGTCGCTCAGTTTTTTTCTTGGGTAGCATTTAATGATGATTTGTTGCAGGGAAAGCTTTTAGATGGCCAGGAAATTGCAGTAAAGAGGCTTTCAAATTCTTCCACTCAAGGGATTGAGGAGTTTATGAATGAAGTCGTGGTTATTTCGAAACTCCAACACCGGAATCTTGTTAAACTTCTAGGCTGCTGCATTGAAAGAGAAGAAAAAATGCTAGTCTATGAATATATGCCAAACAAAAGTCTTGACGCCTATCTATTTGGTTAGAAATTCAAGATCTCTTTACATTTCTTATCTTTCTTTCATTCCATTTAAACTGAAAATATAAGGGTATTTGTGATGTCCAGACTCCAGAGAACTAGTAAAACAGAAAAATAGAGCATGTTGTAAGCCCCTGCAGAAAAGTAACACAAAAACTGGGGTGTATTAATTGACATTATTAATGTTACAGATGCTAATAAACAAAAACTACTTGATTGGAGAAGACGTGTGATCATTGTTGAGGGGATTGGCAGAGCCCTCCTTTACCTTCATAGAGATTCAAGACTGAAAATTATTCATAGAGATCTGAAAGCAAGCAACATCCTTTTAGACGAAGATCTCAAGCCAAAAATAGCAGATTTTGGTTTAGCTAGAATTTTCGGAGGCCATCAAGATCAAGCCAATACCAACAGGGTTGTAGGAACATAGTAAGCCTATATTTGGTTTCTTTTTGTCATTTATACATCATAACTAATTCAAACTGTTTTCTTTTCCTCATAAGTTTGACTGATGTGATGACAGTGGCTATATGGCTCCAGAATATGCAATGAAAGGAAGATTTTCCGAAAAGTCTGATGTCTACAGCTTTGGAGTGCTATTATTAGAGATTGTTAGTGGAAGAAGAAATACTAGCTTCTATAATGATGAGAATGAAGTGAGCCTGCTTGGACATGTAAGTTACATTGATTTCTTCAACTGATATAGTATCATGACTCAAGTAAAGTTCCTCATCCTATTCTTTGTTATTTAAACTCCATTCTTGATTGCGATATCACAGGCCTGGAAATTATGGAATGAAAATGAAGCAACGAAACTGATAGATGCAGCAATATTTGATCCAGGCGCCATAACAGAGATGTTGAGATACATCCATGTAGGATTATTATGTGTGCAGGAATTTGCGAAAGATAGGCCAGATGTCTCTGCTGTTCTTTTAATGCTTACAAGTGAAATTTCATATCTCCCTCGTCCCAAATTCCCAGCTTATACAGAAAGATTAGGTCCCTCGGAAAAGTCTTGTACCGGGGTTTATTCCAGTAACAATATAACCTTAACAATTGTTGATGGCCGATAGCCCAATCCAGTGCATATTGTTTTTCAAATCCAATTCTTACCACTCTCTGTTATTATGCATAGTTATAGACTGCAGGGAGTTTCCTCGAGTGCATCTAGTGTGCGCAAATTTTCCTTGGATCTCATACGGACATGGTACAACTTTGTATCCCTTTCTTGTGGTGCGTATTTGCATGTTTTCACTTTAATGAAAATCCATCTTAGGCTGTTGATTTAATCAAATTGAGCAGATAATCCTATCAGACATTTAGACAGACAGTTCCCTAATATGGCGAGTTACATGAAGTGGCCATACTCTGATATTCATGCCCTTGACTTTTGTCATCTTTGATTCAAAGCCTCACTTAATCATCATCATTGCAAAGTTTCTTTAAAGAGTTTCAAATCTTCAAATATAGTTCCAAATTCACAATAGAAAGTCTGCTAATTGGGAAAGCACCATGGGCTATGAGAATTGGTCATGATATTTTACCTAAGATTAGAAAAATTGGACGACGCAAAGAATTCTGCATCTTATTTTTTTTGGGACCGAGAATAAGAGGCATTCGCCTCTATTTTTGAAGTCAAATCATCTCGACTAACAGAAATTGGAACTATTGACCCATCAAGCTCGAATTGGCATTCCCACACAGATTTATTACTTGAATCTTTCGTCTTTATATCTCAGCTGATATATTTACCAAAATTTCATAATATGCAGACATCTGCAACCAAAAGAAGCATCCCCTCAGGTTGTTTCCATCCTGAGTGCAAAACTCTCTTATGTAAATTTTCTCGCAATTCTGAATTCTTGAAATTATTTTCATAATCACTCCCAGGTGGAGGAACTGACATATATAAGGGGAAATTGTTTTGCTAAACAGAATTTGACTATATAAGTAGGTAAATTTTGCATTTTTCCTAAGGTAGATTTGTGTCAGTGGAAAGAGCAGTACAGAATATCGAGTCATAGAAGCCAAGATAATTCAATCTAAATGCTTAACTAAATATTGTTCTTCAGAAATTAGATTCTTGTTGATAAAATAAGTTCAGAGTCATCAAGCTTGAGCTCAACTTGTCACATTTTCTGGGCAACTCAAATTCGACTTGAGCAAGCTCAACAAGATAATGGAACTCGACTTGAAGTTTAGCAAAAGAATAAGTATGGCTCAACTTCATCATTACAAGCATGCTAGATTCTGTATTCCAAACAAATTGGGGAATACAAGCCTGATTAAACTCAACAACCTCATGAGCCTAACACCAAAGACCCAAGTCATTTAGCTGTTTGAGAGGCTTGAGCTTATTCGCCAATGTTAACTCAAGTCGAGCTGGGGAACAAACAGCTCAAGAGTTTCTTGGTGTTGGGTGTGGGCCAGCTCATTTGTGCAAGTAAACAACACTTGAGGGCTTCTCAAGTTTAACCACAAACAGCAGCCGTGGGAGCATTGATCCTTCGGGTGTTAGAAAAAGTCAGGTGCCACTTTTGCTGGTTGAGAGAAATACGAAGAAAGAGAAAGAGCTAGTGAGAGAGAAACTTCAAAGTCTTGATTGGAGGGTGATTCGGAACCGATTGAGGCAAAATTTTACCCACGCGATCCTTTCGTCAGGCTCTACTTATCTACCGATTCAGATTTCGGATTTCCTCTTCGTTTGGTAACACCTTTCCAAACCCACTTCTTTGACAGTTATAATTTTTGGGGTTGATTTTATAGCAGATTTGCTTAGTTGATATTGGTGCTATTATTGTCATCCGAATATTTCGGATAGACTTGTGTATTCCCATTATTATCATAGTGGAGATATTTTTGACTGGACTAGATTCCGTGATTTTTCCCAATTTGGGTTTTCCACGTAAAAATCCTGGTGTCCTGTGACTTCTATTTTTCTTGCATTTTATTATCACTGCTGGCATTATTACTTGGTGATTTGATTTGTTCCTATTTTAACTAGTACTTGGGGAAAAAGAAATTTGTCCTGGGCTAACTCTGATATTGTGTTCCTATACTGGTACCCTTTTACCAACAAGTGGTATCAGAGCAGTCAGGTTAGGCTGCTCATTTGTACTGGTTAAAAATGGATGATTCACATTGCAGTTGCATGATAAAATTGAATGCCACTAATTATTCAATTTGGAAGCCCAGAATGGAAGACTACTTATATTGTAGAGATTTGTTTGAACCTGTTCTAGGGGATAAAGGCAGACCAAGTGATATGAGTGATGAAAAATGAGCTGTTATGCACAGAAAAACTATTGGTAATATTAGAAAATGGATTGGTCAAAATATTTTTCAACATTTTGCTATTGACACCAGAGCTGATATATTATAGAAAAAATTTGAGAGTATGTATGAAAGAAAGGTAGGTTTGAACAAGGCTAGTTTGTCTGAAGCAGATTACTCGAATGAGATATAAGAATGGGGAAGATATGACTGAACACTTGAGTAATTTTCAGGGATTGATAAACCAGACAACTACATTAAATTTAAATCTGGATGATGAAGTGTAGGCTTTATTATTATTCAGTTCACTACCGGATAGTTGGGAAACCATGGTGGTCTTCGTCAGCAATTCAGTTCCGAATAGTGTGTTGACTATGGCTATTGCAAAAGAGGTCGTGATGATTGAAGAATTCAGGAGGAAGGAACAAGGAATTGTCTATGAGTCCCAGGCCCTGGTGACAGAAAAGAAAGAAAGAAGTGGGAGAAACAAAAGTAGAGGACCCTACAACAGGAATGACAAATCCAGAGGCAGGTCTGAGTCGCGAAAAAATGTTGCATGCTATTATTGTAAAAAGAATGGACATTATATGAAAGAATGCAGAATCCTAAAACGGGAACAAACTAAGAAAAAGAGTAAGGCGAAGGAAAAAGGTGATGAAAAGACTACAGCAGTTGTGGCAACTCATGATAATATGTTTGTGTTCTGTGATGATGGTCAGGTGAATATTATTCATTATGACAGTGATTGGGTAGTTGATTCAGGTGCATCCTACCATGTTACTTCTTACAGGCATTTCTTCTCAACCTACACCGAAGGAGATTTCGAATGTGTTAGGATGGGAAATAAGGTCTCGTGCAAAGTTGTTGGCATAGGAGACTTATACTTGGACACAGATACCGGGTGCCAACTGATTTTGAGAAATGTTCGATATGTTCCTGATATTCGACTTAACTTTATTTCTACAGGAAAACTTGACGATGAGGGCTACTATAGCTTGCAAGGTGGAGGCAAATAGAAACTCAGCAAAGGAAACCTCGTTGTTGCTAAAGGAAAGAAGTATAGTACCCTCTACGTGATGCAAGCCAAGTTGAGGAAGGGAGAAGTGAATGCAGTTCGTGATTCCTCGATTGATCTTTGGCATAGACGACTTGGACACATGGGTGAAAAGAGGATTCAGACACTTGTTCGCAAACAACTCCTACCTGAAGTTAGAGGTAATGCACTTAAATTTTGTGTTGACTACATTTATGAGAAACAACACAGAGTTGCATTTCAAAATTTTCCTCCATCTAGAAAATTGAATGCTTTAGAATTGGTGCACACTGATGTTTGTTATATAAAAGATAAGTCTTTTGGTTGTACTGTTTATTTTGTAACTTTAATTGATGACTTTGCTAGAAAGGTTTGGTGTTTTGTTTTGAAATCCAAAGATCAGGTTTTGGAAAAGTTGAAAGAGAAACTGGTAAACAGTTAAAGTGTGTACGTGCTGATAATGGTGGTGAGTACAGATGACCATTTGAAATCTATTGTAAGTCCCATGGGATCAGATTGGAGAAGACTGTGCCAAAAACTCCTCAAGAGAATGGAGTAGCAGAGAGGATGAACATATCAATCACTGAGCGGGTTAGATGTATGCTCTCTAATACTAAACTACCAAAATCCTTTTGGGGTGAGACAATGAGAACTGCAGTCGATTTGATCAATCTTTCCCCATTAGTTCCTCTAGATGGTGATATCCTAGAGAGGGTATGGACGGAAAAAGATGTGTCCTTTAAATACTTGAGAGTTTTTGGTTGTCGGGCATTTGTTCATATTCCCAAAGATGAAAGGTCAAAATTTGATGTAAATCAAAGCAATGTATCTTCTTAGGTTATGGACATGAAGATTTCGGTTATAGGTTGTATGATCCTATTGAGAAGAAAGTGATCAGGAGTAGAGATATTGTCTTCTTTGAAGATCAAACCATTGAAGACATTGATAAATGTGATAATTCAAAATCTTTAGTTGACATTCCTGCTAACTCAAATTTAGATCCAGATTCAGATCCAATTCCAGTACCTGTTGATTTTAATCAAGGGGGAGTTGAGACAGAGCAGAGAGAAGATGTTAATGATGATGATAATCCTACTGCTAATGAACCTGATCATGAGGCACCACCTACTCCACCACCACTACCACAAGATGAGCTTAGGAGATCTACCAGAGAGAAGAGACCTTTTACCAGATATAATTCTCATGAATATGTGTTGTTAACAGATGGGGGAGAGCCAGAGTCCTACAGTGAGGCTCTAGAGTATGAGAATAAAGAAGACTAGTTGCGAGCCATGCAAGAGGAGATGGTGTCCCTGCATGAGAATCATACTTATGATTTAGTGAAACTGGCTAAGGGTAAGAGAACTCTGAAAAACAAATGGGTTTACAGGTTGAAAACTCAGGAGCACAGCTCACAACCAAAGTACAAAGTAAGATTAGTTGTGAAGGAATTTAGCCAAAAGAAGGGCGTAAACTTTGAAGAAATTTTTTCTCTTGTAGTAAAAATGTCATCAATTTGAGTTGTTTTTGGTATTGCAGCCAATTTGAATTTGGAGATCAAGCAACTTGATGTGAATACAGCCTTTCTGCATGGCGACTTGGAAGAGGAGATCTACATGAAGCAATCAGAGGGGTTCAAAGAAAGTGGCAAGGAAAATCTTGTATGTCATCTCAAGAAGAGTTTGTATGGTTTGAAACAGGCACCAAAACAGTGGTATAAGAAATTTGACTCCTTCATGACAGATCGTGAGTACCACAAGATTAGATCTGATCACTGTGTTTATGTGAAAAATTTTTCAAATGGTGATTTTGTTATTCTCTTGGTATATGTTGATGATATGTTGATTGTTAGTCGTGATACTGTGAAGATTGATAGGTTGAAAAGGAGTTAAGTAAATCCTTTGCAATGAAAAATTTGGGTCCGGCTAGACAGATACTGGGGATGAAAATCTCACATGACAGGCAAAATGGGAAACTCTGGTTGTCTCAAGAAAAATACATTGAGAAAGTACTCAACAGGTTTAACATGAGCAAGGCTAAGAAAGTCTCAACTCCACTTGCAAGTCACTTTAAACTGAATATCAAGCAGTGTCTTACAAGTGAGAAAGATAAAAAAGATATGAAGAAGGTTCCTTATGCTTCGACCGTTGGTAGTTTGATGTATGCTATGGTTTGCACCAGGCCAGATATTACTCATGCAGTTGGAGTAGTCAGTCGGTATCTCTCTAATCCTGGTAAGGAGCATTGGAATGCTGTCAAATGGATTCTCAGATATCCCAAGGGAACTCCTAGATTGTGTCTATGTTTCGGCAATGGTAAAACTATGCTAGATGGATACACGGATGCAGATATGGCAGGTGATCTTGATAATAGAAAGTCTACATCTGGGTACTTGATGATTTTTGCAGGGGGAGCAGTGTCGTGGCAAAATAAACTACAGAAGTGTATCGCTCTTTCTAGTATGGAGGCAGAGTATATTGCAACCACTGAAGCATGCAAAGAGACTCTTTGGTTGCAAAAATTCCTTCAGGAGTTGGGTATGAAACAAGAGAAGTATAGTCTTTATTATGACAGTCAGAGTGCTATTCATTTGTGTAAGAACTCCACATTTCACTCTCGATCCAAACAAATTGATGTGAGATATCATTGGATTCGGGAAGTACTGGATTCCAAGTTATTGACACTTGAGAAAGTGCATACAGATGATAATGGTGCTAACATGTTTACCAAGACATTATCTAAGGAGAAAGTTTTATTTTGCAAACAAGAAGCAAGGTTGGTGGAACCCCCAAATGAACTGGAGGGGGAGATTGTTGGGTATGGGTCAGCTCATTTGTAGGCCAACCCATTTGTACAAGTAAACAACACTTAAGGGCTTCTCAAGTTTAACCACAAGCAGCAGCCGTGGGAGCATTGGTCCTTCGGGTGTTAGAAAAAGTCAGGCGCCACTTTTGCTGGTTGAGAGAAAGAGTTAGTGAGAGAGGAACTTCAAAGTCTTGATTGGAGGGTGATTCGGAACCTGATAGAGACGAAATTTTACCCACGCGATCCTCTCGTCAGGCTCTACTTATCTTCCGATTCAGATTTCAGATTTCCTCTTCGTTTGGTAACACCTTTCCAAACCCACTTCTTTGACAGTTGTAGTTTTTGGGGGTGATTTTATAGCACATTTGCTTAGTTGATATTGGTGCGATTATTGTCATCCGAATATTTCGGATAGACCTGTGTATTCCCATTATTATCATAGTGGAGATATTTTTGACTGGACTAGATCCCGTGATTTTTTCCAATTTGAATTTTCCACGTAAAAATCTTAGTGCCCTGTGCCTTCTATTTTTCTTGCATTTTATTATCACTGCTGGCATTATTACTTGGTGATTTGATTTGTTCCTATTTTAACTGGTACTTAGGGAAAGAGAAATTTGTCCTGAGCTAACTCTGATATTGTGTTCCTATACTGGTATCCCTTTCCCAACACTTGGTTTGTCTGTAGTCGCAGCAATGCAGTTGAGCTAGGGTACCTGATATTACCTATTGATTCTTCTTCCTTCCATGAAGATTGTTCCTTCTGTTATACTATTGCCAACACACAACTTCAACTTTCTCACTTGTCATATTTGAATCGCGTTGCTTTTAGAAGGCTCTATGTACTTGGATGGATGCAATACATTCCCTGCTTCTGAGATGCAGGAGAAATGTTAGACCTTTGCTCTTCTTAGATGATCCTCAAATCTGGCAGTCATTGGATGGGAATGAGATGGCAAACTATTCCATTGTGCATGGTAAGTTGTTTTGATAGTTGCTATAAAAGTAGCCATTTCTAGCGTTAAAGAGTGTCTTAAGAATGTGTACACAACTTTGATGGAGAAGATGTCTCTCTGGCGTCAGCTCTATAAACAAATACAGTATTACAAAATATTATCCAACTCAACATGTCTCCTACCCAACATGAAAATGATTGGCACAAAGCTCTGCCTCAACAATTGGTCCAGCTCTTTATCACGTTTCTTGGAAGCGACAAAGACCAACACCACAGATGACACAAGGCGAATGCCTATAGGATCAGACAAACAAAGAGAACCTTGACAAAGAGTAGTTCAACTTAGACAACAGGTTTTCAGACCGAGGCATCAATGACCTTGTGAGGTCAACCATCTGCTAGTGCTACCATGAAAAAGAAAAAGTGTTTGTTGTGTGAAAGATTAACGATAGGCTTAGACACCATCTAATTCTAGAATTAATATAATGCACACATGGTTGTTCCCTGAGAAAGGAAACAGCTCCATTATTCCCAAATGCTTGCAATAGAAAGGGGCCATGATTGTACATCCCTCGGTTTTGTATTATAGCAATGATGAACGTGGCAACTAACATGATCACATGAATGAATGGCTAGGAAACATGAGTTGACCAGTGTCTAAAACATTCACAGTTGATTTTGAATTTCCGGAAGTAGCAAGGATTTCCTGTTGTTCCCCAGCAAATATCATAGCACAAACATTTCTAATGCCTTCATTGATTAGCCAGCATGTGGTGCTTTTATTTTTAAAACTAAACAACCAGCACGATTGGCTCAAAACTAGAGATGGTGGTGCAAATGGTGGATGCATGATTAATCTATTGCCAATTGGGATCTCAATAATGGATCAATCTTCTGAGATCTGACATCAATGAGACAGACTTGAGGACAAACGGAAAACTTAATTAGCTGTTACAACTGGCCAAAGAGAGGATGGGATTCCTTTTGTTTTCTTTACCAACTACTAAAATATATATACAAGTAGAGAGGAATTCTGTTTTCAACATGCGAAGGCTTCTAAGACTTGGAATTCCAACCCAAATGGCAAACCCAAAAATCTCTATCCATGCTCGGCCAATTAGTTTGCCTACTTCATCTCACCCTCTTATCGCGACGGCCAAGGAACATCTACAAAGGTTGAAGTCATCAGAAGGGGCTCCCTCAACTTCATTTCATTACCATGTCAAAAGTTGGATGGCCTTAAGAATTTGTACGAGTGCCTGGATGATGTGCTTCAGCTTCCTTTGAGTCAACAAGTTCTCTCCAATGAAAAACTTGAAAAATGGGAAGAAGAGGTCTTGGATGGATCTTTGATGCTTTTGGACATTTATGAGGCAATCAGAGACATCAATTTACAGATGAAGGAAAGTGTGCAAGAACTTGACTCATCTCTTTACAGGAAAAGGTGTGGAGATTTGGCCAATGAAGTCAACTCATACATGATCTCCAAAAAACACTTGAATAAAATGATCAGCAAATGCTACAAAGACTTGAAGAGAGCAGGGAAGAAATGCAACTTGGCAGTGGAAAATAGAGATTCAGAAAAAGTCCTTCTGGCTAAACTTATAAAGAAGTTCAAGTTGTTAGCCTTCCGGTGTTGGAGTGGGTTCTGTCTTTTCTTTCTAGATCAAAGGTCGGGTCACAACCACGAGGTTGGTCTTTGGTCTTAAAGTAGAACTCGATCCTGGAGAGTGTCGTGAATGGCGTGCCAATGATTGCTTGGCCGCTATATGCAGAACAGGAGATGAATGCTGCCTTGTTATCCTAGGATCTCAATATTGCATTGAGGCCTCAACCCAGTGACAAAGATGGGCTGTTGGGACAATTTTGCATTGCGGATGCTGTGAAGAATCTGATGGAAGGTGAAAAAGGAAAACAGCTTCCCCAGAGAGCCAGTGACTTGAAGGATGTAGCAGCAATGGTGATGAGTAAAGATAGTTGACTCGGCTTGCAAGTGGACAAACAAAATCCAAACCTAAGTCATAAGATTTGCCCGAAAGCCACTAGAACTTGAACTATGTGTCATAGTTCGACTATTGTACCAACAGTGTGCGGCCTGTTCGTCTTTCTTGGAATGTAAGGACCAAAAAACGGAACAACACATATGCATGACTACCAGCAAACCTTTGTGCTTGAATTGTTTCGTTTCAGGAAATTATTCAACTTTTAAAATGAAAAAAATATGAGTTTATGGTCATGTAGTCCAGGATCACTGTCGTTTCAATCAATTGCATATTAAATCAGCTTACTTTAACAGAACCGAATTGTATAGTCCACAATTGCATGCTAGAGGGTTGGCAATATAAGATTTAAGGTAAACCCATATCCAAAATGTTTAACGCAGTATCATGAACCAATTGTTAGGAAATTGATTTTTGTTCTTTTAAGTAGATTCCTTATTTTGTGTGGAAATAATTAGTTTTCTAACTGTTTTAGTTACTTGTAGTAAGAGTCAATTTCTTTTCTATTTGTATGAGTTTAAAACTTAGAAATTATTTCCTATTTAAATGAAGGTGTATTCAAGCTGATGATGTTCTTGAATCATTTCAACTACCGATTGACAAGCTGATTGATTGACAAATAATTATCTAAAGTATTCCAGGGTCAAACCCACATAGATGAATTAATTTACTTCTTTAATTATTTTCACAAAAATAACAAAATTTAAATTCAATGTGTGTTTTAATCACTACTCAAAAAATTAAATAATTAAACCAAATAAGATATAGGCGAGAAAACAATTGGCAAAAGACTAGGGTTTCAAATTTTGATCTAGAGTTTGAATTAATTATCCAATTAATTTCTTAACATTTCAAGAACGTATCAGATGCAAGTACTTGAGATTATCTCTCGATGCATTTATTTTGTACCTAATTAAATCTCATCTCTCTCTCGAGATCATAAGCATTTGATCAAACTCTTTAAGAACTTAGGTGATATAATTACGTCATACAAACCCTAACCTACTCTCATGATTAGACTAAATATGTTTATTTATCTAGTGCATGGCACTTCTCAGTTCAATACAAACCCTAAGAGCAACTCTATAGTGGCCAATCACAAACATTTAATTAAATTAAGATAAATAAATCAAAGCAAAAGTTAATAATTTAACCAAGATAAATAATCAAAGCTCCTTCACAAAATCCTAACCCTAGATATAATTTAGTTCATCTAATCATAATTAAAATCAAGAATTCAAGAAACAACAACAATATTGGAGGATAAAGTAAAAGAAACTTCTCAATTATCCAGCTACAATTCCTGTGTCGGTTGCTCCTTGATTCTTCCACCTTTTCTTCTTGATCTCTCAAGAAAATATGTAGGAAGGATGAGCTAAAGTTTAACCTAGTGTTTTATAACCTAAAAGTGACCTTAAAATATTTCTATTTATAGTCTCGCAAAGTTGTATTCCAAGTATTGTAGGATTAGGTCTTCAAAAGCCATCAAAAATTGAGTTTAGGCATGTTTCTCGATGAAGTCCGGCCCAAATACCGGCCCAATGTCCAGCCCCTGACTTGTTTCGAAGCTTATGAACCACCAAAATCTGAGAATGTTTGGCGTGAAGTCCCTTGCAATGTCTGGTGTTGGATTCACGTGTAGATCACATTTGAAGCTTGAAAACAGCATCAACAAAGCCGAATCAGTTCATTCTCAAAACATCAAAGTTGTTTTGAATTAGCTTTGCAAAGCCACAAGAATCATGTCATTTAGAGGTCTGAACAATGAGATATAGCCAAAATACTGATAACTGATTGTAAGAGTATCACAGCGCAACTATACTTCAATAATTTAGATTTTTAACTATGAAAACGTGAGAACTAGACTTTGACCTCTCATAAGAATTGCAGAGCATTTTCCAATTTCAAAATGAATTAAGAATCATTTCAATTCGGTTTGTGTAGCTCAAGTTATTGTCAAAATACTGAAACATGTCGATCTTGCCAAGCCCCTTTCTCTTGACTTTTTCCTTTTCCATTATTTCTTCGCACTACGTTTTTAGTCCATTTTCTCTCCAATTGAGATTTTCACTATTAGTGCAATATAAGAGAAAAATTAAGTGTTTGTACTTAAGATAAAGCTCAAATAACATAGTCAACTAGCAACTTATACATATAAATGCACTACAATTTACGCCCTATCATGAGCATTATTTTGATTCTTAGATATCTTGCTAGCTTATACTGTTAAGAAATTGGTTTAATTTCTTTTAGTCAAGTTCCTTATTTTGTATGGAAGTAACTAATTTCCTAATTATTTGTTACTTAGAGTAGTTGCCAAGTTATTTCCTCTTTTGTTTGGGAATTAGAAATTATTTCCTATTCTATATAAGTTTAGAAATTAGTATTGGTTTTCCATTATTATTTAATTATTGGCCAAATAATATTCACTATAAATAGGTAGATTAACATTCTACAAAGACACACAAGAAAAGGGGTGAGAGAGCTCTTAATAGGTGAGAGGGTTGTACAAGAGTTGGGTGTGAGAATCAAGTCATAATCCTGTAATATTTTTTGTCTCATAATAAGAACAGGTTTTCTCTTCATAGATGTAGGGTTGGTGATTAAGGCAAATCACGTTAATTCTTGTGAGTTACTCATCATTTGTGCTAGTCATTATTTTTTGTTAAACTGTTGATTTATCCTTTTCTATCTCAAATATTTGGCTTGATACCCTCACAAGTGGTATCAGAGCTCCGCTAGGTTCTGGCTAACTATTTGAGATTGAGTGGTTGGTGGTATACCAGGGCATTTGAAACTATAGAATTTCCAATTCAATCGTTTAATAGAACTACAAATTTCACTCTTTGGCAAAGAAGAGTGAAAGATGTTCTCCTTCAGCAAGGTTTGGCAAAAGCGTTGAATGGTAAGAACAAGAAACCAGAGAGCATGAAGGATGATGAGTTTGCAGAGTTGCATGCAAGTTGTGCGAGCATGATTTAGCTCTATATTAATAACAACATCATAAACAATGTGATAGTTGAGGAAGATTCTGCAGCAGATCTCTGGAAAAAATTGAAAAAGCTTTATCTGGCTAAAAGCTTACCCACTAAATTGCATTTGAAGCGGCAACTTTATAAGCTAAAGATGGAGGAAGGTGACAGTCTCATGGATCACAAGAATACATTCAACAGAATGTTGGATCAACTCCAAAAGATTGGTATCGAAATTGAGGAAGAAGATAAGGCCCTTTTACTTCTTACCTTAGTCTCTGATTCTTACGAAAGTGTTGTGATGACCTTGTTGAACGGAAACGACATTTTTGAGTTCAAGAATGTGCTGTCATTTTTCTTGGATTGTGAAAAATAAAAGAAGACAAACCAAGATATGACACAAGAAGCTGCGTTAATTGCTCAAGATGAAAATAAAAGAGGGAAAAAACTTGACAGTGAATCTAAGACAGGTGGTTCAAAGGCCAAGAGAAATGGTAGAATCTAGTGCTCTGATTGTCATGAGTTTGGCCATATCAAAAGATATTGCCCTCATTGAAAGAAAAATGATGAGAAGTAGCATGATGATGTTGCTCGATATGTACCGGATGAAGATATTCTCACAATCTCCAAAGGTAATAATATATCTTCTCGTGATGTTTGGAGATATTCCAAAAGGGGTTACGGTTTATTTTTTAAATCCAAACCATATGTTTCATGTCAAATTGAAGAAATCCTTACAGAATGATGTTATTGATGTAATCTTCTTAATAGACATCATTGGCAATTTTCAGCTAAATAAACCTAATAGGGATCATTGCTAGGTCTAAATTAACTGATCTTCCCAATAATTTTTTTTTAATTTTCAAGTGATGGGCTATATTTAAGATATTTCCTGCATTCCTATAATTTCTGGCACCTCAGACTCATGGCATGGGTATGCTTCATAACAGTTAACCGTGCCAACAGATCTCAATAACTGATATTTAATTGCACCAACACAATCAGTACTATTTAATATTAACTATTGGATCTCATAAAGTAAAAAAATTTTAGCAAAACAATATTTTGAATTATTTTCTCCTCAATTGTTTTTATTTGATAGAAAACTGGAAATTTTTATTAAGTTGAAGATAGATCCGTAGCAATTGCGGTAGAAAGAAAAGATGGCAGAGAAAATCTCCAAGTACAAATATCTGAAATAGATCTAGCATTTCTAGTTAATAAATGAGCAGTCACATTTAGATTTCTAAGAACACAATTGACCTCCCAAGTGACGAAATTCTATAGACTAACAAAAATATAATCTAGGAGCACTCCATAGGTCGGATCATCAGTTTTGCAGTGCTATTTTTCAGTTTCCATCGGACAAACAATCATGATGCTTGTATTAGTGGCATTTTAACCACAACAGATCTTTTTCCTCACTACTTGTGATACTCTTTGTTCCACTTTCTATTATATTGTTATTTCTTTTCATAAACATCATATTTTAATTCTTTTTGTTTCCTTAAAATTCAACAACTACTAATTGAGTAAAAAATAAATACAACAATTTAAAAAAAAAACAATATATAATAGAAGGTTAAAAAATCTAGCAAAAAATTAATAAAAAATCTCATTTTTTGGTGTATTTTGATTTTTTGAGTTTGTTAAACTTTGTGTATACCTCAATTAATAGTTGTTAGATTTTAAGTAAACAAAAAAATTAAAATGCAATATTTATGAAGGAGAAAGAGTATTGTAATAAAAAGTGGAACAAAGAATGAAACAGAAGATTTGCTATGCATTTTAACACTAGGTAATTCGACATAGTTGAAGTTTGTAAAATCTAATAAAATCAAAATTATTGTTTTACTTAATTTACTTGGTATACAGGACTAGCATAATACTACGAGCCAATATACAGTACAATACATTGAAGGCTTAATAAAGGATTGGATAAATTACATTCATCTCCCCTGAAGTTTGGGGAAACTACCAAATGAGCCCCAAGATTTGGAAAGATTACCAATGCACTCCTTGACCTAACAATAGTTAAAGTCAACTAACAGAATAAGTAAAAAGATGAAAAAACCAGCCAAGATAAATAGCATATGCAAATCTGCATGAATTTGGGGGAATTAGATTGTGTGGATGGACCTTGAGATAATTTCACTTTATAGGCTTGGTTTTAAGGTAATTTCAAAAATTCCACAATGGAAGGCAAATGTTTGCCAAGTCGAGGGCCTATTTGTTAAACATTTGCTTGGTCTAGGGGGTTGACATTGGAATTGCTAAACATTGGGAACCGATCAATAATAAGTCGAAACCTTAGGGACCTGGATGTAATTAACCCTTAAAGATTCAGTTATCTGATTAACTGAAGTAATACAAAATAGTAAAATCCCTCTTCCTAGCCCAAAACTCAATTCTCTTCATTGTAAATTATTTACTGAACAATATTAAAAGAACATAATAGTTCCATTATCAACCACAAAATTTCTTCGCAATACTCAAAACCCATCCAATATTCCATTTCCCACTATTTGGTGGCTGCCATCATTCATCATTGGGCCATAAAGGAATAAAATTAATTTTGTACTTTATGTATCTTTGTTCTTTTTAGGCTATCCTACATGCAAGCCTGAAGTCAAGGGGGAGGAATTCGCCTGTGATACTAATGAGGAAGAAATAGCCAAAAGTATTTTTGACTCCTTCACAACGTATATATATGAATTTGATTTAAATTTTCTCTATGTTCGTGAAACCCATCTGGTTTACTTCTATACCGCATCAAGTAGTATCAAAACAAGTCATTTGTGAGCCTGAGATCAAGGAGGAATATATCTATGATCCCAATCTTGAAGATGAAAAAGTTGAATTTCCTCGATACTTGTCCACGATGGATCCTAAAGTGGATCTAAATTCTCCAACTGTCAAATCCGAAGGGTTGGATGAATTTCAAGATTTGATGGTTAACCAAATTTCCCAAGATTTATCTCTACTAAATCCACCGCCACCACATGGGTTGCTAGTTAAATCTATAAAGCTAGTTAATATCCTGACTCATGGGAATTTTGATCTTGGTGACGAATTTATTTTTGGCCAAATCTTCTCTTATTTGAGATTTTTCCTGCAAAGGCCAAGCATATCGAGTCCCTTGTCAATTGGGGAAGGATAATAAAATATGTTTTGACAATAGAAGGTAATGAAGTTGTTAGTTTTGAAAGTGCCCCAGGATCATATACAACTTCTTATGTTCATAGCTGAGTGTAGCAGTTCCATCACAAGCATTAGCCCTACAAAATATGTGTGATAATGGCTAAATTTGTGATCTTTTTGAATCTGTTTTATATTATTTTTGAGTCAATTTGTAAAATTAATTGGTATAAGTTGTTCATTTTTGTCTGTAATTTGCACCTGAAGTTGATGGATGAATTTGTTGTGATTTTGTGTTTTTACCTCCAAAATTTCTTTGTTTTTGTAGGTAAAATGATCAAGCTCAATTGGAAGCAAAACGAGTGAGGATTAGGAGATTGAGAAGTCACAAAAATATCTAAAAGGAGTGGTGCAAGTCAAGGATGAAGCTTAAAAAAAAAAGAAAAGAAACCCTAGAGGGTTACTCTGTGGATTCTGCCAGGGATTGTGGTCAGAATTTCATTTCGCAAAGAATCACAAGCTCTGCACAATCCCTAGGAGAATCTCTCGAGGGATTCATGGTGGCTGCAAGTTGCCAACTTGCATGACATTTGTTTCTTTCTCCAATTTTGACAAGACAAAAAACGACAATTTGTACCAACTTTTGGTGAATCCAAGAGCTTCTTTTTTTGTTTCTTAACAAGAAAGAAACACATTATTGAGAAGGGAGATTAACTCTTGACAAGAAGAAGAACTTTTCCTTCTCTTTCCTCTCTAGCTTAGTTTTAGTACAGTTCTAGATCTAGTTTCTATTTCTCTTAAAAGAACTTGAAGTACTCTTGATGTAACAATGTATTTTTTATGGCAATGATGATGACAAATCTTGAAGATCTTGATTCTTCACTTGAATAAGCAATTCTTTCTCTTTACTCTGTTTATTGTTTCATTAATGCTTAGTTATATTGAAAATATGAGTTTAGTTGTTAAATCTACTATGTCTAGCTAAATTTTCTTGTTCTAAGGATAGATGAAACTATTTGTGTCTTGATTATAGTTGAATAAAGTTGATTATTTCTATATCTTGTACTTGCTAGTTCATCTATTCTTACTTTAACACTTGTGAATACTTGGTCACCATTTACAGGTCATGATAGATGTTAATATATGAGAATAGTTGACAATGATGGAAATAGAATAGGTGGAACCTGAGGAGTAGGCACACAAAAGTAGTGGTATATTTAGATGGATATTTTTGGCATTTCTAGATCTAGATTAAATCTTCACTTTAGATTTCACCATGAAAGTAGGGAAATTATAGTGTTCGCTAAGTTTGGTTCATTGGCGAGGGTGAGTTCTGATGGTTTGAGTGAAATGCATCCTTAGCAAGACCATAGCATTAGTAATAATTGACTATTTCATCCATAGTTGGGTACACTTAGTGGATTCTATACCATAGAACATTTGTGCTTGATTGAGTTTTTTCAAGTTGTTAATTTGCCTTGCATTATTTTAGCATTTTGGTTGTTTTACTTAGTTAAAATTCTTTATTAGTTTAGATAAGAGAGTGAGCGAAGAGTCTGAGTAGTTGAAAGTGATTCTCGTGGGATCGATCCTAATTCTCTAGTACTACAAGTCATGATCTGTATACTTGCAGTGAACGAGAGAATTAGATTAAAATTTAGAGCGTAAGATAAAATTTCATCACTGAGAATGAAATGCAGCTGCTTCTTGTGATTCGTGTGTCAAGCTCCTTTGTCAAACTCAAGAGCGAATTCAAGTGGGAGAGCTTGATATAGAATAAGAATTCCTGAGTTCAAAAATTCCTTATCTGTATCAATATTATTTATTTTAGGAGTTTAATTAAGATATTTTCTATAGTTTTATTGTTGTATTTATTTATTTTTTATTAAGATTATTATTGTTAATGTTGGCATTATTTGTAGACAAAAGAAAGAAGAACATGTTTCCAGCTTCTAAAATTACAGCAATTGAACAAGGGATCATTATTATTTTTTTAAAAAAAATGAAATGAGACGGAAAGAAAACGCCAGCAACATAACAATGGAGGTGAAAAAGAGAATAGAGAGCCGAATCTAGAAAGTGCCATGAAGTAGGATGATGAGATTGGAAATCAGACAGTTAAGAAATTTAAAAAAAGAGTAGATGGTGAGCAGATTCCTATTCTTAGCCAAAGACTAGAGAAGGGAGAGCTGCATAGGCTGAGTTCGGGGTTTTAGAATCGTAGATCCTTTGCAAATACTTTAAGAATTAGGAAAGGCAAGGAGAAATTCTATGAGGGATCAGATGTGAAAGAGATATTATGGAGGATCTAAAGGAAATGGAGATGAACTTGAAACCTAGAATAAGCAGTGAAAGCTTGATTTTCCCAAGGCTATACTCAGGAGAGACAGAGAGGAGAAAGAGCTGGAAGCCATAGAGGAGAAGCCTGATTCTGAAGGTGTTGGGAAAGAAGGTGGGCTTTAAAACCCTAGAGCATAAAGTGGGGGAAATCTAGAACCTTTAACAAGATTTTGAACTCACAAATCTGGAGGAGGGATATTTCATTGTGAGGTTTAGAACTAAAGAGGATTATAATAAAGTACTTGATGGGGGGGCCATGGACAATTCAAGGTCATTATGTGACTATCAGCAAATGGAGGCCAGAGTTTCAGGCTTCCAGTAACAACATAATATCTATACTGATATGGATTTGGGTGCCAGGACTTCCAATTGAATATTACACGGAGAATTTCTTAATGAAACTGGGGAATATACTGGGGAAAGCAATGAAGATTGATCAGCAGACTGCGAATGCAGTAAGGGAAAAATACCTAAGAGTTTGCATAGAGCCTAATTTGGGCAAACCACTGGTCCCCTTTGTCTAGATCAGTGATGAACTCTAAGCAATACAGTATGAAGGGCTTCATCTTATTTGTTTTCATTGTGGAAAGTACGGGCATGGGGTGAATGATTTACCTAATCATCAACATGAAAATGCAGTAAGAGAGGAAAAGGAGTTAGACAAGAGGGAAAAGCATAAAGAAGTAGAAACTAATCCATTTGGCCCTTGGATGATTGAGAATGCAAGGAAGAATAGAAGGCAGTTGTCAGGACAAGCGGAGAGAACAAGAAGTTAGGCAGCGGTGACTAAGGGGAAAGGGAAGAGTAAGGAAGAAAAACAACACAAAGGATCCAAAGAGGTGGATATGACAGGCATTGGATGGAAGGGAGGCCGAGAAAATCATCAATGGATTAAGATAGCAGATAGGAGAGAGACACAGACTAATAAAAAATAGGATAATATCTTCAAATTTGGAAGCCGAGGGCTGATGGAGGAAGTTTTAGGTTCCAGATTTGAGGTTCCAAGGGAGGAGGACGAGGATCAACCGCAAGTGGGGAGAGATACACGTGACGTGCTAAAAAAGAAGATTAGCTTGATTCCTCCCCCCTCCTCCCAAATTTGGGGTTGAAATTAATGGACAACGACCAAAGAACAGATTTGAAGTAGCAAAGAAAAAGAATGGGGCCTAAGTTAAAATGCAAAGAGGAGGCCTAAAGAAGAACAGGAGTAGGAATCAGGAGGAATGCTCGAGGGTCAAAAAAGGGAAAACTTTGGACAAGATGGAGGGCATTGTGTGCATTTCAAGATGAAAGGACCAAAAGAAGGGGAATATAGGAGACAACCCTTTTAAGATTATGAATGAGCAAGAGATTTCCTTGCTGAGATGAAGAGTGGAAGGACAGAGTAAGGACTTATAGATTACCAAATGGGAAAAGGAAAATGAGTTAGAAGGCAGGGGAGATTTTATGATTGATGACCCCGGGAACCCTACTAATACCCAAGAAAGTGAGAGGAAGGGTTTTGGTTATATGAGTGAAGTATCAGAAGTAATGGAAACACATGAGCAAGATATGCATGAGAAACTGGGGGGATTGGAACCCAAATCTCAATAGTTTCATGAATATTATCAGTTGGAATTGCCGTGGCGCAGTGAATATGAATTTTAGAAGGAATTTAAAGGAAATACTAAAGGAATATGATCCAGGGATTCTTATACTGGTGGAAACTAGAACAGATAGTGGGAAAACAGATTGGATTTTCCAGAGTTCGCAACTCACTGATAAAATTTATGTGGAGGCTTGTGCATTTTTAGGAGGTATTGGGTACTATGGATTAGTAGAAAAGCTATTAGTGGAAATGAGTGGAAGGGAAATTCCACTAGAAGAGATGCATAAGAAAGTCAAGAATTACTGGGTAATTGGAGAGGGATGGAATATGGATGCATTGGAGCTCTTATTACCAACCCAAATGTTAAGTAAGCTAATGGAAGTCCATTTAGAAGAAGAAGGATCAGACAAGAATTTGCCAGTATGAACTCTGGACCCCAGGGGAGAGTGTTTTCAACAAGAACTGCTTATAATTTGGAATGTAATGAAGAGGTAGTTACTGATTAGAATGGATGGGATCAAATTTGGAAGCAAAGAGGACCGGGCAGATGGCAATTCATAATGTGGTTAGCTAGACACCAAAGACTTTTAACTAATGCAGAAAAGAAGAGAAGGAATATCCAGGAGGTTAGTTATTGCAAAATATGTGGGCAGGATCCGGAAACGCAATTACATGCTCTAAGAGACTGTCTTTGGGCTAAGAAGATATGGTTTAATCTAGTTCATCCAAGATATTGGGAGGAAATTAACAGTAAGAGTAGAGAAGATTGAATTGACTGGAATCTGAAGAAAGGAAATAAAGTTAGATGGGATCACTTGGACTGGCATGTAGTTGTTCCAACAAGTGGTATACTCAATATAGGTAGGCAGGAATAGTTTTTACATCAATAAGGACAGTAGTAAACTTGAAAGTCTGAAGAAAATTGCAGTTGCAATGTTGGAAGCTAATCAAAGAGTACTAGAGAGTGAAACCAGGGTCGATCCTAACTCCCTAGTACTCACTACAGTAAAAATGGCTTTTCCTGACACGCCTATAAGGACACTTGCTGGTTTTTGTCATTATAGTACTTCTATCATGACACTTGTTATCAATTCAATAATATATACTTTAATTTTTTTTATTTTATCTGATATAAAAATAATAATGTGTCTTTAGATTCCCTATCATGACACTTGAAAAAATGTGAGATACACCAAAAAATTAAAACATAAAATGATATCGTTTGATTTTGGTGGAAGATTCATTTGCCAAAACACTTAGTGAAATTTCAAAACTCTCTCACAAACTCTCTCGCTGGGCAAACTATCTCTCAAAACTCCCCTATTTTTGTTTTTTCGTCTTCCGCCTCGCCCGCCGCCCCACTCTCCCATTTCAGTTGCTAACTCGGCCGCTTTTCAGCCCTGTTCGGTCAACCACAACACCTGCACCAATAAGCTTTCGCTCTCTTTGCTAGGACAAAAGGAATAAGAAAACAGATACTCGTGCTCTTTCCTTTTTCTTCTTTCCTATGAAACCCATCCTCATGCTTCTCCTTACTGACTAGATATTCAGGTTGAGCATGCCGAGGAGTAGAGTAAGCGAAGGTTGCTGCCATCGTCTCACTGAAGTCCAACCACTACAACGGAAATCATCACTGTAAAGTTTCCCGCACTCTTCTACCTTTTTCCCCCCTTAATTGTATAGTTTTCTTCTTTGTCTGCAATCATGTCGGTTATGCTTTACTTCTTCTTGTTGATCGATTTTAAGTGGCTGGAATTGATCATAGGTTTGAGTAGAATTTTAGATTTAAAATTCAAGCTCAGCTCGTATAAGGAATTGATGAAAAAGAAATTTCAAAACTTTTCATGCTCACTACCTGTTTGTCGAAAGGTTCGAATGAAGAAAGAGGGAAATTTACAAGGAAGCGAACAGAGAGATGAGAAAGTAAAGACAAGGAAGGAGCATAATTCTTCTCGAAGAAAACAGAGATAGGAATCAAATTCCGTGGAACCAATGCCCAATTGTGAGGGAAAGGTATGCAGCAATTCTGCGTAAATAGTATCCAATTGTAAAGGTTTAGAAGCAGTGAGCCCACCACTTTCATATGCCTCCAAATACCCTTATTCCTTATTATAGTGGATGCATCATGGATGACAATTTGATAATGTCGTGCTACCTTCAACTTTTTCAAGGGAATTTTCTTTTTTTTTTTGTTCAGATTATTTCTATTGAGAAACTTATCACTTGTATTTTTCCCTTTTACTAAGCAAGCAACTCATTACTCATGCTAAAGAAATTATTATTGTGATGTTGTAAGCTCCTAACTAATTTAACTATGAAATATTTTTATCCAAATACAATCAAGTAGCCTTTCAGTTTAATAGCAGACTTTATTTCCTTTAAGTCTTGTAGTAGAAAAAAATAACATCTGCGTAGGGGCAGTATGCTCTGCTTGCTTGTCATCATATACCCAAGTAATTATGTTACTCAGTACTTTGCTTAAGAAACCGTATTGAAATGTAAAAACTTCATTGTCACTTAATTGGTGTACATTTTCTGTAACTATGATAATACTTTGTGCTGAAAGAGAAATTTTGTGTGTTTATACATGAGGCAACAGGTCCATTGAATACAACTTGGGACTCCAGAACTTCGAAAGAAGACATGGAAGATATGTGGATTCATCCCAATAGGTAAGTCTTTTAGTTTTGTGAGACATCGTCAATATTAGTTTTGTGACCCTTTGCATATCTGGGACCAAACTTTTTGAGAGGTAGGTGTCTTTTAGTTTCATAATTATTGCAACTACTCTAACTTCAATTAAACTAGCGCTTAAGTTCTGTCTGTTCTATTCTAATTCAACAGTCAATTTAAAAGAAAAACTTCAATCACATAATGAGTTCTTGTTATGTTATAAAGGGAGTGCTCAGACGAATATGCTCAGTGTATTCCCTGTACTTCAACCTTTGGGTTTGTACCTGAACAGTTGAACTCAGGTTTCAATCTTCAAATTTTAATCACTTTAAGAGCTGGGACAAAAGTTGCTGCTACTATTAAAGGTTGATCTTTGCTTCCTTAAGTACATATGAAGTAGTATTTAGAAAACAATTCAGGCCCTAGTTTTAGAACTGGGCTAACACAACAGTTGTGTATTCTTTTTTTGATGGTAGACAATTTACATTTTCCTTCAATGTTGCTTCAAGCTAAGTCACACTCTTGGAAGATCTAGATGGAGCAGTACACATTACACAATGGTTGATAACAGCATGAACTGCTATATTAATGCAACCAATAAATCCAAACAAATCCTCGATCTCCCAAAAAGTTAAAAAGAGTCCACTTACTTCTAATGCTCCTCATCTTCAATCTGACAACACTTCCATAAAAAAGTGAAAGAACCAACAACAACCCAACAACCATACATCCATGACACGACCATACAGGAGAGATCCGCCAACATCAGTTATTTAACCTGGTAGGCCTAAAAAGACCAGGAGAAGAGATGTGACTAAGAGGAGAGATCATGGTAGAAGGTTGAGGAGGAGGATTGTTATTCAATGTAGAAAATGTGGTGAGGTTGGTCATAACGCAACTACTTGAAAGAAGCCTCCCAATGAAGAAAATCAACAAGGTTCTAACAGGTCATCCGAGGCTCAACCTAGTAGTCAGCAGAGACAGCAACCAGCAGGAAAAGGGAGGACAGCAGTAAGTGCATTAAATTTGTTAATTTTTCATTATTCTCCATCCGTCATGTACTTACACATATCTGTTGACAGTTTCATAGGAATCACCAACCAGACCAGTCTTCTCAAAATTTGCAACAACAAACTCAACAAGCTAACGATGAAGCTACGCAGCAACATCCACAACAGGGCCAACAACAACATCATTCACAGCAAAAACAATTTAGAAAAAACTCAGCTACAAAGCTGCTTACCAATGCAGAACAAGGAGCCACTATGCTTATTTGGGTAAGAACTCCCATTCATAGTTGGCAACTGGAGAAGGAGATGGAGTGGAAAAGGTAGGGGTAGAGAAAGACAAGGTGAAAGAGGAGTGGGAAAACGAACAGCCACTAGAAGAGGAACTCAGCCATGATAGACCAAACTTTTTGACAAACTCTTTTTGTCTTATGCTGTGTAAACTGATAGTGACAATTCATTATCATATCGGAACATGTTTTTGTGTCTAGTAGTTCTCCTTTGTTTTTTTTTTTTGTTTAGTAGTTCCTTGTTGGTAACATGCTGATTCTGCTTTGCATTATAGCCAAATTTTGATGCTCATAAATGTAGAGAAATTCCTAATTTTATGATGAAATTTAAAATTTTTATAGCTTGGTTTTGAATCCATGGCCGGATTTCATAGCTTTTTTTTTTAACTAACTCTCGGAAATTTATTTAATCAAAAGGAAGGGTGTTACACGTTGGAGTCAACACGTGAGGACCTAAATCTATGAAAGGAGGGAAAAGCAAGTCTGTCCAAACCATACGCTCCCCTGGCTAAGAACGGCAAGTCTGCGAAGGTTACATAGACAGAGACCCCTTAATCGGGATCGGCACAGCCCACGTTCGACAGCACATCCACCACTGTGTTAGCTTCCCTGTAGCAGTGTACGACCTGAACCCCTCCACGAACTAGGTGCAAAATTTTCTCCACCTCCCCACCGATGGAGCATGGACAACGGAACTTTTGCCATAGAATTCGGACTAGCATCAACAAATCTGATTCAACAATCAGACTATCCATGAAGCCTCGTTGTACACATAACTACAGTCCAAGCAGCAAAGCCTTGGCCTCCACCTATAGACTGGTACACTACGCCAAGTACCTAGAGAATGCAAAAAGCAACCTCCCTTCAGAACTCCGAAGAATCCCACCGCTACCACTCATCCCAGGGTTACCTTTTGAGCACCCATCTATATTTAACTTGACAACTGAGACGGAGGTGAATGCCAATGGATCTGCTTCACTCGGAAAACAACAGGACAGTGCTCCACCCTGTCGAAGAACGTAGGCAAATCCCACACCAGCTGTAACTCCATGAACTCTAGGCCATAGGCATCCTTAAGGTCCCTAAAAATAGTCCGACATATAGTAGCCGGGTTCATTCCGGATCCTTGGAATATCGTATTATTCCTAGCCTTCCAGATGTGCCAGTATATATATAAGACTAGGTAAGATCCGGAACAAGAATTTGAGCCTCTCTGATTTGACCCGCTTAAGCCTCCAATTCCCCAAGATCCCCCTAATGTGACCTGCATTGAGTGAACCCCACAAACTGAGCCAAAAAATTGCCAAACCTCCGTCGCCAAACCCCCCCTTTAAGAACAAATGCCCCAGAGATTCAGTATGCGGTATTCATAGCTTGTTCTAGTTACTTCATAAATGTACTACACAAGTGATTAATATGATACAACATGGCTTTATCTACTCCTTTTTTTCTAAGCACAATACCAAAAAATTCATTAAGTCGAACAAATATACTACATCACTTTCATTTAATAAAAAGAGACAGTCAGATATTTTATTAGGACAACCACAAATACAGATTTGATTACAAGCTTTGCGGATACATCATACAACTATAAATCAAAAGTTTACATTAAAAGGAGCAGTTTGGATCATCTTCTTCCCTTGTAAACTTCAACTTGGTAAGGGCTAGGTGTTTGCAAGCACCTTCTATTTGCCCAAAACTGACAAGGTTTCCATTTTTTTTAGCCCCAACTCATCAAAATTTAAAAAAAATCAATATCCATGTTAAAAAAAGCAATCTCACCAGCAACTTATTAACCCATTTCTTGCAGCAAATTTCTTTTTCCAATTCTTTAACTTTTTCCTTCAATTTTGTTACTTTTCTTTCATTTCTTCTTGCTATTTCTTCATATTCATCTCTGTCCTTTTCAGTTGCATTAATCTTTCAAAGAAGGCTAGGTATAATTTCTGTCGACCGTCGGCACACCTCCTCATTGATCCATGCCCAATATCCGCAGCAACCTTCTACGCACACAGCAAAACGTCGCCTAGGATTTTTTGAAGTCCATGAAGTAATCACCCTAGTCTCTTTGTCACATCTGCACACCGGTAGAGGGGAACTGTTCATTCTTCACATTTTCAGCCCCAACTTTTACTGGAATGAAGATTTTTCTTGCTCTACCATAAGGTAAGGAAAGAAGCTACCTTTTCACTCTCTCTTTGCTTGGTAAACGCTCCTTTAGAGACTATAATGCTCTTGATATTTGGTCGTGTGTCTCACAAGATGATGCTTCCCGTCAATTTTAATTGTTGGGTTTGACAGAAGGGCCACAAATATGCTATTTTATTAAATCGAGGGCCAAAATTTTATCATTAATTGTTGCAGGGTTAAAACTTTATTTGGGAAAGAGTTGGAGGACCATTGGGATTTTTTTTTCCAAAAGACTATATTAATCCTCACTTAGCACATAATTCACAACATATCAAATAAATGGAGCTCAAAATTTGAAAAAAAAAAGAAACGAAAGTCACTTTCTTTTTTTTCCTTTTCTTCATTATTCTCTCTTACTCATATTTTTTGGATGACTATGCAATATTTTATTTGTAAATTATAATAAACTAAATTTTGTTTATCTTTTACTTTTAGTGATTGTGATAAAGTAGGGTATGATTTATTTGTTTATTTTAAGTTGATTTCTGTCATGATTGGTATACTTTAATGGCTTGAGCAAGGGTTGAGAAGATGTTAAAAAAAATAGAAATTCATAAGAAAGCAGTTTTGAGCATATATAATAAAATTGGTGCAAGTGTATTTCCTTTCAAATATCATTTTTATATTTCAAATTTATATTTTTATAGAGTATAGCATGCGATGTGGTAGCACTACAAGAGATTATTTTTGAGGTGATAGTTTTCTTGAAGTAAACAAAGTGATTTAGGAATAGTTTTATTTAGCACGTGAAAGGGTAGTTTAGGGTTTTTAAAATTTTGTTACATAAATAACAAAAGTAAGGAAGGTAAGTGATATTTTTAAAACCTTAGGAGTGCTAGGTGATAATAAGAGAAACCTCAGGAGAGGTTTCTAATATTACCCCTTTAAGTTAAGTTGTTGGTATAGCATTGACTTACAAACCATATAATAAACAAAATTAAGCAATTGCTAGTTGTACAAAATCTTTATTATATACAAAGCATTTCAAAGTTTATTGAACTTTAAAGATGGAAGATTATCATATTTAAACTAAGTTGTTGCACATTTCACTTGGATTGTGACAGTAAGAAGTGTGAGGATTCACAAAATTCATTTATTTTAAAAACCTTATTTCGAGCTTATTTAATCATGTAATTGTCCATTTATTCCGAATATCATTTTCTAGCCCTATTGAACTTAATTACATGGAAGTATAGTTTCAAAATATTTTTAAAGTGACTCGTTTCAAAAAAATTAATTTCTGAAATCGCGTTTAGTGAAATTAGTGAAAAAGTATTTGGAAATTTTAACCGTTGGAAAGTACAATAAGTTTCGAACATTGGAAACTTGTACTATGGACCTAAATTAGGTTTTAAAGTTTAAGTACTCAGGCGATAGTTAGTAGTACTATCGTTATAATAATTTCTTGAAAGTTTCGCATTTTGCGCGCGCGATTAATTGGGAGACTATAGACCTTCATTTTATATCTTTAAGAGTGGATAATAATAGTATGAATATAAGTATATTGGAGGTTTAGTGCACTAGTGAAATGAACGCGAGAGGAATCGAATACAAAACGCGCGCGTACGCACACTATTGAAGAGTTGACTTTTGCACCAATTCTAGCCACATAAATGAAGCTTCCTTGGGAAGCCAAATTAGATCAAAACACTCTCTCTCTTCCTCACAAAGTGGCCGGCCATCAGCTGCAAAAATAACCCAAGGAGTTCTTCATTTTTCATCTCTAAATCTTGCACAAATCATCTCCAATTCCTTCCAAATTTCACACACACTTAACTTAATACTTGGAGATCATCATAAGCAACAAAAAAGGGGAGCTTTCCACGGTTTTCTTGAGCTAAGAGAGGGCCGAAATTCTGCCCTTGTTCACCAACACAAGTATGTGACGATCAACCCTCAAATTCTTGGCCTATGGAAGTTGATTTACACTTATGAGCTTAGATATTCATGTGGGTGGCTTGCTACTATTGGAAAATTTTGAATGTGGGCTCTATGAACTCCCACTCTTGGATTGATGGCTGATGTGATGCTTGATGATGGATTTAATGTTGATTTAGTGCTCAAATTGGTAGATTAATGGTGCATAGCTAGTATAAACTTCAAGGAGTGCATGGATGTAAAGTTTCCAATTCTGCCCCTGTTATGATCGTGCCTCTTTTTGTGGAATTTTGAGGTTTTCATGGCTTGTATATGATGTTTATATGTTGTATAGATGGTGTATAAAGTTTCATCGAAAAATATTGAGATTTGGTTGGTCAAATGGATTAATCTCACAAAGCTAGCAAACCTGGAAAAATTTCCCCGTAATGCCCAAACAGCCTTTTTTTTCATCCATAACTCTGTCCTCCAACATCAAAATCAAGTGCCGTTAGTGGCATTTGAAACTAGACATTCCCAGCTTTCCAATGGTATAAAATACAACCCCTAATTCCACCTAAATATCCCGTACCAACCGTTTAAAGATGACTGCCCTGTTTCTCTGTTTTGCCGGAATGAAGTTCCGAAGTTGCAACTTGAGGCTCGAATTTGAGCTAGTTGTGTGCTGAATTTCAGAACGATTTCTTCTGTGAAATTATAGTTTTATGAATTTATTTTCCAACACCACCAACCATGTCAATTCCGAGTTGAATGGAGTGATTTGCGATCAAAATACGAAACCTGCCCTGTTCTTGAAAACCCTAAATTTTGAGCAGAATTGATGCTAGACTTGGTGTAGACTTGCCAATTGAATTTCTTGGAGTTAAAACACTTACCAAATGTACCATTAATATTCCTTAGGCTTTTCCTACACAAATGAACCATGTTTGAAGGATTTTCCTTGGCCAGATGTTTGGAATGGAAAACAAAAAGCTCAAGGCAGTTTTGCCTTAGGATTTTTCGAAATTTTGGTTATTTGGTTGACTACCTTCTCGAAGGTATTTTTCCATGACATTTTATAGAGGGATACCCTTTATATAGGAGTATTATATTACCAAATTTGGTACCAATCCGAGTGCATTTCGCTGCTCGACTAAATTACCAAAGTTCATGACTCGAGTTTGGAAAACCCTTGTTTCACAAGAGAATTTTGGTAACTTTGAATTGCCATATCTTAGTCCTCAAAACTCTGTTTCTCGTTCCGCTTGTTTTGTTGTAAACTTGGATTACAACTCTAATAGAGTTCCAAATTTCAAAGGCTAGTTCCAATCAAGTGAGTTTTGTCGAATTTTGAAAGTTGGCCAAAAACCAACTTAAATATGCCTTATGAACCAAAACAACGACTTTGAGCTCATTTTCGAATGTTTTCCATTTGGAATCGTAGAAAAGTGTATTCTAGGAACTTTTAGTACTTTGGAAGAAGTTTCCAATGGTACCAAGTTTTCCAATTTTCGACAAGTGGAATGTGAGATACGATTTTTCAAAATATCATATCAAAACTGAAATTTTTCGAATTTCAAGGAAATGGAGTTTTTCAAGTATTCCTTATTGCTTCGATAGTACTTGAATGTTTATGCTTGATTTCCAAGATAAAAAAAAACTCGATTACTCTTGTATTTTAAGAAACTTCACTTGATTCTCGATTTACGAGTAATTGAGATTTATTTTCATGAAATTTCCCTAGATTGTATTAGTGCACAATCTTCCTTGATAATTGGGATGTGTGAACGATAATTCACTATTATTTGCTCAGGCGCACACGAGGACCTTCAAAAGGATCCCACGGTGGAAGTTTGAACCTCCAAGTGACACTTTTGCTATTGACTCACAGTGAGTGTCAAGTGTATGTATTATGTGATATATCTGCAAAGTGATAAGTGTTATATAAAATGAGATTTTGAAATCTTTAAGTCGAGTGTGTACTTTATCGCACTCGTCCTCATTTAAACGAAGTGAACTTGAGTTCGTGAAGTGAAGTGCTTACTTGTTTAAGTAACTTATTAAGTGAATATATATGAAGTGTTTAAGTGATTATTTATGCTGTGATTGCATAAGTCATTGGAGTGAACCGCCTCTATACAAAAGTGTAAAAGTGGGGGACGCCCAAACTCTCTCATTGGCTAGCCTTGGACTCGAGCCAGCATGAGATTGGTCGAGCTCCTCAGTGAATCATGAGATTTCATAAGCTCGACCTATTGAGAGGTCTTGCTTGGCATACTCGCTGAAGTATCGCCTCATAAATGTATTGTGGGCTATGTATGGTATGTAAGGTTGAGAAGGGGAAGTGTAAGTGATGTTTCTACGGATTAAATCTACCCGATTGACGGAGTGTCAACGCATGAAGGTTCGTGATCGTGCAAGTTGAAAATAACTGCTGAGAGCTCCCATATCCTTGAATTGTTTCTGTTTCATTTCAGTAAAGTGCTCTTTATTGAATGGTTATTGTTTTAAATTGATTAATTTGGGAGTGTTACTTGAACTACGTGCTTGCATGTGTGTTCTTGGCCTCACGAGCGTTTTGCTCACCCTATAGATTTATTTTCCTTAACAGGAGTGGACATGGGTTGAGACATGGAATAACCCCTTTTGTGATATTTTGTAATAGGGCCCCAGTGTTAGTGGCCAAATATTGTGGCTATGAAAAATTTTGGTATTTGGGATGTATTTTGGAAACCCATCGTAAGGATTGAATAATGGTTATGTGTTGTTAAGTTTGAAAACTTCCACACTATTTGCAATTACTTTATCTGGTTGTAATTTAGTGTTGTATTAAGCTTGAATGGGAAATTGTGTGAGTCCTGGCGAGAGTTGGGGAGGCGTCCCGCGGATACCCTTTGGTTCGCCTTAGGGAGAAGTGGAGACGCCACAGTTGGTATCAGAGCGCTAGGTTAGAGATTTATGTAGGAGACATATTAGATACTCTACCCTTAAGACTTGGGATTTGAAAGACTTAGTTATATTTTAAGTGATATTGAGGATGAACTGGTGGCTGAGTTAGGCATGCTTTAGGTGACACCTGAGCTAGCTAGTGCTTAAGTTCTAACCTGAAAAGTGTGATTCTTTTGCAGGGATGAAAAACAGAAACGGAGCATCGACAGTTAATGGGAACGGCCATACGAATGGTCATGTGGAGTTTCTTAGACCTATATACTATTGAACTCTAGGTGGGGGAGCTCGAGTGCATTATTCACCTTATAGTAGACGCCATCAGTGTCCGTGTAGGTTGACTTATGCCTACCCGAACCATCTTGTGCTTGCTCTGGATGACGGACATCGTCAGTTGGTTGATCTTAACCGTGATCTACAGGCCGAGGTGGATGAGTTTAGAGAAATGGTTGGTACTCAATATGATAGGATAGCGGAGCTCGAAGAGGTGCTAGAGGGTGAGGTAGCTACGTCTGTCGTTGTCCGTGAGGAGTTTCAGAGTACTAGAGCTCGACTCACTAGATTAGGACAGGAGGTCCGTGATCGGGCCTCAGGGATCCTGTTCGATGCAGCTAGGTTGGTAGAGGATGCGATGGAGGTAGTTTCTAGCTCCGAGGAGGAGGATCCGGAGGAGAATCCTGAGGCGGAGATTCCCCCGGATAATGCTACTGTGGACCAGGATCCTCGTGATTGACCTTTTGACTTTTGACTGATACAGTTAGGATTAGTTAGGGTGACGCGAGTGCTGAAATCATTGTATTTTGCATGTCTGTGTGGCCTACTTTTGAGGCACTTGTTTTACTTTAGTCTTCTGTGGTTAAAAGTATTTTTGTGGCACTTGTGTGCTATATTTTGTGAATTTTCCCTGACTTGCTAATTGTATGAAACTTGACATGTTAATGAATGTAAATTATTTTTATTTCTAATATTCGCTTGATTGGCTCTTGTTTCAAGTATCTTCCCATTTAATTGATTAATTTCTTGCACTAGGTACATCTAGTATTATGGAAAGACTAAGACATGGTCGAGGTCGTGGGCATGGGACTAGACAAGCCCAACCTCATGGGAATGACCAGGGTTCGGCAACTGGATCCACCCTAGGGCACGAAAATATTGAGGGTAACAAAGTGGCTACTGCCATTAATAGGATGACTGATATCCTAGAACGACTAGCCGAGAGACAAGGTCCTGGACCGCTTAACCAACTTGGGGGTTAGGATAGAGGAGAGGACAGAGCTCTGGATAGATTCTTAAAATTTAACCTGCCTAAATTTATCGGAGAACCCGATCCTGAGGCAGCGAAGAATTAGTTAGAGAGGATGATCAATATATTCGCTGCTCTAGACTATTCTGAGGATAGGCGAGTGAATTTTGCTGCCTTTCAATTTGAGGGAGTAGCCTGTGCTTGGTAGGATCTGATGAAAGGGAAATAGGAAAGAACTCAAACCCCTTGGACTTGGGAGAATTTCACGAGGGAGTTTACTGAAAAATTTCTTCTACCCTTGATTCAAGAAAAAAGGGAGGATGGGTTTATCAAGCTGAAACAGGGAACCCTTAGTGTAGCGGAGTATGAAGGAAAATTCACTAAACTTTCAAAATATGCTCTCGAATTGGTGACCAATGAGCGGAAAAGGATAAGGCGGTTTATACAGGGGTTGAATGTGGAAATTCAGGAGGGTTTGACTGCTGCCCAAATTCCTTCATTTACTGAGGCTATAGAGAAAGCGCAAAGGGTTGAAAGTGCAAGAATGGAAGTGAGGGACTTCCATAATAGAAAAAGGAATTTTTCTGCCCGTAATTCTGGACAGATTGGTGAGGGTGCTCAACCTTCCAAAATGGGAAGAGGAATAGGAGAAGTAAAAACTATCGGAGCTTCCAGGGGAGCTTTACCCAGAGGAGGTCGTAATGGGCCAACTCAAGCTGGAGGAGCACCTTCTATTGGTTCGGCCGTGACTCCTCAAGTTTCTTGTGGGTATTGTGGTAAATCTAACCACTCTGAAACTGATTGCTAGAGGAAGTTAGGGAAATGTCTCTATTGCGGGAGTACTGATCACCAACTCGCAAGTTATCCAAAGGCACCAAAGTTGGGAAGTAATCCTCAGAAGCCAGAGAAGTCAACTTCTAAGCAGACTAGTGTTGGAGGGAACTGACCAAAAGTACCGGCAAGGGTTTATGCACTGGAGCACCAGCAAATACCTGATGCAACTGAGGTGGTTGAAGGTACAATTCCTGTTTTTCACCTTCTAGCCAAGATTTTAATTGATTCGGGTGCTACTCATTCTTTTGTAAACCCTAATTTCATGAGTGCGGTAGACTTGAAGCCAATTAAGTTACCCTATGATGTGGAAGTTAAAACGCCTACTGGGGACCAAAGTTTAATTGCCAATTTGATGTATCGGGATTGTGAGATCTGGGTTGGAGAATGCAAATTATTGGCCGATCTGATAGGATTAGCAATTAAGATATATGATGTAATTTTAGACATGGATTGGTTAGCCCGTTACAATACTCAGATAAACTATAAAACAAAAATTGTAGAATTGCACATCCCGGGAGAGACGACCCTAAAATTGGATGCGAGGGGTAGATTAGTTTCATCTGCACTTATCTCGGGGATTCGAGTTAGAAAAATGTTAAGTAAGAGAGGTCAGAGATATCTAGCTTTTCTTATCAATACTCCTAGTGATAAGGTGAATCTGGAAGACATGTCAGTGGTAAAAGACTTTTCAGATGTTTTTCCCGATGAATTGGAGTCTTTACCCCCGGAACGAGAAATAGCTTTTAAGATCGATGTAACTCCGGGTGTATCCCCTATTTCTATGACGCCATATCGAATGACCCCAGCCGAATTGAAGGAGTTGAAATTACAACTGCAAGACTTGTTGGAACGGGATTTTATACGGGAAAATGATTCTCCGTGGGGAGCCCCAATTTTTTTTGTTAAGAAAAAAGATGGGAGCCTAAAGCTATGTATAGATTATCGAGGGTTAAATGATGCTACAATTATGAATAAGTATCCATTGTCCCACATCGATGAGTTGTTCGACCAATTGCAAGGGGTCGTAGTATTCTTGAAGTTAGACTTGAAACAGGGCTACTATCAATTGAAGATTTTGAAGAAGGGTATACCCAAGACTACTTTTAACTCGAGGTATGGGCACTTTGATCTCGCAGTAATGCCTTTTGGGTTAACGAATGCACCTGCCGCTTTCATGGATTTGATGCATAGGATTTTTAAGGTTTATTTGGATCAATTTGTAGTAGTGTTCATTGATAATATTTTGGTATATTCTAAGAATGTGAAGGATCATGAGAAACATTTGAGAATTATTTTGCAAATTTTGAGGGAACATCACTTGTATGCCAAGTTTAGTAAGCGTGAATTTTGGTTAAAAGAAGTGACTTTCTTGGGACACATAATTTCTAAGGATGGGATTAAAGTGGATCCAACTAAAGTTGAAACTGTTTCGAAGTGGAAAAAACCGGAAAATCCTACTGAGGTCCGAAGTTTTTTTGGATTAGCAGGGTATTACCGGAGATTCATCCAGAATTTTTCTAAAATTGCTGGACCCATGACTGAGTTGACCAAGAAAAATAAGAAGTTTATATGGAGTCCTAAGTGTGAAGATAGTTTCGAGGAATTGAAAAAACGGTTGACAAGAGCTCCTGTGTTAACTTTACCAAACGGAAATGATAGTTTTGCGGTATACACAGATGTATCTAGGGAAGGATTGGGATGTGTTTTAATGCAAAATGACAAAGTGATAACATATGCCTCTAGGAAATTGAAATCGCATGAAAGGAATTACCCGACTCATGATTTGGAGTTAGCGGCTGTGGTCTTTATTTTGAAGAAATGGAGACATTATCTGTACGGAGTGACATTTGAGGTTTTTACAGACCACAAAAGCCTTAAGTACTTATTTTCTCAAAAGGAACTGAATTTGAGGCAACGTAGATGGATGAAATTTCTGGAAGACTATGACTGCATGATCAAGTACCATCCAGGAGAGGCCAATGTAGTGGCCGATACTTTGAATCGTCAAGTGCAAATGGCTGGATTGATGATCAAGGAATTGCAATTGTTGGAAGAAGTTAGTTATTGGAATTCTCGACTGGAACCAAGGAAAGTAATTTTGGGAAATATAGTAGTGAATTTCACTTTATTGGAACACATCAAGGAATCTCAAGGAAAGGACACTGAAATGCAAAAATGGGTGGAAAAAGTTAAAAAGGGAGACAAGACGGATTTTAATTTGGGGTCAAATGGAATATTGAGATTTCGAAATCGGATAGTAGTACCAAAGGATGAATGACTTAAGAAGAAAATTTTGAAAGAGGCACATCGATCGAATTTTACGGTACATCCTGTAGGGAATAAAATGTACCAGGACTTGAAGAGTTTTTATTGATGGGAAAGCATGAAGAAGAAAATTATCCAATTTGTCCAGACATGCTTGGTTTGTCAACAAGTTAAGGTTGAACATCAGAAACCATCGGGACTTTTGCAATCCCGGGAGATACCTGAATGTAAATGGGAAAATATTACTATGGATTTTGTATCGGGTTTACCCAAGACACAAAGAGGCCATGATGCTATTTGGGTAATAGTGGATAGACTGACCAAATCAGCTCATTTTCTGCCGATTAATATGAAATACCCGTTAGAGAAGTTGGCCACGTTGTATTTGGATGAGATTATCAGACTGAACGGAATTCCCGTGAGTATCGTGTCCGACAGAGATCCGAGATTTGTTTCGAGGTTCTGACAGAAGATGCAAGAAATCTTGGGAACTAAGTTGAACTTTAGTACTACTTATCATCCTCAAACCGATGGACAATCTGAAAGGACAATTTAAACTCTTGAGGACATGCTAAGGACCTGTGTTCTAGATTTTGGTGATAGTTGGAGTAAGTTCTTGACTCTGGTAGAGTTTGCTTATAACAATAGTTTTCACTCTTCTATTCAAATGGCTCCGTATGAAGCGCTTTATGGTCGGAAGTGTAGGTCTCCGATTTGTTGGGATGAAGTGGGCGAACAGAAAATCTTAGACCCGACCACAGTGCCTTGGATCGAGGAAGCGAATGAGAAGGTAAAATTGGTACGTCAAAGGATTCAAACCGCGCAGAGTCGTCAGAAGAGCTATGCAGATAATCGAAGAAAGGATTTGAAATTTTCCATTGGAGATTTAGTATTTCTTAAAATCACACCGCTGAAAGCGAGCTTGATGTCTGGGAAAGGAAAGAAATTACAACCGAGGTTTGTAGGATCTTACAAGATTATTCAACACGTGGGAAGTGTAGCATATAAGTTGGAATTGCCGTCGAGTTTATCTCGAGTTCATAATGTGTTCCACGTGTCCATGCTTAAGAAGTAATATCCAGACCCCTCTCATGTTTTACGACCAGAGAGTGTTGAGATTGATAAAACCTTGACCTATGAGGAGAAACTGGTAAAACTTCTGGATCAAAAGGTGAAGGAATTGAGGAACAAGCAGATACCGCTAGTAAAAGTTCTTTGGAGGAACCACGGAGTGGAGGAAGCAACCTGAGAAGTTGAAAAGACGATCAGAGAGAAGTATCCCGACTTATTCGCCAATCAAGGTAAATTTCGAGGACGAAATTTTCTTAAGGGGGAGAGGATGTGAGGATTCACAAAATTCATTTATTTTAAAAACCCTGTTTCGAGATTATTTAATCATGTAATTGTCCATTTATTCCGAATATCATTTTCTAGCCCTATTGAACTTAATTACATGGAAGTATAGATTCAAAATATTTTTAAAGTGACTCGTTTCAAAAAAATTAATTTTCAAAAGCGCGTTTAGTGAAATTAGTGAAAAAGTATTTGGAAATTTTAACCGTTGGAGAGTACAATAAGTTTCGAACATTGGAGACTTGTACCATGGACCTAAATTAGGTATTTTAAAGTTTAAGTACTCAGGTGATAGTTAGTAGTACTATCGTTATAAGAATTTCTTGGAAGTTTTGCATTTTACACACGCAATTAATTGGGAGACTATAGACCTTCATTTTATATCTTTAAGAGTGGATAATAATAGTATGAATATAAGTATATTGGAGGTTTAGTGCACTAGTGAAATGAGCGAGAGAAGAATCGAGCACAAAACGCCCGCGTACGCGCATTATTGAAGAGTTGACTTTTGCACCAATTCTAGCCACACAAATGAATCTTCCTTAGGAAGCCAAATTAGATCAAAACACTCTCTCTCTTCCTCACAAAGTGGCCGGCCATCAGCTGCAAAAATAACCCAAGGAGTTCTTCATTTTTCATCTCTAAATCTTGCACAAATCATCTCCAATTCCTTCCAAATTTCACACACACTTAGTTTAATACTTAGAGATCATCTTAAGCTACAAAAAGGGGGAGCTTTCCACGGTTTTCTTGAGCTAAGAGAGGGCCAAAATTCTACCCTTGTTCCCAAACACAAGTATGTGACGATCAACCCTCAAATTCTTCGCCTATGGAAGTTGATTTACACTTATGAGCTCAGATATTCATGTGGGTGGCTTGTTATTGTTGGAAAATTTTGAATGTGGGCTCTATGAACTCCCACTCTTGGATTGATGGCTGATGTGATGCGTGATGATGGATTTAATGTTGGTTTAGTGCTCAAATTGGTAGATTAATGGTGCATGGCTAGTATAAACTTCAAGGAGTGCATGGATGTAAAGTTTCCACTTCTGCCCCTGTTATGATCGTGCCTCTTTTTGCAGAATTTTGAGGTTTTAATAACTTGTATATGATGTTTATATGTTGTATAGATGGTGTATAAAATTTCATCGAAAAATATTGAGGTTTGGTTGGTCAAATGGATTAATCTCACAAAGCTAGCAAATCTGGAAAAATTTCCCCGTAATGCTCAGACAGCCTTCTTTTTTCATCCATAACTCTGTCCTCCAACATCAAAATCAAGTGCCGTCAGTGGCATTTGAAACTAGACATTTCCAGCTTTCCAATGGTATAAAATACAACCCCTAATTCCACCTGAATATCCCGTACCAACCGTTTAAAGATGACTGCCCTGTTTCTCTGTTTTGCCGGAATGAAGTTCCGAAGTTGCAACTTGAGGCTCGAATTTGAGCTAGTTGTGTGCTGAATTTCAGAACGATTTCTTCTGTGAAATTATAGTTTTATGAATTTATTTTCCAACACCACCAACCATGTCAATTCCGAGTTGAATTGAGTGATTTGTGATCAAAATACGAAACCTGCCCTGTTCTTGAAAACCCTAAATTTTGGGCAGAATTGATGCTAGACTTGGTTTGGACTTGCCAATTGAATTTCTTGGAGTTAAAACACTTACCAAAATGTACCATTAATGTTCCTTAGGCTTTTCCTACACAAATGAACCATGTTTGAAGGATTTTCCTTGGCCAGATGTTTGGAATGGAAAACAAAAAGCTCAAGGCAGTTTTGCCTTAGGATTTTTCAAAATTTTGGTTATTTGGTTGACTACCTTCCCGAAGGTATTTTTCCATGAAATTTTATAGAGGGATACCCTTTATATAGGAGTATTATATTGACGAATTTGGTACAAATCCGAGTCCATTTTGCTACTCGACTAAATTACCAAAGTTCATGACTCGAGTTTGGAAAACCCTTGTTTCACAAGGGAATTTTGGTAACTTTGAGTTGTCATATCTTAGTGCTCAAAACTCCATTTCTCGTTCCGCTTATTTTTTTGTAAACTTGGATTACAACTCTAATAGAGTTCCAAATTTCAAAGGCTAGTTCCAATCAAGTGAGTTTTGCTGAATTTTCAAATTGGCCAAAAACCAACTTAAATCTGCCTTATGAACCAAAACAGCGACTTTGAGCTCATTTTTGAATATTTTTCATTTGGAATCTTAGAAAAGTGTATTCTAGGAACTTTTAGTACTTTGGAAGAGGTTTCCAACGGTACCAAGTTTTCCAATTTTTGACATGTGGAATGTGAGATACGATTTTTCAAAATATCGTATCAAAACTGAAATTTTCCGAATTTCAAGGAAATGGAGTTTTTCAAGTATTCCTTATTGTTTCGATAGTACTTGAATGTTTATGCTTGATTTCCAAGATAAAAAAAAACTCGGTTGCTCTTGTATTTTAAAAAACTCCACTTGAATCTCGATTTACGGGTAATTGAGATTCATTTTCATGAAATTTCCCTAGATTGTACTAGTGCACAATCTTCCTTGATAATTGGGATGTGTGAACGATAATTCACTATTATTTGCTCAGGCGCACACGAGGACCTTCAAGAGGATCCCACGGTGGAAGCTTGAACCTCCAAGTGACACTTTTGCTACTGACTCACAGTGAGTGTCAAGTGTATGTATTATGTGATATATCTGCAAAGTGATAAGTGTTATATAAAATGAGATTTTGAAACCTTTGAGTCGAGTGTGTATTTTATCGTACTTGTCCTCATTTAAACGAAGTGAACTTGAGTTCGTGAAGTGAAGTGCTTACTTGTTTAAGTAACTTGTTAAGTGAATATATGTGAAGTGTTTAAGTGATTATTTATGCTGTGATTGCATAAGTCATTGGAGTGAACCTCCTCGATACAAAAGTGCAAAAGTGGGGGACGTCCAAACTCTCTTATTGGCTAGCCTTGGACTCGAGCCAGCATGGGCTTGGTCGAGCTCCTCAGTGAACCATGAGATTTTATAAGCTCGACCTATTGAGAGGTCATACTTGGTATACTCGTTGAAGTATCGCCTAATAAATATATTGCGGGCCCGGTGTGGTATGTAAGGTTGAGAAGGGGAAGTGTAAGTGATGTTTATGCGGATTAAACCTATCCGGTTGACGGAGTGTCAACGCGTGAAGGTTCGTGATCGTGCAAGTGGAAAATAGCTCCTGAGAGCTCCCATATCCTTGAATTGTTTCTGTTTACTTTTCAGTAAAGTGCTATTTATTGAATGGTTATTGTTTTAAATTGATTAATTTGGGAGTGTTACTTGAACTACGTGCTTGCATGTGTGTTCTTGGCCTCACGAGCGTTTTGCTCACCCTATAGATTTGTTTTCCTTAACAGGAGTAGACATGAGTTGAGACATGGAAGAACCTCTTTTGTGATATTTTGTAATAGGGCCCCAGTGTTAGTGGCCAAATATTGTGGCTATGAAAAATTTTGGTATTTGAGATGTATTTTGGAAACCCATCGTAAGGATTGAATAATGGTTATGTGTTGTTAAGTTTGAAAACTTCCGCACTATTTGCAATTACTTTATCTGGTTGTAATTTAGTGTTGTATTAAGCTTGAATGGGAAATTGCGTGAGTCCTGGCGAGAGTTGGGCAGGCGTTCTACGGATACCCTTTGGTTCGTCTTAGGAAGAAGTGGGGACGTCACAAGAAGAGCAAATTTTCTACATTGTGTCAAACCAGTCCATACAACAAAACCTAAACAAAATATATACAAAGCATTTAGTGTACAAAACATTCACTTTTGGATAACTCAATAATTTTACAAAACTTTGATAACTCAATTTATTGTAATTTAACAAACCAATAGTGAACATCAAATCATTATTAACATCAAGTCAAAACAATCTCAAATCATTATATTAACATCAAATCATTTGATGTTAATATAAAAAGTTAATTACAAATTTTATTAACTTTACAATAAAGTTAATCAATAATTATAATAAACTTTTTATATTTTAAAATTATAATAAAATGTTTGATGAAATGTTTATAATAATTACAATAAAGTTTTAAATAATTATAATATATTGTAATTATTATAAAAGGTTGTATAATAATGAAGTTAATAGTTTTACTAACTTTTTATAAAGGTTTACTCATGCTTTGTAATTTTATTTAATTTTATTTAATTTTTATTAATATCAACTCATTTATTGTAATTTTACAAAACAATCTCAAAGCATTTATTCACTTTTGATCTCTAATGTTGTGATTTGGAATCATTATATATTTTTTAAAATTTTTAAATAGTGAAATTAAGGGTTTTAGTAGGGATTGAAATATGAAGTGTATATTATCATCCAATTATAACTTATTTAACAAAGATATGCTATTTAGGTTATAATCGTGTTTTAGTAGGGATTGAAATATGAAGTGTATATTATCATCCAATTATAACTTATTTAACAAAGATATGCTATTTAGGTTATAATCGTGTTGGTACAACATGATTATAACCGAAATAATGTATCTTTCTTAAATAAATAATATCTGGATTATAACATACCAATAATAAATAAAATATAAAGTAGTGAAAGAAAAGGAGATTGTATATTCATGATTTTATTACATATAAACCAAAATCGTTACAATTTTTTATAAATTAAGAATATAATTAAGCTAAAAAAATAAACATGTATGTAATTTGAATTCTTTGTATTGTTTCTTTGCTATTTTTGTCAATATATATTGGAGAATAAATTATCCACCACGTAGATTTTTTTTTTTGCTTGTACATTTTGACAATTAAAATTTCATAGATGGAGATAGTTGGGTTTTTTGCATTTTCCTTTTCTTATAATCATATTGTTTTAGCACAATCCAATGCAAAGGAAAAGAAACAAATCTACTTTTCTACTTTTTTCATATGAGTGCAATATTTTTGGTTTCAGTATAAGTGTTTTTGATGATCATAGAACAGGAATGAAAATTCTGGCTAATTAACAATTTTAGTATTAATTTTTAGTATATTGCAGTGTTTTATTTTTTTTAATTGCTAGCTTTTAATCCATAACTGCTACCATTATTGTTAATTATTGAAATGCACTAAATTTGTCTAATTACAATTATCACCGTCAATGAAATTTACTTAATTTTAAAGCTTTTCATTTCATAGCCACTACAGTTTTTCACTAATATTGCAATACAATAAACATGTATAATCATTAGAAAAATAAGGGTATTTTGGGTATTACAAAAAAAATTTGGATATCATTCTTCATTTTAAGTCTACTTTATTATAATTCTTATTTTATCATTGGAAATGACTTCTGCATGGCTTGATTGCTGGATTTGGTTTGCTCAAGGCAATACAAGTGAAACATTAACATATTGCTGCAAATGATAATGTTTGTCTTCCCTTGAATATCATTGATTTGGATGTTGTCTTTGATATTATTTAAATTGTATTTCTAGCTTCTTAATTCATTTGCTATTCACTTTATATCATTTTATGAATTATTTTCAATTTTTTTTCGTTTTACTTATTCTGAGGATTTGCTATTAATAACAATAATCACTACAATAAAAATGGTCTTTCCTGACATATCTATAAGGACACTTGCTGGTTTGTGCCATTATAAAACTTCTATCATGACACTAATTATCAACTCAATAATATATACTCTAATTTTTTTTATTTTATTTGATATAAAAATAATAATGTACCTTTAGACTCCCTATTATGACACTTACGAAAATGTGAGATACACCAAAAAAAATTAAAACACAAAACGACGTCGTTGGATTTTGGCGGAAGATTCCTTTGCCAAAACACTTAGTGAAATCTCAAAACTTCATTTTGCCTCCCAGTGAAATTTTGCTTCTTCTTTATCTCTCGCACAAAGTCTCTCTCTCGGCAAACTGTCTCTCAAAACTCTTGGCCAAAATTTTGCTTTCCCACAAAGTTTTTCCTATTGAATCTCTCCGCAATCAAACTACCCTTGCTTTCCCATTGAAGGGATGTAATTCCATGATAAATTTTTGCCCTAAATTGATTTCTCTCGGTTGCCTAAATTTTTGCCCTCTGCCTCTCTCGGCCACTTTCCTCTCCTCTGCTCCCTACCTCTGCCGTCCCGTCGCCCCTACTCTTTCCCTCTTATCATCAGGTTTAGGTTCGTCAAAACCAGAAAATGGAACAACATGACATTGAAAAGGACGAGTTTGAATTCTCCAAAAACAACGAAGCCCTAATTTTTGGTCCCGCTTCTCAAATCTCGCGGTTTCGCTATGTCGTCGACATCGGCTGCTGCAGCTTCTTCTTCATCCTCAACGGCGTCATCTCAATTCACCTACACTACCGGCACGTACTTTCCGACTCCGTTTCACCTACAACAGCCGCAAACCTATGTGGCTGCTGCCGCTGCCGCTTCAATTCTGCAATTTCCTGCTCCTCCTCCTGCAGTTCTCCACGTTTATCCTGCTCCCGCTACAGTCCCTACCGTGCACTCCCTCCCTCAGTATCAACAGGTACGAACTTTTCTATATCCAATCATTAAGCCACGTTGTTTTTTTATATGAATTTTGGATGGAATATTTTTGGAGAGATTTAGGGCAGTGATTTCGGCTCTTTTTCCTCTTCCCCTGACATTTGAATTCCCTTGTCAGCAGCTATGATGAGAAACAATTGATCTTTTTAATTATTGGTAGGAGTCGAGATATGTATACCATTGTTGTCTATGTGAGTGGAGGAACCGGGAAGTCCAATTTTTCGGTAAAATACCCGGTCTGTTCATTTATATATATGGCTTAATTCATTTAGGAAGAACTTCCTAAATTGATTTAGGAAGTTGAATTTAGGCATTAGAAGAACTTTAGGTTAATGTTTTTCTTCTAAAATTATTGACCTTCTTTATTGTTGAGGTGTGATTATTTACTTAAGTTGATATGATAGTGGTGGAGATTTTAGTTTTTAGAAAAGAGGGAGGGGGGGCAATGTAGAAGGTGAAGGGGATTTCACAAATTTTAGGGTGCAAAGGTGGGCCAAATAAAATATTGGGGAAACTTGTCGCGTGGTACCTGATATTATTGTGGAAGTTTGGTGACCCAGGGGTTTTGTATGTGTGGGCAAGAGTTCTTTTTTTTGGGGGGGGGGGTTATATTTGCATCTTAATTTAGGTATAAGTATAGTTTGAGGAAGAGGAATGATGGCAATATTTAAAGTTAAACCAGTCAGTTCTTAATATCTGAAGTTTTGGTGGACAGGCCCAACAATTATTTCAGAGGGATGCACAAACAATAACACCTGAAGCGCTAGAGAGTGTGAAAGCTGCGCTTGCAAGTAGTGAGATTGAGCACAAGGCCGAGACTAAGAAGAAAGCAGTACCTCGTAAGGCAGCAGGGCAGGCATGGGAGGATCCTACACTTGCAGATTGGCCAGAGAGTGAGTTTCATGTACTCTACTCCTTGTGTGGTTGCATTCATCATTTTTTATGACAATTTTAGCCTGTCTTAATTCCTTCACTGATCTTGTTTTTGCTAGTATTAATGCCTTCAGTATTACTGTTTGTGTTGTGCAGATGATTCTCGTTTGTTCTGTGGTGATCTTGGTAATGAGGTGAATGATGATGTTCTATCCAAAGCATTTTCAAGATTTCCATCTTTTAACATGGCCAGGGTGAGTTATTTGAACTCGTCCACTTTTTATATGTCTCAACCTTCTCTTGTTCGAATTATCGAAACTTTAATTTGTCTCCTTGTCGTGGTTGCCTTTGGTGAGGTTCTGACCTGATTTTGCATGATCCCTTAATCTGATTTCGAAGAAGTGCTTTGATCTGATATACGAGTTTAAAACTTTGAACTTGGACAACATCTATGGTTATGTTTGTGTGAAATAAGATTAAATTTTGCTAGCATATGATTCTTTAGCTTAAGGGATGCTTGGTATCGAACACTGTTCTGGCTGATCATACTGGTGCTTCTACCATTATTTTTATAAAAGAGAGAAATTTAAGAATCTCTCATGCCTCTGAGCTCTTGAATCTGTGCACTTTTGTGTCTGCATCCACACTCGTCCCTTTTGTCGTGACAAATGCCCCTTGTAGTTAGTCAAACATAATATATATTATCTGATGTTTAAAGGAGAATGATTAATTTGCTTAGTCATACTGTCTTTTGTTCAGTGCATTACTTGACAGTGTTGGTACTGTGATCACTACTGTATGTAATGTTGCCTGGACGACGAGCTTTAGTTTCAGCTTGTTGACAATGTTGGTTGTTCAGGCACCAGTTAGTGATTGGGAGTACAATGCTACGCTCCCCAAAACTGCTTCAATGATTGATTTGGCTTCAAAAATAATGATGACTTGTTTAGCACTGACTTAAGTGAGGACCAGCTGAGGCAGAGACTTGGACACATGTCCCACACACCTTGTCAAGTAGGAAATTGCAGTACATAGTTATGTTCAATATCTATAATTTTTTCCATCGCATTTGATAGACCAAAGGCTATATTTCTAGCATGACATGATTTCCAGTAGGTTGAATTGCTTGAACGCAAACTATTTCCTGGGGTGTTATTATATTATTATTGTTGCAATTTTTTTCCTATCATTTTCCAATCTCAAATGCTCAAAATTGGAAAAAAAATTTCTGTTTTCCCAGATCACTGTATACACTTTTCTTCATCCCTTCAATTTCTCGGCTGTTTTCTCTTCTTCTGAAGGATTGGCACTAACCTCTACTAAAGCATAGCCGGACTGCTCCACCTAGAGATGGCTGAAGGAAGTGGAAATGAGGAGACAACTCTTGAGCATACATCAACATGGGCAGTGGTAGTTGTTTGTTTCATCTTGATGAGCCCAAACAATGTACTATATATATACTATACCTCTCGCGGATCGTTGCTAATATTGTACAATTACGTTACCTGACTTTTAGCATTTCTTTCAACTTGTTAGGGATGAGAGTCTTTTTGTTTGTGCACAAGAAATTCTTTCAAGTTATTGTAAATGAGAATCTTTCGGTACTTTATTGGGATTTTAGTACTTGCTTTGAGCACTTGTTTGCGATTTTAGTACTTGCTATGTTTGTACTTGTTATCGACTTTTAATTCAATGAATTATATTTGAGTATTGACTTCTTCTTTTAAATTGCTATATGCATTCTGCTCTTTGAGATAATTTTACAAGTCCCTTGGGATTCTGGTTGATGGAATGTACAGCAGGGAGGACTAATTGCAGGTTGCTTCCATATAAAAAAAACAGGGAAAAAACTCCTGGCAATTAAAAGTGTCAGCATAGCTTAACTTCGAAAAACACTAATGACAAATGGGCATGTCGTCCAAAGCAGTGTAAATTCACATGGCTACGTGTCCTTAAAGTCATATATTAAGACAACTAAAGATGCCTTCATAAATTGGATATACTACTGATCCGCTACTGATGTTCTAATGCTATACGGACACTTTCGATTATCACAAAAAAAAGTTTTTGTTGGCAGAGGGAATGCTATAGCAGCATGGTTTTCCTGACACGTTTGAATGTTGCTAAAGATTTGAGGCTATCCCCACATTGGAAGGGACAACACTCGCCCTAGGTGTGAGGATAGATAAAATGTCAGGTTAAATTGTCTATACTGACACTTTTAAATGCCGCTAAAGGTCATTTTTGTTGTAGTGAATGGTTTATATGGTGCTATTTCAGATTTTCTTTTTTCCAATTTTATACCAATATTTCAGTTATAATGCTGATATAACTTTTTGTATATTGAAATTCCATTGGGTGCAACATGAAAAGTTCTTCACTTTCTGAATTGGATGTGTACAACTTATATAATTCATCCAAGAACTGTTTCTCAAATCACTATATTTCTTAAATTATTTCTTTCTAAACCAACATGGTATGATGCAATATAGTGACCTTAATAGTCAACCATTATTTTCTTCTAATCCACCTACAATTATGATTTTATGAAACTTGAACCACAAATTAAGAAGAGTATAATTGGAATGAAAAAAAGTAAGATCATAATAGTGTTTACATTCGCATTCCAAAGTACCAAGACACATACACACATATACATATACTAGGAAAATGCATGTGCGTGTGTATAGTGTGTAATTTACCAGCTTTTCCAATTGGGCAAATCATTTAATGGTTAGTCGATTTTGAATCTGCTCATATCCTTTTTTAAAGTACAGAAACAGTGAACTAAAGTGAAGATTCACAATGATCATTTGCAAGCAATCTACCATATAATACTCTCATTTGACGTAGAAATTTCTTTCAAAGTGCCTTACTAAATTTAAATAGTTATATGTTTAGTTACTTACTATGATATTAAATAAAATATGTATTATGTAAGATAAGCACATGGAATTTACATGTTTTAATTTTCACTTATATATTTTGGTTTTAAATAGTAGACAGGAAAATTTTACGAATGTCTAAGCTTGGTTATGAATGAATCTTGGGTGTGTGTATATATATATATATATATATTATTTAGTGTACAATTACACTATATTATTATACTCATAATAAAAGCAGTGTACATGAGTAAAATACTTTATATATATTCAGTACAACGTTATAATATAGTTGTACATAAAAAATTTAAATATATGTACAATAATCGGATCGGATTACACAAAATACAGCAGCACCAGCACCCAGTCCATTTAACTTCACAGATAATCCTTTAATTTGTTAAGCTGTAGATTGAGTTTATCAGGAGACTAAAGAAGCCTAAAACATACTCATGGTTGGATGTGCAAGTTATACATATTACTTAAGTAGCTTTCATGATGTTATCGGACATTATTTTTAATTTTACACGTGTTTCTTCTTGCATACAAATACAATATATTTACACCTTATCTTGAGAATATCTTGCTTAGACCTCAAAATGAGAACGTCATTCTAACAAGAAGGTGTGACTTTTGATGGAGTACATGCTTGCATTTGAAGCACCATAATGATTTGATTATTAATTATTCGTTAACTACTTCCTTTGTGTTGAGTGTTTATGAATTGGTTTACATCATAGTAAATTAAGTTGATTTAGCAGCTGGTCAGCACATATGTTGTCCTTGCCTAAGTTGAACCTTTTTCTTGGCAGATTATTAAGTTAAGGTAGGATAATATATGTGCCAAATGACATTGTCCTAGCAACTGCTTGGCACATATATTATCCTACCTTAACTTGTGGAAAAAAATACTCATACGATCTTCGAGATTTTCCTCATTGTTTTAGTTGACCTGTATTTTTTTCTACGGAGGAAATTTCATTGAAATCCGATATGGTCTAAAAGTTGTTAAAGTATTGCTTATAATTGACTTGATTGCAAGAATGATCTTTCTAACTCTGAATGGTGCAAGTTCGTTACATTCTTGAAATTAGATCGCCATTTCTGTTAATAATTAATTCTTAGCCTAGTTTAAAATGCTGCAAAATTTAAGTAAATCAAATAGCATAACATTAGTTCTTGAAATTTTCCTTAAAACAGCAGTGCAATTGAGCTCAACTTCTCTTCAGAAGAGAAATCGAGAGCAGGAAGATGGAATCACTTGCTGCAATGTTTCACTTATGCTTGTGGTGCAAAGCTAGATGTATCTAGCCTCAAATTGGCAGAACACCACTTACACAATAAAGTTTTCATATAAAATTAGTAATTTCCCGTGACTTCTTTAATCACATTCTGACTCGGTCTAAAGTGGCTGCCAAGGATCGTTTATCTGGTGCATCAAGAAAAAATTTCCACCAATTCTCTCTAAGATGGATGAATAAAAAAATAGTTGGAAACGAAACAAAGAAAGCAATTGTATATTGTCCGTAGCATTATAGTCATAGGCCAATTAAAAGCATGCATGCCTGCAGCATCAATGAGGAAATCCTGTGTTATTCTACTTTGTTGCTGCTTTGGAGTTTGTATTGCAATAGATACCATCACAATCTCCCAGCCTATCCAAGACTCCGATACTATAGTTTCGTCTGGCCAAATCTTCAAATTAGGCTTCTTTAGTCCTGAAAAAAGTAGTGATCGCTATGTTGGAATAATGTATACTCTACCTGAAACAGCCATTATATGGGTGGCTAATAGGGAAAGACCTTTAAATGATTCTTCGGGAACTGTTGTAATCCTCGAAGATGGTAATCTTGCTGTATTAAATGGAATGAAGGAGATACTATGGTCTACTAATGTTTCAAGTTCTTTGGCGAATTCTAGTGCACAACTCCTGGATACTGGGAACCTGGTCTTGACAGATGAGTCAAAGAGGAAAATCTGGGAAAGTTTTGAGCATCCTACAGACACTTTTTTGCCAAAGATGAAATTAGGGGCTAGTACAATAGGGACGAGCCAAATAACTTCATGGATAAGCCCCTCTGATCCATCTATCGGAACTTTCTCTGCAGGTCTCAACCTTTTCCAAATTCCTCAATTTTTTGTTTGGAATAATAGTAGCCCTTGCTGGCGGAGTGGTCCATGGAGTGGTACCACCTTTATTGGGATAGCCGGCATGACTTCTGCATATGATAATCGACTTGATGTCTTGAAAGACAGTTCTGGATATCCATATCTCACTTATAACTATGCAAATACTCCTTTTTTTTACTATAGGTTGAGTTCATCAGGGAGTATACAGGCAATGGTTTCATTAAGTGGAAAAGGAGATTGGACCATAATCTGGTCAAGTTCAGAGAACCAATGTGATGTTTATGGAAAATGTGGATCTTTTGGGAGCTGTAATCCTCAGGATTCCCCAAGATGTACATGTCTGCCAGGTTTTAAGCCAAGAGATCAGGATGAATGGAATCAAGGAAATTGGACAGGTGGTTGCATAAGAAAAGAATTGCTGCAATGTCAGAGAAATCAATCTTCCAGTACAGCGGACGACCAAGATGGATTTGTGAAACTTGCAAACATGAAAGTTCCAGATTTTGCTAAGCCAATAGCAAATTCTGAAGAAGAGTGCCGTAAAGACTGCTTAAACAATTGCTTATGCACAGCTTATGCATTTTATAATGGCATTGGATGTATGCAATGGAGTGGCATCTTAATTGATTCGCAGCAGCTTCCCTATGATGGGGCAAACTTATATATACGTGTGGCATATTCTGAACTTGGTAAGACATTTTCCTGTATTTTTTTTTCTTGTAGTGTCTTTATTACTTTACTCTTTATTGTCTTTTTGGTTCAAATCATGTATAATAAGATCTGGTCGCAGCTATGTTTCTCAATTATGTGCTTGAAACTGAGAAATTTCAAATTTTCTGTTTTACTTTAAAGTATTAGAATAATATTTGTCTCTACAAGATAGAAAACACAATGATCACAAGAAAGGCTTATGCCTATATTCTTAGTAGATCAAACTCTTCTTAACATGCCGTTGAAACCTTTGACATACAGATACAGATGCTAAAAGGGGTATAAATGTTGTCATTGCAAGCACAGTGACTGTAGCAACTTCAGTCCTTGTATTCTGTGCATTCCTTTGTTGGAAGTTGATTGCCAAGCAGAAAGGTAGTTTGATTTAAATGCTGCCAAATTTTTTCAGATTAGTCATCATACATTTACCTACTCGTTAATAAATAGGGAAAAAGCAACAAGCTATGGTGCCATCAGTGGAAGATAAGTTCACCATAAACTTCAACCAAGCCAAGTTTGAAGAGCTACCTGTGTATACTTACGAAGCATTGGCTAATGCAACAGACAATTTCCAATCAAACAATAAGATAGGGGAAGGTGGTTTTGGTCCAGTTTATAAGGTAAACTAAGTTTGGCTTCGCATGGTATTTTAAGTTGCTCAGTGTTTGCTTGGGTAGCATTTGATGATGATCTATTAGCAGGGAAAGCTGTTAGATGGCCGGGAAATTGCAGTAAAGAGGCTTTCAAATTCTTCAACTCAAGGGATTGAGGAGTTTATGAATGAAGTCGTGGTTATTTCGAAACTCCAACACCGGAATCTTGTTAAACTTCTGGGCTGCTGCATTGAAAGAGAAGAAAAAATGCTAGTCTATGAATATATGCCAAACAAAAGTCTTGACGCCTATCTATTTGGTTAGAAATTCAAGATCTCTTTACATTTCTTATCTTTCTTTCATTCCATCTAAACCGAAAATAAAAGGGTATTTGTGATGTCCAGACTCCAGAGAACTAGTAAAACAGAAAAATAGAGCATATTGTAAGTCCCTGCAGAAAAGTAACACAAAAACTGGGGCGTATTAATTCACATTATTAATGTTTCAGATGCTAATAAACAAAAACTACTTGATTGGAGAAGACGTGTGATCATTGTTGAGGGGATTGGCAGAGCCCTCCTTTACCTTCATAGAGATTCAAGACTGAAAATTATTCATAGAGATCTGAAAGCAAGCAACATCCTTTTAGACGAAGATCTCAAGCCAAAACTATCAGATTTTGGTTTAGCTAGAATTTTCGGAGGCCATCAAGATCAAGCTAATACTAACAGGGTTGTGGGAACATAGTAAGCCTATATTTGGTTTCTTTTTGTCATTTATACATCATAACTAATTCAAATTGGTTTCTTTTCCTCATAAGTTGAACTCTTTTCGGATAAATGATGTGATGACAGTGGCTATATGGCTCCAGAGTATGCAATGCAAGGAAGATTTTCCGAAAAGTCTGATGTCTATAGTTTTGGAGTACTATTGTTAGAGATTGTTAGTGGAAGAAGAAATACTAGCTTCTATAATTATGAGAATGAGCTGAGCCTGCTTGGACATGTAAGTTACATTGATTTCTTCAACTGATACAGTATCATGACTCAAGCCAAGTTCCTTATCTTATTTTTTGTTATTAAATTCCATTCTTGATTGCGATATCACAGGCTTGGAAATTATGGAATGAAAGTGAAGCAGCAAAACTGATAGATGCAGCAATAATTGATCCAGGTTTCAAAACAGAGATGTTGACATTCATTCATGTAGGATTATTATGTGTGCAGGAATTTGCAAAAGATAGGCCAGATGTCTCTGCTGTTCTTTCAATGCTTAGCAGTGAAATTTCAAATCTCCCTCGTCCCAAATTCCCAGCCTATACAGGAAGATTAGGTTCCTCAGGAAAGTCTTCTCGAGAAAGGGTTTATTCTATTAACAACATAAGCTTAACTACTGTTGAGGGCCGATAGACAACCTGTGTACACATTTTTTTTTCAGAAACCAATATTTACCACTCTCTATGTACCAAAACTCTAAATCCTAAATCTTTTGTTTTTTTCCCCAATAGCAAAATTTTGTAAGTTCACTTAATCATGTCATATACTTCTGCTTGTAAGTACATGCCCCTAAGTAAAAGTTTAATATTGCCTAGTAAGAATTGGAATTTGAGTTCAGTCTTTCCTACTTTTGGAATTTGAAAATAAATGCACTTGAAATTTGAAAATAAACATGCATCTATTTAGTTGTTTTTACTTCAATGAGTTTTGCAAAGCTGTCTTATATGACTTTCTTTATTGTTTGATTTACTCAAATTCTTTTCATAATCACCCCCAGGCAGAGGAACTGACATACATGGGAAATTTTTGCTACAACAGAAATTGAAAATGTAAATGTTTGGTACATTTTCCACCGTCTGAGGCAGATATTTCTGTCAGTGGAAAGGGCAATGCAGTATGTTGGCATCATAGAACCCGAGATAAGTAGTTCAGTCTGAATGGTTCATAGGATATTTTTCTTCAGAAATGTGGTTCTTGTTGATAATATAATTTCAGAGTCATAAGAAGCAAAAGCAAAGGTAAGCATAGCGTGAAAGAGGTCATGTTGCATCTTAAAATGTAAATTAAACTATGTACAGATGTTCACCAAGATACTTATTCATAAGCCAAGATGCAATGTCAAATATGTGTCCCCCAAGTGATGTGAAGTTTCTAAGTGAGGTCCCAAATTTGGCTCAGTAATCCTCAAGTTCCGTGTCGACAAAAATTTCAAAATCCTTCAACTTTTTGAGAACAGGTCCGAACCAAATTTGTTATTCCTGTGGTAGTTTTAGCTGTTCTCACATCCAGCTTGAAAGCATAAATTTGTAGATGTGGTATGCTAGCTAAATGCAAGCAAGGTAACATAACTCAGTTAGTGAATTTTCAGTTTCCAGCACCAACCATCCCTCAGTAAGTCTCATGTAAGATCTGAAGTCACGGACAGGGTTTGATTTACACATGATTTAAGTTCCTTGCTATGAGGACCCTTTCATGTAATCTAGTGGACCTGCATCATTTCTATGACTTGAAATTAGTAGTTCTGCTAATTTCACATGGAATGAAACAAAGTGCAGAATCTACCTAGTCCAATTAAGATGCTCGTATCTTCCAATTAGTTTCATGGATGAGCTGTCTAATTATTTGAGCAACTGATACAAATAGTGAAGCAAATTTTCTTCAAATAACAGACGCTTAAATTTTCCAATTAGTAAGATTCAGCATTCTGTGTTGGTGACGTAATACACTAAAAGAGCAAGAGGTCACACAATTTTTCAAGCTTGGAATTGGATATGTTTGTCTAATACTCACATGGTTGGCTTTTGTCAACTTTGACTCCAATACTCACATTTGCCTTCTATTATATATTACCCAAGTGTCATGCTCAGGGCTGCAATCATCTTGAATCGGATATTTCCCTAATTGAGCTCAGCTCTATCTAAATTTTCCAAACTTGAAGAGCTCGAGCTTGATTGAGTAACTAACATCAAGCTTGAGCTCGACTCCTCACATTTTTGGAGCAACACAAGACGATGGTTGTCAAGTGAGCTCAAGCTGCTGAGAATGCTATACATTAGAGCTGGTGATGAAACAGCTCATGAGTTGCTCGGTTGGTGTTTAGTCCTAATCAGGCAGTCTATTTGAGCTAGGTTAGTTGGCAAGTCGTTCTTCTTCCTTTCATGAATTATTATTCCTTGTTATTCTGTTATACTGCTGCCAGCACACGAGTTCAACTTCAACCTTACTTTCTTTCTTAGTCCCTTGTCATATTCATATCACATTGCTTTCACAACAAAATACATAGTTGGATGAACTCAACAGATCCTTTGCTTCTGAGGGCCGAGGGGAAGGTTCCCGTGGCACACCTGAGATGATTGCTGGCTGATGCTATCAGTCACTGTATGAGAACTAGATATCAGACTGTTTGATTGTGCATGGCCAGTTGCCTTGATAGTCGCTAGACAATCAACCAATTTTGATGAGGAACGAACCCTGAAGAATGTATGCACAACTATGATAATGCAGTTATTCAACTTATCTCTTTAAGCCAGCTATATATACAAATACAAAGATTATAAGTAGTAGCCAATATAGATAGAATATTGTCCAACTCACCATGTCTCCTACCAGAAATAAAAATGGTCAACACACAGCTCTGCCTCCTTACATTGAGACAATAATTGGTCCAGCTTTTTATCACATTTCTTGAAGCTGACAAGCACCAATGCCACAGATCATATGACGCTAGTGCCTAGACCATCCAAAAAGCAAAGAGAATCTTGATAGACAGAGTGGTTTAATTTAGACCATAGGTTTTGAACCTTGAGATGCATCAATGAGTTCTTAAGGTCAACCATCCTCTCGTGCTACCAGGAAAATATATATATGTAATTCAAGAATCAATACAGTCAGCACATGGTTGTCTACTGAGGATGGAACAGGCTGTGTAATTCCTATTTTCTTGCAACAAACAGTGGCCATGATTGCACAATGCTGGACTTATCATTATAGCAATAATAATCACATGAATCAATGGCTAAGCAACATGATTTGTTCAGTGCCTAGAACACACATGCATGGCTAATTGAAAGTATTTGTGAGCAGGCAACGATTCCTATTGTCCCCCAGTGAGTAAGATAGCACAAACATTTCCTGTTGTCTTCGTTGATTAGGCTGCCTGTGATGCATTATTTATAATCTTAAACATCCAGCACGATCGGCTTTGAATAAGAGCTGGTGATCCAAATGGTTGTCACATAAATAATATGTTGAGAATTGGGATCTCAATACTGGATGCATCTTCTGAGATCCAACATCAACGAGACAGAAATAATGACAAGCAGAAAATTTAATCAATTATTACAACTAGACAAAGAGAAGATGAGATTCCTTCACTTTTCTTTACCACCTATATATGCCAGTGGAGAGATATTTTGTTTTCAACATCTCCACAGGCTTCTAAGGCTAAACAATTAACATTCATTTGTTACATTCTGCTAAAGAGAAGAAGATGGCAACCTCTGTGCCGAATCCAAAATTATCTATTCATTCTCGTTCCATTAGTTTGCCTTCTATATCTCACCCTCTTATCGTGACTGCTGAGGAACATCTTGAAAGATTGAAGTCATCAGAAGCCGCATCCTCAACTTCACATTCATTGGCATGCCAAAAATTGGACGGCCTCAAGAACTTGTACGAGTGTCTAGACGATGTGCTTAGGCTTCCTTTGAGTCAACAAGCTCTCTCCAGTGAAAGACTTGGAAAATGGGAAGAAGAGGTCTTGGATGGATCTCTCAGGCTGTTGGAGATCTGTGGGGCAGTCAGAGACATCTATTCACAGATGAAGGAAATTTTGCAGGAACTCGAGTCATCTCTAAGGACGAAACGAAGTGAAGTTTTGGCCAATGAAGTCAGTTCATATATGATCTGCAAAAAGAACTTGAATAAAATGATAAGAAAATGCTACAAAGAATTCAAGAAATCAGGGAAGGACTGCAACGTGGAAGTGGTAAACAGAGATTCTGAAAATGCTCCTTTGGTCAACCTGGTAAAAGAAGTTCAAGCAATTAGTCTTCCAGTGTTGGAGTCTGTTCTATGTTTCCTTTCTGGACCAAAGGCAGGGTCACAACCAAAAGGTTGGTCCTTGGTCTCAAATTTACTACAGCAGAAGAGAGCATCACGCAAAGGAGATTCTGACATCGCAGCAATCGAGCAAATAGAAATCAAGTTGCATCTCTTGAACAACAATAAGTCAAAAAAGGATGTACTTCAAAAACTTGAGGCAGTAGACTCTAGCATTGCAGAATTAGCAGAGATACTAGAAATTGTTTTCAGGCTTTTGCTGAAAACCAGAGTTTCACTTCTCAACATTCTCAACCACTAGTTTAGTTAGGCCACAATTTTGTTTGCATTAACCTTTGTACAGAATTGTACATACGTATGCACATCTCAGAAATGAACAGAGTCCTGAAACACTTTGTCTAATTTGGTCTCCTTTGTTCCTTTGGCTGTTCATTCTTAATTGATGTATTAACAATTCCAGAAATTTATTCCAGGGTCGAACAAAAAAGAATCTTAAAGTTAGATTTTCGATATGTCTTAAATAGTTGAAAGTGTTCTTTATATGAGCTTTCAATCAATTTTTACTTTACCTCCAACACAAGAAGACCAATGTGTCTATTGTTGCGGAAGCTCTACCAAATTAAGGTATAATGAATAAATTATTGTACCTAAAATTGCAAAATGGTAATTCCTAGGAAATATTTGGCGAGGCACACTAGCCTTCTTAAGTACCAATTTCCTAGACAGAATCATCTATATATGGAATTAATTGCACAATAACTCACTATAAATATACCAACAAATATAGCTACTAAATAGACAATAAAATAGAACACTAGAATTTAACAAGGTTCGGCTAATTTGCCTACGTCCTCGGACATTACCGACAACTTAATATTTCACTAGAAGAAATATTACAAAGAGAGAGAAGGAAGCAAATTATGATGCTCTTGCTTGGTGTGTCTTAATTGAGAAGGTAGAGATCTTATTTATAGCTCTCAAAACTTTCTTCAATTCATAAACCTACCGATGTGGGATTGTAATTGTGCCAAATAATTCAACAATTTTGGTTATTTCAAAATCAATAATTGAGGCTTGGCTTTGAATTTAACAAATCTCCACCTTGACATAATTTCTAATCCCACCAAAAATACAAATCTTCTCCCTCAAAATTCAGTGGTGTCTTCAAATGCGTTGTCAAGCACCAATCTTCAAATTGTGCACAACATTTATCAAATTCAAACAATGTTGGAATTTGATAGTTGTCACAATTTTCGTAAGCATATCAGTAGGATTCTCCTTAGTCGGAATCTTTTGAAGTAATATCGTATTATCTTCCAAAATTTTCCTCACAAAATGATACCGTACGTCAATATGCTTCGTCCTTCCATGATAAACTTGGTTCTTTACTAAATGAATAGCACTCTGACTATCACAATGAACTTTGATAGACTTCTGTCCGATTCCCAATTCATCAAGCAACCCATGAAGCCAAATTGCTTCCTTAACAGCCATATACTCTGCCTCTGTAGTAGATAAAGCAACCGTTGACTGTAAGGTAAACCTCCAACTGACTGGTGCCTTAGTAAGTGTAAACACATACCCAGTCGTTGATCGACGTGTATCTTGATCACCTACGTAGTCGGAATCACAATATCCAACTGCGCCTTGACCAATTTTCTCATCCTGCTCAAATACTAATCCAACATCTACGGTGTTCAAAATGTACCATAAAATCCATTTCACAGCCTGTCAATGCTCCTTGGCAAGATCATGCATGTATCTACTCACAACTCCAACTGCTTGTGAAATGTCAGGTCTTGTACACACCACAGCATACATCAAGCTACCCACTGCATTTGCATATTGTACCTTTGCCATCTGTATCATTCTTTGGAGGTAACGATGCACTAAGTTTGAAATGAAGCAAATGAAGTACTAACAGGTTTGGTCTTTTCATTCATGCCAAACCTCTTTAATACCTTACTAAGATACTTTTTTTGAGTCAAATAAAGTCTCCCCAATCTTCTATCTCTGCTTATCTCCATGCCGAGAATCTTCTTGGCTTTGCCGAGATCTTTCATTTCAAACTCCCGACTCAAATGAGATTTCAATTTTTCAATCTCACCTTGATCCTTGGAAGCTATCAACATATCATCAACATAAAGAAGAAGATATATGTAGGATCCATCTCGTAGCTTGTGCAAATATACATAGTCATCATATTTACTTCTTGTATACTTCTGCCCCATCATAAAATTGTCAAATCGCTTGTACCACTGCCTTGGAGACTGTTTCAATCCATACAACAATTTGTCAAGCTTGCACACCATTTTTTTTTTACCAGCAACTTTGAATCCTTTTGGCTGAGTCATGTAGATTTCCTCTTCCAAGTCACCATGTAAAAACACAGTTTTTACAACTAATTGGACAAGTTCCAGATCTAATTGTGCTACCAAAGCCAATAAAATTTTGATGGAGGAATGTTTCACGACTGGAGAAAACACTTTGTTGTAATCAATTCCCTCCTTTTGAGCGTAGCCTTTAGCCACCAGTCTTGCTTTGTAGCGAACACCAGACTTGTCAGGAAATCCTTCCTTTTTTGCATATACCCACTTGCACCCAATTGCCTTCTTTCCCTTTAATAGATTGATAAGTTGCCAAGTCTGATTCTTATAAAGGGACTACATTTCTTCTTCCATGGCTGTCCTCCATTTTTCTTCCTCTGAACTTTGGACAGCTTCAAGATAAGTGGTAGGAATTTCATCTATTGCAATTGCATATGCATTAGCCACCATATTAACATACCGAGCAGGTACTTTAATATTCGTCTTTGGCTTATTCAATGCAATTGATTCAAATTGCTGTGAAGACTCTCCAACTGGATCATCTTCTTTAGTTGATTCTTCTTCTACCATAGGAGTCCTTTCATCTGCTCCTATATCCACGGCTGGTCTGATAATGCTTCTTTTAAACTCCACCTGTTTCGAAGTGCTCTCCACCTGTTGTGGAGTATCATCATTCTGCTGTACATCTACCTTTGTTAACATGGTAGATTCATCAAAGGTAACATCCCTGCTGAAAACTATCTTTTTCGTCTCGGGACACCAAAGGCGATAACCTTTAATGCTTGTCGTGGTCTCCATAAAGAGCGCCTTCTTCACCCTTGGATCCAACTTTGATTCTTTAATATGATAATATGCAGTAGAACCAAACACATGTAAGGAATCATAATCTGTAGCAGGTTTTCCCGACCATTTCTCTAATGACATTTTGTCGCCAATAGCAGTTGATGATAAGTGATTAACGAGGTGATTTGCATATGTTAAAGCCTTAGCCCAAAATTATCTGCCCAACCCAGCATTAGACAACATACACCGAACTTTCTCCACCAATGTCCGGTTCAAACGCTCTGCCACCCCGTTCTGCTATGGTGTATCTCTGACTGTGAAGTGCTGAATAATGCCTTCATTTCACAGATCTCCATGAACGGATCACTAGTGTATTCACCTTCGTTGTCTGTTCGAAGGCGTTTGATCTTTCTTTCTGTTTGAGTTTCCATCATTTTTTTCCACTTGATGAAGATTTCCAATACTTCACTTTTCGCCTTCATAGTATACACCCATACTTTTCGAGAGAAGTCATCGACAAAGGTAACAAAATAATTTTTTCCTCTCAGAGAAGTTGTTTTGAAAGGTCTCCACACATCGAGTGTACATAATCCAAAATACCCTTACAGTGCTAAATTTTACTCTTATCTGCTTCTCTTTGACACAATGCTCGCAAAAATCTAACTTGCAAACACTGGCTCCTTTCAATAGTCCTTGATTCATCAGAAAATTCAAGAATTTTTCTCCGGCATGCCCTAAGCGCATATGCCATAATCTGGTTACTTTCAATTCTCGATCATCACTGAAAGCCACTACACTACTCCAACAACTGCATTACCTTGATAGTAATACAAGTTTTATTTTTTTCGGAGCACTTGAAATGATTTTTATCACTCCATTATATGCCGACACCTTGTAGCCCATTGATTCTAGTACTCTCACAGAAATGAGGTTCTTTTTCAATTCTGACACATATTGAACATCAGTCAGAATCCTAATTGATCCATCCTGATTCCTCAGCCGAATTGAACCAACCCTATTTGTTGCTAATATGGTCTCATCTGCCGTGTAGACGACTCTACCTTCTTGTTCCTTGAAATCAAAGAATCATTCCCTATTGGACGTCATATGATGACTACAACATGAGTCCAATAGCCATGTAATAGAATGACCAGTAGGCATGACAGCTAATGAAAAGTCTGAGTCTTGATCAATGCACTCAGCTACATTTGAATCCGCAACAACATTTTCCTTGTCAGGTCTACTCTTCAGTTTTGGGCAGTCCTTCTTGCAGTGCCCTTTCTCTCTGCAAAAAGCACATTCATTTTTGCTTAGTCTAGCTCTCGACTTGGATCGACCTCTCATCCCCTTTCTCTGGTTTTGTGAGCGTCCTCTAGTTACCAGAGTTTCTGCTACTCCATTTCTGCTACTTTGCTTGTCTTTTCTTCTGAGCTCGTAACTGTACAGGGCAGAGCTAACTTCATTGAGGGACACCTCAGCTTTCCCATGGAGTAGAACTATTTCGAGATGCTCAAACTCCTCAGGAGAGATCCCAACAACATGAGAGCCAAATCTTCATCTTCAAATGTCACATCTAAATTCATCAGATTAGTGATTAACTGATTGAAATTAGTGATGTGATCATTTAGAGTTGTGCCGGGAACATAAGTGAAGTGAAATAAACGTTTCTTCATATTGAGCCTGTCTTGACAATTTTTCTTCAAGAACTTCTCCTCCAATCCAGTCCACAATTTATTTGCAGAGGCTTCTTTTGAAAACATATATTTCTGTTCCCTTGAAAGACACGATCAAATTATACCACACGTTAAACGATTTAGCGTCCTCCATTCCTTCTCTTCAATCTCTTCTAGTTTCTCTTCTTCGATGGCAATGTCTAAACCTTGATTAAAGAGCGCGCCTAGAATCTCACTTTGCCACATATCAAAATGACCGGTACCATCAAATGTCTCCACATTTAATTTTGCATTCATCGTAGCATTTCTTGCCATAATAAACGATGACGAACTTGTCGATGCTTGCATTGTAGATGAAGATCTACTTTCGGCCATCTCTACAAATTATATTTAGTAGCTCCTAAATGTAGAAAAAAAATAGCCCAAGAAATCTTTTCTGATGTGAAAGATCAGACTATGCTGCAACCACAAAGCATACTAAGAAATCTTGAGCTCTGATACCAATTGTTGCAGAAGCTCTACCAAATTAAGGTATAACGAATAAATTATTGTACCTAAAATTACAAAATGGTAATTCCCAGGAAATATTTGGTGAGGCACACTGGCCTGCTTAAGTACCAGTTTCCTAGATAGAATCATCTATATATGCAATTAATTGCACAATAACTCACTACAAATATAGCTACTAAATAGACAATAAAATAGAACACTAGAATTTAACGAGGTTTGACTAATTTGCCTACGTCCTCGGACACTACTGACAACTTAATATTTTACTAGAAGAAATATTACAAAGAGAGAGAAGGAAGCAAGTTATGATGCTCTTGCTTGGTGTGTCTTAATTGAGAAGGTAGAGAGCTTATTTATAGCTCTCAAAACCTTCTCCAATTCATAAACCCACCGATATGGGATTGTAATTGTGTCAAATAATTCAACAATTTTGGCTATTTCAAAGTCAATAATTGAGGCTTGGCTTTGAATTCAACATCTATTACATTTAACATCCCTATGGATTTGACCTAAATTATTTGAGAAATCACGTACCACAAAATTTGAAATTCAAACTCTAGTACATTTGCACCCAAACCAGAACGTTTTCACCTCAGTTGTAAGTATCTTTAAACCAAGAAGTACAAACTTCAATTAAATACTAAGATACCCCAATTATATAAACAATTTAACGACCCGTTAAGATGTATTTCAGGTGTTAGATTTTTTAAAAATATAAAATTAATTAGAAAAAGTATATAAATGCAAGGGAATTAAATAAGAAAAGTGTATAAATACAAGAGAATATAGTAATTATTAATGTGTATTTATAGATGATAGGTTAAATAGAATGTAGCAGTATAAGTATTAAAGAGTGCCCATAGGGCACCTGTTAGAAAATTCCAAAATTTAAAGCCAAGAATCTGAAATTCAATGCCTATTTGTAACATTTTTGAAGATTGATTGATGACTAAACACAAACCCCACAAGTTTGGCATCCCAAACATTGAGTCCAGGATACATTGCAAAATCTCAACCTAAACTCTAATACCATTCTATCATGTCCTGAATTTTAAAGCTAAAACATTTGAAATTGAGGGTTGACTAGTAAATCCAATTACCACTAAAAAACTTGATAAGTACACCTTAAGAAAATCATTAACCTAGTAACCAGGTTAGAAGAGGTACAAGTAGGATTACATCTAAATCAATACTTAACAAATAATTCAAGCTATAGCATTCCAATGCGGTCCACAACTCATATTGCATAGCTTCATCCATCCCCTTTAATTTCAATCCCTGCAAACGAATCTTCATCCATCTATGTTTCTTTGCAACTAATCGATTAATATTGCAAGACTGAATTGTTTCTGTGCCTTCTTGAATTCCTATGCTTCTTCCTCCATTAAATCCGTTTGAAGCCCTCTAGCTTGGTAGCCCTTTTTTTCTTTTTCTTTTTTTTTTTTGTTTAAACGAAGAGACAATAGGTTTTTCTCCTTTCTCTCAAGATGTAAGACCATAACTAAAACTCAAAAATTAAACTTAGCCCACAAAGCTTCTATTTTATTTATGCACGTTCCAAATCCTTAAAAAAGACAAACCTTGACTGTCAATATAAACCTTACTCAATCTTTAATTACATGAATAATAATACTCCCTTTGTCCCATTTTATATGTCTTGATTTCTAATTTGATTTTTTCTAAAAAATTTTTTGATATAAAAATAGAAATAATTAATGTCCAACTTTTCTATTATACACCTTATACAATTTCTAAGGAAAAAACATTTAAAATTCATGTTCTCCCAACAAATAGTGTTAGAAATCATCTTTGCATCTTGGTAGTTGTGGCTTCGTTAAAATTTCAAACTCAACTAATAAAATATTTACTATTAATTGAAGGGTAATAATGGAAAATTTTGCTTTATTGGTTGATATGTTTTGGTCAAATTTCATTTTTGTTAACACCTTCTACAATTTCTAAGGAAAAAACATTTAAAATTCATGTTCTCCCGACAAATAGTGTTAGAAATCATCTTTGTATCTTGGTAGTTGTGGCTTTGTTAAAATTCCAAACTCAACTAATAAAATATTTAATATTAATTGAAGGGTAATAATGGAAAATTTGCTTTATTGGTTGATAGGTTTTGGTCAAATTTCACTTTTCTTAAATTGTGCACAAAGTTAACCATGACATATAAAATGGAACGGAAGCGGTTAATTTTTTTCCGGGCATTGCACCTAGCATGCTTACACCTTTACTTCAACTACTACTGTCATGACATATCCCCCTTGTGTAACATAGCTTCTGTATTTTTTCTCCATAGATGCGAAGATCTAAATTTGCGGATTGAAATATTGTTTCAGCCACGATTTGAAAATTTTGTTTTGATACCAACGTTGATCTAAGCATCACATGATGTTTAATTAAGAAATCAGAATTTTGCGGGTTATGCTCACGCTGGGGAACAAGGGGAATCTTGATCCGCTTGTCGGATTTTTCAAGTAGTCATACCTGTGTGCTTGTGACCAATGTTTTAAAAACCGGACCGTTAATTGAACCGGTGAAGTGAAAGGGTCGAGGTTCAACCGGTCGGACCGGTTCAATCTCGGTTCAATGAATTTTTCAAAAAATTATTTATATAAATATATATATGTACAAAATAAGACATGTAATGGATTAATTTAATACTTTATATGATGAAAGGTTTACTATTTTTTAATAACTTGGATTTTTTAAAAATAAATTTTTTAAATTATAAGTTAAAACAAATAAATTTCATCTCAATTTCAATTATATCTAAATCCAACCCAAAAATATCACAATATTTTGAAATTATACAAAATTCACGTCTATGAGAATTTAGATATTGTGAACTTAAATTTTAATTTACGTTTTAGAGATTGCAATTTAAAAAAGGAAGTTTGGAGTTCGAGAGAAGTCAAGAAAATCGAAAATAGAAATGTAAATTTGATAAGAAACAAAAAATGAGATAAAAGTGAGTGGTTGTAGCATTAAATAATTTGGGTTAAAAAAATAATTCTTTTTTAACTTTTTTCAATTTAATGGACAAAAACAAAATTAAAAGATGGAAGAAAACATCAATAAATTAAAAATAAAGAGGTTTGATTAAAAAGGGAGTGACAAAAAAAAAAGAGGATAGAGAGAGAGTTGAAAATTAAAAAGAAAGAGCCATGAAAGGATGAGATTTTATAAGAAAAATGGAAAAAAAAAAATATGAGTGTTTGCTTTATATAAATAAGTTATTAAAAAAAACTAATAAGATGTAATGGTACAATGGTTAATACATTGGTCTTCTATTACAAAGGTCTTGAGTTCGAATCTTGATAGCTGCATTTTGCAAAAAAAAAAAAAAAAAAAAAGAGGAAGGTTGAAAACCGGTTCAACCGCAGTTTTTACGGTTCGACCGATTTTCTGGCAAAGTCAACTATGGCATTGAACCGGACCGGTGCCATGGCCGGTTCGCGGTGCAACCGGTCGAATCGGCCGGTCCGGTCCGGTTTTCAAAACATTGCTTGTGACACAGATAAAATCATTAATTATCGATTAATTCAAATTTATGTTCATGGTAATGACGTAAAGAGACCAATTGGAATCAGCCATTATAGATAATTAAACTTCACATTATTTCTTTAACAATCAAAAATTTATCTGCAAATATTCTTTTCTCTTTTAGGTGACGTGTCCATGATTCATCATTCTTGTTCATCACCTCTAACATTGAGTGATAAATTGAATTGAAGTGCAGAACATCTAAGTTCAAATTCCAAGCTGTGAAGAAAGTAAAAGAAAGGAAAAAAGAAAAAAGAGTAGGCACCACGTTGATGTTAATTTCAAATTATTTTTAGTTTGTTAATTGTTTACGGAATTCTTAAGACCTTGATGTTTTGTTTTACAAATAAATTTCATTCCAATACATAGCACAGGAATTGAGTTGCAACAAAATTATATAAACTAGAAATCAACCGGATGCATAGCACTACAAATCTACGAATGAGATTTTACCATCTTTCCTTTTAAAAAGATAGATTTAGTTATTTTGAGCATCTTAATTTGTTTTATTAAATTATTTAATTTACAATATAATTAGTTTTGAAAGAATGCAATTCTTCGAGGAAAGTCGAAATGTTCATTCCACCAGTCGTTTTGGATTGTCCCTGAATATTTCTAGAATCATAACTTGTCATCATCAACTTAAAAGAGCAAAGGAAGCAAGATTAGAATTCAATGTAGATAAACTCTTTGACTAATGTATTCACTTCTGATGTGTCTATGTACATAAAAAATTGTACATGTATGTATACAAAATTGAACTGCACTGTAACCCCAATGTTGGAACCATGCAAGCTGATTGTGGCCTAAACTAGTGGTTGAGGATGTTGAGAAGCGAAACTCTAGTTTTTAGCAATAGCCTGAAGACAATTTCAAGCATCTCTGCTAATTCTTGAATGCTCGAGTCCAAGGCCTCGAGTTCTTTTACAACGTCTTTGTTTGACTTGTTCTTGTTTATCAGATGCAACTCGATTTCTATTCGCTCCATTGCAGCAATATTGGAATGCCCTTCGGATGATGGTGTCCTGTGCTGCAATAATTTTGAGACCAAAGACCAACCCTTTGGCTGTGATCCGGCTTTGAATGGAGAAACCAAAGATAATGTGGACTCCAAGACAGATAGAGTAACTTCTTGAACTTCTTTGATCAGGTTAACCAAAGGCAGTTTTTCAGCTTCTTTGTTTACTGCTTCCAAGTTGCAGTTTTTTACTGCTTTCTTCAAATCTTTGTAGCATTTGCTGATCATTTTATTCAAGTGCTTTCTGGAGATCATATATGAGCTAACTTCATTGGCCAGATCCCCATTTCTTTTTCTCCGTAGAGATGACTCAAGTTCCTGGACAGTTTCCTTCATTTGTGAATAGATGTCTCTAACTGCCCCACAAATGTCCAACAGCATCAGAGATCCATCCAGGACATCTTCATTGGAGAGAGCTTGTTGGCTCAAAGGCAGCTGAAGCACATCATCCAGGCACTCGTACAAGTTCTTGAGGCCATCCAATTTTTGGCAGGCTAATAACTGTGAAGTTGAGGATGCTGCTTCTGAAGACTTCAATCTTTGGATATGTGCCTCAACAGTAACGAGAAGAGGGTGAGATGAAGAAGGCAAACTAATGGAACGAGCGTGACTAGAGAATTTTGGAGTTGCCATCTTTTTTCTTAATCAGAACGCTACAAATGAATGTTGAATGTAAAGTCTTCAGAAACCTGTGGAGATGTTGAAAAGAGAACTCCTATCTACTGTATATATAGGTGGTAAGAAAACAAAAGGAATCTCATCCTCTCTTTGTCTAGTTGTAATAGCTGATTAAATTTTCTGTTTTTCATTAGTTCTGTCTCATTGATGTCGGATTTCAGAAGGTGCATCCAGTATTGAGATCCCAATTTCCAGCTCTGATTCAACTGCCTAATCAATGAAGGCATCAGAAGTATTTGTGCTACGTAATTTGTTGGGAGACAATGGGAATCGTTGCCTGCTCATGGAATTTAATTAATTAGCCATGCACGGGTGTTCGGGACACTGATCAAAGCATGCTGCTCAGCCATTGATTCATGGGATCATGTCAATTACCATTTTTATTATTGCTATAATACTAAACCAAGCAATGTGCATTCATGGCCTCTACGTAGCAAGCAATTAGGAATAACTTAGCCAGTTCCTTCCTCGGGAAACAGCCGACAATTAGATCATTACTAACCCTGTCATTCAAATTATGCAATGATACTTATATTGCTTTTTTTTTTCTGGTAACACGAGCAGATGATTGACCTTACGAGATCATTGATGCATCTCGCGGTTGAACCACGTGTTGATAAAGGGCAAGATCACTTGATGTCTCAATGTTAGGAGGAAGAGGTGTGTGTTGATCTTTTTTATTTTGGGTACAAGGCATGGTGACTTGGATAATATTCTTTCTGTTTCTTATTATTTATGTATATAGCCGATTCCAAAGAGATGATTTGAGCATCTTCCCCATCAAAGGTGCTGATTTATTCTTCAGACTTCCACCCACAGCAAGAATGGCTGATTCTGTAGCAACTAGCAAAGCACCTTGGCGTGCTTGGTCAATCAGTTTGCCATCTACTTGTCAAATGATTCTGACGGCCCCAGAATGCACTCTCTTATGAAAAGATAAAAATATAGGCAGAGGAGGTCTGGGTAGGATTTCTCAGCTTGTTGAATGCTTGTGATTTAGCTAGAGACATCATATGCCTCATTATCCTTGAGAAGATTTCAAATGCCGTGATCTCATGAACATTAGTAAAATGATCTTCCATTATAAATTTAATGGTCATGTTGCAAGGACTAAGCATAACAACAAATATTATGATAGAATCTGATAGATTTGAGCAGAACCCAAGGCATACACAAGTGATTCTAAAATTACATCTGCGTAACTATAGAAAAAGGATGCAAATGGAACTGTTTGTTTATAATTTACCTTATCCAGATCATGAAAATTCAGAAACAGAGAAGGAAATTCTGCAGTTCTGTAATTCGTTAAACAATACAAATAATTTTCTTATCCTTTTTAGGAATGAGTTGGAAATCATGATTTCAGATTTACCATCAGTGTGACACTTGCAGTTTATGGTAGACAATGAATCTTGTATTTCTTCCCACGGTTTCAGGTAAAAGTAGAGATACGACTTCAGTTTCTCTGATTTCTATGAGAATAACTGAAGACAGATAAGAGAAGTATCAGAAGGCCCGCTTATTTCACGTTTTTACTCCAACTTGTCCATGGCTCTTGAACCATTACATATTTTCTGTCAACATGGATTGACTTCAAACGTGGAAGAGAATGTTTTGTACCCTTGACCAGCGAAATGTTAAGTTGCCAAATTCTTTATTTTGACAAGTTTAGTTTAAAAATCTGATGTTAGGTAGATATCATTACGGTTTCTCGTATCCATGGTTCTTTTCCTATTAGCAGACTGTATTTTATCACATTTGGATTTATATTTGGAGATTTTGACTCTTTCTGGCTCCAACATACCCACCCACAAAAGAATCTCAGATTATGGAACTTGTTTACTTTCTTTGTTTGAGGTAAAGATGAAAAAAAAAAATTTGAGAGCTAATAAAAAAATATTGAAAACCTAGAAGAGCAAGATTCATTTTTTATTAGCACTAGACTTAATTTCTTGAATGGAAGCACAAAAGTTATCCACAAACAGGCAAATGAATGAAGGAGATCAAATTAAATGAAGTGTTGCAGTAATGTATTAATTTCTGAGATGTGTGTATATATACACAATTTTGTACAAAGGCCAATGTAAACAAAATTGAGGTGCATGGTATTTTGGAAGCCATGCTGATTGTGGCCTAAACTAGTGGTTGACAATGTTGAGAAGGGAAACTCTAGATTTCAGCAAAAGCCTGAACACAATTTCAAGCACCTCTGTTAATTCTTCAATGCTTGAGTGTACTTCCTCAACCTTTCTGATTACTTCCTTGTTTGACTTCTTGTTGTTCAAGAGATCCAACTGGATTTCTATTTGCTCCATCACTGAAATATCAGTATCTTCTCTGCATGGTGCTCTCCTATGCTGTAGTAACTTGGATACCAAGGACCAAGCTCTTGGTTTTGACCCTGCCTTTGATCCAGATAGGAAAGATAGAATGGACTCCATTACGGGAAGGCTAACAAGTTGAACCTCTTTGATCAAGATAACCAAAGGGACATCTTCAGAATCTCTATTTAACACTACCAAGTTGGATTTCTTGTCTGCATTTTTCAACTCTTTGTAGCAATTGCTGGTCATCTTATTCAAGTGCTTTTTGGAGATTATATATGAGCTGACATCATTGGTCAAATTTCCACATCTTTTCCACCGTAGAGATGACTCAAGTTCCTGCACCATTTCCTTCATCTGTGAATAGATATCTCTGACTGCCCCACAAATATCCAACAGACTGAGAGATCCATCCAATACCTCTTCTTCACATTTTCCAAATCTTTCATTGGAGAGAGATTGTTGACTTGAAAGAGCTGAAGCAGATCATCCAGACACTCATACAAGTTTTGGAGGCAATCCAATCTTCGGCATGCCAATGAATGTGAAGGTAACGAAGCAGCTTCTGATGACTTCAACCTTTGCAGGAGTTCCTCAACATTCACAAGAAGTGGATGCGAAGAAGAAGGCAAGCTAATGGAACGAGTGTGGCTGGACAATTTTGGAGTTGCCATTCTTTTTCTTAATCAAAATTTTTTTATTGGGCTTTGACACTTTAAGTCTGAAGAAGCCTGTGGAGATGTTGAAAACAGAATTCATGTCCACTTGTATATATAGGTGGTAAAGGAAGCAATAGGAATCTCATCCTCAATCTGTCTAGTAGTAACGACATAATAAGTTTTCCTTTTGTCCTTAGTTATGTTTCACTGATGTCGGATCTCTGAAGGTGCATCCGACATTGAGATCTCAACTACGAATAGATTATTAATGCATCCACCATTTGTTGAAAAGCCGATTCAAAGCCCATCGTGCAGGTTGTTTAAATTTGAAAATAGAACCATCACATGCTGCCTAATCAATGAAGGCAACAGCAATATTAATTGCTGGGGGCAATAGGAATCCTTGCCTGCTAGTGGATATTTTCAATTAGGCATTAACGCGTCTGCTTGATACTGATCGAATCATGTTGCTTAGCCATTGATTCATTTGATCATGTTAATCGCCATGCTTATTGCTGCAGTACTAATGTTTGCAAGCAATTATAAAATAATGCAGCTGGTTCCTTCCTCAGGAAACAACTTTATGCTTACTAGAGTTAGCTGATTGCTAAACGGGCCATTTATAATATTCAATACTTTTTTTCTTCTTTTTCCCGGTAACACGAGCAGATGGTTTGGCCTTATGAGCTCATGGATGCATCACGAAGATAGAAGCCTATTGTCTAAATTGAACTACTGTCTGTCAAGAAATCCTTTCGCTTTTCAGATCGTAAAAGGCATTAACGAAACATGATTTGTGGTATTCGTGTTTTGTCAACTTCAAGAAATGTGATTAAGAGCAGGACCAATTGTTGTCTCAAAATAAGTAGCAGAGCTCTGAGTCAATCATTTTTAATTTGTGTAGGAGACACGTTGAGTTGGATGATAGTCTTTCTATAGCATGATTCGCGATACCGATACATATCGGCCGAGTAGTAACTAGAACGGAAAGAACCGGTACGATATCGATCCCCGAATCGCGGATATTACCATATCCGCGACGACTCGCTCTGACTCGGCCGATATTGGCCGATTCAAATTCGTGATGCATGATATCGGCCGATATATCCGAGTTCACTCACAGTTGACTCGGATATTTTTTAAAATTGTGTTTTTTTTTATATTTTCTAATTTTAGTAATTTTTTCAAAATTTTTGAAAACTTTCATGTGTTATAATCTGCGTGTCACCCGATATTCAATCGATATGCCGTGACGGATTTCGGAACAACCGAGACCGCGACGCGACCGAGACCCGCGATGGCGAACCATGTTCTGTAGTAGCAGCTGGTATTACTCGCATGATTTACTCACAATGAATGTTTCAAAAATCTATGAATGCTCTAATAAACATTTTCTTATTTCAATTTTCTGTCTTAATTTTCATATTTATTTTCTCATGTTTCTTCAAATATGTTTTAATAATTTAGTTATAGACACACTAATTTACATTCTTTAAATTATCAAATTGGAATTGAAAAAACAAAGATCTTTTTAATTATTCAATGTGTACGAGAAAAATAGAAAGACAAAAGGAAATATTTGTATTCATCTAAATATATGTTTACATGCATTTTTGTTTATGAACTAATAAAATTTTACTAACATATTTCTGATATCATGCTGATGTTATCCAATTTTTAAATCTCAATCGATCGGTCAAACTCGTTGACCTTGACCCTTGAACTTCACTGTTTCGCATCCTGGTTTTAGTTTTTTCCCTAGGATAGAGTTAGGAAAGTATAATTATGAATTCACGTTAAAACAGGAAGAGGAAAAGTGCGAATGCTCCAACCTCTTTTTTTTTTTTTTTTGACTTTTTCTATTAAAAGTTCCTCCAATTTTATATCTTATCTTATAAATTAACCAACTTCCATTTGGTCTTCATCAAAGAAACCTTCCCCAACTGCCCAAGACACAAGCATTCAAAGCTATGCTTGATTTTTCATTATTTATTTCCCGTTGATTATCTTGCTTTAGTCTTCGAATTTCATATAATTCAATCAAAATTTATATTGAACTCTGGTGTGAGTCATGGCGGATATTAGATCTTTTATGCACTTACTTTTAGCACCAACAGTCCTTTCCTTTACTATTTTTTGGTTTCACATTCTAGAAAAGATTGATCTCTAATTGCCGGACAGCAAAGACAAGTTTGCAATTCATATAATAACCTAGGGTTCATCTTTTACGTGATCAGAAGAGCTTTGATTGCTCTCGTTACATCTTCGGCATGAGTATTTGATTGTATACAGCTTCCAACTGCTTCAATTTTTGACTTAGTCGTCCTTGTTTGGGCAACTGTAATCACTTCATAATTTCTGTGCGTCCCTCAGGGCACTCTCAGTCTTTTCTTTTTTTTTTTTTTTTTGTATTCAAAAGGAATAATTTCATTTTGTATTTTCCAACTTGTACCACTTTTCCACTTTGCATCATAAATTTTAATTTTGAATACTTTGTACCCTAAATTCTGAATTTTTGACACTTTATACCCTAAACACCTTTATCCTAATTAAGTCTAATTAATAATATTATTACCAAAACTAATGAGATAAATAGCAATGCAAATTAATGACAATGTGGGGGAGGGGTAGAGAGGGGAAGGGAGGAAGGATAGGTTGGGTGTTATGGGAGGAGGGAATATAGGTAAGAGTTTCTAAATTCGAGACCCCCCCACCCCCACTTACATAAAAAAAAAATTAATAATAGTGTATTGTTTTACTATAATTGGAATCTCTTGACTCCCTTTGACAATTTTTAGCACATTATCATTGATTGTATAGTCTAAATTATTAACATTGTTAGCAAAACTCCCTTTGACCATTTTTAGCACATTATTATTGATTTGTATAGTCTAAATTATTGACATTGTTAGCAAAATTAATAAAATAAAATGGTGTAAATTGATGACAATATATCGTTTCGCTCTAGCTGCAATACCTTGACTCTTTTTCACCATTGTTTTTTAATAAATTATCATTGATTTTTAGGGTGCTCTATGCCGTTCATTTTGCTAATGTTGCCATTGATTTGATTTAAATGTGACTAATTTGAGAGTTTAAGGAATAAAGTATCCAAAATTAAGAATTTAGAGTACAAAGTGTCAGACTATTGAAGTTTAGTATGCAAAGTGAAAGTGGCATAAAATTAGAGGTGCAAAGTGGTGTTGGTCCTAATGAAAATCAACCTTTCCAAGCTCTAGCTAGTAGTCATCATTTGTGGTTTTCTTAACGTCGTTCATAAAAGTTGCAAAATTTCTCTAGCATCTTCCTATCCTCCTCTGTTGACTCATCCAGCTTTACCATCCAACATTTGTCCTCTGCTACCACATGTAATAGGTCATTAGAATCAACATGAGAAGTGACCTCAACTTTTGGTGCTCCCCTATCAAAGTTGACGACAACTAAAGGACATTTAATCAGAAACGTTGAAATAGCAAAACGCTTAAGATCTGATTCTAGTTAAATGATCACAAGTTGGCAATAATTTGCTTCAATATTCTCTAAACATGTTTTTTATCACTTCTTTTTATTTTAACCACAATTTTATCACACATATATCACATTTCCAAACAAAGTGTGACAGTAATAAAAAAAAATTCTACAAATAATTTTTCGATCTGAACACAGTCAATGTTAAGATCAAGTATGAAATTGGATGAACCTTAAAAAAAAAAAACTTATTTCATGCCAGTGTCGGAGAAATCAACATTTTGCCTTTTTATGGACTCAAGCTAGATAAGTTTCTCACCTTGGAGCAGAAGGAATACCAGAAAATGCAACATTCCCAACTAGTGTCAATCCTTTGTTAATCTGCCATTGCCATTAAAAATCTGTCTGACATGAGAATAAGCCCTGATTATGCACCATACAAGGAAATCCTTGTGGCATCATATGGATTCTAATGTTCTTCACAAGTTCGAAATTAAAAGACTCCAATGTGTTTATTAGTCCGCAAAAAACACCATAGCCTAACGGATTGGGGCTTCTTTTTCTATGTCATTTTCCAATCTTCGTATAACAAAAAAGAAAAAAAAATCCACAGGATTGGCGAATTTAGGCCATTTGCATTTTTTGTATTTTGTAGAAAAATACTAGAACATTATTTTTAGGCATTCCATTGCATTTATTACCTTGATAGACATGGTAGTTTGATGGTCGTAACGTGTTGTAAAAATGTGAGTCTTCTTTTTTTTTTTTTTCTTTTTTGGAAACATTGACCCGCTTGGGACACTTCCGTCATTACTCCTCCTTAGGTCTCAATACCTAGGCCGGTGGGAGACACGGGAATCAGAAGGATTGCATGGAAAAGAGTAAAAAACCTAAGGAGCCCTTAAATTATCACCGTTGTCAAGTTTTGGTCCCCGATCTAATTTTTGTCTCCGATAAGCCCCTAAACAATAAAAAATGCATAGTTTAAATGCTTCCGGTCATTTTATGTATGAGTCAAGCCGGAAGCAAATGGCATTATTGTGGGTTGTTGCCCCTCTCTGCAACTACGCTGCCGATGATTTCAATACATCCACAAAAACCCTAAATCCTAAATCCTTGTAATCAGAAGCTTCGATGATATCTGCCTCTTCCAAATTAAGTCAGATTCTGAGCTAGCTCGTATCTTGGCTCGGCAAAATCTCCCAATGGCGGTTTTTGCAGCCACAGCAGGCTTAGCCTTTTCTCTGATGATTATACAGCTCAGAAAGAAGAACGAATGAGGCAGCAGCAGAGGAGTACGGGATTTCTTCAAGGGTGGTTGCCCATCTCTGCTTTGCCTATGATTTCGCCATTGGTTACTAAAAAACCAACAGCCCTTCGAACAGAGCCAGGGAAATATATGTATATATATATATATGTACACAAACACACGTATGCATATCAACATGTGTGTTTGTGTGTGTGTGTTTAACAATAACAGGGAAGAAGCCCTCGTTGTGAGTTTTCTTTTTCTTTTTTTCTTTCTTTTTGGCGACGGTGTAATATGAGATGAAGGTGGTGGTGGTGGAGGGATTCGGCGTTTATGGAAAAAAGGCGGTGATGATATTTGTTGGGCATTATTTCTGAGCGAATCAAATCGGACATTGGAGACGAACCGACTCGTAACCTGGCTGGGCAAACTCAGCAGTTGGTCCTGATGTTTCAATTATAGTTGGACGAAATTGCCCTTTAATTCCGGCTTGACATCAGTATAAAATGACCGGAAGCATTTAAACTATGCATTTTTAATTGTTTAGGGGCTCATCGGAGACAAAAATTAGATCGGGGGTCAAAACTTGACAACGGTAATAGTTTAAGGGCTCCCCAGGTCTTTTACTCCATGGAAAAATATATGACATAAAATAGATAGGATTACATTTCTTTAAAATTATTATTTCCCTCAATTTATTGTCAATATTAGGAAAACAGGGTTCTTGTATCATATTGTATTACAATTACATATATTGATTACTATCCCTGACTCCATGATCAAGTGTTTTCTGTTTGTTTCAAGCCTTCCGATTGAAACGTTGTGTTTTCTGCTTTTCTTATACGGCTACTACAAGAATTTTGTTGTCCCAAGCTTAATAGCAATTGCTGTTTCAATATCAAACTCCTGAGCTGCTACCGATGTCCCAAAAAACATATCTTTAAAACACAAACAAAAAAGGGTGTTACAATTAAGTTACAAGACAATATGCATTATTTAGAAACTTTGAGAAGTAGAAAAGAAAATTCTTAATTAATTTTAGTTTACAAAAAATAATATTACTCAATCAAGTAGAAAATTGACAAGTATAGATAAATGGTTTCAAAAAGAGAAATATTATATTGAGGATTGAGAAATAAAATGTTTTTACATTAGCTTTATGCATTTGAACAAAAACAGTTTATGTTTAGAAAATAAAGATAAATTTTAAATAGTTTTTTTATTTAATGAATATGTCATACAACAAAGACATAGTTCATAAAGTTGTGCATTTTTTTTACTTTTAATATTTTGAATTAGAATTAATATTCTATACACTAACAATATGTATACTATTATGATTAGATGTATGACAACTAATCTTAATCTGAATTTGAAATGTAAATTTTGCATAAATGTCATACATCCAACTTTGATAGTATATATACTGATGGTATATATAAGATTAACTCTTTGAGTTATAATTTATTTCTTCATTTTATGTTAAAATTTAGATACCCCCAATTTTTTTAAATACGATATAACAAAAAGAAAAATACATGCAAGTCTCGTGCACTTTCCTAGTAACAATAAAAACAAAAACCGTAAAATCAAAACATTTGTATTCCTGCTCAGATATAAGCTAAAATATGACCCTTCAAGAGGTGAAACTACACAGTAATTTATTCAATTCATCCCCTATATCACTTCAAAATTTATGGTGTGTGAGATGATCTTAGCAATCATACACAATCTAAAACAGCAGATAGATGGGATGGATAAAGCCAGAGGGTAAAGAAGAAAGGAACATTATTTTCCTCTAGTCATAAACATAATGCCTTTAATAATTAACAGATACAATGTGACAATAAATGACTGAAACAATAGAGATTAGAGATGAAATAATAGTAAAATATGTAAGTACTTCAGTAATGTCAATAGATTTTAGTTCCTCAACTCTAAGAACACTAGTTTCAAAAAAAAATTTCATGAATAAAAATCAAAGAAATAGATTTATTAGAAAAATCAAGAGAACAGAAAAGAAAAGTTAGCAACTTCAATTAAACAAATTAGGAGGAAGGATATAGAAGTTAGGTTACTTAAAAGGTGAGACGAGTTTCAAAAATGGCATTTAGTCAACTGTCCATCAATTCGAAGACGTATAATATGGGAAATCTTCGACTGCTTTGAGTTGGGACTACTCTAAAGACTGCATGAGGACAACATACAGAGTCTAATTTGGTGAGACGTCTCATGGCAGCTTGTGAAGGGAGATGTTTCCAATCCAATTTGGTAATGCTTCCATTCCTCCAAATTCAAGCTCAAGCAGATATAAACTCGAAGACTAGTTAAGTATTGGAGCTGATTTGACAGAGAATCTGTGTTTGAGAGAGATATCCCATCCCATATAATGTGAGCTATTGGAATTTTGATGAAGATATTAAACCTGACCAATCAAATTCGTTGTTAGTTAAAGAAGGAGTGAGAGAATCCAAATCCCATGAGTGAGAGAATCCAAGTCCCATGAGTGAGTGAGTAAGAAAAGAAAATACTCTGGGTATAGTTAGCAATTTGGAACAATTACTTAACCAAAGCTATAAGAGACTAGGACTCTCGTGCAAATACTAAAAGATAGACATGCCTCAAGCATAATACTTGCCACTCTTCACAATCAGTACTAATCAATTGAGTAAGAGACATGGTAGTGCTTTCTCTCCATTTCTTAATTTATATAAAACGACAGATAGGTTATATGACTATTTTGAAATCTTACAGGCACCGTGTGACATTATGCAAAATAATAGGGGCTCATTTTAATTTGTCCAAATTTACACACTATTTGCGTACTTGATACCGTTGTTACTATAGCCAAAATCACCACCTTCATTTTTCACTAGATGTAGAAAAGCATCTATGACGTCAACTCAATTTCTTTTCTTAAATTTGTACTGACTAGAATACAGAAAATAGGATCCACGTGTTTCAAGAAGAATTTAATGCATTGATTTTGGTTATTAATTAATTTCAAATGCATTTAATCCATTAATTTATTAACCATAGGTTTAGCACAATAGATATTTTTTAAGGCAATACAATACTTGCAAATTTGTTTGTCATGCTTCACTCATATCTTAAATGAATTGATTATTGCAATGTCCGACAAATCACAATTTTTAAATTCATTAAATGATATCGTTTTTTTGAATTTAACACACTTTAGGTACAGTAGTGTACTTAATATGGAAGAACACGCATTATCATATCACTAGATGAAACAAGCGTACGTCTTTTTTTTCAAAGAAAAAAGAAATACAAATATCCATAAAACCAAGACTAGCAAAATTGTGACGTGCTTCAATTCCATCCCCAAGTAGGCTTTCTTGATCTTCACACAGCAAAGGCATGGGAATAAGAGTGAGATCTGATGCTCAAAAATGCACCAAAAGGTGCCTTTACATATCCAAAAAAAAAATGGAATACTAAGTGTCACTACAACTGTATTGATGACCAAATTTGTTCTAATTGAAGGACTCATAATTCTGCTATTTAGGAAATGAAATACATGTTCAACTGCCATTGCAATTGGAGTGAGATTAGGCGATAGCTAGTTAAGGATTGATCAACGTGGACCATGTAGTATAAATTGCAGTTTTGAAGGAAGTACTCATACAAAATCATTGTCCCTATGGTTATTTCAAGAACCAAGGACCAGATCTTTGGCTACATCAGAGACAATATTAAGCGAAGATTGGGAAGTTGGAAGAATAAATTGCTGAGCTCTGCGGGAAAGGAAGTCATGCTCAAAGCTGTCACAATGGCCATGCCCACCTATGTTATGTCTTGTTTCAAACTGCCTAAGAAACTCCTCAAGGACATTAATTCAGCAATGGCTAATTACTGGTGGGGTGAAACTAATGGAAAAAACAGGCTACACTGGATATCTTGGGGGAGAATGGCTCAGAACCGACAGGAGGGTGGGTTGGGTTTTAAGGATTTAGAAGCCTTCAACAAAGCCCTGATAGGGAAGCAGGTTTGGAGATTTATCACTAAGCCAAATCTCCTAGTCAGTAAAGTCTTGAAAGCCAAGTACTACCCCAAGGAATCAATTTTCACCTGTAAAGCTCAGAGTAATGCATCTTGGTTTTGGAAAGGAATAATGGATGTCAGAGGGATAGTGGAAGAAGGAGTAAGGAGAAGAATTGGGAATGGGAGAGGCACAAACATATGGGAGCATAAATGGATTCCAACCTCTCCATCCGGCTATCCTACAACTTCAAGGCCCCCAAACTGTGAATTTGTATCTGTTCAGCAGTTGATCAACCAAAGCAGGTGGAACACTAATATAATTTTCAGATTGTTCAACAAGACTGATGCGGAAAAGATTCTTAGTATCCCGATTAGCTTTGCAGGTAGACCAGACTCCAACTTTTGGACATACAGTGAAGGAGGGGAATATACAGTGAGATCTGGCTACAAGAGGTTTTTGGTGGAGAAAACAAGAAGCAACAAAGGGCAGGAACTTGCTGGAAGTAGCTATGAGGCTGGCAGTAACCAAAACAGGCAGATTTGGAAGACACTGTGGAAGCTAAATATCAAACACAAAGTTAAGTTGTTCATCTGGAAGTGTATCAGTGGAGCGTTACCAGTCAAAGAGGCAATCCACCGGAGAGCAGCAACAGGAGATCCAATATGCAAGGGATGTGGAGAAGAGCTAGAAACAATAGAACACACACTCCTGCAATGTCCCCTAGCAAAGAATGTCTGGAAAGTAGCTCCAGTTAAGTGGGATGGTGCAGATGATCAGAGATACAACTTCACAAAGTGGTGGGGGAGAATCTCAGAAGCTAAATCTAGACAAGAGGGAAACAGCCACATTGGTCTTACCGCGAACATTTTATGGCAGATTTGGAAAGATAGGAACAAAAGGGAATTTGAGAATGCCTGTAACCATCAACCGTGCAAAGTAATCCAAAAAGCACATACAGAATGGTTGGACATGGAGGATGTAAGAAAGCATGAAGCTGATTGGAGTACAGAAGAAACAATGCCAGACCTGGAGATTGGAAATGAAGCACAAGAGGACCAGTCCTTGACAAGTATGACAGTGACAACAACTACCCTACTCAAGCCTGCTGTGGTAGGTATAGGGGTTGAGATCAGGACATGGTCACATGACACAACAGAATCATGGGCACTAAAGGACAGAAGTCATGGAAACAAAAACATGGACGCGGCTGCAGCAATCAGATTAGTGTTGTGCAAAGCGTTGCATAGGGGATGGCGCAACATCAAAGTAAGGGTCCAAAACAAAGAAGTGCTGAGACAAATATTGCTTGGGAGAGCGTTGGAAGGCAGGTTAACAATGATCTTAGAGGACATATTTTGTTTAAAGCCATTGTTTCGAATGTGCTCTTTTTGTTTAGATAAGAATGATAATAGTTCTGCTAGTGCTAATGCTAGCTTATATGCCTTAGGCATTTTGTTGGATGAGGAAGCATCACTTCCTCTGTGTTTTTGAACACAAGTTGTATAGCTTAACGAGCCGTTGCTCGACATGTAAACTCTTTTACTAGATCAATGAAAGTCTACTAACGTTTCAGGAAAAAAAAATAAAAATAAATTGTAGTTGTGCAAACAGCATCTAGAATTGCACTGCAAGGGATGAAAAATAAAGGTATTATACAAAAGTTGGTAAAAGATGAAACCCTTACATGGAGTACATATCAAAACAAAGAAAAATTACATACTATGATTGACCAAATCATAAAACTATACCTGTAATCAAAATCTTGAAATTATTGGTGCCAACTGACAGGTTGTTGATTCATGTGCAATAATAAAAATAAACCTAGTTATCAATTAAAGTCATCAAAACCCGATTCTAAATACTGAAACAAGGACTTTAGGTGTGCAATGGGTTAATTGATTCACCCTATTCCCGAAGAGTTTGTTTAATCCGATATACCAGAATGAGATTGTTTATTCACAAGGAATTTTTGATTTATATAAAGGGCAAGTAAGGTCGTCTCCTCAAGGACTGGGGATATTTGTCTCTTTGAAGTTCCAATTGGCAATGGGGGTGTTATCGGAATAAAGCTAAAAACAATTAAGCAATTCAACCAAAAAAAAACAAACAATTAACTAATACGAATATAGACAGGAATTAAATCAAGAATAAATAAATTCTAACTAAGGATCCAACTTCTCAGACACAGTCCGTTCATCCGATCATTGATGCAAAGGAGGTTCACTTAATTTATTAATAGATTAGTTATAGTCACCAACAAGATCTGACGACCAGCTTTTCCTTAATTTATTGATAACCAAAGTACGACCATTAATCACCCCTAATTAGAAAACACTCCTAGGTACGACCGTAGGAGTTAATTCTTTTTTTTTTTTTTCAGAAACGATAGATTAATATATTTCTACTAATAGAGAAATTACAATTTATGAGCAAGGGCTCAAGTTTTGGTTTACAAAGGTGTACTAAGACACCGAGGATCAACGAACTCCTCATCAAAATAGATGTGCATTGCTTGCTTACTCAGTTGATAACTGAGTGTATTAGTACTAACATTACTAGGCTGGCAAACAAATGAGCATGTCCTAAACATTAAGCTGAGATCATTGATGCATTCGAGATGGCTTGCTATAAGGATGTTGCTTGGGCCTTGGCAGCGTATCATCTTTAAAATCTGGTTACATGAAATATGAACCTGTATGTTTTGCAAGTCCCGTTCCTTTAGCTTACAAAGAGCCAGTTGTATCGCCACCAATTTGTCCAGCGCAGGCGATCTAGTACTTCTTTCTCTAAGCATCCACCCTGCACCAAGCTGGTTCATTGCATTTGTTACTGTGATGCCAATTCCCATATTAAGTCGTTCAGTGTGTTGCCCCACATGTATATGAATGCTCAGGATGTCTTGCTATGGTTCCCTCGTTTGCTCTTGTTCATTTGCTATTTCTGTTTCGGAAATGCTCATACATTGCTATACCTGTTGGCAGTTATGGTACTCCTCAAAGTCATTCGCTGCCTTTCTGACTACCTCCATTGGATGCCTATGTTTGCCTTCAAATTCTACTTCATTCCTGGATTTCCAAATGTGCCAAAGGATATCCACAGTTAGACAAATGTGTTGCATTCCATCCTTTCGTTCATTTACCGTAGGAGTTAATTTCACTACAAGAAATTTGGCTTTTTGTGACAACATTCTCAGTGACAACAGAGAAACTTGTCACAATTGAGAAAATTTAGTGATGAGTTTTGATGTCATCATAGTTGACCGTGGGTACACTCGTCAACAGTGACAACACGGGATAAGTTGTCACAATATGGATGGCGCGCAACTAAATAGTGTGGTGGGAGATCAACATTGTGACGACTGGAAAATAGGTTGTCACTGAAATAGGTCCTACAGTGACAACTTAAAATGTTGTCACAATATGGTTGCCAGTTTAGAATTAGTGACAACAACTAGTCGTCACTGTCAAAGTATTTGTTCCTAACTCACATTCACTAATTCTACTATGCCACTCTAATTTTTTCAATATGGTCCATATGTTGTAAATAAATTTTATTAATTTTACTATGACACCCTAACTTTTATATTTTAACCCGATATGCCACCCTAATTTTTTCAATATGGCCCTTATGTTGTAAATAAATTTTATTAATTCTACTATGACACCCTAACTATTACATTTTAGCCCCATATGCCACCCTAATTTTTTCTATATAGCCCATTTGCTGTAAATAAATTTTATTAATTATGTTATACCACCCGAACTTTTATATTTTAGCCCCGTATGTTGTAAACTAATCTCATTAACTCTACCATGACACCTTATCTTTTGCAATTTAGTCTCGTATGTGATAAACCGATTTTATTAATTCTATTACGGCACCCTATGCTTTACACTTTAGGCTGTGTTTATCATCGGCAAAATGAGGAAGGTATTGTAATAAAAAATGTATACCTATTTTTTAATTATTCCAAACTTAGCTAATACCTTGTTATAAAGTTAAAAAAATATCATGAATTCATTATTTAGTTCTCTTGACAACGTATGGGAAATTACTGATTAACATAGTGTGAAAATAATGGCAAAGAATAATAAAATTTAGTATGAAATTAAGTAAAATCTTGATAATTGCATGACCAGAGTTTATTATTAATTATAATTTACAATAATCAAATTGTTTATGGTTTATGAATCAGTACTTGTATCAAATATATTTAGTGTTTCATGCATGTATTAGCAAACTATTTTGGTTATTTGATCAACTAAACAGATTGTTAGGTCTTGTCAGACCACAATTCGTGCATAATTGATAAAATTATTAAATTGATACCAAAAATATTTGCATTAAAAGATCTTTTTTTTTAATTATAAACATATTTTTAATAAGCCTTTTAGTTTTTGAACATTATTTTTTGTAGAGATCCTAAAAAACCTATGTTAGTAAAAAAAATCCAAAAATACTAAATTTTCATATTCCAAAGTTTTAATATAGCTTGTGAGTTAAAAAAGCTCAAAATAATAAACAATCTTAATTACACAAAGATTGGGAAAAGAAAAAAAGAGGGAAGGCGTTACTTTTATAAAGAAAAGTTCAATAATTTAGAGAGAGAAGACGTTATTTTTTAATATGCAATAGTGGAAGCGGGAAGCTGAAAATTGAAGGAGTAGAGGCGGGGGTTCTAAAAGAAGCAGAAACGACGCCGTTTGAAGTTGATTTGGAAGAAAAACATTTAACAACACTTCGCCAAATTTCAGACAAAACTCATTTCCCTCTTTCTTTGCCTTCGGACACCATCTTCTTCTCCATCTCTCCACTGTTATCTTGCTGACACTACTGAGAAAATCACTTTAAGCCACCATTTGCATCCCTAATTTGAGCTACCCAAACTGATAGGGCAGCTTTAGTAGAGTAACAGATAGCAAAAATCCCTAGTTCGTCATAGTTGCTTGCTGGCAAGAGCATGGAAAATTGACCATGAATTTTGGGGAAAAGCCAGAGTTTGAAGACTGAATCTTAACGAAAAGAAGACCTAAGGTTGTCATGGCATAATTTGAGGTAAATAATCTCAATATTTTCCATCTATTTTCGATATTTTCTGTCCAATGTAGGTCGTGTGAGCTAAATGTTGAGTTGTGAGAGTGAAACGAAGTGGAAGGGAGGGTTGTGAACTGAATCTTGAGTTGTGAGCTGAATCTTGGAAGGGAGGGTCTCTAGCTAGCTATCCCCTGCAACCATACGAACTGTGAATGTCCAGACCCCTTTGTGAGACCAAAGGCGGTTGATTGATTAGCGTTAGCCATAGTTTGAATCTTTTGTTTCTTGCTTCAATTCTGAGTCCAGTGGTTTGTTTTGCCATAATTTGTTGGTCATAATTAAAGGTTGCATTCATGTGGTTTGCTTGTTCTGGTGTTGATGCCTTTCATTTAGAATTAAGGGCTGTAAATTTTCTTGTCCTGCTCTTCCTGTTTTCCTTTTTATAATTAAGGGCTATATTTAACATAAGTAATTGAGGTTACTCGTGTCTCTTCATTTATGATTGTGATAAATATTCATGGAACCTTAGGCCTGGTCAGCTCTGCAGTGCTGCCCATGGTGCTGCTGGCTGCCATCCGGCTCGATGTGTTGGAGGTCATTGCCAAAGCAAGTCCAGGTGCACAATTGTCGCCTTGGGCATTGCAGCCCAGGTGTGTCCTAAAAACCCAGATGCGGCTGCTATGCTGGATAGGGTGCTGTGGCTCCTAGCTAGCTACTCAGTGCTCACCTGCTCTGTTGCCGAGGCGGATGCTAGTATCAGTAGCCAAAGAAGAGTGTATGGATTGGCACCGGTGGCCAAATACTTTATGCAAAATAGAACATATGGAGCAGGAAGAGGAGTTTCACTAGGCCCCCTGCTGGCCTTGCTTCAAGATAAGGTCTTCATTGACAGATGGTCAGTGTTTTCACTTCCACTTTTATTTGCTTCTAAATCTATTGCCCTTAGCTTTTACTTTATCTCTCATGGCTTGCTGGGCAATATTGGGCAAGACTTTTGCTCCCTCCTAAGTAATACGTAAAAATTCATTGCACTATTTTGTGGAAGACATACCTGGTCAGAATTTGTGTCCAAAAAATGGTTCCAGAACCTTTCTTTTCGAAACCAAACTTTACAATTCAAAAATTATTCATGCTCCTTTACAAAAAAGTACAAGTCCTTGGATTTGCAAATACTACCTTCAAGAATCAATTGCTTTTATTCATAGAAATTATAAGGTAAGGGCAGTTTGGTTTGTACAAAAATCTTCATCAAATCTGCCTAATTTAGGTACCAATTAGAAGATGCTGTTTGTGAAGGAGGAGTTCCGTCTGATAGGGTACATGGTGTACATGCATTTGAATACCCTGCTAGAGATCCCAGATTCAATGAGGTCTTCAACAAGGCAATGATTAACCCCACAACGATTGCCATTAATAGAATCCTTGAACGTTACAAAGGCTTTGAGCACCTCAAAACTTTCAAAACTTTGGTAGATGTTGGTGGTGGGCTTGGAGTTACCCTTAGCGTGATCACAGCTAAATACCCAAGTCTCAAGGGTATTAATTTTGATTTGCCACACGTTATTCAACATGCACTGGTCTATCCTGGTATAATTCTGTCCTTTCTCTCGAAATCATATGCATAGTTTGATTAACAAATAGTACATAGCATGCAAAGAATGAAGAAGAAAGCAGGTGCCAATACTTATTTCATAAACTCCATTAAGATGCAAAATATACTTAGGAATTAGAGACATAGTATTGTGGAATAGAGACATTATCGCTGAGTTCTCTATCTTAAACCTGTTGTTGGGTAAAGAAACTTCCATATGTCATATGGAGCTGATTACCTTATTTGCAGTCCCTATCTATAGAATTGTTTAAAAACCATAATTCTTTCATCTCGTATAATATTCTTTCATAGTGGTTTTCTTGCTTCTATTCTTATTAAGGTGAATTTTGCAGGGGTAGAACATGTTGGAGGAGACATGTTTGGTGCTGCAGTCTATGCTTTAGTTTAGAAATCTAGTACTCTATCTTTTGGGAAGGATATGTATTGGCCATTACTACTTGAACTAAGTATGTAGGATTTGGGACCCAACATTTGTGGTTCACTTTTGTTTTGATTAATTTACAGATGTGTTATGGCTATATATATGAATTTGGGGCATATATTCTACGTTGATTTTGCCTTTTGTCAAATTGAATGTTCTGCTATAATTGTTGAAAATGCCATGGCAATACTATATTTGTAATGGCCAATTTCAATGCTTGAAGACAAAACTTAGTGACAACCTTCAAATTGAATGTTTGACAAAACTTGTCGCTAACATGCAAATTCACTAAGCCTTTTGTCAAATTGAATGTTTTGCTATAATTGTTGGAAATGCCGTGACAATGCTATATTTGTAATAAACAATTGCAGCTCTTCAAGACAAAGTTCAGTGACAACCTTTTTGTCACTAACGTGTAAGTTCACTAAGTAACGACTATTCTTGTCATTGAATACTAGGACTAATAGTGACAAGTTCAAGTCGTCACTGTAGACTTCAAATTTGTGACGAATTTTGCTACATTTATGACAAAAAAATGTGTGAAATAGTGACAAGAATATTCGTCACAGAATAATAACCGTTAGTGACAACTTCGTCGTCGTCATTAAATAACAAGATTTAGTGACGACTTTCAAAGGATTGTCACACAAACTCATTTGTGACATAGAATTAGTGACAACCACGTGACAATGAAAAAAGTCGTCACTATACACATATAATGACGACTTTTTTATTTTTAGTGATGACTTTTTGTTGTCACAAAAAGCCAAATTTCTTGTAGTGTTCCCTAATTGTATTAAGAATTAGAAAAGCCTAACGCTAATCAATAGCACGCTACGAGGGTCATTTAGATCAGATCGCACGTTCCCCTAGTATGTATAAACGCTTGAATGGGAACAAAATTTCCCAGTTTGGCTGATGGATTTAGTGAGGAAGTAAATGAGGGTAGTTGCCCCTTTTTGTAATTAATTCTTGTATTTATCAAGGGTTTATCAAATATATATAACTGTTAACGTTTGTGGAAAAAAAAAATTGGAATTGAGCTTGTAGCTTTATGCCGATTTCCACATCTCATCCCTTATTTTTCAGAATTTTGTACTCCACCCCTGCAATTATGTCCAAATGCCAATTATAAATACAATCCGACAATTAACAAAATATTTGGCACAAATAATGAGGGAAATCAATCAGAAAATGACTAACAATTAACACCCTATCGCCAACTAATTGAAAAGAATTCTGTCAATCGATGCATAATGTCCCTTTGACAATGTGGTACCATAGTTGTTTAGAAATTTTTTAGCCCAAGCTTATTCCCAATTTTAGAGCTCATTGATTTTATGCAAGTAGAATTGAGACTGTTTTGTGTTTTGATGATTTACAAGTTCTACAATAGGGTAATTTTATTAGTCGGAGTCTATTCTTTATTCTTTATTAGTAGGAGTTTATAAATGTATTAAGAATTTGTCAACTTGTACATAAAATAATGAGACTATAGGAGTAGTAAACACAATTAAGCAAGTATATATTACGAAGCACATAAAAGAGAAAAAACACAATTATATTATATAGTAATAGAATAGATATATAATATAGAAAAGAAAGGTCCTTGAGTTTGTATACTTTTAATTCCAATTGCATCACAAGCACAAATTTATTACCCATTTACTCCTTTATCTTATGACTTCTTATTTGTCTTCAGTATAACGGGAAAGTGTAGAGCATGTAACATCTTTTCTCTTTCTTTTTTTTTTTTTGGCCAAAATGTCGCTTACTTTTCTATTAAATAATTAATGCCTTTACAACAATATACAAAAGGAAGCAACTGCTCCATCAGAACTGTGATGCTTGTTTGAGCCACAGGGGAAGGTTCTTTCCTACTGACATCTTTTCTCATGATAGTCCTTTTTTCAGCTTCAATCTTCCCTCACCTTCCTAACTCAGCCTCGTTTACGTACCACCCTCTCAGCCTCCTCCTTGCTATGCAGCCTATTACCATTGAAGACAATGAATTGCGACTTTTTTGTTGCCTTGTCCTCAGCAATCACATGTAGTAGTCCATTTGTGTCAATCTCAAAAGTGACCCCAATTTGTGGCACTCCCCTGTGACAGGATAAAACTAAGAGTAATTAAGAAAGAAAAGAAGAAATACCATTGAATTTAAAGTAAAAAAAAAAAAAAAAAAAAAAGACCAGGTGAAAAAAAGAAAAGTCCGAACCACTTGGAATCACCGGTTCCATGACTCCCCCTACAGTCTCAATACCTAGGCTGTAGGGGATTAATACCGGTCCCAATTTAATGAATTCCGGTTCCAATATAATGTCTGCAGGGAAAAAAGGATAAAACATAGAAATGTCAAGATTCCTTTTGCTTTTCAGATCGTGAAGGTGTTATGAAACATGATTTGTGATATTCGTGTTTGTCAACTTCAAGAAATGTGATTAAGAACTGGACCAATTGCTGTCTCAACTTGAGTAGGCAGAGTTGTGTGGTCATCAATTTTAATTTGTGTAGGACACATGTTGAGTTGGAGAATAGTCTGGTTTGTAGTTTTGTATTTTTGTATATAAAGCCGATGCCAAAGAAATGGGTTGATTCTCCAGCGACTATCAAGCTTGTATGTTCAGTCATACTGGCTTCCTACGTCAGCAAAATGGGTGATTCTCTCACTAACTATCTAAGCAACTTGCCATACTCAACCGATCAGTTCTCATCTGATGACTGCTAGCGTTGAGGATCATGTCAGAAGGTTAAGGGCTTGTTGGAACATTTCCTAGGCCTTTTTGATACGTAGTGTCTTTTTTTGTTCCACCAAGATGCAGCAACTTAAGTAGCCTGAAAAATTTGCATGAAGATGTTACTCAAATGGTTCAGTTGCAGTCAATCCAGAATGCGCCGAAAAATTGGAAAAAAAAAAAAAAAAGGCAGATAAGGTCCTAGATGGATTCCTGAGCTTGTTGAATGCTTGTGGTTTAGGTAGAGACATTATATGCCTCTTTATCCTTGCTAAGTTGAAAATGTCTTCATCTCAAGAATATTACTCCCTCCGTCCCATTGAAGTTGTCATACTTTTCGTTTTTATCTGTTTCAAAATATTTGTCACATACCCAAAATAGAAAGCTTGTTTACATCCAATTTCAACATTTACCCTCTTAAAATATGGGTCTTACAACTTTAACTCAAAAGTCAATGTAAAAAGGAAGCACCACAATTTGGTGCGTGAAAGACACTCCCAAATGTGTGCCATGCGTTTGTTGATACGTGCTTTTTGGTCATGGATTTTTGAGCTAAACAAAATAGATAGGCCCACACTAATAAATTTCCAGCATAACTTTCTTTGTATGCATTATACGTTGGAGGGCAAAGGTGGAAAGTGAAACAAAAGTTGCAAGATTCGGTGCACTGTTAATAAAAATCACAACTTCTCAAGTACGACAAACTTATCGGGACGGAGGGAGTAGTAAATTGGCCTCCTGTTATAAATTTTATTGGTCATGTTGCGAAGAACTTGGATAACAAATTTTTCTAGAGAATCTGATGGATGTGAGCGGAATTTAAGGCATGGTATTGAGTATTTCAAAAAAGGGCAAAAAATCTCAGCGGCCACTAAACTATTTTTCAGATCATGTTTTGGCCATCAAACTATTTTTCGTTAATAATTGACCACTAAACAACTTAATCAGTAAATCCGTGACCATTTAGTCGATAATTACTCTTAATCTGTGAAATTAGCAGTACACGTGGCAAAATACGAAGGTAATTTTATCTAACAACTATGCGACCGTATTCTCCTTTTAATTTCTTTCCTCAAACAATCACCGAATGGAAAATTATATGGAGGAAAAAATAGGGACTCAATTGGGAGCCCCAAATCTTCAGCCCCAAATCCAAGAAGCCGAAGAAGAAGACAAGAATGTCGAGGCGCTCTGCTAAACCTAGATGCTTCTGCAAATTAACAGCAACGATGAAGACCTCATGGACAAATTGGAACCCAGCAAGAAGATATGTGGTCTGCCCAGGAGAGGTAAGATTTTTTCTGGAAATGATGCCTTTATCAGAAGAAGAGTGAGCTCTGAAAGCCATCTTGCGGAGAAGCTCCCAGCCTTCGTGTGGGTTAAGAAATCTCATCCGGTGAATGAATCCTTTGTCGTCGGCTGATGAAGAAGCAATCTTGTCTGCAACTCCGACATCCCGAGTGGTGAGCAGCACTCTGCTGGCGGTTGGTTTTTGAGACAAAAGTGCAATGCGGAGGCACTCCCAAGCATCGGCAGAGCAGACATCATCCAAAACAATCAAGAATCTCTTGGACTGCAGGAACTGGTAAAGTTTCTGAGCCAAGTCCAAATCTGAAAATGGGGCCATATCATCCTTGGCTCGGCAGACATGTTGCAGCAGCAAATCTTCCAAAATTTTTCTGGTGCGGAAGTCCTTCCCCACCATAGCCCAAACAAAGCAATCAAAATGGCGGCCACTTAAAACCTCCCATCTTGCTTTACTGTCTAATCCACTAAAAATTACCCGGCACTTTTGCTACGGGTACTGCTAATTTCACAGATTAAGAATAATTATCGATTAAATGGTCACGAATTTACTGATTAAGTTGTTTAGTGGCCAATTATTGACGAAAAATAGTTTGATGGCCAAAACATGATCTGACAAATAGTTTAGTGGCCGCTGAGGTTTTTTACCCTTCAAAAAATGCATCTGCAGAACTATGGAAGAAGGATGCCGATGCACCTATTTGTTTGTAATTTACCTTTTCCAGATCAAGAAATTCAGAAATTACAGAGAAGGAAATAGTGCATTTCCATAATTATTCGAAAGATAGAAATGATTTTGTAATCCTTTTTGAGAATGACTTCCAAACACTTTGCCATTGATATGGTAGATCTTGAATCTTGCGTTTCTTCCCACGTGTGTCAGCTGAAAGTAGAGATACGACTTCAGTTTCTCTGATTTCTATGAAAAATAGGTGAAGACAGATCAAAGAATGACAGGTTGTCGAGCCAGTGCAATAATAAAAACCTAACTACCACTAAAAGCAGTCAATAATCAATTCAGGTACTGGAGCAGGGACTCTAGATGTGCAATGAGTTACTTGATTCACCCTGATTCCGAAGAGTGTGCTTAATCCAATATACTAGAATGGATTAATTAACAAAATTACTAACTAGTAGACAGTGCCAAGTAGGGTCATCTCCTCAAGGACTGCGGAAAAATTCGTTCCTTTCGAGTCAAGAGTCCAGACAAACGGGGGGTTTTAGGATTTAATGCTAATGAATTGCCAACTAAATAAATTAAATGCGAATAATAATTAATTAAGAGAAATAATTGGAGAAACTCTAGTCAAGGATACACTTCAGAAATAGTTCATGCAACTGATCATCGATTCAAGTATAATTCCAGTATTCATTGATAGATTGGTTGTAACTGTCATACACGCGATAGACAACCAACTTTTCCTTACTTTTTCGATAGTCAATGTACGACCGTTAACTATTTCTCTAACCAAGAAATAACTTTAGGTACGACCGTAGGATTTAATTTCTAGATTGCATTAAAAATTACAAAAGCCCAACCCTAACTAACAAACACGCTACGAGGGTTTGTTTAAATTAGATCATATGTTTTCCTGACACAAACCCAATTATGCCAGTTGCTACCAGGACGGAAGTAATCGAACAATTACGGATTCAACTACTCCCAATTAGCAAATAGCCTACGTGAATAATTAAATATTGCGCACCTATTCAATTATACACCATAGCTATAACAACAATTAAAAGCAGAAAACATACAAATACCAATAAATGAAGGAAATAGTTAAAATAATTTAGATCTCACAGTTGTTATTGAACCAAATCTTCAGTTGTCCCCTTGACTAGAAGTGGATGATTAGTTCATCATCCTTAGAGTAATCCCGCGCGAATTAAGTGTTTCCGTTATCATCAGAGACTCTCCAAAGAAAATAATGAACAATCGTTTTTTTTTTTTTTCCAAATGCAGGAAAACAAAATAATAGCAATAGATTTGAGGCCGAAGCCGTTTTGTATCTTGTCCCTTCTTGCTATCCTTCTCTTCCGTCAAACTCAAGCTAAAAAAACTTCCTAATAGTCTAGAATCCTAGTCTATATGAACTTTTCTAATCTAATAGATTTCCTAATAAAAATAGTTTCCTCGTAGTACTCAACTACTAAATAGAAAAAGGCAATAATTATTCCAGCCTAGCTTCGGACATGGAATTCACCATTCTTTGGAAACTGCCACCGTACACGTGAAATCCCGACTTCTCTAGACTTGACAGTAATTCTTGAAAAATTATCTTTTTTATCACATTTTGCTCATTTTCCTACAATTGGCACCATTATACCAAATATAAGTAGAATCAATCACTTAATACAATATTTGGCTAGAATAAAAGGGGGAATAATTATAAATTAAATGACAATTTCACACCCTATCAAAGAAGTATTAAAAGGCCTGTTCATTTCACTTTGTGCACTCCAAGTTGTCCATGGTTCTTGAACCATTATATATTTTTAGTCACGATGGATTGGGGCTTTAAACATAGAAGAGATTGTGTCTTATACCTGATCAGAAATGTATCAAGATCCATAATTCTTTATTTTTAACCCAATTTTAGTTTAAGGATCTGATTTGCAGTAGATATCATTACGGATTCCCCTCACTATGGTGCTGTTCATATTAGGGGACAGTATATTGCACATTTGGACCTATATTTGGACATTTTAACTCTTTCACATACCCAGAAATCCAGAGACACCCAAAAAGAAAAAAACCAGAATCTGAAAGTTGTTTACTTTCTTCATTATAAAAAATTGATAGGTCAGATAAATAACACTTTGAAATTATCAAAGAAATATCCAAAAGCTATGTGTATGATTCATTTTCGTCTGGCACTAGAAATGATTTCTGGTATGGAAGTGCAGAAGTTAGTTAGACAGGTAAAGGAATGAAAGAGATCAAATTGGATGAACCGTTTCATTTTCTGATGTGTATATATGTACAATTTTGTACAAAGGCTAATATAAACAAAATTGAGGTGCATGATATTTTAGAAACCATGCTAATTGTGGCCTAAACTAATGGTTGAGAATGTTAAGAAGGGAAACTCTAGTTTTTAGCAAAAGCCTGAACACAATTTCAAGCACCTCTGCTAATTCTTCAATGCTCGAGTCAACTTCCTCAAGTTTTTTTATTACTTCCTGGTTTGACTTCTTGTAGTTCAAGAGATCCAACTGAATTTCTATTTGTTTGATTGCTGCAATATCAGAATCTTCTTTGCTTGATGCTCTCTTCTGTTCTAATAATTTTGATACAAAGGACCAACCTTTTGGCTGTGATCCTGCCTTTGATCCAGAAAGGAAAGACAGAACATACTCCAACACTGGAAGACTAACAAGTTGAACTTCTTTGATCAAGTTAACCAAAGGGACATCTTCAGAGCCTTTGTTTACCACTGTTGAGTTGCAGTTCTCTGCTTTCTTAAGTTCTTTGTAGATTTTGCTGATCATTTTCTTCAAGTGCTTTTTGGAGATCATATATGAGCTGACTTCATGGGCCAAATCTCCACTTCTTTTCCTCCGTATAGATGACTCAAGTTCCCGCATAATTTCCTTCATCCCTGAATAGATGTCTCTGACTGCCCCACAAAGGTCCAACAGCCTGAGAGATCCATCCAAGACCTCTTCGTCCCATTTTCCGGGTCTTTCACTTGAGAAAGCCTGTTGACTCAAAGGAAGCTGAAGAACATCGTCCAGCTCGTACAAGTTCTTAAGGCCATCCAATCTTTGGCATGCCAATGAATGCGATGTTGAGGGTGCTGCTTCTGATGACTTCAATCTTTGTAGATGTTCCTCGGCAGTCAAGATAAGAGGGTGAGATGAAGAAGGCAAACTAACGGAACGAGAATGGCTTGAGAATTTTTTATTTGGAGCAGTGGTTGCCATTTTTTCCTTTAAGCAGAAAGTAACAAATGGATGTTGAATGTTTAGATTTAAAAGCCTGTGGAGATGTTGAAAACAGAATTGCTCTCCACTTGTATATATAGGTGGTTAAGAAAACAAAAGGAATCTCATCCCCTCTTGTCTAGTTGGTTTAGCTTATTAAGTACTCTGTTTGTCCTTCGTTCTGTCTCATTGATGAAGGATCCCAGAAGAAGCATCCAGAATTGAAATCCCAATTTGCAATAGATTATTGATGCAACAACCATTTAGATCACCAGCTCTGTTTCAAGTATGACCATGCCGGTTGTTTAATTCTATTATTAAAAGCATCACATGCTGCTTGCGATGTAAATTGCTAGACCCATAGGAAATATGAATCGTTGCATGCTCGTGGACATTTTCAATTAGCCGTGCATGCGTGTTGTAGACAGTGGTTTAATCATGTTGCTTAGTCGTTGATCCAGCAATGTTCAATCATGGCCTCAGGAATAAGGAAAAAACCGCTTCTTCCTTCCTCAGGAAAAAACCATGTGCTCAGTGGGTTGATTCTAGAATAAGATGATTGCTAGCTAACACCATCATTTATCTTGTACAATACTTCAGTTTTTCATTCCCCAGTAACAAGAGCAGATGGTTGATCTGAGGAGCTAATTGAAGCATCTTGATGACAAAATGCTAATAAATAATTTGAACTACTATCGGTCAAGATTCCTTTTGCTTGTCAGCTTCAAGAAATGTGATGAAAAGAAGGATCAATTGTTGTCTCAGTGTTAGGAGGCAGAACTATGTGCTGATCATTTTTTTATTTTGGGTTGAAGACATGCGGAGTTGGATAATATTCTTTCTGCTGCTTAGGATTTGTAAATTTTTATTTGTTTGCTGATGCTAAAGAGATTGCTGAACATCTCCAAATTTAAAGTGTATTCATACTTCAGACTTAGTTCCCCAGCAAAAATGGCCGATTCTCTAGCTAACTGCCAAAGCAGCTTGCCATACACCATCGAGCAGTTTGCCATCTAGTTCCTATCCAATGACTACTAGCCCTGAAGGTTAAAGTCCTGTGATGCCACCTCCTCCTCAGCCTATTCGATTTCTAGCAACTTGCACAGCCTGAAACATTTGAAGAAACTTGAGAAGAACTGTTCCTCAGTCCTCAGCACTCTTGATAAAGACAGCAACCCTGTAGATGTCAGAAGCTTGCTACAAGAAACAGAGCCAATTACTTTCTCAATCTTGAGACCTGTATTAACATTTGCATCAGGCACAAAGGAAGGCTCAAAGCTGAAAAGGTGGTCATTGGTTTTCAAGTGTGTGAATCCAAAACTTGTCCATTATGTCACGGAATAGGATGAAGAGGTTTATGACTTGGGAAAGATTGAGATGTATTGCATGTCTTAATCAGCAACTTTGACGAGGTTAATGATGCTTTTGCTGCACAAAACATCTTGAAGCAGTTGCAGTCACTAGAATTCGCCATGCAGGTGGTTGAAGAGAATTCAGAAGAAATATTCAAGATTCTGAGAAGAGTTTCTCTTCTTAACGTACTCAACCATTAATCATACTCTGCTGATGATTTCACAACCATACAATTTTTTCCCATTCTAGTTGAGAAATGAAAGGAATCTATTAACAGTTATACCATTATGATGACAATACACTTATATGTCTTGATGCTTGCATCTATTTCAACTTTCACAGAAAATCAGATGGATTCAACCAGAAATTTCACTCCCTTTGTTTCCCAGATGCAAAATCAAGGATCATGGTCGATTTAATCTCTGCCGCCAAATTAGGGCAACACAATTAAAACAAATACAATGTCAAGATAAAATCGACAAAATTTGAGTCTTGGGCATTTCATGCTTTATATTTGATTCCTAGGCGCTACAGATGACTTCTCAAGAGCTTTTTGTTTCACATGAAATGACTTGATTGCGGCTTCAATTACAAGCATAGGCTCTTTTTCTTTTTTTGGGGGGGTTTAATTCTGGTCCAAGTTACAAGCATAGCTAATTATTACCCGATAAGCCTGTTTGGAACCTGAGTTTTTTGGGAGTTTGTCTAAAACTTTACTGTAGTGCACTGTAGAAGTTTTTGAAAAAATTTTGTAGAAGTTTTTGTAATGTAAAAAATTTTGTAGAAGTTTTTGTACGGTGAAAAACTTTTTTTTTCCTTTTCTTTTTTTTCTTTCTTTTTTTCTTTCTCTTTTTATTTTCTCTTTCTTTTTCTTCTTCTTTTTCTTTTTCTTTTTCTTTCTTTCCTTCTTCTTTTCTTTCCTCTCTTTTTCTTCTTCTTCTTCTTCTTCCTTCCCCCTCCCCCTTCCCCGTTACCTCCGCCACCCCCAGCAGCAACTCCACCAATGCCACCTCCCGCCACCCCTCTCCTCCCTTTTCCCCTTCTCCTCCCTTTTCCCCTTCTCCTCCCCTCTATCCCGCCTTTCCCCTCTGCCCCGTCACCCCCTCCCCCACCCCTGCAAAAGCTCCCCCTCCCTCTCCCTCTGCCCGCAAACCCCTTCCCCCACCCTTGCAAAAGCTCCCCCGCCACCCCTCTGCCCGCAACCCCCCTCCCCCACCCCTGCAAAAACTCCCCCGCCACCCCTCCCTCTCCCTCTCCCGCCACCCTCTTTGCCCGCCACCCCTCCCTCTCCCTCTCCCTCTCCCTCTGCCGCCACCTGAGTTTTGCACATGAGTTTTGCAACAACAGAAATGATTTTTTTTTTCCAATGTTCCATCTCCCTCTCCTCTTCTTATCTTGCCGGCAGAATAAGCAGCAACAGCCGAGTGTAATTTTTTTTTTTTTTTTTTGCAATTTTCCTTCTCCCCAAGCTACGGGAGGGGGAAGGTGGCGGGGAAAGGCAGAGGGAAAGAGGGGAGGGGGGAGGGAGAAAGAAAAAAGAAAAAGAGATTTTGGAAACCAACATATCGGTCAAAGGGGGAGGGGAGGGAGAGAAAAAAAAAAAAAAAAAAGAGGAAGGCCGGCAAAAGTTGGCCGGAATAATTACTGGCGCCGGAAGCGGTGGTGGAGGTGGTGGCCTGTTGGGTGGGTGAGGAAAAAGAAGAAAAGTTGAAGGGAAAGTTTTTTGTGTATTATTTTGAAGTGCGTAAGTAAAATACTTTGATAAGTTTTTTGGGGTTCCTGTAGCAAAAGTTGTTAAAAAACTAGTAGCTAAAAAACTTGGTCAAAAACTTCACTTCCAAACAAGCCTGACATTTCGCATTGGTTGCAACCACTATAACAAACAATTACCTTGTATGATAACTCAATTCATCACTTAAATTTAATATATTCATATCTTAATATATTTAAACGCATTTAATAATGAAAACTTGAACATTTGAAGTAATTTAATGGCATTGAATTTTGTAGATAAAACTTGCTTCCAAAATTAAGTGATAAACCATTCACTTATCACTTAATGTGACATGCACTTATATATATCAAAATTAGAATTTAACAATTCAATAACATAATGGATTCAGAGTTCAGAATTCAGATTTCATTTTTTAGACATCAATTTTATCAAACACACCCTAACTTTGCACCTTTAAATTTGACCTAATTCGCACATTGTACTAAATTTTAATTTGGAACATTTTGCAACACGAGTTTCAATTTGGGACATTATATGCACTAAACTCTTCAACATGTCCCAGTATCGTCCAACTGTTAATATAATATAAAATATTTCCAAACTAAGGGTAAAATATCTTTTACCCTCTTGTGGTTAGCACTTTTCGATATAATCCTCTAAGGTTTCAAAAATTATATTTAACTCCCTTATAATTTGAATTAAAGTGTCAAAGTGATGGAATTTGTATTCCATAACAAAGTTAACTAAAATGTCAAAAGTACCCCTATATAAAATTGAAAATTATTTATTCACAATAGGGAGGTTTTGTATATATTTTGAAAACCACAATGGGTTATTTGGTAAAGTACTAAAATATAAGGGGGTTATGTGGTAATGCACAAAATTATAAGGGGTTAATTTTGTTATGCATATTATATTTATTTATGGGCAAATTACATTTTACCCCCTATGGTTTAGCCTTTTTTTACCTAATCCCCCCATGGTTTCAAAAACTATACATAACCCCCTCATGGTTTGGATTAAGTGTCAAAGTGATGAAAATAGTCATTTGTAACGGAACTTCTAAAAATGTCGAAATTACCCTTATAAATACATAACACACTAACCCCATATGATTTTATATTTTGCCATATAACTCCCTTATGATTTAACACTTTACCATATAACCCCCTTACAGTTTTCAAAATATACACATAACCCCCCTTGGTTAATAAATAATTTTTAACTTTACATAACGGTATTTTTGACATTTTAGGTGACTCCGTTATGAATGATCATTCCCGTCACTTTGATATTTTAATCCAAAGCATGAGAAGATTATGTATAGCTTTTGAAACTATAAGGGGGTTATGTAAAAAAACGTTAAATCCCAGGGGGATAAAGTAGAATTTGCCCTTTATTTATTTTAGTCACTTCAACCATTTTAATTTTTTAACAAGGATAATTTCAACATTTTTATGGATTTCATTAGAGAGGATCATAATTCTGTCAATTTGACACTTTAGTTTAAACAATGAGTAGATTATGTATAACTTCTGAAACTACAGGAGATTATGTGAAAAATAGCTAAATCACAAAGGGGTAAAGTGTATTTTACCCTTAAACTAATGATCATGGTGCCTCCTCTTCTCTCTCTCTCTCTGTCTCTCTCTATCTCTCTCTATCTTTCTCGAGTTTATGACAGATAGAGCATAAAAAAAGTGTAATCTAATCAAAAAATTTTCCTCAAAAATAAAATGGGAAGAGTAGTAAAATAGTTTTAATATTTGTTTTTACCCTTTTCAAAATCTAATGTATAAATTTAGATGAAATTTGGGAAACTCATGAAAAGTCCCCTTAAGGTTTGTAGTGTTTTGCACTTTACCCCATAATGTTATTTTTTTGGCACTTTATCCCCTTGACCGGTAGTCAAAGCATTCGAGTAGTAAGTGTTGTGACGACTAACAGGTAAAGGACAATGGTATCCCTGATAAAATAATGAATAGACAAAATTGCCTACTAGTTCAGGTCAGACAATATTTTGTTTCCCAAAAACATCATTCTTGGAGGAAAATAGCCCGCTCTTGTTAATCTATTTTGCAGAGACAAAATGAGAAAATTATATGGTTGACAATTCTAGAAGAAAAATAATTTTTTTTGTTTTTCAAATTATTTTGTCTAAAAGTTAAAAGAGACATTAACTTATCGTAAAAATTATACTTTATAATTTGAACATCTAAGAATCTCCTTCCAGAATTTTTCGGTGTCCATGATCTTCTTATGGACACTAGTTTATCACATCCACAAGTTTTTTGATTTAGTTCTTTTAGATGCTGTGATGAACAACATCTAAAGAAGGAGCAACAAAAAGAATTTGAAGAAATTTGGAACACTTTTTTTTCCTTTTTTTTTGGCTGCAAAAGTAGGATTTGGACGTTTAAAGACTCTAATGAACGATGAAATGATAACAAAATATTTCTGAGCTTGAAGGGAAATGTTTCTTTGTAAATAATAGAGAGAGGCATTTTCGTTAGAAATTTTAATGGTTTAAATGGGGGTAAATTTCATCTAGTTCAATGTTCCAATGGATCATTTGCTGAGGTGAACTAACAGGGGGGATAAAGTACCAGGCAATATACATGACCCACAAATTACGAAACACCAAAAACCTTAGGGGGACTTTTTGTGATTTTCCCTTAGTTTAATTATCGAGATAGTGTAGTTCATCCCCCCTTCCCCGAGGTGCCCAACGAAAAAAGCGTGAGTTCATTTTTGCATCACAATGTGTATGTAGATCAGCCAAAATGACAAGCAATTTAACCGGGGATGACTAATGGTTTTGGAAGTTAATAAAGAGTTAATTACACTTTCCACAAGTTGGACTTTTAAGCTAAGATGTTTACCATTTCAATCCATGTCTCACGTTAGAGGTGATAAAAATGAATGATAAGTCACAGATCTTATTTTGCGAATGCCAATATCACCCCAAAGCAAAAGTTATCTTAACAGACAAATTTTAATTTAAAATTTTGGCTTCGTTTCTGGATATGCATTTATCAGCTCAAACGGTCAACCATCTGCCCGTGTTTATGAAGACAAAAGGAAAAAAAAAATTATAGCATGAATGATGGAGCTAGCGATGATAATACTTGTCTAAGGTAATGTTTGCAGGCTAAAAAAATAGAACGCCGTAAAATTGAGGTTCAATTCGTTCTTCTTCATGCAGTTTTTAATAAGTCACTTCAGGTCATTATGATAAATATAAACTATGACTGGCAAATAATTAATGGCTTAGCATCATGATTTGATCAATGTCACAAACACACACGAATGACTAATTGACTAATTGAAAAAGCCCACGAGCGGGTAAAGATTCTTCTTGTTCCCAGGCAATATACATGACCCACAAAATTCTGATTTCTTGATCAGGCAGCATGTGATGCTTAAATGGCATTTGACACAAAAACAGGTGATCCAAAATTGGTGGTTGTATAAGTACTTTGTCTGCAAATTGAGATCTCAACACTGAACGTAGATATGGAGATCCAGCAACAATGAGACAGGCCTCGGACAAATGGAATACTTTGATCAGCTATTGCAACCAGACATGACGGTGAGATTCCTATTGTTTTCATAAACACCTGTATGTGCAAATGAAGAAGAGTTTGGTTTTTCAACTACTTCCAAAGGCATACATTTTTGCCCAAAAAAGATGGCAACATTTGACTTGAATCAAAAGATCAGCAGCCATGTTTCTTCCCTTATCCATATCTTGCTTCTTTCTTCCCATTTTCTTCTTGTGGATGCTGAGCAACACAGCTGCAAAGGTTGAACTCTTCAGAAGCTGCATCTTGATCTTAGCATGGCATGCCAAGAATGGTATGGCCTCAAGAACTTCCATGAGTACTAATATTACATGCTTCAGCCCCTCTAAGCCACCAACTTTTCACCCATAAAAAATTTGGCAAATGGGAAGAAGAGGTCTTTAATGGATCTCTTGAACTGTTGGACATTTATTGTGCTGTCACAGAAATCTATTCACAGATGAAGGAAATATCCAGAAACTTAAGTGATCTTTAAGCAGAAAAAGAGAGATGAAGTTAACACTTACATAATCTCAAAAAGGGGCTTGAATAGAACTATGTACAGTTGTTTGAAAGATGTTCCACAGCAGGAAAAAATAGCCTGCATCAGTGGAAAGCAGAGTCTAAAACAGTCCCTTTGATCAACCTGATAAAAGAAGTTCAAATGGTTAGCCTTATAATATAGACTTACCTCTGTCTTGGTTGTTTGAAAGCAGGGTCAGTGCAAAGTGGTTGATTTTTCTGTCTCAAAGCACAAGGGAGCATCAAGAACAGTCCCCTATGAGAAAATGTGAATTTTGATACTAACCAAGTGCAACAAATTCTTATTCATTTTGCCTCTACTAAAATTTACAGTATTTGATGAATTGGGATACACAATGATCATCTATATGCATTAAACGAAAAGCTAAAACTAAGATCATGAAAAAAACTACATGTGTTTAATGAAATTAAAAATGTAACAGATTTAAAGCCAAGGGGTTCTATCTTTCTTGAAACTTAACAAACGTAGCTATAAGTAACAAAAAGGTTTTAAGACAACGTTGACATCTAACAAATAGTTTGAAAATATTGGGTTAATTATAAATACTTCCCTATAGTTTCATCTATTGCAACATGACTCCCGAACGTTACAAAATGTCCAATTCACCCTCCTATGATTTCAAGTAAAGCAGAAATTTGATGGAAAATAGCCTATGTAACGTCTTTAGGTAAAATACCAGGAGTGCCTTTGCTTACATGCTAAATCAAACGTAACTTAATAATTTTATATAAAATTATATAGAGGTTACGTGAATAAATGCAAAAATTACAAAGTATAAAGTGGATATTTATGCAAACTATAGGTGAGTTAAAGTATATATCATGATTTCATCACATGCACTTCTGAAGTGCATCTCATGTAATCACCATAATTGATTGTGCATTCCGTCCATTTCTCGCTCCACATAAAATCACAGAGGAGTTATATGGGTATATTAAAACCTTAAAGAAGTAATCTAGCATTATGCAAAATTACCCAAAAAAATAGCATGCAAGAGACTTGATGTGCCATTTTTTGTTCAAATTTGTGGGGATGGAACGATCTTTGCTCTGTAAAGTTTAGTGGTGAAACGCTCTGGTCATTCCACACCTGGCTAAGCATCGTGATTTAATCAGTGAACGCGTGCAATAATGGTTGAAAATTTTCATAAGATGTTAAAGAACCCTCATGTTCCCCAGCAGTTGACATAACCCCTGCATTTCTGAGCACTTCACTCGTGCAACATGTGAAGCTTTAATGGAAAATCGCAACAACTAGCATATTTGGCTTCAAAGATGGAGATTGGACAATCAAATGGTGGATGTACATTAATAATTTACCATAAATATTTTGAGACCTGCATACTAATTGTATCTTTTGAGATCCGACAACCGTGAGACAGACCTCGGACAAATGCAAAACTTACTCAGCTATTACAACTAGACAAATTGAGGATGAGATTCCTTTTGTTTTCTTTACTACCTATATATACAAGTGGAGAGGAATTTGGTTTTCAATATCTCCAAAGGCTTCTAAGACTTGACAATTAACATTCAATTGTTACATTTTGCTCAAGTACAAAAATGGCAGCTCCGAAATTCTCTAGCCACACTCGTTCAATTAGTTTGCCTTCTTCTTCTCATCCTCTTCTTGTGAATGCTGAGGAGCACCTGCAACGGTTGAAGTCATCAGAAGCTGCATCCTCACCCTCACATTCATTGGCATGCCAAAGATTGGATGCCCTCAAGAACTTGTACGAGTGTCTGGATGATGTGCTTCAGCTGCCTTTGAGCCAACAAGCTCTCTCAAATGACCAAGAGGTCTTGGATGGATCTCTCATCCTGTTGGACATATGTGGGGCAGTCAGAGACATCTATTCACAGGTGAATGAAAGTGTCCAGGAACTCGAGTCATCTCTACGGAGGAAAAGAAATGGAGATCTGGCAGATGAAGTTAGCTCATATATGATCTCCAAAAAGCAGTTGAATAAAATGATCAGCAAATGCTATAAAGAGTTGAAGAAAGCAGAAAAGAACTGCAACTTGACATTAGTAAACAAAGATTCTGAAAAGGTCCCTTTGGTTGACCTTATCAAAGAAGTTCGAGAAACAACTCTAACAGTGTTGGAGTCCACTGTATCTTTCCTTTCTCCATCAAAGGCTGGATCTTTGGTCTCGAAGTTATTACGCAAGAATGCATCATCTAAAGGACACTCCAATATTGCAGCAATGGAACATATAGAAATGGAGCTGCATCTGTTAAACAAAAACAAGTCGAACGTAGATGTAGTAAAAGGTCTCGAGGCCTTGGAATCTAGCATTCAAGAATTAGCAGAGATGCTTGAAATTGTCTTCAGGCTGTTGCTGAAAACTAGAGTTTCCCTTCTCAATATTCTTAACCACTAGTTTAGGCCACAGTCAGCATGGTTTCAACAACTGGATGCTATGCAGTTCAATTTTGTATACATACATCATACATGTACAAATTTATACATACATAAAAACATAAGAAATGATTATCTACATTGATCTCTTATCATCCTTCCCTTGCCATTGATCATGGTTGATGGTGCTATAATCTATGTTTATTCATGATTAGAGATACTCTCAAGGTCGTTTTAAAAAGATCGACACAATGATAAATTTAACATCCCTCAAAGAAATGCATTCCTTCAAAATTAAATGAAATAGCCATTTTCCGAAATTTAACAAAATGAATTAAAATGCAACAAAATAACCAACTCTGTTAGATTTAAATTCTTTAAATTTTAATACTCTACATTTTACTTCTACGAAAGGATTATGGTAAAAGAGCCAACTACTCCTAGAGTAGTTGAGTAGTTGGAGTAGTTGGCCACCAAGAAAATTTTAAATCTTTACTTAGGTGTAAATCAACGAATCAAATTCCTTGATCTACATTCTAAAAATAATTCAAGTTTTTCTTGAGATTTCATCAGCGGGTGCATAGGCATCTGTCTGAACCAGTGGTGGTTCAGTCCCCTCCAGAGTCTTTTTGGATAGAGTAAGAGTAGATCTAAAATAGATTCTATGTGTTAGGAAAAAAAAAAAGGATTATGGTAAAACATTTAATATTTTGTTTGAAATGATATTTTCTCATATTAAAATTATAAAATGAATGAAAATGATGGGACTAGCAATAATCATGATTATTCGACTTAATGCTTGCACGCTAAAAATTAGAAATGACATAAAGTTGAGGTTCCCCATTAATAAGTTGTTGTTCCTACAGCTTTTCTTTACCAAATTATTTTAAAAAATTTCTTAATTCTCTGGTCATAACTCATATGCGTGCAGCAAGTGTGGATTTGTGAAGAATAATTTGTTGCCAAATGGCAGATGGTGGTGGTGACTTCAATAGGCAAATTCAGGTCATTATTATCAGTACAAATTACCATTGATCAACAATTAATGGCTAAGCATCATGACTTAATCAGACTAATTGAAAAATCCCACGAGCGGATCAAGATTCCCTTTGTTCCCCAGCTATGAACATAACCCGCTAAAAATTCTGATTTCCTGATTAATTAGGTAGCATCATGTGATGCTTTTCATCAGAATTGGCACCCAAACAGGTACTCAAAATGGTGGTTGAATGAATACTTCATCTGCAAATTGATATCACTACTCGATGAGGACGAGCTTCCTATTGTTTTCACTAAGAGTTATATATGCAAATGGAGAAGAATTTGGTTTTTCAACCGCTTCAAAGGCTTGTTTGTGCAAGAAAAAGATGGCGACCTTTGTCTCCAGCCATATTGCTCGCTCCATTAGCTTGCCTTCTTCTTCCAATTTGGGAAAAAAAATAGTAGTTATACTAATACATAATTATTGCATATTTTGGTTTATTAATAAACAAACAGCTTCTTACTATATATTTAAGTTTACTCTTATTTTGTTGCAATAATCTAGTGGCAAAAAAGAACCTGTTGATATAGAAACTTGATTTAAAATTTTTTACTTTGAGTGCAATTAGATTAAATATTGGATAATTAGGTGTCAAAAGAAAATCAATTAACATACAAGTGACGCAAGTTTATACCTACGCTCTAATTTTAAACCTAATTCCCTCGTTAACCGCTAGTGTACAAGTCGTGTATTGTAGTATAAAGGAAATAGAGTCGAATCTCATGAGAACCACTTTTAAAGTACTAAGGCTTAATTACACTCTCTATTATCTAAACTGGTCAATAAACAACCAAATTTAAGCAACAATAATGATAAGACAATTCAAAGGCTAATAAACAAATTTGGAGTAACTCAAATAACACAAGTGTTCTTGGGAATAGAATCCACTAATCATGCTCAATCATAGAAGAAATAATCAACTAATGCTACATTTCCTGTCTTGCTAAGAATGTATTTCACTAAGGCAATCAGAACTCGTTTTTGCTGATTAACCAGAATTAGTTAATACATAAGTTTCCCTACTATCGTGGTGAAATTTCAAGTATCAACTAGATCAAGCACAAAAAATGTCATACAAATGACACGTTGTCGATGTCTATGCAATAATAATAATGAAAATCCTAGTTGCCAATAAAAGCAGTTTCGAGTCAATTCTAGTACTGGAGCAGGGACTCTGGATGTGCAATGGGTTACTAGATTCACCCTGGTTTCGAAAAGTTTGCCTAATCCGATATACCAGAATTCATTAGCGAAAACTTGTTAATTTGTATCAGGGCAAGTAGGGTCGAATCCACAGGGATTAGGAGTAATTTGTTTCTACTAAAGTTCAAGTTATGGGGGAATTTTATAGAAATTACCAATAAGCTATGCTAATCGAATATTGCAATTAAATAAAAATTAAATGGCAGACTGTAAAAACTCAAATAGTATTGGGCAGCTCTAGTCAAGAAGCAACTTCGAAAATAGTTCTTCTAATTGATCATCGATGCCAAAATAATTTCACATATAAACTGATAAATAAGTTATAATTGTCAAACGAGCGATGACAATCAATTTCTCTGTAATTATCGATAGTTAAGGTACGACCGTTAGCTATTGCCCTAATTGCAAAAGAATCCTAGGTACGATCGTAGAATTAAATTCCACAATTGTTTTACGATTTAGATAAACCCTGTTCTAACCCAACAACACGCTACGAGGGTTGTTTACAAATTAGCCCGTATATTTCCCTGATATAACCCCGATTATACCAGTTGCCACTAATTTAGAATAATCAAACAATTACGGATTTAATTATTCTAATTGGCTCTAGGTTATTGAATTAATCTAACATCCGGACCTGGCACAATTGAATAATACAACAACCATAAAAAAATAAAGCAGAAAATATATGAATACCGGACAATAATAGAAAACTAAAATCAGTTAGATCTCACAATTTAAGTCGAACCAAATCCTCCATTGTTCTTTGACTAGAAGTATAGACTTAGTTCATCTCCGTTGAGAAAAACCCAAGCAAAATTGTAGAAGCAATTGCCATGTACATCGTCTCTCAATTGAGATGATTCAATTCGATGGAATAAGAATAATGTCAAAAACTACGTAGTCAAAAGGTGATTAATTGTTTCTACTTGGTTTTGACATACCAAGGAAAAAGAACCACATGAATGAGACGAAAAAGTCAAGAACAAAAGTAGTCAAGATAGTATGCTACTTTTCCTATCTAATTCCCTACCAAATCGTCTACCCCTGTACGGCTACTCCCAATCAGTAAAAGGAAAAAAGAATCCTACTCTCAATTGACTTCTATCTCCTATTCAACCGAAGCCACAAAAGTAGGAAATTTCCTAATTGGTTCGTTTCCTCTTTTTGCTAAACTACCATTTTCCATTCAAAACTAACAATTAGCTAATGGAATATTTGCAGCCCCACGCTGTACTTCCAATTGGCAATTGGTGTCACGCGCCTGTCCCGCATTTTCTGAACACGTTAAAACCTGACTTGACGCTCCTACGCCAATAGCAATTATATTGGGAAATTTGCACCTTTTACCACATTTTGTTCCAAGTCCCTACAATCAATACAAATTTCCAAAAGTGAATAGAATCTGCCAATTAATACACATTTGATAAGATGATAGGAGGGAATTAATTATAAAATAAATGACAAAAATGCGTCATATTAATTCTCCCCACACTTAAACCATACTTGTTCTCAAGTATGAGAACAACAAACAAACACCAATTCCTGATAATGGCTATCACTCCATCCTCCTATTGCCAAGGTATTGAGAAAACACTTGTCAAGCATCAATGGTCAAAATCAAAAAAACATTTCCTCGGTTAGCTTCTAAACTGCAGACTCCTCCAATTTATGGCTAACTAATCTAAGAAAAAGAAATTGTTGAGCAACACTTATCAGCAAATGGTCCAACTATTAACCAAAATCTCAACATTAAATCCATAAATCGGCAAGCTGACATTAATCACATATTGACACAACCTTCACACCTTTTTATCACTCCTTCCTTTTCTCTTTTTTTTTTTTATTTTCAATAGTAATTATAATGGACTTAATCGCTAGCCATTAGAGCCTTTTGATGCGAACTCCAATATTTGTCAGATGAAGGACCCGGCTACTCAGCTCCTATCGCTACACGACCATGTATTCATTGAAATTACTATTTTTTGACGTGAGAATCGATATTTTTGGTGAAGATCCCTGGTTACTCAGCAGTGATAACTAGCGGAGTACAACCAACTTTTATTCACAACCAGGCAATAAAATAACTCAAAGTATCACATAAAATAGCAGCAGCTAGCCTCATTTCTTAAAACATGGAGAACTAAAGTTAATAATTGGATCAATTCACAAGAAAATGCCAATCAGTTATTTCCTATGCTTAGAAAAGTTAACCAAAAATTATAAGAGGCACAAAATCATCGATATTCACCAAAGAGATACTTTTGGACTTAACCGAATTAACTTGACACACTTTTATTACTAAAACTTGACAATAGCAGAATTAGAGTCAACAATCATCATCAATCCTTGATAGTCACAGAAGTGCTTATCACTAATAAAAGTAAAAAGAAAATAAAAGAAAAACATAACAAATAACAAGAAATAAACGAAAAACATCTAAAAACTAAAAATTAAAAATACTAGCTGTACCACAGCTCTTCCTCCCCTTCCACACCTAAATCTGATATTGTCCTCAATGGACGCAATAGAACAAATAAAGTAAAACGGACAATGAAACTTCCCCGAATGCGTGGTGGAGTGTCCCAATCGGCTATAGGATAGGTGGGAACGACGGTCGAGTGAAGAGGGCGAGGAGCGGCGAGGATTCGTTGGTGGTGTGCTTAGGACGCTGCGAGAGAAAGGGATGTGGCGGCTCGCAACGAGGGGAGTGACGGATGGCGGTGCGCGACGACAGACTTGGTGGTGGCAGGCGTGGTTCGTCAGAGAAAGTGAGTGAGTGAGTGAGGAAGTGGCAGCGCGAGAAGATGGGCGGCACTCTGTGGGTTTCGGTCGAGAGAGAACCAGAGGAAATAGGGGAGAAAGAAAGGAAGAAAAGAGAAAGAAAGAAAAGGAAAGGAACAAAGAATGAAGAAGAAAAAAAAAGTTTTGGTTTTTTTTTATTTTGAATTCAGATTTTAAAATTTGACATTTAAAAATTAAATTTTAAGGTGAAATGAAAAAAGTTTTTAAAATTTTTTTTTTAAAAAAAATACATATCTTTCCCTCGAACATGATGTGGGCACGTCAAGAAGTCAATAACCCTTCTGATGAATGTCCGTTGAGTTCAAAATTACCACATGCCCAGTTAACGCGGGCGCGCCGTCAGGGTGGAAACCCTTCTGATGAAGACTCTGAGGATTGTTTATTATCACGCGCCCTAGTGACGCAGGCTCGTCATGACAGTCAGAACCCTTCTGATGAAGAGTTTTTGAATTAAAAGTTACCATGCGCCCGGTTGACGCGGACGCGTCATGTCGGTCAGTCCGCTCCAGGATCGAAAGAAGAGCTTTCCAAACAACTAGACACGGGCACGTAACGAGGGGGAAACCTTTCTGACGAAGCACCTGAAAATTACTCATTACCACGCGCCCTATTGACGCGGGCGCATCATGTCAGGGGGATACCTACTAATCATCAAAAAAAATGAAAAATTAAACCAGAAATCTTGCAAACTCTATGAAATCATATTGAAGCTATCAAATAAAACTGAACAAACAACTAAAAGAAATTGGGTTGTCACGCAATAAGTGCCTTTCTTTAACGTTTTTCACTAGATGTTAAGCACCATTTCTCAATCTGGATGTAATACAAATTCTCTTGCAATCGGTGGCATTCCTCCAAGATCCAAATAGCTATTGAGTGCAACCATTTTCTTTAATTTTCTACTCATTTTTACCTCACAAATTACTTTCATCCCATGATACTTGTTTGCAGCAAATTTGCATTTACCCCTACAATCAAATTCAGAAAATTTTGCCATAGAAGGGTTAGTAGCATGAATGGCAAACACAGAATGAGAGTTAATAGGATGTTTCATTGTATTAAAAATATTAAAGTGGACTATTTTTTCATCAAATTCCATTGTGAGAGTACCCTTACTGACATTAATCTTAGTTTGGGCAGTACTTAAGAAGGGCCCCCCTGATATAATAGATGATGGATTTGAAGCACTTTTATCATCCATATAAAGCACATAAAAATCAGCAGGAAAAATTAATCCATCTACTTGCACTAAAACATCCTCAATTACCCCATCCGGATAAACAAATGTATGATCAGCCAATTGAATTATTATCCCTATTTCTTTCAAAGGTTCTAAATTTAGGGAATCATAAATTGATTTAGGCATCACGTTAATAGAAACCCCTAAATTTAGCATGGCATTTTTTATATTAGAATATCCAATCTTACAAAGGATAGTAAACATACCCGGATCCCTACATTTAGGTGGTAGTTTCCTTTGTAAAATTGCTGAAACGTTCTCACCTACCACAATCTGCTCATCCCCCCTCAACTTCTTCTTGTTGACGCACAAGTTTTTCAAGAATTTAGCATATTCCGGTACTTGTCTAATTTCGTCCAACAAAGGAATATTGATTGTCACCTTTCGAAACACCTCTAAAATCTCCTTTTTCCTTAGCTTGTTTCTTTGATTTCTCTAACCTGTTCGAAAAAGGCGGTGAGTTAGTTCTAACCTCAATGATTGAGGGAGTACCATTGGCTTTTTGCTGCCCTTATCCTCCTCCTCAAACTCTTTCTCGATCTTTTTTTCATCCTTATCCTTTGGAGTCACGAGTTTGGGTCTCTGAATTTCCTTTCCGCTCCTTAAGGTCATTACACTTACGTTCTTCGGGTTCAGTTCAGGTTGAGACGGCAACTTTCCGTGAACGTGGGATTCCAAGCGGTTGATTGCTATTGCCATCTGACTCATCAGACTTTGCATTGCTTGCATCTGACCCATTTGATTCCTTATATTTTGTAGGTTAGATTCCGTCTTTTGTTGACTAGCAATTAATTGTTTCATCATTTCTTCCAAAAAGGGGCCTGAGCTTGGAGGAGATGGTGGTTCCCTAGGCTGGTATTACTGTTGATACCCTTGTTGTCTATTCGGTGTGAAATTTGATTGTCTGTTTCCCCCATAGCTGAGGTAAGGGTGATCCCTCAAGGCTGAATTGTACGTGTTTGAATACAGATCATATGGCATTCTTAGAGCGGGCGCATGACTAGCCATGTTTACTTGCTCTGCACTCTCTTCTTGAATCATCGGACACATCTCTGTAGAATTACCCATGGTAGTTCAAATTCCACACACCTTGGCTTGTGGTGCATTTTCTACAGCCAATTGCCTAATAAAGGATGTTAACTCAGTCAACTGCTGTTGGATATAGGATGTCTCTACCTCATTCACTCTGCGTATCGGGACATCCTCCCTCGTACTGAACTGCTGTGAATTCTCAGCCATCCCTTCGATCAACTCCCATCCTTCTCGAGGAGTCTTGTTCCCCAATGCCCCTCTACTTGCAGCGTCAATTATACTCCTCTCTCTGAAAAGTAGCCCCTCGTAAAAATATTGGATGAGCAATTGCTCACTTATTTGGTGTTGAGGACACTTGATGCATAACTTCTTGAATTGCTCCCAGTAATTGTAGAGCAACTCTCCTGGATGCTGTTTGATACCACATATCTCCTTTCTTAGACTTGCAATTCGAGATGTCGGAAAATACTTTTCCAAGAATTTTTTCTTCAGATGCTCCCAAGTGGTGATACTACCTGGAGGTAGGTAGTAAAGCCAGTCTTTTGCTGAGTCTTTGAGAAAGAAAGGAAATACCTTCATTTTTATCTGTTCTTCCGTAACTCCTGGGGGCTTTATACTATTGTAAACAATATCGAACTCTTGCAAGTGCTTATGAGGCACCTCACCTAGCAAATCATGAAAGGATGATAAAAAATGAATTAGGCCAGATTTCAACTCAAATGGGGTGTTATCATTTAAATGTGAAAAAGTAATACATAAGGGCTGCTGATTTAAATTAGGAGCAGCCAACTCCCTTAACGTCTGTGCATTAGCTACAATGACTTCTTCTCGGTCTGGGTCACTCGAAGTATCGCCAAGTGAACTTGTCGATTCAACTCCGGATCAAATCTCAGAGATGCAGCACTAGATTGCTCTTCTCTTAGCTGTTTGGTCTCTTTTCTCATTCTACGTGCAGTCTTCTCTACTTCAGAGTCAAAAATTAATTTGCCTGTACGAAAGGATCGAGGCATAAACTAGAAAAATACCAGAAAATTAAGATAAAAATGAACTTAAAAAGAAACAAATTGACTAACGCCAGTCCTCGGCAACGGCGTCAAAAATTGACAGGTTGTCGATGTCTGTGCAATAATAATAATGAAAATCCTAGTTGCCAACAAAAGCAGTTTCTAGTTAATTCTAGTACTTGAGCAGGTATTCTGGATGTGCAATGGATTACTAGATTCACCCTGACTCCGAAGAGTTTGTTTAATCTGATATACCAGAATTTATTCGCGAAAACTTGTTAATTTGTATACAGGGCAAGTAGGGTCGAATCCACAGGGATTGGGAGTAATTTGTTTCTACTAAAGTTCGAGTTATGGGGGAATTTTATAGAAATTACTAATAAACTATGCTAATCGAATATTGCAATTAAATAAAAATTAAATGGCAGACTGTAAAAACTCAAATAGTATTGGGCAGCTCCAGTCAAGAAGCAACTTCGGAAATGGTTCTTCTAATTGATCATCGATGCAAGAATAATTTCTCATATAAACTGATAAACAAGTTATAATTGTCAAACGAGCGATGACAATCAATTTCTCTGTAATTATCGATAGCTAAGGTACGACCGTTAGCTATTGCCCTAATTGTAAAATAATCCTAGATTCGACCGTAGAATTAAATTTCACAATTGTTTTACGATTAAGAGAAACCCTATTCTAACCCAACAGCACGCTACGAGGGTTGTTTACAAATTAGCCCGTATATTTCTCTGACATAACCCCGATTATACCAGTTGTCACTAATTTAGAATAATCAAACAATTACAGATTTAATTGTTCTAATTGGCTCTAGGTTATTGAATTAATCTAACATCCGGATCCGGGACAATTAAATAATACAACAACCATAAGAAAATAAAGCAGAAAATATATGAATACCAGACAATAATAGGAAAACTAAAATCAGTTAGGTCTCACAATTTAAGTCGAACCAAATCCTCCGTTGTTCCTTGACTAGAAGTATAGACTTAGTTCATCTCCGTTGAGAAAAATCCACGCAAAATTGTAGAAGCAATTGCCGCGTACATCGTCTCTCAATTGAGATGATTCAATTCGATTGAATAAGAATAATGTCAAAAACTACGAAGTCAAAAGATGACTAATTGTTTCTAATTGGTTCTGACATACCAAGGAAAAAGAACCACATGAATGAAACGAAAAAGTCAAGAGCAAAAGCAGTCAAGATAGTATGCTACTTTTCCTATCTAATTCCCTACCAAATCGTCTGTCCCTATACGGCTACTACCAATCAGTAAAAGGAAAAAGGAATCCTACTCTCAATTGACTTCTATCTCCTATTCAACCGAAGCCACAAAAGTAGGAAATTTCCTAATTGGTTCGTTTCCTTCTTTTGCTAAACTACCTTTTTCCATTCAAAACTAATAATCAACTAATGGAATATTTGCAGCCCCATGCTGCACTTCCAATTGGCAATTGGAGTCACGCGCCTGTCCCGCATTTTTTGGACACGTTAAGACCTGACTTGACACGCCTACGCTAATAGCAATTGTATTGGGAAATTTGCACCTTTTTACCACATTTTGTTCCAGCTCCCTGCAATCAATACGAATTTTCAAAAGTGAATAGAATCCGCCAATTAATACGCATTTGGTAAGATGATAGGAGGGAATTAATTATAAAATAAATGACAAAAATGTGTCATATCAACAAATTCACCTAAGTGTATCACTACTTTCATGTGCCTACTTCTTAAGTTCCACTCATTCATTTTCTATCATTGTCAACTATTTTCATAAATTAACAATAACTAAATGGCTTGCTAATGATGATCAAACATTAACAAGTATTAAAACATTCATAAATGTACTAGCAAGTACAAGATATAACAATAATCAACTAAATCTAACCATAATCAAAGCATAAATAACTTCATCTACCTCTAGAACAAGAAGATCTAGTTACACATAGTGTATTTCACAATAAAGCTCATAACTTCTATGAAACCAAACATCTTTCAAGCAAATAAAGACAAAAGAGGGGAAGAGTTGCTCATCAAGTGAAGAAACAAGATCTCCAAACTTCATCAACTTCATAGTTATCCAAATATTTGATTACATCAAGTGTTCTTCAAGTTTCTCCAAAGAAATAAGAAAACTAGACTAAAAACTAAAACTAGAGAGAAAACTTGAAAAGAACTCTCTTTTTTTTTTCTTCTCTCCTTTTTTTTTCCTTCTGTGATTGCCCTTTTTACTTATTCTCCCTGTTTCTTTTACTTTTCCTTCCCAAAAATGCCCCCCTTTGGAATCTCCAATATTCCTTCTTTAAGTGTACAAGATGCTTTGCCAGCTTTCCAGCTGAAATTTATTGTGAGACAAGAGTCAAAATATAAGTGTGAAATGTGTACAAGTTGTTCTACAAATTGCAGAGGAGAGAGGTGAGGTAGATCTGAGCCCTAGGATCTAAGGGGTACCATACTAATCCGAGCTCTGATATGAAGTTCTTCAATTTCTTTCCCTTGTTTTGCAAGGAAGATCCGAGGCCTCTCTCATAGAGATCTGAGCTCGGACCCCTTGCCCTCGGATCTGCTCCTCCAAATTCTCAGGTGAGGTTTCGGATCTAAGATGAATGGGATGGATCTGAACTCAGATCCAGCTCCCTTGTTTCCAACCTCAATTTTCTTCCTTTTTTACGCAACTTTCTCTTCTTGTTTCACTTATGCGCTATCCTCCAAAAAGTACATTGCATCTTCTTCAACTCAAACGAGTGTTTCATGCGCCAATAACTTACAAACACCACACACTTATGCATTAATCCACTCATTTTGCACATTTAGTTCACTAAACAACACTTGAAGAAATTTTCACCTAAAGAAACTTAAAAATGGCTATGAACCTCTAAAAACACGACAAAAACTTACCTGTAATCCTATGAAACACATGTAAAATATTCACTTATCAACAAGCCACAATTTAAAAACACTCATAAAAATATGATTTTTTTTTATACACATATAGGTCTGCCGCTTAACCAAAAAATCCTAACTTTGGCACTAGTTATTGTACAAGGCAATGGTTGGTTCATGGTAGAAAACACTAGAGCGTGTGTAAGAGGTTGACTTTTATTTTGCTTCTACAAATTCTCTTTTACATCTTCAAATAGGAAGAATTTTTATCTAAAGATTCTTCAGAAATTTTCTATGCAGTATTCACAAGAACATTTGGGTTGTGAGCCGTGAGTTTCGAGTTAATAAATGTGATGATCATATTCAATTCACAAAATATTCGAGTTTTGAATCTTATTCGAGTTTAGCTCAAACTCACTTATTGCTTCTCAATTTTCTTAATATAATTATTATAACTATAGAGTTGTAAAACTAATTTAACAGTCACGAAGCTACAACATTAAAACTAAACATGAACAAGTAATAGGTCTTAAAAAATACATAAATCAACAATTTTTCAACAATATTTATATCTAATTCGTTCAAAACACATAAAAAAATGTTAATAAACTATGCGGTCATAAGCCAATACATCTTCAAAGGTTGGAACTTCTTCGTAACTTTGTGATTTGAATCCAAACATGTCTGATAATTTGTGTTTCTAGATAAAAAAAAAAATCAACTAATATTATGCCAACACAAAAATTTACTCAACCAATAAAAAAAGTTAAAATGTCTATTATGCATTACCAATATTGGCTCTCAAGAAAACTAGTAGAAGAGTCTTCAAATGTATTTTTGTGTTTTGTAATTTCTATATATTTAGTATTTGTAATAATATATTTGGATATATAATTATATATAATATCAAAATATAAATATTATATCTATATAGATATCATTATATATATAGGTAATTTAAGAGTTGGGCCTATATTGGATTTAAACCTAACGAGGTCCAAACTCAGCTCATATTTAATTCAAGTCTAATTTTTAGGCTCAATCTCAAACCAGCTCACTAAAAGGTCGGGCTCATTGGGTTCTTTCTCAAGCCGAATGAGCCGAGTTCGAGCTGATCTGACCCCATTGACAGTCTTAAGAACAGTCTCCTATGAGAAAATGTGAATTTTGATACCAACCAAGTGCAACAAATTCTTATTCATTTTGCCTCTATTAAAATTTACAGCATTTGGCGAATTGGGATACACAATGATAATCTATATGCATTAAACGAAAAGCTAAAACTAAGATCATGAAAAAAAAAAACTACATGTGTTTCATGAAATTTAAAATGTAACAGATTTAAAGCCAATGGGGTTCTATCTTTCTTGAAACTTAACAAACATAGATGCAAGTAACAAAAAGGTTTCAAGACAAGGTTGACATCTAACAAATAGATTGGAAAAATTGGGTTTAATTACAAATACCCCCCTATAGGTTCATCTATTGCAACATAACCTCCTTAACATTTCAAAATGTCCAATTCACCCTCTTATAGTTTCATATAAAGTGGAAATTTGATGGAAAATAGCCTATGTAACGTCGTTATTTAAAATACCAGTAGTGTCTTTGCTTAAACACTAAATCAAACGATAATTTAATCATCTTAATCATGCAGAGATTATGTGAATAAATGCAAAAATCACATAAAGTAAAGTGGATATTTATGCAAACTATAGGAGGGTTAAGTAGATATTATGATTTTATCATGCACACTTTTGAAATCCGTCTCATATAATCGCCATAATTGATTGTGTATTCCATCCATTTTTCACTCCACATAAAATCACAGAGGAGTTATATGAGTATTTTAAGACATTAAAGAGATCATCTAGCATTATGCAAAATCACGGGGGGTTATATGTAATTTACCCAAAACATTAGCATACCAGAGAATTGATGTGCCATTTTATTGTTCAAATTTGTGGGGATGGATCGATCTTTGCACTGTAAAGTTTAGTGATGAAGTCATTCCACACCTGGCTAAACATCGTGATTTAATCAGTGCAATGGAGCACGCATGCAATAACGGCTGAAAATTTTCATAAGATGTTATAGAACCCTCATGTTCCCCAACAGTTGACATAACCCCTGCATTTCTGAGCACTTCACTCGTGCAACATGTGAAGCTTTAATTGAAAATGGCAACAACTAGCATATTTGGCTTCAAAGATGGAGATTGGAGAATCAAAAGGTGATTGTATTAATAATTTACCATAAATATTTTGAGATCTGCATACTGATTGTATCTTTTGAGATCTGACAACTGTGAGACAGACCTCGGACAAATGCAAAACTTACTCAGCTATTACAACTAGACAAATTGAGGATGAGATTCCTTTTGTTTTCTTTACTACCTATATATACAAGTGGAGAGGAATTTGGTTTTCAACATCTCCAAAGGCTTCTAAGACTTGACAATTAACATTCAATTGTTACATTTTGCTCAAGTACAAAAATGGCAGCTCCGAAATTCTCTAGCCACACTCGTTCAATTAGTTTGCCTTCTTCTTCTCATCCTCTTCTTGTGAATGCTGAGGAGCACCTGCAAAGGTTGAAGTCATCAGAAGCTGCATCCTCACCTTCACATTCATTGGCATGCCAAAGATTGGCTGCCCTCAAGAACTTGTACGAGTGTCTGGATGATGTGCTTCAGCTGCCTTTGAGCCAACAAGCTCTCTCAAATGACCAAGAGGTCTTGGATGGATCTCTCATCCTGTTGGACATTTGTGGGGCAGTCAGAGACATCTATTCACAGGTGAATGAAAGTGTCCAGGAACTCGAGTCATCTCTACGGAGGAAAAGAAATGGAGATCTGGCAGATGAAGTTAGCTCATATATGATCTCCAAAAAGCAGTTGAATAAAATGATCAGCAAATGCTATAAAGAGTTGAAGAAAGCAGAAAAGAACTGCAACTTGACATTAGTAAACAAAGATTCTGAAAAGGTCCCTTTGGTTGACCTTATCAAAGAAGTTCGAGAAACAACTCTAACAGTGCTGGAGTCCACTTTATCTTTCCTTTCTCCATCAAAGGCTGGATCTTTGGTCTCGAAGTTATTAAGCAAGAATGCATCATCTAAAGGACACTCCAATATTGCAGCAATGGAACAAATAGAAATGGAGCTGCATCTGTTAAACAAAAACAATTCGAACGTAGATGTAGTAAAAGGTCTCGAGCCCTTGGAATCTAGCATTCAAGAATTAGCAGAGATGCTTGAAATTGTCTTCAGGCTGTTGCTGAAAACTAGAGTTTCCCTTCTCAATATTCTTAACCACTAGTTTAGGCCACAGTCAGCATGGTTTCAACAACTGGATGCTATGCAGTTCAATTTTGTATACATTCATCATACATGTACAAATTTATACATACATAAAAACATAAGAAATGATTATCTACATTGATCTCTTATCATCCTTCCCTTGCCATTGATCATGGATGATGGTGCTATCATCTATGTTTATTCATGATTAGAGATACTCTCAAGGTCGTTTTAAAAAGATTGATGCAATGATAAATTTAACATTCCTCAAAGAAATGCATTCCTTCAAAATTAAATGAAATAGCCATTTTCCGAAATTTAACAAAATGAATTAAAATGCAACAAAATAACCAACTCTGTTAGATTTATATTCTTTAAATTTTAATACTCTACATTTTACTTCTACGAAAGGATTATGGTAAAACAACCAGTAGTTGGAGTAGTTGGCCACCAAGAGAATTTTAAATCTTTACTTAGGTGTAGATCAACGAATCCAATTCCTTTATCTACATTCTAAAAATAATTCCGGTTTTCCTGGAGATTTCATTAGTGCGTGCATGGGCACCTGTTTGAACCCGTGGTGATTCAGTCTTCTCCGAAGTCTCTTTGGATAGAGTAGGAGTAGATCTAGAATAGATTCTGTGTTAAAAAAAAAAGGATTATGGTAAAACATTTAATATTTTGTTTGAAATGATATTTTCTCTTATTAAAATTATAAAATGAATGAAAATGATGGGACAAGCAATAATCATGATTGTTCGACTTAATGCTTGCAGGCTAAAAATTAGAAATGACATAAAGGTTCCCCATTAATAAGTTGTTCTTCCTACAGCTTTTCTTTACCAAATTATTTTAAAAAATTTCTTAATTCTCTGGTCATAACTCATATGCGTGCAGCAAGTGTGGATTTGTGAAGAATAATTTGTTGCCAAATGGCAGATGGTGGTGACTTCAATAGGCAAATTCAGGTCATTATCATCAGTACAAATTACCATTGATCAACAATTAATGGCTAAGCATCATGATTTAATCAGACTAATTGAAAAATCCCACGAGCGGATCAAGATTCCCTATGTTCCCCAGCTATGAACATAACCCGCTAAAAATTCTGATTTCCTGAATAATTAGGTAGCATCATGTGATGCTTTTCATCAGAATTGGCACCCAAACAGGTACTCAAAATGGTGGTTGAATGAATACTTCATCTGCAAATTGATATCACTACTCGATGAGGACGAGCTTCCTATTGTTTTCACTAAGAGTTATATATGCAAATGGAGAAGAATTTGGTTTTTCAACCGCTTCAAAGGCTTGTTTGTGCAAGAAAAAGATGGCGACCTTTGTCTCCAGCCAGATTGCTCGTTCCATTAGCTTGCCTTCTTCTTCCAATATGAAAAAAAAATAAAAAAAAAATAAGAGTTGTTGTATTGATACATAATTATTGCATATTTTGGTTTATCAATAAATAAACTGCTTCTTACTATATATTTAAGTATACTCTTATTTAGTTAAAATAAGCTAGTGGTAAAAAAGAATTTGTTAATATAGAAACTTGATTTAAAACTTTTTACTTTGAGTGCACACATGTCATGAATTCAACTTTTGCACACATGTCATGAATCCAACGCTGATAGTGTATACACCGTCAGTATAAATAAGAATTTGAGGTGTCAGAAACAAAATCAATTAACATACAAGCCACAATTTTGAAATGCTCATATAAATATGAATTTTTTTATACACATATGGGTATACCGCTTAACAAAAAAATCCGGACTCTGGCACTGTTATTGTACAAGGCAATGGTTGGTTCATAGAAGAGACCACTAAGGCATGTGTAAGAGGCTGCCTCTTCTTTCTTTTTTTTCCTACAAATTGTCTTTTACTTCCTTAAATAGGAAGAATTTTTATCTAAAGATCCTTCAGAATTTTCTATGCAGTATTCATGAGAACGTTATAGATATTTGAAAATTTTACACCAACAACAAAGACTAAACACAAAATTAGACAAAGCACATGTAGAGCCTAAAAGTTACAAGTGCTGACTTAAAAGTGATTATTGCTATGATCCATTATGACTTTGAAAACATTTTCACTTTAAAATTAGTCTCTACATATAATTTTTTTAGCAAGGTCAGGTTTAAAAATCCTCAGGAAAAAGATATACACAATAACATGTTACTATTGGCTCTACTTTCTTTCTTTTTTTTTTTTTTTGATTGGGCAAATGGCAGCCATTAATCGTTATTATTATTATGATTATTATTAGAGAGAGGCTAAATCCACAATCCCATGTACTAATCCACATCCTATACAGTTATTAGACACTTATGCCCTTAGTTTTTATATATTAATTCAAAATTATTTACAGTATTTGATTATCTTTCTACATAATGAAGAGAGAGAATAGTAACATCTTTTCTATTAAAAAAAATTCACACTTGAATATTTATTTAAATCTTATATAGAAATTCCTTTTTTGGCTTCTCTCGTTCCAAAATTTATGTTCCTCTAAAGTTATTTTAAGTATTTTTTCTTCCCTCTTATGACCTGCTACCTTTTTTATATTAAACTTTCTTCCGAAGTTACATGTAATCAAATGATAAATACTACTACTAGCATAAAGTCAATATGATTGCATATTTCACCTTGGAACTTGCCTGATTTTAATTTTATGGAATTGAAATGTGTGAACATTTCTATTTACATGCGTATTAGTAATTGAAAATTTTGGATTGCTAAATTGAATTATAATTTAGTAAATATTCTTAAACCCTTGTAAAATGTTTGAAAATATTTCCTTTTACCGTATAGCCATTTCATCTCTTTTTTTTTTATACAAATATATGTTTCTTAAAACTACGAGATTATGCGTCAAATAAACTTAAAATCTAAGGGTATAAGTTTCTAATAAGTGTAAAAGGTGTGGATTTAGTATGGAGAAGTGTGGATTTAGGCCCTCCCGCATTATTATTTTGGTTGAAACTATGCACGCCCCTACCATTTTTTTTTTTTTTTTGGGACCTAGCCCTCCCTTAGCCATTGGAGCTTTTATTACCTTAACATATTTGTTGTTTATCCTTTTTGTCGTGTTGATTGTTTTTTCCAAATTCTATTTCAGATGTATATTAAATTAGAATAAATATTTTGGACATGAATATTAACCAATGTAAACATAACTTTCCAGTTCAATAATAATCTTGCAAAAGTAGAAACAAAGAAAAGAAAAATCTTGGTACCCAAAGATAACAGAGGCCGATTATATTCCACGTGTAAGACCATTAATCACCCACGTGGCCCAACAAATCACAAACTAAAAAAAATCCCAAAAGTTCGTTTGGCTCCTCTTCTCCCTCCACAGTCCACTCCCCCCATTTCTCAGCTAAACTCCTCTTCATTTCACAAATACAGAGGGAAAAACAGGAAGGCAACCTCTAGTATATTCAAGCAACAATGGCAGCAGCCATTGATCTTGCAAAGCTAGGCCTGAGATTCCAAAACGAACCCTTTATTGTGAAGCCAAATCCCGCATCAAAAAGCACCATTTTGACTCGGGCTGCTCATAATTTGTTGTCGAGTCAGAGTTTTGGTAGGCAAAACCGTGCTCCAAGAAGATTGTGTACAATGTGCTCGATGATTGACCAACAAGAGAAGGAACAGGTTGTTGAGGAGGCTTCAGATTCTGGGTTTACTAAAGAAGAGAGTTCTTTGATTGATGCTCTCATTGGTGTCCAGGGCCGGGGTCGCTCTGCTTCTCCTAAGCAGCTGCAAGTATGCTAACACTTTTCACCTTTCCTTCCTGATTATAATTTGCACTGTTTGCCTTTTTTTTTTTTCTTTTTTATGTTCTTGGACTGAATATTAATGCGTATGGTAGCGTACAATAGTATTAAGTAGGAAAAAAATTAGTAGTATCAAATTTGAAGCACAGTTTGATGTTGGCATGAACTTTTGTTTTGGGAATAGATGTTTATTAAGTTATACCTTTACTTTTCTTGTTAATTGATTCTAGGTGGTTAGGTCTTCAGTTGAAATTGAGACTTTCTCAATTATTTAAGGTTCTACGGAGTGCTGAAAGGTGTCACATGTCTCTCTACTAACTGCCTTACATTGAGTAGTCTGTGGAATGCAATAGATTAAGAATTTATTTTTCACAAAATTATCGACTATCAAATGATTGAAAGTTTGTATAAGTTTTCTTCTCTGTAACTTCTAGCTTTTACTGCTATTTGGTATCATTAATGTTATAAGAAAATGTGCAGGATGTTGAACGAGCTGTGCAAGTGCTAGAAGGTATAGTAGGAGTGCCTGAACCAGTAAGTATTATCGTTGAGAATTCTTACTTGAATTTTTTTTATCCCATCAATTTGAAAGCTAAAGCTGAAAGAGAAAATTACTGCCTTCTTCATTTTTCTCCTTGAAGAAATCATGCAATATGATGTATTAAGAAAACAATTATTTAATAATACGTTTATGTTCACATTGTTAACCTGAATCCCTATGCGTTAAAAAGCATAAATATTAATCGATTATATGTTTATTGGTTATAATGTTTAAGAGCAGCTGTATTTCTTCATATCTCAGACAAGCTCAAGCTTGATAGAAGGCCGCTGGCAGTTGATGTTCACAACAAGACCAGGCACAGCATCTGCAATTCAGGTTAGTTGACAAGTGTTTGGATTTGAAATAGCTGGCTAATACATTTTAGGTTATCAAAATGTTTTCAAGATGAAGCAATCGTTTAGGCTATTTAGTGGAGGAAATGCCATAAAGAATGAGAGAGTGACGTTATTGCATCTTATGAAGGGGTAATCAGATCTTCGTGTGTGTTCAAACTGCACTGCTTCAAGAAATACGTCTTTCGTAAGTCTGACAATTGAGAAAATATATGGTGACTTCTCTAGTTTCAGCTCTTTATCCTTGAGAAGATGTAAAATGTCATCTCATGAATATTAGTACATTGACCTCTTTATTGGCCTTATTACAAAGAACTTGGATACCTGATTTGTTAATAGAACGTGATGGATTTGAGAATTCAAAGCATATACATGTGTGTCTTAAAATCTCCATAACCACAGAAGGAGTACTCAAATGGAACCATTCGTTTATAGTTCAGCATATCCAGGTCAAGAAATATCAGAGACAGAGGAGGAAATTTGTTCTATAACTTCCGTGAATTTGTTAAAAGATATGAATTGTTTTTTATCATTCTCTTAAAGAAAGAAATCTATATTATGCTTTCAGTTCTATCATCATTATGACACTTTGCTGTCTATATGGTAGACCATGCATTTTCTGCTTCTTGTTTCCAAAATGGTAAAAAGGAAGAAGGTGTTATAATGTTGCTGTAGGCCTAAGAAAATAGAGCAACACTTGATAGAGGCCTCAGCGAAGAATCAAAAGCATACAGATCTTGAAATGTAATATGAACAGGAATGAGTTGAAATGATCTCGGACCCCTTGTACTTTCCAAATAACAGTATTCAAGGAGGAATTTAAGAAAATTATTAAGCTTTTTGTACCATGATATGTGCAAAAGAGTTAACTCATGTGACACAAAGTTTCATTTAATATTATATGCTACTTATCTGGATTTCAGCCTCTAACATGTTTAAATCTTTTCCAGAGAACATTTGTTGGAGTTGATTCATTCACTGTATTTCAAGAGGTATACCTTCGTACAAATGACCCACGTGTGTCCAACATTGTCAAGTTTTCTGATGCTGTGGGTGAGCTAAAAGTAGAGGTATGACTTCAGTTTCTCTAATTTTCTGTACAAAGCATTTGTATTGAAGGCAGATCAGAGAAATATCAAATTTCATTTCACTCTGTGGACTCAGAATCATCGATGGTGCTTGCAAGATCACATCTTTTATGCTAATAAAGTTTGGTCATTTTTCCACAAAAATCAGAACTTATTTCATATGCAACCGTTAAAGAGGGAAAGTTCTTTCACTTCTTGGGCTGTAGCTTGTATGACTTGCTCAATTGATTAGACAGCTGATCCATGAAAGTATATTGAAGGTAGGTTCTGCACTTTGTTTTTAAAAATTTGCCATGTGAAATGCAGAATTACTACTCTCAGTTATAGAAATGATTCCACTAAACAATGTTAAAGAGTCCTTTTCTAAGGAATTTAAACCATGATAGTGATGTCAAAGAACCACCTTTTGGTTCAATGTTAAAGTGACAAATATGAGGATGGTGTGGGTTAGAAACTAAAAACGCACCAAGAGTCATGCATATTGCAATATTTTTTTTCCTTCCATGCATTTGAATAGCACACAAAATGCAGAAAAACATTCTTTCAAGCTAAATATGAGAACATCTAAACAGTCTGCGGAAGTAGATTACAAACGTACTTGAAGCTTTCTGTACTATAATCCTTAATAACAAAAATATATTTTCCCAACCAACAATGCTAGCCTTTGAAGGTTACTCCAGATAATGTTTCATATTTTTCTCTGCATTAGAGGATTTATTTTACAACTCGTTGGATTTTTGCGCACATTCTCAGCTACCTTTGCTACCTTAAGGATTAACGAGGAAAATATGGGACCTTGGTTAAGTGCTTTAGATTTGTTAGGGGCTACATCCTTAACATCGCATCTCTGTGGGTTAATGAGTATCTTGGTTTTGCTTGAGGAACATCAGTAGTTAAACCCATACTGTAAGATGACGTGCATCACCTCTTTATGAGCTTGAATCTTCATAGATGCTTGCCTTGCTTCTGCTTCAGTTGATTCTGAACTTATTTTGTCAACAAGAAGTTCATGTCTGAAGAAAAATATGTTATGATAGTATTGGGGCTGAATTATCTCAGCATCAATGACATCAATATTCTGTATTGCCAATTCTTTACATTTTGAGTTCTTTTTTAGCCCAAAAAAATTGCTATTATGTGAAATTTTCTCTGGCTAGCAGTGCTTATGAAGATAACTTCAAGAATTCTGAGTAGCAGAGAAAGTTACAAAAGAAAGTTTGCAAACTCGGAATGTAGAAAACAACCTCATAGATGCTCTTTTGTGGCCCATCATTTTGCACATTATGAACATTTCTAGGAACATTTTGGCAAATCTAGCAGGAGAGAAATTAAGATACAGGAGGTGATTAATAGATCAGTGTGGCAATACCCATTTGAGTTTGATGGGTCAACAGTGCCCATTTTTGTCAGTGAAAAAGATCAGACTTTGAAGATAGAAGAGAATGCTTCTTATTCTTGGTCAAAAATTGTTAAGATGGATAGTTCTTTATTTTGTGCTTAATTTAAGTTTAGGGTCTAAGTTTAGCTAGGCTAGCCTGACCCACACTCATCACTGTGGTGCTTTACCCAATAACAGATAGTCTACCTGCTGGTGGACCTAAATTTGAAGATCTTAATTCTTTCACAACCCCAACACCCATACACATAAAAGAACTTCTGGATATGTAACTTTTTTACTTAATCCTTTAGCAGTAAAAGGAAAATTGAATAAAATCTCATAGAAAGAACAATTTTCAAGCCTAGGGATGCTAAATAAAGACCAAGCAGGTCTTAGATTACGTGTCTGCTTTGCTTTTTCAGGCAACAGCAACACTTAAAGATGGAAAGCGAATCCTTTTCCAATTTGACAGAGCTGCATTTTCTTTCAAATTTCTGCCCTTCAAGGTTCCATATCCAGTTCCATTTAGACTTCTAGGAGATGAGGCAAAGGGTTGGTTAGATACTACATACTTGTCTCAATCTGGAAACATTCGTATCTCAAGAGGAAACAAGGTGATCATTTTCACAGCTCTTCATGACCGTTTTGTCGGGACGTATCAGTTATACCAGTTCCAAATCTTATTTTAATCAAACAGAAAATTTTGCCAAAATCTCCTCTTGTCATTCGTCTCCTAAGGACTAAGGACAACCAGCTTCAATGCTGTAGTGCAGGGAACCACATTTGTGCTGCAAAAGGAAACTGATTCAAGGCAAAAGTTGCTGTCTGTCATAGCCACAGGATTAAATGTGAAAGAGGTACTCATTCTCATTTTCTTTTCCTCTCCTTTGGATCTCAAGCAGACTTTCATAACATAAATATTCACAAAAATTTTTTATAGCATTGCAGCTTATTTTTCCTAAAGTTTCCAATGTCTTAACTCTTACAGGCGATTGAAGAGTTCATCTCCTTAAATCAAAAAGTAGCAGAAACCGAACTCGAACTCCTTGAAGGGGAATGGAAAATGATATGGAGTTCTCAGGTAGTTTCTGGACAAGCAACAAACTCATTATTATTATTATTGTTGTTGTTGTTGTTATTATTATTATTGGAGAAAACTAGAAACTAAGAATCACCTATCTTGCTGGCCACTTAGTCACGGAAATAGGACCATGGATGGCATGATTCCAGGTTGCCATCTAGGGATGCTTGTAGCATTTGGACAAGCTCTTGTATTCTTCTTAGAATGTAGAGTAATGCATTTGTGATGCTTTAGTTGTTGGTGAGTTGCTGCCATTTCATAATTGGAGCTATACATGTGGACTACTTATTCTTGGCATTATCAGCTTAAAAATATTCTCTGCATCTTAGCAGATAAAATCTGGTTTTCTGTTCTATTGGAATGTGTGTTGACCTCCTTATGGTTCTTTCCCTGCATGGTCATTGTTTTTCATTCAAAACTTGCTGACTTGATATTCTCCTGCTCAGATTGAACTTTCTAGTGCAATTTTTTTTATGTATGAATTGTCACCTTTTAGTCAAAGCCATTTCTGGTTGGTGTAATTTGTAGAAGCTACTTTATCTTTAAATGACATATCTTCCAACCCTTATCAGAAGTTAGACACCAAGATTTGGCTCTTTTGACATATAAAAGGGCAACTATAATTTTCAACTTTTTTCTGCATTGCATAACACAAAGCAATGCCAGTGCTGTTCTAGTTTTCTGGATTTACAGCTGAAATTGTTATTCCATTAATTGAAGGTTGAAACAGACAGTTGGATTGAGAATGCTGCTAATGGTCTCATGGGCAACCAGGTGCACACAAGTATTGCAATTTCTACAATTTTCAGTTCCATTGCTTGCCAATGTATCTCTCCTTTTGTCATGCTGAAGTAACTTTTGCTCATAGGGTTCTTCATTTTGGATGTACAGATTGTCAGACCAAATGGAAACTTGAAATTTCTAGTTGACATATTTCTTGGCTTCAAATTCTCTATGACAGGAACATTTGTGTAAGTTTTCTGTGCACTACGGATCTTATTAGTAAACTTTTCCAGCTTATTTTTAAGGTTGTAAAATGCTGAAGCAGATGTTTTCTGTTCAAATTCTTCTTATATAACTAGTGGATGCAATAGGCACATTGTTGCATGGTTTGTCTGAGATGACTTTTTAACTATATGAGTTAAAGTACACATATTAAATGTGCCATATTCGATAACAACATAGAAAAGATGACTTACAAAATTTATAAACTCTTCTGTTTGTTTGTATCACCATTGATATCTAAGTTGAGTCTAGGAGCCGTGAGCTTTCTTGGTTGTAATCTAGCTGGCTTATTCAGTAGATATGCAATAATAAATAGAGACCGAGGGATAATAAAAGATGCCCTTCCTTAGACGTAATTAGAAATGGTAGGTGTGGTACAATAAGATTGTCTCTTCAGTATCTCGTGTCACGTTTTCAGCTAGTGATTCCTTAGATGGGCTCACCAGATCACAACCTAATATTATGTTTAGGACCCATCAAGAAAATTGTCCATTAAAGAATTATCATCCCCTTTATACAGAATGCGCTAGGATAAAAAAAAATTTCTGATGAGATAAGTTTGACTTTGTCTATGCGAGTTTTCATGAAAACAAAATGATGGATAGAGTCAGAGTCAAGAAACAAGAAGGGACGGGGAAATGGAATACAAGGAGGAAATAATAGGGTAACTCAATGTGAATCTTTCATAAAATTTGACTGAAAGTTATGAATATTTGATCCTATATAATGGTATTATAGATATCTAACATATAATTGATGAAAAAGTGAGCAAATTAACTACAAAACTTTCTCCTGAAATACTAAAGAATAATAATTGGATGTTGAAATTTGTACCAAAGTGTGGCATCTTATTGCAATTCTAGGCTTCTGAAAAATCTAATCAATTTTATGTTCATATTTATATGTTGAACTGATGTCTTAACAATGTTTCCTAGTATTGCAAAGTTGACAATGTGATCTAGTGCATTATTAGCATGCATTACCATTAGAGATTCTAGCAAGTCATTTTCCTGCCAAGTGCTTTCAGCTCTTTGACTTATAGTTTGGCCCCAGACTACTTCTGTCGGGCTTAAGCTTGAGAAGAAAAATATTAAAAGAATTGATCAAATCAAGCTTAATCCCAGAAGTAGCAAGTTTTCCTGCTGAAGCTAAACTGAATACTTGCAATGTAATTATACTGTTAATTTATGCCAGTAAACCTGATCATATAGCATCTTGTTGCTGTTAAATTGTAACCTTATCATATAACATCCTGTCTTACAAGTCAAGCTCGAGCCTGTAGGTTGTCTTCAATGAACTCAGTTATACTTGGTGCATGAAGTTGGCAAGTCGAATTTGTTGTATGAAATAGCCACGGTACTTCGTGCATCCTCCATGGATCTTAAAGTTGAATCCCCTCCTCTCAAGTTCTGCACATGTTATGGTGCTGAACAAGCTCTGAGCTAATAGGGAAGTCTTGGTCAAGACGTAGAGAAGATTTTGTAGAACGAAGGAATGATGTCAATTTGAAGAAATATGAGTTGCACACTCTTTATAGAGGTTAAGCTATTATAATTATCTCAAATGAAAGTGATGAATATCGTCCTCTTAATCTGTTCAAAGTTCACGTCCAAGGTAGATGTCAATGTTCAAAGAGATGTTGAACTTAGTAACAAAGAGCATAAGGAATATGTGCAACATAAAAGATTCATCGAGTCTTGCTATCTTATTGTCTCCCTAGGCAACATTTACTTTGGGCCATTGCTAGCATGTCCTTAAAGCTTGAGGAGAATGCACCAGACCAGTAATTGGAAAAATTTACAAATATACTGGAGTTATATACAGAATCATGCTCTTCAGCTGCTCTGGAAAAATTTACTCTGGCCTGTTGACTACAAATTTCTTGACATTTCTCTTGAGGTTTATATACAGAATCATGCGCTTCAGCTGCACTAGTCTTTCCTTCTGGAGTTATCAAACAGTATATTCTCTCACATGTTGCTAACTTGCAGGAAATCTGGTACCAACACATATGATGTGACAATGGATGATGGAGCAATCGTGATTGGCCCATATGGACTCCCAATGGAAATGGAAACCAAGACCACCCTGGAAATAATGTGAGAAATTTGTTTTAATTAATGCTTTGGATCTGCAAATGAATAGATTAAACATACTGGAGAAATGATGAAGTTCATGGTAAGTAAACGTCTTTCTTTTTTTGCCTCATTTCAGATATACTGATGACAAGATCAGAATATCCCGAGGCTACAACAGAATCCTTTTTGTTCATGTACGCATAGATGGGTCCGAACAGAAATGATATGTCATCTGAGTGAAAGAAGTTGCTTGATTCAATCTCAGAGAGGTAAAACAGTGGTGGAATTAGTTTAACAAGATGTTCAGCAGATTTGGAAGATATATTTCTGGCTGAGTGGTAATTCGATCATGAAAATTTAAAGCATGTTAAGTGAAAAAGATGGCCAAATAGTATTCAAAACTATAATTGCTAGCATCATTTCAAATGAGACGTTCTAAGCTTCCATCAACCTATGCAGAATGGTCTTAAAGCATGCTAGGTAATACAAAAAGAAAAAGAATGCTTGTACAAAGTTCTGAATGGAGCAATAGACTTCACAGATTAAGCAAGAGATAAGTGATCCGAGACAACATTCAGCAACAATTGCATCAAATGGAGAATTTGGCACAAATATAGTATGTGGTGAAATTTTATAGTGATTGTTAAGAAGCTTTAAAAGAAGAATGTTAGCGAGTTTAAACTAATTATTATGAGGTTTTATTTGAGTTATGTTTTGAAATCAATTCCACCTTCTAATTTAAAATTTTTAAAAGAAATAGATCAGATCTGCATAAACTTTGGCTAGTTTGGGAGATAAGATTTGAGCAGAAAAGAAAAGAAGGGAAGAGAAAGGTAGATGTTTCCAATGTTTGGGAGATTTAGTGAAATAGAAAAGAAAAGAAGCAACTGATTTGGAAGGAGAAAAACAGCACCTACAGTTAAAAAACTTTTCCATCCCAAATCAGGCAGAAAGCAAAGGAAATCCGCGGAGAGCCTACAAAAAATATTAAAATTGCCCATTCTATTCTTGAAAAGGTATTGAATGAAATTTTTATTGATCAATATGTCCAAAATCATTTCCTTTCTTTCATAAACTCTCAAACAACATTAAAATCTCTTCTCTTCTTTTCTTATCCTTTCTTTTCTCTCATAATTTAACCTTTCTCTTCTCTTCTTTTCTATCCTCAACTCCCAAACTAGCTATTAGTGTAAGGCCAATGACCAAAGAACTTTCCTTCTAGTTCTCCCCGTAACTAAGTACCTATTTCATCCTTGTACATTCTCAATTTAAAAAAAAAAAAGAAAAGGGATCTAATTTTAGCAATCATAACCGACAGCACTCAATAGCAGACGTATAAGGTGAACCAAATTTTGAAAAGAAGAAAATGAACATCTGAATTGGATTTTTACTCCAGTCCCAAAGTGTTTCTTCATTTGTCTCACTACCTAGTTTTTAGAATGACGCTTTTGGTGGTCCAAGTACAAAGAGTTCATTCAGATATTAACGCTATGATGAATCATGGCATCAACTTTTCATTGAAAAACTGGAACATATAAGAAAAGGTGGGCTATTCTTATGATTTTTTCACAGCAAATATAATGCCACAAAATGCAAATAATCTAGTACATAGGGATTTAAATGTATATCTTGACAGCCATGTCAAGCATAAGAAAAAGTAGCTATATTTCTTGGAAAAATGCAAAGCATGCATGGGACTATGGCTTGTTTATGCCAATGCTCTGCTGATGGAGGGAAGCAAAGAAAAAATCAGTATTGCCATTTTAGTTCCCATCAGAACGTGCTAGACCATGTAAATGATAAGCAAGAAATAGCTTGTACTTATAATTTGTTTATTATGAGAACCCAAGAAAGAGATCAAAATAAATTTGTTTAAAAAGAAAAAAAGGAAAAGCAAGACAGGGAATTCTTAAGGAGATTTAGGAGTTGAAAATCTCACAGGATGAGCAGTCTTCCAAAGATCGAATTTTAGTGAACTGTCAGCAAATGTTTAGAAGGGGAATTTGAGAAATCTTGAACCACTCGGAGTTGGGGCCGCTCTGAGGACTGCATCTTTCCTTTAACAGAGGACAACCATCAACATGTAGATAATTTAATTTGGTGAGGCATCTCATGGCAGCCATGGAAGGTAAATATCGAAGCTTTTTACAACCCAAAAGATGTAGGGATTGAAGAGAGACAAGGTTCCCCAACCAATCTGGTAAAGCTTCCATTCCAAAATGATGCAGGTATAAATGAGTCAGGGTAGTCATGTATTGGAGCTGGTGTGGGAGGGACTCCTTGTGAGAAGACAACCCATAAACTTCTAGACTACGGAGAGTCGAAGAAGATATTAATCCAAACCAATCAAACCCATTATCTTTTGTCATTGAAGGATGGTCATCATCAGTTGAGAAAGGGCCAATCCTCACTTGTCTTAAGCTGGGAAGAAAACCAAATCCTTTGGGCAAAGTCATCAATTTGGGACAATTATGAAATGAAGCCCCTACAAGAGAAGGCATTTGTTGCAAACTCTCCAGGATTGGGAAGGAGACAAGATTTGGGCAGTCATAAAGACACAGCCACTTAAGAGCCACACAGGACTCCAGCATTTCAGTATCCACACTGGCCAATGCATTGCAATCTGTAATCTTCAAATGCTCGAGAGACTTGAGGAGGCTTTGCTGTCCTAAGTTACTGTTTGGAATGCTATGAATTCTCGGGCATCCTATCATCTCCAAATTGCGCAATGCCTGGAATCTGCACAGATCTTCTGGCAACTCCCTCAAATTTTCACAATGAATGAGCTCCAAATTCTGAAGAGAAGTGCTGCAAACCTCCAGACGTGTTAAATCAGGGCACTTCCTCAAGGTTAGAGATTTTAAATTGTGAAGATTTTTGCCTATTAGCCCGGGAGCCACATCCGAAAGACATGTCAGCCCAGTCATACCAGTGTTACCAATTATCGTGAGGGATGAGAGAGTAGTGGAAACTTTGCTAAGAATTTTCTTTACCACAGAAACGTGGTCATTTTTTGTGATTTCCAATATTTTAAGACTTGGAAAATGACTAGGAGCTGTAGTCAATTTGGAGCAATCTTCAATTGTCAATATCTCAAGCATAGGAAACACATTAATATCTGGCTCCATCCATTCTACCAAGTTTCCCATATTTTTCAGTGTGAGTACGTTAAGGGCTCTGAAAAATGTTCTGGACAAAACTTCTAGTTGACCTCCTACCTTTCCAAAATCATCATCAATTCCATAGAATGAAGGCCCAATGTATCTTACATTTTCCAATCCACTGAATTCTAGTTTCTGGAGGAATGGCAACTGTCCTAGCCCTGCAGGAAGTTCTTTGGATGTACTGCAGTCTATGAGGCTCAAGTCTACTAGCTTTGTCAAACTCATAAACCAGTATGGAAATCGATCACCCATGAACCCACAGATGTATAACTCTTGCAAATTTGGGTGAGGTCTAAGGCCTTCTAGTACATCTCCCTCAACGTTGTCACTTTCTGCATTCTTATGGCTCCATAGAAATTCCAAATTTAGAAGATTTGGCTTTCCACATAAATTTGCTCGTTCAGCTCCTTCTTTACTGTTTACAAGCTGAAGATTCCGTATCACCAGTTTGCCTTTAAGGTTTTTCAAGCACCTGAGCTCTTCAATTTGACGACCCTTCTTTTTACCAACATTAAACAACTCTAGCGTTTGAAGGCAAGTCAAAAGTCCAATATTCATTGGCATTTGGAATTCTACATCGCGATTAAAATAGTGAAGATGTCTCAAGTTAATCAAATTGCTCATCTGTTTTGGAAGACCTACTTGAACTGGGAATCCATCTTGATATCGAAGACAATCAATCCTGAGTGTTTGCAAGGTATAAAGCTTGCAAAGAGATTCTGGCAAAGTTTTGATTCCAGAATTGGAAAGATCCAGAAACCGCAAATGTTTTAGTTTGCCAATTGAGGGTGGCAGCTCCTTGAGACCTGCTCCATGCAAATTTAGAACATGCAAGTTCTTGAATTTAGGCAGCATGTCACCAGATATGCTCCTTGTTACGAAAAGTGTACGTACTGATGCTGATGTATCATTCAAGATCTTTCTTGTTATTCCATCAGATGAGTTTATTGCAAGATAGCGAACCTGATTATAGTTGTCTATCCCACCATTCTCAGATTTAACACACTCAGGTTTTGAAATGGACTCTGCAAGGTCATGCACCAGATCATGCATTTTATAACATGTTTTCCAGTTATACTTTACTTCTTCCAACAGGGAACTGTGTAATAAAACTCTAATATATTGATCACCAACATCCTCCATCAATGATTGATTGCACAAAACCGGTTCAAGAAAACCCTCTGCCATCCAGAGTTCGATTAGAAGATCCCTTTCTATTTCGCTATCCTTGGCAAATATAGAACAATATCCAAAACATTTCCTAATCAGTGCAGATGGCAAATTATCAAAGCTTAATTTGAGTATTTGCTCGACACTGTTGTCACCTTCCTTCAAGTTTAAAAGCCGATTCTCCACAATGGAAAGCCACTCCTCTTTTCTCTTTATACGCAACAAACCTCCAAGCACACTTGCAGCTAGTGGTAGACCATTACACCATTTCAAAATTTGCTGTCTTATGAGATTGAATTCTTCTGGAACTTCTCCACCAGAAATTGCCTTCTCCTTTAAGATAGACCAACAATCATCATCAGATAACTTTCCTAACAAATACGGAGAATGCCTGGACACAATAGTAGCCACTTGTCCCAAACGAGTAGTGACAAGACACCTACTTCCGTTTGTGGTCACTATTCCGGCTAAAGATTCAAAAAAGTCATCCCATAATTTTGGCTTTTCATTCCACACATCATCAAGAACTAGCAGATATCTATTGTCCTTCATTTCCTTTTTAATTTCTTTTACAATAGCATCTTTACTAGACAAATCAACCTTTCTTCCCGTCAATGATTCTAAAATCAGTTTGAAAAGCTCTACCTCCTGAAAATTTTCAGAGACACAAATCCAAATTTTTTTGCCAAAATGCGCATCAATCTGTGGATTATTGTAGACCAATTTGGCTAAGGTTGTTTTCCCGATTCCACCCATGCCAACAATGGGAATAACAGAGACAACTTTTTCAGCAGAGGTCAACAACAACTCAACTATATTGGATTCATCATTGGCTCTTCCGACAACATTTTGTCCAACAATAGAGTCTGTCTGGCGACTTATTGTCAGTTCATTACTCGCGGGAAGGGAAGCTGCCATTTGAATGCCAATCAGTCCAAAGTCGTGGGCTCCTTGATTTATCTTTTTCAACTTGATGTTGATGCCCCTGATCTTAGGAGCCATTCTGCGACGAAAAGTAATAAAACTATAACAGGAGAAGAAGAAAAAGCATACCTTCCCTTTGAGTTGTTTGTTGCGGGACTCCACCCCGCGACGAAGACTTTCATGGTGGAGCTCATCCAATACATGATCAGCATCAAAAGCTACTTCTTTGAGCCTCTTCAACCAAAGTTGCACTACCTTGTTCTGGCATAGCTTATCCTCCTCAGCATCAGCCAAGGTAGCTTGGATCATGGCCACAGACCCCCTGAGGTTCTCCAATTCATCCTTGAATCCAAAAGCCAAAACAGTCCCATCAGTGGCAAGGAAAAGTGCCTTTTCAAGAAGAACCTGGACAGTGGCACCAACAATAGCGTCAGCCATTGTTGTGTTGTTGCCTGAGTATATCCTTCTTTTCTGATAGAGGATCGGAGTAATAGAAAGAAAGAAGGGAAAATTTTGGCAGCTAGTAGTCTCAGCACAAGTGATGAGTCTTAGCACAAACAACGGTCTGTTCTGCTTTCGATACTGTTTTAATCGTTATTGCTGGGCATTTTCATTAGTCATATCTTGACTGATGAAAATTTTCAACAAAAGTTAAAAAAATAGCTTTTGAAGGCCAGACACTTCACCACTAGTTAAGCATTATTAGATTTTTCAGCCCCCCATCACCATCACCATCACCATCGAGTCAACTGATCTCAACCACAAGTCTCCCCGTATAGAAGACCGCCAGCATGAGTTCAATGCTGTACCAGCTACACTTGTCTGGCTAAAAGTCCTTGCATGCAAGGACTCGGTTTTTTTTTTTTTTTTTTTTTGGGTCAATCGGCACTTTTTTATTTATATCATATTCTATTTTAATCTAATTAAAGGGAGTCCTACTGAATGTCAGTAAAAATAAAATTACTATCGAATCAGATGAGTACGTTAAACACTCCACCAATGCCTTAATGGTTTGATGGTGGCATCAGCTTTTAGATTGGTGGTTTGCAAAGACTCAACTGTTAGAATAATGTTGGTAAACATAAAATGGTGAGTGTTACTGGACCAATATTCACAAATTGTGTACTAGGATCTCTCCATTTAAAAAGTAAACAGAAGTTTCATTATACTTTAAGGTAATATATCTCTGATGTTTTTCACAAAGTTTAATTCACTCCAGATGGTCTACTGAATATGAGTTCATAAGAGGAATTCTCGTTGTTTTTCAGATCATATTAAATTTTGTTTGATCCTTTTATATTATTGGCATACTGGGCATGATGGAAAACGTTCTTAAAAAAAAGATTGTTTGGATTGAGATGATTTCAGATAAAATAATTTGCTTCACAAATTACAATCACCTTTTTATCTACTTGAGATGATTTCAGATAAAATAATTTGCTTCACAAATTACAATCACCTTTTTATCTACTCAATCATTTTTTTTATCTCACATGCATCACATTACAAAAAGCGTTACAGTAATTATCCCAAATAAACTCCTATCCAAACAAAATTTGATTTCTCATTTTTTTTCAATTTGTTAGTCAAGATTACTCCTAATCTAATTAAGATGCTATAGGAAGAACCAGTGACTACATAGGGCACACAGAAACCACTAAGACAAAGCAACAGTAAGCCAGGGAGCTATTTGATTAAGATGCTAGAGAATGCCCAATGAACAAATAAGATTCTGCTGCTGCAAACCACTAAGATTCTTGTGGTCTTTTTCAACCAAGCAGACTTCAGTGTGAACATTATGCTGAGGAGCTCAAAAGCAAATAATCCCCCAATTTTTCCTGGCAGCTTGCAACTCAAATTCTAAAACTAACTCAGCGCCGCCACGTGTGAGAGCTAACAAAACAAAGAAAGAAAGACAGAAAGAAAAGAACATCCATGGGCAGAGAGAACCACGTTCAAATGAAGCGTGGAAATTTAATAACTACAAATGCAAGTCAAGATTCTGCATTTGCAACTCAAACTGTAGCTACTAAAGCCAATGTTGCAAAGATGAAGCTAACCAAGTGAGCAACCCAAAATTGCAGCAGACTAAATTCCATGAGTTGCTTGGAACCATGGTGGAGACAACTCCAGTAATCGAAATAAATTTCATTTACAGTCGGAAGGAAGGTTTTTTCCCTGCCAGTGCCGCCTCGCGTACTTGTCAGTCATGTACTGGTGCTGAGCAGTATCAAATCAGATTTTTATAGCAGCAAAGACAAGGGCTAGAATAACTGGAACATCCACAAGGGCCACTCTAGAACATGTTTTCTTATTTATGCCAGAATTGATATGATGTCACCGATTCACTCAGAAGAACTAATTTTGCAAGGAAATTCATCGCCCCACGGTCCGTTTACAGAGTATCGAATGCCGAAAAGAGGCTCTTAGGTTAAACGTGATTTGATATGCACCCCTACTCTGCATTTGAGCTGTCTGACATCTCATGAGCAACAACTACAAGAAGAAGTAGAAGTAAATAACTGATCACCCATACCATCTTTGCCGTCGTCACTGCAGAAAACTAGCAAGGTCAAAGCTATAGAGACACCTAAATTTTGAATCTCAAGCCTGTTTCAGTTTAGTTTACAAATTGAACGCATGTTCTGATTCTGTCACTTAATTTATATGCTCTAAAGTATCCATCTTTTAACCAGTTCCAAGAACATCTAGATTTAAACATCAATCATTTATTTGACAATCAAACTCTTAGTCCAAAACACATAGACGGAAACATCAGGAAAGGAGTCAATATCACAGATTTTGTTTTCTCACAAAGCCTATACACTTAAATTAAATGTGACCTTCACCTATACCCTCCAGGGGTTCTAATATCCACCCCTAATCTATGTTTTTGAGCCATCTGACATCTCATGAGCAACTACAAGGGGAAGTGGAGGTCAATAACTGTCAATAACTGATCACTTGTACCATCTTTTCCATCTTCACTGCAGCAAACACACAAGGTCAAAGCTATAGAGACACCAGAATTTTAAATTTCAAGTCTAAGTTTATTCTACAAATTGAAAACAAGTTCTGATCACTTAGTTTACAAGCTCTTTAGTATCCATTTTTTTAACCAATTCCAAGAACATCAACTATTTATTTCACCATCAAACTCTTCATCCAAAAAACATAGAATGATCAGGAAAGGAGTCAATATCAGATATTCTTTTCACTACCAAGCCTGTCCACTTTAAGTACATGATATGAACAAATGAAGTTAACAGCTGACAACCAACTTGTGTCCCAGAAAAGTGTACTATACAACAACAGCTTACGTTGACAAAATTTTTGAACTTACACAAAAGTCAACTTTTTGAACTTACATCAAAGAAAAGAGAGCACTTGTAACATGTCTGGAAACTAATACGAAAACAAAGTAGACTTCGCACACATGCAAATGAAGATCATACTAGTAAACATACCTGTGTGGATCTGCGCAAGCCCTAACATTCATCCACACTTGTGTAAACAAATACTCAAGCATTCACGAATTTCTCAATGTTCTTATACATCCAGGCATCATATTATATATGAATTGAAACTATACGCAGACTGAAGTGCAAGTTGTGTCTGTGTTACAGAAAGAGAGAAACAGAGAGAACTCGGCTAGCAAATACCTCCATTGCCAGGGTGCATAGATATGATGTGCCAAAATCAGAATGAATACAGAAACTTCATTGCTGTGTGTTAGAAAGAGAGAAACAGAGAGGCCTCTGCTAGTCAAGCCAAAACCAGAATCAATTTAGAAACTGCATTGCTGACTGCTGCTGCTGTTTCTAGTGCTCCCTAGTGTTGCTGTTAAGATTATTTTTTTGCAAGATATATGTAAATTTTGAGATACAAGGCATTCTCTTGCACTATATTTCGAACAACCATTTACTAGCAGTGTGTTAAAAAAAAATGCACACGAAGCACGAATCCAAACCTCAAACCGAAAAAGTCCAATAAAATCCTTTTGATAAGAAAGGTACACCCTTTATTCAAATTTTTGGCCAACAACAACAGTTTACAACAAAATGATCCCAAAAATCATAACTTCCAAAATTGAAAAAAAAAAAAATTTCTCATTTGCTCTGCACACTAACTCCATCCTTACCAGCAATAATAACTGCAGTGGCCATATCCAAGAACAACCCATGTTCAACCACCCCTTCCAAAGCCGATATCTCCTTTCCGGCCGCCGCCGAATCCTTTATCGGATTTTTAAAATACAAATCCACGATATAATTCGAATTATCCGTCACATAAGGCTTCCCGTCCCCATTCAATCTCAATTTTGCCTCGACCCCTTCTTCGTTAAACAATTCTTGAAGCCTAATTTGATTATACTTCCAACAAAACTGCACCACCTCAACGGGCATAGCTAAGCCGGAGCCACCCAATCCGGACACCATTTTGGAATCATCCACCACAACTACAAACTTGTCCGATGCAGCCTCAACCATTTTCTCCCGGAGAAGAGCGCCACCACGGCCCTTGACAAGGTCAAGGTTGGAATCGACCTCGTCAGCGCCATCGATGGCGAGGTCGAGGCTGGGATGCGTGTCGAGGGTGGCGAGAGGGATATTCAAAGAAGCCGCCTGCTCTTGGGTTCGTTTCGAGGTGGGGACTCCGACAATGTCCGTTAATTTTCCGCTGGCGACGAGTTCTCCGAGCTTGGCGACAACAAAGGCGGCCGTGGAGCCGGTGCCCAGGCCGAGGACCATCCCGGATTTTACATACTCGACAGCTTTGTCGGCAGCTATCTTTTTCAGGTCGTCTTGGGTGAGAGCAGTGGACAGGGATTTGACGGAGAATGAAGGGCGGCTGCTGCTGCGGAAGGTGATAGAAGGACTGGGGCGGAGGAAAAGGCGGGTGCTTGCATTGTGGTGGGAAGAGAGGAAGTATAGACTGGGGGAGGTGGTTGTGGCGGCGGCCGCGGCCATTTGGGTAGTTGGGCGTGGTAGTTGATGCTGGTTGGGAGATGAGGAAGGAATGGAAGTGGACTTCTGGAGTATTTAGTCCACTGCTACGAGATCACGCTTTTTTAGAGTTTTGTTGGAAATTTACATACTCAAGATTTCTGATTTTAGGCAAAATCAAGACAAGTGACTGACAATTATAATATCTAAGGATCAAACTCAAATTGAGGTTAATCTAAAGTTTTGACTTTGTGTTTTTGGTACTTAATCTTTAAAATTTTTGTTAATATAATCCCTCACACTTAAAAAGCATGAGAATTTTGTAAATAAAATAAAATGTGAATTAAACTAAATGTGTGTTCTCAAATTCCTATGAAAATCTCTAATACTGTATTTTACATTGGCACAACATTATCCTTTTAGCCTAAAAAGTATTTCTTTCTTAAATTAAATTATAATTGAATAACCATATACAAATGATGTATAAAAATTTTTAAAAAAATTAGTGGTAAGAGGAAAATTAAACGTTTGGATTAACTGTTTTTTAGGGTATTTTTGAAAAATTTTACTGTAACAGAGTTTTTAGATTATATTTTGAAATATTTTTAAAAAATATTTTAAGATATTTAAGAGTAAAAGAGTATCTAGAATATATTTTAAGATATTTTTTAAAATTTTTAAAAAAACTAAACTAATTTTTAAATTATCTTTCAAAGTATTTTTTAGAAATTTTTATTATATTTAAAAAATCAGTTTTTGAAAAACACTCCCATCCAAACGGATTTTTTCATACCATATATTTAGTTGAATAAAAAAAAATTAAAGAACTACCACAGTTAGGAGAATAACTATTTTCTGGAATAAGCTTTTTAAAAAAAAAAAAAAAAAGTGACCAAGTATGACACGATATAATGCCTCGAAAATTACAATATACAACAAGGAACCTTTTTTTTTTTTTTAGTTTTATGGAGGGCCATTGGCCCATTACAAAGGAAAGAATCTATGAAATGCAACTCCACTAATATCTTGGCCCAAGAGTTCCCTAAAAGTCTGTGGACAATTCCTGAAACTAGTTAAACCATGAGCTAAACTCCTCCCCATTTCACCGCATTGTCCGCAATATCCAGCAAACTTGTGTATGATTTACAAAGTCGACGGTATCAGCCCAGTGAGACTGTTATTGCCCAAGTCCAAATGATTTAGACATTCCAAATTTACCAATGACCTAGGAATGCTTCCAGTGAAGTTGCCGCTGCTCAGAGTGAAATATTTCATGGATGGGTAATTCATCCAATAGTCAGGAATTTCTCCTGATAGAAATTCTCTCTAAGATCCATATAATTAAGATTTTGTCTTTCATTCTTCACCTCACACAAAAAGTGAGAAATATCTCCTGAAGACAAATTGTTGGAAAGTTCTAAATATGTCAGAGGATGAGAAATTAATTATGGTAGTAATCTGTTTGATTACAGTGTAAGTATGAACCTCTAAAGTAAAATATTGTATATACTGATAGTGTATACACTTAAGAGTTGAATTTTAAATTCAAAATTTGTATAATTGTCATTCATCCAACGTCAACGTACGTTAATAGTGTACACACTATTAGTGTAGAAAAGATTAATCTAAATCTTTAACAATTTTAAAGATATTTGAATCTTACCATGAAGTTGATTGTGAGAAAGGTCCACGTAGTTTATTGATGCGCTAAACAACCAAGGGAGAATAGTATCTGAAATTCATCATAAATTGGGCACGCGGAATCTAACTTGCACTTACTTTTAAGGTCAATGAGTTCCAGATGCTATAAAGTCCCTTGGACTAGTCTAGTTTGTTTAGGTGATTCTCATTCACGATACCTTCCATCAAGTTATTATTGTTTGGATTGTTATTTTTTGAAGTTTTTATAGAAAAATGTATTGTAACGATTTGACGTATGAGAGGTAAAAAAATAATTAAAAATTATATTTACGGAAAACGTAGAAATTACCAACCTGATAGGGAATCATTCCTTGAAATCCAGCTCCAAATAAATCTAGATACCTTAGACTTTTGAAAGACCCTAAAAAACTTGGAATCAGAATTCCGCTGAAATCATTTTGACTTAGATCAAGTTAATGCAAATGAGTCAAATTTCGTAAAGAATAATTGATTTTACACTAAATGCTGATTTAGGATCACCACCATCATGACCGTGCTCAAACTCAGAGAAAAACTCAGCATCAATGAGATCATCAACTATAGGGGCAGAATTTTGAAGGTGAAGTTGAATCACATGGCCACTTTTTTTGCTACAAATAACTCCTTCCCATTGGCAGCAATCAACATTGTCGATCCAAGATGAGAGTCGATCGGAAGGATCTTTCAAGCCTTTCTTGAAGTCCACAAGGTAAAACTGTGGTGCGGAGTAAGAACACAAAGAAAGGGCTTGATCTACCCATGATCGTGTAAAATGTTGGAAGAAATACACTGCACTTCAACAATGTTGCAATAGATACATAAAGCGGGCAGTGCCCATCAAATTTTTGAAGCCTCAGAAAGACTCTGACTTGACTACCAACGTTAGGCTTGAAAGGCATAAACCACTTTCGCAGTGGAGAAATTTGACACGGTGTAATGTCTCAAGAATCACAATATGCAACAAGCATGGAGAAGTTTTATGAGTGTACTAGGGTGCTACACATTAACAATTCCTTCTCTGCAGCAACCAAACTGATGGTCGACCTTCTCTGCAGCAACCAAACTGATGGTCGACCCACGACAAGAATCAAGGATCTTTTAAGTTTAGCTTGAAATCTATATGAGCATTTTTTTTTCTTTTTCCTTTTTCACTAGAAAGAAAAGTGCATCAAATATCTATGCTGGTCAGCATCAAATTGCTTCACAAATCTCTTGTATAGGGCTGCTAGAGATTCAAACTGCTCGTAAGCAGGCTAGTCAACGGCTCGACTCGCCGAGATCGAGTAGCTCGTTTGTGAATTCAAGTTGAGCATGAGTCTTAGAGAAGGAGTCTCGAGTGTTTCATGAGCTTATTCGAGTAATTAGGCTTTTTTAATTTCAAATAATATATATGTGAAATTACACTTATTGGTATGAAAATTGTGAAATTTACCACTAAAAAATTGAGTTCGATTTCAAGTAGTTCACAACTATCTTCGAGCTCATTCACGTCGAACTTGAGCTCATATAATACTTGTTCGAGTCGAGATCGAACTTTAAAATCTTTACTAGATCGAGTTCGAGTTTGAAACCGTCAATGATCGAGTTGGAATTCGAGCATGTACTACTCCAATTTGATTCGGCTTGAATGCACACTGACTTTCGTATGTTTTCTAAACTCCTTAAATGGAATGGAATAGACTTAACGCCAAGCCGAACACCAACATCAATGACTAGAAACTTTTTTTTTTTCAGATGGATGGAGGGCCTTAGCCCGTAATAGAGGAACAAATCAAGAAAATGAAACTTCACTTACATCTTGGCCCAAGAGCTTCCCAAGTATGGGAGCATTTCCTGAAACTACTTAAACCATGATCTAAACTCCTTCCCATTTTTCCCATGTGATCTGTACACCTATGAAGCAAACTTGTACCTGTTTTAAAAAGTCGAAGGTATCGGACTAGTGAGGTTGTTATTGCCCAAGTCCAAATGATACAGATCTTCTAAATTTTCCATTGACCTTGGAATGTTTCTAATGAAGTTATACCCAAAAGGCCAAAAAAATGTTTTTGTTATTGCTGTCCAAACTCACGTATCTTATATTAGGATAATTCATCCAACAATCAGGAATTTCTGGTAGAGAATTTTCCTAAGATCCAGATATTTAAGAACTTGTCTCTCATTTTTTACTTTGCAAAAAAAAGTAAGAGATACCTCTTAAAAACAAATTATTAGAAAGGTCTAAATATGACGGTGATTGAGAAATTAATCGTGGCAGTGAGCCATTGAATCTGTTTGACCAAAGTATATACATAAGTCTTTTAACAATTTCAAATATATTTGAACTCTTATCAGGAATTTGATTGTGAGAAAGAGCCACAAATTCCTGTAGAGAAGAAGTTTAACATCTAAAGTCGTTTTGTGACTAAAGCTGTGGAGGAAATTCAGAACCCAACTTCCAGAAAGCCAATCCAAGTTCTTTAGATTGGGTGACTAGAGCCATGTAGGAAATGGAGCATCCAACTTGCACTTACTTTTAAGGTCAAGAAGTTTCCAGACGCATTAAAATACCTTAACCTATCAGATTATCAAGTAGACTCTCACTCACAATGTCTTTCATTAAATTATCGAAAATATAAAAGACTTCAAGTTTGGAAAGCTACCCAAGACTTTCATGAAAGTTTCAGTGAGTATGTTTTCGAATATGAGTTTTTCTAACGGGTGTCCTATAAATACTCACTAATATACATATACTTTATATAACTTACCATGCACATACACATACTAACAATTACTACTTCTCCTATATTTATATCTTTTTCTAATTAATCCTCTTATATTTATACAATTTTTCTAATTAATTGTATATTTCTAAAAATCGAGCACCTGAAATACATTTTAACGATAAAGCACCCATTAGACAGATCATTCAGATATATCCAATAAGACCGAGGATGGTAATTTTCCTGAATTTGATGGAACTGAACTAGATTAAGCTTTGCATATGAGTCCTAATCCGTTTATTTTAACCATTTAAACACTAAGGTTGAAGTGCTATCTACATCACCACTCGAGTTCTTTTCTTTTCTTTTGTCATTCACATAAAAAATAGATTGGACAGAAACTAAACAGGGGAGAGCACACAAAACCCCATCATCACAAGTTGTCCCAGTACTTAGTAGATAATACTGTGTCAGCTTGTGAAGGTCAACCAGATTCCCTAAGATTGTAACAATTCACCCTCACAAAAGAAGAAAAAAAAATTGTGGTGGCTGCCCACTTTGGCTTCTCTACTAAAAAAAAAGGGAAAATAGAAAGCCAACAAAGTGTTTTTTTTTTTTTTTTTGTTATTAACATCTTTCTGGTATCTGGAAAATGACAACAGCCATCATGAGAGGGACCCCAAGAATAATTGCTCACAATGAGTAGACACAACTCACGGGTGGTTTAAAATATTGTGAGAGTACCTATGACTAGTCACAACTTGAAAAAAAAAAAAAAGAAAAGAAAAGAAAAGAAAGCGATTAGTTTAATTTATGTCAACAGTGATTTCCTGTAAAATTATTTTTGGGAATTAAAAGTTTGTCAAATACAAAATGTTGTATAGTAAATTTTGTTACATCAGATTTAGTAGGTGTATTAAGTTGACTATTAGATGCTACTATGCTGATTAGTTAAGTTTAAACTTGAATGAAACATAAAGAAAAGTTGTCGTCTTGTCGAGTTAGTTTGGCATTCATATTTCCACAGTATTTTAACTTGCAAGTTTGGCCCACTAATCAATTAACTTGAACTTCTAGTTCTAGATTCGGAGTACCAAATGAGTCAAAAGAGAAGTTCTAATTAATTCTTTGAGTACCCTTTGCCTTTTGGATTACAAAATTGTTCCTCCATTTTTTTCTGTACGGAATTTTGTGTTCATCCCAAGTAAATATTGAAAACAAATAAATGAAATTTTAGAGCATGTTTGGATTGCGTGACTTTATGAGTTTTTGGAGAAAAAATACTGTAGCACTTTTTATAGGTAAAAGGGTGATGTATGTGAGATAAAAAAAAATGGTTGAAAAATTTGAGAAGGAATATTCTCATGAAAACTTAAAAAAAAAAATTCTGCAAAAAAATGCAATCCAAATAAGGTCTTACTTTTTACTTAGTAGAAAAGATTACTATTTGAATTATTTTTTTTTTTACTTCCCACATTTCTCCACATCCTTTCTATACTTCAACTGGTAGGCTCAAGATTCAAATCCCAGCAGAGAGAAGTATTTGAATTATAGCTTAACTACAAATAGCTTGATATTTTTCCCATTTTTTATATGTCAATTTTAAATCAAGAATTGACATCAAACTAACAACAATCACAAACAAGTATGTTCACTCTATTCTGTTTGCATATGGGGAAAAAAATCTTCTGATAATATGTGATCTTCTTGTTGAAATATCATCCTAATTGTGGTCCTATATATGCAATATATTTTTATTGAAATTGAAGGTTGTTCGTCAAATTTATAGGCAATTCTAGTTTATTTCAAATAAGCACTGGTCTAAAAATTTGATATCATTGCACTTTTGTTATAGCTTAATTATTAGCATAGGATTAAGATAAGAATAGACGTAAATGATAGAGAGCTGACTCCAAAACATTTATGATGAAAGTTATCTTTAAAGAAATTTGTAACGTGATCCATAGACAGGTGGCCTAGATCCTTAATGGTGAATTTAAAATCATTAAATCCACAATACCGCACAACTATTGCGAACAGGTTTACCAAACAGGCAATTGAGGATATTTTTAAAATATTTTACTATAATAATTTAGATGAAAAATTTTTAATGTAAATATTTTTAATTATGTTTTTGAAAATATAATTTGGAATATTTTTAAAATTTAAAATTTTAATAAAATATTTTAAAATTTTATAGAATCTTACAACCACTCATCACTATTCCATTCTTCCTTCCCTCTACCCTCTCCTGCCACCCCCTCTCCCCCTCTCTGGTCACGGGTCACAACTAGAAAATGGTCGCCACTCGCGGCCAGAGAGGGGGAAGGGGGGCAGCGGGAGAGATGTGGGGAGGAAGGAGGAGGGGAGGGGAGGAAGAGGGAGGAAAGTGGAGGAGGAAGAAGGGGAAGGAAAAAAGAGAGGAGAAAGGGGAGGGGAAGAGGGAGGAGGAGAAAGAAGGAGGGAAAGGAGGAGGGAGGAGAGAGGGGAAAGGGGAAAGGGCAGTGGGTGGTGGTGTGTTTTTGGTAGTTGGTGGTGGGGTATTTTTTTTTTTTATATATATTTGGAGTCGTTTTTGATGTATTATATAGATGAGGTGTTTTAGAGTTATTTTTATTTGTGTATTACTATAATTGTATATGAAAAACTTATTTTTCAAAAATTGAGAAATCCAAATGAAGCTTTAGTTTTACTATATAACTTTATCCTAAACACTATTGCGCAAATTGTTAATGACTTGTGAATGAAAAACTCAATCACTTGTACTTAGGGAATTGGATGTTTTAGATTTAAATCCCCTCATCTCTTCACCGCTTCTTAAGTCTTAGAAAAAAATTTTTAAAGAAAAAATACAATCAAGAACCATGATTACATTAATGTTAACATGTAAAAGTGACTACCAATATAAAATACTCGAATAGATTTTGGAAAAAAAAAGAAAGAAAAAAGCTTCACGCTTTTTTTTCTTTTCTTTCCTTCATATTGAAACAGATATTTCAACAATAAGGTTCTTTGTGGATTAGGGGCCTGTTTGGAAGGTGAGTTTTTTGGGTGTTTGTATAAAACTTTACTGTAGATCACTGTAGAAGTTGTAGAAAAACTTTTATTGAAGTTTGGGTATTTGTAAGATGAAATTTTTTTTTCCTTTTTATTTTCTTTCTTTCATTTTCTTTTTTCTTTTTTTTTCTTTTCTTTCCTCCCTTCTCGCTTCTTCTCCCTCCCCTTTCCCTCCCCTGTTCCCTCTCCCGAGACTTCCATGGCAGCAACAAACAGGTGATTCTTTTTTTTTTTTTTTTTTCTCTTCCCCTCTCCTTCCCCGCCATCCCTCTTCTCCCTCTCCCCTTCCCCCGCCACCCTCCCCTCCCCCTGCCTGCTGGTAGTTGCATGCCTCTTGCAATCAACGAATCAAAAGGCACATCTTTTTTCGACTTAACCATCAATTGCCCCACAGATTCCATAACTGATTTGTGTTGGGTTAATATTCACTACAATTTTCGTCCGCGGTTCCAAGTAGCATGTGGACTCAAACAAGTCTAGCAAAATCACATAAATAGGTAGGCTTCAACCCGTTCTCAAGAAATGGAAGAAGCCTCGTGTGGCTCTAGTGACGTGGTGCCCAAAGGGTATCTAGCAGTATGCGTGGGAGAAGGGCTCAAGAGATTTATGATCCCAATGGAGGATCTGGGTCACCAAGCTTTTGGGATTCTATTGACAGAAGCTGAAGAAGAGTTCGGGTTCCAACAAGGAGTTTTAAAGATTCCTTATCAAGTTGCTGTCTTTGAGAAGATCCTGAAGATGATGGACGAGAGGAGGGATACGCCGAATGCATTTCACTTGCATGATTTCAGGCAGAGGTGAAGAGGGGAGAGAGAAAGAAAAAAAAAAGAAAATGAGCACCAACAGATCGGTCAAAGGGGGAGGGGAGAGGAGCAGAGGGGGTGAGGGAGAGAGAAAAAAAAAAGAGGAATGTTGGAACTGGCTGCCGGAATAGTGACCGGCGCCGGTAGCGATGGTGGAGGTGGTGGCCGGCAACGGAGGATGTGGTGGGTTGGGTGGGGTAGGAAAAAGAAGAAAAATTGAAAGGAAAGTTTTTTGTGTATTTTTGAAGTGTGTAGGTTAAAACCTTTGATAAGTTTTTTGGGATTTCTGTAGCAAAAGTTGTTAAAAAACTAGTTTTATACAAACTTGATAAAAAATCAAGGTTCCAAACAGGCCCTAGATATTTTTGAAGCTATTTTTCAAAAACTTTACTGTAATAATGTATGTGAAAAACTTCTCTTGTAGTTCTTTGTTAAAATTTTAAAAATTTTAAAAATATTTTTTAAAAATTGAAAAAATTCACAACCCACCACCGCCTACAACCGCTCTCTTCCTCCCTCCTCTCTTCTCCGCCTCCACTACCATCGCAACCCCTATCTCCTCCTACTTATTCCTCTTCCTCCCTCCTCTATCCTCCCCTCTTTGGCTCCTTCCCCCTTTCTCCTCTTCCTCTTTCTATCTTCTCCTACTTCCCCCTTCCCTCCTGTCCTCAATCCTACTAGATCCCCTCCCTTCCCGCTAGTCATAACGAAGAGGTCACAATAGGTCACAACTAGATCGAGTCTGGTTATGACCTCTTGGTCGTGGTTAGTGGGAGGAGGGCCTAATAGGGTAGGGGAAGAGAGAGGAAGGGGTGGCAGGAAAGAGAGGGAAGAAGGGAAAGAGGATGAAGGAGGAAAGCGAAGGAAGAGGAAGGAGAGAGAAGAGAGAAAGGGCAGTGATGTTATTGGTAAAGGGAGGAGAGGGGTGGTAGCAATGATGGGTGGTGGTGGTGGGTGGGAAAAGAAAAAGTGGAAGGATTTTTTTGTATTTTTATAAATTGTATTTGAAATTGTGTGTTTTCTAAATTGTTTTTGGAGTTATTTTTTGAGTTTGTTACTATAGACTCCACAAACAAAAAAAAAATTGTGATTAAAAAAAAGGTAATCCAAACAAAGCTAACGTTTTAAAGCATTTGTATATGTTTGTTTACATTGATAATTGTATTGAATAATTCAAACAACTATATAACATACCTATTTCATTTGAAACTTAGATAATAAATTGAATTTGCTAAAAAAAGAAAAATTATCGTTCAATCAATTTAATTTACATATAGTTGTTTATATCTTCAAGGGATATCTAATTTGATGTTTAGTTATCAAATATAAGTGAAAAAGGTCATGAAACCCATTATCAATTAATTATTGATGTCATTAGATAGATGTCTCCTGCCAAATTTGAGATTGACTATGCAAAAGAGAAAAAGAATTAAAAATTAGTAATAGGAATAACTAAATAAAGAAATATAAAAGGAAGAATAAAAGTTTATATAGCTTTTTAGTTAATTAATATTAAAATGTCTAGTAATGTATGTGAAAAACTTTTACTATAGATTCAATCGAATTCATATCAAATTTTGAAATATTTTACTATAATAATATATGTGAAAAACTTTTGCTGTAAATGTTTTTAATGACGTTTTTAAGAGTATGTTTGAAAATATATTTTGAGATATTTTTAAGATTTAAAATTTTAATGAGTATTTTTAAAATTTTATAAAATCTTACAACCACCCACCACCTCTTCCCTCTCCTTCCTCCCTCCTCTTCCCTCATCCCCTCCTGTTTGTCATCTCTTTCTTCCTCCTCCCTCTTCCTCCCCTCCCCTCCTCTCCTCTCTCTTCCGTACCCCACTCTCCTCCCCCTCATCCCCTCCACTCTTTAAATGGAGACTAGGATGGGTGTCGAGAGGGATATTCAAAGAAGCCACCTGTTCTTGGGTTCGTTTTGAGGTGGAGACTCCGACAATGTCCGTGTGGCGAGGAGTTCTCCAAGCTTGGCAACAACAAAGACGGCTGTGAAGCCGGTGCCGAGGCCAAGGGCCATCCTGGATTTTACATACTCACGGCTTTGTCGGCAGTGAGCTTTTTCAAGTCATCTTGGGTGAGAGTAGTGGACAGGGATTTGATGGAGAATGAAGGGCGGCTGCTGCTGTGGAAGGCAACAGAAGCACTAGGGCAGAGAAAAAGGCGGGTGCTTGCATTGTGGTGGGAGGAGAGGTAGAATAAAATGGTGATGGTGGTGGTGGCGGCCACGGGCATTTGGGTGGTTGTTGGTGGTCGGGAGATGAGGAAGGAATGGGAGTGGATTATTGGAGTATTTAGTCCACTGCTACGAGATCAAGCTTTTTTGGAGTTTTGTTGGAAATTTTACATAGTCAAAATTTCTGATTTTAGGCAAAATCAGGACAAGTGATGGATAATTATAATATCTAAAAGATCAAAAATCAAATTGAAGTGAATCTAAAGTTTTATTTTTGTAATTTTGGTCCTTAATCTTTGAAATTTCTTACATATATAGAAAAACTAAAGACTTCTACTCCCACATTGAGCCACATGACTGCGTTTGGGGAAGGAAGCCACTGTGAAAGATGTCTTTTGCCAATAATGGCCTCTAAAATTTGATCGCTTGTTCGGACAGAAAACCACTGTCGAGGGCATTGCTGTCTATTTACCCAAAATTACTACTTTGTCCAATAATAAAAAAAATAGGCTCTCAAAATAGTAGCTCACTATTGAGGGCTGTTTCTAACTTTTTGACTCCCATTGTTCTCTTCTTACTTTCTCTGTTTGTGTTTCTTGTTCCTTTTCTTTGTGCTTTAGATGAACAAGAATAGTAGTTGAACTGCCCTTGCACATAGGCAAGAATTTGATGATTTTTTACCCTAAATTACGCCTGCCCTTTTGATTCACACACTTAGTCTATCTCATCTTTCAAACACGAAAAATATATTTGTACATTTCATTGTGTCAATTTTCAGCTCTATTTTTCCTTCTCTATTTCTCTGGACTTTGTTTTATGTTCCTCTCTTCTATCATGTGGAAATGAAAGTAGTTAACCTGCCATTGCACATGTTGCCCTTCCTCTGTGTCATCTGTACTTTGAAAGAGTAAATTGTGGGATTTTTTTGGAGATTAGCTTTATTGCCCCTTCACAAAACCATTGATATTTTTCCCCAAAATGATGGCTGGCTATCCGATTATTCTCATCCATGCTGTTTTACCATATCCCAACGTGGCATTCTTGCACAAAGAGTCAACTTTGGAATATCATTTCTACCCAATTGTACTCATGATAGTTAATACAATTGCTAGGAATTTAGGTTTGTCCTTTTCTTTTCCTTTTCATTGGGCAGTTGGAAAATCATCACAAATGAAAAAAAAATGTCTCGCAACCCATAAAGTTTGAGTTTTTACATTGGGAACAAATGGTGCTGACAAAAATTTTATGCTCCATCCATCTTTTCCCATGCAACCTTTCTTGGTAAAGCTAATTACTCCTTTTTTTTTCTAATTTTTTGCCGTATGAGTATTAAATAGTTTGGATAATTTGTATACTTTTAGGCTGAATGATAATTTTGTTCTTCATTTTATTTTGGTTGGCAAATTTCTTCAGGGGTTTAGTCACAGTTCAAGAGAATTGGTGCAAATGAGCCTTTTATTTGGAGTTCACAAATTTGTATTAAGGAGTTGCTTCAATTTCAGGTCACTTTTTTCTGTTCCTTCACTACACACTGCAATTTTTGTGCATAAGTTTCGTCGTCTATTACTCATAGTTTTTCAGTTGTAGGCTCGTTTGGTTTCACTTATTAACTGAATGTATGCTTTATATGACTTTTTTTTCCACATTTTGCCACTATTTAATTAGTCTGATTAGTTGAATATGATAATTTCAAACAATTAGTTTGTGGCTTTGTATGTCTTGCTCAGTTGCTTTTATTTACCAGTTTGGACTTTATAGACATAGCTTTATTCTTTTAATTAGCTATTATTAGTCACATTTCCTTACTGCTACTTTGATTAGGAAGAAAAGAAAATGGAATGCAATTAAAAGTTTTAGTTTAGTAGATGACTTGTTTGATGAATGTTATAATGCTAAGACTTAATTAAAAGGGAAGCCAAATAGCTCTCATACAATATTGCAATCTGAAGAGCTATCAAAAAATCTCGCTGCTTCTCAAGCCTATCCTGCTAATGCAATCGATATCCACTCTAATGCTACATATGCAGATATTTAGATGCTAGGAAATAAGACTCATCTAATTGGCCACACTGTTCACTCTATGACAAACCTGAATAGTAACATGATCATGAAGAATCATGAAACTTACAGTAGTATAGTTGAGCCTGTTCCTATGCATCTATACTCTCTCAATGTTACATCAATCCCTAGATTAGATGGTTCTGATCTAAAGATCTCACATCAATCGAGTTATGGCTAGTTTACATTAACCTCTAATATTGATGAGGTTCATGCCCATCCTCAATGTTTCCCTTACACTAACCTTAAATCTGTCCCTAGAATGCATACTTCTCACTTTAGGAGCTTTCCTCAATCCAACAATGTTGATCTTAGATCAACCTCAAATACAACATTCTCTTATGAACACATTGTCGTGCCCCATTTTTTTGAAAAATAAAATTTATGGTGTTAAAAAATGATGGATTTTTTATTTTGGAGAATATTGGCGTATTAAAAAAATGTGTTTTTGATTTTAGAAAATAAAGAAAAATGGCCTAAAATGGGACTTAAAGTATGCGATGGTTTGGACCCAAAATAGTAGTCTAAAAAGGATTTTAAAAAAATAGCAGTCCCCACTTGCTATTGAGTTTAGGTATACCAAATAACCAAAAATATATTTTTAAATAAATAAAACCCCTTTGAGACGATTCCAGGTCTTTCAAAATAAGATAAAAGAGTTCAGGAGTCACGGTTGAAAAAAGGGAAGGCAAAAGTTTGATAGATTTAAACTTAAATCACCCTTTTAATCTAATCTAAGTTAGTTGCGAGATTTAGTTAAAAATTTTTTTAGTCTAATCTTTAAAACTTATCACATTAGGATGTTTCTATATGAATGTGAATCTAAACTTAAGGGGTATCGGGAGGGTCGAAATGTCCCTTCAAAATTTAATTGGTGCAGATCATATTAATTGTGATGTCCAAAAATGATTCTTAGAAGAGGTTACGAAAAATACAAAAGGAAATTATAATATATAAAAATAAATATACATGACCTAGAAAAGAGAAATACAACATAACAGGTACGAGATGCTAAAATACATTACTCAAACTTTCCTTCTTATAGAGGGAGAAAGAGCGTGCTAAGATTAAAAAATCACACTCATTCATTTCTTATATTTGAAGGATGACTTTCCTAACCTAGTCAAGCAAACGAACTAACATATTTCTAATTTCCTAAAATGAGATGCAATTCTAAATGATATGGTCCAAACATATAGAGGGTAAGGGAATAATAGTAGAGAAAATATCATGCAAATGAAAATAACCTAAACATAGGAAAAATTTATGAAATGCAATAAATGTCATGCAAAATGTGATTCTAGCATTTAGGCAGTCCTAAGGGTCTAACATTGGACTAATCCATTTCTATAAGTTCTCACTAGCGTTGGACTAATGAGAAATCGAGAAGAAATGGCACAACTAACATTGGACTAGTATGGTGACGTCATGCATTTATTATAAATAAAGCATATAAAGAATAATTAAACGAAATAAACACATAGAGCACATAACACAAAAGTATAATACCTGGATGCAAAGATTCTAAAGAAAGCTAATAAACACATAAACACGCAAGCATGCAAGCACACAATCAAAGAAACGCACATAAAGACCTAACTATTACATTTGGGGTCCTAACTACAATCTAAGGGGGAAATTTGAAAAATAATAATCTAACTATTACATACATTTAACTAATTACATTTTTTTGGCAAAATACAATTTATCTATTACATGGTCTAACTAAATACATTTCTTGAACACCTATCTATTACAATTTGGCATTTAAATACCCTCCAAATATCCATCAAAAATTAAATATAATAAATGAAAATTTAAGAATGAATAAAATGAGTAAATACAAGAAAAATTACTAGAAACATGCAATTACACATAAAAAACACATAGGAGCACATAAAAGAATTTAAAATAATAATAGAAGGTACTCTCTCGAAATTGTGGTTAAATGAGGTAAAATTCGCCCTATTTATACTCTAAAATCAACAAAATAGTCAAGACACTAATTTAATTAACAATTAAAAAGAAAAATATAAACATATAGCAAATTCACTTCATTACTATAAAGAAATATAAATAACCCTAAACTCCTAAAATTTTACTAATTAAATGCATTTAAATGAGGCAAGATTAACAATTAAAGAAGATAAACAACTTATATTTAAGAAATCAAAACTGCCAGGGACCTAATTACAAAAATTAAGAAATTTTTTAGAGTCAAATTATAATTATAAACAAATATTAGGGGTCAAAATAAAAAAATAAAGCTTAGGGACTAAATTGTAATTAAATTATGAACCTAATTTAAAACATTTAAAATTTTTAGGGTCACAGTAGAATTACTCAGAAGACCAAGGACTTAACAGCAAAATCCATTTTCTAGTTTTTTAAGAGAAAGGCCTAAACTTTCTTGGCCCAATGAAAAAACATAGAGAAAAGATGGACTGCCCGTTCATTTTCCACCCAAAAAACATTGGGCTCTTGGCTCCATAGCCCAAATGCAAACCCAAGGAAAAGATTAGTCTTGGCCCAAGGAATTTGTAGCCCATAACACATTTATCAAATTTTTTTGGCCCAATTTGGATCAAATCAAATAAAACAAGCAAGAGAAAAATGGAAGAAAATAGAGAGAAAAAAGAGAAGAACAATCCGGCAGGTCGACTAGCTGAAAACTGCAAAAATTCCGGCCAAACTAGGCAGAATCCTGCCAGAATCGCATTTCTCAACCTTTTAAGCCCGGATTTTTACATAAACGTGAAGCTCATGTCATTTTGAACTTAAACAAACATCAAACAAAATCCAAAAATCACATAATCATGAAAAAATATGGGATCTAAGTCTCTTGAACATGAACATCCATAAACTCACTTAAATCTCCTGTATTAATGTTGAATCAAGCAAGGATAACTTGGAAAAATACCTAACAAAGCTTTAGAACCAGATTAAAACTCGAAAAATGCGGATGGAAGCGGGTTGATGCATTAGACATGAGGAGCAGGATCTTTAGTATGATTTGTAAATTAAAATTAAGAAATAAATTCTAAATCAACATACCTTGAGACGTTGAAGACATTTTGGAGAAGAATTCCACAGCCTTTCACCAAGTTTTCCAGTCACCAACGTTGTAAACTATAAACCTTTGCTATCTGGCCTTTCCTCACCTAACTCTCTATTATGTTATTTTAGTGATGGGTGAAAATAACATATATCAGAGTGGTAAGAGGGACCAGGAGCCCTAGAGTATTTATAGAGTCACAATCCTTCCCATCATGGAATAATGATAGACTCTAATATTTTCAGATATATGATACTTTATTTGATAAATATTATAATAAGATATAGCTTAACAATCACTGTAATTATCAAATAAAGCACCACATATAATACGTCTCTATATAACGAATATTGGACTCATTACTTCCTCCAATTTGTCTATCTTTAGGATTCTAAGACCATCAACATAAATCTATTTATGTGGTTATTTATCTCATAAGCTAGTGAGATAACTATTGAATATTGAAACAATATCATGTGGTCATGTAGGCCACACTAAATTCCAACATTCTCCCACTTGGACAAATGACCACATAAATTTGATAGTTCAAAATCAATAAACAAAAGAAGTGGCCACAACAAAAATGTTTACCCTACATTGTTATTAAAATGCGGTTATATGTTGATGTTGACAAACATATTCCCTTCCATATATCACAATTTTAATAACTAGATGTAGATAAACTAATTGAGGAAGAAATGAACTAAAATAAGAATGTTCATTGATGGTCCATATATTATATCTTGATTAATTTCTTTCGAAAATACAAGATGTGCACAAAGTAGGAAATAATATATGATCAATTATGTGTCTAGAATTATACATAATATTCAAAAAATAGAAAGACCCATGGAACTGACACGTTCTTGAAATTTCTTTGGCGCCAATGCTTTTGTTAATGGGTCTGCAAGCATCAAATCAGTCTTTATATGCTCCATGGACACCTTTTGCTGTTGGATTCTTTCTCGAACAACATGAAATTTTAATTCAATGTGCTTAGATTTACTAGAGCACTTGTTATTTTTTGAGAAAAATACAGCTGCAGAATTATCACAATATACCATAATACGTCGGGATATAAAATCCGTAATTTGAGGACCTTCAATAAAATTCCGCAACCAAATGGCTTGAGAAGTAGCTTCATGACAAGCTATAAATTCTGCTTCCATTGTGGAAGAAGCAGTTATAGTTTGTTTTGCACTTTTCCATGATACAGCTCTACCAACGAGCATGAAAACATATCCAGAAGTAGATTTCATACTATCAATACATCCATAAAATCCGAATCCGAGTATCCAACAATTTCAAAATGATCACTATGCTTATAGTGAGTATTAAATTTTTGGTACCCTAAAGATATCACATCACCTTTTTAACTACAGTCCAGTGATCAAATCCTGGATTACTTTGAAATCTACCAAGCATTCCAATTGCAAAACTAATATCAGAGCATGTACAAGTTGAGCATACATCAAACTTCTTACAGCTGAGGCATATGGTACTTTTTCTATTTTATGTCGCTCAAGATCATTCTGAGGACATTGACTTTGACTCAATCTATCAACTTTAATAATGGGACATGGAGTTGCTGAACAATTTTGCATTTGAAATCTTTCAAGAACTTTGGTTATATAAGATCTTTGAGATAAACCAAGAATTTTCTTGGATCTATCCTTGTGAATCTCAATGCCAAGCATGAAAGATGCATTTTTCATATCTTTCATTTCAAAGTTCTTAGAAAGAAATCTTTTAGTCTCATGCAATAAACTTAACGCATTAGTGGCAACTAATATTTCATCAACATACAAGATCAAAAATATGAACTTACTCCCACTAACCTTTACATATACACAATCATCAAGTTTATTTTCTTGAAATCCAAAGGATGCAATGGTATCATGAAACTTAAGATACCACTGACGGGATGCTTGTTTAAGCCCATATATTGATCTTTTAAGTTTACATACAAAATGCTCTTTACCTTCTTCCTTAAACCCTTCAGGCTGTTGCATGTAAATTTCTTCATCTAGATTTCCATTTCAAGAAAGCCATTTTTACATCCATTTGATGTAGTTCTATATCATAATGAGCTACAAAGGCCATAAATATACGAAAAGAATTTTTTTTGGATACTAGAGAGAAGGTTTTATTATAATCTATGCCTTCTCTTTGAGTGAACCCTTTGGCCACTAGTCGGGGTTTATAACGATCAATATTAACTTTTGAATCCCGTTTGGTATTAAATACCCATTTACATTGAATAGGTACGAGACCCTTAGGTAATTCAATCAATTCCTAAACTTGATTAGCCTGCATAGATGCCATTTCATTTTTCATAGTATCCATCCATTCATTTAATTCACTATTGCTTATGGCTTGTAAAAATGTTAATGGATCATCATCAATACCTGTGCCATTTTGTTCTTGCAGATACACTAAATAGTCATCCGAAACTGCATTGGTCTTTGTTCTTTTTGACCTTCGTAGAATCTAATGATCATCAGATTGTGTATCTGTGTGAATAATGGTATCGTTATTAGGATGTGATGTTTCAGAAATTTCCTTTGATTCTAGAATTAACACCATATCCCTTTTATCATGGCTCCTACTAAAATTCCCATTTGCAAGAAATTTAGCGTTATTCGATTCCATTATTCTATTATAATGGTTAGGTCAATAAAATCGATATCCTTTGGACCTTTCTGGAGAGCCAATAAAATAGCAACTTATGGTCTTTGGATCTAATTTTCTTTCATGTGGATTATAAAACCTTGCTTCAGCAGGACAACCCCAAACATGTATATGATTTAAACTTGGTTTCCTACCAACCCATAGTTCATAAGGGGTTTTAGCAACAGCTTTGGTAGGAACTCGATTTAAAATATACAGGGTAGTCCTGAGGGCTTCACTCCACAAAAACTCAGGAAGAGTTGTGTCACTAACCATACTTCGAACCATATCTAGTAAGGTTCGATTACCCCTTTCAGCTACACCATTCTGCTGTGGCGTTCCAAGCATTGTATATTGAGCAATAATTCCATTATCTTTAAGAAATCTAGCAAATGGTCCTAAATTACGAACAGTTTCATCGTACCTTCCATAATACTCATTACCCCTATCAGATCTCACAACTTTTATTTTTTTATCTAATTGATTTTCGACCTCTGCCATGAAAATTTAAAACATACTCAAAGCATTGGACTTTTCCTTAATCAGATAGAGATAGGCATACGTGAGAAGTTATCAATAAAGATGATAAAGTATTTTTCACCACTTATGCAAGGAGGAAATGGTTCACAAATATCTGTGTGCATCACTTTAAGCTAAACTTCTAGTGACATTTTTCTTGGTACTATTAGTTTGCTTACCTTTAATGCAATCTATACAAGTACCAAAATTTGTAAAATCAAGAGTTGGTAAAACTCCATCTTTTACAAGTTGTTCAAGTCGGTCTTTTGATATATGCCCTAAACGTTTATGCCACAACAATGATGAAGTTTAATTATTAGGGCTGCATTTGGTCCAAACATTAACATTCATATGCAGGAAAGGGGATTATGAAAAAATAGGATCAAGATTTATTTTATATAATCCATTAACTAAAAAACCACCACCGACAAACCTATTATTTTTAGACATAGAAAAAATCTGGTTCCCAAACTGAAATTTATAGCCATCTAAATCAAGACGAGATAAAGAAATCAAATTTCTAGAAAAATTAGGAATATAGCAAGTGTTTGGAAGATCTAATAAAATGCCAGAATGTAGAACAAGTCTATAGATTCCAATAGCTTCAACTTTTACCCCCATCATGTTCCCCATTAGTATTGTCTTTTCCTTTGTCATTGGTTGGCGGGTTGTAAGGTATCCCTACACATTATTAGAAATGTGAATAGTTGCACCAGAGTCAAGCCACCAAGTATTAGAAGGAACATCAACTAAATTGGTTTCAAAACAAACAAATGAAAGGAAATTACCCTTCTTTTGAAACCATGCCTTGCGTTTTATGCAATCTTTTTGCATATGTCCCTTCTTTTTGCAAAATTGGCATTGCCCACCAAAACCTTTGTGGTTGGATGCCTCTTTATTTGGCGCCTTAGGTTTCTTCCTTTTGTGCTTTTTAGGTCTATGACCTTGTGATACCACATGCACAGTCTGAGTCTGCAATCCTTCCCTTTTCAACCTCTCTTCCTCTTCATGACACATAGAGATAAGTTGAGAAACATTCCACTTATCCTTTTGTGTATTATAATTGATCTTGACAAGGCCAAATTGTGGAGGAAGAGAGTTGAGGATGAATTGCACCAAAAAGGACTCAGAAATAGTCATATCCATACCCTTAAGTTGTTCAGCAATATTGTTCAATTCCATGATATGTTCGCGAGCACCACTCACCCCATTATATTTCTTAGTTGTCAAAGTAGCCATAAGAGCACCTGCCAAAGCTTTGTCTGATGTCTGAAATTGCTGCTCAACTGATGCCAAAAACACACGAGCCCTATTAGAATCAGGAATTGACTTCTTTATGGGTTTTGCAATTTTACTCTTAACAATCATTAGGCTTAGTCGGTTGGAACGCTCCCAATTCTCATACAGGATCCTTTCATGTTTGGTGCTTTCAGAAGTAGGCTGTGTAGGCTCATCAATACAGAGACATAGGTCCAAGTCTAGGCACCCCAAGGTGATAAGCACTTGGTCTTGCCAATCAGAAAAATTGAACCCATTCAACTCTGGAATGTTAGCTGCAATTCCTGAAACTGAAGCTGGAGTAATAGCTATAATTACAGGTTAAGCCATGAGATAAATATATATAGAGCAATCAAATGCATGATCGTATTCTACCTTTGGGCTAGAATAACGACATGCTAACGATTCACTCAGTAAGTGATAACAATTATTCACTTACAATTTTAACAGAGATATCATATTCCTTTGGATAATATAATAACTCATGACTATAGAAATTAAAATAACTTTGGACAAATTTTAATAACTATAGCATAATACAAAATAGATATCAATAACCTTTGCATAAATTGTATATCAATTAGGCCACTTTGGTGAAAATTAATTAATAATTACTATCATGTTTATATAGGTTATTGAACTTTAGGGCCCAAGAACATGATTGCGTTGGTTTAATATATGCTAACTTAAATATCTATGAACCGTTCTTAAGAATACCTTTTATCTCAAATTGCCCAAATATGCATTTATATATGCTTTCTTAGAATTTGAACTTTTCATGAAATTGTAATGCTTAATGTCAGTACAAAACTTTCTTCCCAAAATTGTGCACATATCAATTGTCATTGACAGACACCATGAAAACAAAAGGTAATAGTATATATGCACTAACTAATTTGGGTTAAAGAAAAATGGTTCACCATGACATAAACTACTGCAACCATTAAAGTAGTATGCAATCAACTATCATAACTCAACCGTGAATATTAAGGTTATTGCAATAGAGCATATTTATCAGCCATTTATAATTGCTCATAAATGGTGTTTCGAATCAAGTACAATTTACACATTTGAATTTTATTTTAACACCCAAAACCTTATATGTCATAGAAATTAAGATGGTTACATTCAGAATCATCAACAGAAAATTTGGGTATTGTAACCGAGCATATATCTAGCCCTCCTTAATTTCTTGCAATTACATACAGCTTAGATGTTATTAAGATAACAAATAAGCCTTTAATAATAATATTGAATACTTTCCCAAGGATCAGATATGGTAGACCAAACAAAATTAATTGATTCTCATAACCAAGGAAGCAAAACCTCTATTCAGTTATTGTCAATTCTGCTATCCAAAGCCAATTAATAGTACAAGTTGGTACACGTCCCAAACTGACTAGAAGGGTCAATTAATTGGTCCAAAAATTATTATCTATCCTTTTTGTGTTCTTACAGATGTCCATTCTAAAGTCCGATAATATGATTAATAGGCCACTTAAAGTCATGCACATATGAGCAATTGCATAGTTGACATCCGGACAATCAATCATGGGATTCATAATAAGCATTTATATATATATATATATATATATATATATATATATGATTAAAAATGTCTAACTATCACCTTTCCATAACAACTAGTAGAAATTTTAGCTAGTGGAAATATGCCATGCAAATTTTATCGAAAATTGAGTACCTCCACTGCTTGAACTTTAACAGTTATCGTTTAAAGGAAATAAAATCAAGACTGTCATATACAGATGTGGTACTTGAGACAATGAACCTGCTTCTTGAATTCTAACAATTGTGTCTTAAACTTTATCGACAAAATAAATCAAAATTAAGTGTGACATAATTAATTTACAAGTCATAAACTTCAACCTAGCTCTGATACCACATGTTAGACATGAGGAGCAGGATCTTTAGTATGATTTGTAAATTAAAATTAAGAAATAAATTCTAAATCAACATACCTTGAGACATTGAAGACATTTTGGAGAAGAATTCCACGGCCCTTTCACCAAGCTTTCCAGTCACCAAGGTTGTAAACTATATACCTTTGCTATCTGGCCTTCCCTCACCTAACTCTCTATTATGTTATTTTAGTGATGGGTGAAAATAACATATATCTGAGTGGTAAGAGGGACTAGGAGCCCTAGAGTATTTATAGAGTCACAATCTCTCTCATCATGGAATAATGATAGACTCTAATATTTTTAGATATATGATACTTTATTTGATAAATATTATGATAAGACACAGCTTAATAATCACTATAATTATCAGAAAAAGCACCACATATAATACATCTGTATACAATGAATATGGGACTCCTTCCTCCAATTTGTCTATCTTTAGGGTTCTAAGACAATCAACATAAATCTATTTATGTGGTTATTTATCTCATAAGCTAGTAGATTACTATTGAATATTGAAACAATATCATGTGATCATGTAGGCCACACTAAATTCCAACATGATGAAGCTCCAAATGAAGTTGCAAAGAAACCAGGTATGTCAAGGTAGCAAGTTTGAGGTCGAATTTGGAGGATTTCTAGCCGTTATTTCCATGAGGTTTATGAACAAAAGTTGCTCTCTTGACTTCAGAGAGTGTGCAGAAAATAAAATCTCTTCAAAGAAAGCTGTATAGAAGGAGATATTTGTGTTGAAACAAGGCTGAAAAGTCAGCCTTTTCTGCGAAAATTTCTGCAAAAATTTTCTTTCTTTTTTTCTTGGTCTTCCTTGCTTTTTTCCCTCTCTTTTCTCTCTGGCCAATCTTCCTAATCCTCCCTTTACCCTAAAGCTGCGTTCTTTGCTATTTAAATGAGGTCAAAATCAAAACCTAAGATCTATGGTTGAGATTCTAAAGCACATGGGTTTATGTGGCATGCTTGGGTTCGTTTGATCCATTTTGCCAGCTGTTGCTAGAGAGATTTTGGGTGATTAGGTATCCAAGTACTTGCTAAACTTGTGGAGAAAGGAAACAAGAAGGCAAAATGAATTTTGGTTGCCAAAAATCAGATTTTTGTACCATTTTTGTTGCTGCCTTCGTTGTTGCAATTGTAGCATTTTTTTTTAATTTTTTAGCAAAAACTGCATTTTTCATTTTCTACCTTTTCCTTCTTTTCTTTTTCAGCTTTTTCCTACAAAACCAAGCAAACAAAAAATGACTTTGTTTAAATAACTTTTTCATTTCATTTTTTTCTTTCTTTTTCTTTTTTTCTTCTTTTTTTTTTTAATGAAAGATAACAACAATAATGAAAATAAAATGAAACAACTAAAAAAATAAAATAAAATAAAAATGAATGAATTAGCAAAATTTTTAGTGTTTGCATACAATTTCAATGAAAACTATAACCTAACAGTTTTCTGATCTCATGATATAAGTGAAACACAAAGTGTTTCCACTTCTTAGTCATCTCCCCTCTTACTACCATTTTCTGCTACTCCTCATCCTCCTTCATATAATGTGCAAGAAAAACACTTGGAGAGAAAGAATTACAGAAGACAAGCATATATAAAGTGGAAATGTAAGAAATTACGTGCATATGTTAGCACTAAAATGCAATATGTACCAGTTAAAAGATTCAAAAGGGTAGAGAGTTATACTGCTGCTACCAACTCTACACTACAATTGGATGTACAATCACTAATACAAGAAGGTAATTAATGCTCTATCTGAGATATGTCTATTTCCACTTTCTTCTATAATGTTCTTAGTCAAGAAAAATGTTTAAAAACCTTTAGTATAAATTAATTTGCAAGATTTCAGCAATACTAATCGATGAATGTAAATCATATTATAGGTAAAATGCGTTCAACTGGAAGAGATTTACTAACCTTCATACCTGATTGCCCTGATAAGTTACCATTGTAGCTGTAATATGAGTATCCCAGAGCAAAGAAATTCTATTTTGAGATGACTAATTTTTGTTGTTCTAATGATGAAGTAGTCCTCTCTTAGAATAAATTCCCTAATGTTCTCAAAGACCTTTTAACTTCATCCTCAGAAGAAGCAAAAGCTTTTAGAGCTATGATTAGAACTTATAACAATCATTTTGGCTTCACTTCTTTTGGTGTTAAATACGATAAGAAACTCTGTAGAAGAAACAAGAGAGTCTATACATTTAGAATTCAAGGACAAGTTTATCATTTATTAAACGACTTGAATTCAACCAATGATCATGGCGAAAATCTTCAATTATATTTCCATGATCCCAAAATTGAGTCAACCAATTGATTAGCATCTTGCCTGAGATTATCAGAAACTTTAGTCAGGAAACTCATGTGTATGTTGGAAAACAATCCATAAGCTAAATTTTTTAGAGCTTTAAGTGGGGTGCCTAATCTTGATAATTATCACATTGTCCAAAAGACCATTCATGGTCTAGACCAAAGGATCTATAATAAACCTAAAGCTCATAGGTAGCAGTTTTGTGGATTGAAGGTGAAGACAATGGTGAGATAGGAAAGCGAGACATTCGAGTGCATACTCATAGTGAGACTTCAAAGAATATTTAATATTATTATGGATGTTATGATCTGCTTCAGTACCTACTAATGTTTCCTTTTGATGATCTAGATGACACCAAGGCATTCCCAAAAAGGGAATAAGAGTGCAAACTAAGAAATAGAGGAAAAAAAACCTTTCAACTAAATCTATTTACCCAATGAATGTCTCTAATGTAGATGAATTACTTGAGAATAATGAGGTTGGTAAGTAAAATACAAACTTATTAATAGCACTTTTTAGTGTAAAGTTTCATGACTACAATAACTAATAGAAAATTTTCTACTTACTTGACACAATAATGAGTAGTCTTCAGAAAGATCCAGATTTCGTTTCCCTATGAAAGTATTATGCTTGCAAGCTCCAAAGAAGGGATAATGATGAATCATTGCTCCTTCACTTTGGAAGAATACTACAACAATACGTAGTAGATCAATATGTCAAAATAGAAAGTCAAAGACTTGACTTCTTTAGGAATCAACAAGAGGAAATATGAAAGGAATTCTTGCAAGGAATCATTGATGCTGTGGCTATGGGTGAGACACAAGTATCAAAATTTGGCCAGCAAATTATATTAACACCATCATTCATTGGAAGACCAAAGAATATGAGACACAAATATATGAATGCAATGACTTTGATCCAAAAATTTGAAAAATCAGATATCTTTCTAACTATAGCATGTTATACTAATTGGGCAGAAATCAAAGAATATCTAATTCATAGCGAAGAAACACAAAATAGATCAGATTTGCATGCTAGAGTATTTCACTCAAAATTAGAAGTCTTAAAAGATGGATTACTCAAAAAATATATTTTTGGTGAGGTGGCTGCTTGATAATAGCTAAATTTGTGATCTTCTTGAATGTGTTTCACATTGTTTTTTAGTTAATTTGTAAGGTTAAATGGTATAAGTTGTCCATTTTTTGTCACTAATTTGCACTTGGAGTTGATAAATGAATTTGTTGTGATTTTGTCATTTTAGTTGCAAAATCTCTTTATTTTCGTAGGTAAAATGATCAAGATCAATTGGAAGTGAAATGGTGATCTAACAAAGCGAGAATTAGAAGTTTGATAAATCACAACAATGTCTAAAAGAGTTGGTGCAATTCAAGGATGAAAATTTTTAAAAAGAGAGAGAGAGAGAGAGAGAGAGAGAGAGAGAAACCCTCGAGAGTTACTCTGCGGTTTCTGCTAGGGATTATAGGTAGAATCTTCATTTTGCAGAGAAAATCAGAGAAACATATGCTTTGCATAATCCCTAGGAGAATCTCTCGAGGGATTGGTCTGAGAGATTCATGGTAGTTGCAAGTTGCCAACTTGCATGATTTTTGTTTCTTTCTCCATTTTTGACAAAACAAAAAGGGACAACTTGTACTAACTTTTTGGGGTTCTAGGATCTTCTCTTTTTGACATTTTGGCTCCAATAATGCAAGACCAAGAATATATACTACCTAATTCTTCTAGTTTTGGGACTTTTTTAGTTCAACAACCAAAGGGCTATGTCTTACCCTTTGAAGCGGGACACAAGCCCTTAACAAATGTAACTCTCTTTATTTTCTTTTGTTTTAGTGTAGGTTAGTGTAGTATAATCTAGTTATGGTTATCCATTGTTGTATTGACTCAACAAGAAGGCCAAAGGAGATAAAGAAGGAGAGGCTCAAGAAGCTCTAGTGACAAGGGTTTCCTTTTTTTTCATATCTTTATCTTTGCATTGAATTTTAAGTTTGTTAATGCAAGATTTGGATATTGTGTTTGTGATGTTGATTTAAAGTATATGCCTTGGGTATTTGTTAAACTTTCTATGATTGTTTGGTGTTGATTTTTTGGCTAATTGATAAAGCAATGAACACAAAAGGCAATGAATATCACACACACATACCAACAACATGTACCTAATACTAGTTGAATTCTGATCAAACAAATAAAGTAGTGTATCAAGGTTTAACTGCTTCTTGTTGGAACCTCTGCATGCAAGATGACCATTTCCCACATATTAAATACAAGATGCTATTATCTTGTTTGAGTTATTTAGAACATTTGTTTTATAATCATGATTAACTAGCCATTGATTATGATCATCTAAAGGTATTAGATTTACAATGAGAATTGGAATTTGACACTAGTTCGTAACAGTGTTAAACCTAGGGAGTATACTCACGAAAATAGAGGTATACCTTTGTGGATTTTGTAGTTTTGTTCTATGTAATTTCATAGAAGTAAATAAACTTGTAATTGATTTCATAACCATAAAAGTATGTATGAATTAACTATAGGTATAGTTGGTACACCAACAGAAACGGGTATTACGAATATTAGAAAATTATGCCATAACTTAGTTGAGATTTTGGTACTCATTTGAATTCCAATTATATGATTTGTAACTTGTGTGGAGGTTTCCATGCTAATTATCAATGTGTACAAGCACAACATATGGATCAAAGTGATGAATTTGGGTATTACAATTGTTATGTGGTAATTCTTCTAACTATGATTGGAATAATCAAAATGCTTATAATGAGTCTAAGTTATTTTAGAATTAGCTAGTGAAAGGTTAGCTTATGCACCTTTGTCTTGGGAGTTAACCATAGAAGATAAAAAGAATGAATGGGAGTTTGTTATAGAAAAATTTGCTAATCAAATGAATTTAGATATAGAAAGGCTAACTAATGCAATTTCCAATCATTTTGATAGGGTAGAAGGAAGAATAGAGGAATTAGCTTCACATTTTGAAAGAATACATAATCAATTACATGATTTGTGTGAAGTTATTTCAAATAGTGATATGCAAATTGACCCTATTGTGAATGGGGGGAATGTTGTATGTGAAAGTGGATTGTATTTTGATGAAAATGATGAATCTAATTTGTGTTTCAATGAGAAAATATCCATTTCACATGATTATATTTTTGGAACTAACTTTGAACCTCAAAAGGCAAGCATTAAGGGCTCACAATTAACACCTCTTGAGGAGTGTGTTGAAAATGTAGGTTCTAAGGACATTATTGCCCAAGAAAGCCATGCGGAGGATCCTTTAATAAGCTCTTAATTGTTGCACATGCAAGGTAATATTTATGAAATATTCGAAATTGGTGAGCCAAGTCCGACTCTCAAACCATATAGATATAAGACTCATGAGGTGGAGTCATCCTTTATAGATCTACCATGACCTGAGTTGGTGGACTACTCTTTGATAAAACTTCCTTGACAAGGAGGGAATAATGTTGAGTTTAATGACTTTAACCAAAGTGCTTGCTGGAAGACAACCCAATGATTTAGTGTTTTGCAATTGTTTAGTATGTTTCTCATGTTTCTTAAGTTTAATATATGTGTTTATGTATTTTGTAGGTCGCAACATCAACAAGATCTTAAAAATGGTCAAAATTGCACTTTTCCTCTTAGATGAAGCATTGTGGGAGTTTTCACATTTATAATTTGCATTTTAGGCATTGCATGCATTTTGAGCATTTAATGTTAATTCTAGTTTTTAATGCATGTATACGTGTGTTTTGAATGCAAATGTGTTGAATGAGATGAGTTTGCAATTTTAGAGATTAAATTTAAGGTGTTGGTGTTTGAAGAAGTTGGGTTGAAGTAATTTTATTAAATGTTAAGTGAAAGAAATTGAATTGGAGATTTTGACCACAATCCCTTGGGAAATTCTCGAGCTATTCACGTGAACAGTTCCACAGTTTCAGTGGGGTAGTAGTGTTAAGAAGCAAAAACTTATTTTTTTTCCTTCATTTTCTTCTTCTTCTCTTATGAACAAGTTCTAAACCACAAATCCACTTCTTCAAATCTCCAATTTTCACCAATTAAATCCTTGAAAATCACTACAAAATCACTCAAAAACATCTTGTGACCAACATTCAAACATCAAACATCATCAAAAACACCTACTTTTGAAAATTTGAGTCAAGAATCTTAGGGTTCTGGATTTTTATTTCTTTTAATTTGGAGTCCATTTCAGCTAAACTTTTGGTGCTTCATTTGCTTTGCATTTCGTCACTTTACAAGTCCCAAGTATGTTTCTTGACTTTATTTGGCTCATTTAAATTTCACCATTGTTGAATTTTTTAAAAACTTTTTTGGACGAATTTCTTGGAGTATTTTTGGTGAATTTTGTTGTTGTTTGTATGTTTAGTTGAGCTCATTTAACTTCCATAAGCATGCTAATTTGCCTATTTTGGTTGAAATTGATGCAATAGGAAGAATTAAGTAAAATGCCATTTCTTGAATTCTTTGATAAATAGGCAATTTTCATGAGGTATTTGTTTAACTTTATTATGCTTATTATTGGTCTTATATAGCATTTTTTTTATGATATATAAGAGCTTATTTTTCAATATATGAATCTCATTGTGAATTCCAAAGTTGATGTATAATTATAAATAAAATGTATACAAGTGTGATTGAATTATTGTATCCTATTGTAGACTTTCTCAATGTGTCCCAAAAATGCTACACCTCCTACTAGGAGTAAATCAAAAAGTTGCGGTGATAATTTAGAGAATCAGTTGCACCAAAATTCACTTTTTACAGAAACTTGAATCACCTTTAAAAAAGGAAGACACTCGTTTCTCAATCATTCACACTTGTGTATTACAATATTATTATTATTATTATTATTAAACTTTTTATATTTATATATATACTTTTTGTTTTAGTTCAACAACAGTAATCAAGTTTGAACCTTTTCTAGTGTTTGTATATATAGTCATATTTAGAAGCCAGAATTTCCATAGGAAGTGCACTAATTGTCTTGATTTCGTCTGTTAGTTATTGAGTAGAACATGCTTTGACTTTGATTTCGTTTATTTTTGCTATATACTATTTGTAGATTAACAAAAGATGTTATATATATATATATATATATATATATATATATATATATATATTGAATGTGTGATGTTCTTGATGAATCAATTCATTTGTATTGTTTGATTAAATCTTCAATATAGATATTCATTTACAAATTTCTAGCATCCTATCTAATAATAATTATCAATGTAAGATAATTAGCTATAAGAAAAAATATTTATTTTTTATATATTGTGTTTGAATTCAATTTATTCAAAACTCAAATAAGTTGTTGCGGGGAAAAAAAAACTAAAGTTGCTGATATCTTAAACATGTGATTTAGTAGCAAAATAAAAGTAGAAATAGAATCATTCGTCAATAAAACATTAAGAATAATCATTAATTGAACTCTGGAAAGGGCAAAAAGTTTGATGATTTTTTTGAGAGAAATATGTGAGAAAAATTTGACCCAATTAATTGGGCCTTTACAAGCCGAAGGTGGAGTCTTTTAATTTTTTGCTGAGGAACAAAATTTCCAACATAAAGGAGAAATATTGGGGATTAAATGTCTTTCCAACTTAAAATATGCAGACACTGTAATGGAAAATTTGAAAAAAACATATATTTATTTTAGGCATTTCCCGTAAAAAATAAGACAAGAATATGGTCAAGACTGGAATGTTAAACAATGGAAAGTGGATCAAACTTTAATGGATTTGGTTCTTTGCAGCAATTGGTGCAACACTTGCGTACAATCAACCATCTGAATTGGACCTAATGACATGACCTAAAAGTTTTCAAGATCATGGCCCAAATGGAAACGACCTAATTCAGCCCAATACAGGCCATCAAGTCTCAAAATTGTGACGTGCCTAAAATTTCATCATTTGATTTTTGAATCCAAAATCTTTTACTTATAATCTCTCATTTTTATCACTAAATGCTAAGGTTTCCAAGATAAAGAAAGAATTTTTTTTTATTCTTGATAAAATGCCTTTCCAACTTATAATATGCATCGAGAAAATCGACCTATTTGGACAATTTAAAGGGGACCCACAGAGAAATCCCATCCAACCTCGGCCCAATTGTCGTTTGAACGAGTGGTGTGTGTGTTTTCTCTGCCTTTGTGGAAGAAAAAAAACTTATAATATGCTTACCATATATGACAATAAAATGGAAAAACTTACAAAGCATATTCATTTTTGACCATTCCCGCAAAAAGGACAAGAAAATGATCAAGACTGAGTGCTTGAACAAAAGGAAAATGGTTCAAAATTGGGATCTGTTTTCTGTTGTTGCAAGTGCAAGAGTTGGGGCACCATCAATGGGCGGAATTGGACCAAAAGACATCCACTAAAAGTTTTCAAAAAGTTTTGCCCAGATTGAAATGACCTCATTTGGTCCAATGCTGGCCATTGACTCTCAAAACTCAGGCACTAGGAAAATTTCATCAGAGGACTCAAAACCTTTCCTTTCCTTTGTCATATTTTTTTCCCCATTTTGAAATGGATGGTCACTAACCAGTCTGCAATATCTTGGAACCAAGATTTTAGAGTTAACACTGACAATGCAAGAGCAGGCGGCATTAGAGATGTTTGCTGTCTCCAAGATCATGCTAGTTTTGTGTTTGCAGAAATTTAGATTATCCAACTTGAAATGAAATATATATAAGCAAAAATTTTTGTACTTTAGTTCAGATACTTGCTAGCAATCACTTAATCCAACCATTTCTTTTGTATGTTTTTGGAAAAATTACATCTTATGGATATAGAGTCCTAAATCTTTCACTATTATCATTACCATGAGAAAAATATACCTTAGACATCTGTTAAAGTTTGTTGAAAATGCTCATAACTAGATATGTTGTGATCATAGCCAAGAGGAGTGATGAATAGAGCACTTCTATAATATATGTAAAAAAATTGGACGAACTTCTAGAGAACGTGGTAGTTGAAATCCAAAGGCAATCTGATAGTATTGTAAGGAGCATGTATATGTTGTTCACATTCGTGTTATGTTGCAATTACATAACACGGCTTTAAGAATTTGCTATTTGGCTCTCAAAATTACCTTACCTTTAAGATTAGTACAATAGATTTTCGCATTCATGTTATGTTGCAATTATTTATTGACTTAATAGTTCCGAAAATTTATGATTTGTATCGCCAAAAAACCACAAGATGGACATAACTATCATGGAATTTGGAGTAATTGCAGTGTTTGCTTTAAGCAATTGTAAGAAACTATGATGACCTATGGAGAAACTTTATTTGATACAAACATTTTGCTTACGTTACTTAATTAAATGGAGAAATTGCGTTTTTTGTTATAATTAATCTTATATATACTGTCAATATATAAACTATCACTATTAGATGTATGACATATGTGTAAAATTTGAATTTGAAATTCAAAATTTGCTCATGTATTATTCATGAGCAAATTTTGAATTTTAAATTCAAGTTTTACACATGTATCATTTATGTAATAGTGATAGTATATACACTGATAATGTATATAAAATTTACTCTATTTGTTATAGCTATTTTGCTTATGTTACGAATGAATAACATGGTAATACATGTTATCTTAATAGGTGCTTGTAGTTTCTTTATGAAATTTCTTGAATTCTTAGACAACATTGAGATTATTTGGGTCAAGTTGAATCCATTAGAAACTACATTTATTTAGGCCGACCATTGGAAAGAAATATGATCGAAATGAAATACACTATGATTACATTTTTTTTTCTCCTTCAAAACCATTAAGAGAATAATTCTGTTTAAACCTGAAATAGTGAGACCCCATATTGCATTTTTGATTCCACATATTTAGCTTTTAACACAATTCAATATTCTAACCAGATTGAGCTTTGAGCAAATGGCAGGTCATAGATTCGAATCCTACCACCTTTCTTGTGGATCATTCTATGCTTTTGTTATTTCTTGTGATTTGTGAATCATTCTGTGGTTACGAGATGATGGGAATAACAAAATAATAACTTTAGAATAATCAATCAAGCACAAAAATGTGAATATATGAATTCTTTGATTATTCATTATTTTTGGGTCCAGCATACCTGGTTTGTAACCAATCATTCCATTGTTCGTTTACAATGTTATCTTTCAAAAGACTAGCTGTAAACAGTATATGCATGCATGCATTTTTCTTTTTCACATCCATCAGCACTTTGGTTCTAACTGATTATTGCATTAAACCTCTTGTAGGTCAGATCACACATGCCGTCTGCTTTGGCTTCTTCGCTTCCTTTTGTTTGTAAGGATCTACTTAGCATTCTCGATTCTTTGGAGAAAGCTGCACGGACAGGCACTTCCTAAGGCTGAAGACAGTAAATAGAAAAGTTTAGTTTGATCATCTTCTTCTGTGCAGAAGTTCTCTGACGTGTAATGAAACAGCATTAGTTCATTTTGATAAAAACAAGAAAACATTATCGCCTCTTCATTTTTCTTTTGCACTTGGAGACTGATTCAAAGATATCATCGATTTGGTCCTAAAAATAGTCAAGCATGGTGCTGTTGTTAGTGCAAGTGCCAAGCTCTTTCTTGACGATGTGGTAAAGTAAAAATTTTAAGGAAAAACTGCACAAATCGTTCCTCACATATCATGCATGATAAATTTTAGTCATTCAAAATAAAAATGATCGATTTTAGTTCCGGACATAAAAATAAAGTGATCAATTTTTGTCCTCCAATGCCTTCTTCAGTAAATTTTAATTGGAATGTGTTAGTGACCCACCACGTGCTCCAAATTTAGAGGGCATATTGGGCAAATCAATTATTGTGTTGACCCAAATGCAAAGGACCTATTTTTTCTCGATCTTCTCTTTTTCCAAATAGGGACAAAATTGAATACACTTATCCAATTAATTTTTTCCTTAATGAAACTACAATTGAAACCATTAAGAGTAGTTGGCCACTAAAAGAGATTTAAAAATCTATTTAAATGTAGGTTAAGAGATCAAATCTCCTTGTCTACGTTCTAAAATCCAGACAACGGGTGGGTAAGCAGCCGTTTTGACCGGTGATGGTTCAAAAACCAAAGGCCCAAGCAGGGACAACAGAATAATGGCAGTTGCATTTGACAACGAACGTGTGAGCAGTGGATTAGTGAATTGAGTTGAATCAAAATGCAGGCAAACATGCTGTTGGGGCCAACCACAATGGACGGCAGCAAAATTTCTGGCTCCAATAGGAGCTTTCTCTACGACCGCAATCGGAACCATATCATCCATCACAGCCTTCACCATCGACCACATCCCGTTATCACAGCATCAGTCACCACTGCCCATAGCCACCACCACCACCACCAGAGCTACTACGCCGTGCTGGACGTCCCACTGGATGATTCCGCCTCTGTTGTCAAAAATGCTTACAGCTTTCTTGCTCTCAAGGTGCCCACTACCATATTTCACCTCAGTATTGATTTTGTTATCGATGGTAAACAGTTGTTCCTTCTTGATTTTACTGATTCATAACTTTTTTTTTTTCATTTGTTTTTTTCCTAGGGCCTGGGGCTTTTCGATTATTGCCCAATTAACGGGGGGAAAAAATATTTGGGATGTGAATTAATTGGTATCCCATCATTTTATGGCAGCAAATAATTATTGGTAGCGCCTTTCATGATGAGTACTAGTGAATTGTGGGCAAGCTATAAAATATAGGGAAAACAATGATCACTCTGTAATTAGTTACAATGTAGCTTGACTGAACAATCTTCCAAGAAATTCATCTAGTGAGGACATCAGTTGCGATAGAGCAGAAGACGGAAATAAGTAAATGAAAACATGTTTCCCATTCAAAAAGGATTTTATTTCCTAGCCAAAAGACCGAGTTCCATTTTCTGGTGACATTTCTAACATGGCCAATTAGAGTTTGACAATTTTCAGGGTTTGGGAGGAGAAATTGATTGAATAAATATTTTGTCCCTATTTGGAAAAGAGAAGATGGAAAAAATAGGCCCTTTACATTTTGGTCAACGTAATAATTAATTTGCCAGATATACTGTCTAAATTTGGAACATGTGACATTCCAGTTAAAATTTACCAGAGAAGGCATCGGAGGACAAAAAATTATCACTCATTTTATGTTAGAAACTAAAATCGATCATTTTCATTTTGAGAGACTAAATTTTATCATACGTAATATGTGAGGGATGATTTGTACAGTTTTTTCAAATTTTAAAGTAGTAACGAATGGAATTTTGACTACCCCGATGACAACCATGAGTTCTTGGTTTGAAAAATCTTGTCTACTTCATTGGTATTTCAACTTTCACTAGGATATGTTGATTACTTGTCTACCTCGCTTTGACATTTCTTGACTTGGTTGTTTGCAGAACCCGAACTTTCTGTCAAAGAGGATTGTTTCCTTGGCTTTTGATGTTATTTCTCGTGTTTTAGGGCCAAAATTTGGATAGATAGGATTTTAAAAACTATGGTCTAAATTATGTACACCATCTCACTAAGTGGTATGGCATAATTTAAGTTATCAGATCATTAAAAATCGAGTCTATCAAATATGATCCATATTTTAGAGACGAGACCCATAAGTTTGGTATCTTTGGGTCATCCATGGAATATTTTGTTGACCTTTGCTTCTTACTCAACAACGTGCTAAACCTAATGGCTAAATTCATGTTTTTTTCGTGTGCTTCTCCAAAACATTTTAGAGAAGCATGCAATATTGAATTTTAAATTGGACAAATAGGTTTAGGTAACAAGTATTTTTTTAGACAGTTTGAATAAGTTCTAAACTATCGATTTCGATTTTAGTTCAAGTTTTTGGTGAATCTAAACCTGCACCTCTAGTCACAATTATAATTTCAACTCTAATTTCCAAAATCCAATTTTGATTTTGATTCGACAAATTGCCGGTCCAGTTCAAGTCCGATTTCCGGTCTAGTTTGACATTGCTAAAAGCCTGAACCGTAACCGGCCCTATTCAATACGATGAAATGCAACATTAATGGCACGTAAATATTTTTTGTAATATAAAGAAAAATTTTGTAATATCACCCAAGTGACCCAACATTCTCTTGGCTAAAGCACGTAAAAAAGAAGAACGTCAATAACCCAAAAAAAAAAAAAAGTGAATTTCCATTACCATTTGCCATCGAGGCATTCGTCCCGTCAATTTTCCTTCCATCTGAATTCTATTCTACTTTCGTGTTTTCATCGATTCTGATTTCTGACTTGTGAGATTTGCAAACCGAACATGGGATCCCTGAAATTTGGAGAAGTATCCCATTATCTCCTGAACAAGTACTCTGCCCTTCTTGAAGAAGCAGAAAAAGATCTCAGCAGAGTTTCCTGCATCTCTCGCTTTCGAGATGCAGAGACCCGCATCAAATCCAAGTATTTCAATGCCAATACTACTAGCAAAATAGCCCGTGCTACTTCTTCTGGGGATTTTGATGTCCGGGAGTTGCTTTATGACCTCATCTCTGCACTCTCAGAGTGCCGCGTTTTCGCCCAACAGCATCGTGGGGCAGTCGCGGCCGAGAATTGTCTCTTGAAATTCAAGCATTTTTGGTTCATTAGGCAAATGAACCAACGGTTGGATGATTTAGACAAGAAGCTCAATGAAGTTTCCAATGAACTGGACAAGAAGCTGAATGAAGTTTTAGATTCAGAGCAGATAGGTAGTGCAGATTCATCCTCCTCGTCAGATGATGATGATGATGATGATGGTGATGAAGATAATGCTTATGATGATGATGAAGGGGATATTTCAGGTGGGTTTAAAGGATTGGATTCAGCTGTTGAAAAAATCAAGGAATTTATAGTTGAGGGAAGTGAAAATGATGCTAGAAGTGTTTTAAGGGGGATTGGAATAGTGGGGGTCGGGGGATCTGGGAAAACGGCTCTTGCACGGAAGGTGTTTGATAATTTGCCTGTGAGGAGGATGTTCTCACCGAGGATTTGGGTTTCTTTATCTGATACCCTTCATGATGAACCAGTGAGCGTGGACTTGAGAGTGAAGATATTGAGGAAAATGCTGGAGCAGGCTGGTTGCGATGTCTCGGAAATGATGACTACCTATGTTGACATTCCCAAGCTCACTCAGAAGCTTTACCATCGGTTAATGGGCAAGAGGTATCTAATTGTGTTGGATGAAGTCTGGCATGTCAATGACTGGTATGCAGATTTATGTTCTGAGAAGCCAAAAGGCGACGCATTTGGGGACCGGATATCTCATGCTTTACCAAAAGACAGTGGTGGGAGAATCATTGTCACTACTAGGCGAATGGGTGTTGCTAAAGAACTAATAGGTTCAGAGAACTTGATTCGAATTGATACTCTGCTTGGACAAGAGTTCTGCTGGTCATTGTTTTCTGATGTTGTCTGTGAAGATGGAAATTTTAACATAAATGACATCACTCCAACAATGAAGGAGGAAATCAGCAAAAAATGCATTGGCCTTCCCTTAGCTGCCAGGACTTTAGCAACGATAATACCAGAACAAATCAAACATCACAAGCAAAACGCATGTTGATGGCTGGATAGTAAGTCTACTTTGTTTCTGTGGTTCTGAAGGCACTTCATCTTAGATGCTTGCATGCGTTATAATCGGAATGCATGAAACTGAGTTCTCACTTCTGGTCTATCTTCGATTGGATGTTCAAAGTTCCATGCAGCCATCAATGTAAATTTCTGTGATGTTTGTCTCTAAGCAATGAAAACTTATTTTGTCTTTTGTCTTTGCTTGGTTTTTAAAGTGTTCACTCGTTAGTTAGTACTTCGTGATGTTGGATGATGAATCTGCTGGAGTACTTGTGCGCAGGATTCCAGAAAAGTTTTGGTGACAATTTGCAGCCCATTCAAGAAAATGGAGAAAACTCATCTATCAGAAGTTTTTCTCACATTGCCAAAACGTGAATATGACGAGTAGAGTGCTCTGATTTGAAAAATTGAGAACATCACCAAAGTTTCGTATCAGATCAGCATTTAGAATCCAATATTTCTGCATTTTATTATGTGAAGTTGTTAGCTGAAACCTTTTTTTCCCCGTAACAGTAATGATTTAATTTTCCTGACCGAATGTGGCCAATTTGATCGTACCAGCCTGGAAAGATCAAGAAAATCTGACTTTGTACCATTAGCATTACAATTACCATGTCCTGTATTTGGTTCTGCACTCTCTAATGAATGGACAATAACATAAATTAAAAAACATATGCAAAGAATAATCGACAAAGAAGAAGAAAAGGAAGAATTAAAAGCCATTTAGAAGCCTCCATAGTTTGTTTATTGCTTTTCAAGGTCAGAGAAACCTTCTTTTTAGTCCATTTCTAGGTTACTTCCTGTCTTCAGCTAAAATGAAGCTAGGAAAAGGACTGACGTTACCTGAAAGATTCTAAGTTTCATGTTGAATCTTAGTTTTGGCTACAAATGGAGAAAGAAAAATTGAGGTGACTGCTTCACAAGAGGGATGCAAATTACTCTTGTCATCTATTTCACAAGATATTTGGTTGGGGAGATAATCTTCATCCTGCTGTTCTTTCTCCACGTTTAATAATTTGTCATCTAGCTTGTCATTCTTTTGTCATGAAGTTCATTTCATTCTTCAGACAGAAAAAGAAAAGCAGATCTCTTCTACGGGCAACGTATTTGAACACAGATCCTAATGCTCATGAAAAACAATGAAATTGCTTCACGTAGTGCTCACTTAATCTGAGGTTGCCAAAGCCAAAGAAGACATAAGACGTATCTAGAATAGTGCTTACAACGAGTACGAGGAACTTTAGCATGACTTGTGAGTCTGAAATTGTAACTCAAAACGGATGGATGAGGGCATTCTTTTCCAGAAGTACAACACTCACCAAAGTGCAGAAAACAATCTAGATTGGAGAACTCTGTTTCCTTTAGCAGCAAGGATGGAAATGGTCACTGGGCTTTTCCAGGTATGTAGCTGCTATTTTCTGATAATCAGTTTTGCTCTTGCGTGTCCAGCCTCAATCCGGAATTGTTCTCCTAATCCAAAATGAGCCATCAGTATCCAAACAAAAGTTATGAGCTCACCGCCTTTACTGAGCTGCTGAGCATGAGCATATACTCGGCAGTGACTGGCAGCATAAGACAACAGTTCCACCCACACTTTACTCATTATTTCCCACCTCTTGTCATCCTTCAACTTTTTCAAATCCTTTGCAAGCCTGCAGCCATCAAACAATAGTGATTTACTTCTATCACCCTTCACTTCGATGGGTTTAACGACAGTATTTACATTAAGTAACTTTTCACATGCATCTTTATGCCGGCTTGCCGAGCTTGATTCTATTTCAGGAGATGTATTCCTGGCTGTGTGGCAGACGATCAATTTTGAACACATATCCAAGGCTGATAAGACCGGGGATTTTAGTTCTGATTTCCACCTGCTGAAGAACTTCTTAGCTTCTTCACACGTATCCTGAAATCGAATCTGTCCAATACCAGCAACTGCAGACATCATAGTAGGCCGCATAACCAAAAGATACAATATATAATCAGATATAAGCTTACAAAACTTGCGATTAGGATTGGCATCATCAGGACTCGTGGAATAGCAGAGCTCAGTGGCAACATGCCACAGCAACAGGCTCTCATCGTATTCAACCTCCTCACTTACACTAGATGAAATGGTGGGATATGGGTAGTGACTGGTGTAATCTAACAGAGCCCAATCACCTCTAGCGGAGTATACTTCTTTAGCAACTTTAGTGGTTTTTGCTTTGCTAGCTTTGACCTTGAGCTCATTAAAGATGAATATCTTCAAATCTTCCTGAATGATAATGTTCTCCTTGTATTTCATTTCATCAAGGACTTCCTTGAGTCCAGTGGTTTCAGCTGCAATATCTAGCCATCTCCAGCGCTGATGTAGGCAGAAATTGATCAAGTTATGTTGTGAGATGCTATTAGACCACCTTTTGGCGAATGACAGCTTTTTAAGGACTGCATGTACCATTGATTTAACTGTCAGATTCTTAACCAAAACTATGGTCCAGTCAGAGAAGACAAGCTTAACGAAAGCCACAAAATCTAAGACAACAGCACCCAAAAGCAATATGTAGGTAACAGCAACATCAAAATGGTTGATCTTGAGTTTATGATGCGATGCAAAGCGCTCAAAAGAAAGCACTATAAGTACAGAGCAGATCAAGCGGAAAAGATAGCCTACATTATAGTGTACCACAGCCATCTTAGTGTAGAGAGTGTCATACATAAAATTGAGCTCCACCTCCATTACTCTGAAAGCATCAACGGCAGACCTTTGGAAGAAGAATTTTCTGCTCTTATTGCGCTCATGAAAGCTAAACATATGGTCAACAATCAGCCCCCTGAAAGTGTAAAATAATTCATACCCATTCTGCAAAACATCTAGATCATTGATTTCTTCAGTAGTCAAATTCTCTTCATCTGGTGTTGAAGAAATCTGAGTGCCACTCTCATGTTCCTTCACTATTTCAATCTCAACTGGAACATCAGCAGCTTCTTTTGATGAGTACTCCTCCATAAGCTGAGCATAGTTTGGTCCAGCATCTGGCATTGGAAGCATAGAAGCTTTAAAATTACCCAAGCAAGCTGAATATAGAGCGCGAGTTCGCTCAGCATATTTAATACTTCCAGCAAAAAACAAGAGCATTGTGGGAACTGAGAGCACATTAGGAATGGATTGTGAAAAGACATAAAGAACAGCAAGAAGCTGAATGACAAGCCCAAGCAGATGCCGTATCCACAACTCGTTGTCTTCAAGCGAGAAGGCGGTAATGTCATCAGGACCACCAAGATGTAACAATAAAAATGGAGCCCAAAATGCAGCAAGACCTTCATTCACTCTAAAACTCTCAGGACAATCATTGCTTTGACCGTTAGAGATGAGTCCAACGGCAAAAGCCGCAAACCAATCAGCAAGCAGATAAACTAACCATATTGCAGCAGTCAGTATCTTGTCTTTTGTTCGCTTTCGTGATGCTGCACAGCATATCAATACCACTTGAAAGAAGAGACTGATGAGAACAGCAGCACGAAGATTCCACTCATCCCACAGCCTCTTCACCCTGTCTGGAATGGGGAAGGCCATATACTATTTTGTTTCTTTCCTCTCCTTCCCTTCCCTTTCTTTTCTCACAACAACAATCCCGCAATCCTAGAGACACTGGACGGGAAGCAAGTACAGAATTCCACATGAAAAACATATCAAAACGTCACAAAGATAGATTTGTAATTCTTTGTAATCTATCATCTGTATCCTCATCAAAAATTTTTAAAAAAATAAAAAAAAAATCAAGTATAAAGTTTTTGGAGAACAATTGTACCAACTAACGCTCCCATCTTTATAAAAAGAAACAAGGAGATGAAAAGAAAACAACAAAAAATGTTCTTAATATAACAAAAATATTTGGAGTAGCTCTTTATATATATTCTTGTGGTATTTTGGACCACCTTATCAACAAGAACAATAGTACCGAGATTACTTGGAACTTTGTATTATTCTTGTTAATACAAAGTTCCGAGAATTATGGTTCTTATTGTTTGTAGTATCATCAAGAACTAGCATCCTGGTATTTTTGGCTAAAGTACCACTACCAACAAAAAAGAAAGTAAAAGCATTGCATGAATTATTTCTGAATAATTAAAAACTGAGTCAAAGTTAACTGCTAACAATATGTGTAGTTGAGTGACTATTAACATGAGAAAGGACACAGTTACCTGATCAACTCTGTCTTCCTTCTTTCTTGTTCTTGTTCTGCTCTTTGGACGTACGCCTTCAAATTCACTTTGTTCATTGATTTGAAAAAGTGAAAAAGTGGTCGTTGCCGTAACCCAACCAAATTCTGGTAGTGCGCGCGCGGGTGTAGGGAATCTTGCGGTATCACTGTTGTCAATGTTAGAATGTGTTTTGATTGTGACCGTACGATATCTTTTGGTGTGAGTGGTATCCTGCATTGCTCGTGGGACCAACTACTTCAATCATTAATTTGTATCTTTTGGCAATAAGGGTTACTTGCACTAATATTGATGTTTTTATTGGTAATTAAACCAAATTTGACATTTTTTTTTGGATTTTCAAAAGGGAAAATTGCCAAAATGGTCCATCACAATTTTGAAACAAATTCTTTTAGCCCCTCACATTTAAAATCAATTAAAACAATCCTTAGGTTTAAAAAAAAAATGTACCCATTTAATCTCAGATCTCATTTTCGATCAATTTTCCGGTCAAGAAATGCACACTTTTCTCACATGCCGATAATGGGAAAATCATGCCACATGAAATGCCGAAAACTTATCAATATTCAATGTTTTCCATAAGAACCAAAATGAAATGTGTTCAAATATACTTTGTAGTTTTAGCAGTCATAGAATCTCCTTTTCGAGTTTATAGGCCTCTAAGAAGTCACAATTAGGTATTTCTTGTGTGATACCCAAGTGTCTTGTAGAGAATTTTGTGTGAAGAAATACAATTTTGTGGTGACAAGTGAAAGATGTAAAGTTGAGTGACCAATGTGTTAATAAGTGAAAGTTGAAAGAATAAAAGTGGTAGTGGGATTTCATTATTCATCATTACAAAAAATTTCTTCATCTTCTTCATTTCCTTTCTTCCTTCCTTCTCCAACAAAACCTTTTCTTATTTCTCTCCTTTTCCTTACAATCAAAGAGGATTCTTGACAAATCAAGCACGAGCAAGGAGTGAGGAGTTAGGAGATTCTACTTTGCCAACTAACCAAGGTATTTTCTTGAAGCCTTGAAAATGATCTTGATTTTTCTTTGATTGTGGTGATTGGGTAGTATTTGGTTCAAATCCTTGGTTAGTTTTTATGGCTATGGTGTATAGAGTTTGTTTTGGTCTCTATTTTCATGCGGGTATAGGGCTATCAACAATATAAAAAGGAGAAATGTTAAGGGAAAGAATGACTTGAGCTAGCAATTCATTTTCAAGATTGTTTATGTATTTACATGACTTTGGGACTGAAATATGTTGATTTTGACAACTATGGAGGTTGGAAGATGACTTGATATGAAAATGGAATTTGATTATTGAATTTGGAACTTGTTTTTGGCTTGAAAACGTGTTGGAAATTCATGGCTATATTCCTCCGGTGGATTGAATATTTTGTGCAGACATACTTCAGCATTTTGGCCATAATTTGATGTAGAAAACTCGAATTTAGGTGCCATTTGTTGAATTGGAAATTAGATTCAGAGGGCTTTAACTCTGTATAATCTCTTACCCTATTTCTTTCTTTTTAAAAGTCAATGACCCTTTAAAGTTAACCTTTATATCCTACTTTGATGAGGAAATGATCTTTTGTTAGGAGTTAGTAGTTAAGGGCAGTATTAGACTCCTTTTTATGATAATTTGGAGTAGCTTGGTTTCTTTAAGATTGTAATTAAGTATTTTATTATTATGTTTAGGTGAGGAGGGTAGCCATTTTTCTGATTACTTGAATTAGCATGGGTATATGTGGGATCAAGGTAAGTGGTGCATGTATCCTTTATTTTTGAAAGATGATTTTTGAAAGTTACTTGTTAATTGCTAAAGTGGCATGAGCATGTATAATTGGTGATATTTGTTATTACTCTAGCCATGATCATTTGTGAGATGAAATGCTATATTTGTTGAGATTTTGTATAAGCGACTTTTGACGGGACTAGTTCCTCACATGTAGTTGGTATATGAAACAAGCTAACCGTGTTATAGTTTGCAATATGAAATGGGTTAACCATATGGTAGTTAGCACTATGAACTGTGTTAACTGGTTAAGTTAACAACTGGATATCTAGGGTCAATTGTTGTCATATGATTTGAGCTCGTTTATGTTTGTGATATATGATATGCCATTGAAATGTTTATAGTGATCATGTTCTTATAAAGTTATATGTATAAGTTAATGACATTTGAAATATATTACGTATATAACATGCTCAGGCCAATAATGAGATACATGCGCTACTTATTGAGTGAGATTTCACTCATCCTTTTGTTGTTATTATGCAGTTAATGATGAGTTCATTGAAGTGGACCTTGATAGCTCTTGGGGGGTGGTAATGGAGATGGAGATGGCTTTTGGCTAGAGGATGTCTTTTGCACTTCTATATAAGATATTTTATGATAGGATTTGAATATTTTATATATTGTAAAAGGTTTGATCTTGTTTTTATTTTGGAAAACACAAAATTGCACTTGAAAATAATGAATGAGGGGAATAATTATTTCATTGATCCAAAAGAATATATACAACAGGTTTCAGCCTATATTAGGAAACTATACACAATTATATCCTTAATCCTAGGAATAAGATTTTACACCAAATTAGCTCCTCTACAGCTAATACACAGTTATAGTTATATAGAATTTCTCTCCACTAATCTCTCCTAATTTACACGGTTTTATTACTCAATATTCTACTTCCCAAAAATACAGATTTTCCCACACTCCCCCTCAAGCTGGTTTGAAGGTATCTTTCATCACCAGCTTGCTCACTAACAAATCAAACTGTTTTTTGGGAAGACTCTTTGTAAGCAAATCTGCCACTTGGTCTCTAGTTGGCACATAGGTCATGCAGACTACACCTCCTTCTATTTTTTCTTTGATGAAGTGCTTATCTACTTCAACATGTTTCGTTCGGTCATGAAGAACTGGATTGTGAGCAATAGAAATAGCCGCTTTATTGTCACAATACAATTTCATAGGAACTACTTCTGACACATTCAACTCCTGTAATATTCTTCTAATCCATATCACTTCACAAATACCTTGAGCAACAGCCCGGAACTCTGCTTCTGCACTGCTCCTTGCCACAACATTCTGCTTCTTACTTCTCCAAGTTACCAAATTACCACCCACATACGTACAATATCCAGAAGTTGATCTTCTATCTGTTATACATCCAGCCCAATCCGCATCGGTATAGGCTTCAACTTGAAGATGTCCTCATACCTTAAAGAAAATACCTTTGCCAAGTGTTCCCTTTAGGTACCTTAGGATTCTATGAATTGCTTCAAAGTGCCCTGGGCCCGATGAATGCATGAACTGACTAACAATACTTACTGGAAATGCTATGTCAGGTCGAGTGTGTGATAAATAAATAAGTCTTCCAACTAGTCTTTGAAACTTTTCTCTGTCTCTTACTTTCTCTGCACTAGCTGGTTGAAGTTTCAAATTTGGCTCCATGGGAGTTTCAGCTGGCCTGCATCCCATCATACATGTCTCTTTGAGCAAATCAAGCACATACTTCTTTTGACTTACAACAATTCCCTCCTTGGATCGTGCAAACTCCATCCTGAGAAAATACTTTAAGTTTCCCAAGTCCTTGATTTCAAATTCCTTGGCCAGAAACTTCTTCAAATTCTCTAATCCTCCACAATCATCCCCTGTTAAAATAACGTCATCGACGTATACAATTAAAATTGCAACTTTACCTTCTTTTGAATGCCTATAAAACAAAGTATGGTCAGCCTGACTTTGTAAGAAACCAAATTTTTTAACAGCTTTGCCGAAGCGTTCAAACCAAGCTCTTGGTGATTGTTTAAGTCCATAAAGAGATTTTTTCAGTTTGCAAACTTTTCCAACACCATATTTGTCTAGAAAACCTGGAGGAAGACTCATAAACACCTCCTCTTTTAGGTCTCCATTAAGAAAGGCATTTTTCACATCAACTTGGTACAATGGCCAATTTGCATTAATAGCAAGAGATAAAAGGACCCGAATAGAATTTATCTTGGCAACAGGGGCAAATGTTTCTTGATAATCTATTCCATGGGTTTGTGTAAAACCCTTCGCAACTAATCTGGCCTTGTACCTTTCTACAGTACCATCTGCTTTGCTTTTAACTGTAAACACCCATTTGTACCCAACAATCCTTTTCTCTCTAGGCAACTCCACCACATCCCACGTATCATTCTTCCTCAATGGTTCCATCTCTTCAAACACTGCAGATTTCCAGCTCTGATCATCCAACACTTCTTTAATGTTTCTAGGAATCACAAGTTTTGAAATTTCAGTGGTAAAGGCTCTATATTTAGGAGAAAGGTTATCATAGGACACATATTTGGAAATTGGATGTCTAGTACAAGTACGGGTTCCTTTCCTAATGGCGATGGGAAGATCAAGATCAGATTCTTGAGTAGGAAGAATAGGGTTTAAAACTGGGTCAGATTCTGGAACAGCAGAAGAAAAGAAAGGTGAAGTATTACCTGATGTATTTGGACAGACTTCACTCGAGGACTTCTCATGAATAGGAGCTGGACTCATCAATGGACCTTCACCCTTTTTAAAAGTATTTTTCCTAGTGTAGACCACAGGCTCAAGATTGGAACAATTTTTCTCTCATTGTAATATTTCCATATCTGATAAACCAATATCAGTTTCTGCACTATCAAATTGAGGGATCTTCGTTTCCTTATCTGTTTCAAAAATTATATTTGGTAAAGCTTCAGTTTCCCAAAAATTTGATTCACAAGAATTCTCCCCCTGAATCAAAGGTTTGTTAAAGAAAGAAAGACCTTCCAAAAAAGTTGCATCCATAGTGACAAAGACTTTTCGTGTGAGAGGATTAAAGAATTTGTACCCTTTTTGATTTGGAGCATAACCAACAAAGACATATTTTTCGGCCCTAGGATCCAATTTGGACCGAGATTTCTTTGGAATATGCGCATAAGCAGTGCATCCAAATATTTTAAAAGGCAAATTTGAATTAACTCTTGATTCAGGGAAAATTTTTTTAAAGCACTCTAAAGGAGTACTATATTGTAAGACCTTAGAAGGTATCCTATTAATTAGGTATGATGCTGTTAAAACAGCATCCCCCCAAAAATATTTTGGTAAGTTCATATAAAACATTATGGCACGAGCAACTTCCAACAGATGTTTGTTTTTACGCTCGGCAATTCCATTTTGTTCGGGGGTATCAGTGCAAGAAGACTGATGTAAGATCCCTTTTTCTTCATAAAATGTTCCAAGGATACTATTATAATACTCTGTTCCATTATCAGACTGCAAAATACTTGCTTTTGTTTGAAATTGATTTTCTATCATGTTATAGAAATTTTGAAAAATGGTAGCTACTTCTGACTTCTTATGCATTAAGTATACCCAACATAGACAAGTATGGTCGTCTATGAACGTTACAAACCACCTTTTTTCTAAAACAGTAGTAACCCTTGAGGATCCCCAAACATCACTGTGAAACAAGTAAAATGGTTTTGATGGTAAATAAGGCCTTGGGACATAAGATTTTCATTGACTTTTAGCAAGCAAACAACTTTCACATTTTAGTTTCAGGGGGGTCACATTCTTAAAAAGCAAAGGAAACAAATGTTTTAGATAAATAAAACTAGGATGACCCAATCTGTAATGCCAAACCATTATTTGTTCATAAGCAGATACAGAAATATTACTACTAGACTCTTGAGCAATTTGAGCTCTAGGTGAATTATCCTCAAGACAGTAAAGGCCATTGATCATTCTAGCCCTGCCAATCGTCATCCTCGAATTATTGTCCTGAAAAACACAATGAGATTCATCGAAAATAGCCAAACAATTAGAATCTTTTTTTAGTTTACTAACTGATAAAAGATTGCGGGCCAATTTTGGAACATGAAGAACAGATTTCAGGTTAATATTTTTTGAAGTCTGTATTGAACCTTTTCCAGCAACAGGAGAGAAACCTCAATCTGCAACCTTGATCTTTTTATTTCCAGAACATGGTGTATATGATTGGAAGAGTTTAAATGAATTTGTCATAAGGCCTGAGGCTCCAGAATCTATGATCCATGGAGCAGAAAAGGTTGAGGAATTAGACAAAAAAGAATTGAATAGAACCTTAGATCCAATACCTGTATGAGCCATAGAAGCATTAGGAAAGTCAGATGAGGTAGAACTGGATTTCAGTAGCATAAGAAGATGCTCCATTTGTTCTTTGGTGAAAGGGCCAGCATCAGCTTCATTAGCAGTAGGAACTCCTCGTCCAGACTTCTCTCCTCCTTTGTTTTTCCAATTTGGAGGTTTTCCGTGCAGTTTCCAACATGTGTAACGAGTGTGACGAGGCTTATTACAATAGTCACACCAGACCTGTGGTTTTTCACTGGGTTTTTCTCCTGTTCTACGCTGATAAGTTGATGTTTTAAAGGATGAGGCAACCTCTAAAGCCGATCCTTCAACAGCAACTCCAGGACCCTTCTTTCCCAGCATTACATTTCTTCTGCTTTCCTCCCTTCTAACCTCTGAGAACACCTCACCAAATGAAGGAAGAGGCTGTCTCCCAATAATTCTCCCTTTAACTTCATCAAATTCAACGTTTAGCCCTGCCAGAAATTTAATGATTCGACTGTCTTCAACAGTTTTCTTATGATGCTGAAAATCCTCTGTTGATTTCCACTCATAGCTGTTGAAGAGATCCAAATCCTGCCATATTCGCTTAAGCGAATTGAAATATTTTGTGACAGTATCTTCCCCTTGACGTAGATCTCCAATTTTGAGAGTCAACTCGAAAATTCGGGACTGATTTCTTAAATCAGAGTACATCTGATTGATATTTTCCCATAACTCTTGTGCCGTTGAATAGCACATGTAGTTAGAACTGATATCTTCCTCCATTGAGTTTACAAGCCATGTCATTACCATGGAGTTTTCCGCGTCCCATGTTGCGTAAGCAGGATCCGTGCTTATTGGAGCCTTTGTTTCACCAGTTAAATACCCCATCTTGCCACGACCTCTGATATACTTCCGGACTGCTTGTGACCATTGGAGAAAATTATCTTCATTCAGCCGAATGGTAGTAATCTAAATTGAGTGAGAATCAACCCCAGTTTTCAAGGATTCGATTCTGTTTTTGGATGAAAAGGCAGTAGTTTGAGGATTAATGGTAGAGTCTGATGATATTTCAGACATGATGAAGGGACAGGGGATAATGTAAAAAAATAAGGAGGAAAAATGAAACAGAAAAAAAAAAATCAGGCAAAGATGCTCTGATACCAACTTGAAAATAATGAATGAGGGGAATAATTATTTCATTGATCCAAAAGAATATATACAACAGGTTTCAGCGTATATTAGGAAACTATACACAATTATATCCTTAATTTTAGGAATAAGATTTTACACCAAATTAGCTCCTCTACAGCTAATACAGTTATAGTTATATAGAATTTCTCTCCACTAATCTCTCCTAATTTACACGGTTTTATTACTCAATATTGTACTTCCCAAAAATACAGATTTTCCTACAATTGCTATTATGGATGATCTTGTATTTGCGGATTTAGATATCTTATATAAAGGTTGATAGAGCAATTATTGGGTATATTTTGTACTATTATTCTATCATAATTTTGGCTACTCATGATGCTAAGAATTGAGAATTTGCTCATATTTCATATTTGTATCAATTGTAGGTGGTTGGTGTTAAAAGTGATCGCGGGAGACAAATTTTCAGAAGACTCTTTGTTTCATGGCATGCCCACGCCAGAAACAAAGAGTCTTCTGGAAATTTGTCATTTTGATCACTTTTAACACCAACCACCTACAATTGACACAAATATGAAATATGAGCAAATTCTCAATTCTTAGTATCATAAGTAACCAAAATTAGGATAGAATAATAGTGCAAAATATGCCCAATAATTGCCTGTGGAGGCAGTGCTCGGATCAAGTGCTATGAAGGTGTGTAAGTGCCAGTGAGTTTTATTGTATTTTGACTTTTTGTCATTCATTTGCATGTGGGGGGCATTTTGGTCCAAAGCGAATGGCTCGTTAGGTGTTCAAAAGTGATTTTTATTGGCCTACCCTGTTTAAAGATGCGTATGTATTTTGTAAATCTTGTGATAAATGTCAATGGGTAGGGAATATCTCTTGTAGAGACCAAATGAGTCAAACCCCCATATTATTTGTTGAGATTTTCGATGTTTGGGGTATAGATTTCATGGGTCATTTTCCTTCGTCATTTGATTTCTTATATATTATACTTGCTGTCGATTATGTTTCCACATAGATGGAGGAAAAGACCACCCGGACTAATGATTCGAGAGTGGTTGCAGAATTTATTAAATCTAACATTTTTGTCCGTTTTGGGATGCCGAGAGCTATAGTCAGTGACAGAGGCGCCCATTTTTGCAATAAGACGATTGCTGCTTTGCTTCGTAAGTATGGCGTGCTCCACAAAGTGTCTACTCCCTATCATCCACAGATGAATGGTCAGGCCGAAGTGTCGAATAGGTAGGTTAAGTCAATCCTGGAGAAGATGGTGCGGCCTGATAGGAAGGACTGGAGTTTGAAGTTGGAAGATGCTCTCTGGGCTTACCGCACAGCATACAAAACACCGATTGGGATGTCCCCATACAGGTTAGTGTTTGGGATTGTCGTGGCACCTCCCAATGGAATTTAAACATCGAGCATTTTGGGCGCTTAAACGGTGTAACATGGATTTTATGGATGCCGGAGGACATAAAAAGCTCCAATTACAAGAGTTGGAGGAACTAAGGAATGAAACCTATGAGAATTCAGCAATTTATAAGGAGAAGAGCAAAGTCTTCCATGACCAGCAGGTTTCAAGGAAGTCATTTGTCGTAGGGCAAAAAGTTCTCCTTTACCACTCAAGACTTAAGCTTTTTTCGGGTAAGTTGCGTTCGCGTTGGATTGGTCCATTTGTCATTTCTAATATTTTCCATTATGGTGCAATGGAAATCCAAAGTCTGAAAACGAAAAAGAAGTTCGTAGTCAATGGTCACCGTCTAAAGCCCTATTATGAAGGGTTTAATAGTGAGCAAGTGGAGGTTATATCTCTTGATTATCAAAGTCGTGAGGTCTAAACAGCTGATGGCCATGTCTAGCCAAAGATATTAAAGAAAGGCGCTGCTTGGGAGGCAATCCAAGGATTACAGTATTAGTTGTGGTCATTTTTCATTACTTGGCGATTTTTCAACTCGATTTTTCTAGTTTAATTGCTTTTGTGGTGATGAACAGAAGACTAGGGGTTCGAAGGCGTGCCCACGCCTTGGAAAGGGTACGCCAGGTGCCCTGAGCAAATTGGAGCCTAACAGCTTCAGGGCGTGCTCACGCCTTGAAAGGAACACTTTTGGACGTTGTTAAGAGATGATGGTCAAAAAATCATACCTTCCAAGGCATGCCCACGCTTTCCAACCTGTGCGATAATGAAAGTCAAAGAAGAAGTTTTTAATCGGGACCGTCCCAAACATCACTTTTCTATTTTTTTTTCTTATTCATTTCCTTGTCTTGTCTAGTCTTTGCACTGACCGTTGTTCTAGCTCTTACTTTTCCATTTCCTGTTGTTTTGACTTGATTTCACTTGCTTCTTTTCCTTTTCTGGGTTGCCGCACGCCGTCGCCCTTGGAGGTCCGTCGCCGCCATCGTGTGCTGCCGCCATCACCTTCATCTGCCATCCTGCTCTCTCTCCCTCCCTCTCTCTCGCTCTTTGGGGCCGCTGCCCCTTTCGTATCTCTCTCTCAACTGCCCTTGGTGGTCTGCAGCCGCCTGCCCACTCCGCCACAGATCCACAGCGTGACTTCCCGTACAGCAGCAGGCGCGGACCCAAGCCACGCGTCTTGCTCCGCGCACGTCACACCAGCAAGCCGCGAGCCCAGCTCGTGGCCTTAGCGCACACTTTCGCGCGCCTTCAGCAGCCTCGCGCCTCGCCCTGCCGCGCGACCCAGGGCGTGACGGTGTTACGTTCCGGGTACGGGGCATGACATTTACTTGGTATTAGAGTTTAGGTGTGAATCCTATTTATAGTACATTAAGAATGAATATTTATTGAAAGCTTGATGAAATGTAGTGTGAATGTTCGATGGAATATTGGAGCTAGTTGATTTACACTTCGGGTGGCCAACCTTAGTGTGGATTGATTTAATTTTGATTTTCGTGTTCACATACCTGTTGCTATCACTTGAGGATTGGGTAGCTTAGTGTAGGTAGATTTTGCCCTAACTTAATTTTTGTTTGTAGGATGGCACCAAAAAGAAAGCAAAGGGATATTGTTAGTATTCAAGAGAATGATGTACGAGCTACGGGGGAAGAAGATATGGTAGTTGAAGATCTTGGAGCGGATGGAAATGAATATGAATTGGATGCCTCTATTGGGGGATTTATGTCAGATGCTTGTCGAGCCGCTCAAAGACGTAAAGGTGAAGATACATCTAGGGTAACACCCTCTCTAAATTCAAATAATGTTAATCAAAGTACCCCCCAATTAGATCCAGCTATCTTATCTGTGGCATACTTGTTCATGATTGGATGGCAGCAATATCAACAATAACAACAAGAAGGGAGAGAGCAAGACATGGGTAGTGTTAAGTACCATTTCAAGGATTTAGCAAGGTCAATTTGCCTACTTTTGATGGAGGTCTAAACCTTGGCAGAGAGATGGTTATCCCAAATTGAAAAGAAATTTCAAACTATGTTGGTGCCGAAAGATATTTGACCTCAAGTAGTGACATCTTTCTTAGTTGGTGAAGCACATAAATGGTGGGATGGTGTAGCCCTGACCATGGTTTCTTCAGATTGTACTTTGAATGGGATGAGTTCAAAAAGATGTTTCTACAGCATTTCTTTCCACCAGCTATTCGAGTTCAAAAGATTCGAACATTCAATAACCCTAAGCACGGTTCCATGTCTGTGGGTGAATACTACACTACTTTTCTCTCCTTGAGATGCTTCGTTCTTTCGGCAAGGGCCAATGAGACTGTGAATATGGTCTCCTTTAGGGGAGGATTGAATAGTTGGATTAAATCAAAAATATCCAAAAATTTCTATGCCAATTTTGACCAATGTATGAAGCTAGTTTGGATGTTGAACAAGACATTCTCTGGGAGGATGAAGAGACGAGACAAAGGAGAAATAGACAAATTGTAATGCAAGGCCAACTTCGTCAACATGGTCAGTATTCTCATGTAATGCAACCTCTTCGACCAATGCAACCTTCTCGACAAGCACTGTTACCAAGACCTATGGTTTCGCAACAAGCTACTTCTTCTCAACAACCTTTTCCAAGGCGTCTACCTCCTAACCTATCTAAGTTATGTGATCATTGTCATTGGGTTCATCTGGAAGAATGCAGGTGAAAAAGTGGAGCTTGTTTTGGTTGTGGACAAGTAGGTCATAAAGTGAGTAATTTTCCAAATTTTAAGTAAACTGGGGGCAACAATAGGCTAGGGAGCAGCTTGAATTCTAGTGCAAATCGACTTAACTCAAACTCCAAGGTATATGCCTTGATTGAACAAGAAACGGCAGGAGTGGTGGATGTTGTGACTGGTACAGTGATGATTAATTCTCTTCCAATGTATGTGTTATTTGATTGTAGGGCTTGCCATTCTTTCATTTCAAAGAAGTTTGCATGAGAGTTATTAAACCTTGTATTTTGGATGACCATTATCATGCAGCCACTCCCGAGGGAAAGGTTTTAGTTTCTCACCTTATGTATGAGGGCTGTACTTTAGATCTAGGTGGGAGAGAGTTAAAAACAAATCTAGTGCAATTGAATATAGGAGAATTTGATATTATCTTAGGTATGGATTGGCTATCACAAAATTATGCCCATATAGATTGTAAGAGTAAAAGTGTTTATTTCCAAACCCCAAACACTCCACCTTTTTCTTTTCAAGGATTTGAGGAAAACCAAAGAAGAAGTCTCTACCCATTTTATCTGCCTTACAAACTTGGAGAGCAATTAGGAAGGGATGTGACTGTTTTTGACTTATATAGTAGACTCTAGTAAGAAATGGGAGATAAAACTTGAGAATATCCTGATTGCAAGAGAGTTTCTGGATGTGTTTCCAAGTGAATTACCAAGTCTACCTCCCAAGAGAGAGATTAATTTTGAGATTAATGTAATACGCGACACAGAACCTACATCTAATGCACTCTATCGGATGGCACCCATAGAGTTGAAGGAGCTTAAAATTCAACTTCAGGAGTTGCTTAATAAGAAGTTGATTCGATCAAGTGTATCCCCTTGGGGTGTCCCAGTTTTATTTGTAAAGAAGAATGATGGAAGTATGTGGTTGTGCATTGATTACCGGGAGCTCAATAAGATTACAATTAAGAATAAGTATCCATTGCCTCGTATTGACGACCTATTTGATCAGTTCAAATGGGTTAGGGTATTATCAAAAATAGATCTTCGTTCTAGATACCATCAATAAAGGATTAAACTGGAAGATATTCCAAAAAATACATTTAGAACAAGGTATGACCATTATGAATTTCTTGTCATGCCTTTTGAGTTAACTAATGCTCCTACAGCCTTTATGAATTTGATGAATAGGGTATTCAAAGAGCAATTATACCGATTTGCGGTCGTGTTCATTGATGATATATTAGTGTACTTCCCAAGTAAAATGGAACACGAAAATTACCTGCAAGATGTTTTACAACTCTTGAGGTGTGAGAAGCTTTATGGTAAACTCAAAAAATGTGAATTTTGACTTCAAAGCGTGTCCTTTATTGGGCATGTTATTTCTCAAGATGATGTCTCTATGGATCCTAAGAAGGTAGAAACTATTGCGGATTGGCCCCAACCTACTAATGTGGCAGAATTGAGGAGTTTTTTGGGTTTGGCTGGCTATTATAGAAAATTTTCTACTATTTCTTTGCTCTTGGCTCGTTTAACTCAAAAGCATGTTAAGTTTGAGTGGACACCTAAATGTGAAGATAGTTTTCAAGAATTGAAGAATAAACTTGTCTTGGCACCAGTTCTCACCTTACCGTCTGGATCTGGAGATTTCACTATTTATAGCGATGCATCCAAAAGTGGGGTTGGGATGTGTGCTAATGCAAAATGGGAAGGTCATAACTTATGCATCTCGTCAATTAAAGCCATACGAACAAAACTATCCTACCCATGATTTAGAATTGGCAGTCGTTGTCTTTGTTTTGAAGATTTGGAGGCACTACTTGTATGGGAAGTAATGTGAAGTTTTTACAGATCATAAAAGTCTAAAGTACTTGTTCACGCAAAAGGAGCTAAACATGAGACAATGAAGATGGCTTGAGTTAATGAAAGATTATGATCTTACCATTAGTTATCATCCGAGAAAAGCAAACAAGGTTGTCGATGCTTTAAGTAGGAAAAATTCAGGAGTGATGGCAGTTATGTTAGTAAAACAAATGGAGGAATTGAATTTAGAGATGGTAGAATCCTTCATGTATGTGCTTGCAGCTCTAGTTGTCCAACCATCCTTAATTTTGAGAATCAAGGAAACTCAAGAAAATGATGTCAAGTTGGTGAAAATCAAGAAAAAAGTTAAACGTGAGGGGTTACCTAACTTTCAACTACACGAGGATGGTAGTTTATAAATGTGAAATCGTCTTGTGGTGCCTAAAGATTCGGAGTTGCATAAAGAAATAATGGTAGATGCTCACTTTTCCAAACTCTCTGTTCACCTTGATACACTAAAATATACCGAGATTTAAAGCAGTCATCTTGGTGGAGTGGTATGAAGAGGGAGATTGTGAATTATTGTCTAAATGCTTAGTTTGTCAATAAATAAAAGTCGAACATCAAAGACCCACCAGATTATTAAAGCCTTTGACAACACTGGAATGAAAATGGGAGCATATAATGATGGATTTCGTTGTTGGATTACCAAGGTCTAGGAGAGGTAATGATACCATTTGGGTGATAGTTGATAGACTGACAAAATCACCTCACTTTGTACCAATGGTTGCTACTGCTTCCATGAATACTTTAGCTAATGTCTATATAGATCATATTATTCATTATCATGGTGTCCCAGTGAGTATTGTATCTGATTATGATCTTAGATTCACCTCTCAATTTTAGGAAAGTCTTCAACAAGCCATGGGAAACAAATTGAACCTCAACTCAACTTATCATCCTCAAACCGACAGGCAATCCGAGCATACAATTCAAACTTTGGAGGACATGCTTAGAGCATGTGTTATGGGTTTTGGGGGCAATTGGAGGATTCTTTGGGGCTAATTGAGTTATCTTATAATAATAGTTATCATAGTAGCATCAGCATGGCACCTTTTGAAGCTTTATATGGGAGGAAGTGTAGATCGCCTTTATATTCGGATGAGGTAGGTGAAAGGATTATTATTGGATTCAAACTTGTACAAGCTATAATTGAGAAGGTGGCACTAGTAGAGAAAGGTTGAAGGTAGCACAAGATAAACAAAAGAGTTGGGCCGATTCGAAAAGAAAACCTTTAGAGTTTCAAGAAGGGGATAAAGTATATCTTAGAATTTCTCCAATGAAGGGTGTGATGCGATTTTGGAAAAGTCGGAAACTGACTGCAAGATATGTTAGGCCTTTTGAATTTTGGATAGAGTTGGAGAATTGGCTTACAAGTTAGCCTTGCCACTATCTTTATCAAGAGTTCACAATGTATTTCATGTTTCGCAATTGAGAAAATATGCATTCGATCCAAGTCATGTCCTAGAGTATGAGCCATTAATGGTACGAGAGGATCTAACTTATAGTGAGGAGCCAATTCAAATTGTGGATCGTAAAGATCAAGTGTTAAGGAGAAGGACAATCCCCTATGTTAAAGTTCAATGGTCCAATTATAGTACTTGTGAAGCCACTTGGGAACTCAAAAAGAAAATGCGAACTAAGTATCCACATTTGTTTAACCAATGAGCTACGTTGAGGTAACTTTTATTAGAGGGGGAGATTGTGATACCCAAGTGTCTTGTAGAGAATTTTGTGTGAAGAAATACAATTTTGTGGTGAAAAGTGAAAGATGTAAAGTTGAGTGACTAATGTGTGAATAAGTCAAATTTGAAAGAATAAAGTGGTAGTGGGATTTCACTATTCATCTTTACAAAAAATTTCTTCATCTTCTTCGTTTCCTTTCTTCCTTCCTTCTCCAACAAAACCCTTTCTTATTTATCTCCTTTTCCTTACAATCAAGGAGGATTCTTGACAAATCAAGCACAAGTAAGGAATGAGGAGATAGGGGATTCCACTTTGCCAACTAACCAATGTATTTTCTTGAAGCCTTGACCATGATCTTGGTTTTTCTTTAATTGTGGTGATTGGATGGTATTTGGTTCAAATCCTTGGTTAACTTCCGTGGTTATGGTGTATAGAGTTTGTTTTGGTCTCTATTTTCATATGGGTATAGGGCTATTATCAATATAAAAAGGATAAATGTTGAGGGAAAAAATGACTTGAGCTAGCAATTTATTTTCAAGATTGTTTATGTATTTACATGACTTTGGGAGCTGGAATATGTTGATTTTGACAACTATAGAGGTTGAAAGATGACTTGAGATGGAAATGAAACTTGATTGTCGAATTTGGAACTTGTTTTTTGCCTTGAAAACGTATTGAAAATTCATGGCTATATTCCTCTGGCGATTGAATTTTCTGTGCAGACATACTTCAGTGTTTTGGCTATAATTTGATGTAGAAAACTCAAATTTAGGTGCCATTTATTGCTTTAGAAACTAGATTCAGAGGGCTTTAATTTTATATATCTCTTGCCCTGTTTCTGTCTTTCTGAAAATCAATGACCCTTTAAAGTTAACCTTTATGTCCTGCTTTGATGAGGAAATGATCTTTTGTTAGGAATTAGTGGTTAAGGGTAGTATTAGACTCCTTTTATGATAATCTTTAAGATTGTAATTGAGTATTTTATTATTATGTCTAGGTGAGGAAGGTAGCCATTTTTCCAATTACTTGAATTAGAGTGGGTATCCATTGGATTGAGATAAGTGGTGCATGTATCCTTTATTTTTGAAAGATGATTTTTGAAAGCTACTTGTTAATTGCTAAAGTGGCATGAGCATATATAATTTGTGATATTTGTTATTATTCTTGCCATGGTCATTTGTGAGATAAAATGCTATTTTTGTTGAGCTCTTGTATAAGCGACTTTTGACGGGACTAGTTCCTTACATGTAGTTGGTGTATGAAACGAGCTAACCATGTTGTAGTTAACAATATGAAACGGGCTAATTGTGTGGTAGTTAGCACTATAAACCGTGTTAACCAGTTAAGTTAACAACTGGATAGCCGGGATCAATTGCTATCTTATGGTTTGAGCTACTTTATGTTTGTGATATATGATATGCCATTGAAATATTTATAATGACCATGTTCTTATAAAGTTATATGTAGAAGTTAATGACATTTGGAATAAATTATATATGTAACATACTCAGGCCAATAATGAGATATAGGCGCTACTTATTGAGTGAAATTTCGCTCACCCTTTTGTTGTTGTTATGCAGTTAATGACGAGTTCATTGAAGTGGACCTTGATAGCTCTTGGGGGTGGTAATGGAGATGGAGATGGCTTTTGGGTAGAGGATAACTTTTCTACGTCTATATAAGATACTTTATGATAGGATTTGAATATTGTATATATTGTAGAAGGTTTGTTCTTGCTTTTATTTTGGAAGACACAAAATTACTATTATGGATGATCTTGTATTTACAGATTTAGAAAACTTATACAAAGGTGAATGTAATTGCTTTGAAAATTTGTTTGCCTTATGCCTTTGGCTTCGTCTAGGGCATGGCGGTGTTACGTTCCAGGTACAAGGCATGACACCTGAGTGTGGCGGTGTTACGTTCTGGATACAAGGCATGACACCTTGCCACTTTGACATCGATTATTGCTTCATATTACTATTCACTGGACGAGTTTCTTAAATCTTCTTTCTTACTCTTCTTTTACTAATGAGTAACTGACCTTGCTCTTTCTTGTAGGATTATGAGTTTGGTGGATAAGAATTAGGGTTCTCTACTGGGGAGGTAGTCATGTGATTATCATTTTTTTTTGTGGCAGGGAAACACATTTGTGTTTCTACTTTGCTCTTGAAATTGTGTGCGGGTGACGAAGATGTGCATTTCCTTTGACCACAAAACTGATTGAAAATGAGCTTTAGAACTAAACAGGCACACTATATTGCCTGTCTTTGAATGTGAAGGACCAAAAAAAGTTTTTCTCGAAAAAAATGAGGGACCATTTTGGCAATTTTTCCTTTTCAAAAATATTGAGTTTCCAATTTAAAATGGAATTGAGAGCCATATTGAATAATCGACTTCTTTGGAACTTCTATTGAAACAAACATGCAGACACCCAATGTAAGAAAAATGCAAAAGCAGCAGAAGCGACCTTGGGTTTGTTTTTAATTTTTGTGTGGATATGACGCTAAAGTTGATCTGCGATATTCATATTTAGGATACCGAGTGAAAGGCCAACATTGCTTTAGTTTCTAATAAAAGCAAATTCAGGTGTACGTATGTAATTTTGGGTTTTAATTACATTTTTAGATTAGCTTTAATGGTATCTCTATAGGTTTCCCTTTTTGTATAATCCTTTCCTATTTTAATTTATTTGGATGGATTCTCGACTGGATCAGCAGGTATCCAGTTACCAAATACTTGGTGTGAGAGAGTCATATCATACAATACTCCTTCCTAATTAAATCTTTAAATAAAATACAAAAAAAAACCCAAAGTACCATTTTTGCTAATTTCGTCTGGCATATCACATGATCATATAGGAAGCAACATAGATTTTGTATTAAAAAAAACTGATCAGCCACAACAAATCATGTAAAAACTATAAAATTATCTCGGAGTTTGTCGTCCAATTTTCAGAACAATTAAATTAAAATGAAATTTTAGAATGCAAAATAGGTATTTTACGAAATCCCCTATCTTTGGTACAACACAATCAACACTACAATCAAAGGTCAAGTTGCTCTTCAGTCTTTGAAATTCTTAATTGGATGCTTCTAAGTCATGCATGAAGGTTCAACATAAGTTGCACTTAATTTAATAACGTAATTATTCAATACAAAGAAAATTGTTATAAATGTAATCAGATGTATGTGCCCAAAATTAGTTAAACTCTCAAATAAGTTCACGACCTTTAGGAAGCTAATATCATGAACACGTTATAGACTCTCATGATTGGGCTGCAATTTGCTAAATGAAATTACTAAATCATTTGCAATTTGCAATTTAGTCAAAAAGTAAAGGTTAGATACCTTAATCTCCAACCATTGGGATCTTTGTCGCGCCCATTTTTTAAAAAAAATAAAATTTTATAGGTTATTGAGAAAATTTGAGTTTATTTGAAGATGATGCGTGAAAAATGAGTTTTTTATTTTAGAGAATAAGCAAAAGAAAAAGGGTCTAAAATGGGACTTAAAAAGTGCGATGATTTGGCCCAAAATAATAGTCTAAAAAGAATTTTTTGAAAAAAATAGGAGTCACCACTCTTGATATCGAGTTTAAGTGTACCAAGTCACTTAAAAATGTATTTTTAATAAAAAATAGATAAAATCCGTTTTAGACGATTCCAAATCTTTGAAAACAAAAGAAAAGAGTTCGGGAGTTACGATTGAAGAAATGGAAGGCAAAGATTTGATAGAATCAAACTTAAGGGACCTTTTCAACCTAGCCAAGGTTAATTGTGAGATTTAGCCGAAAATTTTCTTAATCTAACCTATAAAACTTATCACATTTAGATGTTTCTACATGGATGCAAATCTAGACCTAAAGGATATCGAGAGGGTCGAAATATCTCTTCAAAGTTTAATTAGTACAAATCACATTAATTACGATACCCAAAATGATTCTTAGAAGAGGTCACGAATATGCAAAAGATGAGATTCGAAAAAAAAGAAAAATTATAATATATAAATATACGTGACTTAAAGGAAAAGAATGCAGCATAACGGGTACGGTGGATTAAGATTCGTGACTCAATTTTCCTTTTTATAGAGCGGATGAGTGTGTGCTAAGGCTAAGAAGCCACACTCGTTTATTTTTCATATTTGAAGGGTGACTCTTCTAATCTAGTCAAGCAAATGAACTAGCCAACTTCTATTTTTTTAAATGGAATGTAAGTCTAAATATCATGTTTTGCGTACATAGGGATAAGGGAGGTAATATATATAGGAGATATCACACAAGATGAAAAAAAATATCCTAAAAATGAAAAATATGTATGAAATGCGATGAATGTCATGTAAAAAGTGTGAATCTAGCACGAATCAGCCTAAAGGGTCTAGTATTGGACTAACCTATTTCTACAAATCTTCACTAGCGTTGGATTAGTGAAAAATCGGGAAGAATGGCCACAACTAGTATTGGACTAGTGTGGTGATTTCATGCATTTATTATAAACAAATAAATTATATAAAACATATTTAAAGCAAATAAACACATAATGCACATAGAACACATAACACATAAGCATAATTTTTAGATACAAAACCCTAATGAAAATGAATAAACACGTAAACATACAAGCATGCAAGCACACAAGTAAATAAATGCAAATAAAAGCCTAACGATTACATTCGGAGCTCTAATTACAATCTAAGAGGGAATTTTAAAAATAATAACCTAACTATTACATTTATCTAACTAAATACATTTTTAGCAAAAATTAAAACCTATCTATTACATAGGCTAGTTAAATACAGATCTTGAGCGCCTATCTATTACAATTTGGCATTTAAATGTCTCACAAATAATCATCAAAAATTAAATAAAACAAACAAAATTTAAAATGAATAAAATGAGTAATTAAAAAAAAAGCACTCAAAACATGCAGTTACACATAAAAAAACATTGGAACACATAAAAGAATTTAAAATAATAAAAGAGGTTACCTCCCTTGAAGTTGTATTTAAATGGGGTGAAATTTGCCCTATTTAAACTCCAAAATCAACAAAATATTCAAGGTACCAATTTAATTATAAAGAAATAAAAATAATAATGAAATCTACCAATTAAAGCACTTAGTGAAGTATAATTAACAATTAAAGAAGAAAAGTAACTTATATTTAAGAAATCAAAATTGCTAGGGACTTAATTACAAAAATTAAGATAATTTTTAGGGTCAAATTATAATTATTATGAAGATTAGGTGTCAAAATTAAAGAAAAATAAAGTTAAGAGACCAAGTTAAAATTAAATTAGGGACCTAATTAAAAGAAAACTAAAGTTTTAGGGCTATAGCATAATTATGCGAAAGTGGAGGCTAATCTGCAAAAATGTTTTCTGGTTTCTTGACAAATCAGGCCACTGGGCCATTTGTCTTATTTCTTTGGGCTAGGATTCCCTAGGCTCATTCGAAAGTCCAAGAAAACAAGCAGGCCAGCCTATCTGTTTTATTACTCAAGCCCAATCGAAAATGGATGGGCTTTAGCCTCCTAGCTCAAGCTGAAACCCTATCAGAAATAACTAAAACCCACTTCCAAAAACCCAAACAAAATAGCCCTAAACCTAAAAATTCACTTTCTTACAAAACCCAACCCAAATATTAAATCAACAAAAATCATTAAGCTTTATTTATGCCTTGAAACCCAGAAATATTCTGACCAAAAAACTTCTTAAAACATAAAAAAGGGATTAAAACTTGATAGGGGTAAAATTAGTTCAATTTTTTAGATATTTGGGCCATAGTACAATTAGACAAAAGTTTGGTGGTCAAAATATAATTTTTAAAAATTTGCATGCAGTTTCTTCGAAGCATGCTTCCTTATTCTGCCACTTTGAACGTTTTAGCAATCCAGGAAGCTTGCAACAATTTTAAACAAAACTTCAACCCCAAACATTTGCCAAATTCCGCAAACCTATCATCAAAACACAAAATTGAACACACAAATAAAGGAAATCTAGATTTTGTTGGGGGGGGGGGATAGGTGTTGTAAAGCAAAGGGAAAAACAGTCAAAGCAGAAAAACGAAACAAACAAATGCAACCAAATCTTGATACATATGGCGCAGATCCAGACGTATACAATGAAGAAAGAGACGAACCAATTTAACTTTGAAGCTTAACAGAGCCAGAAGAAAATGGAGAATTCGAATATAATGCAGCCAAATGAAGGAATCAGGTCACCAACCTTCGGATGAATAACAATCCAAGTACTAACGACCTTGGAGAAATTTCTAATATTATGATAATTTTTAAAAAAATTCTACAAATGAGGCATTTTGTGTATGGAATTCTGTAAAAAGGGTGTTCGCATTTAGCAAATGCGAGTTCCTTGAGCTCGCATTTACCAAATGCGAACTCTCCCTGAATTTTCCAACCACCGAAATACAAAAAAAAAAAAAGAAAAAGAGGTCGGAGACCTCGCATTCAACAAATGCGAGGTCAGTAACCTTACATTTCTTAAATGCGAGTTCCTCACCCTAGAAGCCGTGCGTGTTTCATCACGCAAATGATGAAACTGGAGCCAATATTCACTATTTACCATCTTAAGATTATTTCCAAGAACATGAATCTAGATTTTGCTATGATTTTGTTTTTGCTTCAGTTGTAATGCCATTTTCCCTTGCTTTATGATTGCACTGCAAATTATAAAATGATTTACAATTTGCAATGAAAATTTCTACAAATTTTACTACTTAAGGCTCTAAATTCATCAGAATTGGAAAAAAAACCATAATATTGCCATCAATAATTGATAATAATTTGGGGCAATAAATCATAACCGAACTAGTAGGCTTTCGGCTTGACTGTATCTCGCATTCGATAAATATTATGTCCAGAAAATTATATTCAGAATGTGCCTTTTTTTTATATTAGGAGCAGACAATCATTTTTGTTTTTCCATTGACATTTATCATAGAGGAATAAATCCTTTTTTATTTGAAAACTCACACGAGTTAGAAGTTAGCAAATGTGAGCTCCCAGTACAACATTTTATGTACTAGTAATTCTTTGTATGTAAATAACAAAAAAGTTATAGATTAAAAGATTTGATAATTATACGGTTGGAAACACCTAATTTTATTATTAAAACATTTTGTAAAGAAATAACTATACATGTATAGTTCTGTATACGGTTTGAAACAAACTCTGGCTTTGTGTTCAGATTGAGTACCTCGCATTTGCGAAATGATTATTATGTGATTATTTATCTTATAGATTACAAGATATACTTTGCCATAATAATCATTTCCAAATTAAATGAGAAAAGATGAGAGTAAACCACATATATTTAATGCACCGACTAAGATATTTGACAAAATGTAATATATTATGATTAAATTTTTTTTTTTGAAAAAATTTTGACAGTCTCCCCTTAAAAGTGGCCTAAACTCCCTGCCAGCAAACCCAAAATAGACAACATTTAATCCAAGCAATATTTCCAGCAACGTGTCCCAATATTGAACATAAAACTACTAAAAGTACCACACATTTCCTCCCCCACACTTATAATACACATTGTCCAGAATGTGTATTCTAAGAAAGGAAAGAAACACGAGAATAAGAAGAAAGTACTCCCTAGTGCAATGCCGAGATCTAGATCAGGCAAAAATCACAAACCACAACCCTGAGTTAAACATCCAACATTGCACAGATTAAAAACAAAATGAAAGCAAATCCATGCACAAATAAGATAGTGATCGTAATGGTGCAGATTCAATCATCATCTTCATCTACACAACCACCCTGAGGTGCAGGAATGCCTAAATGATGCTCTATGTTTGCCAAGCGAGTGTCCGTCCTCTGCAACTAGAACTGAATATCTTCCAAGGTAGTGAAAAGCCGTGGCCAGTTGGGTTGAGAACGATGCACCGGGAGAGGTGGTGGAGGGGCAGAGGTGGATGGACCAGCATCATCTCCACCATGCCTTGCTTTAGAATGCCGCTCGATAAGTGAAGGAAGGAAAGCAGCCACGTCGATGCCCATGTTCCGTAGCAAGGTAAAAGATAGCTGGGTACTGGGGCGGACAACTTGTCGCTCAACTCCAGCTAGATTAACCCCCATCCCTTCAAACACCAATGTGAGTAGTCGAGGGAATGCCAGCTTGAAAGAAGTAGTCTGACGTCTCATTGTTGACCGTATATAGCTAATGATGATATTTGGCAACGAAATCTGAGCGTAAGAGATCTCCCGGTTGTGGAACATATGGTCCAAGAAATAGATATCACTCTTCCTGACCTCGTTGTGGCCCGTCTTCTTGGGAATCACATTGTGCGCTATCATATAGATGATGAGGCGATGTCTGGCATCAAAAACTGTAGCAACAATCGTCTCCTTCCTCGATGAACGGAAAGGTTGGTACTGAAGACCGAACCTTGCCATAGCATGTGCCGGATCCCATCTTTTGTTTGGAGCGATGAAGCCTTTTTTCAAATTCACTGCAGGACCTTCGTCACAACAAACCAAAAAAACTGCTAAACGCTGCCTTGACAAGACGATGTGTGTTCCTCGAACAAAGGACTCCATCTTTTCACCACTATGCTTCGCCTTGTTAATGATATTAGCATAAAATTCCCGCACAAGGTTCAGATAGTAGTAATCGGGTAGTCGAAGAATTGGCTCCCAACCAAGTTGGTCAAATGCCTCCGAAATCTGAAAAGCAGTCTCTACTTCGGGACTCACATGTTTTTCGAACAAAAACTCCAAGTTGGCATGTGCTTTATACCACTCTTGGTGCTGTAGAGTGGAAAACTTAGCGCTATCAAATATTTGTGGCTCTCGCGCAGTTCTCCCTCGTAGACGTCTAGGAGCAGGTGCAGGCGAAAGAGATCGTGCTTCCTCTTCAGTTTCTTCACCTTCGTCACTAGGGTCCAAGTTTTGTTCAGCCTTCTCATTGCTCCATGAACCAAGACCAACTAGAAATAGTCTCTTCGTCGACAATGACATAGGCTATCGGAATAATCTTGTTGTTGACATCTTGCGTAACTGCAACAAGTAATTTGCCTTTATATTCGCCACGCAAATGAGTACCATCAACGCATATAACCGGTCGACACATGTGAAATGCATCAATAGCCAGTCCAAAAGCCCAGAAGACATACTTAAATGTCTTCACACGATCCGTACTATCAGAATGGTGCAACCACCTGATCACAGATCCCTGATTTGACTGCATAAGTACATCAACATATTTTGGTAGTTCAGCAAAATTGGCATCCCAAGATCCAAATACAAGTTCAATAGCTTTGCGTCTGCCGTACCAAGCCTTTTTATAAGAAACATTCACCTTCAGAACTTCCTTAACATGATTTACTATATTTTTTACTTTAAACCTAGGATCATCTTCAATGCTATGAACTATGTGTCTAGCAATAACCGAAGATGTAAGGTTAACATTGCTATTACTCATCAAATCACCTAGACCATTGTGGTCGTTGACCCAATTGCTATTATTCATCACACCAGTCGCATGGAGGATACGATACATCTGCCGCAGTGGTAGGGCTCCTTTCAAATGCAGATTTACATTTGGCAACCCAGGTGTTACTCTTGCTCTCAACAACCTTGAACTTCCTGTCGCGCCCCATTTTTTGATAAATAAATAAATGGTTTAAAAAATGTATTTTTCGATGCAATTTGTGATTGGAAAATGAATTGTGATTTAAAAGAAAAATGGGTCTAAATGGGGGTTCGAGAATGCGACGATTTGACCCAAAATTATAGTTTAAAAAGGGTTATTAAAACTAAATACGGAGTCGCCACTTGGTAATGAGTTAAGGTGTACCAAGTCACCTAAAAAATGTATTTTTAAAAAAAATAGGAAAAAGTAGTGAGAAACCCTTTTTAAACGACTCCTAGTCTACGTAAACCAAAGAAAAAGGTTCGGGAGTCACATTTGACAAAGGGGAAGGCAAGGATAAAATCCAAGGCACCCCTTTGACCTAGCCAAGGCTAGTTGCATGATTTAATCAAAGATTTTCTTGTTTTAACCAAAGAATTTATTACATTTGGATGCACTACATGAATGCAAACCCTAGACCTAGGGGTATTGGGGGAAATTTCTCTTCAAAGGTTGAGTGGTACCAATCACATTAATTGTGAAGCCCAATAACGATCCTTTGAAGAAGTCACGAATAATGCGAGTGGGATGCAAATGAATGGAATGCATGTATGCAATGTGAGGACATGAGTTTGAAAAAGTAATAATAAAAAATAAAAATGTAAAGGAAAATGTGCACGTGAGTGGGCAAGGTACGGTATGTGAAATGATAATATGAAGTGCATGTGTGCAAGTGATGATAAAAGTGGTCGTGTGCAAGTGAAGAAACACAAAGGTGCTCGTGTGCAAAATGGGAGGAAAAATGAAAGTGTGATGAGGGTATAAAATGGTAGAGTGGATTTAAAAATGCATGAGCCTAGGGAATTCATGCACATTGGGTACGGGGAGACCTAAATCGTGACTCAATTTGCCCTTTTATAGAGGGAATACAAGCGTGCTAAGGCTTATAAAAAGCCACACTCGTCTATATCCCATATTTAAGGGGACTCTCAAGCAAATGAACCCCTATAAACTAGCATGAAATGCAAAAACCTAAATTGAGAGGGAAGGGATTAGAGGGGCATGCAAAATGATAAAACTAAGAAAAATGCATGACATGTAATGAACATGCAAACATGTACTAACGAGGGGAAATCCCTAAGGGTCTAGCGTTGGACTAGCCCATTCTATGAATTCCGACTAGCGTTGGACTAGTGGAAGCGTACATTCATCCATCACATTCATTCATGGCCATGGAAAGCGAGTAGACATGCCAAACACTCGTAAACACATAGCACATAACACTTAGCATGCTCGACTAGATGCAAGGCCCTAATAAAGCAAATTAACACGTAGCACGTAAGCATGCAAGACAAATGAGACAATTAAAGCCCTAACTATTACATTTGCTAGCTAGGCACATGTCTTCGATAGATCTTCATTGAATGCTCCTCCAAGACTTATCTATTACATTAGGGAAACCCTACTACAATCTAAAAGGGGGAAAAGGAATAAAATGATTAAATCCCTAACTATTACAAGCCAAGAGGTGTACACATACCCCATTAAAAGAATACTTGAATAAAAGTAAAAGTAAATGAAATAAATGCAAGGAATTAAGGAAAAAGAAGGAAAAGCGAAATAGACATGCATATTCACATAACACGTAGGAGCACGTAGGGTCAAATGAAGTGCAAATGAGGGATAGAGTGTACCTCCCTTGAATTGACGCCCTAATGAAGTGAAATTACTAATTTACCCTCCAAAATAATAAACGGGTCAAGGTACCACTTAAATTATCAAATGATCACATGAAACAACCATTAAACACAAAAATGAAAATTAATCACGAAACGAAAATCAAGTATGGAATAGATCATGCACGTGCAAGCAAAACTCGATCTCAAATAAAAAAAGGTCCCAAGAATCTGAAGTGGAGTGCTAAAATGGATGGTCTAAGGTGGAATTCCTCACAGTCAAAATGCAAAAATCATGAAAAAAGAAATGGCAAATTATTTATCAAAGTTAAAAAACAATATTATCTAAGCAAAAACTTAAATCAAACGAAACCAAGACCATAAATGCCTCCAAGTTATTAAGCTTTCATGATTTTATCCTAGAAATCTATTAAGATTGTTCACAATTTATGTAAAAAAAACATATCAAGGTAAAATCACATAAAAGGGATCCAATTGCAAACGTTAATCAGTCATGTGAGCCCAATTAGAACATTTAAGAACTTTAAAGGTTCAAGAGTGATGAAAAGGTCAAGTCATGGTTCAGATTGCAAATACTTTAGGACTCAATTGCAAGAAATTAAAGCATAATTGGGTCACAGTGCAACAAAGGGGAACTTAGGGGGTCAAAGTGCAATTTTTGAAGTTAGCTTCATGCAAAAACCATGCAACCACGTAGAAGGCCTTCTGCAATTCTGGTTTCCTTTCCTATATGATATGCTGTATTTCATTATTAACCAAATGCATCACCAAACAAACATCAACAACCACAAAACATCACTCCTAATCATCAACCAATTCGAGTGACAGTTTCATTACAAGACCAAAACAGAAAATCTGGATCGGTGGCTACCAGAGATACAAGAAATATCAACCAAAGAAAGGAATAAAGTGCAGCAATTTTCCAGTTGCAGCTTGTCGCGCCCCATTTTTTTATAAATAAATAAATATGGTTTGAGAAAATGTTTTTTTTTTTATTCAATTTGTGATTGGAAAATGAATTGTTATTTAAAAGAAAAATGGGTCTAAATGGGGGCTTGAGAATGCGACGATTTGACCCAAAATTATAGTTTAAAAAGGGTTTTTGAAGTCAAAAATCGGAGTCGCCACTTGGTAATGAGTTAAGGTGTACCAAGTCACCTAAAAATGAATTTTTAAAGAAAAATAGGAAAAATATTAAGAAACCCCTTTTAAACGACTCCTAGTCCACGTAAACCAACGAAAAAGGTTCGGGAGTCACATTTGACGAAGGGGAAGGCAAGGATAAAAATCCAAGGCACCCCTTTGACCTAGCCAAGGCTAGTTGCGTGATTTAATCAAATATTTTCTTGTTTTAACCAAAGAATTTATTACATTTGGATGTACTATACGAATGCAAACCCTAGACTTAGGGGTATTGGGGGAAATTTCTCTTCAAAGGTTGAATGGTGCCAATCACATTAATTGTGAAGCCCAATAATGACCCTTTGGAGAGGTCACGAATAATGCGAGTGAGATGCAAATGAATGAAATGCATGTATGCAATGTGAGGACATGAGTTTGAAAAAGTAATAAAAAACAATAAATATGTAAATGAAAATGTGCACGTGAGTGGGCAAGGTACGGTATGTGAAATGATAATATGAAGTGCATGTGTGCAAGTGATGATAAAAGTGTTCGTGTGCAAGTGAAGAAAAAATAAAGATGCACGTGTGCAAAATGGGAGGAAAAATGAAAGTGTGATGAGGGTATAAAATGGTAGAGTGGATTTGAAAATGCATGAGCCTAGGGAATTCATGCATATTGGGTACGGGGAGACCTAAATCGTGATTCAATTTGCCCTTTTATAGAGGGAATACAAGCGTGCTAAGGCTTAGAAAAAGCCACACTCGTCTATATCCCATATTTAAGGGGACCCTCAAGCAGATGAACCCTATAACTAGTATGAAATGCAAAAATCCTAAAATGGAGGGAAAAGGGGTTCGAGGGGCATGCAAAATGATAAAATTAAAAAAAAATGCATGACATGTAATGAACATGCAAACATGTACTAACGAGGGGAAGTCCCTAAGGGTCTAGCGTTGGACTAGCCCATTCTATGAATTCCGACTAGCGTTGGACTAGTGGAAACGTACATTCATCCATCACATTCATTTATAAATATAGAAAGCAAGTAGACATGCAAAATCACTTATAACACGTAGCACATAACACTTAGCATGCTCGACTAGATGCAATAGCTTAATAAAGCAAATTAAACACATAGCAAACCAAATAATACCCCAAAAGCAAATGAAACTATTACACGGGCTAACTAAAACAAATGGGGGAAGGGGGAAAAATGGACAAAGTGCTCTCCAATGCCCTATCTATTACAAGCCAAGAGGTGTACACATACCCCATAAATAAAATAAAAGAAAGACTTAAAAATGAAAGGAATTAAAGAAAACTTAAGAAAGCCAAGTAGACATGCAATTCACGTAACACGTAGGAGCACGTAAGAGAGAAGTAAAGAGGATAAAAGAAAGTTATACCTTCCCCTAATGGTAAGCAAATGAAGGAAAATGGCTTCAAAACAATAAAGGGGTCAAGGCATCAATTTAAAAGTAAAGTATAAGCAAAAACATCAAAAACCACCTAATTGCAACTTGAATGAGCTCAAAAGCAAGGAAGGGGCCAAGTCATGACTCAAATTGCAATTATTTTAGAACCCAATTGTAAGCTACTAGAACATAGTTGGGCCTTAATAATATGCGGAGGAACATGGGGGACTGATTTGCAATTTTTTGAAACTTTTTACATGCCAAATTCATGCAACAAAGAAAACAACGTAAACAAGTTTCTGCAATAAACTTTCGGCAGCTTCCTCTTGTAAACTTCATGCCAGATTTTAAACAAACTAACTAACTAACACCAACTCTCAAACACCCTTGACAACTGAACATTTTTGTTAACTCAATCCCTTCATAAACAACCAACCCTTAAAATGAAATGAAAGATCAAATGATGAACCATATTGCGGCCGAAAATAGAACTTGCTGGAAATTTTATTTCCCAAAAACGCAGGTTCCCATCCAAATGCCCAATTTTGATCTAAACTTTGTTCCCCAGACACCAAAATAGAAAACTAAGCAACCAAAATAAGAACTTCCGCATCTAAAAAGGCTAAAAAACTTAACAGGATATCACGCCACATTCTGAAAGAAAAACATGCAAACATTTGATATTCAAAATCTGCTACAACTAAAGGAGAAGTCTGCTACAGCTTCATTTACAAATGGGCTCTAGACAGCCTTAAGTATAACCATTTCATTTGTCCAAACTCTGGATTAAGCAATCAAAACAAATAAAACTCACATCCAACAAGCAAAACATAGAAGGAAATTATATAAAACACTTGTGGAACTTTTAGGCAAGATGGAAAAAGATTGCTGTAATTTTATTGATTCACTTTGAGTTGAGCGCATATGATATAGCAAGGGTGAAATATCTTGAAGACTTTGCTGGACAGCCTCAATAATAGCCTTTGGTATATAAAAATCCTCCAAACACACACTAAACCCCTCGGAATACAGATTTTCCATCAACAAGAGTGTCAAAAAAATTGAAGAATCTTAACACCTCCTTAGGACCTTTTGAGAAGAAAATAGATGTAATAACATCAATAAAAGTAGACTGCAATAGATCCTTATTAAAATCAAGTTTGACCAATTCGCTACTGTGAGTCAAGTATCTTTCTCCACTACACTCACAGGAAGCAGGTAATGCAGTCTGGCCGAATTGATAAAAAATGCAGCAGAATTTCGGGCGTGAACTTTGCAGCTCAAATATTTTAGATGTTTAAACACTCAAACTCAACACCCAACCTTCCATTTCCTCTCTTCAAAACACAATTAAACATGCAGCTGAAGTACAAACTCAGAAAGCAGCCATGGAAAGAAACAGTAAGAAGAAAAATGCAGCAATTTTCTTGTTCATTTTTATTTCTTGCTTAACCGAACTAATGAACTGCATGCAAAGCTTAATCATCTTGTCTTAAGTTAGTTAAACACATAACCCAGTGAGAATCAAACACTTTCCAGCAAATCTCATTCTAAAATACCCATACAACTCCCAAAACGACTTCATCGGCTAAGCTGGAAAAGTGTTTAGCAGTCCAACAACTTCTAAAAAAAAAAAATTCCAGCCATGCAATCAGATTTCTGGCCATAAGGTTCACATGCAACACCAAATAAAAAACTATCTACCAGATTGGGTCCAAAACTAAGCTCAGATCATCACAAATTAACGAATTAAGGCTGCAAATTCCAGTTCAAGCTCACGGCAGTTCCAATTCCTTCAAAATCAGATTTTCTTGTAACTTAGTTCATCCTCCAACCGTACAACCCCACATGCATGCTTATAAACAGCTTCATCAACCCATAAACAACTAGTTTAAGTCCAGAAATTACCTCAGCTTAAGGCTCAAATCATGCAACTAGCAGCTGCAAAAATCCTCTACTCTCGGCTGTCCAGAATTTCAGTCCGCAACTCTCCTTCTCCCTTGCTCTAGCTTGCGACCAGTATGAAGACAATATGGCTCCCAATCTCTTTCTAGTTTACAGACGAAAGGAAATGGATGAAAAGCTCACACGGACAGCAGCTGCAATTTTTCCTCTCGGCAGCTCACGCACGCGAGGATGGTTAGTCTGAATTCAGTGGTTGCAGCTGTAATGGTTGTGACTGAATTGATCACGGCTAGTTGAGGGTGAAAAATGGAATGGCAGCTCCCTCTCCCTTGCTGGTTTCCTCACTTCGATGATTCCAAGGTAGAGGGTGTTGTTGTAGCTCACCGAAAGCTCACTCAGACGACAGAAAGCTGATGTTTCTCTCCTCTCGGCTCGCTCGCGGTTGGATGTGTTGGTCCTGGTTGCGGATGGTTGAAGCTATGGTGTTTCGATTGGAACTGGTGAAGATGGTGATGATCAGTAGCTCACTCGACTGCCTCTTGCTCTCTCTCTCGCTTGACTTCCTCGGACAGAACAGAAATACAGCTCGCGGCTCGCTCTCTCTTCACCTTTCTCCTGCTCAATCCGAGGAGTTCTCCCTTTTTTTTTTCGGTCGTTAACTCCAAAGTAGCTAGTCACTCACGGCTCAAGGCAGAAAAGCAAAAATGGAATCTGGAGATATTGTGGTGAGTGGTAGTTGATATAATAGTGTGTGATAATGGAAGATGGAACCGGCAATAAGGATGGAAGGTGCTGGAATATGAAGTGGAAAAATGGATTCGGCAGAAATGGAATTGTGAGTTTTTTATTTTTTTATTTTTATTTTTATTATTTTTAACAAAAATAATAGTAAAACTAAATAATAATAAAAACCACAATTTTAATTACAAACACATCGAAATAAACAAACTAAAAATAACAAAATTACCATTTTCGATCTTTTCTTTCATTTTTCATCATTTCTCATCATTTTTTTTCTTTTCTTTTTTTTTTTTTTCAAAATAAATTAACAAAAATAAACCAAAATGCCAAAAAATTAAATTTGAACGTATTTTTGTGAACAATTTTCCTTTTTTTCTCTTTTTCCATGATTTTTCTACGTTAAAACTTAAAAATTAAAACAGAAACTAGAAACTAAAAAAACTAAAAGCAACCACGACAAATGAGAATAAAAAATAAAAGAAATTACACCAAAAATTTGGTGTCTACAGTTTGCCCCTCTTTGTCTGAGTTTTGGAAAAACTTGAGACAAAGAACTAGACACCAAATACTTACCTGCTTTATTCGGTGGCAAACGTCACGAACGGTGGACGTTTTAGAAATAAGGACTGACCCCTTTTGGCAAAACTTTTAAAATGGAATTGACTTAGACAGGAGATTTAAAGTGGGATTGACCCGAACGAAATTTAAAGACGGGACTGGCCCAAACAGGAACTTAAAGCGGGACTGACTCGAACAGGAATTTAAAAACGGGACTGACCCGAACATGGATTGAAAACGGGACTGACCCGGACAGGAATGTAAATGGGGTAGACCCACGGAATAGACCTGAACAGAAATTTAAATGGGATAGACCCAAACAGAAATTTAAATGGGATAGACCCAGACAGAAATTTAAAACGGGACTGATCCGAACAGAAAAATTAAAATTGGGACTGACTAGAGAAGGAAATTCAAATCATGGGACTGGCCCGAACAAGCTTTAATCGCGGGACTGACCCGAAAATGCTTTTGATCATGGGACTGACCCGAAAATGGATTTGATCGTGGGACTGACCCGAATATGCTTTTGAACATGGGACTGACCCGAAAATGCTTTTGATCATGGGACTGACCCGAAAATGGATTTGATCGTGGGACTGACCCGAATAAGCTTTTGATCATGGGACTGACCCGAATATGCTTTTGATCATGGGACTGACCCGAAAATGCTTTTGATCGTGGGACTGACCCGAATAAGCTTTTGATCATGGGACTGACCCGAATATGCTTTTGATCATGGGACTGACCCGAAAATGCTTTTGATCGTGGGACTGACCCGAAAATGCTTTTGATCGTGGGACTGACCCGAATAAACTTTGAATCATGGGACTGACCCGAATGAGCTTTTGATCGAGGGACTGACCCGAAAATGCTTTTGATCGAGGGACTGACCCGAAAATGGTTTTGATCGAGGGACTGACCCGAATATGTTTTTGATCGAGGGACTGACCCGAAAATGCTTTTGATCGAGGGACTGACCCGAAAATGTTTTTGATCGAGGGACTGACCCGAAAATGCTTTTGACAATCGGTCAGTGGGATTAAACCCGATCCTGCCGTGATGAAATTTGATTCGATTTTGGTTTTTGATTGATGATTTTTGCTTCTTTTTGACTTTTCTTTTTGACTTTTGAAAATCTTTACAAAAAATTAATTTGCCCCAGTATGATGAATTTTTGCTATTTGAGTCCAGAGTTGATTCTGTATCGCCATGCTGTTGCATTTTTGGATGAAATTTGCTTGCGACATTTTCAATCTGCCTTTGTTCATTAGGACTCTTTTCGACACCGATTTCAGTGCAAGGTGTGATTGTTTTCATCCATGCATGAAATTTCCTGCAAAAGAGAAAAAACAAAGAAATTGCCACCATTATTTGATCCGTTTGTCCTTGAGAATCGTGTAAACATGAGTCTTTGGACGCCTTCGTCAAAGTTGACCGTGGCATCTGACTTGGTTGGATTTGTCATTTCTAAACGTCTCTGATTTTTCCCGACTAACCGAGCGTGCATTTTGCCATATTGTGAAGCTTGCGTAACCGACCTTGCTGAATTTCAACCATTTTCGCAAGATGACTGAACCCAAGTATGTTTTGAATAAACCATGAGGTTATCATTCACCAAAATTCGATGATTAAAAAGTAATTTCACCTATCATGCAGAAATGAATATGTGAAAGAACGCAAACACAAACCATTTGTGCTTAAAGCCTACAAAAATGCCATGAATACAAGCAATTGAGAAAAAATGAGCTTCCTAAGAATGAATTTGCTAAAGAAATATTTTTACAAAACGACACAGTTTTGGCCAACGGATGTCATATTCAATTCTTTGGATATCTTTGCTCTGGAATTCAATGTTGCCAGAGGTTTGACAAAAATGAGAAAAATCCGAATGAACCAGGTCACCAGTTGTTCCTCCTCGTGCTCGTCTGTTTGAAAAAAAACGCCTTGGCGCCCTTTCGGGTTTTCACCAAAGCTGCCCCCAATCTTTTCTGCTTTTGTTTGTTTTTTGTTTTTGTTGTTGTTGTTTTTTTTTTCTTTGTTTTTTTTTTTTTGTTTTCTTCTTTTTTTTCTTTTTTTTTCCCTTTTTCTTTTCCCTCTTCTTTTCTTCTTTTGAGGTGACCTTTCGGGTTTTCACCTAAAGACGCAAATGAAAGAGCCCAACCATGATCGACTCAGGAGTATGAGTTGAAGATTTCTGACATCAGTAAAATGCACTTCCCTTAGAAGTTTAGGTGAAGGCATTATAGACATCACTTGCCAATTGATTAGCGAAATTCCTAATAGAAATACAACAAGTGACGAAAGCCAGGACTTTTGGGCTTTTGTAATGAGGTCAGGTGGGGTGTTTTTCAAGAAAAGTTGAGGCTTGAAAGCAGGTTTGATGAAAGGTGTGAAATAACCTGAGATTGCATCTTTTTGAAATCATCTTTAATTTCGAACGAAACTGAGGGAAATTTGCCCCAGTTTGATTGAATTCTCTCTCTTTGCATTTTTCATTGCATTTCCCTCACTTTTACATTTTTCCTCAAAGCTAAATTTGCCCTAGTGTGGGTTTTCTTGTCGTCTCTTTTTTTTTTTTTTCTTTTCTCTTTTTTTTCTTTTTCAAAAATAAATTTGCCCCAGTGTGGGGTTTGCCTTGATCATTTTTCTTTTCTCTTTTTCTCTTTTTTTTTTTTCAAAATGAATTTGCTCCAGTGTAGGGTTTGCAATGCTCAGCGGCTGCCAAACGAAAATTATTATTCTGATAGCTCAAAAGGGATGACTAGGGATAAAATGTTTCAATTGGAAAGGAAGATGGCCTGACTTTTGCCTCGTCTCTTGCTCGATTTCCTAAAAGAAATTTGCGTAATCAAATAAAGAATTTCTTACACATGTCCGAGTTGATAGGTTGAGGGAATGTCTGTCCTTCCATCCCTCCTTTGAACACCCAATAAGCTTTGTCAATTTGAAGCAAATTTGCCTTTGACTTCGTCTTTCATCGCTTTAGCACTTTGTTTCCTTTTTCAGAAGATCGGTGGCGGATCCTTTTGTTATGAACATAGGCCATGAATTTTGACAAAATTGGTCATGGTATATAGCATTCAACTGCTTTCCATTAATCAGAATCAATCGTTAATGATACTGCTTTAACCAATCAACTTTCAACCTGGCTGGAAAGGGATTTTCTCAAATGAAGGGATTTATCAATGAAGGGATTTCCAAATGAAAGGATTTTTCTAGTGAAGGGATTCATCAATGAAGGGATTTTTCCAGTGAAGCGATTTTCAAAGAAGGGATTTTTCAATGAAGGATTTTTAATGAAGGGATTTTTGGCCTTCTCAAAGAAGGGATTTTTCAACGAAGGGATTTCTGACCTTCTCAAAGAAGGGATTTTTCAATGAAGGGATTTCTGACCTTCTCAAAGAAGGGATTTTTCAATGAAGGGATTTCTTAATGAAGGGACTTTTGGATGAATGGTATTATCGGAATCCAGAACAGTGATATTCAAAGGGTCAAATAATTTCATCTTTGGCCATTTAAAAGAATTAAAATTCAGGACAATAATCAAATAAACAAATTGTGCATTTAATGGAAAAACTAATCAAAGCGGAAACAAGACAAAAACTTGATTGCGAAAGATGTTTTCATGAAGCTATTCACATATGCAAGAAATGGTTTTTGTGAACTTTAGTAAATAACAACCCCTAGATTTACCGAAATTCCCTTCGAGAGGGAAGATACTCGGCCATCCAAATTGTGCAAAGCTCCTTCAGGATTTTCAAATTTCGTCGTCGGAGGTGGATGCCTCGAAGGTGTCCTGGTGTTCAGGAAAAGGATTTGTACTTATGATCGGCCCTTGTTCACCTCTTTTCCTTAGCACTATTTCTCCTGCCTCGATCATGTCTTGGACTTTGTGCTTAAGTGCCCTGCAATCGGCGGTTGAGTGGCCAGGTACTCCCGAATGATAGGCACAAATAGCATGTGGATTATACCCAGCAGGCATGCCATGAAGGTAAGTTGGAGGGGGAATCACGCCTATTTTGTTGGCAACCTTCAATTGCTCATACAATTGGTCCAAAGGCCTGCCTAGGTTGGTGAAGGTTCGGGTACGGCTTTGATTGTAGGTTTCAGTGGGTCGGGGATAGTTGTAGGTGGGTCTATTTGGTGGGGGAAATCTTTGGTGGTAAGGAGGCCGAGGACGAGCTTGTTGAAAGTTTGGTTGAGATATTTGGAAAGGGGTTGTAGGCGGGTTGGCATAATTTGAGCGAGGTCGAGAATGAGTGATATTGGTGTGGTAAACAGGATGAGGATTTGAGTAGTAGGAGTAAGGGTTTGAGTAGGTAGGATATTGTCGAGGTCTGGGTCTTGAGACAGGGTTTTGATTCCAGGTGAAAGCAGTTTCCCCCTCTTTCTTTTTAAATTGCGGGTTCTTCTCACTAGTCCCCTGACCTTGCAAAGCATCCAACTGTGACTTGAGGGTAGAGACATTAACAATCTTCCCAGCTTTTACGAAATCATCAAATTCCTCAAGCTTATTGACAATAGCAGCGAACGAGCATCCAGTCATGCGAAAAATTTCTTCGAAATATGGAGGATCATGTGCCTTAATGAAAGTGCGTATGATTTCGTCCTCAGTCATTGGTGGCTCGACTTTGGCAGCTATTTTCCTTCATCTCTTGGCATAAGTCTTGTGATCATCGGAGGGTTTTCTTTTTATTCCTTCCAACGTATTTCGTGTTGGAGCCAGCTCGCAGTTATACTCATATTGCCTTATAAACACATTGGACAGGTCTAGCCAAGTCTTTATCTCCTCAGACTTCAAAGTTGAATACCAATCAAGTGCGTCGCCCTCCAGACTTTCTGGGAATAGCCTTAAAGGTAAATTTTCATCATCCACCGGCCTACCCAATTTATTGGCGAACAATCGGAGATGTGTCTTGGGACTGCCCGTGCCGTCGTATTTGTTGAACTTCGGAGTTTTGAATCCCTCAGGCAATTGCACATTTGGGAAGAGACAAAGCTTATCGTAATCTAGGACTCCTTGCTTGTTCAACCCCTGACTCTTCCTCATAAATTCATCAAAACGGTCAAGGCGTTTGAGCAGCTTTATATCAACAGGAGCAAAAGATTCCCCCATTTCTGCCTTGGTTTGAACAATATGGTCTGGTAGGAATGGCTCAGCAACAGGGTGATAAAAGGTATGTGGCTCAGGTGGTACATTTGAAGTGATTTGGGGTGGTGGACCTCGCGTGTGAGTAAGAAAAAATGAAGGATGAGGAGGGTAAGTGTATGGCAAATTTGTGGTGGGATAGGTGAAAGTTTCTTCGGGTGCAATAGGAAATGATGGAGTAACAGTGGCATGGGCCGAAGGCAGGTCAAATGGCTCTTGCTCAGGCTGTCTGGCGGGTACAGGTTCGGGTTGAACTCCGCTGCTAATTAGCTCATCATTCAACTTCCTTTGGGCGGCCATCTCATACGCCATCTCTCCAAACTTGGTAAGCATCTCAGTCAATTGAATCCCCGAACTTGCAGTCTCGGGTTGAGCGGTAGTAGCAGACCTATCTGACTGTTCCGGTTGTGAACTCATGTTTACACAACTCCCCTGGGCTCTACTGCGGGATCGCGTTATGATGGGGATTCGACGAGAAGCTATGTTGAAATATCACCTGAGAATTTTTGACAGATTGCCTTTAGGTTCAACCCTCGCTTAATTATTCCAAAGAAAATAAAGAAAAGGAAAAGAAAAAGGCAAGAGTTAGTAGATATCCAGAAAATTCGGATGCATGTCCTATGGGGGAGCCCTTTTTATGCCAAGGGTAGGCCTAGCATGAAAATGCGATCCTCTAGGGTAAGCACTATACCATACCTGACGGATCTGATCAACTCATTGAGTGAAAAATAATTTGAAAAATTTGGCCATTGGAGTGACGAGAGATTTGTCAAAATGAGGACAACGTCCGAATAGATTGATCACCTTTGATTTGCAAAACGCATGGGTTTGACCTTGACGAACTCCTATCGAAGAGATCGGAATTTGTTGATAAAATTTCTTAGTGAATTACGGGTCAAAACCCTAATTGATCAAGTGATTGGATGCAATGGACGGTTTTTCTCGAAATCGACTAGATTTCCCAATTTGGAATTTGACAATGAAACCCTAATAGGGCAAATGGGTTGAATGAAATTGACAATTTATTTAAAATCGACCGAATTACCCTAAAAAGGGAAACAGGTCAAATGAATTGAATGAAATTTATCCAAAAATAATCAGATCACCCTAAAAAAGGGTAAATTGATCAAATAGATTGAACGAAACTTGATTTATTCAAAATCGGCTTGGTTGCCCTAAAAATGGGTAAATTGGTCAAATGAAATTGAATTAGGGATTTATTCAAAAATCGGCCGAATGACCCTAAAAAAGGGTAAATTGGTCAAAAGACCCTAAAAAGGGTAATTTGGTCAATTAAATTGATAATTTATTTAAAAGCGACCGAAGGACCCTAAAAAGGGTAAATTGGTCAAAAGAATGGTTTATTTAAAATTGATTATGAATTGACAAAATGGATTGATCGAATCGGCCGGCCATTGGTGGTTTCAGAAAATCAGTCTATGAGCCTTCTAAAATCACAATTTGGCCTCAATTTATTTATCATCTCAATAGGAGGAATCATTTGTGAATTTCTTCAAATTAATGTCCTTCGCGCAAGGGATTTTTACCAATTTTTGATAAAATGGGCAAAAAGTGATTATTAGATGCTCATATTCCAAAGATCACTCTATGAAAATGATCGGATCCTACCTTACCTTGTGCACTACCCCTTTGGATGGTACAAAATGTAAACGTGCAAGTCTCACTGGATTAAGTATCCGAGACATAAGGTGGCTTATTCCTAAACACGGGATTCCCTATGTGGCATTCCCTTTCTAGGGTTTATGCATGATGCCATTTTATTAAAGCAGTAAAGATGCAATTTGAAATGCAATATGACCTAGGGGACCCTTTACGCCAAAGTAGGCTTAGAATGCTATGCAATTATTAATCTATGAATGCAATATCCCAAAATCTTTAAACGTGCAATAACCTATCTACGAGGGTAGGTTCTAAAAGAAGGTCATGCCAGACCTCTTATTTGCTAGGGTTTGTGAATGCAATGGGGACACAAAACCAAGAAAAGTTAGTTCAGCCAGATAAATACACATAACACATTGTAGCAACGAAATCAATACAAAGAAATAAAGCAATAAAGGCAGAAAGGGGTTGGACCCCTCCCCTCGTGGATAGTGTCCCTAACTCAGGATAAGGCCGACTCTATCCTAGGCAATTCTAATATGGATGCATGAGGTTGAGGTTCGCTAATGCATCTAGACTCGATAAGCTCAGGTCCTCGAGCCTTCAGACTTAGGAATCAAGGGTCATCAATCCCAAGATTCTTTGTCGGTGGCTCGAGCGATTCCCCAAACACCGCTACGCACACATCGTGTCACGGCTACGTGTTTGAGTGAATCTATCAAAAATCCTCAACTTTCGACTAAAAGCTAAAGGCTATTAACCTAAAGCTTAAAGCGGAAGATTGAGTGACCCATCGGATCATGCTACACACACATCGTGTCGTGATCACACGTCCAAGTGGGTCACCTAATCCTAATAGGGTGGAGTGGCGTGACAAACCACTAAAATAAAAATAAATGAGGGGTGAAAAGTTAAAACGTATGCACGTATGCTAGTGCTCGTTTGGAGGGGAGGGATCGAGAACCCACGCGAGGTTCTAAGGTAGAATCCCCTCCCAAATGCAATGCAAAGCGCGGAATCACATACAAACATCCATTCATCAAAACAATCGTAGGCAAACGTGTGAGGAAGTGAGTTGATACGCGAAAATGCAAAAATCCTAGAAAAGGGAAAAATGCAACCCTAAACATCCAATGTGATAAATAAAAAGGTTTAAAAGAAGAAAAGAATTTGACTAAATCAATTGCTCGGACTCTCAAGTCCCCAGTGGAGTCGCCAACTGTCGCGCCCCATTTTTTTATAAATAAATAAATATGGTTTGAGAAAATGTTTTTTTTTTGATTCAATTTGTGATTGGAAAATGAATTGTTATTTAAAAGAAAAATGGGTCTAAATGGGGGCTTGAGAATGCGACGATTTGACCCAAAATTATAGTTTAAAAAGGGTTTTTGAAGTCAAAAATCGGAGTCGCCACTTGGTAATGAGTTAAGGTGTACCAAGTCACCTAAAAATGAATTTTTAAAGAAAAATAGGAAAAATATTAAGAAACCCCTTTTAAACGACTCCTAGTCCACGTAAACCAACGAAAAAGGTTCGGGAGTCACATTTGACGAAGGGGAAGGCAAGGATAAAAATCCAAGGCACCCCTTTGACCTACCCAAGGCTAGTTGCGTGATTTAATCAAATATTTTCTTGTTTTAACCAAAGAATTTATTACATTTGGATGTACTATACGAATGCAAACCCTAGACTTAGGGGTATTGGGGGAAATTTCTCTTCAAAGGTTGAATGGTGCCAATCACATTAATTGTGAAGCCCAATAATGACCCTTTGGAGAGGTCACGAATAATGCGAGTGAGATGCAAATGAATGAAATGCATGTATGCAATGTGAGGACATGAGTTTGAAAAAGTAATAAAAAACAATAAATATGTAAATGAAAATGTGCACGTGAGTGGGCAAGGTACGGTATGTGAAATGATAATATGAAGTGCATGTGTGCAAGTGATGATAAAAGTGTTCGTGTGCAAGTGAAGAAAAAATAAAGATGCACGTGTGCAAAATGAGAGGAAAAATGAAAGTGTGATGAGGGTATAAAATGGTAGAGTGGATTTGAAAATGCATGAGTCTAGGGAATTCATGCATATTGGGTACGGGGAGACCTAAATCGTGATTCAATTTGCCCTTTTATAGAGGGAATACAAGCGTGCTAAGGCTTAGAAAAAGCCACACTCGTCTATATCCCATATTTAAGGGGACCCTCAAGCAGATGAACCCTATAACTAGTATGAAATGCAAAAATCCTAAAATGGAGGGAAAAGGGGTTCGAGGGGCATGCAAAATGATAAAATTAAAAAAAAATGCATGACATGTAATGAACATGCAAACATGTACTAACGAGGGGAAGTCCCTAAGGGTCTAGCGTTGGACTAGCCCATTCTATGAATTCCGACTAGCGTTGGACTAGTGGAAACGTACATTCATCCATCACATTCATTTATAAATATAGAAAGCAAGTAGACATGCAAAATCACTTATAACACGTAGCACATAACACTTAGCATGCTCGACTAGATGCAATAGCTTAATAAAGCAAATTAAACACATAGCAAACCAAATAATACCCCAAAAGCAAATGAAACTATTACACGGGCTAACTAAAACAAATGGGGGAAGGGGGAAAAATGGACAAAGTGCTCTCCAATGCCCTATCTATTACAAGCCAAGAGGTGTACACATACCCCATAAATAAAATAAAAGAAAGACTTAAAAATGAAAGGAATTAAAGAAAACTTAAGAAAGCCAAGTAGACATGCAATTCACGTAACACGTAGGAGCACGTAAGAGAGAAGTAAAGAGGATAAAAGAAAGTTATACCTTCCCCTAATGGTAAGCAAATGAAGGAAAATGGCTTCAAAACAATAAAGGGGTCAAGGCATCAATTTAAAAGTAAAGTATAAGCAAAAACATCAAAAACCACCTAATTGCAACTTGAATGAGCTCAAAAGCAAGGAAGGGGCCAAGTCATGACTCAAATTGCAATTATTTTAGAACCCAATTGTAAGCTACTAGAACATAGTTGGGCCTTAATAATATGCGGAGGAACATGGGGGACTGATTTGCAATTTTTTGAAACTTTTTACATGCCAAATTCATGCAACAAAGAAAACAACGTAAACAAGTTTCTGCAATAAACTTTCGGCAGCTTCCTCTTGTAAACTTCATGCCAGATTTTAAACAAACTAACTAACTAACACCAACTCTCAAACACCCTTGACAACTGAACATTTTTGTTAACTCAATCCCTTCATAAACAACCAACCCTTAAAATGAAATGAAAGATCAAATGATGAACCATATTGCGGCCGAAAATAGAACTTGCTGGAAATTTTATTTCCCAAAAACGCAGGTTCCCATCCAAATGCCCAATTTTGATCTAAACTTTGTTCCCCAGACACCAAAATAGAAAACTAAGCAACCAAAATAAGAACTTCCGCATCTAAAAAGGCTAAAAAACTTAACAGGATATCACGCCACATTCTGAAAGAAAAACATGCAAACATTTGATATTCAAAATCTGCTACAACTAAAGGAGAAGTCTGCTACAGCTTCATTTACAAATGGGCTCTAGACAGCCTTAAGTATAACCATTTCATTTGTCCAAACTCTGGATTAAGCAATCAAAACAAATAAAACTCACATCCAACAAGCAAAACATAGAAGGAAATTATATAAAACACTTGTGGAACTTTTAGGCAAGATGGAAAAAGATTGCTGTAATTTTATTGATTCACTTTGAGTTGAGCGCATATGATATAGCAAGGGTGAAATATCTTGAAGACTTTGCTGGACAGCCTCAATAATAGCCTTTGGTATATAAAAATCCTCCAAACACACACTAAACCCCTCGGAATACAGATTTTCCATCAACAAGAGTGTCAAAAAAATTGAAGAATCTTAACACCTCCTTAGGACCTTTTGAGAAGAAAATAGATGTAATAACATCAATAAAAGTAGACTGCAATAGATCCTTATTAAAATCAAGTTTGACCAATTCGCTACTGTGAGTCAAGTATCTTTCTCCACTACACTCACAGGAAGCAGGTAATGCAGTCTGGCCGAATTGATAAAAAATGCAGCAGAATTTCGGGCGTGAACTTTGCAGCTCAAATATTTTAGATGTTTAAACACTCAAACTCAACACCCAACCTTCCATTTCCTCTCTTCAAAACACAATTAAACATGCAGCTGAAGTACAAACTCAGAAAGCAGCCATGGAAAGAAACAGTAAGAAGAAAAATGCAGCAATTTTCTTGTTCATTTTTATTTCTTGCTTAACCGAACTAATGAACTGCATGCAAAGCTTAATCATCTTGTCTTAAGTTAGTTAAACACATAACCCAGTGAGAATCAAACACTTTCCAGCAAATCTCATTCTAAAATACCCATACAACTCCCAAAACGACTTCATCGGCTAAGCTGGAAAAGTGTTTAGCAGTCCAACAACTTCTAAAAAAAAAAAATTCCAGCCATGCAATCAGATTTCTGGCCATAAGGTTCACATGCAACACCAAATAAAAAACTATCTACCAGATTGGGTCCAAAACTAAGCTCAGATCATCACAAATTAACGAATTAAGGCTGCAAATTCCAGTTCAAGCTCACGGCAGTTCCAATTCCTTCAAAATCAGATTTTCTTGTAACTTAGTTCATCCTCCAACCGTACAACCCCACATGCATGCTTATAAACAGCTTCATCAACCCATAAACAACTAGTTTAAGTCCAGAAATTACCTCAGCTTAAGGCTCAAATCATGCAACTAGCAGCTGCAAAAATCCTCTACTCTCGGCTGTCCAGAATTTCAGTCCGCAACTCTCCTTCTCCCTTGCTCTAGCTTGCGACCAGTATGAAGACAATATGGCTCCCAATCTCTTTCTAGTTTACAGACGAAAGGAAATGGATGAAAAGCTCACACGGACAGCAGCTGCAATTTTTCCTCTCGGCAGCTCACGCACGCGAGGATGGTTAGTCTGAATTCAGTGGTTGCAGCTGTAATGGTTGTGACTGAATTGATCACGGCTAGTTGAGGGTGAAAAATGGAATGGCAGCTCCCTCTCCCTTGCTGGTTTCCTCACTTCGATGATTCCAAGGTAGAGGGTGTTGTTGTAGCTCACCGAAAGCTCACTCAGACGACAGAAAGCTGATGTTTCTCTCCTCTCGGCTCGCTCGCGGTTGGATGTGTTGGTCCTGGTTGCGGATGGTTGAAGCTATGGTGTTTCGATTGGAACTGGTGAAGATGGTGATGATCAGTAGCTCACTCGACTGCCTCTTGCTCTCTCTCTCGCTTGACTTCCTCGGACAGAACAGAAATACAGCTCGCGGCTCGCTCTCTCTTCACCTTTCTCCTGCTCAATCCGAGGAGTTCTCCCTTTTTTTTTTCGGTCGTTAACTCCAAAGTAGCTAGTCACTCACGGCTCAAGGCAGAAAAGCAAAAATGGAATCTGGAGATATTGTGGTGAGTGGTAGTTGATATAATAGTGTGTGATAATGGAAGATGGAACCGGCAATAAGGATGGAAGGTGCTGGAATATGAAGTGGAAAAATGGATTCGGCAGAAATGGAATTGTGAGTTTTTTATTTTTTTATTTTTATTTTTATTATTTTTAACAAAAATAATAGTAAAACTAAATAATAATAAAAACCACAATTTTAATTACAAACACATCGAAATAAACAAACTAAAAATAACAAAATTACCATTTTCGATCTTTTCTTTCATTTTTCATCATTTCTCATCATTTTTTTTCTTTTCTTTTTTTTTTTTTCAAAATAAATTAACAAAAATAAACCAAAATGCCAAAAAATTAAATTTGAACGTATTTTTGTGAACAATTTTCCTTTTTTTCTCTTTTTCCATGATTTTTCTACGTTAAAACTTAAAAATTAAAACAGAAACTAGAAACTAAAAAAACTAAAAGCAACCACGACAAATGAGAATAAAAAGTAAAAGAAATTACACCAAAAATTTGGTGTCTACAGTTTGCCCCTCTTTGTCTGAGTTTTGGAAAAACTTGAGACAAAGAAGTAGACACCAAATACTTACCTGCTTTATTCGGTGGCAAACGTCACGAACGGTGGACGTTTTAGAAATAAGGACTGACCCCTTTTGGCAAAACTTTTAAAATGGAATTGACTTAGACAGGAGATTTAAAGTGGGATTGACCCGAACGAAATTTAAAGACGGGACTGGCCCAAACAGGAACTTAAAGCGGGACTGACTCGAACAGGAATTTAAAAACGGGACTGACCCGAACATGGATTGAAAACGGGACTGACCCGGACAGGAATGTAAATGGGGTAGACCCACGGAATAGACCTGAACAGAAATTTAAATGGGATAGACCCAAACAGAAATTTAAATGGGATAGACCCAGACAGAAATTTAAAACGGGACTGATCCGAACAGAAAAATTAAAATTGGGACTGACTAGAGAAGGAAATTCAAATCATGGGACTGGCCCGAACAAGCTTTAATCGCGGGACTGACCCGAAAATGCTTTTGATCATGGGACTGACCCGAAAATGGATTTGATCGTGGGACTGACCCGAATATGCTTTTGATCATGGGACTGACCCGAATATGCTTTTGATCATGGGACTGACCCGAAAATGCTTTTGATCGTGGGACTGACCCGAATAAGCTTTTGATCATGGGACTGACCCGAATATGCTTTTGATCATGGGACTGACCCGAATAAGCTTTTGATCATGGGACTGACCCGAATATGCTTTTGATCGTGGGACTGACCCGAAAATGCTTTTGATCGTGGGACTGACCCGAATAAACTTTGAATCATGGGACTGACCCGAATGAGCTTTTGATCGAGGGACTGACCCGAAAATGCTTTTGATCGAGGGACTGACCCGAAAATGGTTTTGATCGAGGGACTGACCCGAATATGTTTTTGATCGAGGGACTGACCCGAAAATGCTTTTGATCGAGGGACTGACCCGAAAATGTTTTTGATCGAGGGACTGACCCGAAAATGTTTTTGATCGAGGGACTGACCCGAAAATGCTTTTGACAATCGGTCAGTGGGATTAAACCCGATCCTGCCGTGATGAAATTTGATTCGATTTTGGTTTTTGATTGATGATTTTTGCTTCTTTTTGACTTTTCTTTTTGACTTTTGAAAATCTTTACAAAAAATTAATTTGCCCCAGTATGATGAATTTTTGCTATTTGAGTCCAGAGTTGATTCTGTATCGCCATGCTGTTGCATTTTTGGATGAAATTTGCTTGCGACATTTTCAATCTGCCTTTGTTCATTAGGACTCTTTTCGACACCGATTTCAGTGCAAGGTGTGATTGTTTTCATCCATGCATGAAATTTCCTGCAAAAGAGAAAAAACAAAGAAATTGCCACCATTATTTGATCCGTTTGTCCTTGAGAATCGTGTAAACATGAGTATTTGGACGCCTTCGTCAAAGTTGACCGTGGCATCTGACTTGGTTGGATTTGTCATTTCTAAACGTCTCTGATTTTTCCCGACTAACCGAGCGTGCATTTTGCCATATTGTGAAGCTTGCGTAACCGACCTTGCTGAATTTCAACCATTTTCGCAAGATGACTGAACCCAAGTATGTTTTGAATAAACCATGAGGTTATCATTCACCAAAATTCGATGATTAAAAAGTAATTTCACCTATCATGCAGAAATGAATATGTGAAAGAACGCAAACACAAACCATTTGTGCTTAAAGCCTACAAAAATGCCATGAATACAAGCAATTGAGAAAAAATGAGCTTCCTAAGAATGAATTTGCTAAAGAAATATTTTTACAAAACGACACAGTTTTGGCCAACGGATGTCATATTCAATTCTTTGGATATCTTTGCTCTGGAATTCAATGTTGCCAGAGGTTTGACAAAAATGAGAAAAATCCGAATGAACCAGGTCACCAGTTGTTCCTCCTCGTGCTCGTCTGTTTGAAAAAAAACGCCTTGGCGCCCTTTCGGGTTTTCACCAAAGCTGCCCCCAATCTTTTCTGCTTTTGTTTGTTTTTTTTTTTTGTTGTTGTTGTTTTTTTTTTCTTTGTTTTTTTTTTTTTTGTTTTCTTCTTTTTTTTCTTTTTTTTTTCCCTTTTTCTTTTCCCTCTTCTTTTCTTCTTTTGAGGTGAACTTTCGGGTTTTCACCTAAAGACGCAAATGAAAGAGCCCAACCATGATCGACTCAGGAGTATGAGTTGAAGATTTCTGACATCAGTAAAATGCACTTCCCTTAGAAGTTTAGGTGAAGGCATTATAGACATCACTTGCCAATTGATTAGCGAAATTCCTAATAGAAATACAACAAGTGACGAAAGCCAGGACTTTTGGGCTTTTGTAATGAGGTCAGGTGGGGTGTTTTTCAAGAAAAGTTGAGGCTTGAAAGCAGGTTTGATGAAAGGTGTGAAATAACCTGAGATTGCATCATTTTGAAATCATCTTTAATTTCGAACGAAACTGAGGGAAATTTGCCCCAGTTTGATTGAATTCTCTCTCTTTGCATTTTTCATTGCATTTCCCTCACTTTTACATTTTTCCTCAAAGCTAAATTTGCCCTAGTGTGGGTTTTCTTGTCGTCTCTTTTTTTTTTTTTTCTTTTCTCTTTTTTTTCTTTTTCAAAAATAAATTTGCCCCAGTGTGGGGTTTGCCTTGATCATTTTTCTTTTCTCTTTTTCTCTTTTTTTTTTTTCAAAATGAATTTGCTCCAGTGTAGGGTTTGCAATCCTCAGCGGCTGCCAAACGAAAATTATTATTCTGATAGCTCAAAAGGGATGACTAGGGATAAAATGTTTCAATTGGAAAGGAAGATGGCCTGACTTTTGCCTCGTCTCTTGCTCGATTTCCTAAAAGAAATTTGCGTAATCAAATAAAGAATTTCTTACACATGTCCGAGTTGATAGGTTGAGGGAATGTCTGTCCTTCCATCCCTCCTTTGAACACCCAATAAGCTTTGTCAATTTGAAGCAAATTTGCCTTTGACTTCGTCTTTCATCGCTTTAGCACTTTGTTTCCTTTTTCAGAAGATCGGTGGCGGATCCTTTTGTTATGAACATAGGCCATGAATTTTGACAAAATTGGTCATGGTATATAGCATTCAACTGCTTTCCATTAATCAGAATCAATCGTTAATGATACTGCTTTAACCAATCAACTTTCAACCTGGCTGGAAAGGGATTTTCTCAAATGAAGGGATTTATCAATGAAGGGATTTCCAAATGAAAGGATTTTTCTAGTGAAGGGATTCATCAATGAAGGGATTTTTCCAGTGAAGCGATTTTCAAAGAAGGGATTTTTCAATGAAGGATTTTTAATGAAGGGATTTTTGGCCTTCTCAAAGAAGGGATTTTTCAACGAAGGGATTTCTGACCTTCTCAAAGAAGGGATTTTTCAATGAAGGGATTTCTGACCTTCTCAAAGAAGGGATTTTTCAATGAAGGGATTTCTTAATGAAGGGACTTTTGGATGAATGGTATTATCGGAATCCAGAACAGTGATATTCAAAGGGTCAAATAATTTCATCTTTGGCCATTTAAAAGAATTAAAATTCAGGACAATAATCAAATAAACAAATTGTGCATTTAATGGAAAAACTAATCAAAGCGGAAACAAGACAAAAACTTGATTGCGAAAGATGTTTTCATGAAGCTATTCACATATGCAAGAAATGGTTTTTGTGAACTTTAGTAAATAACAACCCCTAGATTTACCGAAATTCCCTTCGAGAGGGAAGATACTCGGCCATCCAAATTGTGCAAAGCTCCTTCAGGATTTTCAAATTTCGTCGTCGGAGGTGGATGCCTCGAAGGTGTCCTGGTGTTCAGGAAAAGGATTTGTACTTATGATCGGCCCTTGTTCACCTCTTTTCCTTAGCACTATTTCTCCTGCCTCGATCATGTCTTGGACTTTGTGCTTAAGTGCCCTGCAATCGGCGGTTGAGTGGCCAGGTACTCCCGAATGATAGGCACAAATAGCATGTGGATTATACCCAGCAGGCATGCCATGAAGGTAAGTTGGAGGGGGAATCACGCCTATTTTGTTGGCAACCTTCAATTGCTCATACAATTGGTCCAAAGGCCTGCCTAGGTTGGTGAAGGTTCGGGTACGGCTTTGATTGTAGGTTTCAGTGGGTCGGGGATAGTTGTAGGTGGGTCTATTTGGTGGGGGAAATCTTTGGTGGTAAGGAGGCCGAGGACGAGCTTGTTGAAAGTTTGGTTGAGATATTTGGAAAGGGGTTGTAGGCGGGTTGGCATAATTTGAGCGAGGTCGAGGATGAGTGATATTGGTGTGGTAAACAGGATGAGGATTTGAGTAGTAGGAGTAAGGGTTTGAGTAGGTAGGATATTGTCGAGGTCTGGGTCTTGAGACAGGGTTTTGATTCCAGGTGAAAGCAGTTTCCCCCTCTTTCTTTTTAAATTGCGGGTTCTTCTCACTAGTCCCCTGACCTTGCAAAGCATCCAACTGTGACTTGAGGGTAGAGACATTAACAATCTTCCCAGCTTTTACGAAATCATCAAATTCCTCAAGCTTATTGACAATAGCAGCGAACGAGCATCCAGTCATGCGAAAAATTTCTTCGAAATATGGAGGATCATGTGCCTTAATGAAAGTGCGTATGATTTCGTCCTCAGTCATTGGTGGCTCGACTTTGGCAGCTATTTTCCTCCATCTCTTGGCATAAGTCTTGTGATCATCGGAGGGTTTTCTTTTTATTCCTTCCAACGTATTTCGTGTTGGAGCCAGCTCGCAGTTATACTCATATTGCCTTATAAACACATTGGACAGGTCTAGCCAAGTCTTTATCTCCTCAGACTTCAAAGTTGAATACCAATCAAGTGCGTCGCCCTCCAGACTTTCTGGGAATAGCCTTAAAGGTAAATTTTCATCATCCACCGGCCTACCCAATTTATTGGCGAACAATCGGAGATGTGTCTTGGGACTGCCCGTGCCGTCGTATTTGTTGAACTTCGGAGTTTTGAATCCCTCAGGCAATTGCACATTTGGGAAGAGACAAAGCTTATCGTAATCTAGGACTCCTTGCTTGTTCAACCCCTGACTCTTCCTCATAAATTCATCAAAACGGTCAAGGCGTTTGAGCAGCTTTATATCAACAGGAGCAAAAGATTCCCCCATTTCTGCCTTGGTTTGAACAATATGGTCTGGTAGGAATGGCTCAGCAACAGGGTGATAAAAGGTATGTGGCTCAGGTGGTACATTTGAAGTGATTTGGGGTGGTGGACCTCGCGTGTGAGTAAGAAAAAATGAAGGATGAGGAGGGTAAGTGTATGGCAAATTTGTGGTGGGATAGGTGAAAGTTTCTTCGGGTGCAATAGGAAATGATGGAGTAACAGTGGCATGGGCCGAAGGCAGGTCAAATGGCTCTTGCTCAGGCTGTCTGGCGGGTACAGGTTCGGGTTGAACTCCGCTGCTAATTAGCTCATCATTCAACTTCCTTTGGGCGGCCATCTCATACGCCATCTCTCCAAACTTGGTAAGCATCTCAGTCAACTGAATCCCCGAACTTGCAGTCTCGGGTTGAGCGGTAGTAGCAGACCTATCTGACTGTTCCGGTTGTGAACTCATGTTTACACAACTCCCCTGGGCTCTACTGCGGGATCGCGTTATGATGGGGCTTCGACGAGAAGCTATGTTGAAATATCACCTGAGAATTTTTGACAGATTGCCTTTAGGTTCAACCCTCGCTTAATTATTCCAAAGAAAATAAAGAAAAGGAAAAGAAAAAGGCAAGAGTTAGTAGATATCCAGAAAATTCGGATGCATGTCCTATGGGGGAGCCCTTTTTATGCCAAGGGTAGGCCTAGCATGAAAATGCGATCCTCTAGGGTAAGCACTATACCATACCTGACGGATCTGATCAACTCATTGAGTGAAAAATAATTTGAAAAATTTGGCCATTGGAGTGACGAGAGATTTGTCAAAATGAGGACAACGTCCGAATAGATTGATCACCTTTGATTTGCAAAACGCATGGGTTTGACCTTGACGAACTCCTATCGAAGAGATCGGAATTTGTTGATAAAATTTCTTAGTGAATTACGGGTCAAAACCCTAATTGATCAAGTGATTGGATGCAATGGACGGTTTTTCTCGAAATCGACTAGATTTCCCAATTTGGAATTTGACAATGAAACCCTAATAGGGCAAATGGGTTGAATGAAATTGACAATTTATTTAAAATCGACCGAATTACCCTAAAAAGGGAAACAGGTCAAATGAATTGAATGAAATTTATCCAAAAATAATCAGATCACCCTAAAAAAGGGTAAATTGATCAAATAGATTGAACGAAACTTGATTTATTCAAAATCGGCTTGGTTGCCCTAAAAATGGGTAAATTGGTCAAATGAAATTGAATTAGGGATTTATTCAAAAATCGGCCGAATGACCCTAAAAAAGGGTAAATTGGTCAAAAGACCCTAAAAAGGGTAATTTGGTCAATTAAATTGATAATTTATTTAAAAGCGACCGAAGGACCCTAAAAAGGGTAAATTGGTCAAAAGAATGGTTTATTTAAAATTGATTATGAATTGACAAAATGGATTGATCGAATCGGCCGGCCATTGGTGGTTTCAGAAAATCAGTCTATGAGCCTTCTAAAATCACAATTTGGCCTCAATTTATTTATCATCTCAATAGGAGGAATCATTTGTGAATTTCTTCAAATTAATGTCCTTCGCGCAAGGGATTTTTACCAATTTTTGATAAAATGGGCAAAAAGTGATTATTAGATGCTCATATTCCAAAGATCACTCTATGAAAATGATCGGATCCTACCTTACCTTGTGCACTACCCCTTTGGATGGTACAAAATGTAAACGTGCAAGTCTCACTGGATTAAGTATCCGAGACATAAGGTGGCTTATTCCTAAACACGGGATTCCCTATGTGGCATTCCCTTTCTAGGGTTTATGCATGATGCCATTTTATTAAAGCAGTAAAGATGCAATTTGAAATGCAATATGACCTAGGGGACCCTTTACGCCAAAGTAGGCTTAGAATGCTATGCAATTATTAATCTATGAATGCAATATCCCAAAATCTTTAAACGTGCAATAACCTATCTACGAGGGTAGGTTCTAAAAGAAGGTCATGCCAGACCTCTTATTTGCTAGGGTTTGTGAATGCAATGGGGACACAAAACCAAGAAAAGTTAGTTCAGCCAGATAAATACACATAACACATTGTAGCAACGAAATCAATACAAAGAAATAAAGCAATAAAGGCAGAAAGGGGTTGGACCCCTCCCCTCGTGGATAGTGTCCCTAACTCAGGATAAGGCCGACTCTATCCTAGGCAATTCTAATATGGATGCATGAGGTTGAGGTTCGCTAATGCATCTAGACTCGATAAGCTCAGGTCCTCGAGCCTTCAGACTTAGGAATCAAGGGTCATCAATCCCAAGATTCTTTGTCGGTGGCTCGAGCGATTCCCCAAACACCGCTACGCACACATCGTGTCACGGCTACGTGTTTGAGTGAATCTATCAAAAATCCTCAACTTTCGACTAAAAGCTAAAGGCTATTAACCTAAAGCTTAAAGCGGAAGATTGAGTGACCCATCGGATCATGCTACACACACATCGTGTCGTGATCACACGTCCAAGTGGGTCACCTAATCCTAATAGGGTGGAGTGGCGTGACAAACCACTAAAATAAAAATAAATGAGGGGTGAAAAGTTAAAACGTATGCACGTATGCTAGTGCTCGTTTGGAGGGGAGGGATCGAGAACCCACGCGAGGTTCTAAGGTAGAATCCCCTCCCAAATGCAATGCAAAGCGCGGAATCACATACAAACATCCATTCATCAAAACAATCGTAGGCAAACGTGTGAGGAAGTGAGTTGATACGCGAAAATGCAAAAATCCTAGAAAAGGGAAAAATGCAACCCTAAACATCCAATGTGATAAATAAAAAGGTTTAAAAGAAGAAAAGAATTTGACTAAATCAATTGCTCGGACTCTCAAGTCCCCAGTGGAGTCGCCAACTGTCGCGCCCCATTTTTTTATAAATAAATAAATATGGTTTGAGAAAATGTTTTTTTTTTGATTCAATTTGTGATTGGAAAATGAATTGTTATTTAAAAGAAAAATGGGTCTAAATGGGGGCTTGAGAATGCGACGATTTGACCCAAAATTATAGTTTAAAAAGGGTTTTTGAAGTCAAAAATCGGAGTCGCCACTTGGTAATGAGTTAAGGTGTACCAAGTCACCTAAAAATGAATTTTTAAAGAAAAATAGGAAAAATATTAAGAAACCCCTTTTAAACGACTCCTAGTCCACGTAAACCAACGAAAAAGGTTCGGGAGTCACATTTGACGAAGGGGAAGGCAAGGATAAAAATCCAAGGCACCCCTTTGACCTAGCCAAGGCTAGTTGCGTGATTTAATCAAATATTTTCTTGTTTTAACCAAAGAATTTATTACATTTGGATGTACTATACGAATGCAAACCCTAGACTTAGGGGTATTGGGGGAAATTTCTCTTCAAAGGTTGAATGGTGCCAATCACATTAATTGTGAAGCCCAATAATGACCCTTTGGAGAGGTCACGAATAATGCGAGTGAGATGCAAATGAATGAAATGCATGTATGCAATGTGAGGACATGAGTTTGAAAAAGTAATAAAAAACAATAAATATGTAAATGAAAATGTGCACGTGAGTGGGCAAGGTACGGTATGTGAAATGATAATATGAAGTGCATGTGTGCAAGTGATGATAAAAGTGTTCGTGTGCAAGTGAAGAAAAAATAAAGATGCACGTGTGCAAAATGGGAGGAAAAATGAAAGTGTGATGAGGGTATAAAATGGTAGAGTGGATTTGAAAATGCATGAGCCTAGGGAATTCATGCATATTGGGTACGGGGAGACCTAAATCGTGATTCAATTAGCCCTTTTATAGAGGGAATACAAGCGTGCTAAGGCTTAGAAAAAGCCACACTCGTCTATATCCCATATTTAAGGGGACCCTCAAGCAGATGAACCCTATAACTAGTATGAAATGCAAAAATCCTAAAATGGAGGGAAAAGGGGTTCGAGGGGCATGCAAAATGATAAAATTAAAAAAAAATGCATGACATGTAATGAACATGCAAACATGTACTAACGAGGGGAAGTCCCTAAGGGTCTAGCGTTGGACTAGCCCATTCTATGAATTCCGACTAGCGTTGGACTAGTGGAAACGTACATTCATCCATCACATTCATTTATAAATATAGAAAGCAAGTAGACATGCAAAATCACTTATAACACGTAGCACATAACACTTAGCATGCTCGACTAGATGCAATAGCTTAATAAAGCAAATTAAACACATAGCAAACCAAATAATACCCCAAAAGCAAATGAAACTATTACACGGGCTAACTAAAACAAATGGGGGAAGGGGGAAAAATGGACAAAGTGCTCTCCAATGCCCTATCTATTACAAGCCAAGAGGTGTACACATACCCCATAAATAAAATAAAAGAAAGACTTAAAAATGAAAGGAATTAAAGAAAACTTAAGAAAGCCAAGTAGACATGCAATTCACGTAACACGTAGGAGCACGTAAGAGAGAAGTAAAGAGGATAAAAGAAAGTTATACCTTCCCCTAATGGTAAGCAAATGAAGGAAAATGACTTCAAAACAATAAAGGGGTCAAGGCATCAATTTAAAAGTAAAGTATAAGCAAAAACATCAAAAACCACCTAATTGCAACTTGAATGAGCTCAAAAGCAAGGAAGGGGCCAAGTCATGACTCAAATTGCAATTATTTTAGAACCCAATTGTAAGCTACTAGAACATAGTTGGGCCTTAATAATATGCGGAGGAACATGGGGGACTGATTTGCAATTTTTTGAAACTTTTTACATGCCAAATTCATGCAACAAAGAAAACAACGTAAACAAGTTTCTGCAATAAACTTTCGGCAGCTTCCTCTTGTAAACTTCATGCCAGATTTTAAACAAACTAACTAACTAACACCAACTCTCAAACACCCTTGACAACTGAACATTTTTGTTAACTCAATCCCTTCATAAACAACCAACCCTTAAAATGAAATGAAAGATCAAATGATGAACCATATTGCGGCCGAAAATAGAACTTGCTGGAAATTTTATTTCCCAAAAATACAGGTTCCCATCCAAATGCCCAATTTTGATCTAAACTTTGTTCCCCAGACACCAAAATAGAAAACTAAGCAACCAAAATAAGAACTTCCGCATCTAAAAAGGCTAAAAAACTTAACAGGATATCACGCCACATTCTGAAAGAAAAACATGCAAACATTTGATATTCAAAATCTGCTACAACTAAAGGAGAAGTCTGCTACAGCTTCATTTACAAATGGGCTCTAGACAGCCTTAAGTATAACCATTTCATTTGTCCAAACTCTGGATTAAGCAATCAAAACAAATAAAACTCACATCCAACAAGCAAAACATAGAAGGAAATTATATAAAACACTTGTGGAACTTTTAGGCAAGATGGAAAAAGATTGCTGTAATTTTATTGATTCACTTTGAGTTGAGCGCATATGATATAGCAAGGGTGAAATATCTTGAAGACTTTGCTGGACAGCCTCAATAATAGCCTTTGGTATATAAAAATCCTCCAAACACACACTAAACCCCTCGGAATACAGATTTTCCATCAACAAGAGTGTCAAAAAAATTGAAGAATCTTAACACCTCCTTAGGACCTTTTGAGAAGAAAATAGATGTAATAACATCAATAAAAGTAGACTGCAATAGATCCTTATTAAAATCAAGTTTGACCAATTCGCTACTGTGAGTCAAGTATCTTTCTCCACTACACTCACAGGAAGCAGGTAATGCAGTCTGGCCGAATTGATAAAAAATGCAGCAGAATTTCGGGCGTGAACTTTGCAGCTCAAATATTTTAGATGTTTAAACACTCAAACTCAACACCCAACCTTCCATTTCCTCTCTTCAAAACACAATTAAACATGCAGCTGAAGTACAAACTCAGAAAGCAGCCATGGAAAGAAACAGTAAGAAGAAAAATGCAGCAATTTTCTTGTTCATTTTTATTTCTTGCTTAACCGAACTAATGAACTGCATGCAAAGCTTAATCATCTTGTCTTAAGTTAGTTAAACACATAACCCAGTGAGAATCAAACACTTTCCAGCAAATCTCATTCTAAAATACCCATACAACTCCCAAAACGACTTCATCGGCTAAGCTGGAAAAGTGTTTAGCAGTCCAACAACTTCTAAAAAAAAAAAATTCCAGCCATGCAATCAGATTTCTGGCCATAAGGTTCACATGCAACACCAAATAAAAAACTATCTACCAGATTGGGTCCAAAACTAAGCTCAGATCATCACAAATTAACGAATTAAGGCTGCAAATTCCAGTTCAAGCTCACGGCAGTTCCAATTCCTTCAAAATCAGATTTTCTTGTAACTTAGTTCATCCTCCAACCGTACAACCCCACATGCATGCTTATAAACAGCTTCATCAACCCATAAACAACTAGTTTAAGTCCAGAAATTACCTCAGCTTAAGGCTCAAATCATGCAACTAGCAGCTGCAAAAATCCTCTACTCTCGGCTGTCCAGAATTTCAGTCCGCAACTCTCCTTCTCCCTTGCTCTAGCTTGCGACCAGTATGAAGACAATATGGCTCCCAATCTCTTTCTAGTTTACAGACGAAAGGAAATGGATGAAAAGCTCACACGGACAGCAGCTGCAATTTTTCCTCTCGGCAGCTCACGCACGCGAGGATGGTTAGTCTGAATTCAGTGGTTGCAGCTGTAATGGTTGTGACTGAATTGATCACGGCTAGTTGAGGGTGAAAAATGGAATGGCAGCTCCCTCTCCCTTGCTGGTTTCCTCACTTCGATGATTCCAAGGTAGAGGGTGTTGTTGTAGCTCACCGAAAGCTCACTCAGACGACAGAAAGCTGATGTTTCTCTCCTCTCGGCTCGCTCGCGGTTGGATGTGTTGGTCCTGGTTGCGGATGGTTGAAGCTATGGTGTTTCGATTGGAACTGGTGAAGATGGTGATGATCAGTAGCTCACTCGACTGCCTCTTGCTCTCTCTCTCGCTTGACTTCCTCGGACAGAACAGAAATACAGCTCGCGGCTCGCTCTCTCTTCACCTTTCTCCTGCTCAATCCGAGGAGTTCTCCCTTTTTTTTTTCGGTCGTTAACTCCAAAGTAGCTAGTCACTCACGGCTCAAGGCAGAAAAGCAAAAATGGAATCTGGAGATATTGTGGTGAGTGGTAGTTGATATAATAGTGTGTGATAATGGAAGATGGAACCGGCAATAAGGATGGAAGGTGCTGGAATATGAAGTGGAAAAATGGATTCGGCAGAAATGGAATTGTGAGTTTTTTATTTTTTTATTTTTATTTTTATTATTTTTAACAAAAATAATAGTAAAACTAAATAATAATAAAAACCACAATTTTAATTACAAACACATCGAAATAAACAAACTAAAAATAACAAAATTACCATTTTCGATCTTTTCTTTCATTTTTCATCATTTCTCATCATTTTTTTTCTTTTCTTTTTTTTTTTTCAAAATAAATTAACAAAAATAAACCAAAATGCCAAAAAATTAAATTTGAACGTATTTTTGTGAACAATTTTCCTTTTTTTCTCTTTTTCCATGATTTTTCTACGTTAAAACTTAAAAATTAAAACAGAAACTAGAAACTAAAAAAACTAAAAGCAACCACGACAAATGAGAATAAAAAGTAAAAGAAATTACACCAAAAATTTGGTGTCTACACAGCTTTGCCGCCATTTTCCTTGATACTTTGGATCAAAACATGCAACTTCATCAATCATTTTGCACAAGATTTAACTAGCAAATTGGATGAATAAAACCCAGGTTCTTGTGGCCTGTTACATGAATCAAAGACATGAAAGCTAATGCAACTTCATGCTATCCACAAAGAAAAACAAATTTCTTCAACACTTTGCCCTTAAGATTTTAGCAGCCAAAACAAATTTCAAACGCAGCTTGCTCTGAAAACACAATTTTTGATCAAAATAATGTCGTGAAACTAAGCAACAAGGCCCATAACTAAAATGCAATCCTGCAAGTTCCGGCAATGCTACATACAAAGAAAATTCAGAATTTTCTTGTTTTCTGCTGCACTTTTCATTCGACAACTTTTGCAGCTCCAAGAAACTTTTGGCTAGCAAGATTCAATTCCAGCTCAAGTATGTTTAGACACAAACACTCAAAACCAATCCAAGCCTCATAACAACCATTTTATCATTCAAACCAACCAAAACATAGAAGAAAAATCATGCAAAGGCTGGAGAATTCTAGGCAAAAGGTTCGGCAGTTCATACATTCTTAGCAGAAAACTCCTTTTCTTTCGCTGGTTTCTTAAGCTGCAAATTTCTGGGTTTCATGTCAAACAGAGGGAACCAAGCTCCAAGCAAGCATCAAACTCTATTCTAGCAATCAAAACGCAGGAATTCGACATCCAAACATGAATAAGAACCCAGAATTCGCAAAAGCAAACTGGAAAATTCTTTTCTTCTTCACTCGGCTACACTGGAAAAATTCCAGCAGCTTTGGTCAATCATTTATCCGGGTTTTCCTCGGCCAAATCACTGAGTTATGTACTCAAAGGTAACATGCATAGCTACTAAATGAAGTTATTATCAATTCTAGTCCAAAACGGGGTCAGACACCAGCAACATTGATCCCAAAATTCCAGAATTAATTCAACTATTCGCAGATGACATGCATGCAGCAGATTTTTGTTTCACTCAAATTTCTGGTTTACACACAGCCAATTAATCTCATGCAGGGCTTAATCATCCAGTATTTAGTTAGCTAAACACACAACCAAGTGAGGATCAAGCATTTTCCAGTAAATTCATACTAAAATATCCATACAACTCCCAAAACAACTCCATCGGCAAACTGGAAAATTGATTAAGCAGTCCAGCAACTTCTAGTAGAAATTTCCAGCCATGCAATCGAAATCTTGGCCATAAGGTTCACATGCAACACCAAATAAAAGGCTATTTAGCAAATTGGGTCCATAACTAAGTTCGAATGCCATCAAAAATCACCATCTTACTATGAATTCATCCAATTTCTCTCTCGGTTGTCATACATGTAAACAGATTTTATATTCCCTCAATTTTCTTGCTTAAACATGTTGATTAACTTCATGCAAAGCTCAATCATCCAGCTGCTAATTAGCTAAACATACAACTGAGCTCAGATCATCACAAGTTAGCAATTTAAGGCTGAAATTTCCAGCTCAAGCTCTCGGACAGACCCAATTCCTTCAAAATCAGATTTTCTTGTAACTTAGTTCATCATCTAACCACACAACCCTCTCATGCATGCCTCTGATCAGCTTTATCAACCCATATTCAACTAGTTTAAGTCCAGAAATTTACCTCAGCTTAAGACTTAGCTCACACGACAAACAGCTGCAAAATTTTCCTCCTCTCGGCTCTGCTCACGCATGCAGGGTTGGTTGGTCTGAGTTCAGTGGTTGCAGTTGTAGTGATTGTGGTTGAATTGAGCACGGCTGGTTGAGGTGAAGAATAAAATGGCAGCTCTCGGATGATGGAGAAAGTAATGAAGCTCACGCAATTGTCTCCTGCTCTCACCCTCCCTCGGACAGTTCAAGTACCGAAGCTCGCACGGCTCTCTCTCTGGTTTCTCTCGTCGATGATACCAAGGCAGAAAGTGAAGTGAAACGGAATGATGTTGTGGAGTGTTGGGGTTGCTGAAATGGAAAGCTAAAGCTCGGATGAGGGAGGTGAAATGTATATATTGAGGTGTTGTGAGTGGAGCTGGTCGGCACTCCGGCAGAAATGGAGATGTTTTTTTTTTTTTTTTTAAAAATTAATTAAATAAAACTGATAATAAAAATAGATAACGAACAACAAAAACAACAAAGCACAATTTTCCATTTTTCATCAATTTCCTCTTTTCTCTTTTTTTTTTTTTTTTTACAAATTTTACATTAAAACTTAAAACTAAAACTAAAACTAAAACGTGAACAAAATTAAAATGACAAATAATTAGCAAATAAAAGACAAATAAAAAGGTAACAACTAAAATACAGACAATCTAAAACAAAATCATGAATTAGATGCAACATACAAATTATTTAAAAATTTGGTGTCTACAGTTTGCCCCTCTTTGTTTGAGTTTTGAAAAAACTTGAGACAAAGAAGTAGACACCAAATACTTACCTGTGTTATTCGGCTGCAAAATGATTTGAACGGACAGGAATTTTAAAAACGGGACTGACCCGAACAAGGAATTTAAAACGGGACTGACCCGAACAAGGAATTTAAAACGGGACTGACCCGAACAGGGACTGGCCCGAACAGGAATTTAAAACGGGACTGGCCCGAACAGGAATTTAAAACGGGACTGGCCCGAACAGGAATTTAAAACGGGACTGACCCGAATAAGGATTTAAAACGGGACTGACCCGAACAGGAATTTAAAACGGGACTGACCCGAATAAGGATTTAAAATGGGACTGGCCCGAACAGGAATTTAAAACGGAATTTAAAACGGAACTGACCCGAACAGGAATTTAAAACGGGACTGACCCGAACAAGGAATTTAAAACGGGACTGGCCCGAACAGGAATTTAAAACGGGACTGACCCGAACAGGAATTTAAAACGGAATTTAAAACGGGACTGGCCCGAACAGGAATTTAAAACGGGACTGGCCCGAACAGGAATTTAAAACGGGACTGACCCGAACAGGAATTTAAAACGAAATTTAAAACGGGACTGACCCAAACAGGAATTTAAAACGGGACTGACCCGAAAAAGGAATTTAAAACGAGACTGGCCCGAACAGGAATTTAAAACGGGACTGACCCGAACAGGAATTTAAAACGGGACTGGCCCGAACAGGAATTTAAAACGGGACTGGCCCGAACAGGAATTTAAAACGGAATTTCACTGGGGAAGTTTAAACAATGAATTAAGTTTTTTTTTTTTTTTTTACCTGAGAATAGTTCAACTTTTGTACCAAGAGGGAAATTTGGATTTCTGTGACTGAAACGATAGCTGATGCTGTTTCTTATGATCGAGTCTTGCAAATAACATCGATCCTTGTTTACTGGGAAGCTTTGTCTGACATCGGTTTAGGTGCCAAAAAGAGAGTGGCTGCTTTTGTTTGTAAATGCAATATTCCTGCAAGAAAAGAAGAAATAATGGGCTTGCCACCATTATTTGATCCGGTTTGCCTTGAGAGTCGTGTAAACATGAGTCTTATGATGCTTTTATTTCGGCTCGGCGGCGTCTGCCTTAAACCTTTCAATTTCTGAGACTGATAAAATGCAGATTTACCACGTCACCCAATCCAGGTGGTAGCTTTGTTGTATGTTACTCCCTGTAACTGATGATTGAATCCCCTATCTTTGCACAAACCTCAGGGTTTATCATTCATTTGAATTTAATGGTGAAAGAATGATGCATGAAAATTAGTCATATAAAAATCAATGTATATGCAAGATGATTTCCTATGTTAGGCAAAGATGAGCATGCAAAAGAATGTAGACAATCATAAGCATTCATACACAAATAATTTGAGAATAACCAAGAGGTTTATAAAGATACATTTTGCAAAAGAATATTTGTAAAGAACAAATACAAATTTAACCAACGAATATCATATTCAAAACTTTGGATATTTTCTCTTCGGAATCCGATATTGGCAGAAGTATCACAAATATGAGGAAAACCCCAAATGAACCAGGTCACCGGCTGTTCCTTCTTGAGCTTGTCTGTTGAGAAAACCTACCCTGGCGCCTTTTCGGGTTTTCACCAAGGTTGCCCCCACCCTTTTTGTTGTTTTTTTTTCTTTTTTTCGAGGCGCCCTTTCGGGTTTTCACCTAGAGAACCATGAAATATCTCGACCATTATCGACTCAGAAATATGAATTGAAGATTTCTGGCATCAGTAGAATGCATTTCCCTTGTGAGATTAGGCGAAAGCATTATAGACATCACCTGCCAGTTGATTAACAAATTTCCTAATAGAAATGCAGCAAGTGACGAAAACCAGGACTTTGGGCTTTTGTAATGAGGTCCGGTGGGGTGTTTTTCAAGAAAGGTTGAGGCTTGAAAGCAGATTTGATACGAGGGGTGAAATAACTTGAGATTGCACCCTTTTGAGAACAACTCCGAAACTGAGGAAAATTTGCCCCAGTTTGATCAGATTTTCTCTCTTTGCATTTTTCATTGTATTTTCCTCACTTTTTGCATTTTTCTTTGAAAACTAAATTTGCCCCAGTGTAGGGTTTTTTTTTCTTTTTTTTCTTTTTTTTTTTCCGAAACAAATTTGCCCCAGTGTGGGGTTTGCAATTCTCAAGGGTTATCAAACGAAATTTGTCAATTCTGATGGCTCAAAGGGGACAAGTAGAGATAAAATATTTTTTAGTGTAAAAGAAGATGGCCTGACTTGCATTTCGCCATTTGCATGAATTTCTAAAGAAAATTTGCATGATCAAATGAAAAACTTTTTGCACATATCTGAGTTGATGGGTTGAGGGAAAACCCGTCCATCCATTTCCGCCAAAATAAGAGCTCCGCCAGGTAATACCTTTTGGATAATGAACGGCCCTTGCCAATTTGGAGCGAACTTGCCTTTAGCTTCATCTTGCATTGACAAAATTCGCTTCAGTACCTTATCACCTTCTTCAAATGCCCGCCGATGGACTTTTTTGTTGTAAGCTCGGGCCACACGTTTTTGATAGCATTGCCCATGACAGATAGCATTGAATCGCTTCTCATCTATCAAAGTCAATTGCTCATGGCGCTGCTTGATCCAATCGGCCTCCTCCAATTTAACTTCCATAAGGATTCGTAGCGACGGAATTTCAACCTCAGCTGGTAATACAGCTTCCATCCCATACATAAGTGAATATGGCGTTGCCCCAGTCGATGTCCGAATAGAAGTCCGGTACGCCATCAATGCATAAGGCAACTTTTCATGCCAATCGCGATGCTTTTCTGTCATTTTGCGGATAATTTTCTTCAGATTCTTATTTGCGGCTTCTACAGCTCCATTCATCTGGGGCCTATAAATGGCGGAGTTGCGGTGTCTGATCTTGAACTGCTCGCATAATCCATCCACCATGTCATTGTTCAGATTCTTGGCATTGTCTGTAATAAGCGTTTCGGGCACTCCAAAGCGACAGATGATGTGATCTCTCAAGAAATTGGCAACTACCTTCTTCGTCACATGTTTAAACGACTCCGCTTCAACCCATTTGGTAAAGTACTCAATTGCCACCAATATAAATCGATGTCCATTTGAAGCGGGTGGATCGATTGTACCAATCACGTCCATACCCCACATTGAACAGGGCCACGGGGCGATCATACTATGCAACTCAGTGGGTGGAGTGTGTATTACATCACCGTGCATTTGACATTTTATACATCTCCGGACAAAGTCTATACAATCATGCTCCATAGTAAGCCAGAAATATCCGGTTCTCATGATTTTCTTCGCTAGCAAATGGCCATTCATGTGAGGTCCACAGACGCCACTATGCACTTCTTTCATCATATACTGAGCTTCATCTTCATCGATGCACCTTAAAAGGTTCAAATCTGAGGTTCTTTTATACAAAACTTCTCCACTCAAGAAGAATTTTGAAACCATTCTACGCAGAAAGCTCTTGTCCTTGGTACTAGCATGCAGAGGGTAAGACCCAGTTTTAAGAAATTCCTTAATATCATTATACCAAGGAATATTGTCCGAGGACTTGTCTACAACCCAACAGTGGGCAGGCTTGTCTTGAAATTGAATCTGGATCGGTTCGATCTTCAACTCATCTGGATACTGGATCATAGAAGCCAAGGTGGCCAAAGCGTCAGCAAATGCGTTTCGGGCTCGCGGGAGATGTCTGAATTCCAAGTTTTGAAATTGTTTGGCCAGAGTGAGCAGACTACAATGGTAGGGCAGAATTTTTGAATCTTTGGTTATCCACTGCTTCAAGGTTTGGTGCACGAGCAAATCTGAGTCACTAAAAGCTATCAACTCTTTGATTTCCATTTCTAAAGCCATTTTGAGACCAAAAATGCAAGCTTCATACTCAGCCATGTTGTTTGTGCAAGCAAATTGCAATTTGGCAGCGGCAGGATAGTGCTTCCCTTCGGGTGAAACCAGAACGGCTCCAATTCCAGCTCCGAGGGAATTCGAAGCTCCATCGAAGAAAAGCCTCCATTCAGGGCTTTGTTCACTTATATCATCTGTAGCGCCTACGAATAAAACTTTCTCATCAGGGAAATACGTATGAAGTGGCTGATAATCATCATCCCTTGGATTTTCCGCCAAATGATCCGCTATAGCTTGCCCCTTGACCGCCTTTTGTGAAGTGAAAACAATATCAAACTCTGAGAGAATTATCTGCCATTTGGCCAGGCGTCCGGTTAACATCGGTTTCTCCAAAAGATACTTCAAAGGATCAGATCGGGAAATAAGATAAATGGTATGGCTCAACAGGTAGTGTCTCAATTTTTGGGATGCCCAGGCCAATGCACAACAGCTTTTCTCAATGAATGAATAATTAGCCTCATACTGCGTGAACTTCTTGCTTAGATAGTAAATGGCTTGTTCTTTCCTTCCAAAGTCATCGTGCTGACCTAGAACACACCCTACTGCTCCATCGAGTACAGACAAGTACATGATCAATGGTCGGCCCGGTTTGGGTGGCACCAGGACCGGAGGCTGCAGCAAATAATCTTTAATCTTGTCGAAAGCCTGTTGACACTCCTCATTCCAGTACAACGGCACATTCTTTCTTAATAATTTGAACAACGGCTCACATGTGGCCGTTAATTGGGCAATGAACCTCCCAATAAAGTTGATCTTTCCTAAGAAGCTTTTCACGTCTTTCTGAGTCTTTGGCACTGGCATATCTCGAATCGCCTTGATTTTTGCTGGATCTATCTCTATGCCTCTCTTGCTCACGATGAAACCCAACAATTTACCAGCTGGTGCCCCAAAGGCGCATTTCGCAGGATTTAACTTCAAATTGTATTTTCGCAGCCTTTCAAATAGCTTCCTCAAATCATCCAAGTGGTCCTCCGTCCTTTTAGACTTGATTATGATGTCATCCACGTAGACCTCCATCTCCCGGTGGATCATATCATGAAATAAGGTTGTCATGGTCCTCTGATACGTTGCTCCTGCATTCTTTAAACCGAAAGGCATGACTCGGTAGCAAAAGGTACCCCAAGGGGTAATGAAAGCAGTTTTCTCCCTATCCTCTTCTGCCATCAAAATTTGGTGGTAGCCAGCAAAACAATCGCAAAAGGATTCAATCTCATGTCCGGCAGTATTGTCTAAGAGAATGTGAATGTTTGGTAGAGGGAAATCATCTTTAGGACTGGCTTTATTAAGGTCTCTATAATCAACGCAAACTCGCACCTCTCCATTCTTTTTTGGAACAGGGACTGGATTCGAAAGCCAAATTGGGTAATGGGAAACAATGATAATGTTGGTTTTGAGTTGTTTTTCAATTTGCTCTTTTATTTTGAGGCTCATATCTGGTTTGAATTTTCTGGGTTTTTGCTTTACGGGTGGAAAAGAAGGGTCTGTGGGTAACCTATGCACTACCACGTCAGTTGAAATGCCAGTCATATCATCATAGGACCACGCAAATACATCCTGGAACATGGTCAAGAATTCAAGCATCTCATTTTTCTGTCTTTCACTCAAATGAATACTAATTTGCACCTCCTTAACTTCATCCTCAGTGCCAATGTTAACCTTTTCTGTTTCTTCCAGGTTCGGTTTTGGTTTTTCCTCATATTGTTCAAGGTCCTTTGCAAAAGAATCGAATACCTCCTCATTATCACTCTCGCTTTGGAGTTCGGATTCACAGACCTCCAAGTCATGAGTGATATAGAGATTGCCGTTATTGAATTCCAGAATTGTGATATCCAAAGGGTCAAATAATTTTATTTTTGGCCATCTGAAAGAATTAACGAATGTGGGATAATAAGCAGATAAGCATACAACAAACAAATGAACAAGCAATATAAATATAAACAAGCGAATAAACAACACAACATGACAAGAAAAACTTGTGCACTTTCTATAAAGCCTTTGATTGAAAGCAAATGGAAATGAAAACTTAACAATATTTACATGTGCAAGTGTTAGTCAAAAGTAAAATTGTTTTCATTGGCTATTTACAGATGCAAAAGTATTTTCATGAATTCACATGAATGATAAACCCCTTTCAGTTTACCGAAACTCCTTTCGAATGGGCAGAGCCTCGGCTGTCCAGTTGGGAATTGATCCATCGAGGATGTCAGGAAATTCAGCTTCGCTCGGAACACTATCTTCAAATGTTGCCCCAACGAACAATTGGGCCAAACTTGCTTCAATTTCGTCAACTGGGTTGATTTCTGACATGATCACCTCGGCTGGTCGTGGGAAAGTATATTGCAGGGGTGGAATGTCAAGAGCCCTTTGCCTTCCTTCCTTCTCCGCTTTCTTGCGCTCCTTCATCTCTCTAATGTCCTTAGCAGTTGGTCGGAAACCCAAACCAAACGAATCATTTTTCTCCACAATCTCCACTGGCTTTAAAATTCCTTGCAGATCTCGTCCCAGCCCTTTGTCAAATTCATAGCCTCCGCGGATCATCTCCTTAGCCATCATGACACTGGCCCTTGATAGAGCTTGCTCCTCCTTTGTTATCCAACTGACGGAGACAATATCAGATGTGCTATGAGGGGTCACTGTGGAGCTTCGGCTACCCTCTTCTTTGGACTCGGAATCGGTGATTACAAGGCAATCCTCTTCGGCAAATATAGTTATCAGCTTGTCATTTACTACAAATTTCAGCAATTGATGCAATGAAGAAGGCACCGCCCCAGACTTGTGAATCCATGGCCTGCCAAGCAAAACGTTGTAAACACTAGGAAAGTGCATGACTTGGCAGGTTATTTGAAACTGGGCGGGCCCCATTTCAACTACTAAATCAATTTCTCCTATTGGCTCTCTTTGCGCTCCATCAAAACCTCGGACTATGGTCCCTGAAGGCCTCAGCTTGACGTCTTGCAATCCTAGCTTTTCCAAGGTGCTCCAGGGACAGATATTAAGAGCGGATCCATTGTCAATCAATACCTTCGGCAGCATTTTTCCGTTGCACCTCACAACTATGTACAGGGCCTTGTTATGTCCAATGCCTTCCGCCGGCAATTCCTCGTCAGAGAAAGTGATTTGTTTGGTGAATAATACGTTCCCAACCACATGTGAGAAATTATCAACTGAAATGTCCTTAGGGATTTGAGCTTTGGTCAACACCTCGATCAGCGCGTCCCTATGCCTAGCTGAAGAAAAGAGTAAATCTAACATGGATATCTGGGCAGGCGACTTGCTCAGCTTTTCAACTACATTGTACTCACTTCTCTGAAGTCTCTTAAGGAAATCCAAGGCTTCTCTCTCGGTGATTGTTGGTTTAACGGGCGGCTCGGAGTTATTTGCTGGAATCGGAATGGCAGTTTCAAACGGACTGGCAGTCTTCCCCGATCTGGTAACCACTGACACTTCCTTCTTTGCAATTGACTTCTCCCCAATCTGTATGACAGGTTCATCGTAATTCCATGGCACTTGCTGCAGACTTAAAACAGGTTCTTGCTTCGGGAATTCGATGAATACTGGCTCTAAAGCCTCACTCTCAATTGGTGTGAGATCCAAGATAAAAGGCTTTTTATCTTTTTCGGATGGCAACTCTATGACAAATGGCTGGTCTGTGATCCCAAACACCTCAGCTTCCCTAGCCATCTCTTTGACTTGTTCCACGTACTCCGTGTCATCCAGAATGACCCCAATGGTATTAACGTGTTCCGGCAAGGGGTTCCTATTTACATTCGGCCCTTGTGCCTCCCTCTTTCTAATTACAATTTCTCCAGATTCAATCATATCTTGAACTTTATGCTTAAGAGCCTTGCAGTCCAAAGTGGAATGTCCGGGTGCCCCCGAGTGATAAGCACAGACAGCTTGCGGGTTATACCAAGCGGGCATACCATATGGATAGGTAGGAGGGGGTACCATACCAATTTTCCCGGCGGCCTTTAACTGGTCATACAGTTGGTCTAAAGGCCTGCCTAAATTGGTAAATGTACGGCTAGGGGGTCGGTTGTAAGGTTCAGGAGGTTGAGTATGGTTGTAAACAGGTCTATTTGGGGGAGGAAATCTTGGGTTATATGGAGGGCGAGGTCGATTTTGGGGTGGACTTGGTTGAGTGATTTGAAAAGGGGCTACAGGTGAGTTAAGATAGCTCGGGCGAGGTCGAGGGTGGTGGATATTGGTAGTATATACATGGTGCGGGTCTGAGTAGTAAGGGTAATGTGGTTGGTAGGTTGGATTGTGTTGGTATCGGGGTCGGGGTGAAGGGTTTTGGTTCCAGATAAAGGCTGCATCCCCCTCCTTCTTTTTGAACTGTGGTTTTTTCACATTGCTTCCTTGCCCTTGTAAAGCATCCAACTGGGATTTGAGAGCAGAGACATTAACAATCTTCCCAGCTCTTACGAAGTCATCAAACTCCTCAAGTTTATTTACAATTGCAGCAAACGAACATCCGGTCATACGGAAAATCTCTTCAAAGTACGGCGGATCATGTGCTTTTATGAAAGTACGTATGATTTCGTCCTCGGTCATTGGTGGCTCGACTTTTGCAGCTACTTTTCTCCACCTCTTGGCATAAGTCTTGTGATCCTCGGAGGGTTTTCTTTTCGTCCCTTCCAACGTAGTTCGTGTCGGAGCCAACTCGCAGTTATACTCATACTGCCTGATGAAAGCATTGGACAGATCAACCCAGGTCTTCACCTCCTCCGGCTTTAAATTCGAATACCAATCAAGGGCGTCGCCTTCTAGACTTTCCGGGAATAACCTTAACGGCAAGTTCTCGTCATCCACTGGTCTACCCAACTTGTTGGCAAACAAACGCAAGTGTGTCTTCGGGTTGCCCGTACCATCATATTTGTTGAACTTCGGGGTCTTGAATCCCACTGGCAGCTGTACATTTGGAAACAGGCACAAATCATCGTAGTCTAGCACCCCTTGCTTGCTTAAACCTTGGCTTTTCCGGATGAACTCATCGAAACGGTCCAACCGCTTAAGTAACTTCAGATCAATTGGGGCAGATGACTCCCCCACTTCCGGCTTGGTTTGAACAATGTTCTCCGGCACAAAAGGCTCTGCAGTAGTCTGATAAAAAGCGTGTGGATCTGGAGGCATGCTTGGACCACCTTGACCACCCTGAGGATGAAATCCTTGCCCATAGAGAGGATAGAACGGAGGATTTTGAGTATAAGCATATTGCGGGTTGACAATTCCCTCAAACGTGGTTTGAATTGGAGGAATAACAAATGGTAACGTGGTTTGAATTGGCGGAATAACAAATGGTTCGGATTGTGGTTGTGTGGCGGGCACAGGTTCAGGTTGCACTCCGCTACTAACGAGCTCGTCGATCAACTTCTTCTGAGCGGCCATTTCCGATGCCATTTCCCCAAATTTTGTGAGTAACTCTGTCAACTGAACCCCAGGACTTGCAGCTTCCGGCTGGGTAGTTGCAACGGCCTTATCGGATGATTCTGGTTGGGTACTCATATCTACACGATTCCTTTGGGCTTTACTTCGGGATCGCGTAATAATGGGGCTTTTCCGAAAAGCTATTTTGAAATTTACCTGAAAATGCAAAAGACTTCTTTAGATAAACCAATGATTACTGAATTTCTGCAATTTAAAGAGAAAAAAAAAGAAAAAGAAAAAGACATGAGTTAGTAATTATTCAAACAATTCGGATGCATGTCCTATTTTGGGGGCCCTTTTTGTGCCAAGGGTAGGCCTAGCATGATGCAACACCTTCGAAATGGGACCCGTAACACAAACCTGTTTTTGACAATAATTCCAAATGAGGGCAAAAGAAAAATCATTTTCATTGATAAACTTGCCAATATTTACATCATATCACGAAGACGATTCCGTACAAGATTACCAAAACTTCTGAACCTATCTAATACAGAGTCCTTTGTTTCCCTAGCATATGGAATTCTAACACATTCAGTTTGGTCATATAATTCTGCACATTTCCTTTTCAGCTCTTGACGCCTTCCTCGTTCCTTTTCATACAATTGCTTGCTTTGCTCGGCCGTCCCTTTGTATGCTTCGACAGACTTACTTAACTGCAGAATTTCCTTATCCTTTGCTTCGATAATGACTTTCAACTTTTTCACCTCCTCAGATGGCTCATCTTGAATTTCTTGCGCAACGGATCCTCCTACCCAGTCTTCGTATTGCGGAGTGGTCAATCCCCTTTGTTTGAGTTCTGGAACGTACTTGACGCGTTCATCGTCGGACAACGTCTCCCAGGCCTCATCAAGAAGAATCTTCATCGGAATTTCTCTCGGACATATCCCTTTGTCGAAAATGATGGTAAATGTAGTCAGATCAACTGCAGACGGCACATCTTGAACTCGCCCTAATTGTCGGAGGAACCTTCTTGGATTGTATGCCATGATACCCTGAGTACCCAATAAAGGAACAAACTCGGATGCCTTGGTGCGAAGGACAGGCTTGACACAATTGGTCCAATCCAATACCCATCTCACCTTTTGATTGGTCACATTCGTTAAAAAGTTCACAAACTCGGATGCATTACACGGTGAACTCCTACTATTGATCCTCTTGTGATGTGTGATTACCCAATTATATCCGGCCATTGGTAGACTCTCGGGAATAGACGGTCGTCTCATGAAGTGCTCCATCCCCCACACATGTAAAATCAAATTTGACCCACAAAAGAACTTTTCCCTTCTCTGACAGGTAGTGCAAGCTATGAAGATGTCGGCCAAAATAGTTGGAACAATGGAACACTGTTTATCTTTTATTCCTAGAAACAAGTCGTACAAGATTTTAGTGAACTTGAAGGCTATCTTTTTGTCTTTCCTAGGGAAAAAGTAGGTTCCAGCCATGACTAATCCATATACCCAAACTCTCTTTCGTTCCCATATTTCCTCGGACGTAAACGAAAAATCCCCTCGATGCCTCTCAAAACCATCTCTTAATGCGAATCGATCAAATAAGAACTTCGCCTCTACATTTTGGTCTGCCCCTTGCAGTACTGATTCCTTTAACCCAGTGAAACGGCAAAATTCATCTTTGTTAGATACTAACGGAAATATCACGGCAGTTCCTTGGATCGGCAAATTGAGAAATCCGGCAACTTCCTCAATCGTTATGGTCATCTCCCTTTTCCCAAGCCTAAAAGCAGAACAAGTGGGGTCCCAGAGATGCACCAAAGCCTCTACCAAATACCCATCGGATTTAATGTCCTTGAAATCCCCGATGCGTCCTAATCGATCGGCTATTTGGTTAATCTCATTGGGTGAAAGTAATGTGGGCCATCTTTGTACCTCCGGCGGTACTACTAACATCTGTTGCACTCGGCGAGGATTGTCCATCTAGAAACCAAAACCGGGGTCAGATACCTTACCTACAGGTCCCATTTCTCTGGTTAACAGGAATTTAAACGTGCAAATCCCAAAAAATTGGGTTAAATACCCATGGGATTTAGGTTGGCTTGTCCCTAATGTGGGATTCCCTAAGTGGCATTCCCTTTCTAAGGCTTATGCATGATGTCATTCTTATCAAAGCAGGGAAACATGCAATTTGAAATGAGATTTGACCTAAGGAGCCCTTTGTTCGCCAGGGTGGGCCTAAAATGGCATGACATTATTAATTTATGAACATAATATACCAAAACTTTTAAACGTGCAATATTCTATTTACACGGGTAGGCCCTAAAAGAAGGTCATGCCAGACCTCTTATTTGCTAGGATTTGTGAATGCAATGAGGTCATAAAACCAAGAAAAATTAATTCAGCCAGATATATACACATAACACATTGTAGCAACGAAATCAACACAAAGAAGTAAAGCAATAAAAAGGAGAAAGGGGTTGGATCCCTCCCCTCGTGAATAGTGTTTCCTAATTTAGGGCAAGGTTGACTCTACCTTAGGCAATTCTAAAATGGATGCATGAGGTTGGGGCTCACTAATGCATCTAGACTCGATAGGTCATATGTCCCCGAGCCTTCAGACTTGGAAACCAAAGGTCATCACTCCCAAGGTTCCTTGTCGGTGGCTCGAGCGATTCCCCAGACATTGCTACGCACACGTCGTGTCACGGCCACATGTCTGAGTGAATCTATCAAAAATCCTTAATCTTCGACTAAAAGCTAAAGGCTATTAACCCAAAGCTTAAAGCGGAAGATTAAGTGACCCCTTGGATCGTGCTACGCACACGTCGTGTCACGGTCACACGTCCAAGTGAGTCGCCTAAAATCCTAATAGGGTGGAGTGGCGTGACAAGCCACTAAAAGAAAAATAAATGAGGGGTTAAAAATTAAAGCGTATGCACGTATGCTAGTGCTCGTTTGGAGGGGAGGGATCAAGAACCAACGTGAGGCTCTAAGGTAGAATCCCCTCCCAAATGCAATGCAAAGCGCGGAATCACATAAATCATCCATCCATCGAAACAATCGTAGGCGAATGTGTGAGGAAGTGAGTTGATACGCGAAATGAAAAAAAATCCTAAAAAGGAAAAAAAATGCAACCCTAAACATCCAATGTGATAAATGAAAAAGGTTAAAAGCAGAAAAGAATTTGACTAAATCGATTGCTCGGACTCTCAACGTCCCCAGTGGAGTCGCCAACTGTCGCGCCCCATTTTTTGATAAATAAATAAATGGTTTAAAAAATGTATTTTTCGATGCAATTTGTGATTGGAAAATGAATTGTGATTTAAAAGAAAAATGGGTCTAAATGGGGGTTCGAGAATGCGACGATTTGACCCAAAATTATAGTTTAAAAAGGGTTATTAAAACTAAATACGGAGTCGCCACTTGGTAATGAGTTAAGGTGTACCAAGTCACCTAAAAAATGTATTTTTAAAAAAAATAGGAAAAAGTAGTGAGAAACCCTTTTTAAACGACTCCTAGTCTACGTAAACCAAAGAAAAAGGTTCGGGAGTCACATTTGACAAAGGGGAAGGCAAGGATAAAATCCAAGGCACCCCTTTGACCTAGCCAAGGCTAGTTGCATGATTTAATCAAAGATTTTCTTGTTTTAACCAAAGAATTTATTACATTTGGATGCACTACATGAATGCAAACCCTAGACCTAGGGGTATTGGGGGAAATTTCTCTTCAAAGGTTGAGTGGTACCAATCACATTAATTGTGAAGCCCAATAACGATCCTTTGAAGAAGTCACGAATAATGCGAGTGGGATGCAAATGAATGGAATGCATGTATGCAATGTGAGGACATGAGTTTGAAAAAGTAATAATAAACAATAAAAATGTAAAGGAAAATGTGCACGTGAGTGGGCAAGGTACGGTATGTGAAATGATAATATGAAGTGCATGTGTGCAAGTGATGATAAAAGTGTTCGTGTGCAAGTGAAGAAACACAAAGGTGCTCGTGTGCAAAATGGGAGGAAAAATGAAAGTGTGATGAGGGTATAAAATGGTAGAGTGGATTTAAAAATGCATGAGCCTAGGGAATTCATGCACATTGGGTACGGGGAGACCTAAATCGTGACTCAATTTGCCTTTTTATAGAGGGAATACAAGCGTGCTAAGGCTTATAAAAAGCCACACTCGTCTATATCCCATATTTAAGGGGACTCTCAAGCAAATGAACCCCTATAAACTAGCATGAAATGCAAAAACCTAAATTGAGAGGGAAGGGATTAGAGGGGCATGCAAAATGATAAAACTAAGAAAAATGCATGACATGTAATGAACATGCAAACATGTACTAACGAGGGGAAATCCCTAAGGGTCTAGCGTTGGACTAGCCCATTCTATGAATTCCGACTAGCGTTGGACTAGTGGAAGCGTACATTCATCCATCACATTCATTCATGGCCATGGAAAGCGAGTAGACATGCCAAACACTCGTAAACACATAGCACATAACACTTAGCATGCTCGACTAGATGCAAGGCCCTAATAAAGCAAATTAACACGTAGCACGTAAGCATGCAAGACAAATGAGACAATTAAAGCCCTAACTATTACATTTGCTAGCTAGGCACATGTCTTCGATAGATCTTCATTGAATGCTCCTCCAAGACTTATCTATTACATTAGGGAAACCCTACTACAATCTAAAAGGGGGAAAAGGAATAAAATGATTAAATCCCTAACTATTACAAGCCAAGAGGTGTACACATACCCCATTAAAAGAATACTTGAATAAAAGTAAAAGTAAATGAAATAAATGCAAGGAATTAAGGAAAAAGAAGGAAAAGCGAAATAGACATGCATATTCACATAACACGTAGGAGCACGTAGGGTCAAATGAAGTGCAAATGAGGGATAGAGTGTACCTCCCTTGAATTGACGCCCTAATGAAGTGAAATTACTAATTTACCCTCCAAAATAATAAACGGGTCAAGGTACCACTTAAATTATCAAATGATCACATGAAACAACCATTAAACACAAAAATGAAAATTAATCACGAAACGAAAATCAAGTATGGAATAGATCATGCACGTGCAAGCAAAACTCGATCTCAAATAAAAAAAGGTCCCAAGAATCTGAAGTGGAGTGCTAAAATGGATGGTCTAAGATGGAATTCCTCACAGTCAAAATGCAAAAATCATGAAAAAAGAAATGGCAAATTATTTATCAAAGTTAAAAAAATAATATTATCTAAGCAAAAACTTAAATCAAACGAAACCAAGACCATAAATGCCTCCAAGTTATTAAGCTTTCATGATTTTATCCTAGAAATCTATTAAGATTGTTCACAATTTATGTAAAAAAAACATATCAAGGTAAAATCACATAAAAGGGATCCAATTGCAAACGTTAATCAGTCATGTGAGCCCAATTAGAACATTTAAGAACTTTAAAGGTTCAAGAGTGATGAAAAGGTCAAGTCATGGTTCAGATTGCAAATACTTTAGGACTCAATTGCAAGAAATTAAAGCATAATTGGGTCACAGTGCAACAAAGGGGAACTTAGGGGGTCAAAGTGCAATTTTTGAAGTTAGCTTCATGCAAAAACCATGCAACCACGTAGAAGGCCTTCTGCAATTCTGGTTTCCTTTCCTATATGATATGCTGTATTTCATTATTAACCAAATGCATCACCAAACAAACATCAACAACCACAAAACATCACTCCTAATCATCAACCAATTCGAGTGACAGTTTCATTACAAGACCAAAACAGAAAATCTGGATCGGTGGCTACCAGAGATACAAGAAATATCAACCAAAGAAAGGAATAAAGTGCTGCAATTTTCCAGTTGCAGCTTTGCCGCCATTTTCCTTGATGCTTTGGATCAAAACATGCAACTTCATCAATCATTTTGCACAAGATTTAACTAGCAAATTGGATGAATAAAACCCAGGTTCTTGTGGCCTGTTACATGAATCAAAGACATGAAAGCTAATGCAACTTCATGCTATCCACAAAGAAAAACAAATTTCTTCAACACTTTGCCCTTAAGATTTTAGCAGCCAAAACAAATTTCAAACGCAGCTTGCTCTGAAAACACAATTTTTGATCAAAATAATGTCGTGAAACTAAGCAACAAGGCCCATAACTAAAATGCAATCCTGCAAGTTCCGGCAATGCTACATACAAAGAAAATTCAGAATTTTCTTGTTTTCTGCTGCACTTTTCATTCGACAACTTTTGCAGCTCCAAGAAACTTTTGGCTAGCAAGATTCAATTCCAGCTCAAGTATGTTTAGACACAAACACTCAAAACCAATCCAAGCCTCATAACAACCATTTTATCATTCAAACCAACCAAAACATAGAAGAAAAATCATGCAAAGGCTGGAGAATTCTAGGCAAAAGGTTCGGCAGTTCATACATTCTTAGCAGAAAACTCCTTTTCTTTCGCTGGTTTCTTAAGCTGCAAATTTCTGGGTTTCATGTCAAACAGAGGGAACCAAGCTCCAAGCAAGCATCAAACTCTATTCTAGCAATCAAAACGCAGGAATTCGACATCCAAACATGAATAAGAACCCAGAATTCGCAAAAGCAAACTGGAAAATTCTTTTCTTCTTCACTCGGCTACACTGGAAAAATTCCAGCAGCTTTGGTCAATCATTTATCCGGGTTTTCCTCGGCCAAATCACTGAGTTATGTACTCAAAGGTAACATGCATAGCTACTAAATGAAGTTATTATCAATTCTAGTCCAAAATGGGGTCAGACACCAGCAACATTGATCCCAAAATTCCAGAATTAATTCAACTATTCGCAGATGACATGCATGCAGCAGATTTTTGTTTCACTCAAATTTCTGGTTTACACACAGCCAATTAATCTCATGCAGGGCTTAATCATCCAGTATTTAGTTAGCTAAACACACAACCAAGTGAGGATCAAGCATTTTCCAGTAAATTCATACTAAAATATCCATACAACTCCCAAAACAACTCCATCGGCAAACTGGAAAATTGATTAAGCAGTCCAGCAACTTCTAGTAGAAATTTCCAGCCATGCAATCGAAATCTTGGCCATAAGGTTCACATGCAACACCAAATAAAAGGCTATTTAGCAAATTGGGTCCATAACTAAGTTCGAATGCCATCAAAAATCACCATCTTACTATGAATTCATCCAATTTCTCTCTCGGTTGTCATACATGTAAACAGATTTTATATTCCCTCAATTTTCTTGCTTAAACATGTTGATTAACTTCATGCAAAGCTCAATCATCCAGCTGCTAATTAGCTAAACATACAACTGAGCTCAGATCATCACAAGTTAGCAATTTAAGGCTGAAATTTCCAGCTCAAGCTCTCGGACAGACCCAATTCCTTCAAAATCAGATTTTCTTGTAACTTAGTTCATCATCTAACCACACAACCCTCTCATGCATGCCTCTGATCAGCTTTATCAACCCATATTCAACTAGTTTAAGTCCAGAAATTTACCTCAGCTTAAGACTTAGCTCACACGACAAACAGCTGCAAAATTTTCCTCCTCTCGGCTCTGCTCACGCATGCAGGGTTGGTTGGTCTGAGTTCAGTGGTTGCAGTTGTAGTGATTGTGGTTGAATTGAGCACGGCTGGTTGAGGTGAAGAATAAAATGGCAGCTCTCGGATGATGGAGAAAGTAATGAAGCTCACGCAATTGTCTCCTGCTCTCACCCTCCCTCGGACAGTTCAAGTACCGAAGCTCGCACGGCTCTCTCTCTGGTTTCTCTCGTCGATGATACCAAGGCAGAAAGTGAAGTGAAACGGAATGATGTTGTGGAGTGTTGGGGTTGCTGAAATGGAAAGCTAAAGCTCGGATGAGGGAGGTGAAATGTATATATTGAGGTGTTGTGAGTGGAGCTGGTCGGCACTCCGGCAGAAATGGAGATGTTTTTTTTTTTTTTTTTTAAAAATTAATTAAATAAAACTGATAATAAAAATAGATAACGAACAACAAAAACAACAAAGCACAATTTTCCATTTTTCATCAATTTCCTCTTTTCTCTTTTTTTTTTTTTTTTTACAAATTTTACATTAAAACTTAAAACTAAAACTAAAACTAAAACGTGAACAAAATTAAAATGACAAATAATTAGCAAATAAAAGACAAATAAAAAGGTAACAACTAAAATGCAGACAATCTAAAACAAAATCATGAATTAGATGCAACATACAAATTATTTAAAAATTTGGTGTCTACACTTCCTATTATGATTGATAGACCACATTCTAATAGCCCTGCTCAGCTGTTGTTTGCTCTCAAACCTCATAATAGACGTATATTATTATTCTCCTCACTAAATGTCACAATGCGCTCCAACTCACTTTCATCAGTGACAGTGAGTTGGTCGTCATCATCTATGTTTCCAAGGTTAGAGAAGAATTCGAATCCTCGTGGAGCATACGAAAGGTTGCCAGATGCAGCAAAGGGCTGTTGGTTGTCGAGATCCTGATGGACTCCACGTCTTTTGATCAGCCTTTTCTCCTTTTTCTTCACTCCATGGTCGGCTGCAACTCTTAGCAAGGAGAAGAACAAAGATTCATTTCATTTCACTTCCAATCTTTCATCCATTTCACCTTAAATTTTGCACACAAGCTCACAACAACTTGGAGCATCACCTAAGCTAGGAAAAGAGCTTATTTTTCACGGTTTTCTTGGCCAAGGAGAGGACCGAAAATTTCTATTTTGCATACCAAGTGAAGTAGGTAACGATCAAACCTTGAAAACTTGGTTTATGGAAGTTCTAGTGCTCATATATGCTCGTGCATGTTAGTGGTAGCATTATTTTAAGGAAAATTTGGTTGTGGGCTCTATGAACTCCCACCTTGGATATATGGACTGATTTGTGATATTTTGATGGTAATAATGTTTATTTAGTGCTTAAACTAGTGGATTAATGTTGGGTTGTTGATAGAAACTCAAGGATGGTGTAATGACCAAAAGTGACCATTTTGCCCCTGCTTTGTTCGAGCACTTTGGTGCGAAATTTTGAGGTTATAATGGCTTGCTTATGTTGTTTACATGTTATATTGAGTGTGTAAAAAGTTTCATTGAAAAATAACTTGATTTGGTCACCCAAATGTTGAGTTTACAAAAGCTTAGAAATCTGGAAACTATTCCCGTATTCACCCAGGCAGTGTTGTTGTTTCGGCTATAATTCATCGCTTCGATGTCGGAATCGAGTACTGTTTATGGTATTGGAAACTAGAAATTCCCAGCTTTTCATTGGTATAAAATGCATGTCCTGGTTCCATTTGAACAAGGCAAACCATTCATTTGAAAATTGCTGTCCTGTTTCGTTGTTTCCTGGAAGGCAGCACATGAGTTGTAACTTGATGCTCATGAACGAGCTAGTTATGGGTAGATTTTGAAAATGGTTTCTTCTGAGAAATTGTATATTAATGAAAGTGATTTCCAACGCCACCAACCACTCTCAATTCCAAGTTGAATTGAGTGAGTTGTGGCCAAAGTTTAAAACTGATTCGGTGAACTAAAACCCTCTTTTGGCTAGTAAATGCTTAGATCATTGTTGGGACTTGTTGTTTTGAAATTCTAGGTGTTAATCACCTACCAAACATACCTTGGATGTTTATTAGACATTGTCTACACCAATGAACGATGTTTGAGAAAATTTCCTTGGCCAAATGCTTGAAAACGGAAAAACGGAAGTCCAAGGTAGATTTGCCTTGGAACTTCTTGGGATTTTAGTGGTTTCGCTAACCAATTTTTCGTACATATTTTTCTATAAAATTTGGCAGAGGAATAGCTCTTATATGGTAGTGTATTCATACCAAATTTGGTGCCGTTCCGAGTCCGTTTCGATACCTAACCAAAGTCCCAAAGTTTGAAGTTTAAATCTGGAATTTTGCTTAACAATTTCGATTTTTCACCAACTTTGAGCTATCATATCTTGGTGCTCAACACTCCGATTCTTGTTCCACTTATTTGGTTTTAAACTTTGATTGTAACTCTAATTGAGTTTCAAATTTGAGAGACTAGTTCCAATTATGTGAATTTTGCTAAATTTCCAAACTTTGCCGAAAATCAACTCAAATCTGTCTTGACTTTCTAAAACAACAACTTTGGGCTAAAATTTGAATATCTTCCAACTGGAATCATGGAAAAGTGTCTTCTAAGAACTTTTAATACTTTCTAAGAGGTTTCTAACGATACCAAGTTTTCCAATTTTGGACTCGTAGAGAACGAGATACGATTTTTCAAAGTATGGGTGACAAATCTGAAATTTTCGAACTTAAAGGAAATTGAGGGTTGCGAACCCTCTATTTTCCTTCAATATTGCTTGACCGTTTTACACTTGATTTCAAAGATGAAAATCAGATTTCGCTTGTGTTTTAAAACCCCATTTTTGAGCCTCGATTTACGAGTAATTAAGGCTCATTTTCGTGAAATTTTCTTAGATTGTAAAGTGTGCAATCTTCCTCGATAATTAGGGGTTTTAAACGATAGTTTGTAATAGACAATTACTATTTACTCAGGTGCTCAAGGAGACCTTCAAGAGGATCTCGAGAGGAGCACCTAAAGGCTCGTTTACGCACTTACTCCCTTGTTTTGATTGATGAGTGTCAAGTGCATGAACTTGTTGTTAAGTGGTTATCTGTTTCTTATCCGTTATGTGAATTTGAAATTTTGAGACGAGGGTGTACTTTACCGCACTCGTTCTCTTTCAAATGAAATTATATTCGTATTTTGCTATGTGAATGCATATCCGACTTGTACATGGTAATGTGGTTGTGATTCATAATTGTGATTCGCATTTGTAATTCCTATTTGGAATCGTCGATTTGAGCGTTGCTCATTGACTTATATTCGTATTCGTATTCGGGGGACGCCCAAACTCGTTGGTTAACTTTGCGAATCGAGCCAGCATGAGCTTGGTCGATAAGGTTAGCAAACCATGAGATATTCGTAGAGCATGATTTATTGGAGAGATCTTGCTCGGCATTACTCGTGCAGTATTGCCATGATATACTCGAGTATTATCAAAAAATTTGATGAGCGGGCCCGGTAAGGGGTTATAATGGTGATGGGATTCGAATAAAAGTGGTGTATCTACGGATTTGATACTTATGTGGTTGACGGAGTATCAACATGATTTGTGATCAAGACTCTAACTTGACTACGTGGAATTTAGCTCCTGAGAGCTACAGTATTCTTGAACTGTTTCTGTTTATTTTTCCTATTCGAAATGTGAATTATTCGAACTTGATAATTTTACTTACAATGTAATTGTTGTTACTACTTGGATTATGTGTTTGCATGTGTGTTTCTTGGCCTCACTGAGTATTGGCTCATCCCATTAGTTTGTTTTCCTTAACAGAAACCCGATTGGAAGGAGTTAAGCAAATGCCGACTTGAGGCACTTTTGTATTAGTGTTTTAATTGTAATCGATTAGACACTTTTGGATGTTGTGTATTTTGGGAAAAGTGATTGTAAATTTGAAATTGTGATGTAAGACTGGATATTTATGTATGGAATGACTTCGTACCTTTATTCAGACTTTCATTGTTAGTATTAGATTAGGTTTTAATTGGATTTGTCTTGAGTCCTGGCGAGAACTGGACAGGCGTTCCACGAATATCCTTGGGTTCGCCCTTGGGAGAAGTGGGGGCGTCACAGTTGATATCAGAGCTTAGGCTTCAGATCCTTGTAGTGTATCCTAGGCTTGAAGTTTAGGATGCTGGACTGTGGGACTGATTTGAAAGTTAAGTGACCGCTTGTAGGGGTAAAAATCAGAGCCGGTTCGCGTGGTATCTACGCGGGGTGAGTTTGGGTTAAATGGTGTTATGGTGCTTATCATACGAATGAGTAAAGTCTTAAGTACTCTTTTAGAACGTAAGTTGTAAATCATGAATGTGATAGGGATAAATCTTTTATCGTGATACTTGGGAAAGATTAGATATGTATACTGGGTAGGAATCTCAAATGTGGTAATTTACTCTTGGGATTGGCCAGCTCGAGATGTAAAGTATGCTAGGTAGGAATCTCAAATGTGGTAATATACTCTTGGGATTGGCCAACTCGAGATGTAAAGTATCTTATTTCGGATTCTTGTACCTGAGTACTTAAGAGTTGAGGGCAATGTTAAGAACTTGAGATTTCCATTTGCGGGAAAAAGAACGAATCGATATTTCACGTGAATAGCTACAGAAAAACCAATAGTCGTTTGACTAAGGTGGCGCAATAATTGAAAGAGAGAGGTAGAGAAAGATTGATGGATGGTCCTATGTAATTTAATAGGATCCTAGTGTCTGATATGAGTCGGAAATGAACGAGAAGATCAGACCTAACAGTGTTATAAAGGATTGACTTAGTTGGGGTGATGCTAGTGCCAAGACCATTGCATTTTTGTTTAACTATGTGGCCTACTTTTGAGGCGCTTGACTTTACTTTAGTCGTACATGACTAAAAGTCTTATTGTGACACTTATGTGCTATATTTTTGTAATACTCCCCCCCCCGACTTGCTAAATTGCATGAATTTTAATGTGTAAATACATGTTAATTATTGTTATCTCTGATGTTTTCAAGATCAACTCTTGTTTTAAGAAATTCCTCGCATGATCACTGTTATTTCTTGCATTAGGCACCATTAGAATTATGAACGGATGAAGGAGTGGACGAGATCGTGGGCGAGGGTCTTGGCAAGGCCATCCTCAAGGGGATGAACAAGGATCGGCAATTGGACCGACCCAATGACAAGAGAATATAGAGGTTAACCAAATGGCTACTGCCATTAATAGGATGACTGATATCCTGGAACGATTAGCTGAGAGACAGGGACCAGGGCCACTTAACCAACCTGGGGGCCAGGGTAGAGGGGAAGATAGAGCCTTGGAGAGGTTCCTTAAATTCAACCCGCCTAAGTTCACTGGAGAACCCGACCCCGAGGCAGCTGAAAACTGGTTAGAGAGAATGACCAATATATTCGCCGTCTTAAACTATACCGAGGATAGGCGAGTGAATTTTGCTGCATTCCAATTTGAGGGAGTTGCACGTGCTTGGTGGGACTTGATAAGGGGGAAGTAGGAAAGAGCACAGACCCCTTGGATTTGGGAAAACTTCACGAGAGAATTTAATGAGAAATTTCTCCCACCCTTGATTCAAGAGAAAAGGGAAGATGAATTTATAAAGTTGAGGCAAGGAACTTCTAGTGTAACCGAGTATGAAGGAAAATTTACTAAACTTTCTAAATATGCTCCAGAATTGGTGACTAATGAACGGAGGAGGATTAGACTGTTCGTGCAGGGACTTAATGTAGAAATCCAGGAGGGTTTGGCCGCAACCCAAATTTCTACGTTCACTGAAGTCTTAGAAAAAGCGCAAAGAGTCGAGAGTGCAAGGCTAGAGACTTTCATGCTAAGAAAAGTGACACTTCTAGTAGCCCTTCGGGACAGGCAGATAAGAGTGCCCCACCTTTTAAAAAGGAAAAAGGAACTGGTGGAGTGGAGATATCTAACACGCCAAAAGGGACTCAATCAAGAGGAGATTACAATGGACGAGGTCAATCGAGAGGGATACCTTCAAGTGGTCAATCTGTGGCTCCCCAAGTTGTTTGTGGTTATTGTGGCAAGTTCAACCATACAGAGAGTGATTATTTTAGGAAACAAGGGAGGTTTCTTGTATTGTGATAGTACCGAGCACCAGCTATCGAAATGCTCAACCGTACCAAAAGAAGGAGGTAGTACCCAAAAGGTCTGAAAAGTCAGCCGCTAAGCAGTCTAGTACTGGAGGAAGTCGATCTAAAGCACCAGTTAGGGTTTATGCATTAGGCTTTCAACAGGTTCCCAATTCTGCTACGGTCATTGAAGGTATGATTCTTGCTTTTCATTGTCTCTCTAAGGTTCTAAGTGACCCTAGTATAATTCATACTTTTACAAAATCCTAGATTCGTAAAATAGAATCAAAGTTTGATTACAATTTAGGTGGATAGAAATTTTGAGAGATGGATTAGCAATTGTAAATTACTGATTGATCCGATAGGCGTGACTATTAAGGGGTATGAGGTTATCCTAAGCGTGAATTTCGAGGACGAAATTCTTTTAAGGAGGGGAGGTTGTGAGGATCCAAAAATTTTCTTATTGTCGTCATATATTATTGGTTTATTTAAATAGTTATTCACTCATTTTCTCCGAATTATTTAATTCGACTACTTAAAAATCCATTTATATGGAAAACGCCTCTCTTATATTTTAAAGCGTTTTGTTAGAAAATTTACTTTTCGAAAACTTGTTTAGTTCGGAACAACGAGTACACGTTTTTCGAGACTATATTTGAATCGAGAGTGAATTAATTTTGGAGAAGTAAGAATGATCAATAGTAGATTAAGAAAAGTTAATTTGAGATTTGAGGAATTAAAACTCGACTCATGTGAGGACTCGCAAAATTTATTATTTTAAATTCCATTTCGAGCTTATTTAAATATTTAATTGCCCATTTACTCCGAATATTATTTTCTAACCTATTTAGACCTAAATACATGGAATTATAGCTTCATTATATTTTTAAAGTGACTTGTTTCAAAAATTAATTTTGGAAGCTCGTTTAGTGAAAATAGTGAAAACGTGTTTGGAAATTTTAATTGATTGAGAGTACAATAAGTTATGAAAAATTGGAAAATTGCACAATGGTCCTAAAATAGGTAATTTTATGTTTAAATACTCAAGTGATAGTTATTAGTACTATCGTTATAAGAAATTCTTGAAGGTTTCGCTTTATCGCGCTTAATTTGGAAATACGGGTTTCACACGCACGATTTAATTGAGGGACTTTAGACCCTTATTTTGGGACAATTAAGAGTGAATAATATTAATATGAATACAAGTGCATTAGAAGTTTAGTACACAAGTGAAACAAACCCGAGAGGAATCGAGTACAAAACGCGCGCGTACGCGCGCTAGTAAGAGTTGACTTTTGTGCACAAGGCCACTAACTACCAAGCTTCTCTAGGAAGCCTCTTTTGATCAGCTTTTTCTCCTTTTTCTTCACTCCATGGTCGGCTGCAACTCTTAGCAAGGAGAAGAACAAAGCTTCATTTCATTTCATTTCCAATCTTTCATCCATTTCACCTCAAATTTTGCACACAAGCTCACAACAACTTGGAGCATCACCTAAACTAGGAAAAGAGCTTGTTTTTCACGGTTTTCTTGGCCAAGGAGAGGACCAAAAATTTCTGTTTTGCATACCAAGTGAAGTAGGTAACAATCAAACCTTGAAAACTTGGTTTATGGAAGTTCTAGTGCTCATATATGCTCGTGCATGTTAGTGCATAGCATTATTTTGAGGAAAATTTGGTTGTATGGGCTCTATGAACTCCCATCTTGGATATATGGACTGATTTGTGATATTTTGATGGTAATAATGTTTATTTAGTGCTTAAACTAGTGGATTAATGTTGGGTTGTTGATAGAAACTCAAGGATGGTGCAATGACCAAAAGTGACCATTTTGCCCTGCTTTGTTCGAGCACTTTGGTGCGAAATTTTGAGGTTCTAATGGTTTGCTTATATTGTTTACATGTTATATTGAGTGTGTAAAAAGTTTCATTGAAAAATAACTTGTTTTGGTCACCCAAATGTTGAGTTTACAAAAGCTTAGAAATCTGGAAACTATTCCCGTATTCACCCAGGCAGTGTTTTTGTTTCGGCTATAATTCATCGCTCCGATGTCGGAATCGAGTGCTGTTTGTGGCATTGGAAACTAGACATTCCCAGATTTTCGTTGGTATAAAATGCATGTCCTAGTTCCAATTGAACAAGCTGAACCATTCATATGAAAATTGCTGTCCTGTTTCGTTGTTTCCTGGAAGGCAGCACATAAGCTGTAACTTGATGCTCATGAACGAGCTAGTTATGGGTAGATTTTGAAAATGGTTTCTTCTGAGAAATTGTAGATTAATGAAAGTGTTTTCCAACGCCACTAACCACTCTCAATTCCAAGTTGAATTGAGTGAATTGTGGCCAATGTTTAAAACTGATTCGGTGAACTAAAACCCTCTTTTGGCTAGTAAATGCTTAGATCATTGTTGGGACTTGTTGTTTTGAAATTCTTGATGTTAATCACCTACCAAACATACCTTGGATGTTTATTAGACATTGTCTACACCAATGAACGATGTTTGAGAAAATTTCCTTGGCCAAATGCTTGAAAACGGAAAAACGGAATCCAAGGCAGATTTGCCTTGGAACTTCTTGGGATTTTAGTGGTTTCGTTAACCAATTTCTCGTACATATTTTTCTATAAAATTTGGTAGAGGAATATCTCTTATATGGTAGTGTATTCATACCAAATTTGGTGCCGTTCCGAGTCTGTTTCGATACCTAACCAAAGTCCCAAAGTTTGATGTTTAAATCTGGAATTTTGCTTAACAATTTCGATTTTTCACCAACTTTGAGCTATCATATCTTGGTTCTCAACACTCCGATTCTTGTTCCGCTTATTTGGTTTTAAACTTTGATTGTAACTCTAATTGAGTTTCAAATTTGAGAGGCTAGTTCCAATTATGTGAATTTTGCCAAATTTCCAAACTTTGCCGAAAATCAACTCAAATCTGTCTTGACTTTCTAAAACAACAACTTTGGGCTAAAATTTGAATATCTTCCAATTGGAATCATGGAAAAGTGTCTTCTAAGAACTTTTAGTACTTTTTAAGAGATTTCCAACGGTATCAATTTTTCCAATTTTGGACTTGTAGAGAATGAGATACGATTTTTCAAAGTATGGGTGATAAATCTGAAATTTCCGAACTTAAAGGAAATTGAGGGTTGCGAACCCTCTATTTTCCTTCGATATTGCTAGACCGTTTTACACTTGATTTCAAAGATGAAAATCAGATTTCGCTTGTGTTTTAAAACCCCATTTTTGAGCCTCGATTTACGAGTAATTAAGGCTCATTTTCGTGAAATTTTCTTAGATTGTACAAGTGTGCAATCTTCCTCGATAATTAGGGGTTTTAAGCGATAATGTGTAATAGACAATTACTATTTGCTCAGGTGCTCAAGGAGACATTCAAGAAGATCTCGAGGGGAGCACCTAAAGGCTCGTTTACGCACTTAGTCCCTTGTTTTGATTAGTGAGTATCAAGTGCATGAATTTGTTGTTAAGTGGTTATCTGTTTCTTATCTGTTATGTGAATTTGAAACTTTGAGACGAGGGTGTACTTTACCGCACTCGTTCTCTTTCAAATGAAATTATATTCGTATTTTGCTATGTGAATGCATATCCGACTTGTATATGGTAATGTGGATGTGATTCATAATTGTGATTCGCATTTGTAATTCCTATTTGGAATCGTCGATTTGATCATTGTTCATCGACTTATATTCGTATTCGTATTCATATTCGTATTCGGAGGACGCCCAAACTCGTTGGCTAACTTTGCGAATCGAGCCAGCATGGGCTTGGTCGATAAGCTTAGCAAACCATGAGATATTCGTAGAGCATGATCTATTGGAGAGATCTTGCTCGGCATTACTCGTGCAGTATTGCCATGATATACTCGAGTATTATCAAAAAATTTGATGAGCGAGCCCGGTAAGGGGGTGTAACGGTGACGGGATTCGAATAAAAGTGGTGTATCTACGGATTTGATACTTATGTGGTTGACGGAGTGTCAACATGATTTGTGATCAAGACTCTGACTCGACTACGTGGAATTTTGCTCCTGAGAGCTACAGTATCCCTGAAGTATTTCTGTTTATTTTTCCTATTCGAAATGTGAATTATTCGGATTTGATAGCTTTACTTACAATGTAATTGTTGTTACTACTTGAATTATCTGTTTGCATGTGTGTTTCTTGGCCTCACCGAGTATTGGCTCATCCCATTAGTTTGTTTTCCTTAACAGGAACCCGATTGGAAGGAGTTAAGCAAATGTCGACTTGAGGCACTTTTGTATTAGTGTTTTAATTGTAATCGACTAGACACTTTTGGATGTTGTGTATTTTGGAGAAAGTGATTGTAAATTTGAAATTGTGATGTAAGACTAGATATTTAAGTATGGAATGACTTCGTACCTTTATTCAGACTTTCATTGTTAGTATTAGATTAGGTTTGAATTGGATTTATCTTGAGTCCTGGCGAGAGTTGGGCAGGCGTTCCGCGGATATCCTTGGGTTCGCCCTTGGGAGAAGTGGGGGCGTCACACTTGCAATGGTGTCTAGCTCAGCAAAAGAGAAGAGAGAGTGAACTGGATGGAGATGGTTCTGTTCCAATTTGTGCCGGCTGTTCGTTTTTCAGTGAGCAACAGATTTGAGTGAGCAAGAGTGAGCAACAGATTTGAACATTGCAGTCTTTAGCGGGCTATTCGTATTATTCCAACAGATTAAGAACCTCGCATTTATGAAATGCGAGGTTCGGCTAGCTTGCATTTGACGAATGCGAGCTACGCAGCTCATTTTTATATATTTTTTAACATTGACTTCGCATTTGTGAAATGCGAAGTCTGAGAACTTGTGAGAACCCAAAAAAAAATATATTTTCACATTTTCTCAGTATTATTTTATTTTTTTGCCTCCTTTTTATACTTTCCTTGGAAATATTAAATTTTCTATGCATTTTTATAAGTAAGTATAGTTTTAAATCATTTTCATGGTATAAATTAGCTTATGTAAAGTTTATGTAAAGTTTAAAGGATATTAAGGACGTGGGGCCGCTAGTGCGGTTAGTCAGGTAAAATTTTGGCGATTAATTGAAGTTTTGTATAAAAGGATGTTATTTTATAAGGTAATTAGTGATAATTAGGGATTAGCTAGGTGGATTAGTGTTAGAAGATTAGGAGGTTGAAGGACATTCTAGAAAGCCAAGTGGCTTGAAACCATTGCAAGTTGGACCTTTGACCAAGACCATGATTTCTTCTTCTTATCTTGACCAAACCTTTTGTTTTCATCATTTCTTCTTCTTGTAAGCATGATGGATGAAATTTTGAGAGAGAAAAGGGAGAGAAAACACAAAAAAATTCAGCCTTGATCTCTTGCTTAAATCATGAAGAATCCAACGAAAAATCCTAATCTACACCGATCAATCTTGAGGTAAGCTTTGAGAGAAGCTTTTGGTGAAGTTTTAGAAGAAGAAAATCTTTCATCCCTCTTGATTTGCATGTCATCTTTGGGTTTAGAGGTAAAGAGTTGAATATGGCAAGAAACTCTCTCTCTACTTCAAATAATTGTAAATTAGTGGCTTATAGTTGCAATTTTGGTAGTATTATGCAATATTTCATGGTTGGAAGAAGTGATATGGAAATTTTCAGTTTTATTGGTGAATTTTCTACCCATATATGAAGCTTTGATATGTGACATATCTAGTGTTTATGTGTTAGTTTGTTTTGCCTAAAGAAATTTCCAGCTTGGATGCATAAATTCCAGCTTAGGGTTCCATTGGTAGTAATATGCCCTGTTCTGCCCAGTTCTATTTGGCCATGTTAGAGGCCGAACTAGCCTTAGCACAAAACATAAAAGTTGTATAGAATGATGTTTTATAGTTGCTTGCAAAATTTCAGCTCAATCGGAGCACTGTAGCTCATGAAAAGATAAAATTACCCCTGAGACTGCCCTAGGTAGAGTCCAGCAGACAGTTTTGACGTTTCCTCATGTTGGCTACATTTTTCACCTTGATCCGTACCAAACCAGTCTTTGGCTAAAACATGAAATGTTTAGCTCTATGTTTTAGCGTTCCAACGCCACTGGAATCACATCGTTTGCGCTTCGGTAGCCTGAGTTATGGTTGTTTACGCATAGTGCGGTTAACTAGCCCTAATGTGAGATTCTGGTTCTGTAAATGGAAATTTTGACTTAGATACACTACAAACTGGACTGAGTAGTCTTCATCAAAGTTGTAGGCCTTTGTCTTAGCTTCGAAACGGTATAAATTTCACCTCAATCCGATAAGCGTAGCCTCGGTTGTGTCCATTACGCAAACCAATGTCAAATCTGTCTTTTGTTTCTTGACTCAACCTTCATTTCTGCACATGTTCCTAGCTTGATTTTGTACTTGTATGACTTGGAACCTATAGAATGGCTATTGAAATGAGATGATTTTATGTGTGGCTTTGGGATTGATTGAGGAAAACAATAAAGCCATAAATGGCTGGAAAATAGGTAAATACAAAGGGCGTGCTGCCTAAATTTACACTCGAGAATTAGGTAACGATTTGAAAGCGAATACCATATGAACCATCTAAGATATTTGCATCTTCTTTTATTGAGGTATATAAGTTAGAATTTGGCCGAAACATGTACCCTTGGAAAATGAAATTTTCGACTAATAGAAATACGTTTTCTTTGTCACTTCAACTCAAATGGAGATTTTAAAGTTTTACGAGTGAGCATAAGTTTTACAAATATTTTACTGATGTCTTTTGATTTAAATGTACTCTTTTCACTACCAAAACCATATTTATACTTTGTACTAGTACGTATTTGAATTTTCTTTGAATCACTTAAATCTTTGATAATTGAAACATAATGTGTTCTTTTGATTATATTAGGGTTCCTTGGTGATTAAGGGTAATACCCGGAAGAACATTTTGGACGTTATTTTGCATAAATAGGTGAGTGTTCCTTGTTTGTTATGTTTCTCTTGACTATGTGGCTTGTTATGGATGTTTGACAACCTGTTAAATGCTTTCAATGATTGCTTAAAATGAGTTTTTTAGGCGAGTGTGTACTTTATCGCACTCGACCTAAACGAATATAAAGTTTTCAATGAATGAATGATTAAATACTAGTTGCGCATGGATGTAAGCCTTTTGGCTGAATTGGGTCCTGCCCTTCGTTACCGATCGATTCGAGCCAGAAGCGGATTCGGTCGGGCGATATGGTGACCCTGGGTGAATATTTGGTATATTCGAGTATTACCTTGTTGTCGGGTGGAGCCTGGCCAACGTCCAGGAGGGGGTGAATGAAATGAACGAACGAATGTCAATGCAAACGAGGGTTTTACTTCCAAAAATGCATTTTTAAATGATTGGAGGAATAAGGGGAATGACAGGAGAATGAACGAACGAACGAACGATCGAATAGCTCCCTGTGAGCCCGTATCCTTTTAATAAATGTGTTATTATCGCTTTCCATTGTAAATGTTTCTTGAACTATTGATACTCTATGATTAATGTATTGGATTGATTGTTTGATTATGTGTTCGGAATCTCACTGAGCTTTTAACTCATTCCTTTAGTTTTGTTTTCCTTAACAGGGGAAGGCGAGCCAAGACGGGAGCTTTGTATAGACTAGCTTAGGCTAGATCTCTGTTTTTATAATGGTTCTCGCCCTAGTACTTGGCATGGGCTGGATGTATGCAGAATTGAGAACCTTTGTATATTCGATGTTTGTACTCCCTTTTGAGATAGCAATGTATATATTCTTGTGGTTTTATTCAAGTTTTAAGTGAGGACTGTGGTGAACAACTGAGTCCCGGTGAGAGTTGGGCAGGCGGTCCGCCGAACCTTTTGGTTCGCCTTAGGGGGAGGTAGGGCTGTCACAGAACTCGCATTCCACAAATGCAAAGATCACATTCCAAGAACCACCTTCAGAAACAACCCCCCTTATAGAACAACTTATTTTTTTCATAACAGTTTAAGAATTTTCTCACGACCTTGCTACTTCAGGCTACGATTTAATGGTCTTACAGATGCTTTCTCTAAAGATTTTGTGAACAAAATTTGTTCCTCTGGTACCGTAGATGGTGCAAAAATGAATAAATCCTCCACAAGACTAATGTTGGGATCGGATTTTGCTCACAAAGTAGGCTAGAGGCGCAAGCCTGGCTCAAGTTTTTTACCAAAAAAATTTCTGCATTTTTCTTCCTCTTTTGCTCTTTGCTTTTTCTCCTTTTCTTTCTTTTTTCCCTTTTCTTTCTTTGTTCGCCACCTCTCCTTCTCCTCTTATGCTTAGGCTGCATTTTTGGAGCCTTTTAATAGGAACAAACAATCCCAAAACCCTCACCTCAAAGGTGAGGATGAAGGCTGGTTTTTTCAGAAAATTTGAGCCATTAGATGGCATTTATTCTAGAAGATTCTTGATGTTTGGATTAAGGCTAGGTGGCCATGTACTGGAGGGCTTGGATAGAAAGCAAAAAAAAAAAAAAAAAAACGAGTGCAAATGGGATGAGAATGGAGCTGCAAATCTGTACTAGTTTAGAAACCCGGCAAGCACGCGGGCTTCCTTTTTTTTTTCCTGCTTTTCTTTTCTTTTCCTTTCAGTTTCTCTTCTTTTGTTTTTCAAATTTCTAAAAATTAAATTGAAATGATTTTCTTTTCTACTCATTTTTTTAAAAAAAGTAATAAATAAACATAAAATAAAACTAAATTAAATAAACTAAAAAATGAGCGAAAAATAGGAATGAAATAAAATAAAATTTTGGTGTCTACAATCTTTAGTACCGCTTTTTGATACCAAATCTAATAACACTCCCATTTATCATGTGAGGATAAAGGAAAGTTGAATTAAACCAAACCAATTTAAGTTATTAAAAAAAATTAAAGAACACGTGACAATTTAAATAAATAAGATACTTGGCATAAATATAAAAGTGGCACTGAATTGCCACTAAAATGTGGCACCGAAACCCCATGTGAATCTCCAAAGCAGGCAAGGCATATATTGTGAGTTTTTTTTGGGACACGATTTTTTCCCCAACCTAACCATTTATTGGTCAACAAACTTTAATTAATACAATTTCACAAGCACCTACTCTTAGTTATAAATTATAAGCCACAGGTATCAGATAGAGTATTTTCGTCGAAATCCAAGACCAATCAGCAGGCACTTTAACTCTTCAAAAGCCATTATTCTTAAGCAAAATAGCACAAATTCATCAAATCCATAAGCTGCCTACCTGTTTGGATTGCTATTTTTAGCAGCTTTTGTAGAAAAATGTATTGTAGTGATTTGACATGTATGGAATAAAAAGATGATTGAAAAATGTGTTTATAAAAAATGTAAAATTTTTTTTGCCAAAGCTACAGTCCAGACAATACGATTTTTGGCACACATAGAATAAAATGTACAATCCAGAGATCAAAGTCTTGTGAGCCCCAAGACTTCAAAATTCTAAACACTTTCTTGGAAGCAAAAATATACTTCTCCAATACTTATGATGCTATTTAGGATATATTTAATGAGCTCAAGTCTGCCCACATATCTCATTATCTTGATAGCTAACTTCAGGGTTATGCAGCCTAGAAGAGATTAATGGAAACTCTGGATAAGTCAGAGGCAATTGCCAAGAGACAATACTGTTACATAGCTGCATGCTTCTTCCCTCAACTACAACCAGATAGGAAAACACTAAATTTCTGCAAGTTAGGAAACACGCAAGAAAAATCACTAAATCACCAAAATGTTTCTTTGGAGTAGCCTCAACAACTTCAATAGCTTTATCAGAGGTAGCACATATATTAAAGGTACATCTGCAAATCCCATATGCGAGAATTTCACCTCAGCAGACTTAGGATGGTAATCAAATCTAGGATATAAGACTCACAATTGAACAGAAGGTGATTATTAATTCTACAAAGGCCTCATAGTCTTAGGTGCATCAGTGCTTTATATTGTACCTCCATTTTCTTTGTTGACTCAACTGACGAATCTTCGTTTTCTAACATAGGGTCAATCTCAAGAGTGAGTAAATCTATGATATTGCTAATTTATGTTGCAAATTTTAAGATTACTATTTGAATAATTTAAAAAGATCTGCACGAGTTTCAGTAATTTAAAAAGCTGAAGAAGAAATGAAGATATCAATCCCACAAATGTCACCTTTTGTTTGACCTATTTCTCCTCCAACACCTTCAGTATTTTTTCCAAGTCAAGAGGAAGATAAGTCTCCTTTTGATATTGCTAAAGTTTCACGGGAATATCGTGCAAACAAGCAAAAACAAAAGGAAGAAGAAAGAAAAGGAAAATGGAAAAAGAAAAGGAGACAATAAAGGAACAAGATAGTTCTTTGATGTATACAAAACTATATGCTAACCCTGAATTTTCTTTTAAACAGGAAGGCCAAAAACAAGAGGATGGAAAAATTTATAATAATCCTTCGTCCTCTATGCTACAGGATTTTAATACATAATCATTTCCATATATTTCTACATATAATCAAGAGGAGGATGATTCTCAAAACTCAGAATATTCAGAGCAAGATTCAGGATCAAGTGGTGGAGAAAATATTGAAACACATTCAGATACTGAAGAATCCATTGATGAGACCACTAGAGACAAAAGTTTTGACGAAATTTTAAAACTTCCTAGTTTGAATATGGCAACAGAAGCTGAAGTTGTTCATCCAGATGACGAGGAAGAAACTGGAGAAACATCCAGTAGGCAGAGGAAGAAATCATCAAAAATTAAAGGAACTCAGATCTTTACCATCGATGATGTACCTTCATCAAAATGGGAAGAAAAGTTTCAGGATTTTCATGCTTGGATGATTATCTAAAATATTACTGAAGAATCTCATTTTGAAATTTTATCTGACTTTACTGCTAATTTTTCATGAATTCTAACAAGATAAAATGTTTTTCCTAACTCGACAAGAGTTTTCTGAAAATTTTAATATCCTGCACCTTATGTTCATTGGAGATGTAAAACAGAGTAAAGACTTAAAGAGAAAAGAATTTTTTCAAATGAAATGTCTTTCTTATGATCGAAAAGATCTTAATAAATATTTCAAGAAAATGATTCAACTGTTTTTTTTTTTTTTGCTCTGGGTGCTAATATGAATGTCATAAATGTAAACCAGAGCAATATGCAATATGGGTTGAAGATTTTTAATCATGGCCTTTTGAAAAAGAGATGGAGCTGTTTTGAGGCCAAAAGGCATCACCTTCCATTGAAAATGATGATTTGGGATACAAAATCCCGTTTTATGCCTATCTTTAGGATATATGCCTAATTGTCAGAAACTTGATTTAAGATCAAATTTGGAAAACCATTTACCTTTGGCAATTTGGCAATTTGAGCAAAACCTATTTGGAATGAAAAATTTATCATCAAGAAGAAAAATATTTAAAGGCTGGTAATTTATAACCAGTCTTCGATAAAAGAAGAAAATCATGTTCTCAAAGGTGTTTAATAAAACAAGCTAATGAACCTCTTTCACAAATCTTCATGTTTAATGAAGAAGATTATCCAAAACTGGAACCATTTGTCAAAAATGGTTCTTGGTTGAAATGGATATGGGTTATTTCCCAAAGATGTTGCAATTCAAGCAAAAAACCATACCTACCCAGATGGTCAGCCTGGTTCTCACAATATTCCTTTGACATAAAACATATCAAAGGTGTTGTTACTGATTTCTTCTCTAGAAAAGAATCAATCAAACAGATCTCATAATTTACCATGTTTTCAGCTGTCATCCGAAATCCTTCGAAAATTTTTCAAATACCTTATCCTTGGCAAAAAGAGGATATAGAAAGAATTAGAAACACTTTTGAACTAGAAGTTTTTGGTTCATATGGTGGTTCTATTTTGAATCCATTTGGAACCAATCCAGAATATCCTTTTTGTCAAATCTTCATAACCCAACCTCATGATTTCCCAGAACCTCTCTTATGGTATTTTTGGTGCTTATGCCATCAATATCATATCCTTATGGAATTTCAAAACCTATTTTTTAACCAACCTTTAACACTTAATCTTCAAATTTTTTGCAATGATTCAAACTCTTATCTTTTTGGCATAATTTATTTTCAACAAATTCAAATCATATTATCTTCCATTTCCATAAACCAAATCATCTATTAGGAAACCAATTTCAGACTCTTCCAAGTGCAATTATCTATAGGGAATTTCCCCATACTATTTTGATGATAATGTGATTTTTTGTTACAAATTTTGTTTGAAAAACTTCCCATTTGCCGCTTTGAAATCATGGGTTTCTTTGATCCAATATGAATCAGGTAAAATATCCTTTTTTTAAAATGGATATGGGAGCTCCTGAATCAAACAAAGCAATAACTAGAATAGATTTAAAACACTTATCCATTAAAACATGAACAAGTGTTTGGGGATAAGCATCTGCGGATTTTAAAGGTTTGATTGAAAAAATTTCTTCTGGTGCTACAAAACCAAAAGAGTACTATCAGTAACATTTTCTTGTTCAGAAAAGTCAGATTCTAAATCAGAAAATTGAATTTGGAATTCATTCTGAATTTCTAAAATCAATTTTACTCCCTTTTGATTTTAAGAATGATTTTTTGCAAAATGTGCTGGTTTTCTATAGATGAAACATTTGCTTCCTTTCTTTCCTCTGAATTTTTGTCTTTTCTTTTGAAGTGTTTCCACCTTTTTCTGAAAGACCTTCTTGGGTAGCTTTTGTTAAAGCTTCTGAACTTCTTGAACTTTTTCTGTCTTTTGTAGATTGAGGGACTGCAAGTTTGGCATTTTTCCTTTGTTATTAGTTCAGGCTTTTTATAGGCTTGGTCTAAACAGACATCTTCCTTGAGATGTTCTCAGATGATTATTTAGGAACCTCACCTGTGGCTTTTAAGGACTCAATCTGGTTCTTAATAAACTTTGTCTCATTTTCCTAATTTTTAACAAATTTAGCAAGTGAGCAAGAATGTGTAGGCAAATTATACTTCAAATTTTCAAGCCTTTTTTTTAGAACAGAGATCATATGAGATACGTGTGAGTTTTGATTTTTTGCTGTGGTATCAATTTGAACAACTTTTTTTCTTACCTTAGTCACATTTTTGTGTATGGATGTTAGAACTGAGTTCTGAACCAAAGAATTTTCATAGATGAGTTTCCAACACCTTCAGTATTTTTTCCTTCTCCATGGGGTCAATCCCAGACCAAAGAAATTATGTCCGAGAATTCCTTCCTGGTGCAGCCAAGCTTATTAGCCCTATGACTAAAATGCTTAAAAAGAAACCTCCTTCATGGGGACAATCCCAAACCAAAGCAATTCAACAATTGAAGGAACAACTCCTTAACCTCCCAACCTTGTATATCCCATCAAAAGGGACAAGGATATTGCAAACAGATGCCAGTGACAAATATTGGGGAGCAGTCCTTCTTGAAGAAGACTCAAAGGATGAAAGACATTGTTGTGGATTTGTCAGTGGCAAATTCGAAAACTCTGAATAGCATTATCATTCTTTATTCAAAGAAATTTTGTCTGTTAAAATGGGTATTAAGAAATTCTCTTTCTTTCTAATTGCTCATCATTTTCAGGTCGAAATGGATATGGGTTCTTTCCAAAGATGCTGCAATTCAAGCAAAAATCATACTTCGCTCACAACTACTCAGACGGTCAGTCTAGTTCTCACAATATTCCTCTGACATAAAACATATCAAAGGTAAAAATAATGTTGTTGCTGATTTCTTCTCTAGAAAAGAACTAATCAAACAAATCTCATCATTTGCCATGTTTTCACCTGTCTTCCAAAATCCTTTTGAAAAATTTCAAATACCTCATCCTTGGCAAAAAGAGGATATAGAAAAAATTATAAACACTTGTAAACTAGAAGTTTTTGGTTCGTATGGTAGTTCTATTTTGAATCCATTTGGAACCAATCCAAAATATCCTTTTTGTCAAATCTTCAGAGCCCAACCTCATGATTTTCCAGAACCTCTCTTGTGGTATTTTGGGTGCTTATGCCATCAATATCATATCCTTATGGAATTCCAAAGCCCATTTTTTAACCAACGTTTAATACTTAACCTTCAAAATTTCCTGCAATGGTTCAAATCCTTATCTTTCTGGCATAATTTGTTTTCAATAAATTCAAATCATATTATCTTCCATTTCCACAAATCAAATCATCTATCAGGAAACCAAATCCAAACTCTTCCAAGTGCAGTTATCTATAGGAAATTTTTCCATACTATTTTAGACCTTGATGAAGAGTATGAAGAAGCCCAAAGGTACATATTCCAACAAAACCAATACATCCTACAAGAAATCTGGACAGAACATTATGACCCTTGGAACTATCGTACCAGTCATCCCTATTGGAATGCAGTTCAAAAGGCTAAGAAACACATATCTGGCAAGGGTGAATAATAGTGCTATGCAAGACTCACAAGATCGTTTTGATGTAGGAGCAAGTTCCTCTGCACCCTCTTTCAAAGAAAGGACAAAAAAATAAAGAAATCTCAATAAAAGGCGGAATAAAAGAAGACACACATACCATATTGAGATATACAACATCACTGATCCAGATAGCACATTATCAGACACACCAGATGATGACATTTACAACCCCGCTCATGTCTGAGTCATTTGTCTTTTACTTTTCCAAAGAGTCATCTTACTGTTTGAAGAGTCATTTGTCTCTTACTGTTTGAAGAGTCATTTGTCTCTTACTGTTTGAAGAGTTGTTTATCTCTTACTGTTTGAAGAGTCATTTGTCTCTTACTATTTGACGAGTCATTTGTCTTTTATTTTTTCTGAAAAGTCATTTTACTGTTTAAAAGGTTGTATTTTACTTTTCTAAAGAGTCATTTGACTTTTGTTTTGAATGAAAGCTCGTCTATTGCCTTTTGAAAGGCTTGAATAGCCATCTTCCTTATGTATAAAAGTTGGAATGAAATGGAAGAAAGGCAGATTGCAGTTTGAATAAGTCTAGTAGTTTTCCTAAAATCATTCCTGTTCCCTTTTAGACAAGCAATGATCCTTATGAATGAGTAAGCTCTTAGTTGTTTCATAATGTCCCTTGAACTGTTAGAACACATGATGGTAAAGTGTTGTTTGGGAATACCTTGAAAAATCTTGAGCTGCTCTGAAGTTTGGTATCGGAGCCAATTGTATAAAGGGAATAGTTCTTGCATTATGTCTACCTCTTTGTCTACTATTTCTTCATCTTCATCTGATCTTATTTTACGCAAGTCTAGCACCAATAAGTTAGATTATTTATATGAAATATCAATTGAACCTGAGATAGTTAATCCCACATCAATCCCTACTCTGCTTTTGGAAAACAATCCTTTTCACCATTAAGGACTATAAAGTCCTTAATTAAGCACCATCCAAAAGGAGTTGGAGAATGCATTCAATCTTCTAAAATCGATCAGCATCATATCCTTGCTACAAAGAAGGAACAGTTTATAACTCTTTACGTTCCACCAGATTTTCCTTCACAATGGAAACAACAAGGATTTACTCATATTCACATTGGTACCATAAGATTTTTCTTATCATTTCATGGAAGAAAAGGATTACCTATGATTGCAAGAATAGCTCTACTGGATACCAGATTCAAGAAATATCAACATGTCTGCATTGCAATTGTTGAAACAACTTTAAATGCAGGAATAGTCTTCATAACTTTATTCCTAAATTTTAATATGTCTCTATCTGATCCTCATTTACTTGATGCTCTTAAAGTACAAGTTCAAATAATTGGAGCAGATCAAGTTCCAAATACTATTGCTACAACTCCTTACTAGCGAATGGTATACAGAGTGCAAAATCATGCACTAGATCTAACAATTCCAGGTGGTGATGAAGCCCTTCTTATCTAGGTGGATGAGAAGAACTCAACCTCTTGTACTCATGTTCCAAGACAAATCTCAAAATAAGAATTAATTTAGTTATTACCAGATAATTGGATTATTGATTTTGAGACACTTCATTATGCTACTAATGAGCCAATTGAATCTTCTGATTCAAAGATATCTCAAATCTCTGATGGCTGGGTTTCTATAAGTTTTGATCATTCTCACCTAAAATCAAATTCAAAAAAGGCTTACCCTTCTATTTTGCTTGTGCAGGTTTCAATGGATATGCCAATAGAAGAAGATAAGAATTTAGGTGCTTATGATTACAATAATGAAAGGTGCCACCTTCAAGATCTTATTAGTCATTTTTCAAAGAAAGATAAGCTTGTTTATTATTTCCAAAATCTCATTTTTGGCCACATATTTTGATATATGTGACAAATGTGATGAATGTTAGGAAAGATCTTATGAAGATGATTATTCATCTTCAAAAATATCTCAGAAAGACAAAGTTTGTGAAGAGAGACCATGTAAGCCTGATTTTAAACCAAAAAACCTTGATTCTGATTCTGAAAGCTTCATTCCTTTGAGAAGAAAATTTGATGGAATTCAAATCCCATCCCAATGGATGATCCAAAGAAAACCTGAGTGGTTGCCAAAGTCTAAGCAAAAATTTCATCCATATTACCAAAAATATTTGAGCATATTGAAAAAAGAAGATAAAAGAAGAAAATCTCATTCTCAAAGGTGTTTAATAAAACAACCTGATGAACCTCTTCTACAAATCTTCATGTTTAATGAAGAAGATTTTTCAAAACTGGAACCATTTGTCAAAAATGGTTCTCGACATTCTTCAAAAGTAAAAAATGTTCATCTGACAGTTTTACCAGCAGGAGAAACAGTTCATTCTAATATGACTGATGAAATATTGAATTAGCAAACTGAAAATTCTTTGGTTTAGAACTTAGCTCTAACATCCATGCACAAAAATGTGACTGAGGTTAGAAAAAAGGTTGATCAGATTGATACCACAGTGAAAAGCCAAAACTCACAGGTATCTCATATGATCTCTATTCTGGAAAAAAAGCTTGAAAATTTGAAGAATAATTTGCCTACATATTCCTCCTCACTTGCTAAATTTGTTAAAAATCAGGAAAAAGAAAATGAGATAATAAAGGAAGAAGAAAGTTCTTTGATGTATACAAAAGTATATGCTAACCCTAAATTTTCTTTTAAATAGGAAGATCAAAAAACAAGAGGATGTAAAAGTTTATAATAATCCTTTGTCCTCTATGCTACAAGATTTTCATATAGAATCACTTCCATATATTTCTACATATAATGAAGAGAAGGATGATTCTCAAAGCTCAGAATATTCAGATCAAGATTTAGGATTAAGCGGAGGAGAAAATATTGAAACAGATTTAGATACTGAAGAATCCATTGATGAGAGCACTAGAGACAAAAGTTTTGATGAAATTTTAAAACTTCCTAATTTGAATATGGCAACAGAAGATGAAGTTGTTCATCCAGATGACGAGGAAGAAATTGGTGAAACATCCAGTAGGCAGAGGAAAACAATTTTTCCTAACTTGACAAGAGTTTTCTAAAAATATTAATATCTTGCACCCTATGTTCATTGGAGATGTAAAAGAGAGAAAAGAATTTTTTCAAATGAAATGTCTTTCTTATGATCGAAAAGATCTTAATTAACATTTCAAGAAAATGATTCAACTGTTTTTTGCTTTAGGTGTTGGTATGAATGTCATCAATGTAAACTAGAGCAGTATGTAATATGGGTTGAAAAATTTTAAGCATGGCCTTTTGAAAAAGAGATGGAGTTGTTTCGAGGCCAAAAGGCATCACCTTCCATTGAAAATAATGATTTGGGATACAAAATCCCGTTTTATGCCTATCTTCAGGACATATGTCTAATTGCCAGAAACCTAATTTAAAATCAAAATTTGAAAACCATTTAGCTTTGGCAATTTGAGCAAAAAAGGTGAACCTATTTGGAATGGAAAATTTATCATCAAGAAGAAAAATATTTAAAGGCTAGTAATTTATAACCAGTCTTCGATAAAAGAAGAAAATCATGTTCTCAAAGGTGTTTAATAAAACAACGTGATGAATCTCTTCCACAAATCTTCATGTTTAATGAAGAAGATTTTTCAAACCTAGAACCATTTATCAAAAATGGTTCTTGGTCAAAATGGATATGGGTTCTTTCCCAACGATGTTGCAATTCAAGTAAAAAACCGTACCTCACCCACAACTACTCAGATGGTCAGCCTAGTTCTTACAATCTTGAGCTGCTCTCTCAAGATTTTTCAAGGTATTCCCAAACAACACTTAGCCATCATGGATTCTAACAGTTCAAGGGACTTTTATGAAACAACCAAGAGCTTATTCATTCATAAGGATCATTGCCTGTCTAAAGGGAATATGAATGATTTTAGGCTTTCATGATTTTAGGAAAACTATAAGACTTATTCAAACTACAATATGCCTTTCTTCCATTTCACTCCAACTTTTATATATAAGGAAGATGGCTATTCAAGTCTGTCGAAAGGCATTAGACGACCTTTCATTCAAAACAAAAGCCAAATGACTTTTTAGAAAAGTAAAGTATAACCCTTCAAATAGTAAAACGACTTTTTAGAAAAGTAAGAGACAAACGACTCTTCAAACAGTAAGAGACAAATGACTCTTTAAACAGTAAGAGACAAACGACTCTTCAAACAGTAAGACGAATAGTGAGAGACAAACGACTCTTTAAACAGTAAGAGACAAACGACTCTTCAAATAGTAAGACGACTCTCTGGAAAAGTAAAAGACAAATAGTCAGACATGAGTGAGGTAGTAAATGTCATCAACTAGTGTGTCTGATGGAGTGCTATCTAGATTAGTTATGTTGTATATCTCAATGTGGTCCATGTGTCTTCTTTTATTTTGTCTTTTATTGGGATTTCTTTATTTTTCTATCCTTTCTTTGAAAGAGGGTGTAGAGGAACTTGCTCCTGGATCAAAAGGATCTTGTGAGTCTTGCATAGCACTATCATTCACCATGGCTAGATATTCTTTCTTGGCCTTTTGAACTGCATTCCACTATGGATGACTGGTATGATAGTTTCAAGGACCATAATGTCCTGTTCAGATTTTTTGTGGGATGCATTGGTTTTGTTGGAATATGTACCTTTGGACTTCTTCATACTCTTCATCAAGGTCTAAAATAGGATTGAAAAAATTTCCTATAGATAACTGCACTTGGAAGAGTTTGGATTTGATTTCCTGATAGATGATTTGGTTTATGGAAATGGAAGATAATATGATTTGAATTTGTTGAAAACAAGTTATGCCAGAAAGATAAGGGTTTGAACTATTGCCGAAAAAATTGAAGGTTACGTGTTAAAGGTTGGTTAAAAAATGGGTTTTGAAATTCCATAAGGATATGACATTGATGGCATAAGCACCAAAAATACCATAAGAGAGATTCTAGGAAATCATGAGGTTAGGCTATAAAGTTTGATAAAAAGGATATTCTGGATTGGTTCCAAATAGATTCAAAATAGAACCACCATACGAACCAAAAACTTCTAGTTCATAAGTATTTCTAATTCTTTCTATATCCTCTTTTTGTCAAGGATAAGGTATTTGAAAAATTTCAGGAGGATTTTGGAAGACAGGTGAAAGCATGGCAAATGATGAGATTTGTTTGATTGACTCTTTTCTTGAGAAGAAATCAGCAACAACATTATTTTACCTTTGATATGTTTTATTTTGGAGGAATATTGTGAGACCCAGGCTGACCATCTGAGTAGTTGTGGGTGAGGTATGATTTTTTGCTTGAATTGTAGCATCTTTGGGAAAGAACCCATATCCATTTTGACCTGAAAACGATGAGCAATTAGAAAGAAAGAGAATTTCTTAATACCCATTTTAACAGCCAAAATTTCTTTGAATGAAGAATGATAATGCTATTCAGAATTTTTGGACTTACGGTAGGAGGTGGTAGTTCAAATGTTCCAGAGTATTTAGGAACCTCACCTGTGGCTTTTAAGGACTCAATCTGATTCTTAATAAACTTTGCCTCTTTTTCCTGATTTTCAACAAATTTAACAAGTGAGGAAGAATGTGTAGGTAAATTATACTTCAAATTTTCAAGCCTTTTTTTCCAGAACATAGATCATATGAGATACGTGTGAGTTTTGACTTTTTACTGTGGTATCAATCTGATCAACTTTTTTTCTTACCTCAGTCACTTTTTTGTGTATAGATGTCAGAGCTGAGTTTTGAACCAAAGAATTTTCAGTTTGCCAATTGAGTACTTCATCAGTCATATTAGAATGAACTGTTTCTCCTGATGATAAAACTGTCAGATGAGCATTTTTTACTTTTGAAGAATGTCGAGAACCATTTTTGACAAATGGTTCCAATTTTGGAAAATCTTCTTCATTAAACATGAAGATTTGTGGAAGAGGTTTATCATGTTGTTTTATTAAACACCTTTGAGAACATGATTTTCTTCTTTTATCTTCTTTTTCTAATATGCTCAAACATTTTTGGGAATATGGACGAAGTTTTTCCTTAGACTTTGGCAACCACTCAGATTTTCTTTGGATCATCTATTGGGATGGGATTTGAATTCAATCAAAGTTGCTTCGTAAAGAGATGAAGCTTTCAAAATCAAAATCAAGGTTTTCTGGTTTAAAATCAAGTTTACATGGTCTCTCTTCACAAACTTTCTTTTCTGAGATCTTTTTGAAGATGAATAATAATCTTCATAAGATCTTTCCCAACATTTATCACATTTGTCACATATATCAAAATATATGTGGCTAGAAATAGAATCCTGAAAATAATAAACAGGCTGACCTTCCTTTGAAAAATGACTAATAAGATCTCAAAGGTGGTACCTTTCATTATTGTAATCATAAGCACCTAAATTCTTACCTTATTCTATTGACATATCCATTGAAACCTGCGCAAGCAAAATAGAAGCGTAAGCCTTTTTTGAATTTGACTTTAGGTGAGAATGATCAAAACTTATAAAAACCCGGTCATCACAGATTTGAGAGATCTTTGAATCAGAAGATTCAATTGGTTCAATAGTAGCATAATGAAGTGTCTCAAAATCAGTAATCCAATTATCTAGTAATAATTGAATTAATTCTGATTTTGAGATTTGTCTTGGAGCATGAGTACAAGCGGCTGAATTCTTCTCATCCACACGGATAAGAAGGGCTTCATCACCCGGAATTGTTAGATCTAGTGCATGATTTTGCATTTTGTACCCCAATTGGTAGTGAAGAGTTACAGCAATAGCATCTAGAACTTGATCTGCTCCAATTATTTGAACCTGTACATTAAGAGCATCAAGTAAATGAGAATCAGATAAAGACAAATTAAAATTTGGGACTAAAATTACAAAGACTGTTCCCGCATATAAAGTTGTCTCAACAGTTGCAATGTAGACATGTTGATATTTCTTGAATCTGGTATCCAATAGAGCTATTCTTGCAACCATAGGTAATCTTTTTCTTACATGAAATGATAAGAAAAATCTTATGGCACCAAAGTGAATATGAGTAAATCCTTGTTGTTTTCATTGTGAAGGAAAATCTGATGGAATGTAAAGAGTTATAAACTATTCCTTTTTTGTAGCAAGGATATGATGCTGATCGATTTTAGAAGATTGAATGTATTCTCGAATTCCTTTTGGATGGTACTTAATAATGGACTTTATAGTCTTTAGTAGTGAAAAGGATTGTATTCCAAAAGCAGAGTAGGGATTGATAAGTGGAAGAAACATGGAATTAACTATCTCAGATTCAACTGATATTTCATATAAAGAATTTAATTTATTGGTACTAGACTTGCATAAAATAAGATCATATGAAGATGAAGAAGTAGCAGACAAAGAGGTAGACATAATACAAGAACTATTCCCTTTAAGCAATTGGCTCTGATACCAAACTTTAGAGCAGCTCAAGATTTTTCAAGGTATTCCTGAACAACACTTAGCCATCATGGCTTCTAACAGTTCAAGGGATTTTTATGAAACAACCAAGACCTTAGTCATTCATAAGGATCATTGTCTGTCTAAAGGGAACAGGAATGATGAAGAAGGTGTTGAAAAAATACTGATGGTGTAAATATTCTCCGATCATTGCCTATCTAAAGGGAATATGAATGATTTTAGCCTTTCATGATTTTAGGAAAACTACTAGATTTATTCAAACTGCAATCTGCCTTTCTTCCATTTGATTCCAACTTTTATACATAAGAAAGATGGCTATTCAAGCCTTTCGAAAGGTATTAGATGACCTTTCATTCAAAATGAAAGCCAAATGACTCTTCAGAAAAGTAAAATACAATCCTTCAAACAATAAAACGATTTTTCAGAAAAGTAAGAGACAAACGACTCTTCAAGTGACAAACGGCCCTTCAAACAGTAAGATGACTTTTTGAAAAAGTAAAAGGCAAATTACTTAGACATGAGTGGATGTCTTCATCTAGTGTGTCTGATGGAGTGCTATCTGGATCAGTGATGTTGTATATCTCAATGTGGTCCATGTGTCGTCTTTTATTTCGCCTTTTATTGAGATTTCTTTATTTTTCTGTCCTTTCTTTGAAAGAGGGTGTAGAGAAACTTGCTCATGGATCAAAAGGATCTTGTGAGTCTTGCATAGCACTATCATTCACCATTGCTAGATATTTTTTCTTGGCCTTTTGAACTGCATTTCAATGGGGATAATTGGTACGATAGTTCCAAAGACCATAATGTCCTGTCCAGAATTTTTGTGGGATGCATTGATTTTGTTGGAATATGTACCTTTGGGCTTCTTCATACTCTTCATCAAGGTCTAAAATAGTATGAAAAAAAATCCCTATTTTGAACTTATGAAATTTAATCTAATTGAATTTTCAGATTTTCAATGGGCATGCCAAGCATTCTATGTGAACAAAAGGTCTGAACAAGCACATAGAAAAATAAGACTAATTTCATGGAAGAAAAGATTATCTATGGTTGCAAGAATAGCTTTACTAGATATCAGATTCAAGAAATATCAACATGCCTGCATTGCAACTGCTGAGACAACTTTAATTGCATGAACAGTCATTATAACTTTATTCCCAAACTTTAATATATCTCTATCTGATCCTCATTTACTTAATGCTCTTAAAGTACAGGTTCAAATAATTGGAGCAGATCAAGTTCCAGATGCTATTGCTATAACTCTTCACTACCAAATGGTATACAGAGTGCAAAATCATGCACTAGATATAACAATTTCAGATGGTGATGAAGCCCTTCTTATCCTGGTGGATGAGAAGAACTCAGCCTCTTGTACTCATGTTCCAAAACAAATCTCAAATTAGAATTAATTCAATTATTAACAGATAATTGGATTATTGATTATGAGATACTTCATTATGGTGCTAATGAACCAATTGAATCTTCTGATTCAAAGATCTCTCAAATCTTTGATGGTCAAGTTTCTATAAGTTTTGATCATTCTCACCTAAAGACAAATTCAAAAAAGGCTTACCCTTATATTTGCTTGCACAAGTTTCAATGGATATGCCAATAGAAGAAGATAAGAATTTAGGTGCTTATGATTACAATAATGAAATATGCCAGCTTCCAGATCTTATTAGTCATTTTTCAAAGGAAGGTCAGCCTGTTTATTTTTTCCAAGATCCCATTTCTGGCCACATATATTTTGATATATGTGACAAATGTGATGAATGTTGGAAAAGATCTTATGAAGATGATTATTCACCTTCGAAAAGATCTCAGAAAAAATCTCAAATCCGAGAATATTCCTCTGAAGCTCAAGATATTCCAAGGTATTCTTGAACAACACTTAGCCATCATGGCTTCTAACAGTTTAAGGGACTTTTATGAAACAACCAAGAGTTTACTCATTCATAAGGATCATTGCCTGTCTAAAAGGAATAGTTCTTTTATTATGTCTACCTCTTTGTTAATGTCTACCTCTTTGTCAACTACTCTTCATCTTCGTCTGATCTTATTTTACGCAAGTCTAGTACCAATAAGTTAGATTATTTATGTGAAATATTAATTGAACTTGAGATAGTTTATCCCACTTCTTTTCTACTTATCAATCCCTACTCTGCTTTTGGAAAACAATCCTTTTCACTATTAAGGACTGTAAAGTCCTTTATCAAGTACCATCCAAAAGGAGTTCGAGAATACATTCAATCTTCTAAAATCGATCAACATCATATCCTTGCTACAAAGAAGGAACGGTTTATAACTCTTTACATTCCACCAGATTTTCCTTCACAATGGAAACAACAAGAATTTACTCATATTCACTTTGGTGCCATAAGATTTTCCATATCATTTAATGGAAGAAAAAGATTACCTATGGTTGCAAGAATAGCTCTATTGGATACCAGATTCAAGAAATATCAACATGCTTACATTGCAATTGTTGAGACACCTTTATATGCAGGAATAGTCTTTATAACTTTATTCCCAAATTTTAATTTGTCTCTATCTGACCCTCATTTACTTGATGCTCTTAAAGTACAGGTTCAAATAATTAGAGCAGATCAAGTTTCGGATGCTATTGTTGCAACTCTTCACTACCAATTGGTGTACAAAGTGCAAAATCATGCACTAGATCTAACAATTCCAGGAGATGATGAAGCCCTTCTTATCCGGGTAGATGAGAAGAGTTCAGCCTCTTATACTTATGTTCCAAGACAAATCTCAAAATCAGAATTAATTCAGTTATTACCAGATAATTGGATTACTGATTATGAGACACTTCATTATGCTACTAATGAACCAATTTAATCTTCTGGTTCAAAGATCTCTCAAATCTCTGAAGGTCAGGTTTCTATAAGTTTTGATCATTCTAAACTAAGGACAAATTCAAAAAAGGCTTATCCTTATATTTTGCTTGCACATGTTTCAATGGATATGCCAACAGAAGAAGGTAAGAATTTAGGTGCTCATGATTACAATAATGAAAGATGCCACCTTCCAAATCTTATTAGTCATTTTTCAAAGGAAGGTTAGCCTGTTTATTATTTTCAAGATCCCATTTCTAGCCACATATATTCTGATATATGTGACAAATATGATAAATGTTGGGAAAGATCTTAGGAAGATGATTATTCATCTTCAAAAAGATCTCAGAAAATGAAAGTTTGTGAAGAGAGACCATGTAAGACTGATTTTAAACTAGAAAACCCTGATTCTAATTCTGAAAGCTTCATCTCTTTGAGAAGCAAATTTGATGGAATTCAAATCCCATCCCAATGGATGATCCAAAGAGAACCCGAGTGGTTGCCAAAGTCTAAACAAAAATTTCATCCATATTACCAAAAATATTTGAGCATATTGGAAAAAGAAGATAAAAGAAGAAAATCACGTTCTCAAAGGTGTTTAATAAAACAACCTGATGAAGCTCTTCCACAAATCTTCATGTTTAATGAAGAAAATTTTCCAAAACTAGAACCATTTGTCAAAATGGTTCTTGATATTCTTCAAAAGTCAAAAATGTTCATCCGACAGCTTTACCATCAGGAGAAACAATTCATTCTAATATGACTGATGAAATACTCAACAGGCAAACTAAAAATTCTTTGGTTCAGAACTCAATTCTGACATCCATACACAAAACTGTGGCAGAGGTAAGTAAAAAAGTTGATCAGATTGATACCACAGTAAAAAGTCAAAACTCACAAGTATCTCATATGATCTCTGTTCTGGAAAAAAGACTTGAAAATTTGAAGTATAATTTGCCTACACATTCTTCCTCACTCGCTAAATTTGCTAAAAATCAGGAAAAGGTGACAAAGTTTGTTAAGAATCAGATTGAGTCCTTAAAAGCCATAGGTGAGGTTCCTAAATACTCTGAAACATTTGAACTACCACCTCCAACTGTAAGTCTAGGTTTTGGAGCCACTCCAATTAGAAATTGGCCAACTCCATTTTATTTTAATGCTATTTCTCCTCCAATACCTTTAGTATTTTTTTCTAGTCAAGAGGAAAATAAACCTCCTCCTTTTGATATTGCTAAAGTTTTACGGGAATACTGTGCAAATAAGCAAAAACAAAAGAAAGAAAAAAGAAAGAAAAAGGAAAAAGAAAAGGAGGCAATAAAGGAAGAAGAAAGTTCTTTGAAGTATACAAAAGTATGTGCTAACCCTGAATTTTCTTTTAAACAGGAAGACCAAAAACAAAAGGATATAAAAATTTATAACAATCCTTTGTCCTCTATGCTATAGGATTTGCATACAGAATCACTTCCATATATTTCTACATATAATGAAGAGAAGGATGATTCTCAAATCTTAGAATATTCAGAAGAAGATTCAGGATCAAGCGGTGGAGAAAATATTGAAACAGATTCAGATAATGAAGAATCCATTGATGAGACCACTAGAGACAAAAGTTTGGATGAAATTTCAATACTTTCTGGTTTGAATATGGCAATAGAATCTAAAGTTGTTCATCCAAATGATGAGGAAGAAACTGGTGAAACATTTAGTAGTCAGAGGAAGACATCGTAAAAAATTAAAGGAACTCAAATCTTTACAATCGATAATGTTCGTTCATCAAAATGGGAAAAAAAGTTTCAAAATTTTCATGCTTGGATGATTATCCAAAATATTACTGAAGAATCTCATTTTCAAATTTTATTTGCCTTTACTTCTCGTATTTTAGGAATTCTCAAAGACTGGTGAGCAAGCCTTGAAGAACAAGATAAAATGTTTTTTTCTAACTCGACAAGAGTTTTTTGAAAATATTAATATCCTACACCTTATGTTCATTGAAGATGCAAAAGAGAGTAAAGAATCAAACAAAAAAAGAATTTTTCAAATGAAGTGTCTTTCTTATGATAGAAAAGATCTTAATAAATATTTCAAGAAAATGATTCAACTATTTTTTGTTCTAGGTGCTGATATTAATTTGAAATAAGCATTTATAAGTTCTCTACCTAAATCTCTTGCTTATGGTTCTATTTTGAATCTTTCTACAAGTCAGATCAAACAAGCAGTATTTCTCTCCTTAGATGATTTGTGCAACAAACGGAAAATCATCCGAGAATATCTCATGGGGGATGTCTGTTTAAACCAAACCTATAAAAGATCCTGAACTAATAACAAAGGGAAAATGCCAAACCTGCAGTCCCTCAATCTATAGAAAAAAAAGAAAAAGTTCAAGAAATTCAGAAACTTTAACAAAAGCTATCCAAGAAGGTCTTTTAGAAAAAGGTGAAAATACTTCAAAAGAAAAGAGAAAAAATTCAGAGGAAAGAAAGGAAGCAAATGTTTCATCTGTGGAAAATCAGGACATTTTGCAAAAAAAATTGTCCTCAAAATCAAAAGGGAGTAAAATTGATTTCAGAAATTCAGAATGAATTCCAAATTCAATTTTCTGATTTAGAATATGAGTTTTCTGAATGAGAAGATATTACTGATAGTACTCTTTTGGTTTTGCAGGTACCAGAAGAATTTTTTCAATCAAACCTTTATAATCAGCAGATACTTATCCCCAAACACTTGTTCATGTTTTTATGAATAAGTATTCTAAACCTATTCCGGTCATTACTTTCTTTGATTTAGGAGCTGCCATATCCATTTTAAAAAAGGATATTTTACCTGATTCATATTGGATCAAAGAAACCCATGAATTCAAAGCATAAATGGGAAAGTTTTTCAAACAAAATTTGCGACAAAAAACCCCATTATCATCAAAATACTTCCAAACTGTCAAATTCAAACTAGAATTTTGGGAGCAAATTTCACAGGGAAAGATCTCATTCTTGGATTTGATATTTACAGAAAAAATCAGTATCTTTTGACTCCTTCTGGAATTAAGTCCAAAAATTTTTTCAAAAAGTTTAGTAATATTTCCCATATGCACTTGCTTCATGATGCCCAATCCTATCTTCCAAATTCAATTCTTTCAATTGATGAACAAGTAAAGGAATTTCAAATTCATATCGTTCGTCAATCTTGTGCCCAAAATAATCAAGAGTTCTGGGCCAAATGTGACCATCCTCTCTGGCAAAAATCTGATTTCTTCATTAAACTTCTATTCAAAAGTGTAAACTAAGAAAAAGGGAGAGAAAATACTCTTTTTCATATCTTTGGACTACACAATATACAAATATATATACACAAGTGTAACCTAATTTAGATCCTAAAATCATGCTAATCTAAATCAATCTACTACCTAATTAATATATGATACTATAATCATATGATACCTAATTAATACATGATACTATAATCAAATCTTTCCTAATATTTACAATATCAAATCTTTCCATAATATCAGATCACATATCTTCAACACTCCCCCTTAAGATGGAGCATAGATGTTAATCATGCCCATCTTGCCACAAATGTAATCAATTCTCAGACCATTTAGAGGTTTAGTGAAAATATCAGCTAACTGTTCTCCAGTTCTCACATGACTGGTTGAGATCAAATCTTGCTGAATTTTTTCACAAACAAAGTGGCAATCAACTTCAATATGCTTTGTTCTCTCATGAAAAACTGGATTTGATGCTATATGAAGGACAGCTTGATTGTCACATCATAATTTCATTGGAAGTGAATTATTGATTCCCACCTCACACAATAATTGATGTATCCATATAAGCTCACAAGTGGATTGTGCCATAGACCGGTATTCAGACTCTGCACTAGAGCAAGATACTACACTTTGTTTCTTACTTTTCCATGATACCAAATTACCTCCAACGAAGACACAATATCCAGTTGTAGATTTTTCATCAATTTTAGAACCTGCCCAATCCGTATCTGAGAAGTATTCAACATGAGAATGGCTATGATTACCATATAGTATACCACGTCCTGGAGCTCCTTTAAGATAACATAAATAAGATTTACTCTAAAACTGTCCAATGGGTGGTTCTTGGTGAGAACATAAATTGACTCACAATACTAACCGGATATGCAATATCCGGACGAGTCACGGTAAGATAATTCAACTTCCCCACTAATCTCCGGTATATTTTAGGATCTGAGAATAACTCCCCATCATCTGCTGCAAGTTACATGTTGGGGATCATTGGTGCATTGCATGGTTTAGCACCTAGCTTTCCTGTTGCTTTCAAAAGATCATGAACATACTTCTTTTGGCATAAGAAGATACCTTGTTTACATCTTGTAACCTCAATGCCTAAAAAGTATTTCAACATACCCAAATCTTTTGTCTGAAAGCGCAATTGAAGAAAATTTTTAAGAGGTGCAATACCTGCATTGTTACTACCAGTAATAACAATATCATCAACATAAACCACTAATAGGATAATACGAACTTCAGATTGTTGATAAAAGACAGAATGATCAGAATTACACTTCTTCATGCCAAACTCTTGAACCACCTCACTGAATCTTCCAAACCAAACACAAGGACTCTGTTTTAAACAATATAGTGACTTTTGGAGTCTACAAGCCTTACCAGACTCCCCCTGAGCAACAAATCCAGGTGGTTACTCCACATAAACTTTCTCTTGCAAATTCCCATGAAGGAATGCATTCTTAACATTTAACTAGTACAAAGACCAATTATTAGTAGCAGCAAGGGAAATAAATAATCGAACAGATGTGAGTTTTGCTACGGGAGAAAATGTGTCTGAGTAATCCACCTCATATGTCTGAACATATCCTTTTGCAACAAGGCGAGTTTTGAGGCGAGCAACAGAACCATCAGGATTGACTTTTACAGCAAACACTCATTTACAACCAATAGATTTCTTACCTGTTGATAGATGAACCAAATCCCAGGTACCATTATTATCTAGGGCCATCATTTCTTCCTCCATAGCAGCCCGCCAACCAGGATGTTCCAAAGCCTCAGATAAGCGTTGAGGAAGAGATATTGAATCTAAGGAAGCAGTAAAACAATGCAAGGAGGGAGACAAATGGTCATATGAAACAAATGATAAAACTGGGTAAGTGCACTGTCTTTTACCTTTTCTTAAAACAATAGGCAAATCAAGACTGGAATCTAGAGGCTCAGGAAGCGGTGGATCAGGACTCGGATCTGTAGACAGAGAAGGTGGTGGAGAATGTGAGTCTATGTGTTGAGGGCGATGAGAATACACTTGAGTGATCGGTGGTCTTGTAGAAACAGTTGTTGTAACAGTGTAGACTAGAATATCATCTCCCTCCCCCTGACTACTATAGACATTAGACTCAAGAAAAAATGGATGCACCTCAAAAAATGTAACATCAGCAGAGACTAAATAACGATCTAAACTTGGAAAATAACATCTATACCCTTTTTGAAGACGTGAATAACTCAAAAACACACACTTGAGAGATTTGAGATCTAATTTAGACACCTGAGGATGGGTATCATGAACAAAACAAGTACACCCAAATATGCGTGGCTCAATGGGGAATAAAGATTGGGTTGGAAACAAAATTAAATAAGGAATCTCACCAGCAAGCACAGAAGATGGCATGCGATTAATTAAGAAATAGGCTGTTGAAACCGCATCTACCCAAAATTGCTTAGGAACCTTCATGTGAAATAGAAGGGGCCTAGCAATTTCTAATAAGTGCCTATTTTTCCTTTCAGCAACACCATTTTGTGGTGGTGTGTCAGGACATGAAGATTGGTGAAAGATTCCATTTTCTGACATATATGAATTAAAAGATTTAGAAAAGTACTCTTTTGCATTATCACTTCGCAAAATGTGGACAAACACATTGAATTGTGTTTTTATTTCAGAACAAAAGGAACAAAAGATATTAAATAAATATGAACGACTTCTCATTAAACTAAGAAAAAGGGAGAGAAAATACTCTTCTTCATATCTTTGGACTACACAATATACAAATATATATACACAAGTGTAACTTAATTTAGATCCTAAAATCATGCTAATCTAAATCAATCTACTACCTAATTAATATATGATACTATAATCATATGATACCTAATTAATACATGATACTATAATCAAATCTTTCCTAATATTTACAATAACAAATCTTTCCATAATATCAGATCACATATCTTCAACAAAAAGAAATAAAGATATCAATGAGTCTTGAAAGCTCTAACTTAGCTGAAAAAGAATGCTTTGAACTTCTAAAATTTGATCTAATTGAATTTTTAGATTCCCAATGGGCATACCAAGCATTCTATGTGAACAAAAGATCTGAACAAGCATTAGGAAAAATGAGTCTGGTTATAAATTACCAGCCTTTAAATATTTTTCTTCTTGATGATAAATTTTCCATTCCAAATAGGTTCACCCTTTTTGCTCAAATTGCCAAAGCTAAATGGTTTTCAAAATTTGATCTTAAATTAGGTTTCTGGCAATTAGGCAAATGTCCTGAAAATAGGCATAAAATGAAATTTGTATCCCAAATCATCATTTTCAATGGATAGTGAAGCCTTATGGCCTCAAAACAATCCCATCTCTTTTTCATAAAGCCATGATTACAATTTTTTCAACCCATATTGCATACTACTCTGGTTTACATTGATGACTTTCTTCTTTTTAGTCAGGCATGGGAGGAGCATATCGAATTGCTTTATCAATTCTCTGAAATTGCTAAACAATATGGAATTATGCTTTCTAAGAAAAAAATGATTTTGGCAAAAGAAGAAATTCAATTTCTTGGAATGAAAATTTCTGAAGGAAAATGTACTCCTGAAAATAATGTTGGTTAGTCTCTTACAAATTTCCTTGAAACAAATTTGACCAAACAACAAGTTCAATAGTTTTTGGGAGTCGTCAATTATGTCCGAGAATTCCTTCCTGATGCAATCAAGCTTATTAGTCCTTTGACTAAAATGCTTAAAAGGAAACCTCCTTCATGGGGACAAAGCAATTCAGCAATTGAAGGAACAACTCCTTAACCTCCCAACCTTGCACATTCCATCTGAAGGCAAAAGGATTTTGCAGACAGATGCCAGTGACAAATATTGGAGAGCAGTCCTTTTTGAAGAAGACTCAAAGGGTGAAAGACATTGCTACGGATTTGCTAGTGGCAAATTCAAAAACTATGAACAGCATTATCATTCTTAATTCAAAGAAATTTTGGTTGTTAAAATGGGAATTAAGAAATTCTTTTTCTTTCTAATTGCTCATCATTTTCAGGTCGAAATGGATATGGGTTCTTTTCCAAAGATGCTGCAATTCAAGCAAAAAATCATACCTCACCCACAACTACTCAGATGGTCAGCCTAGTTCTCACAATGTTCCTTTGACATAAAACATATCAAAGGTAAAAACAATGTTGTTGCTGATTTCTTCTCTAGAAAAAAAAATCAATCAAACAAATCTCATCATTTGCCATGTTTTCACCCGTCTTCCAAAATCTTCCTGAAATTATCCTTGGCAAAAAGAGGATATAGAAAGAATTAGAAACACTTATGCACTAGAAGTTTTTGGTTCGCATGGTGGTTCTATTTTGAATCCATTTGGAACCAATCCAAAATATCCTTTTTATCAAATCTTCATAGCCCAACCTCTTGATTTCCCAGAACCTCTCTTATGGTATTTTTGGTGCTTATGCCATCAATAACATATCCCTATGGAATATCAAAACCCATTTTTTTAACCAATCTTTAACACGTAATCTTCAAATTTTCCTGCAATGGTTCAAACCCTTATCTTTCTGGCATAATTTGTTTTCAAAAAATTCAAATGATATTATCTTCCATTTCCATAAACCAAATCATCTATCAGGAAACCAAATCCAAACTCTTCCAAGTGCAGTTGTCTATAGGGAATTTCCCCATACTATTTTAGACATTGATGAAGTGTATGAAGAAACCCAAAGGTACATATTCCAACAAAACCAATGCATCCCACAAGAAATTTGGACAGGACATTAGTGTCCTTGAAACTATTGTACCAATCATCCCCCTTGGAATGCAGTTCAAAAGGCCAAGAAAGAATATCTGGCAATGGTGAATGATAGTGTTATGCAAGACTCACAAGATCTTTTTGATCCAGGAGCAAGTTCCTCTACACCCTCTTTCAAAGAAAGGACAGAAAAACAAAGAAATCTCAATAAAATACGGAATAAAAGAAGACACATGGACCACATTAAGATATACAACATCACTGATCCAGATAGAACTCCATCAGACACACTAGATGATGACATTTACTACCCCACTCATGTCTGAGTCATTTGTCTTTTACTTTTCCAAAGAGTCGTCTTACTGTTTGAAGAGTCGTTTGTTTCTTACTTTTTTGAAAAGTCATTTACTGTTTGAAGGGTTGTACTTTACTTTTTTGAAGTGCCATTTGGCTTTTGTTTTGAATGAAAGGTCATCTAATACCTTTCGAAAGGCTTGAATAGCCGTCTTCCTTATGTATAAAAGTTGGAATGAAATGGAAGAAGGGCAGATGGCAGTTTGAATAAGTCTAGTAGTTTTCCTAAAATCATGAAAGCCTAAAATCATTCCTATTCCCTTTAGACAGGCAATGATCCTTATGAATGAGTAAGCTCTTGGTTGTTTCATAAAAGTCCCTTGAACTGTTTGAAGCCATGATCGTTAAGTGTTGTTCGGGAATACCTTGGAAAATCTTGAGCTGCTCTGAAAGTTTTTTGAAGTTTGAAAAAGGGAAAAAAGAGAATCTCTTGATAAAAATGGTGACATTTGTTGTATACTTGATACTTTGTCTTCTATTTGCTCCCTTGTAGTAATCTCATCTCAGGTAGCCTAGTACGAGGAATTGTTTTCTTACTCATCCTGTATATCATGTCAACTGATTGACCTATTATACATTTTTGATAATGTCTATCCACAAAAATAATCCAATGTTCTGTCTTATTACTGAAGAGATGCTGAATTCTCAGGTAGTAGAACTATTACAAGTTCAACAAAGTCAGATCTTTGCACATCTCCATACTGAGTACAAGGTTAGAAATTGTTGCTGATGGTTGCCTAATAATCCTTCAGGAAATGTGTAGTATTCAAAGAGAGAAATGATGATTCATTGGCAAAAACCTAGTTACTAGATACTCATATGACCAAATTAAATGCATAAAATTGACAAAGATGCCAACATACGGTTCTATCATGTTATTGGTCCTTTCTTAATTTTCTATTTACGTTTCATAAAATTGTGGCATTAACAAAAAAATAAAGGTTAAAATTATCCCATTGCGGCAAAGAGAGAGTGGCATATGTTGTAGCCACTTGAGTCAACAAATCACTTTGAACTTGGTGGCCAATGAAATTCACAAGCTTGGCAGCAGTCTAAGGAGGATAGCTCAAAATTTTGGGGCCTGACTAAAGATAATTGTTAAAGAAGACAGACCAGCTTCATTGGGAATTTGGTCATTGACACTGTTATTGCAGTGACATATCTTGTTAGCTGCTTGTTTATTTAAGAAATTTGAAATTTTCCCTGTTAATCTATCAAAGAGGTGAGAAGGTAAATCCATTCGCTATCAGGAGATGGATCTCAACTGAATTGGAAAAGGTCAAGAGTGTGCTGTAAATGATACATAAGATTCTAGTTTGGGGCAGATATGTGTAAGACACGGATACAAGTGCCGACAGAAATGCTGAAAAACACCATTTGGAGAGCTTATTCAAGAAATTGCACCTGTGAAATATGGAGACATTGACAGAGGACAGCATTAGATTGAGTGATCTTATATTTTGAAGGGCAATCATCCAATTTAACCACAAAAGATAAAAGGTTTTTAGTTGTAGAAGAAGAGCATCAACTGATTAATGAGTTCTTCTGTTTGACTCTACTATCCTGTTTTTCTTTTCCATCCACACAAAAAATAAAAGATAAAAATTCTTGGGTCAAATTGGCATGTTGAAACAACATGAATACTCTTATTCAAGTAAGAATTTAAAGCAAAAGGAATTTTCCACCAGCAATGTATCTTTCTGCCCACTCTGCAGACCATGCAGGTAGGAATAGTTTTGTAAGACCAAATAAAGAATAACAGTTATCACGTCATTTCCACCAGATTATTTCTCTCCTCTACTAATCAATTTTTAGGATATTGTACTTAAGCATATAGATGAGAAGCATCTTGCTCTGATAAAGTGGAGTTTGGAAGCATCATTCTTATGAGATTGAAAGAGGAGATTTCAACACTAACAAGAAAATTTTCAGTTACTTCTTCTGGCAATTCTATGCATAAAAAATTCATTAAAAAAAAGTCCTTGAGACAATAGTAGGGGGAAAAAGGATTCATACAACACCAACTGAAATAGAACACAAATCATGGTCTGAAACAACAAAAAAAATCTGCTTATACTAATCGAGTAATATAACTTGTTTTGTAATGGGAGTTGGACAGAGAAGAGAGACACCAGGAGCTATTAGAATGAAATAGTAAACAAAAAGTAACAGAAAAACTTAGTCAAATTGCTGATACAATTGCTTTCTCATGCTATGTTTTGTTCCATATAATATCTGGATCATATCTGTTTGGACCAATCTTGTTGTAATTGACTTACTCCAAGTACTCCAGCTCAGGAAACATTTCGTGTAATTTTGGCTTGTCAACTTTCAAGTTCTTCAGATACTTCAAAAGTAAAATTTTAACTTTCCACTTTTGTTCATCTTGGAGCTCTAAGCTGCTGAGTTCACCTCCCCTAATGTATAGTTTTTCCAAAGATATCAATCCAACAGGCTCTAGCCAGTTAGGCCTGGTCGTTATGGGTAGACACCTGAGATCAAGTTTCTTAAGATTTGGTGGGACTGAGAAGGACCTCAGAACAGCTTCTGTACTCAACTGCAAGGAAATTATTCCCCATGATATTACCAGAATTTGAAGGGCCCTTAAGTCTTCAAGTTTGAAAATTCCCCTTCACCTAAAACTTCACTCCCAATTTGTATGCTCAATTTCCTTAAACTTTTCAACCGAGCAAGGTCACTTAGCTTGCACGGATTTCTTCTGACATTTCCTATCACAAAACCCTTAAGTACTTGGAGAGCAGAGAGCTCTTCAATACCCTTTGGCATGCTTTCGAGCAGGTAACACTCTGATACGTCCAAGTGAGTAAGGTTTCTAAGTGCTGATACATCGGAAGGCAGTTTCTCCAGACTATGACATGCTCGTAAATCAAGAATCTCAAGGCTTATCAGGTTAAGCACCGAACGAGGTAGGGCAGTCAATCTGGAAACACCTCTGAGGCTTAGATATCTTAAGGATGTCTGAGTTCCCAAACCATTCAAAGATACGTCATATTCCACTTTCTTTTTCTTCTTCAAGTCGACTACCAAATTTTCATTTTCCACTTCCATATGGTGTTTGACAGAGCTTTGCCAGCGGCCTAATTGAAGAACCTCAACAGTCTTCAATTTGGAGAGCCAGTCAGATTTAAATCCAAGGTATTGCTCAGTTACATTGAAAACTGTAAGAGTATCCTCAGTCATTGCACTATACGAATCACTACTTCCAGCCAATAAAAGTGCACGATGATGGCCAATGCTAGGCTTCCATGTTGCAACCACGATCAACATTCTACGGACCCAAGGATGCACCATACAACTATTTATATTGGGAGAAGAGTTCTCACAAATTGGAATTATGAATCCTTCGTTTATCAAATCTTTAAATACAGATTCTCCAACCTCCTCCGATGTCCTGTTGTTAGTTTTAGTGACCATGCCTTCTCCCATCCACCAGTAAATAAGGGGTCTTTTCTTTATGATGCTGTTCTCTGGGAAAATCGAAAGACACAAGGAGCATGCTTTTAGCTGACAGCTCTCGAGACAGTCGAAACTTTTTCGAAAATTTGACATTGCTTTGCTTGCATATATTTTCTCCTCCACACCAAGTCTCAACCACTCTTCAGATGATGCCTGATCCTCGCCAACAACCTCCCCAAACGGGAATTGCATTCCAGAAAACGACATTGTACGTGCTCTATCCATCAGCTGCCTTTCAACTGCTGAAAAAGCTGTTTTATAGACACCACACTCCCACTGATGTGCTCCAATCTTTCAAGAATCTCATTAACATTATTGTGGTGCTTAAATACATCATCATCATCAATTTCTTGCTCCAAACCTCTGAATTGTTCCACAAGTATTCCTTTCCAATGTTTGATCCTAGGGAATAAATGTTTCATGCTGCCTAGTTCGATCTCAATTTCTTTGAATTTCAAAACTAAAGGGTTGTCAGTGTGGCTTTAGTCCCACATCGCTAATAGCAAAGGAAATTCTTTCCTTTGTTATCTATAAATATGGAGTCCTATGATAGGATTAAGTGCATCAAATCAAGAGAGCATTAGTGGGCTATTTGGGCCTTTGGGTCATTAAGCCTTTTGTTCAGTTAAATATTTTGGACTCTCTTGTGTTTTAGTATTAGGTGTTGTGGGTCTGGGAACACTTTCCTAAGGCATTTTTGTACTCTCTTCTTCATAGTAAAATATTGTTTCTCCTCCGCTCGTGGACGTAAGTCAATTTGACCGAACCATGTAAATTTCTGTGTTCCTGTTTTATTTATTTCTGCTTTGTTATTTGTCTTTTGGGTTGCCAAAAATTCTTTCGTCAATTTCCTGGGGTCAGTCCTAACAAACTGGTATCAGAACTTGAGGTTATTCTGAATATGCTCTGTGGTCGCAGTTAAATCTGATCTTCCACATCGAAAAAGATATCCTTGGACACTGGTCCATTTGTGGGGTCCGCCTGTGGGACCAGTAGGGCCTGTTTGTAGGGTTCGTAGGGTCCACTTTGTGGGGTCAGTGGGGTCCTCCTGTAGGACCAGTAGAACCTGTCTGTGAGATCAGCCTGTCGGGTCCACTCACCTTGTGGGGCCTACTCATTGTTGTTCGAAAGCTTTGGATTTTTGTGGCAATAATGACAATAACAAAGATTGTCGTCGAGAAATTCGACAGGAATGTCAACTTCAGGATGTGACAGCTTAAGATGGAGCCCATTTTGGTTCAAGACGGAGTTAATCTAGCGATACACGGAATCGAGAAAAAGTCAGGAAATGTGATAGATGCAAATTTTGCTAAGATAGATAAGAAGGAAAGGCAAATCTCTCTGACGAGGTTTTGCAAGAGGTAGCCATTGAGACTTCGGCAAAGGCCTTGTATATGAAGAAAACAGTTGAGAATTGGCTTTATTTAAAGCAAAGTCTATGTATGCTTCGCATAACTGAAGGTACATCTATACTCTCACATCTTGTTAAATTTGATTCCATTATTATGAATTTGGAGAATATAGATTCAAAAATTGATGATGAGGATCAGGCCCTGTTACTTTTGTGTTCTCTTCCCCAATCTTTTAAATATTTTCATGATACTATGATTTATGGAAAAGAAACAATTTCGTATCAAAAAATTAAATGTGCATTAAAATCTAAGGAGTAGATAGACAGGGATATTATTGAAAAATTTAATGGAGGTTAGGCAGAAAGTCTGGTTGTTAGGGGCAGAAATGACAGAAGAAAATTTGACAAAAATAGATCTAAATCTAAATCCAGACATAGAAATATGAAGTGCAATTATTGTCATAAAATGGGTCACATTAAGGCAGATTGTTTCAAATTGAAAAATAAATTGAAACAAAAGGGAAAACCTGGTGAGAAAAATATTGAGACTGCTGAAACTGGTGTTGCAACTGATGAGAATGAAGGAAATATTTTCTTTGTGACTGATGACAGGACAAGGTCTAAAAATGAATGAATTTTAGATTCCAGGTGCTCTTATCACATGTGTCCCAATAGAGATTTATTTTTCACTTATAAATCTTATAATGGTGAAATTGTTTTGATGGGCAATAATGCCGCTTGCAATATTGTTGGTATGGGTACAATTCGAATTAAAATGCATGATGGTATTGTAAGGATGTTCACTAATGTTAGACGTGTTCTTGATTTGAAAAAGAATCTCATCTCTTTGGACACCCTAGAAGCTCTTGGGTGCAAATACACAGCTAAAAATGGCGTTATGAAGGTTTCTAAAGGTGCTCTCGTTGTAATGAAAGCTTGCAGGTTTGATAGTTTATATGTTTTGCAGGGATCTGCTGTCACAGGCTCGGTTGCAGTTTCGTCATCATCATCATTATCTGATTCTGACATCACCAAATTGTGGCATATGCGTTTGGACATATGAGCGAGAAAGGCTTGGGCATTCTAAGCAAAAAGGGACTTCTTTGTGGTCAGAGTACTGGGTCATTGAAATTCTGTGAACACTGTGTCTTTGGGAAGCAAAAAAGAGTTAGCTTCCGTTCTCCAGCAATCCATAAGACGAAAAGTACTCTTGATTATATTCATTCAAATCTTTGAGATCCATCTCGTGTTCCGTCTAAGGGTGGTGCTAGGTATATGTTGACTTTCATTGATGATTATTCAAGGAAAGTTTGGATTTATTTTCTTAAACATAAGAATGATGTTTGCCTCACTTTCAAGCAATGAAAAGTTTTGATTGAGAAACAAACAGGTAAACAGATCAAGTTGCTTAAAACAGATAATAGCATGAAATTTTATGAAAGAGAATTTAATGAATTTTGCAAGAATGAAGGAATTGTTCGGCATTACACTATCAGGATGACGCCTCAACAAAATGATGTGGCCGAACGTATGAACAGAACACTTTTGGAGAAAGCAAGGTGCATGATATCTAATGCAGGGTTGACAAAGGATTTTTGGGCAGAGGCAATCTATATGGCTTGTTATATTGTCAATCATGCTCCTTCTGCTGCTATTAATTTCAAAACTCTTGAGGAAGTTTGGTCAGGTACTCCTGCTAATTATTCTGATTTTAAAATTTTTAGGTGTTCAGCATACATGCATGTAAATAATGAAAAATTAGAACCTCGAACTAAAAGGTGTATTTTCCTTGGGTATGCTTCTGGGGTGAAAAGATACAGATTATGGTATCCTGATTCCAAATCTCCAAAATTTATAATCAGTAGAGATGTTACTTTTCATTAATTCTCTATATTATCGTCCAAGAAGGAGTCGTCTAATTCTTGTCAAACAGATGATAATATGCAGAAGCAGGTGGAGCTTGAGATTGGTAGCTCTGATCCTTCTATTCAACAAGTGCCAGTAGATACATCTGAATCTACTGATGAAAATAATTCAGAAAAGGAAAAATATTTCATTGCCAGAGATAGACCAAAGAGGGATATTCGACCACCACAAAGATATGCAAATTTGGTTGCATATGCTTTGTCTGTCAGAAGAAACTGATGTAGTTGATGAGCCTACTATCTATTTAAATGCGATTTCTTGTGATGATTCTACTAAGTGGTTGGTTGCGATAAATGAAGAAATTGAGTTTCTCCATCGAAATGCTACTTGGGTTCTTGTGAAGCCGCCTCCAGATAAGAAAATTGTTGGATGCAAATGGATTTTCAAGAAAAAAGAAGGTATTCCAAGGATTGAAGATGCAAGGTATAAAGCACGATTGGTTGCAAAGGGCTATAGTCAGGTACAAGGTGTTGATTTTAATGAAATATTTTCACTTGTTGTTAAACATAGCTCTATTTGTATTTTGCTTGCTTTAGTTGCCACGAATGATTTGGAATTGGAGCAGCTTGATGTTAAGATAACTTTCTTACATGGTGAACTTGAAGAGAAAATTTATATGAAACAACCTCAGAGATTTGAAGTTGAAGGAAAGGAAGACCATGTTTGTTTGCTAAAGAAATCCTTATATGGATTGAAACAATCTCCAAGACAGTGGTATAAGAGGTTTGACACTTTTATGTTGAGTCATGGTTATTCAAGGAGCATGTATGATAGTTGCGTTTACTTGCGAAAGTTAGATGATGGTTCTTTCATTTATTTGTTGCTTTATGTTGATGACATGCTCATCGCTGCCAAGAATTTGTCAGAAATTCATATTTTGAAGTTGCAGTTAAGTAGTGAGTTTGAAATGAAACATTTGGGAAAAGTTAAGAAAATTCTTGGTATGAAAATCAAAAGAGATCGAGGAGCTGAAAAATTATTCTTGACTCAAGAAAATTATCTTGAGAAGGTCTTGGAGAAGTTTGGTATGAAAGATACTAAACCTGTGACTACTCCTCTTGCTAGTCATTTTAGACTATCTGCAGCTCAGTCACCACAGTCAGTTGAAGAGAAAGAATATAGGCACGGGGTCCTTATTCCAATGCAGTTGGCAGCATTATGTATGCAATGGTTTGTACTCGTCCAAATATTGCACGAGCAGTCAGTGTGGTTAGCAAATATATGTCTTGTTCTGAAAAAACACATTGGCAGGCTGTGAAGTGGATTCTCAGATACTTGCAAGAGACTTCAAACTGCTGTTTGGAGTTTAAGAGAAATTATAATACTTTGGTTGGTTTTGTAGATTTTGACTATGCTGGAGATCTTGACAGGAGAAAATCACTCTCAAGTTATGTATTTTGCATTGGCGGTTGTGCAGTTAGTTGGAAAGCTACTTTATAACCTGTTGTAGCTTTATCTACTACGGAGGCAGAATATATGGCCATAACTGAGGCAATCAAAGAAGCCTTATGATTGAAGAGTCTGTTTGGCGAACTTAGTCTACATCAAGGTATTACCACTATTTACTTTGATAGTCAAAGTGCCATTCATTTGACTAAAGATCAGATGTATTATGAGAGGACGAAGCACATTGATGTGAAATTTCATTTAATTCGAGATACTATTACTAAGGGAAAAGTCCTTGTTTAGAAAATCAGTACCAAGGAGAATCCTGCTGATATGTTCACGAAACCTCTTCTGGTTTATAAGTTCAAGCAATGCTTGAATTGAGTTGGTATTCGTTGTTGGTGATTTAGGCCCATTGGGCTTATATGGAGAAGGTGGAGCAGTTTTTTGCTATTGTCGATATTGGGGACACGCCAATGTAGAGATTTGTTAGTGTGGCTTTAGTCCCACATCGCTAATAGCAAAGGAAATTCTTTCTTTTGTTACCTATAAATATAGGGATCTTATGATAGGATTAAGTGCACCAAACCAAGAGAGCATTAGTGGGCTATTTGGGCCTTTGAGTCATTAGTCTTTTGTTCAGTTAAATATTTTGGACTCTCTTGTGTTTTAGTATTAAGTGTTTTGGATCTAGAAACACTTTCCTAAGGTATTTTTGTACTTTTTTCTTCATAGTAAAATATTGCTCCTCCTCCGCCCTAGGACGTAGGTCAATTTGACCGAACCACGTAAATTTTTGTGTTCCTATTTTATTTATTTCTATTTTGTTATTTGTTTTTTGGAATTGCCAAAAATCCTTTCGCCAATTTGCTGGAGCCAGTCCTAACAAGGGTCCCTCTCATTGCCCTCACCGATTGTTCCTACTGCGTATTTTCTAGCTTTTTCTAGATGAGCCAATAGTATCGGGACAATTTCCTCTGGTCTTCTTTGAAGTGGCATTCTCAACTACAGAGACAAGAATTCCTTACAGCTTAGAAAAAATTTGCACTCAAGTCTTCCAATATAATTTTTTTTATGAATATATAACTTCTATATAGTTAAAACAAAACAAGAATTATATTATACTGCTGATTAATCAAGATTTCTCACAGGGTTACAGAATAGTTGCATCCAATACTTTAGCATTTTCAAATTCTGCGTTTTACCAAATTCTCAAGATTTCTGTGTTACTTATCATCATATTTAAAAAATATGTGATCAATCAATGGATGAATCATGAAGAAATTTCAACTGATCAGAAGAAAATTGAAGTACCTGGGGAGACTGCAGTCTACGAACTTTCTAGTGTACTTCTTCTTCCTCAGTCAATGGGGAGATTGGAATCAAGAGATGTCAATGTTTTTACCTTTCAAGGACCAACGGTCCCAGTACTTGGAGGTTTGTTTCACTTTAGTCCTAATTATCTTATATTCCATGCTTAAGTACTTTAGCTAATTACATGTTACCATATAATAATTGACATCTAATGACTCTAGTAATCCCATAAATGTTGAGATTAATAAAAGCAATATGGTAGCCTATTAAATTTTTTTTGATAAAATATAATAATTTTATTATCATCTATACTAATGGCAGAAATTACATCATTAAATATACACATATACCAAAGAATAGATTTGAAGAAAGGATACTACAAATCTGAAGAACAATAAAAACTACATTATAAAGCTCCAAATTTTTTAAAAAAATGAGATAAAATAATTGTACCTCAACGGACATCTGTGTGTAAAACTCAAATCTAATAGAAGAAAAATGAAGAAAAAATGAGCAAAACTCTCACTAGGAATCCCTAGGAGAGAAGAAAACTCTCACTAAATAACCCTAAGGAGAGAAGAAACTCTCACTAGAAAATTTTAGGAGAGATTTTATTTATATAAATGAAAAGAAACTATAGAGAAGGTTTCTCCCATAGAAAAAGATCAGAAAAATCTGATAAGGAGGAGAGTTTTGTTATGTTGAGATTACTACTATATGAGCAGCGTATAATAATTGACATATAACTCACACCTATTAAATTTAAATCCATTAAATTTTGAGACTTCAATATCAGTTGTTTGCCAACAAATAAATTAATCGTGCATTTCTACTCTTGTATGAACAATATTTAGGTAAATTCCGCTTTGCACCCTTTATTAACACTTTGGTCTCTAAACTTTAAAGTGCAACATTTTAATTTTCAAAGTATAAAATCTGTTCTATTTAAGTAAAATATGTCACATTTTAGGTTCTAAAGTATAATTTTTTTATACTTTAGTCCCTAAAATAGAATATATTTTATACTTAAGTGGAACAAATTCTATACTCTAAGGACTAGAATAGAACACATTTACTTAAATGAGCCATATTTTATCTTTTAGGGATTAAACTATATTACTTTGAAGTGTAGCGACCAAATTAAGAACTCAGATATAGTTGAAGAGTATAAAGCTGAATTAACCTAACTATACTCCTAAATGCTTCTAATTGTCAAGCTTTTAGTTTTAATCCTAAGTGCATCTAGCCATGACTCTTCGGTTGCAAGTCCAAATTGGAACTGTTTTTGGTTCTGGATTGACAAGGACCCCATTATAAATTGGCAAAAGTTGTATAACACCGCAGCTTGGACCAACAGCTCAAAAGTTGATCAGCATTGTGAATTCTGTGGAATGCTCAATCAGCTTTCTTGTGGTTGGATATTTGGAATTGATGCATTTCTTTTCCCAAAGGCTTTATTTTTATGGATCACTGCTTTTGGTAGCACTTTGAATGCTAGGTTGTCCTCCATTGTGCTCAATAATAGGGGGAGATTACCTTTACATAGAAAGGTTACTCTTTAGGTTGGTTCTTGCTTTTTCATTAGCTTTCCTTTGAAAATCTATTTCTGCCTATGTTTATATGAACATTTATGTATCCATACTCAGGGAGAGCCTTAAAGTTCTCCTTAGACGTAGGTCAAGAGATTGAATCCCTTAGCCTGTATTCTAATTCCGAATTTTTTGAAAATTTTACCAGCAGGTGCAAAGACATCCGTTTGGTTCGGTGACGATTCAGTTCCCTCCGGATTCCCTATTGACCCCCTTGGATCCACCCCTTCCCCTTAGTGTAGAGTAGGAGTAGGTGTAAAATAACATTTATTGTGTCCAAAAAAAAAAATTATTATTCCTCATCTAAGAGATTCTAATTGCATACAGAATCATATATTTTGTAAATTCTTTTATGTATAAAATCCTATTTTTATGCACTTTGACATTTGACAGCAGCCAACTGAGCATAGAAGTGCTAATTGTTTTATTGTTAAGTAGGAAAAGGTTTAGGAGAAGAGGAGGCTCACCCCATTTCAAGGCCAAAACATGCTATTGGCGCTACTAAGCTCTTACAATGCTGTTCTACATGTACTATACCTCCCATATGCTTCTATATGGTAACCAAAGGTTCTGATTTCGCATGAAGATTTTTCATCAAGTATAACTGAATTAGACTGATATATTTCAGGATTTACAAATAACTGAAAATTTGCATTAAGTGTAACTGAATTTGTTGAAGATTTTTGGTGATTAAATAGAATTTTGTGGAGGATTGAAGAAATTGATTTTGAGTACAGGCAAAGAAATATCCCTGGTAACAAGTAACAAAGGAGGTAGTTCAAACCTCATCAAATATAACAACCTACTATATATGCTAAAGCTAATCAAGCAAGAGTACAAAATCAAACACCTGAATTACACATAACTCCACGATATATTTTCATAAGTGACTCAATCTCAGTGCTTAACCCTCAACCTTTCCATAGCATTGAGAAACTTTTTAGCTAAGCTGCATTGGGCTTACCAATCAAGAGTTCAAATAATACAAACCAAATAATTCACACTCACGAATCACTCATTCAGTACATCAAACTGGCAATGGACAGTCTGAAGAAATTGCTTAGAGTAGAGCTGCAAATGCATAAGCGGTACATCAGACAGAGAATCAGTAGTCCTTCTGCAGTCTCAAAGTCCAAAATTATGAACCTGTGAGAGTAAGAAAGCCAAATTATAATTCAAGCAGTCCTAATTGGTGAGGAAATCAGTTATGTATAGGAAACGAACCTTGAAGAATTCAGCATGTACCAGACTACCACTCCTAGTGACAAGTCTGTTTTGAGTGAAAAAAACGTTGCCAACCTGCAATGCAGTTTGTGAAAACTCTGACGTAGAGCACTTTAAATCAAAAAGCAGAGAGTTGAATCAGAAGATCCCATATGGGAATTCAAGTTAGAAGTACTAACGACAATAGCAAATAATATGGAATTTAATTAATAGTTAGAATGCAAGATTCATTTAGAACTCTAGCCATAAAATTGGCCTTTTGTAAACAGATGCAGAAAGTTTCCTGACAGAAGTCCAACTGAACTTTTTTGTTTTGGAAGTTTTGTAGGAGCATAATGTTTAAGACTGAAGCCAAAGTATGTCGCTTAGAAGGCAAAAAGATAGAGCTGATGAAGCGGAACAAAAGCAAACTCAAGTATCTAGTGCATGGTTAAACAGAGAAACTCACATTTCTGCTCAATCTGTATAAAGCTCGAACTTTCTGCTTGACCATCCAGATCCAGGGCCATAATGTCGCAAGCATTTTTTCTTAACTAATGGACAGCCAAATATGGACAGACGCATCAATTTGGTGAGGCTCTTCATGGCTTCATTAGAAGGCATGTCCTTGAGTTTCTTGCACCTGTAAAGACCTAATTCTTCAAGTGAAGAAAGTTTCCCAAGCCAATTGGGCAGAGCTTTTATTCCAAAATCACTCAAGAAGAGTAACCTTAAGGCTTGAAGTTGTTGGAGCTCATGAGGAAGTTTTGTCCATTGTGGCAAGCCATATAATCCCATGGTATGCAACTCTTGTAGGTTAGGAATGCCTTGTCTAATAAATGACTCGAACTGAACCGAATCAGAGAAGCACCCAATACGCAATTCTTTTAGAGAAGAAAAAAGCCTTAGGTCTTCTGGAACACTAAAAAATTGGGGACAGTTTGATATCCAGAGGGATGAGAGAAGAGTCTTATTATCCAAATGCAAAGGCAAACAACACAACTTGGGGCAATGAGAAACCCTTAAGGACCTTAGGTTTATTGCAGATTTGATCATTTGATGGGGCAAATGGCCCAATTCATCACAATAAGCAATCTTCAGGAACCCAAGGAACTTGAGTTGCTCATCTGGTAAGGATTTGAGATCATGGCATTCTTCTATGGACAATGATTCAAGACAAGACAAGTGATTTAGACCTTGTGGTAATTCACTCAGCCTGTTGCATCCGTTAATAGAGAATTGACGAAGAGAAGTGCCAAAATTGTGGAAACTTGGCACAACATGAGTCAAATTGGGGCAGCTAGAAATGCACAAAATCTCAAGCTTCGGATTGGAAGAAAATAAGCTATTAGGCAAGCAAGTTACCTCCGATATGCCATATAAGCAGAGTTCAGTCAGAGTGGTCACACTGGAACATATGTTTGCTAACGGCGTGCTGTTGTGGACAAGAAAAGGAATCTTCAATTCCTTAACAGCAGGGAAATGGTATGGCATAGTTGACAATCGAGGACAATACTGAATAGTCAATTTCTCTAGGCAAGGAAATACTTCAATAGGTGGCCTCACTTGTGCTTCCATCCACTGAATGAGGTTGGGCATGCTGTCCAGTTTCAGTCTTTTAAGTGCTGGAAATACTGTTATTGTGGTTTGCGGTATGCCATTTCTTCTGTTCAGTAGAGCCAAATAATTGGCACCATAGAAAGACTGACCAATGCGGGTTACATTGGCTAGTCCACTAAGCTCAAGATACTGAAGAAATGGCATTTGCCCGAGCATGGGAAGCGCTTCAAGTCTTTTGCAGTTTATCAGTCTGAGCTCCATCAAGTTGTCCAGCTGGAAACTTCGCTTCACTTGCATGTTCACAACCCACCAAGGAAGTTCGTAACCCATGTAGTTTCTTATGGTCAAGCTTTTTAACTCAGGGTGGGGTTGGAGGCCCTCCAGGACAATTCGATCATTTCCAATGCCATTTCTGTTGTCGCTCCAGTGGTATTCCAACTCATAAACTAGTATTTTTCCAAACAAGTCTGCAAACTCTGCTTCTTCTTTACTACTTACTAATTCAAGCTTGCGTATCACAATTTTGCCTCTAAGATTCTTCAGATATCCCAACTCCTTGATTCCCTGACCATCTTCTAGACCCAAATTGTAAAACAATAATGTCCTAAGCGAAGTTAACAGTCCCATCTTTGGTGGCATCTGAAACTCTTCATCATAGTAAAAGTGAAGATGTCTCAAGCTAATCAAATTTGAAATATCCATGGGGAGTACCTTGAGAGAAGGGCATTCGAGTAACCTCAAGGTTTCCAAATTGTAGAGTAGGCAAATCGATTCATGCAGGACTTTGAATCTGTTCCCGGATAGGTCAACATACCTCAAATGTACCAGGTTGCCAATTGAGAATGACAATTCCTCAATATCTGCATAAGACAGATTTAGAACATGCAAGAATTTGAAGTTCAATAGCAAGTCATCAGATATGTTGCTCTTCAAAATTAATGTACTAACATTTAGCATCCTAGATGCTTCAACTCTCTGAATTTTTCCATCCATTGAGTGCACTATAAGGTTGCATTCCCCAGGAATATCATCTTGCTCAATTGACTGTGCCCTAAGATATCTCACCAGAGTATCTTTTCTTGTAGGATTCTCCGAATCAATGCTATCATATCTTGAGTGTGACACTGCAAGTCTGTAAAGAGCATCAGGCACCCTACAATGTGTTACATTTCCATATATGTCCTTCTTCGCAGCTTCCAAGAGGCAATGATGTAATAAAATGTAGAAAAGCTCGTAGCCTTTATCCTCCAAGTCCAGTGCGCTTTCATCCTCTGGTTCAATTAAACCTTCAGCTATCCATAGTTGGACAAGTTGTTCCTTGTCTATTCCATGATCTTTGGGAAAATTTGAACAGTAAGCAAAACATTTCTTAAGAGAAGAAGATGGCATTTGATAGAAAACCAACCTTGAATTTAGTGCCATATCTCCACATGAATCAGTCAGTCGCTTCAAAATCAAAAACCACTGTTTTTGATCTGCCTTCATACACAACAAGCTCCCAAGTAGCTTCGCTGCCAGTGGTATACCTTCGCAAATGTCCAGAATATACCTTCTAATTTCAGGCTGAATCTCTTGCTGTTGCAGAGCTTGTCCTGGGCCTCCAAAGGCATGCTCCTTGAATATGGCCAAACAATTCTCCTCGTCCAAAGGACTCAAATTGATAATTGGGAAATGCCATCTTGGAAAATTGAAATTAGGCAAACATCGACTCATTGGATGATTTCTCAAGCCTGTTGCGTCCCGTGTAGTTATAAGCCACCAATTTCCTTCTCTTGATTCAATTTGAGAAATGTAGTGCACAAAAGAGTCGTAGAAATTGTCATCTAGATACAGGTTGTCTAGAACGAGCAAATATCTTTTTCCTTCCGTTATCCTTTGAAGTTTTTCCACCAGTTCATGCACCCCGTGTACAGAAACAGAATTTTCAGTCAGTTCTTCAAGGATCAGTTTAAAAATTCCCCTGGTTTCAAATTCACCAGCTGCAGAAATCCACCATTTCATGGCAAAGTGCCTGCTGATTTCTGAATGGTTATAGACATGAAAAGCCAGAGTCGTCTTTCCAAGTCCAGCCAGTCCCTCAATGGTAAGCGCAGAAGAACATAGTGTCGTCCTTTGCATTGTCAAGATTCCCACTATTTTTGCCACATCTTCTCCTCTTCCGACTATTCTACCCACCTCTGGTGAATCAGTCACAGTCCTGTCTAGAATGCGGCGAACTTCATCGCCAACGGTGGCAAATTTGATAATACCTTCAAACTTCTTATTTATGTTTCTGAGTTTTTTCTTACATTTTCGACGAGAAACTGTGGGACTCGAAGGTAAGAAGTAGGAGGAGAGTGAGAGTACCTTAATACTCTTCGTTTTCGACTTTTTCTGCTCCGGAATCTCAACCTTCCTTCGCAGGACCTCGTAGTTTAACTCTTCAACTGCGTGATCAGCATCAACTACCAAGTCCTGAAGCTCCATCAGCCATGGTTGACAAAGAAGCCATTCCATCTGATCAGCATCAGCTAAAAATGACAGAATCCTACTCACTGAAACGCGTAGTTTCTTTAGTTCTTCATCCAAGCCCAAGTACTCAAGCTCAGTAGCATCAATATTAGTGCTTGAAAATAATCTTTTCAGCATATTTTCTACTGTGGCAACTGCAATCAGATTCTCCATTTTCTCTTCCTCAAGAACTCTGAAACAAGAGTGCTAGGAACTCAACTGCTCATGTTCGAAACTAAAAGATAAACTATGTTAGTATTCAGAAAATGACAAATTGCTTAAGGACCCGTCAAAAGCAAAAGACTGATGATTGATGACAATAATGTGTAAAAAGCTTCATTACCTTTTTCTCTTTTTTCTTTGTTCTTTTACAGATAATCGACAAATGATAGTGCATTTCAAGCTGTAACAAAGCAACACAGGATTGTTCATAGTGGAACTATATAGAGAAGATTAGTTAATATAATAGTGTTAAAAAAATAAAAAGATATCGAGAAGGTTAGTATGGGCCAGCGCAAGGATGCCATGCACAAAAAAGTGAAAACCAAAAGTTAAAAGACCACGTCATCATGTTTTGAGTGAACACAGCATTGTTTAAGATTAGGGCACATTGCCTTTTACCCTCGTATCATTTGGTGCTTTGCCGCATAATTTTTTATTATTTAAAAATCTATTTGTAACCCTTGATGATTTGGGTTAAAGAATTATTGCTAATTTTTTTATTAAAACTAACTGTCAATAGTAAAAAATCAAAGTCAAACTAATAAATTGACATTATTATTTGTGTAAAAAACATGTGATTAATCAGTACTAGAAAAGAGCATGTGCATTGCACGTGTATATTGTTGAGCAAAATTTGTTTAACTTTTAAATTTCATAATACAACTGGAAGCTAAAAAAATTCAAAACTTATAAATTTCTTAAATTGCCTTTTCAATCAGGCAAGCTCCTTAATGGTTTATTAAAATTTTTTCTTTCATTGTTTCCTATCTTAGTTTCTTTTGGAATTGTTTATATTCTTCTGTAATGTTTATCTTTTTTGTTAGAGTATAGTTTAGTCGTGGATAACATGAGTTAAAGAAAAATATTGCTTTTAATGAGAATATAATGCAATAGTAACCTAATAAATTATTCACTATCCATATGGGAGATAATCAATTAGAACATTTTTTTAGTATAATATGATTCCAAATGTTGCGTGGGAAGCGTAAACTTCTTTTTATCTAATTTGTTTCAACTTCATACTTTTCTTTCTTTCCTTTAGTTTATATTGACAATTAGTTGATGAAACACATTCAAATAATAATAAACTTGATAAAGATGAAGCAATCATGCACATTATGGGTTTGTTTGGATATCTAATTATTTGGAAATAAAATTTTAATTACACCATAAAAATGTTTGTAGATCATATTTTTACCTTTTTAACTACCATTTTCCTTACATATATTACATCAAAAAGTACTATAGTAATAAATGTATGTGACGATGCTATGTTAATAAATGTTGTTCGCATTCATAAATATTTTATTTTGACTTTTAGAAATGCATTTCCCTCTAATTTTGGAATATACACATTTTGATATTTGCTTCAAGTCTTAGTTTGTACTTACAAAAAACTCAAATTCTTTTTTATTTTCATTCCTGTGATACATTGCACGAAGAATGTCTAATGGAAAATTATTTTGTTTCTTTCTACTTGATGTTTAAGTACCTTGACAAAGTTATGCTATTTGCACATGTAGGTTTATTTTTTGTTGTGAATAGTTTCTCATCAATATTTGTGGTTCACTGATCTAGTTCCTAGATTTTCCTCAACCATTTGATCAATGTATACTTTTTGAAAACTCTTTTAGACTAATTAGTTATTCACCATTACAACTAATCATCTATTGTCTTATTATCTTGAAACTAATACATCGTGCGACTCAATTCGAAGAAATGAAGCACTATCTTTGTAGCTCCTACCAGGCTACCAGTTTCTTTTCCTTATTTTTTCTTACTTGACTTTTCCTAGCGGTTGAAATTTGTGCTTTCTATTTTATTATACAGTTTTAGTATTTTCTGTTTCTTCAAAGGAGAATAAGAACACAGTGCATCAACCAATGGTAGATTGTAATGCTTAATAACCCAAGAGATTGATGAACAAAATTCAAGAAGACCTTTCTGTTTAAGTGCAAGTAAAGAGGAGAGAGAAATGCCAAATTTTAAGTTAAGTTCATTCTTTCACCATTTCAATCAAGAATGTTATTTCTAGCCTTCAAAAAGTAAAGATTTACTCACATTGGCTAAAATGAAAAAGATTTTTAGTGTCACTAATTTTTATTTTTTATAAATTTGCACGAACTATTGTAATTAAAATTTAATAAGCCTAACAAAAACTCTAAATGCTAGTCATATATAAATCTCCAAAACTGTTGGCCAAGATAGAAATGGTGAGGAGTAAGTCTCAACACTTAAATAATAAGACACGGTAGTATTACTTGAAATCACCTTTATGGAGTTTGGCATATTTATAACACGTTATCTAAGGTATAATAGTAAGACGTAAAATATTTGTTGTTAGAAATCTGAGTCTGTAATCTAGCTAATCCTTATTTTTTGGGACTATTTTATTTAATTTTTTTAGGCTATGCTATTTAATGTTGGTATCCAGCAAATCACTTAATGTTTCTAACTTTCACTAACTTGTACTAATAGTCTTTAGGATTTCTTGCGGTCTTTTCTTCTTTTTTTTTTTGGTGATTATGAGAAGAATAAGCATTTGACCTCAAATATAACTTAAAATTTTCATCAACACCAGCTTCTTACACTTTTTTCTTCCTTCTTTATCTAAAATGCTTAAAAAGGATGAAAAATTGAAAGTTACCTAACACAAAAGACAACTTGGAAACCTTTGATGCTCAAAAAAAAAAAAACCTTTGAAATTTAAATAACTTGCAAACTAATATTAAGTGCATACATTTCAAATCTCTAAAAGTTAAGACAAGGTTTGGAAAGTAAGAAGAAAGTGAATGATTGGTCTAATTTTTACTTTTGCACAGCTAGAGATCCTTACTCATAAAATTAGTCCCAAATATGCATCATAATCAAGAAAGTTCGCACATATAATGAATAATTAGAGAGGATTATTCACCAAGTTTAGAAAATTTTCCATTTATATACATCTTTTAACCTTTAGAATAATAACCAATTAGAATAGGAGACTATCCTCAAAGCATTTAATTTTGGCCACGGTAAGATAGATGATGGTTTGCATCTTCATCTTGGATTGTTCCTTCTTTCTTATTGCTTCTTTGCCTCACATAAGTATTTTGGATTTTACATGCACTTATGCCCACTGCTACAAGTTCTGTTCCATACTCTCAGAATAACTCAAAATCGAGTATATCCTTATTTTCACTCTTTGAGATACTAATACTATTTAAAGTTTTCTCATATACTCTAGTTCCTCTAGCCAATAGTCATATAGCTTGTTTTAGATAGTTATGATTTTCAGTATGCTAAAGTTTAATATATAGGTCACTTACATAAACAAATTAAGAAGTTTGATGAATTATTTGTATCCTACATGTAAAAGGCTTTCATCTTTCATAGATGCGGTTTGTTTTATCAGTTTTAAATCTCGTAGACTTGTTTGCATTAATACATCATCTAGATTACTATGGTTTAAATCATACTCATACATGTATTTAATGTATTTTACAACTTAGTTATAGCTTTTGACAATTTGAAACTTTTGCTATAGACTTTTGTAGTATAGCACAGTGATAGCTATTAATTATACTCTTCAATGAAGTTTTATTATGATTCCTGTTTTCTTCCTTTCTATAGGAAAAAATTATCTAAGAGAAGGAAAATTTGATTCTTGAAATAGAGAAAATTATATACTAAAAGATGCATTATTCGAGATAAGGAAATGATATCTAAACAAAAACCATCTCAATTAACATGTTAAAGTGAACATTTACTGTGATCATTTGAAAGTAATCTACCATATAATAGTCTCATTTGATATAACAATGTTTTTAGCATGCCAAAATGAAAAAGTAATGTAAATAGACTATATGTTTAGTTACTTTTCCTTGGTTTTGTTGCTTACTGTGATATTTGGAAAAAATATGATAAGCTTTAGTGCAAAACAAAGTGCACAGCTTATATGCTTTAATTAGATCATGGATTCCTATTTAAAATAGTAAATGGGTACAATTTTATGCAAATCTTGGTAAATGACTTTAATAGTCCCTTAAATCCTATTGAATATATTTCGTTCCTCAATTTCTAAAAGTATTATCACAATAGAAGTATTATCAAACAAAATTCAATTATGTTTCTTTGGTGCCTTCCACATTTATAAAATCATTTAAATCACAATAGAAATTGCACTTGTTTATGAATTTTGGTTTTCACAAAAATTGAACTAACCTTGCAATTTGACAATATTTTTGTCTCAAGCAAAATAGTTCTTGACAAATTAAGCAGTCTTCTTTTATTGAATCCATTTTTCCTGTATTCTCTACTAGGTATCTAACATTCTAAAGTGTTAAAAACCTGATTTAGAACTTTAAAAGTAAGGTGGGCTAGTAAAATTGAAAATTAAGGTACAAAAATTGGCATACATTTTTTATTGGGTAAAAAAGATGCATCATATAGAGAATAGTTTATTAGCTACCAAAAATATTCAAATGTGTCTAAAATAGTTTAGTAACCAGGAATAACCAGTCATAATCCAATCTGGATACCTTTGCTAGTCAAACCATCCCTAAATCTTTGGAACATCAGGGTTCAATATTTCTAATCTAGTTTCTTAGTCTTTGATGTGTCTTTGCAAATATAATTGGCATTAAATAATATGGAAGCGTGTTTATCCAAATCATTACACTAATAGGGACTGATAGAATGAAGATGTTATCCTTTATGCCCTATAGTTCTTGTAAATGTTGACAAAATTTTCTGAATTAATATTCTCTTGAAATTTTAATAATAAACATTCATGTGGCTATTGGCTACGTAGTTATATTGCTAAATACTAAATTCTAATAGTCAAAAAGAGACACAAAAACACAGCCCATTGTCCAATTAAACAAAGATTCCAACTAATCATATAAAGGAAAAAATTTCTGCCATGCGACTAACAATGTAAAGAAACAACTTGCAAAGATAAATTATAAAATATGGGATATCTTTTGACATGCTACATAATAATTAAGTGTTAAATTTAGAGATCTTATTGTATGTCGTGTACGTGTTGATACCAATATGCATAAACCAACTATAATCCATCTTGTGTGTGTTGGTAGGGTCTAGAAAGATAAATTGCAAAATAAAGCATTTTGCATAATAATTAAGTTTTAAATTTAGAGATCTTATTGTACATCATGTACGTGTTGCTATCAATATGCATAAACCATCCATAATCCATCTTGTGTGTGTTGGTAGGCACTGGAAGGATAAATTGCAAAATAATGCGTTGCCAAAGAAAGCAATAAGTTCAACATCATGAATTAAGAGCTATAACAAATTGTCTCATAGATGATCTTTCAAAATCTAAAACTAAAAAAAAATTTCGTCAACCCTGTAACAATGAGTAGTTCCTCATTCTAGAGCCTAAAGAACCATATAATAATCAGCGTCATCTATTGAATTAAAGGTGAACTAATATTTTATATTTTATGTTTTGGTATGTTAGTCTTAGATTATAATAAAGCTCAAACAGGGTAAAGCTCTATGGAAACTTTATAATTTAATGGGTTAAAAACAAAAAAGTCCCTTGTGGTATACCTAATACACAAAAAAGCTCCCCGTGGTTTCAAAATATACAAAATGACACCTCATGTTTTGAACTAAATTGTAAACTAACAAAATTCGATAAACTTAACAAAAATGACAGTTTTGGCCGTTAAACTTATCGGATTTCGTTAAATTTACCATTAAATTTACCGAATTCCGTTAAGTTTTTCGTTAATTTACCGAATTCCGTTAAGTTTAATGAATTCTGTTAGTTTACAATTTAGTTCAAAACATAAGGTGTCATTTTGTATGTTTTGAAACCACGTGGACTTTTCTGTGTATTAGGTATACCATAGGGGGCTTTTTTGTTATTAACCCTAATTTAATAGAAAGGAGATATGAACCTTACTATTGATGATGCTGTGGGGATGAATTCTTTGGAGAAAGAGACTCAAAGCAGAAGATAACCTAGTTAAAAGACACCAACACAGCACATGAAGAACAATTAAAGTGATTTTCTTAGATGGGACTTTTTCTTTCACTAATTTCTTGATTTTTCTATTTATTTATACTGAAAAAATAGAGAAGCCTTGTATGCTTCACTTTATGCTAGTTGAGGAAGTGAAAGAAATACAGCAAAAGATTTCTTATTGGCAAGGTCCCAAAAGATGTTTTTTGTTCAAAAGATGAGAAGTATGAATTTGGTTATTATTGGTGTAATATGTTTTGGATGTGATATGTTAAAGAAGGATTAGAAAGATCCTAATCATTTGTTTAGGAAGATTAGATTAGAAAGATCATTTTGTGGGACTACACAAAATATACAACATGTAATTATAATCTCTTTCAATCATTTTTTTTGGGAAGATTGTAATCATGTAGGACTCAAACAAAAGCATTAGAAAGATTAGATTAGATGAGCATTATGAGGAAGGGCATTTTAAGCATTAGCAAAAGGGAAAAAAAGGCTATTATATAATATAGTAATAGATAATAGATAATAGATAATAGATAGAAGATAGATCAAAAGATAAGAAGTATGAATTTGGTTATTATTGGTGTAACATGCTTTGGAAGATTGGATTAGAAAGATTGTTTTGTGGGACTACACAAAACATCGGACACATAATTATAATCTCTTTCAATCATTTGTTTAGGAAAATTGTTATCATATAGGACTCAAATAGAAACATTAGAAAGATTAGATTATATGAGCATTATGAGGAAGGGTATTTTAGATATTATAAAAAAAGAAACAAACACAATTATATAATATAGTAATAGATAGATAGATTATGCCTACCAAATTATATAAATAGTTAGTCTAAAATAAAATTAGTCTAGATTAGATTGGATGCAAAGTGATTGATGGATAAACTTGATAAGTTAAGTTGAGCATAAATCAAGGGAAAAATCACAACCATTACTTAATTGAGGGATCTTTCACGGAGATTCGGGAGATGAGGCATCCAGTTAATGCTTTTAATGTTTTGCCATCCTGGATAAAGTTCCAGAAGAGACTTTTGATGATAATTTGCAGTTGAAATTCAAACATAGTTTTTTACTGCAATTCATTTTTATATAGTAGATGGCTATTTTATTACATATTATTTTATTGACTCACTACCCAATTTCTGATTTTTTCTGTTTAAATCACACGGATAAAGTCATCATATTTCAGTTCCTATACTACAAAATATTAAACAATAATTACTAATTACTTTCAACCACAAGCATCAAACTCTTGCGTATCGCGCGAGCTGTCCCTCCCTAATTGTAAACATAATAAGAACCCTTCTTTGCGTAATTTCTAGTCCTATTGCTAGTTCAGTCATTTTGGTGACAGCAGAATGAATTCATCTGCTTCATTTGGCTCACTTTGCTTTTTATATATCCAACTATTATGAAATATGAACACTAGGGAAAAATTTGCGAGAAGTGGCTTATAATTAGACCAAATTTAACATGATATTGATTTAAAAAAAAAATCTCAAGATTTGAAAGGTCTTGGATTTGCACCGGTAACCTTCTCGGCTGCCGCCATGAAAGGTTCAGATTTGCTCCACCAACCATCCAAAACTTGTGCATCAAAACCCACGCCCCAAAATCTGAATTTGTTCCCAATTGGCACCCCCAACCATCGTCACAATCTGAATCTGTTCCCAATTGGCACCCGCAACCATCGTCATAATATCGACCATCGCACTCAACCAACGCATCGGAGAAGTTGGAAGAAATTCAGATCAATAACCCCTGTGGCCAATTCCCGAGATGTCTCACTTGTAAATCTTTCTGGAACTCTTGGATGGTGAAGCTAAGAGGTTTGCTAAAGCCACGCTTAAACTTGCTATGGAACGTGCCAAAGAAGATTGCATGGGAAGGTTTAATATGGATGAATTCTGGAGTTTGGTGCAAATGCCACACGCTAATCTTGAAGAACTGCAAGAAATAGCATCTGATACATTTGCACTGTTCATCTGGAAAGAGGAAGGGAGCAGCTGTTGCCACAATCCAAGAGTTTTGGAATTCTCTCTAAATAGACAAAAGCTGCTTTGCAGCACTGTAGTTAATGTTACAAAAAAAAAGGTAATCATAGAACTTGTAGAAACTGAAGGCAGTTGTTTAAGTAATAATTTATGGTAAATTATCATGAACAACAATGACAAAACAAATTATTTGGTTTTAAACCAATCTCATGAAAACAATTTGGCTTTTAAAATCAGTTGTCTCATACGTTGGAGGTTGTTTCCCGAGCCATCATCAATAGGAGTATTTTGTTTAGGTTTAGCAACGTGTTTATTGCACATATCTCCCTTGGGTTTATTCTCAGTTTCTCACGATGAAGTAATGCTTAGGAACCCATGGATGGAGCATGAATTTCATCACCCGTTATGTAGTCGACACTCAATCTGCATAAAAGCTGAATTCGTGGAATTGAGAATGCAACTGGAATTCTTGACATTGCCGGTTTAAACAAAGTTATTTCTTAATGTTTTGACTTAAAGCAAGTACATTCTAAAAATTGAACTTTGCCTATATTAGTTTGCAACGCTTCATGCTACGCGCAGATAAAGTACAGGGCATTGGTCATAATCTGCTTTAGCTTTTGCAGTCATGAAATGAGGCATATCACTCATATTGCGTAAAATTTTGTATTACTTCTGCTTATTTCTGTCGATTGTTTCGAGTTCTCATGAGCTGTTTGCAGAAAAATGTCACCACATGATTTGTCGGCTGACGTTTCAAGTGCCTAAGACTTTGGAGCTTAGGTTTAACCATGAAAACCTCCTCATGTCACGGATTCAATTTGTGATCTATTAAGAGCTTTCATACACCGCAGGGCTCATAGCATCCTGATTCATTAGATCTTCGTAGAATAAATTCTTTACAGTCTGTTAAGGGAAGGCAAAGCTTCTTCCAGAATTCCATAAGCAAATGACGAAACAAGAACTGATGTAAGGAGGAAACGTTCTCAAAGTGATCAAAAGAGGAAGAAGACAAAGAATTGCAATACACTTCGCAGGGGCCTGATGCAGTTATTGAGTTGTCACAGCACATTCCCATGTTTTTCTGCTAACCAAACGGGAACTAAACTGAGAACTGATGTAATCTGAGTTCAAAAAGCAAATGCAGAGTTATTTTTCCATAACAACATGAATAATAGATCATTCCACCTCTAAAAATGCTCATATTGAATTCTGGCTGTTTGAGCTTCGAAAGGATATGAAGCAAATGAAGAGGCATCATCCAAGATATGCGGCATTGAACTGCAAAGCAGAAAAACTGAGAACTCAGGAAAAATTGTTGTTGGCAGTAATGCAAAGTACTACTTCAGGCAACTCCATATTTTGTAACAGTGCATCATACAGAAACAGAGAATTTGTTTTCAGTTGCTGCAATAATACTGAAAAGATTGAGCCAATAATAAGGAATACTTTGTCTATACACCAATCCAGTGAGAATAAATACTGCAGCTTAAGTCAAAATTCTTTAAAGCTGTGTTTCTCTTGTAAGAGCTCTATTGCCAATCTAATTCCCAATCAGAAGGTCACTGAAATATAGGTTCCAGAAAAGAAATCTCAGAGTCGAGCCAACACCCCTCCTCTCCCCCCCCCCCCCCCCCCCCCCCACCTTTTCTCCCAACCCCCTAACCAAAAAAGGCAAAAAAAAAAAAAAAATTCTTAAACTAGGTAAAGCACATATGAGAAATAGTGAAGAAAAGAAGAAATTTAAGGTATCTGATGGCATTATTTTGTTATGTCTATTGCAGAAAGCTCATATCTGTCCTTTTTATTTTCTCTCCAAAAATTGTGAGACTATGTTTTCAATCTAGTCTATCAGTACAACCACCTAAATACAATGTTATACTTTGTATCCATGGACTGCAAAATTGGCATCAACAATTACTACTTTGTAGCTACTTGGAGCTGAAAAGGTCTGAGGATAATACTAGTCCAACATGAATTCACCCAAGCAGGAGATACCAAAATCAACCTGGCAGATGCTGGGAAAACCACCAAGGATTTCCAAGTGAGACAAGACAATTACCTTTTTAACATAAATCTCCTAATTGTAGTCCAGCTTCAATGCAATTTGAAGATCTCTTGCTGCCTTTTCCCACAAACCTACACTTTACCCTTTACAATTTGAAGGAACTTTTTTCAGAACATTAGTCAGGCCTTCAAATACTAAATACAATTTCCCAAATTTAATGGTCACAACAATGTTCACCTTAAAATCAGTTTTATTAGGTCTCCAAAAACTTCTCTCCGTTTGGAACATATTGACAATGCATCATCGGCAATAGTCTTCAACTACTCCTTTGCCCTGAAAAGGAAAATAACAACATGTTGATTTAGCCAACATCCGATTATATAAAACTCAAAACAAACAAATCCAAGGCCATATACATAAAATCTATACTATACCACATATAAAGACTTCAAAGGATAAAGCGGATTAGAAGTGTTAAACCACCAAATCCACACCAATGTAATAGCTCTGTTTTGAAACTCGGACCGGACCGGCCGGTCGAACCGGTCGAACCGGTCGAACCGGGAACCGGCCAGGTAGCCGGTCCGAGTCATATTAAAAAACCGGAAATTTAAAACCCGGTCAAAGCCGGTCAAAAACCGGGTTTGACCGGGTAAAAACCGGTTTTTCCGGTTCAACAGTGCTTTTTTAAAAAAAAAATTTCAAACTTTTAAATATTATGTTTTGACCCCCTAAATTGTTAAAACTTATTGATATACCTCAAATATTTGATACTTTATAAATATTGTCCTAAAATTTGATGTTATTTTTCAATTAAATTCATAATTTTAATTCTAAACTTGTTAATATTTATTAAATAATATAAATTGCTACTTGATTGTTCTAATTTCTTTGTATTTTCTTGTTAAATATATTTGAAACATCAAATATATATGAATATACCTTTATTAATATCAATATATTATTATATATTATATATATAATATTTTAATTTTTAAATAATTTTTATTAATGACGTCATCCGGTTCGACCCCTATCGACCCCCGGTCGAACCCATTGACCCCTGACCCCTGACCTCGGCCGAGTCGCTATCTGGTCCGGTTCTAAAAACATAGTGTAATAGCAAAAGAGGGTTCTATCCAGAATTTTTCAGTTCAACCAGGATTCTTTAAACAAGGATGCATATCATTTTGACCAGCGGTACTTTAGTCAACAGGAGCCACATAGATTTCAACTTCAGATTAGATTACTGTAAAATAGAATACTCAGATTCAGGGAAACATGAGGTAATGCACAGGAAAATTTAGGCCTTACGAATTTATTTGGGTGCTGCTAGTCCAAGAGAAAACTGGAATTCATAACAAGTTACAAGATCTAAGTATGAATCATGCAATTCGGTAAAGCAGACATAGTACAGGTTTTAACCAAGTCCTAGTTTTTTTGCTCACGCAAAGCAAAAGCTATTAGTTGCACGTGTATATAGATAAAGAAAAAAGGTTAAGCTATGAGATAATCATCCGAGACAAGAAGGTCCACTAGTACCAGGTGTGGTCTTATTCAAATGTAAGCCAACAAGTGCACTTTTAATAGGTGAAATTTACAGCAACCAAGGCAACGTGAAGTTTAAAGAGCTCGGCCTGATTTTAGTTTTCATTACAGTTCGAGATACCAGACTGATGGGATGAATTATGAATAAAATTTAACTGTAAAGAAGAAAAGAAGCATAACCGGAGTTGAATAGTTAATCATCCAACAAGTTGTTTCTTAATTTGCTTTGGTGATTGAAGAAAACAGGGTACATTAGAATTAAAAGTGAAGACAGGCAATGAAAAGGTGATGCAATAGAGAATGGTTTTGCTGCCTATATTAGTAGGCTGCCAACCAATCTAGATTCAAGGTCGTAAGAATTGATACTATATTTGCAGTTGCTAAGTTTTTTGAGAGAGATATCAAAAAGGAAAAGAAACTCCGTAGAGCTTTATGAAATAAAAGCCTTACCCTCAGACCCCTTTCATGGAACAGTTGTGAATTTCTAGAGAGGGAACTGAGGGAACAGATTACACAAAACGAAACAAGGCTTAGTAATTGCAGAAGCCAGATAATAAACGTTACGCAATCATGATACACTCCACATTTTCATTCAACCAATATACTAGCTGCTTGAAAAAAGAGCAGTCCGGTGGACTTAAGCAAATTTTGAGTTAAAAAAAAAAGTAAATCAATACCTGATTAATGAAGGCAAAAGCTTGAGTTGATTGAAAGTGTCAAAGTACAAAAACCACTTATGGCTATCTAAACACAGAGAACCTAGGGGGAGTGCCATTTCCAGAAGTATCGAATTCTGATTATATGTATCAAAAAGGATGCATGGGATATTCACAGGTTCAGCCTCCATACTTGAGGAGTAAGAGCCAGCAACATATCCAGTTGCGCTTTGACCCTCTGACCACTGAAAAAGAAAACTCTCAAACTCAGGACAGCATGGGTTGAACAATAAAGTTTAAAGTTTGTAATTGCATCTAATCATATACTAAACAATTACAGATTGTGAACTCAGACATAAAGATGGGTAATCTGTAGCTCAAGCAAAGCAAGAGACCACAAAATAACAAAATCTCATGTTACCAGCAAGAGACCACAAAATCACATTGCACTCACAAAAGCTGGAAAATGGACCAAGGCCACGAGTTGCTGGCCTCATTATATATTAAAGGAAAACTACCTGTGCCAACTGCCATGTCATATGATTTCTGAATGACTGATGCATTTACAAGAGGTGTCCGACTATCCAGAGTCTCAAGTTTAAAGAGAGTGATATGATTATGTCAATCATAAAAGAATTGCAGAATTTTATGGTAGTAGATCAACTTCCGAAATCTGGTAATCAATGTCATGCTACAAACGAGACAAACATACGTGTTTTATTCTCTCGTGTTAGTGTCTATTTAAACCTTGGAAAATATTTTGAGCACAAGTCTTTCCAGTTTATAGCTTCTAATAGTCAGTTTATTAACCATAAATCATCGGAATGTCATTGTGATAATGGCTTTTGAGAGAGATAAAGTCAGGAGGAAGAAATTCTGCAGTAACTAAGAGTATATCCTTCTCAATCACTTAGCAAACCCACCCCGCCCCATGGCATTGAGAGTTGTTAACTACCTCGCCTAACATTAAATAAATAAACAGGCAAGGACCATGGAGACACCTGCTAACATCGAAATCACAACATGTGCCAACATTTGTCCACGACTAAAGATCGACTTACATAAATATCAAAAAAAACTTTACAAAGAAGCAAAACAAAGTCGTTTTGTGCTTAGTAACAGGAATGTACCTCATATCATGGATACCAAGAGCCAGAGCTGATTAGAAGTGTGAAGGCATCAAAGCCACGGCAAAGATCTAAGACTTATCGACACAAAAAAAAAGCAGATGGCAGTCAAGAACTTTTCAGTCCAACAGCAACAGGATTTTTTCCAAATAGGACGCATACCACCTAAAAAGACAATTGCATATTGATTTTAGTCAGCAAGATCCACTACAAATTTGATTACTGCAGAACAGAGGACTTAAACTCAGGGCGTCATGTAGCACATAATAATATAAATAAAAGTGTTTGCATAATGGCACACAAATACACCACATAAGATGCTGCAACAGGTTGTATCGAAGGATTAACCAATCAGTCATTCAGGAACTCACACTTAATGTAGTCCTTAGGTAGTTCCTTGCTCACAGTAATAACAATAGTATTAAAAGCTGAGAATTTAAAACTGCATGCATTGAAGCATTCAAAGTACTACAGTGAAAAGAAAAATAGCATTCTTAGTCCAAGACCAAAAGGGTTACAATCAGGTGCATATCAGATCAGATGTAAACTAAAAAATGCACTTTCAAGAGATGAAAATACACAGCAATTTTAGTCATCCCCTGTACCCCCTCAGATGTATGGTGCATGAGATGATCTTAGCAATTATATACAATCTAAAATGGCAAATAGATGCGGTGGATACTGGATAAAGCTAAATGGCAGAGAAGAAAGGGAACATTAATCAGTTGAATTACCAATAACATTATCAGATGTTTCTTCATTTTTCCCTGGTGACAAATACAATGCAGCAATGAAACAATAGAGGTTAAAGGTCAAATAATAATAAAGCACTTTAGTAATTTAATAATGTTGTCGATTTTAGTTTCTCAGGTGTAAGAAATACTAGCTTCTAAAGATTTTTCATGATAAAAATCAAAGAAAGAGATTAACTAGAATAGTCATAAAGAATCTCTTCAAATTTAGAAGGGAACAAAAAAGTACGCAACTTCAAAATTATTTCAGCAAATTAAGAAGAAGAAAGATATAAAATTAGGTTACCTTACCTTAAAAAGAGATGGTCGAGTTTCAAATCAAATGAAAGTTAAAAATAATCTCTAAGTTCATCACATTCCATTGTCTCAGTATGAGAAATCTTGGACCACTCTGAGTCAGGGCTGCTATGAGGATTGCATCGTTCCTTTAACAGAGGACAACCACACATACATAGTAAGCTTAATTCGGTGAGGCGCCTCATGGCAGCTTCTGAAGGGAGATACCGAAGCTTTTCACAATCATATAGAGATAAAGTATGCGAGAGATGCAAGGTTCCCAATCCAATCTGGTAATGCTTCCATTCCTCCAAATCCATGTAGATGTAAATGAATCAAACTAGTCAAGTATTGGACTTGAGCTGGCAAAAACTCTGCATGAGGCATCCCAGATAAATAGAGCGTTCACAATTGTGATGAAGATTTTAACCCTAACCAATCAAATTCATTGTTGGTTGAAGAATCATCTGAAAAGGGACCGACCTCCAACTCCCGTAAGCAAGTAAGAGAAGCAAATGCTTTGGGTGTAGTCAGTAATTTGGGACAATTCCTTAAACAGACCCGTTCTAGATTAGGACTCTCATGCAAGCGTTCAACCATTGGAAAGGAGACCAAATTAGGGCAGTCATTCACACAAAGATGACTCAGAGACAGACACGCCTCTAGCATAATGCTTATCAACCCTTCACAATCAGTAATAGTCAACTTACGAAGAGACATGGTGGCCTCTAGCATGATGCTTATCAACCCTTCACAATCAGTAATAGTCAACTTATAAAGAGACGGGAAGGCTTTGCTGTCCAACGTTAATAATTGGGCATCTTCGTATCTTTAAGCACTGCAATGATTGGATTGTACCGAGACATTCCGGCAGTTTCCTCAAACTGTCACAATCAGTTATTGTCAAAGACTCAAGAGAAGTGCCGCAACCCTTAAAACTTGTAAAATTGGGACATTTCACCAATGTAAGAGATGTTAAATTTTTAAGCTGATGATGATTGTGAGTCACATCCATGAGACATGTCAGTCCAGCCATACCAGTTAGACTAAATATTTTGAGCTGTGAGGGATTTGTTACTTTAGTAAGAATCTTTTTTACCACGGAAACATGGTCATTTTGCTCTATTGTTAAATTTCGTAGGCTTGGAAACTGACTTGGAACATTGGCCAGTTGAGGGCAACCCGTAATGAATAATTTCTCAAGCATAGGAAACACATCAACAGCAACTAATTCTGGTTCCATCCATTCTTCCAATTTCCCCATGTCCTCTAGGTGGAGAGTGTTAAGCACCGGAAACAATCTTCTAGATGACATTGCTATTGGTTGTTCACCACTAGTAATCTCATAGAATGAAGGCCCAATAGCTTTTACATTTGGCAGTCCCACGAACTTGAGAGTTTGGAGGAATGGCAGTTGCCCTAGTGCATCAGGTACTTCTCTGCATCTTTTGCAATTTATTAGCCTCAAGTCTACTAACTTGTTGACAGCTGTTGACAAATTCATCAACCATTGTGAAAATTTATCACCCATGAATAGAATAACTTCTAACTCTTTCAGATTTGAGCGAGGTTGGAGGCCTTCCAATACATCTTCATCACAGTTGGCACCTTCTCTGTTCCTGCTATTCCATTTCAATTTCAACTTCAACAGATTTAGCTTCCCATATAAATTTGCTCCTTTAGCTGCTTCTTTACCATTTACAAGTTCAAGATTCCTTATCACCAGTTCGCCTTTCAGGTCTTTTAAGTGCTGAAGCTCTTCAATTTGACGACCTTTCTCTTCACCTACATTAAAGAACTTCAGCGTTTGAAGACAAGTCAATCGTCCCATCTCCAATGGCATTTGGATAGCTTCACGATTAAAGTACAGATGTCTCAAGCTAATTAGATTGCTCACTCCTTTTGGAAGGTCCTTTATATTTTCAACTCTCAATGTTTGCAAACAATAAAGCTTGCAAACTGATTCTGGCAAAGTTTTAATTCCAATGCAGGTTAGAAGAAATCGTAACTGGATTAGTGTTGGATGTGGGCCATCTCATTTGTGAGCCAGTCCATTTGTGCAAGAAAGCAAGGCTTGATGGTTCCTCAAGCTTAAATACAAATAGCAGCCGCAAGATGCTTTCGGTCCTGGTGTGCGAGAAAAAGAGCCAGCCGCCACTTTTGAGAGACACGAAGAGAGAGAAATTTCAAGATTTTGATTGGAGGGTGATTTGAAATCCAATTGAGACGAAATTTTACACACGCGATCCTCTTGTCAAGTTCTACTTATCTACCGGTTCAGATTTCAGATTTCCTCTTCGTTTGGTAACATCTTTCCAAACTCACTTCTTTGACAGTTGTAGTTTTTGGGAGTGATTTTGTAGCAATTTCACTTGGTTAGTGGTGGTGATATTATTGTCGTCCGAATATTTCGAATAGACCTGTGTATTCCCATTATTGTGATAGTGGAGATTTTGACTGGACTAGATCCTGTGATTTTTTCCAATTGGGTTTTCCACGTAAAAATCTTGGTGTCCTGTGCTTTCTATTTTTCTTACATTTTATTATCACTGCTGGCATTATTACTTGGTGAGTTGATTTGTTCCTGTTTTAACTGGTACTTGGGGAAAGATAAATTTGTCCTGGGCTAACTCTGATATTGTGTGCCTGTACTGGTACCCCTTTTCCAACAAGTGGTATCAGAGCAGTCAAGTTAGGCTGCTCAATTGTACTGGTTAAAAATGGATGATTCGGATAGTGGTTGCATGATAAAATTGAATGCTACTAATTATTCGATTTGAAAGCCTAGAATGGAAGACTATCTGTATTGTAGAGATTTGTTTGAACCTGTTCTAGGAGATAAAGACAGACCAAGTGATATGAGTGATGAAAAATGGGCTGTTATGCACAGGAAAACTGTTGGCAATATTAGAAAATGGATTGGTCAAAATATTTTTCAACATTTTGCTAATGACACCAGAGCTGATGTATTATGGAAAAAGCTTGAAAGTATGTATGAACGGAAGACCGGTTTGAACAAGGCTAGTTGTCTGAAGCAGATTACTCGAATGAGATATAAAGATGGGGAAGATATGACTGAACACATGAGTAATTTTTAGGAATTGATAAACCAAGCAACTAGGTTAAATTTGAAATTGGATGATGAAGTGCAGGCTCTATTATTATTTAGTTCACTACTGGATAGTTGGAAACTATGGTGGTCTCCGTCAGCAATTCAGCTCCGAATGGTATGTTGACCATGGCCATTGCAAAAGAGGCCGTGATGAATGAAGAGTTCAGGAGGAAGGAACAAGGAATTGTCTATGAGTCCCAGTCTCTGGTGACAAAAAAGAAAGAAAGAAGAGGGAGAAGTAAAAGTAGAGGACCCCACAATAGGAATGACAAATCCAGAGACAGGTCTGAGTCGCGAAAAAATGTTGCATGCTATTATTGTAAAAAGAATGGACATTATATGAAGGAGTGCAGAATTCTAAAACGGGAACAAGCTGAGGAAAAGGGTAAGGCGAAGGAAAAAGGTGATGAAGAAACTACAGCAGTTGCAGCAGCTCATGATGATATGTTTGTGTTCTGTGATGATGGTCAGGTGAATATTATTCATTATGACAGTGTTTGGGTAGTTGATTCGGGTGCATCCTACCATATTACTCCTCACAGACATTTCTTCTCAACCTACATCGAAGGAGATTTTGGATATGTTAGGATGGGAAATGAGGTCTCATGCAAAGTTGTTGGCATGGGAGACATATATTTGGATATAGATACCGGGTGCCAGCTGATATTAAAAAATGCTCGACATGTCCCTGATATTCGCCTTAATCTTATCTCTACAGGAAAACTTGACGATGAGGGTTACCATAGCTTGTAAGGTGGAGGTAAATGGAAACTCAGCAAAGGAAATCTTGTTGTTGCTAGAGGAAAGAAACAGAGTACCCTCTACTTGATGCAAGCCAAGTTGGGGAAAGGAGAAGTCAATGCAGTTCGTGATTCATCAATTGACCTGTGGCATAGGCGACTTGGGCACATGGGTTAAAAAGAGAGACACTTGTTCGCAAACAGCTCCTACCTAAAGTTAGAGATAATGCATTTAAACCTTGAGTTGACTGCATTTATGGAAAACAACACAGAGTTGCATTCAAAAATTTTCTTCCATCTAGAAAATTGAATCCGTTAGAATTGGTGCACACTGATATTTGTTATATGAAAGATAAGTCTCTTGGTGGTGCTATTTATTTTGTAACTTTTATTGATGACTTTGCTAGAAAGGTTTGGTGTTTTGCTTTGAAATCCAAAGATCAGGTTTTGGATGTGTTTAAAGATTTTCACAACAAAGTTGAAAGAGAGATTGACAAGCAGTTGAAGTGTATTCGTGCTGATAATAGTGGTGAGTACAGAGGACCATTTGAAATCTATTGCAAGTCCCATGGAATCAGATTGGAGAAAACTGTACCAAAAACTCCTCAAGAGAATGGAGTAGCAGAGAGAATGAACAGATCCATCACTGAGCTGGTCAGAGATATGCTCTCTAATGCTAAACTGCTAAAACCCTTTTAGGGTGAGGCAATGAGGACTGCAGTTGATTTGATAAATCTTTCTCTATCAGTTCCTCTAGATGGTGATATCCCAGAGAGGGTATGGACGGGAAAAAATGTATCCTTTAAGCATTTGAGAGTTTTTGGTTGCAAGGCATTTTTTCATATTCCCAAGGATGAGAGGTCAAAACTTGATGTAAAATTAAAATAATGTATTTTCTTGGGTTATGGACATGAAGATTTTAGTTATAGGTTGTATGATGCTATCGAGAAGAAGGTGATCAGGAGTAGAGATGTTGTTTTCTTTGAAGATCAAACCATTGAAGACATGGATAAAGGTGATAATTCAAAATTCTCAGATGATATTCCTGCTAGCTCAAATTCAGATCCAGATCCAATTCCAGTACCTGTTGATTTTAATCAAGGGGGAACTGAGACAGAGCAGAGAGAGGATATTGATGATGGTAATAATCCTACTGCTGATGAACCTGAACATGAGGCGCCACCTACTCCACCACCGCCACCACAAGATGAGCTTAGGAGATCTACTAGAGAGAGAAGACCTTCTAGTAGATATAATCCCCATGAATGTTTGTTGTTAACAGATGGAGGAGAGCTAGAGTCCTACAGTGAGGCTTTAGAGCATGAGAACAAAGAAGATTGGTTGCAAGCCATGCAAGAGGAGATGGTGTTCCTGCATGAGAATCATACTTATGACTTAGTGAAACTGCCTAAGGGTAAGAGAGTTCTGAAGAATAAATGGGTCTACAGATTGAAAGCTCAGGAGCACACCTCACAACCAAAGTACAATGCAAGATTGGTTGTGAAGGGATTTAGTCAAAAGAAGGGTGTAGATTTTGAAGAAATCTTCTCTCCTGTGGTAAAAATGTCATCAATTCGAGTTGTTCTTGGTATTACAACCAGTTTGAATTTAGAGATCGAACAGCTTGATGTGAAGACAGCCTTCCTGCATGGCGACTTGGAAGAGGAGATCTATATGGAACAACCGGAGGGGTTCAAAGAAAGTGGTAAGGAAAATCTTGTATGCCGTCTCAAGAAGAGTTTGTATGGGTTGAAACAAGCACCGAGACAGTGGTATAAGAAGTTTGACTCCTTCATGACAGACTATAAGTACCACAGGACTACATCTGATCACTGTGTTTATGTGAAAAATTTTTCAGATGGTAATTTTGTTATTCTCTTGCTATCTGTTGATGACATGTTGATTGTTGGCCGTGATACTATAAAAATTGACAGGTTGAAAATGGAGTTAAGTAAATCCTTTGCAATGAAGGATTTAGATCCGGCTAGACAGATACTAGGGATGAAAATCTCACGTGACAGGCAAAATGGGAGCTCTAGTTGTCTCAAGAAAAATACATTGAGAAAGTGCTCAACAGATTTAACATGAGCAATGCTAAGGAAGTCTCAACTCCACTTGCAGGTCACTTTAAATTGAATATCAAACAGTGTCCTACAAGTGAGAAAGATAAAGAAGACATGAAGAAGATTCCTTATGCTTCGGCTGTTGGTAGCTTGATATATACTATGGTTTGCACCAGGCCAGATATTGCTCATGCAGTTAGAGTAGTCAGTCGGTATCTCTCTAATCCTAGTAAGGAACATTGGAATGCTGTCAAATGGATTCTCGGATATCTCAAGGGAACTCCTAGATTGTGTCTATCTTTCGGCAATGGCAAAACTATGCTAGATGGATACACTGATGCAGATATGGCAGGTGATCTTGACAATAGGAAATCCACATCTGGGTACTTGATGATTTTTGCAGGGGGAGCAGTATCATGGCAAAGTAAGCTACAAAAGTGTACCGCCCTTTCCAGTACGGAGGCGGAGTACATCGCAACCACTGAAGCATGTAAGGAGACTCTTTGGTTGCAGAAATTTCTTCAGGAGTTGGGTATGAAGCAAGAGAAGTACAACCTTTATTGTGAAAGTCAGAGTGCTATTCATTTGTGTAAGAATTCCACATTTCACTCTCGATCCAAACACATTGATGTGAGATATCATTAGATTCGGGAAGTACTGGATTCCAAGTTGTTGCCACTTGAGAAAGTACATACAGATGATAATGGTGCTGACATGTTTACCAAAATATTACCTAAGGAGAAACTCTTATTTTACAGACAAGAAACAGGTTTGGTTGAACCTCCCAAATAAGCTGGAGGGGGAGATTGTTGGATGTGGGTCAGCCCATTTGTGGGCCAGCCCATTTGTACAAGAAAGCAACGCTTGAGGGTTTCTCAAGCTTAAATACAAATAGCAGCCGCAAGATGCTTTCGGTCCTGGTGTGCGAGAAAAAGAGCCAGCCGCCACTTTTGAGAGACACGAAGAGAGAGAAATAGCTAGAGAGAGAGAAACTTCAAGGTCTTAATTGGAGGGTAATTTAAAACCTGATTGAGATGAAATTTTACACACGCGATCCTCTTGTCAAGTTCTACTCATCTACCGGTTCAGATTTCAGATTTCCTCTTCGTTTGGTAACATCTTTCCAAACTCACTTCTTTGACAGTTGTAGTTTTTTGGAGTGATTTTGTAGCAATTTCACTTGTTTAGTGGTGGTGATATTATTGTCGTCCGAATATTTCGAATAGACCTGTGTATTCCCATTATTGTGATAGTGGAGATTTTGACTGGACTAGGTCCCGTGATTTTTTCCAATTGGGTTTTCCACGTAAAAATCTTGGTGTCCTGTGCTTTCTATTTTCCTTGCATTTTATTATCACTGCTGGCATTATTACTTGGTGAGTTGATTTGTTCCTGTTTTAACTGGTACTTGGGGAAAGATAAATTTGTCCTGGGCTAACTCTAATATTATGTGCCTGTACTGGTACCCCTTTCCCAACAATTAGTTCACCAATGGATGTTGGTAGCTCTTTGAGGTAAGCACCATCCAAATTTAGAACATACAAGTTCTTGAACTTGGGTAACATGTCAAAAGATTTGTCCTTTAGAAACAGTGTGCGAACTGAGATTGACATATCTCTCACAATCTTTACAGTCATCCCATCGGATGAGTTCAATGCAAGGTAGGGGACTTGATTATGATTGTCCATTTCACCATTTTCCAGCTTAGATGTTGAGATTATTTCTGCTAGGTCATGTACCAGATCATGCATTTTATAATGTGCATCCCCATGATATTTTCCTTCTTCTAATAAGGAAGCTTGCAAGAAAATTCTGATATACTGATCGCCTATGTCCTCCATTGTTGACTGATCATTAAGACATGGTTGGAGAAAACCCTCAGCCATCCAAAGTTCAATTAGGAGATTCTTTTGCATTGTAGCATCCTTAGGAAATACAGAACAATATGTAAAACATGTTTTAATGGAAGAAGTTGGCAAATTGTCGAAGCTCAACTTAAGTATTTGCTGGACACTGTTTCCATCTTCCTTTATAGTCAAAAGCTTTTTCTTGACAATTGAAAGCCATTCATCTTCTCTTGTTACGCGTAGCAAACCTCCTAGCACGCTTGCAGCTAGTGGTAGACCACTGCATCTTCTCAAAATTTGTTGTTTCATGACAATCAATTCTTGGGGTAGTTCTCCATTCTTACTTGCTTTTCTTGTCAGGATAGACCAGCAATCATCATCGGATAACTTTCCTAACTGATAGTGAGAATGTTTAGACACAGTGATTGCCACTTGTTCTGAACAAGTAGTTACAAGACATCTACTTCCATTTGTGGAGTCCCACCAAAGAATCAAAAAAGTCATCCCACAATGTTTCGTTTTCGTTCCACACATCATCAAGAACTAGCAAGCATATTTTCCCCTCTAGTACTCTCTGAATTTCTTGAACAATGGCGTCCCTACTAGACAATTGGATTGTAGTTCCCGTCATTAATTCTAAAATGAGTTTGAACAACTCAATCACTTCAAATTTGTCAGAGACACAAACCCAAAGTTTTTTTGTCAAAATGCTCATCGATTTTTGGATTGTTGTAGATTAATTTGGCTAGAGTAGTACCTAGCCCTCCCATGCCAACAATGGGAGTAACAGGAACAACATATTCAGATGAGCTCAGCAGCATCTGCACTATCCTTGATTCCTCATTGGTTCTTCCAACAACATATGGAGTGCACAATAGAGTCAGTCTGTCGATTTGTTGTAATTCTAGATGCAGTAGGTGGGAGGGCTGCATCAATTTGGTGCCTGGTGTTTAGCCCAAAATTTTGTGCTTCTTTGTTGATCTTTTTGAATTTCATGTTGATGTCCTTGACCATGGAAGCCATTCTCCATTGAAAAGCTATTCTAGTGTAAGAGAAGGAGAAGAAGAAACATACCTTACTCCCCTTAACTTGTTGGTTTCTGTAATTCACCACCTTGTGACGAAGAGTTTCATATTGGAGCTCGTCCAACATATGATCAGCATCAAAAGCCACTCCCTCAAGCCTCCTGAGCCAAAGTTGCACTGCCTTGTTATGGCTTTGTTTATTTTCAGCATCAGCCAAGAGCGCTTGGATCATGACTATAGATTCTCTCATGCTTTCTAACTCATCCTTGAAACCAAACACCAAACCAATCTTATCAGTGGCAAGGGAAAGTGCCTTCTCCAAGAGAACCTGGACCGTAGCACCAACAATAGCATCGCCATTTTTGTTGCTTGAATATGGATCTAGTCTGCTGACTCAAGATGGATTTTGTTAAGTAGACAAAGAAGGAGAGGTTTTAGCAGCTAAAAATTAGTCCTTTCTAGGAAGCTAGTAGTGCAAATGCTAGTGAAGAATGAATAAGATGATTCAGATTTGGTCCACCAATAAAGTTTAAACCAGAAAGTTCAATGCTTTTTTTTCTTTCCACAGAAATTGTTTTCCATTTTCACTTGAAATTTCTCAATCAATGCTGGGGCTTGTGGTGCTGGAAATTATCTTGATGGTCAGGTCTCTTTGTTCAAATGGAGTGAATGACATAAGGGAATGCTAGCTTTTGACATTTTATTTATGGGAAATGCAACAAAATAGTTTTTACCCGGTATTATAGGTTGTCATACTTTTAACGGCCGTTTGATTACCTGTTGGATCCATACACTTGAACAGGATCATGCCTAAAAATTTGGGAAATAATCTTTACGGTTGTCACACTTTTAGCAACTATTTAATTATCTATTCGACTTATCTACCTAAATAAGATAATGCCTCAAAATTTTGGTATTAAGGTTCTCATCTAAAATAATAAGTTAATGTAATAAAACTTTTATGTCTCAAAAAGTAAATTGAAATATGAAACTTACTTCTTTTTAGGAATAAATTGCTACTTTATGTCCCCAACTTACTTTTTAGAAAGTAAGTTTAGTTCAAATAATAGCAAGTTTCTATAGATATAGTAAATCTTGTTGATAACATAGTAAATTTGATTAATGATCAAAACTTACTAGTTTATGGCACGAATTTACTATTTTATTTTAAAAAATTATAGCAAACTAGTATTAGGAAGTTTATTTGAAATAATACTAAGATTTTTTTTATTAATGATTGAAACTTAGTATTACATTTAGTAAGCACTCATAATATACCTGTATACTACATGATTGTGCCTATCATTTAAAAATCTTGTGTGTTTTATACACTTTAAAATTAGTATAAATTTTTTTTATTTTTCATGTAACTTCATAAAATATGTAAAAAAATTGTGTCGCATTATAAAGGGTTAATCACAAAAACTCCCCCTAAGCTATAGCCACTTTTGCTCTTTATTTCCTAAAGTTATTTTTTCTTATTTTATCCCCTAAACCATTAGTCAATTTTAACATTGTGTAATAGTGATGTCAAAAATATATTAATACCCCTAAGAGTTAACTAATATATTCTATTACTTAGATTAAATATATATGTCTAGATAAAGTAATGCTAGTGGAACTTCAATTACTGTTAATGACACTAATTTTACATTGATAAAAGTTGGTCTTGACAATAAAGTGTAAATGACAACAATTGCTAAATATAGCATTTTTTTAATTTGGAGAAAATCAAAAACTAAGTTCCTAAAATACTTCACTTTTATTTTTAAAAAAAATCTCAACTTGTTAATTAAATTCAAGATGATTGTATTATAAAAAATATGCCTCCTCAAATCAGCATTATTGAGTAGATCTAAGATACAACATGGTAAAATAAGTAGAATTGCACTGCTTGTCCTCACATATCATTGATGTGGAAATCTAGTCCCTCAAAATAAAAATAATCAATTTTAATCCCTAACAAATAAAAATGATCCCTTTTAGTCTCCGGTCACTTTTCCATTCAATTTTGGGTTAATTACATTTACCTCCCCTAAGGTTAGGCCAAACTACCAATCAATCCCTGCAGTCTCAAAAAATAACAGATAACCCCTTCAAATTTATTACTGTTTAACAAAAGCCACCCTACCGTCTAAAACTGTTAGGGATTCTACTAGTGCCAGCCAAAAATTAAAGTAAAAGCCCAAAAATGTCCTTCAAGACCCACATGCTATTATCTGTCTATACTTTTATTCCGAAAATAGCCTTTTTCATCCGGATAAAGATTAAACAATGAAAACACTCTAAAAAAACCCATCTGAATGTGGTCTCTTCTAGTCGTGCTTCGGCATAGATGGTTTAGGAAAATGATCAATTGTGTTTTTCCAAGTGATTGAGCACTTAATTTATCCTTTGAATCTTTTTTTTTTATTGAAGTTTAAATCAATCAAAATTTGCAAAATTTTAGTATTATAATGCACATCTCTATACCTGGAGATTAGTCATTACCATAGTTTGCCAAACATGAGAAACTTACTCCAGAACAGCCAAACATAGCATCAACATTGGGAACTAATCTTCCAAATTCTCCAAAAATTACTTCAAATGAAATACTCAAGCATCTATCTTAATGCTAGATCTGCACCAAAATGCATATTTTTTTGCAAATAAATATTATGAGAAAACATGCAAATGCTCTTCACCGGAATGAACAGTTTTGTTACATCATCAGCAATACTAGATTAATAGCTACTGATAGGACTTATGAAACATTGCATAAGATCCAGACAGCTATCCAATTACTACTGATGCCACAAAAGACTTGGTAAAAGCATTAAGTCAACCAAGTTTGCAACCAAAATAAAGTACTAGGAACGTAGGACTCAATGCATAACATATTAAGATGTAAAAGATTTTCCAACAACTGGTGCAACAGATGAGGTAGAAGGGCTACTATTAGAATGTGCAAACGTCTCTTCTCCATTAGAATTTGCAGCTGGTCTTGTTCCTGCCATATAGTTGAAGCCTCTGCAGTAGCTAATGAACTAGGAGCAACATTCAATGCTGAGGTTTTGGTAGCTTTTGCCTTCAACACCTTTCTCGCAAGATCATTACCCATTAGCATGGATGCACGTGAACTTCCAAACATCTTTTCTAATGCTCTAGTATTGGTACCACTTATGTAATCTATTGACCCCTGATGTATGAAAGCCTTTAAATAAATTAGTGAAAAGTCCATTTATTGTTCACATAATTCTTTAGAGAGTAAGTAATAACCTAAGAAGCCTGAACAGATTCCTGTGTTCCTTCAAAAGGCATGTTATCCACAATTGACACCTATGTTCCTCCATGAAATAGTCCACATGCAGCAGCTGTTGTTGCCTCAGATTGCTGTCCAGACATTTTAGAACACATTTCATTTTTATCTAGATCCAGCTTCAAGGAAAATGAAATGCTAAAGTGAGTAAATATTAATGAGTTTAAAGATATACCATCCTTCCAAGTTCTCGTCACTTCAACAAGCCAAACAATACTACTACAATCTTCTGTTTTGTTTTGGCTATCAACGGGATTAGAAAGTAAAATATTTGAATAAACAAGAAGGAGTAGAATGATCAAAGTTTAAAGATCAAAGCTTTGAACCATGCAGAGGAGAAAGGGTTAATATAGGAGGAGAGAGAGTGTAGGAGTATGATGATAAATAGGATGATTGCTAGAATAGCGGCTGGAGTAGTGGCAAATATATAGGAGACCTCAATAGCTTTTCCCGTCAAAAGGCTATATGTGTAATTTTAAAATAAAATTTTTTTTGTTTTAGAAATTGATAGACATGTTGAAGGGCATTTAGTCTTTTTCCTTACTTCCGTTAATCACAAGTGACGGAAGTTATTGTGAGGAGGTATCTGTTATGTTTTTAAATCACGGGGATTGATTAGTAGTTTGGCCTAATTTGGAGGGAGGTAAATGTAATTAACCCTTCAATTTTTAGCCAGAATTACTCAAGGGCCCATTACATGACTAGTTTTTAAGGGTAAAAATGGCAAATCACTTTTATTGATGTATGCACTTAAGCATTGAGAAACTGAATAGTATTGTCCTATCTTATTTCCCCTTTAGTAATTTCATAAAATCTCATTTGGAGTAAGTGAAAGTAGCTAATTTGAGTAAATTAATTTTTTCCATGTAAACGTTTAAATTCTGGCTTAGAAATGAACCATCAAAATGGGTTGTTTGTTTGTTTGTATTGAGTCAAGTATCAAGAAGGGTTGTTTGTTTGTATTGAAATCATCGGCACTATAATTCTAGAGAGGGGCAGCAACCCATTCCAAAAGCTCTCAACCTCCCTGCCCTGTGTCAATCAAAGGACCTGTGGTTCAAAGAATCGGTCGAATTTGAGTCATCACCGGAACTCCAGCTTCCGTTCTGCAATATCCGGGAGAGCATAGAGCCGGTTGAAACGCATTCAAACTTAGAAGATTAAAGCCGATTCGACTCCAGGACTCAAAAGAACAGCCGAGTCTATCGAGTCAACGCATATTGACTCATTAGATATCCATGGATGCAGGCTTTCACCATTTGAGGGTATAAATAAATTAAAAAAATGTTGGTCCCATACATTTAATGAACAGTGAAGTGATTTGCCATTTTTATTCTTTAAAAATTGATCATGTGAAGAATCCGTGACCAATTCCAGCAAAAATATTGATCAATTTTTACTTAATAGGGACTAAAATTTATCATTTTCATTTTGAAAGACTAAATTTTCACATTGATGATATATGAGGTACAGTTGATGCAATTCTCCCGGTAAAATATCTCTGTACACATGTCATGGATATTTGAGAATTTCGGTAAAAAAATTTGTTGTTGTTGTTAATATAACATAGTATTATAGTGTGCTAATTATTTTAGAATTGTTTTGTACATGAAATGAATTTAATTTAAATTACATAGTAGATTATATGTGTGCATATGATTTTTCATTTTACGGTTAGAACTCATCTTTATGAACATTCTCCCGAGAAAAAAAATCCAGATCTCCTTTCAAAGTATTTTTATACTAATTGTTATTCGGAGGTCATTAATGTCATTTTATTAAACCGTTAATGTTGTCTGTTAATTAAGAGAGGAAGTTGTAACAAAAAATAAAATTAGGGAAAAAGCACAAATTCATCATAAAAATTTTAGCCAAGATAATTGTGAGAGTAGAATAGGAGCAAGACAGTCTATGAGAGTAATAGCTCCAATACGCTTCATAATGTAAGGAAACAGGCAATTTTTACTTAAAGATGCAATATTTTTCCTTTTACTATTAGTAAGTTTAATTTAAAGAAAAATAAATTTTGTCAAATAATAAGTAAATTTAATTACTCAAAGCAAAAACTTCTATTTTGTGAAAAAAAAAACTTACTGTTTAAGAGATATAGATTCCAATCTTAATGAAAAACTTACTAACACTAATATTAACTATTCTAATATAATATTAGAAAAGACGCTAAAAAGCCTAATATGTCACTAAAGTCAATATAAACTTGTAACAGTAGATTTCCTCAGTATCGTTACCATAACTGTTAGCACTATAGCATTGTCCTTGATTTATGGCGATCAGAATAAAGGAATGTTGATTTTTGACATTGTTCACATTTCAATAGCAAAAATTTAATCTCAGCTAACGAAGTGAAGAAGGCAAAGATGAAAAGTTGAGGTCTGGTCCACTGTTAAAGGTTGCACGATAGAATTTTTCCCATACGAACTCGCTTTTGCCATTTCGATGGGGCCTATTAGGAAAAATTGCTGTTTTTGTTCATAAAGTTTAGAACAAGAGCTATTCTTTTTTTTTTTCGAAAACAATAGATGAATTTTATAGCAAATCAAGCTTTACAATATTTGAACAACGGCTCAACCATCTATACAAAGTGTACTATTAGAACAAGAGCTATTCCAATCCCCAAAGTTTGACGCAAAGCAAATCTGGTCCGTAATGTTTCTAGTTTAAAGCACATTCAGGACCATTTAGCTATTTTTTTAATGTTCACTAGGCTGGAGTCACTTGACCCTTGTCAAAAATTTTGATCTTACATCTTTTAAAGGAGGAGGGACAAACAAATGAAGTCAAGATCGAAACTAATTTTGGAACGCTGGATACATATATATATATACACACACACACGTGTCTTTTTTTCCTTTTTGTTACACACGTATGGTTATGTGAGTAAGTAATCCTTAGTATCATGATTTATTTTCTTTTTTACTTTTAGGCAAGGTCATGTAACTACATGTGGCTCCATCCTGACAGAAATTGATAAAAATCAATCAATCCTAAATGTATTTCAAATTTGAAACATTAGGAACTGATTTGCTTAGGTCCAAATTTTGGGTACTAAAATTTCTCTTATATCAAATTTTAGGGATCAAAACTGCATTTTTTCAAATTAGATACCGTTGAGTTAGGGGAAATTGAATGTCGTTAATGTATTTTGTTCGTAATTTGGTGTACGCTCACAAACGTAGTTGTGTTTTTGCATTGAGTTGGTCATGAATAAAATTTATGGGTACAATAATACTACATGAAAAAGTACAGTATATTACGTAGAAAATACAATAATTAGATAATTGTACCGAAATTCCAAGTGTACTTGTCCTTACTCTGCAACTTTTTGAGTTGGTATCTAATGTGCAAAATTTTCTTGAACTTGGTAGAAAACGTTGAAAATATATTGTTACGGTAATATTATATACCTATTATGAAGGTATTATTTGATTTTGGCTCCGTTCCTTTTCATATCGTAAGTGAAACTTATACTTAATCTGTCAGAGATCCCCTTTAGCAACATTTGGAAATCAAAAACATCTTAGAATTAGAATTTTGCTATACATCAAGATTAATTGTAGTACCGATTATTTCATCGAAATGGCTCTTTTTTTTTTTTTTGGGTAAGGACCAATTAAGCTATATGAGATAACCACTAGAGTTGATCCACTAGTAAGGGGATGACTCTTAGAGATCTTTTCACTATCAACTTAGGATTCAAATCTTAAATCTGACGACTGGGGGTGAAAAAGGTGCGGAGAGGGTGGGAGGTTAGGAAAAAAAATAATAATAAAGAGGCTATATGAGATAAATGGCATATTGTACTTCATATGTGTTTGACCAGAAAAAAAACTTGATTATTACTAGTTCCACAGAAGCTTTGATTTTTCAGTTTATTACTTTTACTTTCCTTTTTTTTTTTCCTCTCCCTCTCCTCATTCTTGATTTTTCTGTCTTTTGGATTGGCAGCAGAAGAGTTGGCAATTTTTGTTGCCAAGAAGCAAAACGTCACTTCTAAATCAGAACTCTGTATGTTGCCTATATTATTCTTAATGGCTTTTGTCAAGTCCATTAGTAAGTCCACAGTATTTCAACTGAATTCCCAGATTCCCTCTTCCTGCACTACTAAGAATATGTTAGCACTGATAATGCACATGAATTCGTTAAGTCTTGTGTTGAAGGCAAGAAAACAAATGAAATGACAAAATTGTTTCAGATCAACTGGTTCAACCAATGCAGATCCTGAGGCATATTAACCTTCGTATTACGTACTCGTTTCTTCCAGAATTTTTACACTAACATTCATGTTCTTTAGTTGCCTCTAACAATTGCGTCCTACGTTGTTTCAAATGCAGGATCCTCTGTTAATATGAAGATGGCAAAAAAACCTGCGAAAGCCTAGTTAGATGAGCACCAAACACTAGCAAAGGCAGAATTCACTTTTACTTTCTGATGACTTGCTAAGAACCTTAAAACTGGATATAAAGCTAATGTTGAATATCTTGACTGAATTCCTAACTATAAAGCTTATTCTGCTTGCAAGATAAAGCCATGTTTAGGAATAGGATTAGAGGCATTCCAACTGGTGCTGGAGATAAGCATTAGTGACTAACATCTTCAATGATGTTCACATCTCTTGACAGGGAATTGGCACCATTACTTGGATCCACCTTTATCATCAGTGACACGAAGTGTCAAACTCCTTTTCTTACTATTCTTTCAGTAAACTGAGACTTGCGTACAAGTATAATTGAATCTACATCTTTTAAATTATTCATACTCTGAACAAAAATCTCAGCCATAACGAAAACAAGATTTTAGCAAAGCCATTTTCTTTTTTCAGTTTATATTATCTGATAACCTTTCTGAGTGGTAACTATGGTGCCCTCTTCTCAGAATGAAAATTCTGATAATATGTCTGTCAAGATAAACAGTATTGCTACTGCTATCTCGTACTAGTGTTGGTTTAAGAAACTGACAAATTTGTAAAGGACCCGCCAAAAGCTAAAGATTGATGATTGATGGCAAATTAGTGCCCAGAAAGCTTTTGCTTTTCCTCTTCTTATGTCTTTTTTCTTGCAGAGATAGTGCATTCAAGCTGGATAAAACAGCAAAGCATTATGAACATGCTTACAAATGTCTTTCTTGTTGGAATTTCTTTTCTCCTTTTGCAACTATTGATGATTCCTTTGACATCATTCGTGAATGATATGTATTTAGAAAACTATGCACTGAAGAAACTAGACTGGTAGGATAAATCAAACTGAGAGTGTCATGTATCTGTTCTCATATATTATTTTCCCTTGTTAGAAGCACATCTTAAGGGAGATCATGTGAATCAAACTCAACAATTGACGGAAGAAAGAATATGAAGAAAAGCTTATGCCTATTTTTAGCTGAATCCGATAGAACCAATGTGTATTATTGAGCTATGATCAAAAGTCAGAAAGAAATTAACCTGTCTTTTGGCATTATAGCATATCCAAATGAATTCTTCACTTCTTTTTTCGCTTTTATGGTTGCCAACTTACCATAATGATTCTATAGCATTAACAGTAGAAAGATATTTTGTGAAAAAGAGAGAAAATAATAACTATTACTAAGTAACTACTATACTAAAATTCATCATTATGTCCAAGGAATTTTAAAAAAAATTACGTAGCCCCTAACCCTTACTGATGATGTGAGCAATTATGATTGCTGAATGAATGCTAAGAGGTCCATTTACTACAAGATATAAAAATTGTTTTCTAATTCATAATAAGCCTGACAATTCTCATGGAATTCCCAACTGATTCAGCAAAGAGAGAGTTAATTTTAGTAGGGAAAATCGTTCAAAATGTCCCTCATATTTTGTAAAATGATTTTTTTATATCTCACTTTTAAAAGAGTAATTTTACGTCTCTTACAAATTTACATTGATCAAATTTGATCCATATCTAGATTTCTGACTAATTTTTGGTCGAAATCCATCACGCGTCTTGCACGTGATCATTTTTTAGGAACAAAATTGTCAATTCACATTTCACATCATTTAATCCATAGTCATTTCACAAAATGAATTTTTTTGTCCCTCACATTTCACAAAATAAATGTTTTCATTTTTCACATTTCACAAAATAAAAATTTTCATCCCTTATTGATCATGTGTATGAATAGTTTTTTCTTATTTTTGAAAACCCGTGTATATGTATATTTAATTTCACCTGAACAAGTTAATTGTAGTTATAAGTGAAATCAAATAGAAATATATTACATACTATTTATATTGTTCAGGTGAAATCAAATAAATATATACATGAATTTTTTATAAAAAAAAAATCTATTCATACACATGATCAATGAGGGATGAAACAATTTACTTGTGAAATATAAGGAATAGGAAAATTCATTTTTTAAGTTGTGAGAAACGAAATAATTCATTTTGTGAAATGTGAAAAACTAATCAGAAACTTAGGTAACAACCAAATTTGACAATATAAATTTATAAAGAGCATAAAATTATACTTTTAAAAGTGAGAGATAAAAAAAAAATCATTTTACAAGAAGTGAGAAACGTTTTGAATGATTTGTCCATTTTAGTACAAGAATTTGAAATCAATTTTGCTAGCCGGCTGAATCCAGAGGAATATATAATTTTCAAGTTAAATGTCCCAAGCCAAACTGAACGTGAAATAGTGCTCCATTATGTTTTTAACGTTGGTTTGATAGAAGAATCCAACTTGCATTGCATCTTGATTAAACTCTTAGAGTATGACTGCGAATGGAATTGCAAAAAGAAACTGCACATTATCCATGTCTTTAAGGGATATACAATGGACTCTATATTTCATTAGGTTTATGGAGAATATACAAAAAGGCATATGAAAGATGCACTCTCTTCAATTGATCTGCAGTTTCTTCGCGTAGCAAGTGTTAATACTAATGCTGGCGGATCTCCAGAAACTTATTCGCCGTTATTCAGCAGATTTACCCTGATATCTGATGGTATTAGGAATACCTAAGGAAGAACCTATAGATAATCTGCCAGTTGAATTTCTTAACGATCTTTTGCAGGAACAAAACACAAGATCACCTTGTGGATCATCTGATCAGAAAACTGTTCCTCAACATTGAAAAAGCTTCCTGCCATGATGACAGGGGCAAAACCCACCAACTACCAAGAATTCCAAGAAGAGTGAGATTCTGATCATTCAATTCAACCCTAGCCAAACACAGAAACATGTAGTCTTCAACTTCGACCTTCTTCGCATAACATGGCTGCAGAGCAACAGACAAAATTAGAAGCATTAAAACCATAAACTTGACACAAGACTTTGTCAAAATCATAAGTGAATGAAATTTTGTGAAGCAGAAAAATCTAGCTCTTATAAATGCTTCCAAATTGTCCATTAACTTCCTTGAAGTACAGTCACTTGAACTTTCCCAAAGTGTTATTTACTTGAGAAAGTCTCAATACAATACAAGCATGACAAACAAGAAGAAGGCAGTTTCGTGTTGTCTCTGTTATTTGTTTCTCCCATAAAAAAGGAACCTAGCCCAACATAAGTTCTTTAATACATATCTTCTCATCCAACTAAGTTTTTTTATCTTCAAAACCTTACATGCCTCATGATAAAGGTTAAGTACACATGACACTCATATGAAAGATACTTGTAAATATACCAAAACCCCATTTATGACCATCAACACAAAGCACTGAATAGGACGAAATCCAAACTAACACTTCAAGAACATGTTAAACATGGACAACATGGGTGAATGAAACTAATAAAGCATCGCTCCTGATGGCTCTGACACTTCACATATATAAACCAGTGAATCTCCAATATTGCATATAAAATTATTTGATAACATAACTAAAGTAGGGGTTTCATAATATAATTATTCAACAGGAGGAATAAACTGACCATAATTTTGTAGATGAAGGGGTGTTGGCGTAGAGCTTGATGTCGTAACTGAGATCGATAAAGGTAAGTCAATATACAAATCCATAATGTAAAAGATAAAATATAGATATTAACAGCAAGCTTCAAAGTCATATATAGGCTTTTCAGAGACTGACAAATTGTCTTTGAATGGCTTCTCGAACCTTTGCAGATTAAAATCACCAAATTTTGATTCCAATGCCAGTAAGATACAATCAATTGAGGTCTAAAGCTGTATACCTCAAAACTTCCTTTCATTTTGTGCTGTTGCCTATCCAAATACAGGTGGCTAGTGTGCAATTTCATTTTTGTCATTTAATTCAAAAGTACTTCCCCAATACAAAATCTTGAAATCAATGAGTTAAAAATCTGTTTCTTTCAACTATAATAATTTTCCCTGTTCAGAATATGATTCCAGCATCAAGGATCTAGAAATAAACGTATGTTTAATTTGTTCAAGTTGAAGAGAGCTGGTTGTAACAGCATAAAAGTTGCCCAACTTCAACTGCTGTGTTAAGATCGGCTAATCATGTAACAGAACCTTACATCAAATTGGGTTCATACATCAGTTCAATCTATTATAGGTATTAAGCTACCAGCCTATTAATCTGCACACAAGAATTTGAAACTTTTACAAGTAGTAATTGTAGCATCCATCCCCAAGTGAATGAATTAGAGGGTTATAGATATTGTAACCACAGAATAGGAAGTGGGACAGCTTTAACTTCAACCCAACATGAAAAATGAAAGAATCCTATCTAAAACAGATTAAGAAAGATTATGTGCAAACCTGTTCAACAAAAAGATAAACAGAGAAAGCGCTAGGCTTTGTAGTATACAGAATAAGAGTGACTTTTGCAGCAATTACACCAGGATGGCCCCAGTTCATCAAAACAGTTAATAAGAAGAAAACAGGCACCATCAGTCTTCTTAGAATGGTCAATAAAGCGCGACGATCTTCGTCAGAATCTGAAGAATCTAACTTGTCAAACTCATGATCATCCACCGAAAACTCAAAACCTGAATTGGATTGCAGTATTACAAACTTTTTCGACTAAGAAAATGGTAAATAAGATCCTTCAGCATCTGCTACTTGCTAAATTTGAAATAAACAACCTGTTGAATTTTACAGTATATTTGTTTTCACTTTTAGGAAATATGGTTCTCACCATCTGTACAATACGCAATGCGTGGCCAAATGCTGATTGATCCAACTACCAGTGACAATCCAAAGATAGTACGCACAGTAAATTTACCCCCTGAAAAGAAGCAAGAAGGAATTAAACTTTTGTTGAAACACATACACTTGACATAAAGAGGAGGCAGTTCACTTGATCAATAAACTCAAGCACAAAATTTACAAACCAAAGCTAGAAATAATAATAGTAATACAGACTACAAGAAAGTCATGTTGCTCTGACATTTTTGTTGTGAAATTTAATACTTTGGTTGAAAATTACCATGTCACTCGCTATCACACAGAATGCTCAGATTGTGCCCATCTTCTCAAATCCAGTAAAAATCAAAAAAGATAAATTACAGACATTTTAGCAGGTAACAAGTTTGCCTTAATTGCACACCAACATCATACCATCAGTATTGTACTATGCTAATTCTTGTCTAATATTTGTTGAGAGAGGACATAAAGTCTATAAACATGTGCAACCTAACACAATATTCTGACTTAACCCCGTGCAAATGCTCCAACAAATGAAGCTCAAAGAACCACTTATATACTGGGAAAATCTAAGTGATACTTCTTGCCAATTCAAAAATTTTGAATTTTGAGACGAAAAAGATACACACTTGAAGAATCACAACATTTCCAGACCAACAGTATATATTGACGTCATATTAACTTCTCTTTAGTCCCCTTATCCTTATACACGACCAAACGTAATCATTCCAAAAAGACTGGTTTACATTGCAATGTAGTCGGGCTAAACATGAGAAGATAGAGAACAATATGCTCATATGTCCCAGAAGGGAACTTTTTAATGAACAATAATGCAGAAATGACAAGGGCAAGACTCCCCCTCCTGGGCAGCTCGCTTGGTCACGTCCACTCCTTAGGGTACGTTGTCCAGCACCTCGCAAGGGTTCGAGTCTTAGGATTTACGTGCCCGGGGGATGGGGCCTCTCCTCTCAGGCCGCAGGGGGATTAGTTGGGCCGAAGGCCCGGATACCCCCTGCGTCCGGGAAAAAAAAAAGACAAGGGCAAGACTCAAATATAGTGACAACATATATCACTTGACTATGGCATTAAAATCACTTCACAAGGTTCTTCAGGCAAAAAACCAAACAGATAGCGTGCGTACATTATCAAAATGCATATTTAACAACCCCAAAATGCTAGAAAAACATAAATACAAGCCATAAATTCGGACCTGTATTGCAGTAATCCCCGAAATTATGCTTATATTTCTGAAAAATCAAATTCCAGTAAGGACTGGGCACAGTCCTATGCACCTTAGCTTTGATAGCATTCAACCATTTCTGTAAATTTCCATGATCCCCACGCATTACCGCTGTCAAGAACACAACAAAAAAATCAAAATAAAAAATAAACCCATTAAAAAGTTATTGAAGCCCTTTGTCATACTCTACATTACCACACCAAAAATTTTTAAAAAAAAAATTCTTGAATTTATGAACAGGGTTTTGTTCTGCAAACTTACCCGGGAAGTTGGGATGGTAGAGGTACGAGTAAGGAGATTTAACGGAGGCGAGAGAACCCTAAGAATCGGCTGCATTAGGAATCTTGCTGCATACATTTCTGCTTCTGCCTAGTTAACCAGTAATATCAATCCTAGTGCAAGAATTTCGATTCTTCGGCCAGTCTCCGCCGTGGACAGAGAGCTTTTCCTGCGCCGCCGGCGGCTCAACTTACTTGCCGCTTAAAAGGATTATTTCATTTCGGGATTTTTTTTGTTTAATTTTATTTGCTGTGGTTTTTTGGCCCACCTCAAGCAGACTTGGGGAGTCTGTACTTCTTGTAACTTTCCTCAACCCAAATGATGAAGGCGTGGGCCTAGGTCCACGTATTTGAGCAGCATCTTTAGAAGGCGTGCTTACATTTGACCAGTAGTTCTTGGAGGCGGCGCACTTGCCAGTGTAATCACTTACGCCTTTGTGTTGTGCCACCTTCGGAGAGGAGGGCTTCCTTATTATAAGAAATAAAATTTCTATCGTTTCCCAAAAAAAAAAAAAAAGAAGAGGAGGGCTTCGATGGAAATTGAATTGTTAATGAATTTCGTTCCATTTTAACACATCATCGTAAACTTATTGCTTCAAAAATCAAAAAAGGATGAAAAAAAGAAGAAATCTGTCTAGGGTGAATTGAAAGCAATTTTATGCTGGACGCTCTTTTGATAGCATTTATGGAATGAGGTGGAATCTAAGTGCATTTGATTTTTGATTTATGGAATGGGTAAGGACAATTCAAGCTTGACCTGCTCGGCATGAGAAAAAATCCAATAAGCCTAATCTTTTATATTAGAGTCAAATTAAATGTAAGTCGAATTTGGGCTTCATTAGACTCAAACTATATATAAATTTGGCCTTTTAATCTATATATATATATATATAATTATATATCTAAATATATAATACTAATACTTGTGAGTTATGCGTTAAAATATATTAATATATATGAGAAATATTATATATACAAAATTGTGTCAAAAATTTCAGAAGAACAAATCTTAATTTGAGCAAATTGAGGACTTTTGGAGATGTATTGAATGTTAATCATGTTTTATTTTGATTTATCATGTACTTTGAACTCATTGAACATATTATTGTTGAAAAAAATCTTGATTTATATACTTGTTAATGAATTGTTACTGGTTCATGTATAGTTTCAATGTGATGATTCTGCAGATGTTAAATTAGTTTTAGAACTTAATAGTTATAGTAATTATATTAAGAAAATTAAATAGTAATAAGTGAACTTGGACTAAGTTAATCCGTCATGGTTTGCAGACACAAATTTTGTTTCTTGTTAGTAAGACTAGTTTAGGCCTGATTTTGCGCGTTGGGCCATTGCAATACAATGAAACACCTCAACGAGCATTGCAAAATGCCAATGCCAGCAAAGAATGGATTAGAGGCCTCTCCCATAGCGACAATGGTAGAGTATCACGTGTCTGCCAAAATATTAAATATCCTTATACTATAATATTAAGCTAGTTTTTAGGTTAAACTTTTCTTTTAATTTTGACCACCTTCTTGTGGGCAAGATAATCTTTTTAGATTAGAGTCAATACAAATGTAACATTAAGGGTGCGTTTGATAAAGGTGAAATTCGAAAACTGAAATCTAAAATTTGAATCCATTAAAATATTGAATTGTTAAGTATTAAATCAAATAGATTTGAGTGTATATCACATTCAGTGATAAATGAATAGCTTATCACTTAATTTTGGGAAAAAATTTTGTTTCGAAAATTCAGTGCAACGTAATTAATTCAATTATTTAATTTTTTATTATTAAACGTGTCTGATCATATCAAGGTCTGAATTCATAAAATTTAAGTGCTGAATTGGGTTATCAAACGGGACCTAAGTACGAGTATAATTACTCTTTTGTTCTTATTTAGTGTGAATTGGTCTTTTCTTCACGTAGGATGACATCAATTGTTCTTAGGCTACTGACTTAACCGTTCAAGTGTCAAGTGTCTAGTAGAAAAATAGTACAAAATTGATTAAATTGCTTTCCCCGTTGATAAAAACACTCCTCTCAAAAAGCGACAATCTTTTCAAGGTGGACGGAGTAATATATTACTTTTATTATTGTATAGTCTAATAAAGTGACCTCTATGCATATATATATATATATATATATATATATACATACACGCACACTTAGTTAATGTATTGAATTAAAAATTAAATTCCTTCTATAAAAAAAGTACAATAACGTATTAAGTATTTTGATCCATCAATGATCAATTGAGAAAGTGAGAAAAATTATAAATAGGAGGTCTTGGGTTTAAAGTCTCTCGCTTACAAAAAAAAAAAAAAAAGATCAAATTTAAAAATGACTTTTTGGATAAGAAACATGAAATTATATAACAATTGAAATTCCTAAATGATTTAGAGCTAAAATATAATTTCAAAAAAGTAAAATGGCAAAAAACATAATGATGCACAAAAGTAGGTGCACATGGAAACTCAAAAGAATTAAAGAAGTTAAAGCAAAAAGATGTACATTACTACGAAAACATACGCAGCTGTCGATCTTACATTGAATGTTCCAGACAACTAAGACCACTTGATTGCATTAAACAACTAGGCATAAAATGTTCAAGTCAAGAACCGAACTGGTTTAATAAAAAACCGTTCCAATTCATCAGATGAACAGTCCAACACCGGACGAGTTAACTATTTTACAACATTTAAAGCGGTTTTAAAAGAGCAATGGCCTTAAGGGGCACTGCCTTGTGCATTGTACCTTCAAACTCTTCGGTCATGTCAATTTCTTCTGGTTTGATCCCTTCTTCAAGCTTCCACTCAAATTTATGAAGCAAAGAAGCCACCATGAGGTGCACCATTCGATCAGCCAGTGGTAGTCCAGCACACATTCTTCTTCCCGTGCCAAAGGGAAGGAGCTGAAAATGCTGGCCCTTCATATCAATCTCACCATCCATGAAACGTTCAGGCACGAATGAAGTAGGATCTGACCACAAGCTTGGATCCCTGCCCATACCCCACAAGTTAACATATATATCAGCATTTTTTGGCACCACGTATCCATTGATTTGTGTGTCACTTTGAGCTTGGTGAACTAGGAATGGGAAAACAGGCCAAAGACGAAAGGTTTCTTTAATGACCGACTGCAAGTAAGGGAGATTTGAGATATCTGATTCTTGAACCAGCTCGTTTTTTCCAATAACTTTCCTGATCTCGTCCCTAGCTTTTGATTTTTTTTCAGGGTTGCGTAGTAACTCTGCCATTGTCCACTCCACGATGACTGAACTTGTGTCTATCCCTCCAAGGAATAAATCCTAAAACACAGTGGAGTTGGAATCAAATTATAGTCATCAGGTGATTTTCTTTTCTTTTTTTTTCCATTTCATAATTTAGGAGTTATATATTAGCACCTGTTATATAAAGTACGTATTGAATGGATAGGTACATTAATATTACTCACCAAAATCAAATGTTTCATGTCCTTGTAGCTCCATACAGATTCATTTTGCTGATTAAGATCAAGAAGGGTTTCCAAGAAATCATTTTTCCTTTGATAAGTGTTGGATGTGTATCTTTCTTGTGATCTCTGACGAATGATACCATCCATAATATCAAGTAACTTTCCAAAATGTACCTTGGCTCTGCGCCTTATGCCCTGCGGATCAATTGCCCGGAGGATGGGAAAAAAGTCCACGAGATTAGGGATAGAAAGAATTTTGAAAGCATTCCCTACCATTTCTTTCGCCCCTTGAGACGAGAAAGAGCTGGATATAGAATCGGATTGTGCAAAATCAACCGAGAAGAAAGTGTTCCACATCAAGTCGAGAGTTGTTGAGAAGGCAGCTTCACCAATATCTATGGCCTGTCCATTGAGACAGCGTTGGCCTACATAATTGCACAGTTGCTGCACCTTTTGTTGGCGGAGCCCTTGACTAGCGTTGAGCCTTTCTGATGAAAAGATATGCTCTTTGCATATTTTGCGAAGATTGCGCCACTGGCTTTGTGGTGGCAACCAGGCAATTGAGACCTTATGGTGGTCCCATGCTGTGATTGCATCTACGATTCTTCTGCCTGCGAACTCTAGATCATGCTTATGAAGAACTTCCTTGGCAATTTCTGGTGATGATACAACTATTGCTCTTCTACTTCCGATTTTAAGCGACATCAAAGGTCCATAAGTTTGAGAGAGTTTTGTAAGTGGTCTGTGCAAGAGTCCACTGATTTGCAGCAAGTTACCGATGACTGGCAACGGGTATGGCCCTGGAGGGAGTTTCTTGGACTTTTCGTCATTAGAATTCGATATGAGGAGAGAGTGAATACAATACCAAATAACAGAAAACAGCGGTATTAGTAGCCAAAAAGGAAGGGTGTTTGGAGCATCCATAATTTCACAGCACCTATACAAAAAGGATTGCTTGAGTGATAGGAATAGCAGTGTGATCAGTGATGTTTTGGATACTGGGAATGAACTGAAGAAAGTGGATGCTATATATAGGCGCAATGGCCAGAGGAATTAGCACTAAATGAATGAGGCATCGAATACAAGTCTAAATAGAACTTTCGATCAATCAAGGGGGAAGGTTTCTCCCACAATCATGTGCCTTTTTCCAAGGTTACACAGCCACCAAAATTTATTGCATAGATACATGAGGGGTCCCTAGTTCTTGAATATGTAACTGAAGAAAAAAGAATTAGCGTCATGATTGGTCCCAAAAAATTTTTTTTTTTTGTAAAGTCCAAAATCGCTTCATTGTTAATGCCATGTGTAGAGTCCACAAAAAATTCATTCTATTTAGTTATATTCGAAGTAGTTTACATTTTGTCTAAGCGTTGTTCTAACGAGTGCGCATTTTTATATTTTTCCTATTTAATCTTGCATACATTCTCTTATATTTATTTACTTTCTCTAAAGAATCTTATATTTTTGAAAATATGACACTTGGAATATATTTTAATGAGTACCCATAGAGCATCGTTAAACAGACCGTTGGTTTAAATCAACAAATCAGTTACAACCGTTCGAAAAGCAAAAAAAAAAAAGGGCACTGCAGGCAATAGAAGAGGTTTCGGCTAGGTTTGTTGGCTCCATAGAAGAGGGAATAGAGGCTGCTGACTTTAGCTAATGTTTGTTGGCCCCTATAATTCTAATGTGGGCTAGAATATTTCCTAAGAGCTCTACTCCAATGAATTTTATGACAAAGACTGTCACATTATTCAAATCCGTAAACTGGGTTTCGGCACGGCATTTAGAACCAAGTCCTAGATAAGGTCCCCCAACCTGAACCAATAGCAATTGCCTGCTTTAAAGTAGAGCGGGCAAAAGCTGGTAAGCGTCATTTCTTGAATTTAGGAATAGGGCTTTTGATCAATAAAGCACATTTGACATTTAGTTTAAAATTGGTGCTTTTAGAGCAGTCTTTATATTTCAAAGAATAAAGAAAATTAACTTTAATAATTTTATTATAAATTTTGAACTAAATGAAGCGATAAATGTATTTAGAAATTCAAAGTTGCAAAGTCAAATTAAAAAAAAAAGCACATATGAAAGTTTATACCCAAACAATATGATTAAACACTTAATAAATAATTTGATAAAAATTCTATTAATTAAGTGTTTTTTAATAAGCGATTTCAAGTCGATAATTTAAATGCTGAAACAATAGCCTAGTAGAACCAAGTCCTGGGTAAGCTGCCCAACCTAAACAGCACTATTTACTTAATTTTTTTTTTTTTAATTTTTGGCATGACGCTATTTACTTTTTCTTTTCTTTTTTTAAGTTCTGAAAAAATAGTCGAGTTTATACTTAGAACAAGATCAGAACAGTAGCGTTTCAAAGTTATCCAAAAATACTGCAAACAAGGACTTTTTTTTTTGGTTAACATCTGACTAGCATTATTAACGATTCTACTGTCCCAACTAAACATACAAGCTTCAAATCCTTTCCACTGCAGGTACCATTACCAATCTCCCCAGCTTTCTTCTTTCAAAAACTAGTTTGGCAGTACTCATTTTTGTGACTTTTAATAGCTTTTCTTCTTTTTTTTTCAAAAAAAAAAAACAACTAAAGCGAATGATTTTTTACATGTAGTAGTAATATGTCACGTGCTTTGCGTGTGGATATTTTTTTTAAAGATACAACTTTTAAAATATTAAATTTCTTTCTAAATATTGATTGTTAATATAATATATTCTAAAAAAACTATGACTAACAAAATTTAGTAGTTGCCAGTCATACAAAATGTATATTGCATATAAAAAAAATTAAACAGTTATCATACATTCTACCATATAAAAACTTTGAAGAAGAAAGTTTAGCTAAGTTATTGTTTATTTTACTGGAGTTGTAGTAGAAAGAAGAGAAAATTTTCTAAAATTTATGAAACTAGTGCATAAATCAAAGTTAGTAAAAATATTTACTAAAGAATGCTCATTTTTAGCTATTGAAAAAGAGATTCTGAACTAACCCCCTCTTCTAACTTGAAATGGAATCAATTCAAAGTACTGGCATCCAAGATCAATGCAAAAGTTTAAGAATCTTTTAGGACTAAACTCATATATTTCCATAGAAAGCTGAAATGGAGTCAAAATAATACCTTAATACTCTTTCTAAACGCTCTCAAGTATATCCAAGTTGAAGTACGTTTTGAATCCAAATCTTCATTTGCTTTAAGAACCAATTTACAATTCCAATGTAGCAATATTTCTCTTTGTAATTGAGGTTTCGTTCTCAAGTAACTTGAAAAAAATATCCTTTTTGTAACTTTATTCTCAACAAATCTTGATTTAAGCCATTTTATGGGGCATGAATGTATCAATTAATGATTAATAGCACCACTTTATTGCCCCATTTCCACATTGAGGAGTTATAGCAATAATGAAAATTAATTGACTGTATCATGTTTTTAGATTGAAGCATTATATTAGACTGCTTATGAGGATTGATTTTTTTTTTTTTTTTTTTTTGGTAACAACTATTACCTTCCCACGTTTTTAACATAAAAAAGCAAGCTTTCACATCTCACAGCAATAAGGTTTCATCAACAAAAATTAAGCAATGATTCCTTCTTTCCCACCAATGCATTCCTTAAAAGACATTTTTAAATCAAAATTTTGGACAATTTTGAGAAAAACTTTTCTAAGCAATATTTTGGGGGTAAAATACAAAAAAAGCCCCCTGTGGTAAACCTAATATACAGAAAAGTTCCCTGTGGTTTCAAAATATATAACGTGACACCCCGTACTCTGAATTAAATTGTAAAGGTGACGGAATCCGTTAAACTTAACGGAAATGACTTATTGGAATCTAAAAAAAAATTTTATACCTAATTTTTAACAAATATACCTGTTTTGCCCCTTAACCCTCAATTCTCTCTATCTAAAGAATAAAACAAATGATTTTTTGAGCTGTCTTTTGCTTAATTATATCATGGCATTTTGGTCATTTTCTCCACTTCCATTAAGTTTAATGGATTCAGTCATCTTTACAATTTAGTTCAAAGTATGGGGTGTTGTGTTGTATATTTTGAAATCACGGGGGGCTTTTCTGTATATTAGGTTTATCATAGGGGTTTTTTTGTTTTTTACCCATATTTTGGTGACTTTTTATAGTTTAAGACATTAAGAAGCAAGGATAATGGGAGAAAATGTGCATTAATATAAGCACAATTTTGAAAGGTTAACAGTAGTTAAAATTTGGATACAATAAATATTTATCAGCTTTAGTACTTGTAGAAGTTTTGTCTTAGGATTTTTTGAAATAGTCTCGCCATTTGTTTTGTTTTAATCAATATGTTAATAATATAGTGAACTTAATTGTCAATTTAACCTTTTATCTTCTCGTTAACATTTTTAAACCAACATATATGATATAATGACTTTAATCATCATTAAACAACAAGGGCATAATATGAACTTGCAATCATCATCAATTACTAAGGGCATAATGGGGATAAGAAAAACTAAGACAACAATAATGCTTACACTCAAAACACCAATACTGGTAATGGATAAATAGATGGATAGATAGATTGATATACGAATATGTAAAGATAGATAATAGATATACGAGTATGCAAATTGCTCATGATCTCGTCATAAAGCTTTTCCAAGTCAATAAAGGTTTGTTTTTCCTTGCATGCTGTTGTTTTGTCCTAAGAGCATGTATATTTTGGTTGGCTATTTAATATTTTGGCCATTGCTTTGAGCAAGAAATTTTAAACACATGAAATAATTGAAGATGAAGTGTAAAAGTTGATAAATAGTTTTAAATGAGAAAAATGTTCATCTTAATCTTAATTAGTAACATTATTGAAACAGTTGGTAGCATTTCAGTTTTTATTCTAATTACTAACATTATTGAGTTAATTGATAACGTTTCATTCATTTCATTACAACCATAATAACTAAAATAAAATAATTCTAAGTATTTGACAAAAGGGTACTTTTTGGTCAAACTAAAAACTAAGGCAAAAAATGAGGGTATTTTTGTCATAGTAAAACTTAAAACAAATAATTTAATGCTTACACTTAACTTGTTTACGTTCCACTTGCCTAGACTCTTCACACTTTTATAAGGAGTATAGATATAGATATAGATATAGATAAATGGATATTTGTTCTCGAATGTTAGGTTGGGAGTGCAGAAATTAGAAATCCTAAGTTCAAATCTCCTTACTGCCTCTCTTTTTCTTAAGTCCCACCTCTCTCTTGTTGAAAAAACAAATTTAAGAAAAAAAAGAATGTTAGGTAAAGCTTACCTCTTTAGGTACTTTCTTCCAATTTTTGGTATCCATTTATTTTTTAAGGCATTATTGTTGAGCATGGCAGTCAGCAAGTCCATTAGTTATCCATATTGAAACATAGCATATTAAGGCACGTAGCAACTGTATTACAGTCACATAGAAGTTATAACATTAAACCAAAATAATATGCTTTCACGAAAAAGTAATTGCATGGATTGGTAAAATGATAAATCAAGATACAGAATTACATACCTCATTGAGAAAATTTGTAGTAAAACTCTCTTTGAAAGAATTTTTTATCCTATTTGATAAATATACCCAATTAAAATTATGAAAACTTACTTCTTTTATTAATGAACTATATCTTTGCAATCTAAATTACTTAAAAATCTACAATTACAATAAAAATTAACCGAACTACTAAATAGAACACTTGGTTTGAAACATTTACAGGAATGGAGCTTGAAACAAGGAAGAATAGGAAAAATCTAAGGGTTGAGAAGGGCAAGAAGTCACTTTTGGGCAAGAAATTAAGGTCAAGATCTTATATTCAGAAAAAGAAAACCAAAAGTTATCAGATGAACCAAGGAGAGATTTGAATAAAATATATTTTAGAAATTTGAAAACTGAAAACCTAAAGTCATATCTTGAATAAACCATATTTCACCACCAAAACCTGCAATCAAATGCTTAGTATGGCTAATAAAGAAGAAACTAGTGCATCAAAGTAACAAGTCATAAAATCATCTATAGCAGTTGGGAGGAAGTAGCATCAAATATTCAGTCACTTTCTCAAAAACAGAAACGTATGGTAAGTAAAGTAACTAGGTCCAATGAAAATTTAATAAGTCAGCTGATCTTCAATTTTCAAACCAAAATAAGGATACAATAGTCATTTCAATGATATACGTTGTCGTCTTTTTTCCATTTCACAATAATCCGCATGTACTTTAATTATGCATTTATCTTCTAGTACAAACTAAGTCTAATTTTTATTGCTACCTAAATATGGTTTAATCACTTATACATGACCTTTTCACAATTATTATATCATATTATATTTCGATATCAGCATAAAGAACAGCCTGTACTAAGCTTGTACTTAGTCTAATTTTTTTTTTCCCCTCAAGCAGGCTTTGGAGGGTCTCTACTTCTTGTGACTTGAATGTTTCCTTAATTTAGAGAGTGAAGGCGTGGGATTTTCGGGTTTATGGAACCACGTATATGAGCAGAATCTTTAGAAGGCGTGCTTACATTGGACCAGTAGTTCTCGGACGCGGTGTCCATGCCAGCTTAACAATCTACGCCTTTGTATTGTGCCACCCTTGATCAGAAGGGCAAATTGAATGGTCAATGAATTTGGTTCCATGTTAACACATCATCGTAAATTTATTACTTCAAAATTCAAAAAGAAAACGAAGACATCTGTCTAGGGTGAAATCAAAGTAATTTTATGCTAGATACTCTTTTGATAGCATTTTGTAGGGTAGATGCTTAAGTGAAAGGTTTTAAATTCGGAACCTAACTTGCACTCCCTACCCTACCGTTCAATCCATCCATCAAGATCCTCAGTGCTTTTGATCATGTAGCATCAATTTATAGATAGTGCCTACTCTATGAATTGAAGTTGGCGATTGTACCTACTTATTAGTGAATTGGATCTATACATTAATCCCTTATGGTTTGTAGACACAAATTTTGTTTCTCATTATTTTGACTAGTTTAGGCTTGATTGTGCATGTTGGGCCATTACAGTACAACGAAACACCTCAACAACTACGAGCATTGCCATGAATGAATTAGAGGCCTCTACAACAGTGGTAATGGTAGAGTATCATGTATATACCAAAATAGTAAAATCTTACACTAAAATATTAAATCAGTTTTTTGGTTAAACTCTTCTTTAAATTTCAACCGCTGAGGAGAGGGATGGGGGAGGAAATGTAACTGAGAGATTTCGAGTTCGATACCTTTCACTTACACTGGAAAAAAAAAATTATACGGCCTCCTTATGGGTAAGATAATCTTTATAGATTAGGGTAAGATACATTTTGTAACATTGAGTATGGGTGCAATTACTCTTTTATTCTCATTTAGTGTGAATTGGTCTCAAGTTATTGTGTTTAATTACTATTAAACACAAGTTATTGTGTTAAATTACTATTATGCCATCATAGCCGAAAATCTTCATATTTAGTTTCTGAAGGCCTTTGATTTTTGTGTAATTTAGCATGCGTTGATAAATTTGTCGTAAAGTTTATAATAAAGGCCCGTTAAGAATTTTCTTCCGATTTCAGCAGTAATATGATTGGTTTCATTTCTTGTCTCCTAATTATATATACAATATCGGTTAAATTAACTACTTCTTGCTCCGTTATTGTCACATGCGATTTGGTTATGTCCCAGCAATTATTGTCTCATCCCCTGAAGCAGCTGAGAAGTTCTTCAAGACTAATGATCAACCTTTCGCCAATAGCCCCATAGTGAAAGTTCTTGGTACATTGATCATGAGCAAAGGAGATGGACTTTTGGCCAATATGGTCTGCATTGGAGAAACATTAGTAAGCTTGGCATTTTACACTCACTCAGTAGAAAAAAGATTTGATCCAATTCTGTCGAGGACAAGAGAAGAGGTTGGAGTATTGGTGAAATCGCTCAAACAGGCTTCTTTTGATGGTGCTGCTGTTCATCTTAGTGCTGCAACTTCATCCTTAGGTGCCATGGCAGTACCTAAGGATGAAATCAGACGGGACTTATAACTCCTTGATTTGGAACTCTTGCTAAGGTGTTCTTTGATAATTTTCTTGAGAAAATCATTGGTGAGCATCTTCAATCCCAGAGAACAAGCAAACCAAGGACTTTGTAGACATCTTGATGGGAATCATTCAATCAGGTGAATCTGAATTCGAGTTCGATGGTCATCATGTCAAAGCTGTTTTGTTAATACTTTTGATAGCTTCCAAGATTTTCTTTTTTATTTTGCACTTCATTTCTTTTATGTTCTTACCAAAGTTTTGAAACACATCCTGCTCATTGAACTGGAAAGTATTATTGGATCAAAATTCACTGGTTCAACCGTTAGTCTAATCATTATTGCCTCGTGATACTATAATTACGTCGTAAATAATTAATATATTACTTTAATTATAATATAGTCCAATTAATATACTTTCTTGGTTAATGTATTGAATTAAAAATCAAATTCCGTCTAACCAAAAAAATAAAGAAATCATCCCTCATTGATCAAATTTAAAAATGATTTTGTAGATAAGAAACATGAAATTATATGACAATTGAAACTTCTAAATGATTTAGAGTTAAAGCATAGTTTCAGAACCAAAAAATGGCAAAAAATGCACGGTTGTACATCTTGCATTAAATATGCTGACAACTAGACTAATATCACTTTGATTGCATGAAAGAACCAGACATAAATGTTCAACATCAAGAACCGAACTACTTTAATAAGAGCCATTTCTTGTTCAATAGATCAACAGTCCAATACTGGACGAATTAACAGGTTCACAATATTTAAAAGCAGTTTTTTAAACCCTTTCAGGTTTGAACGTCAACCCAACTCGGATAGCAACCAGGACAATGGTTCAACCAGTTGGACTGGCCAGTTTGATCTGGATTTTAAAACCTTGGTTCTCACCGTTATTAGATGATGTCATTGTTTCTATTTTTGATAGAACGATTCCTATATTCATTGCAGTATTAAACTTTAACAAGATATGCGTTTCAATAATTATTGGATTGACTGTGACAAGCGAAGGCAAATTTGGATCCTCTCCTGACATGGACTTTCAGGATTAAGACAGGTTTCGCTGAAGATTACTGAACAAACCATTACATTATGGTTCCAAAAGAGCAATGGCCTTAAGGGGCACTGCCTTGTGTATTGTACCTCCCAACTCTTCTGTCATGTCAAGTTCTTCTGGTTTGATCCCTTCTTCAAGCTTCCACTCAAATTTATGAAGCAAAGCAGCCACCATGAGGTGCACAATTCGATCAGCCAGCGGTAGTCCTGGACAAATTCTTCTTCCCGAGCCAAAAGGAAGGAGCTCAAAATGCTGGCCTTTCACATCAATTTCTGTATCCATGAAACGTTCAGGCACGAATGAAGTAGGATCTGACCACAAGCTTGGATCCCTGCCAATACCCCACACGTTAACCAGTATATCAGCACTTTTTGGCACCATATATCCATTGATTTCTGTGTCACTTTCGGCTTGGCGAACTAGGAATGGGGCAGGAGGGTGAAGACGAAAGGTTTCTTTAATAACCGATCGCAAGTAAGGAAGATTTGAGATATCTGATTCTTGAACCAGCTCGTTTTGTGGAATGATTTCCATGATCTCATCCCTAGCTTTTGATTTTTTTTCAGGGTTGCGTAGTAACTCTGCCATTGCCCATTCCACGGTGACTGAACTTGTTTCTGTCCCTCCAACTAATAAATCATAAAATAGAGTGGAGTCGGAATCAAATTATGGTCATCGGGTGATTTTTTTTTATTTTCATAATTCAGGAGTTATATATTAGGAGTATAGGACCAGTTATATATATAAAGTATGCATTGAATGTATAGGTGCATTAATATTACTCACCAGAATCAAATTCTTCATGCCCATGTAGCTCAATACAGATTCATTTTGCTGATTAAGATCAAGGAGGGTTTCCAAGAAGTCATTTTTCCTGAGATAAGTGTTGGATGTGTTTCTTTCTTGTGATCTCTGACGAATGATACCATCAATAATATCAAGCAATTTTCCGTAAGATAACTTGGCTGTACGCCTTATGCCCTGTGGATCAATTGCACTGAGGACGGGAAAGTAGTCCACGAGATTAGGACTAGCAGCGGTTTAGAGCGCAGTCCATACCATTCCTTTTATCTCTCGAGACGAGTTAGAGCTAGATATAGAATCAAATTGTGCAAAATCAACCGAGAAGAAAGTGTTCCACATCAAGTCGAGAGATGTTGAGAAGGCAGCTTCACCAATATTTATGGTCTGTCCTTTGAGACCATGTTGGAGTACTTAATTGCACAGTTGCAGCACCTTTTCTTGGCGGAGCCCTTGACTGGCATTGAGCCTTTCTGATGAAAAGATACGCTCTTTGCATAGTTTGCGAAGATTGCGCCACTGGCTTTGTGCTGGTAACCAGAAAACTGAGAACTTATGGTGGTCCAATGCTCTGACTGCATCGCAGATTTCTCTGCCTGAGAACTCTAGATCATGCTTTTGAAGCATTTCCTTGGCAATTTCTGGTGATGATACAACTATTGTTCTTCTACTTCCGAATTTAAGTGACATCAAAGGTCCATAAGTTTGAGAGAGTTTCACAACTGATATTGGGGAGAATCCACTGATTTGCAGCAAGTTACCGATGATTGGAAATGGTAAGAACAAAATGGTAAGAACAAAATGCACTGGCTGTCTTGGGAAAAAATGGCAATGGCAAAAAGTGCAGGAGGTCTAGGCTTTAAGGATATTGAAGCTTTCAATCAAGCACTGTTAGGAAAGCAAGTTTGGAGGATACTTACTAAACCAAATCTGTTGGTTAGTAAGGTGTTGAAATCCAGATATTCTCCTCAGGAATCGATACTACAGTGTAGTCTCCCCAGAAATGCATCCTGGATTTGGCAAGGACTCATGGGGGCAAGAAGTCTAATCAATGCTGGAATAATAAGAAGGATAGGAAATGGAAGGAGTACAAATATATGGAGCCACAAGTGGATTCCAGACACTGATACAGGGAAGCCAACTACTAGTCGAGGGAATCATTGTGAGCTGGAAAAAGTGGAGGAGCTTATTTGTCAGCATAGGTGGAACAGAAACATCATATTCAGATTCTTCAATAGCAATGATGCACAAAAAATTTTAGCTATTCCTCTGAGTCTAGCTGATAGGGAAGATAGCTTTTATTGGCAACCAAAGGTGGGAGGGATGTACACTGTCAATTCTGGTTATAAATTTCTGATGAAGCATCACAGAAAGAGAGGCAGGCGCAGGCAGGAAGGAGCTAGCTCTAGCTATACTGCAAGTGATTCGGAGTTAGCTCAGATGTGGAATACACTGTGGAGTTTAAACATCAAACATAAAATCAAATTTTTCATCTGGAAATGCATTCAAGGTGCTCTGCCTGTGAAAGTAGCAGTAAATAGACGAACGGGGGTGGGTGATCCGATATGTAAGATGTGTGGATTAGCACAGGAAACAGTCGAACATCTTCTGCTGAATTGCCCCCACACGGAAAACATATGGAAGGCATCTCCCATTCAGTGGGATGGAGCAAAGGAGCAGCAGGGAGATTTCAAAAGGTGGTGGCGAAGAATCTCTGAAGCAAGGCACAGGTCAGAAGGGATGGAACACATTGGATTAACTGCAAACATCCTGTGGCAGATGTGGAAAGAAAGAAACAAAAGAGAATTCGAGAACGCTACCTTTGATCCCCCCTTCAAATCTATAAGGAAAGCTCATTCGGAATGGTTAGAGCAGCAGCAGATAGAGTACAAAGAGAAAGGAGAGAGCACGTTTGAAACAGTCCCTAGGCAAGATGCTCAGAATCAGAATTATGTAAATGAAGGAGAAGTGCTAATGGAGGTGAATACAACCATGAAGCAAGGGCAGTTGTTTGTGGGAATTGGAGTCACAGTTCAGCTTTTTGCAAGTAACACGATGATAGGGTGGGCACTGAAAGACATTAGTTCTGGAAACAAAATCCTAGATGAAGCTTTGGCACTGAAGCTGGTGTTGTGTAAAGCTGTACAACGCAAGTGGAGCAATCTTAAGCTGAGATTTTGTAACAAGGAACTGTGGAGACAATTAAAATATCAGAGCCCAGCAAACAGCAAAATGGCAACAGTACTTGAAGACATCTCTCAGTTGCAGAGATTGTTTTGCATGTGCTCTTTTGTTTTGGATAGGGAAGAAAATATGATAGTCAGTAAAACACTGAGTGTTGATACTTTAAGCATTATTGTGGATGAGGAGCGACAGCTTCCTCAGTGTCTTTGAACACTAGTTTGTAGAGTTCCGATCGAGCCGTTGCTCGCACTTGTAATTTTTTACCATGAAAGCAATGAAATCATCTTATCGTTTCGACAAAAAAAAAAAAGGAAATGGGTAAGGCCCTGGAGGGAGTTTCTTGGACTTGTATTCACTGGTATTTGGTAAGATCAGAACGTGAATACAGTACCAAATAAGAGAAATTAGAGGTATAAGTATCCAAAAGGGAAAGGTGTTTGGAGCATCCATATTTTCACAGCATATGCAACCTCTTCAAAAAGTATTGTAGCAGTGTGATCAGTTACCTCTTCAAAAAGGAATTATTACTGAATAAATGAGGAATCGTTGGCTCAAATCCCTGAGAAACTTTCCAAGAGGAACGCTGGCTGGCTGGGGGAGGTCTCTCCTGAGTCAACGTGATTTTTCCAAGATTACACAGCTACCAAAATTTATTGCATAGATAAATGACGGCTACGTACTTCTTGAACATGTATCCCAAGAGGAAAAAAAAAAAGAATTAGGCAGGAACGGTTGCAACTTATAACTGTCCTGAAGGTTAAGGGGTCATGATTGATCAAAAAATAAAAATATGTAAGACCCAAATTACATGTTGTATATCGTTTTCAACTTCACATATGGGACTCACAAAAATTTGATTTATATTTATATTTTGTTCAAAGTAATTTATGTATACATTTCGTTTAAATGAACAAAACCTTTGGGGAATGTAACCATCCTTGCTTATCCCAAGAAAAAGAATAAAAACTCTAGACTGTTTAGAGCTTGTAGAAGAGGGAATAGGGGCTGCTAAGTGCTAACGGTAATAATTATTGGGGTTAATCACATTTTATCCCCTTAAAGAATATTTCATTTCTCAGTTTACCCCTTAACCTTTAATTTTACTCACTTAACTCCCTTTAGGACAAAATTGCCCTTGCATTATTTTAACTTTTCATTTACCTTATTTTCCTTTCTTTTATTTCTTTTTCTCTTTCTTCTTTATTTAATTCTTCCTCTTTCCCACAAAAATCTTCACCTTAATGATTGAAATTAAAAAAGATGAATTGCAGAGATCTATCTTCTCCTTAAATGATTAAAAAAATATTCAAATCACTTTCCTAAAATATAATTGTTTTAGCCTTTCAATTCTTTCAATTTTGGGTTTTCCTCTTTCCTTTCTAGTTTCTCATTTTATTCCCAAGAAAATATCTTAAGATGAAATTGTGGCCTGATTAATAATCATCAATTGAAATTTGTGACACGTGGCATCATACAAAAAATCAAAATTATTTTTTGATGCCTTTTAAACCTTCACCCAAAAATATGCAATAACAAACTCAAAAAAAAAATTTTCATTGAAATGGAATTTCTATTGGGAAGGATGAAAGAGAGAAGAAAGAGAAAACGAAATAAAAGAAAGGAAAACAATTTCATCTTATGATATTTTCTTGAAAATAAAATGAGAAACTAGAAAGGAAAGAGGAAAACCCAAAATTAAAAGAATTGAAAGGCTAAAAAAATTGTATTTTAGGAAAGTGATTTGATTATTTTTTTAATCATTTAAGGAGAAGATAAATCTCTGCAATTCCTCGTTTTTAATTTCAATCATTAAGGTGAAGATTTTTATGGAAAAGAGGAAGAATTAAATAAAGAAGAAAGAGAAAAAGAAATAAAAGAAAGGAAAACATGGTAAATAAAAAATCAAAATAATGCAAGGGCAATTTTGTCGTAAAGGAGGTTAAGTGAGTAAAATTAAATGTTAGGGGATAAACTGAAAAATGAGGTATTTTTTAAGGGAATAAAATATGATTAACCCTAATTATTGTCTGCTACATTTCTGATGTGGACTAAAAGTTTTCCAGTGCTACTCCAAAGGATTTTATGACAGAATTCAAATCCATAAAGACGTCAGGGCTAGGTTTCGGCAAAACATTTAGAACGAAGTCCAGGTAAGGTCCCCAACCTGTACCAGTCGCAATTTTCTGCTTTTCCTTAACGTTTCAAATTATAATGGTTCACTATTTTTTTTATGTTCTGAAACAGTAGCTATTTTATAGTTAAAACAAGATTAGAACAGTAAAATTTCAATGATAATAAAAATTACTGGAAATAATAATTTGATTTTTGATAGGTTGCAGTTTCAGCTTTTATTTCATTATTAATTCCTCCTATTACCTGACTATATGTGGATTAATTGCGGGATTCTACTCACTTTTAGTATTGTGCATTTATTTCAGGGAGTAGAACGAAAATACGATAACAAGTGCCAAGTTTGACAGAAAAGAAGTCCAAGCCACAGAGCTTATTCCAGGGATATTGTTGGCAAAGAAGAGATGATGCCTTTTTTGGTAATTTCCGCAAGGAAGGACGGACGGAGGGCTTCTCCCTCCTGGTGAGCCGCCGCAATAAGAAGAAAGAAAAAGGGATCAAAAAGGGGGCTGGCTAAATTCGTTTTTTTCCGTCTGTAGCTTAGCTTGAGATTGTTGACTTTTCGTTGGGCTTTTGCTCTTGACTTTTCTTACGCATGGCAGGATAATTTAGCTTGAGTTCTTGACTTTTCCTAGTTACCTTACTTTTAGCTTTTTGTCTCCACGAATGCTAGCAACAATAAAGAAACTCAATTGTCACTTGCAATTGCCGTGTGCCTTATGAGTGTTCGACGAATTGCGGATTCCGAAGATGCAAACTAAGGCCGTGACTCTGGCTGAAATTTTCTGCGGGCTTAGTTCATCCAATATGAGCTAATCCCCTCATTCTAGTCAAGAAACGACGGATGCTTTGATTCGCCTAAAAATTATGAGATCGATTTAATTTAATCTCTCCCTTTTATTTATTGGTATTCGTGTATTCCTTGATTGCTACGCTTATGGTTATTCAATTAATTGATTGTCGTGGATCCGGATAATTAATTGATCTGATAGCCTATTGTCAACTAGGGCATTTAAATCCGTAATTGTTTGATTGTCCTGAATTAGTGACGACTGGCACGATTAGCTTCGTGTCAGGGGGATACGCGGGCTAATCTAAAATAACCCTGGTAGTGCGTTATTTGATTAGAATAGGGCTCCTCTAATACGTAAGGCAATTGGGAAATTAAATTCTATGGGCGTACCTAGGATTATTTCTCAATTAGAGCAGTGATTAACGGGCGTACCTTAATCATCGACACAGTAAGGAGGGGTTGACTGTCATCGCTTGTTTGACAGTTATAACCTATTTATTGATAAATAATTGGAATTGCCTTTGCTTATCGATGATCAATTAGGTGAACCATTGCTGAAGTTATTTCTTGGCTAGATCCTTAATTATCACTTGTTTGATTTTAGTAATTTGTTATTTAATTTCTAGTTGGCTATTTTATTCTTATTGTTTTACTTTTAGTTGAACTGCTTAAATTGTCACCTCTGAGATAAAAACACCCCCTTGTCACTGTGAATTTGAAAAGAAACAATTACTCCCAGTCCCTGTGGATTCGACCCTGCTCACCACTATCTACAGAAATTACTTTTAGTTTGAGCAGGTATTTATTATTGCACAGGCTGACAACCTGTCAATTTTTTTGAGCTAGTTAACATCTACTAGCATTTTGTTAATTGTTCTGCACTTCTACTACCCTAACTAGATAGACAAACTTCAAATCTTTTTACACTGTAGGTAGCATTACCAATCTCCCCCGCTTTCATCCTCCAAAAATTAGCAGAATGAGTTCTGTACATCGAGCTGTTTCACCAAGGTCCCGTTTGGAATAAGGGTAGGACAATTAGTTAAATATGATTGTTGTACTTCGTCCACAACTTGGTGTACGTTTATTAGGATTGGCAACGGGTAGGGTAAAACTGGATATCTGTAAGTATTCAATCTGATAGTTAATTCGATCACATGACTGATGGATTATCTGTTAGGGTTTGATCTTGATGAGGAGTTACCAACGAGTAACTCAATAGAGTTTGGTAAGAGGATTTTAAAAACCCTATACCTCATATATATATATATATATATATATATATATATATGCAATGTTATGGTCCAAGAACACATTTCTTAATTTTATAACCCAATCGGATACAACTCTAACCCAACACAAATAAAGACAATTATGATTATAAACAAAAGAAGGTTGATTTAACCCTTCACTAAATGTTGGATTTATGTTTCAGGTCATTTGGATTGACCTGCCAACCTGAAATTTTTGGATTCGGGTCAGGATACCTGACCCGTTTAGGGTTGGCAGGTCATGTTCGAATCAGCAAGTTATCTTTTGTACCCGGGTCTCAATCCAACCCACCAACCCGTTTCTGATCAAGTTACTTAGTTAAGATTAGTATATTATTAGTTTTTTTATTGCATTTTAATCGATAATCTGTCTAAATAATAGAGTAAGCAAAGGACTTAGTACTTGATCAGAAGCTCATTGTAAGATCGACCTTTTACACCCTAAACTATAATGTGACCTGTATACTTGTAACATTTGGTGTATTTTAGATTTAAACTTAATTACATTTTTGAAACCCGTCAGCGGTAAATGTATTACCTTTTTGCTTCGTTCATTCAATTTTGAAAAAAAAAAACCTTAAAGAGTGTTTAATCATGTTTTATCTATTGCTTCCAACTTTTTATCTAGCAAATGACCTATCTAACTCTAAATTCACAAAAGTGTTCCAAATCATTGCAGACATTTGTGGAAAAGTGTGTCAAGAATAAGTTCTATGATGTGGTAATAATATCACTTCAGCTTGCACCTTTTTATCATTTTCACGATGAAGAGCCGTGTATTAAAGTAATTGGGGTTTTTTTTTTCCACTCTTTGGCAGTTTATAGTAAGTCTTTCTTTCGTTTTTGATTTGTCCATATGATCAACGTAGATGACAATAATGTCTAAGCATTTTGGATACTCGATTCCATTTTACCCAAAAAAAAGATACAATTAATTCCAGGTTTTATAGTAAAAATCTAATAGACGTGTCAAGATGAACATTTGGACAATCAATAAACCCTAAGAAACTTTCTAAAGGTAAGCATTTGTTACTGTGTATTGGTCTTAAATCAAGCAGGAGACAAACGATGTAAATGGCTGGTGCGGACTTAAAAAAAAAAACACACAAAGGATTGCTCTTCAAATTCTGCAAGTTTTTTCTTGAGCAAATTTCCAATCAGGGAGATAAAGTTGAGAGTAGAAAGCAATGAAAATTATTTTAAAACATGTGAATATAATTTAAGCTGCAAGTGTGCAAACAAAACTGGTGCATACATATGCATGGTTACCATCTGCCCAAGGATTCAATAAATCTCTTGGCCAAAAAGCATGGATAGGGTTCCAATGAAGATAGCTTTCTTTCTCTTTGTCTTGGTTTTGACATCTTGTTAGTCTCTCTTTTTTTCCTTATCACTCTCTTTCTGAGCAAATTACTACTTAAAAGCTACTTAGCATCGTGAAATGTAATTATTTAACACTAGGTTTTTAGATATTAATTAACTTTGATGATAGACTAAATTATGTCCTGCTTGTCAAACAAATGAAAAGTTGCACGCTAAAACTTAGCGTCCAATATCAAAAAATCCTGTCGATATTCTACCTACAGACTAGGTCTATATCAGAACAGAAAATTCCATTAATTTTGAGGAATCCCAGATGAAAACTCCAGGCAGTTGTCACTACGGTCTCATGTGTTCCATTGTCAAATTTTTGAATTGATGATTATGACCAGCTCGATCTTTCTGACTTGTAGAGATGTTGGTTTTGCAGTTCCAGCATTCCTGAGCATGCAGAAAATTAAGGCGGAAGCTGAGGAAGCAGTACTGCTGCCAAGAAAAGCAAATGACAATTAGCATTGAAGAACATTATCCTAACGTAAATTGTCCTAGAGTTTCCCAAAGGGGCTAGCTCGAATTGCATGTCAAGAAATTTCTGCCGATGTCTCACTTGCTGGTTTCCTAAGATGTATATCTGATATGGCTCTTGTAGACCTGCAACAAATGATGATGGAAGCTGCAAAATTGCCCCAAAGTATTGGTCAAAACATGATACTGCAGTTTTTTTTTTCCCCTTTTGTGAATTTCACCTACTAAATTTGTATCTACTCTAGTAATTGTCGGAAGAGTGGAACAGAAAATGGTAACAATGTAGAACTTGAGTTGTGCTGATAAGCATTGTCTTAAATAAACTATTTCAAGGTAACAATATTTTTTTCCTAACACAGAAGGAACAGGAATAGCAATTTAAAGAGCCATCAATAGAGAAAGAATAGCAGAAGAGAGTAAATAAGAAAGTTTACTTGAGTATTGGGAAGGTCAGGTCAAGATTTATCCGATGGGATCAAGTTAAAAAATAGCTGTGGGGAAATCCAATAGTTTGCACTTGAATTGACCCCATTCACCTTCCTTTCATGCGCGCTGAGTCCACTACTATATTTCAAGTAATTACAAGTCCACTAAAGAGCTAAGTATTACAAAGCGATATAAGGCTGAATAATTTTTTTTTTCAAATAAACAATAAATGCCAACAGTAATCAGTGTGGCTTCTTGTGCTGCATTGTGGAAGAATGAGGAAGAGGGGCAGGAATGGTTGCCGGAAGCAACCGTTTCTGACAGTTCACGGCCAAGATTTGGTCAAAAAAATTGTACGGTCCAGATCTCATCTTGTACCTCGCTTTTAACAACATGTGTGAGATTACAAAATTTTGTTCTAGAATTACACGTTGTTGAAAGTAAGTTATATCATGTGCAAACAGAGTTACGTCATGTACAAAATACACATCACCTTCAGAAACGGTTGCAACCATTCCTGCCCCTGGTCCGAAAGAATGAGGATGACAGTTTATTTCAGAACCATATAGTATTGTTCCTTGGTGGATTTTATAGACGTAGTGGACCAATAGTCTGCATAAGTTGTCCAACTAGATGTCTTTTTTTTTTTTCCTTCTAATTATATGTTTCCTTTTCCGTTTAAATTAATCATTTGAGAAGCCTAAAAGATTTTCAAGTTTGATTGCTGTTTGAGGGCTTTGGTCAAATTAAGATATGTTTACGAATGATACTGAAAAATATTCAAGAAGTTTTTATTTTTTATTTATCTACTTTAGTGGGTTTTTTACTTCTCCTCCACAAGAAAAGCAGATCTGCGCAAAGTTTTTATAACGCATTTGAGCTGAAGAGGAATTGAGCTAAGGGCTAAGGTCGAGACTCCATAATATAAAGGTTCTAGATTCAAATTCCTTTCACTTCTTAAATTTCATCATTTTTTTATGTTTAAATTAGCATAATAGCATTTGGTGATGATTTAACTATGAGGTAAAATGCACACTTGACCATCAACATGTCCCAAAATTTCGTCTAGTCCACTTAACCCCCCAAATAACCAGACTATTTAGTCAATTTTCAAGTTTTTTCTTTTAAAATAAAATTTTAGCAAGGAACGGAGAGGGGAAGAGGGATTTGAATTTAAGACCTCTATGTCTCGAAGTCTCACTATGTTCAGTTGTTAAGTTTGATTGAGACATTTTTTGTCATTTTGCTTGCAACCCATCTCTCCTCAATCGGGTAAGTTATCCCCACCATTAGACTAATTAACAAAAATCCCTAATTCATTTCAACCCACAAAAATCCCTAATCGGTTGAAGCCAAAAATCTGGAAAATAAAATTGAACCACTGATTGTATAATAAATGAATCACAGATTTTATTTGTGATAATAATTGTTGTGCCTTACTCAGTAGGAATACAATTTCCAAATTTATGTTCTACCCTTCCCTATTGGCGCCTGATTAGCATAGAATATAAGGTTCACCATGTCCATTTGCTCACCCCAAGTTTAAAAAAGCGCGTCGAGTCATAGGGATTTTATATATTTTCGGATAAGTCCTTCAATTTTGATACCCTCTACAATTTTTGTAGGTGGAAAATGGGCATCTAGTGAATTGATATAGAATCAATTTAAAGATGAATTAGAAATTTATAAGTAACCTTACAAAGATGTAATTTAATCAAAAGATAAATATATAAAAAGTTGATTTTCTACCACTTACTCAAGGTAGAGGTTGTTTATCTTCATAAAGGGGCAAAAAAAAAGAAAACCTGTTCTAGTCTTTCAATTCTCAAGGAAGAATAACTTAACAAACTTTTAAAAAAAAGTTAATGTATTAAATCTTTTAAAAAAAAACTATAAGAGAATTAATATTAGATGTACAAAGCAATAGGCCGTATTTTTTTTATTTTCTAGTTTCTAATTGCTCACATTTACATAGCTTCTAAAAGTCCATGAATGGATCAAGAATTCCATTATTTGCCCTTTTTTTTTTATAATAAGGAAGGTGTGGGATTAAGAAACAAATAGAGGGGAGTAGGTAATTGAATCTAGAATATCTAATTTTTGAGATTTTAATTTTAACTATTAGATCAATACCTCCTCGGCTAAATCTAGTGGCTGAAAAAAAACCTCATAAACATATAAAACTTAGAAATTATCAACTCTAGACATGTTTGCCCCGCTCATCTCAAGACAAATAGCTTACACTCCAAATTAACCTATCCAGTTGTTTGGACAATATAGTCAAAATGATCAGTCAAGAAAGCTGTAGTCATTAAACCATTTCCATTCAATCAAAAGTCCCCTGTTTATTCAGCTTCTCCTGTATTAAATTTGTATTCTTGCTATTGGAATTGATCTGGTCTTTAAATTAATCTCTGCCTTTCATAGATTTGATCTTTATTTTTCCCTCTACCCATACGTTTTAAAAAAAAAAAGAGAAACAAAAAGAAAAGGAAACTCAATTTGCACAAATTGAATGAGGTTAAGCTACTAGTTGTTTGTAAATCAGTAGCTACTGAATCAGATCTAAGTTGAAGACTGCTTTTTCAGGTAATGTATATGGGAATTCCAATTCAGTTGTGAAACATGAAAAGAAAAGATTAGTTTTGATAGAAAATGATAAAAAAAAATTACTTTTTAGTTCGTAGTGTACCTCATGAAATCAAATTCTAATAAAAGTTAAATCAATAAAGAAAATCAAATGACCAAAATATAAAAAGGAAGAGATGCCAAAGACACACAATGAACTAACAAAAAAACATTTAATAGAATGTGGTGAGAGTTGACATCTAGGACTAATTTCAATGGCATCCCTAACGTTCTTTTTTTTTTTTTTTTTTTTTGCAAAATGGAATCCCTAACGCCCCTAAGTTAGACCTTTAACTTTTCATTTTATATACATAACACCTTACCATTTCATCCCCAATTACTATCATTTTGTGCAGTATTCACCACACAAATATTCCTTGTTAATTGTTAAAAATTGTTAGTAGTTCCTAAGAACAAAAAAATAATAATAATAAATAAAGCAAGCTTTTATCCTACACCTATGTTTTTTTTTTTTTTTTTGACAAACCCCATAAACAGGGGAGGTATGCAATCTTTTGTTATTTTTTATTTTATAGTGTAAGGAAGAGGTTTCGAAACAGAAAAAAGGAGGAGGACAGAAAACCTTAACCTGACCTCTAATTTGTGTTAACTATTTGGGACATGTTCATAATTTTATTATTTTAGGGGTCCAAAATAATAATAATCAAGGCTATAAAGCTAAGTGAGAGTTGGAAAAGAAAAACATATTGGAGTGATTTGGGACATTTTCCATACTTAAGGGGTTCAAAATAATAATAATAATGAAGGCTCCAAAAGCTAAGCAAAAGTTGGAAAAAAATAAACAAACAAACATATTGACATACAGCTTTAGAAAGAGACTAAAGACAGAGCTTTAATGGTCATCAAAGAGAAATTAAAAGCATAGCATCTGAAGGGTCCGAGTCCTTTTTTTTTTTTAAGAAAAATGAATGGTCCAAGTCCAATACTTAAGAAGGAAGTACACCCAAATAAAAACAAAGGTTCATAAAAAAATTAAAAGTAAAAATTAAGAAAGTCTAGTCTATGAGTCAGAAAGTCACGCTTCTGTGCTGGTCATTTTTCTCCAGAAGGTCTTTCTCACTTTCCTTTCAAATTCTTTACACTCCTGTTCATGGTTCTTCTTCATACTTTGCTTCAAAATTTCCAAAAGGTGATTCCTTTGCTTGAATTTTGAAATCCCTTTTGTCTCTTCATTTCAAAGTTTGTATCTTTTTCTTCAATGGCGTTTAGTTTTTGGGGTTTTACTGTGATCATCAAGAATCCATTTTCCCCCTTTAAGTAGCTGTTTTGTCTGCAAAAATCAGAATGCATGCGATTTTTACGCTCAGATAAGAAAGCAAAAAGAACCCATTTTTAATAAGGTTAAAGGGTGTACCTGAGCTTAATCTCTTGGGGTGTGTCAGTATGATCAGGATAATCAAGAAGAAGTCGATAGTGTTTGTGCGTTTTCGGTCTTGTATTTTGTCAGTTTCGACTTGCATGTTGAATGTTGATTTTTGTTGACAATAATTTGATCCATCTGCTTAATCTTCCTCTTTTGGCTTCCAAAATCAGTGTCTTGATTGATCAAAATGGCCTCAAAGTCTGAAGGGTCACAAAGCAGTAGCACGACCCCAATTGCCAAAAGGCGTCTATCCTTCAGCTCCATCACTACTGGTAATCTCTCTCTCTCTCTCTCTCTCTCTGCTTAGGCCCAAGGTATATCCTGATGTAGCTCATGTTAATTTTTGGTGCATTTTTTCCTTTTCTTTTGTGTTTTCCTTGCTGGTTTAATATATTGCATGCCATCATCCCCATAATGGGGTGGTGCAATGGTAGTAACGAGAGTCGAACCCTTGCTTATTGCCTATAAAAGTGTGTCTTAACCTCTGGGCTGGCCCTTGCTCTAACATTTGTTTGTTTGTTGTGTATGGGATTTTGTATAATTAATTTTTTAAAAATAGTCTATGATGCTTCAACATGTAAATCAATTCTATTAAAAAGGTTTGTTTAGATGAGGAGATCAAGATTCTTATTCTTCTTCTTTATTTTTTTTTTTTTTTTTTTTTGAGAAAAGAGAGGGGGGGGGGGGGGGTGGGGGAAGGTTTGTAAACTGTTGTGTAACTTGATAGTGTAGATTGTATTTTACGCAAATGCTGTGTGTGTGGGCTCTCAAAATTGGATTAGTCTAAATGTGAATTAGAGTTGAGTCCAAATTGTGTTAACAAAATGCAAACACAAGGCAGAGAATGCAGCCTCATTAGTCATCCCTATGCATTTCTATTCCGGGATTCTAGCAATTGGACTGCAGTATAATGTCAGGTTCCGTTGTTTGTCAGTTGGATTTCTGAATTCTGATATGTTCGTTCTCTATTTTGTAATTATAGTTGGGCAGTTATGGGTACTGACTTTTACTTCTGCAAAGAAACTGTTCTGGCTTTTGTGAAATTTAATTATTTGAATGTAATGCTGAGCATTGGATTGTGATCATAGACAGTGGAGGCAATTTTTCATGAAGCCTTTTGGAAAGCATAACCAATCTATCACACAAAAATATAGCCTCTCTTCAAAGTATTCCATATTTATGGAAACAATAAGATTGCCGCTGTTGAATATCTAGTGTGAAGTAATTTTGACGGTTATTGACGAAATGAAGATAAAAAGGTGGTTAAAAGAGAAGGTAAAACTAGAAGGAGAAACAGAAAAACTGGTTCCCCATTGTCATTTGCCAAACCATTAATCCCTGAAATCCCAATTCAAGTGTTAAGCCTTTTTGAGGTAACCTTAGAAGGATTCTCAACATACAAAGTAATAGGTAACAAGACTTCTGAACATTTTGGAACAGATGATGTCAGTCCTTTTGTTCCAGTGAGAGAGGAGAATTCAACCCGGAACCTTGGATTGTTTTTCAGTTAGGGGTTTCTCGTGCAGTTAGGGGTTTCCTTTTGTATAATGCTCTGTGAAGTGTGATATGAAACAAATATTCTTTTGTACTCAAAAGTAAGAAAGGAAGGGCGTGCAGACTGCAAATGGTCTGGTGATGGCATTTAGGCAGGGTGAAATGAAGTTTAATTGCATACGTCAGTATTTGTTCATAGTACTAAAGAATGCTTGTATCGCTCAACCAGATGCAACAATTGGAAATCTAGCACACATGCACATTTGAATTTGATAAAATGACCTCAATAGGGTTTTGGTTACAGAAGATGTAGTAAAACATTAATGGAAGGATCAGCCATTGGAGATATGTTGATCACTTAGTTGCTTGCAGCATCCCATGCATAAGGTCATCATCAAAGGAGTTAAATTACAGTTGTATTGAGCTGAGTGGTTTGCATACTTTTCTTTTCTATGTTCTGATTTTTCACTTAACCCTGTAATTTTTCACTTAAGCATTCTAACTTCTAAGTCCTGTTGTGTGTGTTCCTTGCCTATATCATCCATAAATGTGTGTTCCTGTCATTTAACTTTATGTCGGTAATATTTTATACTCTTAAAAGGTTCTGATATTTATATGTATGTCAAAACTGCAGCCAACCCTGTTAAGATTTTCTGGAGCAACTTCAAACATCTTATATAAGCTTGTTAAGTTGCTGAGCACAATAACCCACAATGTCTGTACTCTAAATTCTTGCATCTGCTGTTTCCGTTGAACTTGTACTATGATAGCTTTCTCTTTGGATATCACAATGAACTAAACAATTAAAAAGTTGCTCTCCTGATGAAACGTTTCACCATGTTAGCTCGATTTGCCAAGAATTTAAAGCTAAAACGTACTTATTGTTGTGACATGTTTGGAGAAGTTTCACCATGTTGAATTTTGCATTTTATTCTTTTGCATGAAGCATAATATTTTGAATTTTTTGTTACATTTGAAACAGGTTTGACTTCCAAGGAGCAGAAAAGGGCTAAAGTTGGTGAAGTAGGAGAGTGCAGTTTCAGAAATTCTTCTGCTTGTTGGTGTCATGACTTCAAATGGAAGGACCAGAAGGTCTGTCCCAAAGTAATAGGTCATGAAGATCCATTTTCTGCTGACAATTTGCTAGAAGATTTGGATATCAACAGATACGGAAATGTGAAGAAGGATATTGAGCATCTAATTGCTAGAAGGAATCAGTTAATTTCACATGGATTTGCAGCAAAGCCTCTGGTTCCATGTAAAAATCTGAGCGCACAAAAGATTCCTAAAAAAGTAGATTTTGGATCAGACAGATATGGAAGCGTAACAAGGGAAATTGAGGAGCTATTAGCTCAGAGTCAATTATTTGGGTGTCTGTCTTCAACAAATTCTACAATGTCATGTATGCGTTTGAAAAAGTATTTAACCAAAGAAGATTTGGAGTCAAACCCTCCTTCTATGCCAAATATTATTGATTTGGAGGATGACGATGAACCTCCAGGTAATGGTACAGTTATCAAGTGTGAACCAGCTGAAGAGATAGACACATCAGCTAAGTGCCTTGTTGTCATTGACTCAGTTGAGGAAGACCCTGAGAATGACAACAATTTTTGTCATTCACGCAGCTCTGCAACAAAGCCTGTTGTTCAATGTTGGAATCTTGGTGTAAAAAAGAGGCCCAGTGAAGAAGATTTTCAGTCAAACAAATATGGAAGTGTAACAAAGGAAATTGAGGAGCTCTTGGCTCAAGAGAATCAAGTATTTGGGGTTCTAGGTTCAACAAATTCTGCAATGTTGCGTAAGCATTTGGGTACGGAAATGTATCCATGCAAAGAAGGTTGGGACTTAAAGCCTCCTTCTGTGCCTGATATCATTGATTTGGAATCTCCCGATAATGGTACAATTGTTGAGTCTGAACCATTTGAACAGATTGTCAGAGAAGCTAAGCCTCTTGCTGTTATTGACTTAGATGATGAAGCCTTTGAGAATGACGAGAATTCTTGCCCTAATGAGGTTGCTGATTTGGCAAAGACTGCTGATAATCTTCTGCAAAATAATGTTGAGGTACATTGAAACTTTTTTCCAGAATTTCACCAAAGCGGGTTTCAATTACTTATCTGGGGTATGTACCAGAAAGATATGGCTCTGAAGTTGAGTGGCATTGATTTTTGTATGTACACTTTTTGCAGTTTCGTACCATAGGCACCAGAGGAGCATTTACAAGCAGAATAGCTTAGCTAATATCTACTACACTATCTTTTCTCTTTCTTAACAAGCATTACAATTTTCTTTACATTCAAACTGTATAACTCTGGATCCATCAATTAATTGGCCAGCATGAAGACTGGAATAGGTGATGGTAGAATATTGTACAGCTTGTTACTTGTGAAAATGAATTTTTTTCTTTGTTCACCTTAATTTGATATTCTTTGTACTGAAAACGATGATTGAAGACATGAAAAGAAAATGAATAATTTATATGACTTGTATTTTGGTACTTTTGAAAGTTGAAACAATTCAATTTTGGATGCAATTAGTCTTTGGTTCTTTTGATAGTTGAAACAATTCAATTTTAGCTGCATTTAGTCTATCCATAACATTCATGTCTCTTGTGCATTTCTTGCTTAGCGGAGTAATTATTCCGCAATAATACTCTTCAAGTGGCTTAGAAGGCCTGCTAGAAAATTTGCATGAGAGAATTTGAATTATCTGAACTGCAAGTTCACTTTCCCCGGGTGATTTAGGTCTATAAACTCAATTTTAGGCTTGAATCATGACAATTTATCAAGTGATAGTTATAAGTTTGAATACCTTCACTGTTTTCTCTTCATGTCCTTTCAGTGATTTAGTGCCTTGTCTTCTTGCATTGCATTTCCAGCTGATTTCTCATTGAGAGTACATTCACTTGGCCACTGGTGTCCCCTTTTTTTGTTGTCAAACACTTAAAATAGTGTCATTGCCATTTCTAGGGTCTAGATTGCACATTGGACCAAAAAACAACAAGAGTTTGTCTTACTCTTGAAAATGAACCTAAGAAAGATAAAGGAGTAATTGGTTCTCATCAATTGCTCCCCGTTCGTGATCAACTGATAGTTAAGTTTCTGCACAACTTAAATTGCCTCTACATGTTCTTTCAATGATAAAGTACCTTATATATATATATATTTTTTTACCCTGCTGATTTATTTGTTTGTTTTTCTCGTAATAGGAGCACATTTGTCTGCAATTTTGTCCTAGAAAAAGACAGTATTATTTTCTTATTGTAGGATCTAGATGCTGCTGATGACCATAAGTTTGAAAGTGCAAAATCTTGCCATGGTAGCAATCTTGAAAGTGTAAGTGGTTGATATTAAGCCTTGCATATGGATGATCCCATGAAAGTTTAAGTTTATAAATACCTTCAGTGTTTCTCTAAATGTCCTTTCAATGATTTAAGGCATTCTATTCTTGCATGTTCCAGCTAATTTATGTGCCTGATTTTATTGTAATAATACTCATTGGTCTGCTAGTGCCCCTTTCTTGCTCTCAAACTCTCAATGGTGTCATTTCTATTTTTAGGGTCTAAAATGCACAGAATTCCAAAGATTGATAGGAGAAAGTTTTTGCCACACTGGTAAAACTGAATCCCAGAAAGATAAAGGTGTAATTGGTTGTGTCTTCAGTCCTTTCATGTGGATGTTAAGTGATAGTCCCATTTCTTGCTCCCAAACACTAAAAGGTGTCATTTTCATTTCTAGGATCTAGATTGCACTGAAGACCAAAATATTAAGAAGCGAAAATTTTCACCATGCTGTTGAAACTGAACCTAGAAAGACTAACGTGTAACGGGTTTTCTTCAATCCTTCTTTATTGATGATCAAGACATAGTTGAATTTCTGACTAGTGTCATGGTTTTCTTTTGTGTTTCTTTTAATGATTAAGTACCTTGTTTCTTGTGTTGAGTTTCCAGCTAATTTATTTGTCTGATGTTGTTGTAATCACACTACTTCTTGCCTCAGACACCAAAAGGATGCCATATTTGTATTTATGATCTAGATTGTGCTCAAGACCCAAGGTTCAGAACAGGAAAAGAATTGCCATGCTGGCAAAACTGATCTCAAGAAAGCTAAAGTTGTAATTGATTTTCAATAATCCTTCAATATTGATGATCAAGCAATAGTTGAGTTTGTGAATAATTTCAGATTTCTCTCTACATGTTCTTTTATTGATCGAATACTTGTGTTCTTACATTGGGTTTCCATCTAATTTGTGAGTCTGAATTTGTTGTAATTAAAGTCGTGTTCCCTCCTGTCCCCTTTATTGCCCTCAAACACTAAATGGTCTAATTTTCACATTGCAGAATCTAAAGTGTGCTAAAGAAGGGAAGTTGGGAAAAGGAAATTCCTATCTTGGTGATAAACCTGTGCTTAAGAAGCATAATGGTTTAAATCCCAGAGCAGAGGCTAAGGCTGAAATGGTGGAGGACAAGAGGCAGACAAAGGCAAATGCTCCTGTTTCACCTAAAATTTCTGAAGTTGAGAAAGACAAAGGTGTGTATGTTGGTGTGGAGGGTGATGCAGAACATGAGGAAGGCAGTCCCCAACATGATTCTGAGTATGGTGGTCTGGGGAGTATATGGAACGAGCTATCATTTGCATTAGAATGTTCCAAGGTGCTTTAATTTGACTTTGAATTAACTATAGCAACTGAAACTGCTGATAAGATTTATACATCTCAAACTTCTTGCCATGGTTTGATTGTAGTCTCAAACATTGCATTTTGATGCATCTTACTTGACTCAGCATTGCCTGTGGTCATTCAATCCGACAACTTTTGAGAGAAAAGGGCAGAAGATCAGCCGCATGTAATGTTACATAAGGTCTATTAAAATATATTTGCATGTTTTGATAAGAAAAGTATCTTCACTAGTCACATATCTTTCTAACATAGTACCTTGAAAGAATGACATGGAGAGCACTAAAGTTTCGAAAAATCTTTGATTTTTCACAATGATGAAATGAGTTTGAGATGTCTTTCTGCACTTGGAGAGCTAATTGATGTCTTGACCAAGAACTGGAGTTTTGCTACACAATTAAGGGATACTTGTACAGCCTTCCTATGTTTAAGGCAAATTAATATACTGTAGCCCTTTATTACAAAGTTATTCCTGGCTTTGTCTGTTTTGTGCTTGAATTCCCATCAAAGTTTCCTCACCATCAACTTATTGTTTGATGTCAATAGGATACTGCTGTAGATTCTTCATCTGATAAGCACACCATTGTGGGTGCAGAAGATTGTGATCATTCATTCATCTTGAAAGATGATATAGGTTCTGTCTGCCGCGTTTGTGGATTGATCGAGAGAGGGATTGAAACCATAATTGAGTATCAATATGCAAAGGTTTGGTTTTTCTTGGCTCTGTCTTGTACTTCGTTGGTGTTCTTGTCCTTTATTTGCTTAGTTGGGAGTAACTACATACCTGTTCTTGTGATTTGATTATTGTCTGAGAAGTAGCTTCATCCAGTGAAAACATGAAGCTTCCATCATGTACACAATTGCATAATGGGAATTCATGTTTAAAGGTACTTCCACATATGCTATACTAGTACTTCACTCGTTCCTACCTTATGTGCATATACCTTTAAGTGCCTCAAAATGAATCTTACACAAATATGCACAGATAAGGTTGACCTTGAAGCAATGACCAGGATTTACCCGTCACATTTTGTGTACAGAAACTTCCTCTTTGTTCATGTGCATGCAATTCTATGGTTACTTACATTTGATAGTTCATATATCTATTTCATGAGTTTGTTTTTCTATTTTATGTATGCATATGCAGACATGTAATATTGGTGATATGTCTCTTGCTTTTTGTATGTGCAACTGTCTTCTGTAGCTGCATTTCCTCAATACCAATTGTTAGAATGTTCATGTATTTTGACTGCAAAATGCCCTGAGTTTTGTGTTTACATAGCTTGTTTATTGCTTTTGCAGATGAGCAATATCCAACATATTCCATTACCTTCTTCTAGGTTGTTATCCACAAAAATGATCACACACTTAGTTCTGTCTCCATCTGTTTACATATTTATTGGTACAAACCAAATTGTACATGTTTCTTGCAAATAAGCTTGGCATGCTGCAGTTCTTGACTTGAAGAAGCTTCCAAGAGGACCTGCACACATCGAGTAAATTACCTTTGACCATGTAGGATGAGATATGGAGCTTCTGGTCTTTTATTTCTTTTGTTTCCCTCTTTTCAAATTTTGCTTTTATCTCTTTATCCAATGCAAATTTTGCTCACAGTTTGCACATGAGTAAACTTTTAAGTACAATGCTCCCTATGTAAATTGATTTTTTGTGTTGCTCTGTATTCATTTGCTAATTTAGATTTTTCCTTTGGTGAAGTAAATGGATGTCTATGTCTATGGTTCTGGATATTCAATTTCTCTTACTCTTTTCTATTGTTAGGCCAAAAAGAGTGAAAGAACTTATAGATATGAACGTTCCCTCCGAAATGGCCTTGAGCAAACTAAAATCCTTCCTGAAAGTGTTAGATGGGTTGAACATGAAGACTCTTTGACAGAAGTTGCTGTCCATCCACGGCATCGGAAGGTAATGAAACCGCATCAAGTTGAGGGGTTCAATTTTCTGGCAAGCAACTTGGTGACAGATCATCCTGGTGGTTGTATAATGGCACATGCCCCAGGATCGGGGAAAACTTTTATGATCATTAGTTTCCTTCAGAGTTTCATGGCTAAATATCCTTCTGCAAGACCATTGATTGTACTGCCAAAGGGAATCATATCAACATGGAAGAAAGAATTCCAGAGATGGCAAGTGGAAGACATACCGCTATATGATCTCTACTCATCCAAATCAGAAAGTAGGAGTCAGCAGCTAGTAATTTTGAAGAGATGGGCAAACGAAAGAAGCATTTTGTTTCTGGGATATGCACAGTTTGCTTTGATTGTATGTGACATGGATATGAATGAAACAACTCTTGCATGTCGGGATATATTGTTAACTTGCCCTTCTATTCTTATCTTGGATGAAGGTCACACTCCCAGAAACCAAAACACTGATATTTTGAAGTCTCTTGAACAGGTACAGACATCTCGCAAGGTTGTACTTTCTGGCACCCTTTATCAGAACCATGTCAGGGAAGTCTTCAATGTTTTGAATCTTGTTCATCCAAAGTTTCTGAAAATGGGGACTCCTAAAGTCATTAAAAGGCGCATCTTGAGTAAGGTGCAAATATCAAGCGGGAGGAGTTCTATTACAAAGTTTTCTGATGATGACTTCTATAACCTGGTGGAGTGCACGCTCCTTGAAGATGAGAAATTCAATAGGAAAGTGAATATCGTTCAAGATCTGCGGGAGATGACAAGCAAAGTTCTTCACTACTACAAGGGAGATTTCTTGGATGAACTACCTGGACTAGTTGACTTCACTGTCTTTCTTGAACTCAGCCGTGCGCAAAAGAAAGAAGTTGCAGAGCTGAAGGAACTGAAAAGTAGGTTCAAAATAAACTCTGAAGGAAGTGCTATCTATGTGCACCCACAGTTGAAGAAACTTTTGATGTATTCTGGAGTTAAAGATAGGGTTGATGTGGAGAAGATTGATCTAATGTTGGAGAAACTGAAAGAGACTGAAGGAATAAAGGCCAAATTCTACCTAAATCTTCTCCAGCTATGTGAATCCACTGGCGAGAAGTTGCTAGTTTTCAGTCAATATCTTCTCCCTCTAAAGTTCTTGGAGAGACTGACTGTGAAAGTTAAAAACTATAGTCTTGGAAAAGAAATGTTTGTGATCACTGGTGACTCAGATTCTGAAATTCGAGATTCTTGCATGGAGCAATTCAATAATTCTTCAGATGCTAGAGTCTTTTTCGGATCAATTAGAGCTTGTGGTGAAGGAATATCACTTGTAGGAGCATCACGCATTATTATACTGGATATACATCTAAACCCCTCAGTCACTCGCCAGGCAATTGGACGTGCATTTCGACCTGGGCAACAGAGGAAAGTGTACACCTACAGATTGGTTGCCTCTGGTTCTCCAGAAGAGGATGACCATTTAACTTGCTTCAGAAAGGAGTCTATTTCAAAGATGTGGTTTGAATGGAATGGATGTCAGGGTCAAGAAGATTTTCAGATGGAAAATGTTGATGTTAATGATTGTGGTGATTTGTTTCTAGAGTCATCACAGTTAAACCAAGATGTAGTCTCTCTTTACAGAAGGTTAGTCAGTTCTTTTAGCCCTTTCCAAGATCTGCCATATTGGTGATTTAATAATGTTTTGTTTCCCCCTCTTTATTTTCAGGTAAACAGCCAGCACAGTTGGAGGCTTGTAGATAACAGCTTATTTTTGGATGGACTTTTGTCTCATTTTGTTGACAATTATAGGCAGGTGGGGCACATGATTAGGTTTTATAATTTTGATATTGCTGACAGTTTGTAAAAATGACTGGGAGGATATAAATGTAAACCTCAGATGCTCAACAGAGATTATGTAAATTGCTGGCTGACTTTCAGAGAATGAAGTCCATATTTTGAATTTTTGTTACTGAATTTGTCACACTTAAAAGGGACTGTAAATTCACCCATTGGGTATGGTACAAATAGGATGGTAAATAAATGTTCTTGCAAGTCGTGAACTTATAGATTGCTCTGTCGGAAATTTCTTTTACTTGCTAACAATTAGGGAGAAAAGAGGTACAATTTCCAATCTGATTTTATCATCCTAACTAGCTGGCAGATCATTCAGGTGAAAATTGCTACTCATTTTGACCGGCTTGATGTCAACACTCAAAAATATCATAGGCTTTAAATAAACTAGTGTATGTGCATTGTATTTGTACGTAAATAAAATAGGTATTACTTTTTTGTGATACTCAAACAATCATCCTCTTGAGAATAGTAAATACAAAAAAAAAAAAAAAATTGCTGGAAGTGTTTTATGACCATCCGCCTTTTTGTTCCATAAAACATATGAAATACTTTTATAGTAGTTTTACAAGCCTGATTGATTGTGTGTAATGGTGGAAGTCTCATAAATGCAACAGACAAGTTTATTAGAAGGAAAATTAAGGAAAAGCTCCCCATTTCCATACATCCCATCTTAAAGTCAAGCATATTCATATCTTTATTGAGTGTTTTATTCTTTAATTAAAGTATCTGGTAGTTCAATTAAAAAATTAAGCAGTACTTCTTTGGGAATAAATCAGCCAGGGTTTGGTGACCGCATTGAGTCTTGTTTTTTTTTTTTTTTCGCAACGATAGATGTCCTATAACCTACTCTAGCCTAATCTAAGAGAAGGGGTAAGGGGAATGGTCAACTAAGACCAGCCACATATTGTGGCAAATTTTTGTGGGAGGCGGGGGTTGAACCCCTACCTCCAGCATCACCATTAAGGTGATGGCCACTGGCCAGTGGCCATTGAGTCTTGACTAATTCAGAATCGAACTTTGTCATACTCATCTAATACTAAATGTTTGAGGCAGTAGTAATTCTCAGGCATGTCTAGTAACACCGAAGCCTATAGTACTGATTAAAACTTTCAACAAGCTCATTTTGTCCAAAGTTATTCTGTCCATCAACTCTTGGTCTTGGAGTCTATTTTGGAATAGCTTACCCCACGAGGTTAGTTTTAAGGGTTCAATTGATAGAGTAGTACGATTGTTGGGCAGCAATTTTTTTTTTTTTTTTCATTTTCTTCTTAATTTTAGGAAAACTAAAGAAATGCTTGAATGGAGGGAAAATTGTATGGAAAAATGAGATAAATGAAAATGAATTTTTTCTGTTTTGAAGAAAAAAATTTGAGGGAGAATGGGAAGTTAGTGACAATTATTAAAATTTTTGCATCTGACCACCCATTTTCCTTCAAAATCGCTGCCAACTTTGAAGGATATAAAATACGAGAAGGTGAAGACAAGTGCAAGAAAAATTTTCAACCTTTTGCTAACCAGACATACATGAACGAAAAAGTAATTCACTTTCCCACACCTTTTCTTGCAAACAAGAGTACCTTTTTTGTCCAAAGCCAGAATGATTTTTACGGTATTTTACAAACCTAAGTCCACAGAAAACTACAAAAGTCGGCAACTCTTGTGGTTCCTGAGAAGACTTATAAACTACCCCAAAACCCCTCCAACCCTCGATGTGGGATAACAACCTAAGCAGGCAAGCTGCGACTAAGATCTAAAGAGACCTCACTCAACCCGGTTCAGGCTGTTGTCTTTTTTGTCAAAAGCCATAATGACTTTTACGGCATTTTTGCAAACAACAGTACCTGCCTTTTGGAATCCTTTAACTTATGGATTTTCTTTTCTTTTTTTTTTTTTTTTGGAATGGCTTGGCTAGAATTGCCATGAGTGTGTTACTTTGTTACTCATGTTTGTCATGATACATTCTTCGGTGTAATACCCCTCATGCGCGGAAATTTAACACAGTAAAAAAATCGTCATGAGAACACATTTTAAGTCCGATTGACCAAAATGATTCATCCCAATTCATTTTGAAAAACCATTTGATTTCTGATTCATTGCTCATACTGATTCAACTTCATAAACTTGGTAACAGCTTGCAATTGCTGATCAAACAAACATGTCATGGCATAACATACTTCTTTTTCCTTTGTCACACAGATTGCAAATCCTTCTTATCAAATCCTGCTTCGAATTATATATATATGCACTCTTCCTTCATTAAAAAAAAAAAAAACCAAAAACAAAAAAAGGGCTGACCGAGAAAGGGGTACGTAAAGCTGTCACTATAATGAAACACTCAGTCAACGATGAGGTTGGTTTCCATGGCAGCAACCTGGAATGAAACAGCATATGAACAAGTCACCCCAAAACCAAGTACAACTACAGCTCACAGTTTTGCCCGTACGGCATTTATTGCGTCCCCCTTCTCACGGTCAAATCCTTCCTATTGCCTTGTAAAACAAAAAATTGCTATCAATTTTTTCTTGGAAGAATTAAGAGCTATGGTCAAGTAAACGGATAAGCCAAATAAGAGGAACTTCTGCTGCTTTTTCTAAACAGATTCCAGGCACTCTGCATAATTGATAATTCTCTTTTGGAGTTTTGACTTTTAAGTTATATCTCTCGAGCAATTCACCAATTTGAATAAGCAACTCACACCCATTCGGACGAAATACGGAAAGATGAAAAGGGATTTCGAGTTGGTTTTTGTTCTTCTATGATCTATCATTTTCATGACTTCTGACGATTTTGTATATAACGTAGTAAATTCTATTGTTCAAAACGTCTCTATATTTGGCTCCTTCTGCTGCTCTTCTTCTAGGAGACTTGTTAACGAAACAGAACATGCATGCTCCTTGCTTTTGTGTTCGTGTATGAAAGTCAGAAGTTTGACCAGTCTAGCTTATTGACCACTACAGTTTATCAAGAGAAAACTCTGAGCAAACCTGACAAGAATAGACAAAAGAAGGTGCTCAATAAAGTCATGGAAGGAAAAAGTATGAAAAGAATTTATCGATAGCATTGAATCTGAGGTCTGAATTTAAATCATGATTAACTATAAGGGGAATTGGAGCCTATATGAACTAACTTTGTAAGGATTGAAAAATATATTTATCATGTGAGCTAAATATTATATGAAATAAATCAGTTTAGTCCGAATGGTCATATCTGTACTGTATTTGGTACGGGCAAATAATTCAGCATTGCAGGATTTTCGAGGTCTACGAGTCCGAGCTCCAAACCCCCATCTACCTCTGAAGTCTATGCTAACAAAGTCCACGCTTAATTTACTGTCCCAAATCCCAATTGCACTGACAAGCTACTAATTTAGTACTAATTGTTATTCTAACAAGAGAAATGGTAGTTTCTTATTCCACACCCGACGTTTCTTTCTTGGTTCCTATTTTCCTTCTTCCGTCATTTCGTCCTCTAGTTTCTTATTCCCAATTTTCTTCCTTCGTCATTTAGTCCGTTTTCCTTTCTCCGTCATTTAGTCCTCTGGTTTCTTATTCCCAATTTTCCTTCCCAATTTAGTCCTCTAATTTCTGGTTTCCTATTTTCCCCTCAAGACCCCAACAAAGCCACAATCGAGAGACCATCTACAACTCTGCCACTGATTTGCAATTCTTTCCACCAATTTTAGAAGACCATCTGACCATCAAAATCAAGTTCTAACTTCTAAACAATTACTTCTTATTATTATTATTTTAAATTTGTTGGCAAATATATTTCTAGAGCATGAGACTATTACTGTTTTAAATAAATTTGAAAACTGATTAGTTAATGTAACAACTAATAAATGGGTTATTTGATAAATATTTTAACTTGTGAAATTGTGCTTTTATGGATTATGGATATATAATTTATTTTTATTTTCCTTGATTAGTTTCTTATATTGGAGTTAATGTAATGATGAATAAAGGGCCATTTGACATATATTTTAACTTTTAAATTATTCTTGTATGGATTCTTTTGAGTTTTTATCTAATTGACTTGATTAGGTTCATATGTTGTGATTATTGATTTGATATATTAAATTAGTAATGAATAAATAACTTTAAATTGTGAAATAGTTTTTGGATAGATTTTATTGTACATTTAATATTTTAATTGGATCAGTATCTTATATATTGATTTTAATTTCTTTAGCTATGGAGAGATATTTCAAGAGGAAATCAATGGAAAAAGAGTCATCTAATAAAGAAGAAGCCAAGGATAATGAAAGTGCAAAAAATGACAATAAAAGAAATTGCTTGGGGATTAACTTCGATGAATTAGCTGCTGATCCAGCCCAAAGAAAAAAAAATTGGGGATTATCATCCAAAGTTTCCAAGCAACAATTACAAGCTACTAGGGAAGATGGATGGGGTTTTTTGCTTGATGAAGTTTGTTCGTTTTGTGAAAAACATGAGATCATCATTCCGAAAATGGATGAAATATTCATTAATAGTGGGAGATCTCGAAGAAAAGTTCAGCAAATTACAAACCTTCACCACTATCGAGTTGAGCTATTTTGTGCTGTGATAGATTTACAACTCCAAGAACTCAACAATCGGTTCAATGAAGTCAATATGGAGTTGCTTCTTTGTATGGCATGCTTGAACCCAAGTGATTCCTTTGCAGCATTTGACAAGAAAAAGTTGATTCGTTTTGCAGAACATTATCCTTGTGAATTTTCTAAGTTGGATATTCTTGCACTTGACATTGAATTGGATACTTATATTAATGACTTGAAATCAGCTAAGGAATTTCTCGATTTAAGGAAAATCTCTGATCTAGCTCAAAGGTTGGTAGAGACTAAGAGAGATATTGTGTATCCATTGGTTTATATGCTCTTAAAGTTAGCTTTGATTTTGCCTGTTGCTACAGCTACAGTAGAAAGGGTTTTTTCAGCTATGAATATAGTGAAGAATTGGTTACGAAATAGAATGGGAGACAGTTGGATGAATGATTGTTTAGTTACTTATATTGAGAAAAATATATTTCGTGAAGTTCAAAATGAGAAAGTTGTAAACCGTTATCAAAATATGAAAACTCGTCGTGAGCAATTGTAAATAGTTTAGTTTGCTTTTGAAATAAAATTATTATTACATTAATAATTTTGAGTTTATTTTTTTACGTTTTTCATGGATTATACGTATCATTTGTACTTGTTGGTAAATTTATTTATTTTTTTGCTGAAAAACTAGAAAAAGAGTAAATAAAAAAAAATTAGTATTATTTTTGCCTCCACTAAGATTTCTTTCTGGCTCCGCTCCTGATATGGACACTGACAGGTCCTGAAGAACACCAGTTGGAATTAGATTGGCCAACAAGGCACAAGATTTCTGTAGGTATAGCAAGAGGTTTGGCTTATCTCCATGAAGAATCAAGATTGAAGATTGTCCACAGAGATATCAAGGCCACCAACGTGCTACTTGATAAGTATCTAAACCCCAAAATATCTGACTTTGGTCTGGCCAAGCTCGATGAAGAAGAAAACACCCACATAAGTACCCGTATTGCTGGAACCTTGTGAGTGCATGTACATTGTTTCCTTGTGGAAGTCTGTAGTACAATCCTCTTTCAAATTTTGGGTCTGTGCCAACATATGTCCATTTATTGGTAAATGGTGCATTTTAGCCATGAACCATCTTTCATTCTTGAATAGTTTATCAAGTACGTATTGTGACTTATCAATACATACATTTTCTGAATCCATATTTATGACTTTTCAGTGGATATATGGCGCCTGAATATGCAATGAGGGGCTACTTAACTGACAAAGCAGATGTTTATAGCTTCGGAGTTGTCCTTTTGGAGATTGTCAGTGGAAGGAGTAACACCAGTATTAAACCAAAGCAGGATTGCTTCTATCTTCTTGACTGGGTAGGTTAATCATCTTGTTCTCTTGCGTTTAATCTTCTGGGTTTTATTGTTGCTTTAATTTTGAATACTGACTTATGTTAGGCATGAAAATAACCAAATCTCATTCAGTGCTAGTAGCTTAGGCATCCTTACAAGATTATGTATTGTCTGTCATTACTTGGTATTAGACGGTTTTTTCCCCTTGCAGCCTTGCACACTAGGGGTGGCAATTTTCGACACGACCTGAAAACATGACACGAACCTAACACGAAATTAATGGGTTTGGGTTGAGGTTTCGGGAATTCGGGTCAGAATCGGGTTGGCCCCGATGAATCCGAAAAGAAAACAGGTCGATTTCGGGTCAACCCGTGATGACCTGATATAACCCGATATGACCCGTTTACGAATTAAAAATAATTTAATAAACATAAAAATAATTTTATCTAACTAAACTAAGTTATTCTTTTTTTCAAAGGCATTAATTATTTAATCCTAAATGAATTTATTTAATTTGTGTGAAGTTGAAATTATTATATTTGGACAAATAATATATTATATTATTTTTTACTTTTATACTGTTTTAATTTATTTTATATTTTGTTTGGGATAAAACACTTTTACGGTGTTTAATTTATTTTAGATTTGGTTTGGAATTATTTATTTAAATTTTTATTACTTGATTATGTAATTAGTTTTGTGAAAAATTGATTTTATTAGAAATTACAGTGATAAATTAATAAATTAAAATTGAGTTTCGGGTCGACCCGCCAACCCGTCAACCTGAAATTTTCGGGTTCGGGTCAGCATACTTGACCCGTCACGGGTTGGCGGGTCGGGTTCAGGTCAACAGATTTTCTGACGGGTTGACCCGAACCCGACCCGCCAATCTGATTTGGACCCGAATTGCCACCCCTATTGCACACGATGATTTTTTTTCTGCTGAAGGATGAAAGGAAACTAATGGAACTAGTGGACCCAAGACTCGGATCAAACTTCAACAAGGAAGAGGTTATACTGACAATTCATGTTGCCCTTCTTTGCACCAATGCCTCACCGACCATTAGGCCTAGCATGTCAACCGTGGTTAGCATGCTGGAAGGACGAGCAGTTAATAAAGAGCTACTTTCAGGCTCTGTTTTAAAACTCGGACCGGACCGGCGGTCGAACCGGGAACCGGCCAGATAGCCGGTCCGAGTCATATTAAAAAACCGGAAATTTAAAATCCGGTCAAAGCCGGTCAAAAACCGGGTTTGACCGGGAAAAAACCGGTTTTTCCGGTTCAACAGTAATTTTTTTAAAATAAATTCAAACTTTTTAATATTATGTTTTGACCCCCTAAATTGTTAAAACTTATTGATATACCTCAAATATTTGATACTTTATAAATATTGTCCTAAAATTTGATGTTATTTTTCAATTAAATTCATAATTTTAATTCTAAACTTGTTAATATTTATTAAATAATATAAATTGCTACTTGATTGTTCTAATTTCTTTGTATTTTCTTGTTAAATATATTTGAAACATCAAATATATATGAATATACATTTATTAATATCAATATATTATTAGATATTATATATATAATATTTTAATTTTTAAATAATTTTTATTTATGACGTCATCCGGTTCGACCTCTATCGACCCCCGGTCGAACCCATTGACCCCTGACCCCTGACCTCGGCCGAGTCGCTATCCGGTCCGGTTCTGAAAACATAGCTTTCAGGGTTGAGAGTCTCGAGCAACAAGGTTGAGCCCAGGGAGATTTCCGATCAGCATGAAGTACCAAATTCAAATGAGAGCTATGCCCAGCATCTTCAACATCTACCGGAGATTTATATCCAGTTACCATCGATTCTGATTTTCTGATGAACAGATTGTAAGGAAATTTGTCTGCGCCTTTTATGTTTCAGATTTTTCCATTCTTTCTTGAAATTCCACATAGTTTAGCAAAAGAACTACTCTAGTCAAGTGTAATCATAGAAACAAGGATGCAATCATAGAAACAGATAAATATAACTGGTACCCAAAATCACATCTGACTAGGATTGATATCTAAATGGTGAAATTACACTTTACCTCCATGGGGTTTAGTATTTTTTTTACATAACCCCCCTATAATTTTTAAAACTATACATAATCCCTTTATGGTTTGGATTAAAGTGTCAAAGTGACTGAAATGATCATTCGTAATAAGACATCACCTAAAATGTCAAAAATACCCTTATGTAAAGTTGAAAATTATTTATTAATCAAGGGGAGTTATGTGTATATTTTGAAAATCATAAAAAGGTTATATGGTAAAGTATTAAATTATAAGGGGGTTATATGATAAAATATAAAATCATATGGGGTTAATGTGTCATGTATTTATAAGGAAAATTTCCATATTTTTAAAAGTCCCGTTACGAATAATCGTTTCTGTCATTTTGACACTTTAGTTCAAACTATGAGGAGGTTATGTATAGTTTTTGAAATTAGAGGAGAGTTAGTTATGTAAAAAAAAAAAATACTAAACTACAAGAGAGTAAATGGTAACCTGCGCTGTCCAAATCCATAACATCATCAGCACAGGTATGAACAAGGTTTGCAAAATCGGGATTCTACGTAGGATCGATTTTAGTTTCACAGGATTGGATCGTAGGATCGTAAGATTCTACCAAAAACTTTCAAATTAACTAAATTAATTAATTTGAAATTTATATATAGTTTTGTACAACTTTAAAAATATCAAATAAGTAAAATATTTATAAACATATAATTATTTTTACCTATAGTTTGACAAGAAATAAAGCAATGGAACCCTAAAATGAAAAGAAAAGGTCCAAGCGTCTTATCTAATTAGAAATAAAAAAACAATCCATCTTAATACATGATAGTAAAAACATTTAGTACACATATATAGTTGATAGGCATAATTAAAAGAAACAATCAAATTAGGGGTTATGGGTAATCGCGGTTGTTTTCATTGGGCTGGATAAGGATACAAAGACAATAGAGAATTAGAGATGGGAGATTGGCAAAATTTTGTGAAATTTTATTGAAATCTAGATGGGGAAAAAAGGTTGGAATGGAGATTGAGAAGAACCAAAGAAACTTTCTCTCTCTTCGTCCTTTGTGACTTTGTCTCTATTTGTTTTATTCATTTGTTTCCGAATCTTTTTTTTTTGTTTTATCTTTTGTTTTTTAGACAAAAATTGTTGCAAAATTATAATTAAAAGACCTAATGTTTTGATAAATAACAAACTTGCTCAAATAGGTATAATGTTTTAACAACCATGGGTGTGAATGAAGAGGTATGAAAAGTATTTTTTTTTTTTTTTTGATAATAGGTATGAAAACTACTTTGGAATTCTCTAGCAAGATTCTTTTCAACAAACTGAAAAGTACACTTATTGAAAAGTACACTCATCTAAGGGAGACCTACTAAAGACCCCAGGCAATTGCTTAGCAAGATTCTTACTTTGAACAGATTTATTCCTACCCATACGTCACAACCCATACGTCACAATCTACTGTCAAACCGAGACAAAATCTCACCAGCGGCTGACTTTTCTATTGTCATAATCATTAGAGTGTGAATGGGAAACCCGTGTGTGAAGCAGTCAATAATTCTTTACATATATTCAGCTTCTGTTTGGCATGTTTTTGACTTGGAATATAGTAGTATTGCTCTGCAACTACCTCTTCTTAATAATACTCAGAAAAATGTTTCTTCGGGGTCGCCTTGGATTTTCAGTTGCTTCAGCTGCTGCAATAGTATTCACCTTCTGGCCGGTAAAGCTTGCTTCAGGAGCCACTCTTGTACCAGATGAAGGTATATCCTTACCATACGAGTATGAACTTGGGTGCAAAGGGCAATAGTACCATGGTTGTGTTTGGACGGCAGATTATTTGTCCAAATATATTTGCTTGTATCGTTATTATAATTTTCAATACACTTTTTTATCTTCTCAATTATCTTTTTATCTCACGTACATCATATCACAAAAAGTGCTACAGTGAAAATATCTCAAATAATTTACAATCCAAACAAATTATTTGACTTGCTGTATCATACCAGATGACCAATTTCTGTTTTTGGATGTTGGGTTCTTCTAGTGGACGTTTTGAGGGAGATAGCAAAAACATTAGGGAAGACGGATTGGAATTTCGGAGTAGATCCCTGTAGTGGAGAATCAAACTGGAGAAATGCTACTGCACCAAAAGAGTTTGCGAATGCGGTTACTTGTGATTGTTCCTTTGAAAATAGCACGACCTGTCATGTCGTTAGTATGTAAGTACTCCTTACTCAAGCATGTACAGAGACTAAGAATCCATAAACCTGAACGTCTACATGAGAAGAATATTATTCTTCTTGGCCCGTGTTTTTCTTTACATAGAAGTAGCTCGCACACAAAATAGAAGGAAAAAAAAAAAAAGAACCATGATTCTGTTTCTACAAGTGATGTATTGCCAATTTTTTTAAAATTTTCTTCCGGGTCTTTTATCTGAGGTGCAGAGTATTGAAATCACAGAGTCTTCCAGGAGAACTGCCACCAGAATTGGTCAAACTCCCTTACCTCCGAGAGTTGTAAGTGTTCACCTTTCCCTATGAGAAAATGACTGATAAAATATGTTCTGAAACTCGGACCGATCATCGACTCGGTTGAGTTCAGGGATTAGGGGTCAATGGGTTCGACTCGGTCGAACCCATTCAAGAACCGGATAACTTCATAAATATATTTAATTTTAAAAATTAATATATTATGTAAATTTTATAAAAATATATTAATACTAAGAAATGCAGGTTCAATATATATTTGATATTTCTAAGATAGTTTACAAGAAAATACAAATAAGGTAGTATAACTAAGTAGCAATTTATACAATTTACAATTTAGCGCATATTCAACAGGTTTAGAACCAAATTGGAGGGCTTACTTGAAAAGTAATACAAGAATTTAGGGCTATAGCTATAAGTTCTAAAATCTTTTTAGGTGTAATAAGTTTTCTAGTACTCTAAGTGTCAAATCATAAAATTGATAAAATATTTCTAGGTGAATTTTTTTATTTTCTTTTTTTAATGTTTTATCCTTTTTTTAACTTAGATCTTCCATTGGAGTTATTTGAGAGAGATTTATGGTAGGATATGTGAAGAGATTTGAGAGTAATTAAAAGAAAGAATCAAAAAAGGAAAACAAAAAGGGTAAAACAGGTAAAAAAGGAAAAAATTAAAAATGCTCAGATTACAACAACAGTCAAAGGTCAGAAACGGCACACAAGATAGAGATGTTAATTCTTGGAGGCAATTATGTACAGCACATGTCCCATTGTCCCGTGGCTTTAGTTTTTAAGTGGTCTCCAGACCATCTCTTCTTTAGATCTCAGACTCCGGTTGAAGCGGTTCTTCCGGTTTTCCGGTCAAATTCGAATTTTAACCGAGTTTTTGTTTCCTGATTTTTTAAAGCAACTCGGACCAGATGCCTATCCGGTTTCCGGTTCAAACGGTTGAACCGGCCGATCCGGTCCGAGTTTCAAAAACACAGTGATAAATTTGAAGACAACATGGGTCGAAAATGGAAAAAAAATCAACCAACTTGACTGTTCCTTTATCTTCAATATTTGCTACTTTGATCCAGTGATGTCACTCGGAACTACCTTTCTGGTAACATCCCTCCAATATGGGGCACCATGCAGCTTGTTAACATGTAAGTTTTGCTCCTATTTTATTTTTCCCTATATGTTGTTGGAATTGATGCATATCTGGCTATGTAAGAATTCAGCGATAATGTGTAAGTTCGTGGTTTTGCCACAGTTCTCTCAACAGTAACCGCATATCAGGAACAATACCAAAAGAACTTGGAAACATCAGCACCCTTGCAAATCTGTAATGATCCCTATTGACACTTCTTATTTCTTTAACAAATATGTTTCAATTCTTTAATCAACTTGTGAATAATTTGTTTCTTGTCGCTTAATTTTCTGTAGAACCTTGGACTTCAATCAGTTGTCTGGAACTATACCTCCAGAGCTTGGGAACTTATCCCGCTTACAGAGACTGTAAGCCCTTGGAGTATGCCTTATTGGGATTTCTCTGTTTTCGCTGTCGGATTGATTGATTTCATTTGTGTTTCTCAACTATTAGGGAATGAGAATTCATCAGCATCTTTTCTCTTCTTTTTGCCTTTTATGTTAACTAATTTGGTCGCTTCATTGAAGAACTCTTACCTCGAACAATTGGACCGGAGAGTTGCCTAGAACATTGGCTAACTTGACTGCTTTGAAGGAGTTGTGAGTCCTCTTTTTGAATTTCGGTCCAATGGGTTCTGAATGTCCTACTCATTCTTTTCCTGTCTTAAAACTGATTCCTTCAAGTTCTTTGAAAAAACTGTAGCTGGATTGGTGACTGCAATTTCACGGGGAGTATACCTAATTTTATCGAGAACTGGAAAAGTATTGAATATCTGTAAGACCTTGACCTATTGGCAACAGTCAATATTTTCTTTAACTTCTGGTTTTCCTATAATTAATTTCTGCCGAAATGATTCATCTTATTGTTACTCAACTAAAGACTATATTACATAATGGCAGAGTGATCCACGGTAGCGGTTTAAAAGGGCCAATCCCACCTGGCATTGCTTCCTTAACAAATTTAACTGACTTGTAAGTTTTCTTTATGTCTTGATTTTCATTCTTACAAAGTAAAGTTCATGAATAAACAATACAATCGGCTGATGTTTCTGATCTATCGTTCTCTTTGAAAAATACAAACAGGAGAATCAGTGATTTGAGTGGAAATGACACAACTTTTCCTAACCTTCGCGGTGCAACTAATATGAAGACTCTGTGAGTGTTCTGGCATTGCATTGCACTCTCAAGGAAAATGACTATAAGTGGCATTGACTTGTTTCTCAATTGGTTGTGTAGGGTATTAAGGAGTTGCAATATAGTTGGGCAGTTACCAGACTATCTTGGCTCACTGACAAAATTGAGAGTCTTGTGAGTAGAATAGATATTTACTTCTTTGTTGTTCAAAGTTGAACTTCTGCATGCTTCTCAGGGACTTCTCCCTCACAATATGCATAGCCTTATACTCTTTTGTTAATGCAAAGTTGATCGCTCCTCAGAACTGGCTACTGATGACTGCCCTTTGTTGGGTATAATACTAAACGTTCAGATGCAATTAGTTGCATACTGTTCGTGTTTGTTTTTGAACCTTAAATTTTGATGCATCACAAAGTCAAGATTACAGCATTGTGATAATGTCCAAAAAGAAGTTTCCTTAGTGACAGGTGCCGAACCTGTGCAATAATAAGTACCTACTCGAGAAAAATACAGATTTTGTATATAGCGGTGAGTAGGGTCGAATCCACAGGGACTGGGGATAATTCGTTTCTTCTAGAGTCCAAGGTATGGGGGGTTTTGGATTAAATGCTAACTAAATAAATTTACTGCAGAAAATAATTGATTAAGAGAAATAATTAAGGGAAAACTCTAGCCAAGGGTACACTTCAGAAATGGTTCAGGCACTGATCATTGATTCACACATAATTCCACATTTATTAATAGACCAGTTATAGTTGTCATGCACGCAATAAACAACCAACCTTCCCTTAATTTCTCTATAGTTAAGGTACGACCGTTAACTATTTCTCTAACCCAAAAACAACCCTAGGTACGACCGTAGGATTTAATTTCTAGATTGCATTAATAATTAGAAAGGCCTAATCCTAACTAACAAACACGTTACGAGGGTTTGTTTAAGTTAGATCGTATGCTCCCCTGACATAAACCCAATTACGCCAGTTGCTACTGAGATAAAGATAACGAACAATTACGGATTCAATTATCCCTATTTAGCAAAATAGCCTATGTGAATAATTAAATATTGCGCATCTATTCAATTACTCACATGAGTTATAGCAATTAAAAGCAGGGAACATATAAATACCAATAAATTAAGGAAGCAATTAAAATAAATTAGATCTCACAGTAATTGTTGAACCAAATCTTCAGTTGTCCCCTTGACTTGAATTAAGAGGTTAGTTCTCCATTAATGGAGAACAACCATGCGAAAGAGCTAAGAAAAGGAAACTAAAACTATGCTAAAAGCCTAAACTAAAAACTATTGATTGATAAAAGTTCTCTGTACGTTTCCCCCTTTTTAAAGCCAAAAGGAAGTCTAATGCTATCTCTGGTGGTCCCCACACCAAATTCAAAGTCTTGTACGTTTCTTTTCCTAGAGTCCAAATGACTCATGCTTCTTATCCGTGGTCCCCGCACATGTGGACAAAGCCTCCAAAGTACTTGTTGTTCCAAATCTCTCTACGTTGCTTTCTTTGAAAAGCCCAAATGACTAAATACCTTGCACTAGCTTGTGGTCCCCACCAATTCAAGGACCCAAAGGTTGAAGCCCTTAGAAGTCTGCATTTTTCCATACAAGTCCCTCCTTTTTGGTAATTTTCTGCTTCACTCCTGAAATTGATTCCAAATACCAAATATGAGTAAATATCAGCAATTAACACAATATTTGTCAGGGATAGAAGGGAAAATTAATAATAAAAATACCAACAATTAACACCCTATCACTTAGATATGTGTAAGGATACCGACTCATATTGTATAGAGTAGCATTATAATCTATTAATTTGATATCCGGATATGCAGTAGGAATGTAGGAACGCAACAATAAGCAATTCAAGGATGATACAATAGCTGTACTCAATGTTAATCAACATTACAAGAGAGATCTGGTGGATTATTTATTTGATTTCCTTACATTTTGGAAAGACTTTGGCTCTATTATTCAGTAAGCTCAAAATCTCTATTCAATACTGGTTTTCTGCACCCAGCATAAGGCTTAAATTTTTCAAAAAATGAATGAATTACCCAGTTTTCCTTTTTTTTTTTAGCATAAGTGGGAGGTCTCGAACCTGGGACCTCTCACTTACATTCTTTCCCCCGTACTACCCAACTGATCTCTCCCCCACTGAGTTATCCAGTTTGTCCGTGTCTAAGATTAGGAAGTGTGCACCTCATTGTTTTACAACCTTGATCCCTGTGTAGGAAACACAAAGTGAAAGAGATGCAAATGATGCTTGGGTCTAGTTAGAAAAGCTGCTGAGTTGATAAGCAAAACCTCCCCTAAGGTTTTTGAAAATTGCACTGACCTTTGCTTTTGTACTTTCGATGATGACACGAAATAATTTCTGTAAGATTGCATACTTTTAAATTACAATAGCTTCCAGCTCTTTTGTCTTGGTTTTTTTCCATGTAAAAGAATTGGAGGGAAAGGATAAAGCTGATGGTAGGCTGGTGTAATTTAACCAAAACATCGGACTAGACATATATAAAGAGGAGTAGGGAAACAGAATTTATAGGCAACTACAGGTATTTGGATACAAGGACTTGGGCACTTGTATTACTTTGAGAACATCTTTGATGAACAAATGGTGCTATTGACAAAAGACTATGAACAATACCTAATCTATTACTCTTTATGTTTGTCTTGCAGGGACCTTAGTTTTAACAAAATTGATGGGCCAATTCCCAGAAGTTTAGATGCCCTATCAAACACAGTTTACATGTAAGTGATAGGGTGTTAATTGTTAGTAATTTTATTGTTAATTTTCCTCTTTATCCTTGCCAAATATTGTTTTAATTGTCAATATATATTTATATTTGGTATTTGGATATAATTTCAGAAAGTGGAGCAGAAAAGTGCTAAAAGGGGACCTTCTTGAGAAGATTTCTCTACGCGTGAAAGCTTCTAAAAGCTTTCCACCATCAGCCCAAATTGTGCAAACCAAATTGTGCAAACCAACGGAATTGCTGATGAAGAATTGAATTGATATGATGAAATCCACTAGCAATAAGAAATCAAAGCGGGGACCACGTAGAAAGTTTGTTCTTATTGTGGGAGATATACTCATTAGCCATAGGTGGACTTTGATGATGAAAGTAGCTTTTCTATTTGCTTCCTACGTAACTAGTTCTCTTATAAAACTAGTGGAGAGGAGAATGAGAAGATAGCTGGAGAAGCTATTAGTTTTGTTTTGGAGTTTTCTCTCAAAATAAGCTCCGTAGGAGGATAGAGGAGTTTTTAGTTTTCTCTCCGAGGGATGTTCCAGAGGAGAGGATAGGGAGTTGTTTTGGTTTGTTGAATTCTAGTGTGTAATTTTCTTATTCTCTTCCGAGAGCTTTGTTATTCACTCTCTCAATTATCGAAGAAAGATGATGTCTTTAAATTCAATTGAATTGTGTGAAGATTTTCTTATGAGGCGTGGCTAATTTTCTCCTCTAGTCAAGGATCAACGCGAAGACGCAGTCCCAAATATCTGTGAGATCTAATTAATTTTACGTGTTCCTTAATTTGTTAATATTTGCATGTTTTCTATTTTAATTTCCATGGAATTATTTTGTTAATTGGATATCAAGGGCCCGATGTGCAATTTGACTTATTAATCTCCTGTCAAATTAATCAATTAAATCCGTAATTGTTTAGTTGGTTAATATTAGTGACAACTAGTATTTTCACATACTAGGAGAACATGCAATCTGATTTAAATAACCCTCGTAGCGTGTTATTAATTTGGGTTAGGCTTTTCTAGTTTTTAATGCAATTAGGAAATTAATTCCTACGGTCGTACCTAGGAGTATTTCCTGGTTAGAAGTAATCAACGGTCGTACCTTGGTTATCAATAAATTAAGGAAAAGCTGGTCGTTAGAGTTTATCGGCGACTATAACTAGCCCATTAATAAAATTAAGTGAACCTTCTTTGCATCAATGATCGGATGAATGGACTGTGTCTGCGTAGTTGTATCCTTGGCTAGAATTTATTTATCATTTATTTAATTGCTATTTACAATTGTATTAATTAATTATTTATTTTTGGTTAAATTATTTAATTATTTTTAGTTAAATTGTTTAATTATTTTTAGTTTATTTCTGATAAAAATCCCCCGTGTCCCGAACTTGAAAGGAATCAAATTTTTCCCAATCCCTGTGGATTCGACCCTACTCACTACTATACACAGAAAATTTATTTTTCTCGAGTAGGTATTTATTATTGCACAGGCTCGACTCCTGTCAATTTTTGGCGCCGTTGCCGGGGACTGGCGTTAATCATTTGTTTCTTTTTAAGTTCATTTTTTTTCTGGTATTTTTCTAGTTTATGCCTCGTTCTTCTCGTACAGGCGAATTAATTTTCGACCCTGAAGTAGAGAAGACCGCGCGTAGAACGAGGAAAGAAACCAGGCGGCTCAGAGAAGAGCAATACGGTATTGCACCTCAGGGACTTGATCCAGAGGTTGAGCCGACAAATTTGTCTGGTGACAATTTGAGTGATTCAGACCAAGAGGAAGTCACTATGGCAAATGCACGAACATTAAGGGAGTTGGCTGCTCCTGATTTAAATCAACAGCCCTTGTGCATTACTTTTCCACATTTAAATGATGACACTCCCTTTGAACTAAAATCTGGTCTAATTCATCTCTTGCCATCTTTTCATGGTTTACCAGGTGAGGAGCCCTACAAGCACTTGCAAGAGTTCGACGTCGTTTGCAACAGCATGAAGCCCCCGGGAATTACAGAAGAGCAAATAAAGATGAGGGCCTTCCCCTTCTCTTTGAAGGACTCCGCAAAAGACTGGCTCTACTACCTACCGCCTGGTAGTATCACCACGTGGGACCAACTGAAGAAAAAATTCTTGGACAAGTACTTTCCTGCGTCTCGAGCTGCGAGCCTAAGGAAGGAGATATGTAGTATCAAACAACACCCAAGCGAATCTCTCTATGAGTACTGGGAGAGATTTAAGAAACTGTGCACCAAATGCCCTCAGTATCAGATAAGTGAGCAACTGCTCATTCAATATTTCTATGAGGGGTTGCTTTTCAGGGAAAGAAGCATAATCGATGCTGCAAGTGGAGGGGCGTTGGTGAACAAAACTCCTCGAGGAGCATGGGAGTTGATTGAAGGGATGGCTGAGAACTCACAGTAGTTTGGTTCAAGAGAGGACATCCCGACGCGTAGGGTGAATGAGGTAGAAACGTCCTCTATCCAACAGCAGATCTCCGAATTAATATCTTTTGTAAGACAATTACCTGTGGGGAGTGCCTCGCAAGCCAAAGTGTGTGGGGTGTGCACTGCCGTGGGTCATCCTACGGAAATGTGTCCACTGGTTCAAGAAGAAACTGCAGAACAGGTGAACATGACCGGCCACGCGCCCGCGCCAAGAAAGCAGTACGACCCGTACTCAAGCACCTACAATCCTGGTTGGAGGGATCACCCCAACCTTAGCTATGGAGGAAATAGGCAGTCTAACTTTGTGCCAAATAGACAGCAAGGACACCAACAACAGTACCATCCTCGCCCACCACCACCACCACCCCCTTCAAACTCAAGTCCGTCCATGGAAGAGATGATGAAGCAATTACTTGCTAATCAACAAAAGACGGATTCAAACCTGCAAAGCATGAGAAATCAACTGGGACAGGTACAATCATTGCAAAATCAAATGAATCAAATGGCTATAACAATCAACCGTTTGGAGTCCCAAGTTCAAGGAAAATTGCCATCTCAACCTGAGGCAAATCCAAAGAATGTAAGTGCAATGACTTTAAGGAGTGGCAAGGAAGTTCAAGGACCCGAACCGGTGATTCCTAAAGACAAGGACGAGGAACGGATTGAGAAAGAATTGGAAGAGGAGGGCACAGACAACAAAAATGCAAAGGTACCCTCGAACCCAATTCCTACAGCTAAAACTAATCCACCTCCCTTTCCTAGCAGGTTAGAGAAACCAAAGAAGCAAGACAAGGAAAAAGAGGTCCTGGAGATCTTTCGCAAGGTGGAGATCAACATACCCCTACTGGATGCGATTAAACAAGTACCCAGGTACGCAAAATTTTTGAGGGACCTGTGTGCCAACCGCAAGCGGTTGAAGGGGGATGAACGAGTTATAGTTGGGGAGAATGTTTCAGCAATTCTACAAAGAAAGCTTCCACCGAAATGCGGAGATCCAGGTATGTTTACTATTCCTTGTAGGATAGGTAATACTTTGATTGGAAAGGCCATGTTAGACCTGGGAGCCTCAATTAATGTCATGCCAAAGTCCATTTATGCTTCCTTAAACTTAGGCCCTTTGAAAGAGACTGGGATAATAATCCAATTAGCTGACAGGACCAATGCATACCCTGACGGGTTGATTGAAGATGTTTTGGTAAAAATTAACGAATTGGTTTTTCCAGTTGATTTTTATGTGCTCGACATGGAGGATGAACACTCCCGTGATCCGTCACCTTTGTTGTTAGGTAGACCCTTTTTGAGCACAGCCCGAACCAAAATTGATGTTAATAAGGGTACTTTGTCTATGGAATTTGATGGTGAGATTGTTCACTTTAACATCTTTGAGACCATGAAATATCCATCCGATTCAAATATTGGCTCTGTTTTCTCGGTAAATGTTATTGACAATGCTATACAGGAGGTTTTTGAAATTGAAGGCAGGGATGAACTAGAGGTCGTCCTGACCAGGCACTTTGAGTCCGAAACGACCTCTAGGGTAGAGTTGAGTGAAGAGCTTAAATGCGTGATTGGATCGTTGCAAACATTACCAACCACGAAGACAAGGTATGATCTTGCACCGATTTTCATACCCGAACCTCACCAAAGGTTACTTCCATCTGTGGTGCAGGCACCTGTCTTGGAACTAAAACCACTGCCAAAACACCTAAAGTATGTATACTTAGGTGAAGGGGAGACACTTCCAGTGATCATCTCCGCGGGTTTATCAAAGGTTCAAGAAGAGAAACTACTTCGAGTTCTTAGGGAACATAAGCAGGCGATAGGATGGACCATCGCCGGCCGACATCAAGGGAATTAGCCCTGCGGTGTGTATGCACCGAATTCGACTCGAGGAGAATGCTAAACCCGTACGGCAAGCTCAACGGAGATTAAATCCTCTCATGATGGAGGTCGTAAAGAAAGAGATTTTAAAACTGCTGGACGTTGGAATTATATTTGCAATATCAGATAGCCCGTGGGTAAGTCCAGTACAGGTGGTCCCGAAGAAGGCAGGGGTGACAGTGGAATCAAACCAAGAGGGTGAGCTCGTACCAATTCGAAAGCCCACCGGATGGCGACAGTGTATCGATTACCGAAAGCTGAATGCCGTCACGAAAAAAGACCATTTCCCCCTCCCTTTCATTGACCAGATGGTGGAGCGATTAGCATGTCGAGCTTACTATTGTTTCTTGGATGGATTTTTAGGTTATTTTCAAATTGCCATCGCACCCGAGGACCAAGAGAAGACTACTTTCACCTGCCCATTTGGAACATTTGCATACCGAAGGATGCCATTTGGATTGTGTAATGCACCTGCTACCTTTCAAAGATGCATGGTAAGTATCTTTTCAGAATATGTTGAGAAGATTATTGAGGTTTTCATGGACGATTTTAGTGTATATGGTGAAAGTTTTGAAAACTGTCTAGATAACCTGAAATTGATCTTAGTAAGGTGTATAGAAACTAATCTCGTGCTTAATTGGGAAAAATGTCATTTTATGGTTGAACACGGGATAGTTTTGGGTCATGTTGTATCATCTACAGGTATTGAGGTTGATAAGGCAAAAATAGATGTTATATCTACTTTACCTTACCCCGCGAGTGTGCGGGAAGTTCGTTCCTTCTTGGGTCACGCAGGTTTCTATAGAAGGTTCATCAAGGATTTCTCGAAAATTGGAGCACCCTTATTCCAACTTTTACAAAAAGATGTATCCTTCGAATTCGATGAAACATGTAAGGGGGCATTTGATAAGTTAAAGGAGTTATTGACCTCCTTACCTATTATCCAACCCCCTGACTGGAACCTCCCATTTGAGATCATGTGCGACGCCAGTGACTATGCAGTTGGTGCGGTATTGGGTCAAAGAGTGGGAAAGGCAGCCCATGCTATCTACTACGCATCTCGAGCCTTGAATGGAGCTCAATTGAACTATTCAACCACCGAAAAGGAGCTTTTAGCGGTTGTTTTTGCTTTAGAAAAATTTCGGTCTTATTTACTTGGTGCTAAAGTTATTATTTTTTCTGATCATGCAGCTTTACGGTATTTATTGACCAAGAAAGAGGCAAAACCGCGATTGATACGGTGGATATTGTTGTTACAAGAGTTCAACCTGGAGATCCGAGATAAGAAAGGGGCGGAGAATCTGGTAGCAGATCACTTGAGTCGAGTACAAGTCGTCGAAGATGACATCCCATTGAGAGAAGCATTCCCCGAGGAGCATTTATTTTCTATTAACTCATCTTTGCCTTGGTATGCAGATATTGTTAATTTTCTAGTCACTGACAAATTTCCTACAGGATGGCCTAAGGCAAAGAGAGACAAGTTGAGGAGCGATGCAAAGTTCTACATTTGGGATGATCCTTACCTCTGGAAGCGGGGTGCTGATCAAATCATCCGTAGATGTGTAAGTGAAGTTGAATTTCAATCTATTCTAGCCTATTGTCACTCTTTTGCATGTGGAGGTCACTTTGGACCGAAGAGAACGGCTCGTAAGGTGCTAGAGAGTGGATTCTATTGGCCAACTCTATTCAAGGATGCCTACTCATTTTGTAAGTCATGTGATAAGTGTCAAAGAGTGGGTAATATCTCTCGTAGGGATCAAATGACTCAAACACCAATGATTTTTGTTGAAATTTTTGACGTTTGGGGCATTGATTTTATGGGTCCTTTTCCTTCGTCCTTTGGTTTTTTGTATATATTGCTTGCTGTAGATTATGTTTCGAAGTGGGTAGAAGCAAAGGCTACCCGCACTAATGATTCCAAAGTGGTTACAGAATTCGTTAAGTCTAATATTTTTGTTCGCTTTGGGATGCCGCGAGCAATTGTAAGTGATCGGGGTACTCATTTCTGCAACAAAACGATCGCTGCAATTTTTAGGAGATACGGTGTCTTGCACAAAGTCTCTACATCCTACCATCCTCAAACAAATGGTCAGGCGGAAGCATCGAACCGAGAGATCAAATCAATTCTAGAAAAGATGGTCCGACCCGATAGGAAGGATTGGAGTGTGAGACTAGATGATGCACTATGGGCATATAGGACGGCATATAAAACACCCATTGGCATGTCCCCTTACCGATTGGTATTTGGAAAGCCATGTCATCTCCCGGTCGAGTTTGAGCATAGAGCATTTTGGGCGGTCAAACAATGCAACATGGATATCGAGGAAGGCGGAATTCAAAGAAAGTTACAATTACTAGAGTTGGAAGAAATCCGAAATGAAGCATACGAGAATGCAGTGATCTATAAGGAGAAGAATCGGATCTTTCATGACCAACAGATCTCTAGGAAGACATTCGTCTGCGGGCAAAAAGTTTTACTATACCACTCCAAATTGAAACTATTTCCAGGTAAATTATGTTCTCGTTGGATTGGCCCTTTTGTTGTGACTAATGTCTTTCATTATGGTGCAGTAGAGATTCAAAGTTTGAAAACGGAGAAGAAATTTGTGGTGAATGGTCATCGTCTCAAGCCGTATTATGAAGGATTTCCAATTGAACGGGTGGAGATGATGCAACTGGAAGACCCGATTTGCTTAGTTTAAGCAAATTCTGGACTCCGTCTAGCCAAAGACGTTAAAGAAAGGCGCTTTTGGGAGGCAACCCAATTTTTGATTTTGTTGGTTTTTGTTGTGCGATTCGTTAAATATGTCGTTTCTCATCTGGGTATTGCTTAAATTTGATATTTTTCTCTACTATGATCAGGACAGGTGATCATGGCGTGCCCATGCGAAAAGGGCACGCATTAAAGTTCCAACTTCAAGGTTTTGGAAAAGTGACCAAATGAGGCAAAAAAGGCGAAATTTGATCAAAGATTTCAATACCTCAAATTCAGTAATTGTGATTTTTGATGCATTAAAGAGGTTTAGAATGCATGTTTAGATCATTTTACATGTGCGTGAATGGTTTATTTTGACATAGAAATGATCTATGATGCATTTTGGGAAATTGGGGTATCATTTGTAATTATTCCAAAGTTGAATTTCTGCTAAATTTTGCAGCAGAAAACGCATTTTTTTAATGAAACGCGCCACTGAATCGCGTTTTCATAGAATCGCGTTTTCAAATCTGCGCCTATAATTAAGAAAACGCGCCTTAAAAACGCGACAGGAAGTCGCGTTTTCTACCAAGTCGCGTTTTCCAGCCTGTTCAGAAACCAAAAACGCGTCTTCAAATACGCGACTTAAAGTCGTGTTTTCTCACGTAGTCGCGTTTTCAATGCTGCAAATTTGGTGAAGAAACGCGACTTCACAAAACGCACCTTGAGGCGCGTTTTCTTGAGCCGCGTTTTCTGAGCACAATGATCTGACCTCGGATCCTTTCAAAAACGACCTCGGATCCTTTTAAAAAGGACGGCTTGGATCACTTTTCAACTCTACTTTTCTTCATGTTGGCTTGTTTTTAGTAACTTTTAGTTCTTCGATTAATGTTTTTGTGTGTTTTGTAGGTGGTAATGGCAAGAGTTCATGCAAATGATCTCAATTGCAAGGGTGTTTATATTAAAGCAAAAAGGGAGTTTTCATGTTCAATTGCTGCATTTCATGCATTTAAAGTGTTTCATGTTTAAGTTATATTCATGCATGATCATGTTAAATTTGAATTTTATTCAAAGAACATGAAGTAGGTTGAATGTGGAAGGTTGGCCAAGCAAATTTGGAGGTTAAACTGCAGAAAACAGCTTTTTCTGCAGCAAATCCGGCCATAAATCTGGCCGGATTGTAAAAAAAAAAAAAAAAAAAAAAAAAAGTGTTTTCTCTCTTTCTTTTTCTTTTCTTTCTTTCCTTTCTTTCTTTCTTATTCTTCCCCCGCTGCCTGCTTCTTCTTCTTCCTCGCGAGCTCCGCAAGCCGCTGTTCTTTTTTCTTTCTTCTTCGGCTGCGAACCTCACCCAACCGCCGTCCACCCCAGCTCTTCTCGCCGCTGCCTCGGCTCTCCTCCGAAGCCCCGAAAGCCGAGCACCACCAGATCCAGCTGCCGCAAACTCTTCTCTCTCACAGCCACCACCTTCATCGCACTATTGGCTTCGTATGCACGCGCCTGCCTCAATCTCTTTCTATTATTTTTTTTATTTTCTTATTTTATTATTGCAGTATGTTTTTATTATTTTTATTACAGTACGTTTTTGAAAATTTTGCGTGTTTGGACTACCTGACATTTCTATTCCTCCTTAGTTGGGTACTTCTGTGTTACTTTGCTTGTTTCTTTTTACTTTGCTTGATTTTTATTTATTTAGTAGATTGTCTTGTGAATTGAATGTCCAATCGTTAATCATTATATATATATATATATTTTAGGTCGAATTGTGTTTAATCTGCTGTACTTTGTGTCTAACTGTGGGTAATTTGCTACAGTTGTTTGTTCAATTGGGAGGTGCTTTTACATTTGGCTAAGTTTGGAACCACGAGTGTTTATTGATTGCATTTGTTATAAGTATTGAGATATCTGTATAACTTGCGAGTGAATGCAGTGTGCATTTTGTTCATTGAATTGATTTTTCATTTGTTAGTGCTTTGAATTTCTTGTTTCCATTATTCGTTAGCAACTGTTGTCTATTGTGGTTTGGAGTGCAATTTGGAAAGAATGGTGAAACCACGATCCCGATCCTTTGACCTCCGCTTCGCCTCCTCCAACTACAGGTGCTAATAGCTGGCACCAGCTTCAGGGGAGTTTCGTTGTCCTTCTTCTTATTTTTACTGTTTCATTATCACATTGAGGGCAATGTGTGATTTAAGTGTGGGGGGGATTTGGATTTGATTGGAGTTTCTTTAAATTGTTGTTTTTTTTTATTGTTGTTGTCTTGATGAATAAATGTGGCAACTCACTCTTCTATTGCTGGTTGTGATTTATCCTATGAATTTTGGTTAGATGGCAAGTAAAAGCATATTATCTTGGTGAATATTATGAGTTTAATGACTTGGTGCAAATTGTGGTTAAATTGTTTAGGCAATATAAATATTTTATTAGCAATTGTTGTGTGGATTGGGCAATTGTTGATCTTAGTTCTCCATATTAGGAGATGACGTGGGCCATGATCTTTAATTATCTGATATTTTGGTGCTTTAATTATGGTTAATAAATGGCTTTACTCCGCTAGTGTCATCACCCAGTAACCGGGAGTCTTCACCACAAGTGTCGATTCTCGCGTCAAAAAGTGGCGATATCTATGAGTAGGTAGTCCTGAAGCTGTGAAGAGTTGAGTAACTGGGCTCTTTCATCTAAAAATGTCAGAGTTCACGTCAAAAGACTTGAATAGCTTGGGACTGAGCATTTATAAAAAAAAAAAAAAAAAAAAAAAAAAAAAAAAAAAAAAAAAAAATTTGTGTGCAAACTTATGATCATGTTGGCCTGCCGATCCTTGTTCTTCAATGTTGAGATTTTGGTTTTCAGTTGACCCAATTGCTAACTTTTGCTAGTTTAATATTTTGATTTCTTAGACGAGTTAGCTATGAATTGGACGAGTCTATGATTTCAGGAGCTAACCGGGAGAAATATGTCTTGACACTTAGCCACTAAAACTTGATTTTGGGATAAGCGTAGCTTGGCAGTAAATGAAATGAGAGTTAGCCATTGTTGAGTTTAGTTGTTCCCATGCTTGAGGACAAGCATGATTTAAGTGTGGGGGGAATTGATAGGGTGTTAATTGTTAGTAATTTTATTGTTAATTTTCCTCTTTATCCTTGCCAAATATTGTTTTAATTGTCAATATATATTTATATTTGGTATTTGGATATAATTTCAGAAAGTGGAGCAGAAAAGTGCTAAAAGGGGACCTTCTTGAGAAGATTTCTCTACGCGTGAAAGCTTCTAAAAGCTTTCCACCATCAGCCCAAATTGTGCAAACCAACGGAATTGCTGATGAAGAATTGAATTGATATGATGAAATCCACTAGCAATAAGAAATCAAAGCGGGGACCACGTAGAAAGTTTGTTCTTATTGTGGGAGATATACTCATTAGCCATAGGTGGACTTTGATGATGAAAGTAGCTTTTCTATTTGCTTCCTACGTAACTAGTTCTCTTATAAAACTAGTGGAGAGGAGAATGAGAAGATAGCTGGAGAAGCTATTAGTTTTGTTTTGGAGTTTTCTCTCAAAATAAGCTCCGTAGGAGGATAGAGGAGTTTTTAGTTTTCTCTCCGAGGGATGTTCCAGAGGAGAGGATAGGGAGTTGTTTTGGTTTGTTGAATTTTAGTGTGTAATTTTCTTATTCTCTTCCGAGAGCTTTGTTATTCACTCTCTCAATTATCGAAGAAAGATGATGTCTTTAAATTCAATTGAATTGTGTGAAGATTTTCTTATGAGGCGTGGCTAATTTTCTCCTCTAGTCAAGGATCAACGCGAAGACGCAGTCCCAAATATCTGTGAGATCTAATTAATTTTACGTGTTCCTTAATTTGTTAATATTTGCATGTTTTCTATTTTAATTTCCATGGGATTATTTTGTTAATTGGATATCAAGGGCCCGATGTGCAATTTGACTTATTAATCTCCTGTCAAATTAATCAATTAAATCCGTAATTGTTTAGTTGGTTAATATTAGTGACAACTAGTATTTTCACATACTAGGAGAACATGCAATCTGATTTAAATAACCCTCGTAGCGTGTTATTAATTTGGGTTAGGCTTTTCTAGTTTTTAATGCAATTAGGAAATTAATTCCTACGGTCGTACCTAGGAGTATTTCCTGGTTAGAAGTAATCAACGGTCGTACCTTGGTTATCAATAAATTAAGGAAAAGCTGGTCGTTAGAGTTTATCGGCGACTATAACTAGCCTATTAATAAAATTAAGTGAACCTTCTTTGCATCAATGATCGGATGAATGGACTGTGTCTGCGTAGTTGTATCCTTGGCTAGAATTTATTTATCATTTATTTAATTGCTATTTACAATTGTATTAATTAATTATTTATTTTTGGTTAAATTATTTAATTATTTTTAGTTTATTTCTGATAAAAATCCCCCGTGTCCCGAACTTGAAAGGAATCAAATTTTTCCCAGTCCCTGTGGATTCGATCCTACTCACTACTATACACAGAAAATTTATTTTTCTCGAGTAGGTATTTATTATTGCACAGGCTCGACTCCTGTCAGTAAGGAATTTACCTAGGAATCTTAATAACAGAGCTGAATTTTTTTTTCCCTTTCTGTGACTTCAATACCACCAATGTTCTCTGCTATTAAGTGAATCAAGTCATCTGCCTTATAGTTCAGTCCCTTGGTTTTTTTCTGTACCTTGGTTTCGGGGAGGCAGTGACAAGAGTTTAGAAGATGTTAGAGGACTCTATACATCGACAACAGTAGAACTTTATGGTAGATTAAATTTTGCTCCTATGTTGTTGTCTTGGAAGATATGACTCAGCGAGGATACTACTCATAAATCCATTTGACGGTTTAAAATGGTTATTGTTAGCTTACTAATCCTTGAATGTTGGCGTTGATAGTTATCTCACAGGGAACAACTTCACAGGAACCATTCCTGGTTGGATGCTCGATACGGGAGAATATGTGTAAGTTCATCCTACATTGACAAATGCTTTAGCTAATTAATCCTTTGCTGGGATCAAAATTTCAGTTCAACGGCACCAAAAAATAAAAAAGATTGACGAAATAACTTAAATTTATATGATGCTGAACTGTTTGCATCTTCTTACTGGAAAAAAATAAAATTACTCTTTAGTGTACATTAGATGTTGTCATTGCTGAGTTTTTTTAGTTTTATCCAGAGACCTTTCCTACAACAATTTTTCTCTAGCAAATTCAGGATCCACGAGATGCCAAGCCGGAAACTTGTGAGATTACATTTGCTTTATCAATAATGTATTCAATGTCTTTTAAGCATTCTGCATTTAAGTGACAAGTGCAATAAATCTGTTTCAGGAACTTGTTTGCAAGCTTTTCAAAGAACAATAAATCGTAAGTTTTCACAATATGTATTTACTAAATACGCATCCTGATTAACTCAATTCTGAAGTTCCACAACCTCCATATGATGCTGATAGTTCCCAACACTCTATCGTTTTTCAGGAGCACCTTTTCATGCTTGCAGAGTTTCCGCTGCCAGCAAAGTAAGCTAATCTTCGTTTCAAATCGTTTGGATCATCTGGATAGGCACTTATGAACCATTTACTTTGTTTAGTATCATCTAGAAGTTCCCACTAGAGCATTAAGAGACATGGTCCTAATATAACATACTTTACCAAATTTAATTGAGAATCAATTGCTACCTTCCATGTCACTAGTTCTCGAAAAGTAAACATAGAAGTGAAACAGTGGATAGTCTCTTACATGATTGTTGAGTCATTGTGAGCTGGGAGTAAAAGTAAGCTACTATTATGGCTTAAATGGTTGTCCAAGAAACTACAAGTGTATTCAATGAACCAAGAAGTAGTTGCTTCTCTTAGGCTTCCGTCATGCTCTTTCATGCCTCTGCTATATTTCTATTTGATTTTCTTGTTATTTTGGTTGCTGTCTCCAGACTGGTCCTCTTTACATATAAATTGTGGTGGAAAGGGAGTAAAAATTGGTGACACAAACTACGATGATGATACACAACCTGGAGGGCCATCAAAGTTGTACCAGAGTGGAACAAATTGGGCATTCAGTACCACTGGTCACTTTGCCGATGATAATCACAATGTGGACTCGTATATTAATAGTAGTGATTCTGGAATTTTTGGGAATGAAATGCAATTATACTCGGATGCTCGACTATCTCCTCTTTCATTGACGTATTATGGGTTCTGTCTGGTAAATGGAAACTACACAGTGAAACTTCACTTTGCTGAAATTATGTTTACTGATGACAGAACATATAGCAGCCTTGGAAGGCGCGTATTTGATATATACATGCAGGTATTCATTGGCTTCATGGTACTGTCTGCAATGAAGTTTCAAATTTTCAAGAGAAAGTAACTGAAGCAGAGATGATGAAATCATCAGCAACATCTAGTTATTTCATGCAAATTTGAGTACGCACATTTATTGGGAATTGGTTGATATTTTTCTAGGGAAAATTGATCCAGAAAGATTTCAATATTGAGAATGCAGCAGGTGGAGTCAATAAGCCTGTAGTTCTAAATTTTACTGCTGTAGTAACTGACAGCACTTTAGAGATTCGCTTCTACTGGGCTGGAAAAGGAACCACGGATATTCCCCAAAAAGGAGTGTATGGTCCTCTGATTTCTGGAATTTCTGTGGATCCTGGTAAGCTTCAAAATTGCTAAAGCTTCTAGATTGAAAATTCAAAAATCGCAAATGAATCTTTATTTCTTTTCACTGAGTAACGAGTGTTTCGTAAATGTTGTTTCTGAACTTTCAACATGCATTAATATATCGTGGAGAAGAATAGAATAAGTTATCATTTCATCCAAACAAACTGATTTGAAAATGTCACCTCCCCTAATACTTGGCACAATGTTTAACCTCCTCATTTCAACTTCTTATTCTTCATTTCATTCTTCTTTTCCCCATTCAGATTTTCCGGTACCTTCAGAACATGGCTTATCAGTAGGCGCCATAGTTGGGATTGTACTCGCAGTTTTGGTTATCATATCTGTGGCTCTAGCCATTCTTTGGTGGAAATTTGGTCCGCAACTCCGTCAAACAATGCAGCTAGGTAACTTAATTTCTTGTTCAAGCAGAATATTGGACGTGCAATCTCAAAACTGGATAACATGTAACCCTTTGGTAAAAAATTCTGGCATTAGCATCTTGGTCCTTGTGTGAAGAATAGCTATTTTAGCAGATAAGTTACTTCACGAGTCCGTGAATTTTTTCCAGCAGTTCCACTTGAACTTTGAATTTCTTCATTTCGGTCCTTTGAAAAACTTCCATGCAGTCACTAGATATACCACGAGCTTTTGAATGCTAGAAGATTATAGTGACCGGCAGTTAAAATAAAATTTGTGTGCCAAATTTCAAATGTGCAGAGAATTTCCTCTAACTCGTGTTAGCTTTTTTGGCAGATTTTAGAAGTCTAGACCTGCAAACAGGATCTTTCGCCCTGAGACAAATCAAGTACGCAACAAACAATTTTGATTCTGCCAATATAATTGGAAGAGGTGGCTTTGGTTCTGTCTACAAGGTAACTCAAACCATGGCATACTTCCCAAATTCTTCATGTAGAGAAACTCGTGCTCAAGTGCATTACGGACATCTGACATTACATTTGTTATGACATCGCATCTTAATTGAAGGGAATTCTGCCTGACGGCACCGTCATTGCAGTAAAGCAGCTTTCTTCCAAATCAAACCAAGGAAACCGCGAATTTTTGAATGAAATAGGCATGATTTCTGCTCTACAACACCCTAATCTCATAAAGCTCTATGGATGCTGCATTGAGGGAAACCAACTATTGGTTGTATACGAGTACATGGAAAATAACAGCCTCGCTCGTGCATTGTTTGGTAAAGTAGCTTGTTTGTTTGTAGGTGCTTTTGTTATCATACCTTCAAAACCAAATATACGCATGTAAATGCAAGTAACATGATTTTTTAATAATCCTCACACGCCTGATAATTTTCAGGTCCTGAAGAGCAACAGTTGGAATTAAATTGGCCAACAAGGCGCAAGATCTGCCTTGGTATAGCAAGAGGTTTGGCTTTTCTGCATGAAGAATCGAGATTGAAGATTGTCCATAGAGACATCAAAGCCACCAATGTGCTAATTGATAAGGAGCTAAATCCCAAGATATCTGACTTTGGCCTGGCGAGACTTCATGAAGAAGATGACACCCATATAAGTACTCGTGTTGCTGGAACCTTGTGAGTGCAAGCATGACATTCTCTTGTTGGGAGGGGGGGAGAGGTTTAGAATGGTTGGAGTTCCATTGGAGGCCCAGATAGATATGAATCTGTTTACCATTTGATTTTTTTATTTTTTATTTGGGAGACCATGGTCTTGATTTGAGTTGCTGATGTTGAATTGGTTATTTTTCAGTGGATATATGGCACCTGAATATGCAATGAGAGGCTACTTAACTGACGAAGCGGATGTCTATAGCTTCGGAGTTGTTCTTCTGGAAATTGTCAGCGGAAAGAGCAACACTGGTTTCAAACCAAAGGAGGAATGCTTCAATCTTCTTGGCTTGGTAACTTCATTTCTTTCCCTCATGATTAACCTGTTGCTTAAAATTACTTGGTTTAAGAATTCTTCAGCTTTGTGCATTTAGCCAATAGTAGCTCAGAATTCCATTCTTGAAAAACTCTAGTGCCTTCTGTTGGTTTACTTGAGTATGTAGTGTACAGCAAAAGTTAGAACTGAAAACTCCTCCTCAAGAACATCTGAAACGAATATGCTTTGATGCCTTTGTGTGCTATTTTGACGCTTTGGAAAAATTAAGCTATCCAGACAGCTCTCTCATGTCTTATCATATAAACTTGCAAAGGCATGGCAATTTCCTCTTCAAATCAAAGGCAATACGTTTGTGCTCATTTTCTAGCATGTTCATTCTTTCGTGTAGGCTCATCTCTTGAAGGAGGAAATGAAGCTGATGGAACTAGTTGATTCCAGATTGGGAACAGACATCAACGAACGTGAGATTATGTTGACAATTGAAATAGCCCTGCTTTGCACCAGTATCTCTCCGGCCGCTAGGCCTAGTATGTCGACAGTGGTGAGCATGCTGGAGGGGAGGGTAAAGGATCAACAGTTGATTCCAGAATCGAGCGTTTTGGGTGCAAAGGTGAAGGAAATCAGTGATGAGCAATACCTACTAACAACCTTCAATGAGAGCCAGCTGCAGAGCACGTCAAGTGACCGGCCATTTACTGCATCTCCAGCATCCGCACCATTTACTGCATCTTCAGCATCTGCTTCTGATCAATCCAAAGAGTGATTTTCTGGACAACAGGTTATAAACTTATACGAGGAAACATCTTGTGCAAGTATTATCTGTAGAGTTTGCGGGAACAGTTAGTTGCAGATTTTGTAATATTGCATATAATTGTCTTTAATTCTAGATTTTACATTTACAGTTCATCAATTAGTAAAATTGTAGTTTGTATCCATTACTGAAAGCTAGAATTTTATACTATCAAGCATCAAAATTCTCCTTTATCCCACGAACCTGACAAAAGGTGGAGTTTTATGTTACACAAATCCCTTGTTGCGTATGTCACGCACGTCACGTTACAAACAATTAAATTGGACAAAATGACCCAAAAAAAAAAAATTAGGTTTAAAGAGTTGAGTGACTTTTTTGACCAAAAATAAATAAATAAAATTTAGTGACTAGATGATGCACCTTTAAATAGTTCAGTGACCTTTTGCGCGCCATTTACTCGATAAAAATAATAAATTTTAAGAAAAAAAAAACTAATAAAGTTTAGTGGCCTTTCGCGCCATTTACTCGATAAAACGAAAAACTTTTAAGAAAAAAAAAACTAATAAAGAAGTTTATGCTGAATGATTTGTTCTTGATGTTATAGCCACATTCAAAGGAAAATGGATTAGAATCTGATTCTGTTTTTAGGCAGGAAGAGGGGCCAAGCCTGGTGTTGACAAGATTTATTCCAAATCTGTTATGATTCTGGAAATAAATATCAAACTTTGGGATACCTAGCTCTTATGGCAATGATTTGAAGTTCTACCCCTTGACAACTGAAATTTTCTGCAAGAGCGTGGGCGCATGTATTTATTTACCACTTTACATATAAAAAAAGCACGGAATTATCTTCTTTAAGCCACTTCTATATATGATGTCTCTCAGTCTCTATCTTTCTGCTTTACATCTTTCCTTTTCTTTACGTTCAACTACTGAATGCATGTGTCAGCCAAAAAAAAAAATTGGAAACAGGAGCAAAAAAGGGAAGTGAACTTTTTATTTCCTTTCTTCTTAATTGAATACGTTATCTGGTGCTGACAAGGAAAACAAATAACAAGGTACTCGAAATAGGTCCACACTTCAAATGAATAAGGAAATATGTTTGTTTGGATTGAGGATTATTTGCCAAAATTTATTTGCTTACATCATTATTATAATTTCCAACACATATTTTTACATTCCCAATTACCTTTTTATCTCACATACATCACATCACAAAAAGTGCTACAGTAAAAATATCTCAAATAATTTACAATCCAAACAGAGCCGCGCAGTGTTCCATGTGAAAATAATCTCTTATTTTCTTTTATTAATTCTACTAGATTCTATGGAAATTCATTCCCAATTGAATTCTGCACAAAAATAAGTAAATGGTCAAATAGTAATAAACATGTTAACATTCATTTACACATTAACATAGAATGTTCACATTCAAAGTCGGGAATAGGAACAAAAATAAAATGTGCACTATTGATTCTTTTTATTTGCACACTTGATGTTTTATAAATCATTGATGTTACAAATATGAAATATCCAATCCTGAGTACCAACCATTAGACCAAATCCTTGGTCTTGCCTCCAATTCCTACTTTTATGGCATATTAAGTAGGACTATATCTATGAAAATAGGTTTTTCTGATTTTGGAAGATTAAAGTGCTTGACATATTCTTACTTTGTAAAGCTGATGTTTCGTTCCAGTTTTTTCCTAAATGTAATTTGTTCTCTTTTCTTTTATAAATGAAGTCCTTATAATATACTGGGTAGGTCTTATATAACTGTATCCAAATATGAGTGCTAGTTACACAAATTCTTTGTTCGATATTTCAGATACTGTTTTCCTTTCATAAGTATGTTTTATTCCCGTTTCTTTTTGACCCTTTTTGCTTCTTTGCTTTTTGTGGAACTATTAGTGGCCCTCAAGATCAACTTGAGTTAATAACAAAAGAATCTATAGAAAAGCATCAACTTTACTTAGAAAAATATCAAAATAGGAGCGAAATAGTAATAATAAATCTTAAGTTCATGTACAAAAAAGGATTTTAAAAACACGATATATCAAAACGATAGATATAAACATGAAAATTTCTAGAAATCAGAAAACGAGCCATCTTTTAGTTTGTATCTATCTTATTAACCGTACGTGGTTCAGAGTAAAATTTTCCATAAATCTAATTCATCGTGGGAATTTTGTTTTCAACATCTCCGAAGGCTTCCAAGACTTAACATTTAACATTCAATTGTTACATTTTGCTCAAGTTGAAAAAATAGCAGCTCCCAAGTTCTCTAGCCACGCTCGTTCGATTAGTTTGCCTTCTTCTTCTCATCCTCTTCTTGTGAATGATGAGGAACACCTGCAAAGGTTGAAGTCATCAGAAGCTGCATCCTCACCTTCACATTCATTGGTATGCCAATGATTGGATGCCCTCAAGAACTTGTACGACCGTCTGGATGATGTGCTTCGGCTGCCTTTGAGTCAACAAGCTCTCAACAATGAAGAGGTGTTGGATGGATCTCTCAGGCTGTAAGACACTTCTGGGACACATGAGAAAGTGTCCAGGAACTTGAGTCGTCTCTACAGAGAACAAGAAATCGAGATCTGGCCGATGAAGTTAGCTCATTTATGATCTCCAAAAAGCACTTGAACAAAATGATCAGCAAATGCTGCAAAGAGTTAAGGAAAGCAGAAAAGAACTGCAACCAAGCAGTTGTAAAGAAAGAGTCCCTTTGGTTAACCTGATCGAAAAGTCCAAGAAGTTAGTCTTAACCGTGTTGGAGTCCACTTTATCTTTCGTTTCTCCATCAAAGGAAAGATGCCAGAGGTCTTTGGTCTCGAATTTATTACACAAGAAAGCATCATCTGAAGGACATTCCAATGTTGCTGCAGTGGAACAATTAGAAATCGAGCTGCATCTGTTAAAGAAGGACAAGTCAAACACAGATGTAGTAAAGGGGCTCGTGGCCTTGGAATCTAGCCTTCAAGAATTAGCAGAGATGCTTGAAATTGTCTTCAGTCTATTTCTAAAAGCTAGAGTTTCCCTTCTCAACATTCTCAACCACTAGATTAGGCCAAAAACAGCTTGCATGGTTCCAATAATCTGGTTCCTGTGCAGTTCAATTCTGTATACATACACGTACAATTTTATACATACATAGACACATCAGAAACGAATACAGTATGAAGAATTGTTTTTTATAGGCCAGTATAAAGAGTTTATATGCATTAATCTCCAATTTTCCATCCCATTCGTTTGTTGGTTGATGATGATATACATTTTGTTATTGAATCTTATAGATAATTTCACGGTCTATCCAAAAAGACTGGGCCAATCAACATTTCAACATTCCTCAAAGAACTTCATTCCTTCAAAATTTGTGCACTAGCCAACAAAAATTTTTGTCTTTGCAAATTCTAAAACTATAAAAAAAAAAAATTAAATTGAAAAAATTATCAAATCTATAAGATTTATATTCTATAAATGTTAATGCTCTACATTTCACTTATACAAAAGGGTTATGGTTAAACATATAACATTTTAATTATATTCTTTCATTTGCAAAATTTGCTCTGCGATACATTATTATATCACATAGGGAAAAATATTTCATTTAAGTACTATTAGTGAAAATTAACAATGTCAATTGCATGAGATTCACGCGAAGAATTTAGACAATCATGTATTAATGTTTAAAAGGGTAAATTTCATTTTTACACCACTAAACTTTAACCTAATTTCCATTTTGTACTCCAAATAATTAACTTTGCAGAATGAGCTTCAATTTGGGACACTTTACATGCTAAACGGCTCAAGCTCATCCCACCTTAGCCAAGTATTGTTGGTGATCCATTAGATTTTCAGACACTTTGTTTTGTCATACCAACCACCATTTATTTCACATACATCAAATCTCAAAAAGTGTTATAATAAATAATAAAAAATATTTCAACATAATTTTCTATCCAAATACATAAATTATATTTAAAAAAGTAAAAATGAAAACTTAAATATCTTATCGCTTTTCCAATCTTCTCTTTTGCGGAGAACTTATGAATAAGTTATATTACTTGGTCCTCTGTTTGTTCTAAATTCGAGAGAGATATTCCAGACTTGCGAAAAAAAGTTTTAGTATTCCAGATAAAGCAGTTCATTGACACAAAAAAAAAAAGGGAAACAATTCTATACATTCTAGTATTACAAAATTAGGTGTAGCCAAAACCACAAGCTATTTTTGACTGGGTATAGCTAATGGTCTGGGAAGTTGATAAAAGACTGAACCATTCTTTGTACTGATCAAGGAAGTTCAGTAAAGAACACACAGCTTGGACTTTGAGCTAAGATGTTCAACATTTCAATCCTTATCTCATAGGTAGAGGGGTGACCAAATATCTACCATAATCCCCATGTATTATTTGCCAATGCCAAAATAACCCGAAGGCAAAAGGAATCTTAACAGATCAAAAGGTCAACCATGATAGGGCTACCAATGAACATGATTGTTTAAGTTAATACTTGCAGGCTAAAACACTAGCTAGAAATGCCGTAGTAATGAGGCTCCAAGTCAGTTAATTGTTCTTCCTAGCTTCAACTTTTGACAGGTAAAATCAGGTCATTACTGTGATTTTAGATTATGATTGATTAATAATTAATCGCCAAGCATCATGATTTGATCAATGTCACAAACACGCACGAATGACAAATAGAAAAATCCCACTAGCAGATCAAGATTCCCCTTGTTTCCCTGCGATTTTACATAGCCAGCAAAATTCTGATTTATTGACAATTAGGCAGCATGTGATGCTTTAATGGCATTGGCATCAAAGTAGGTGATGCAAATCGTTGTTATATCAATACTTTGGCTGCAAATTGATATCTCAATACAGGATATGTATGTAGGGAAATGCTGCAACAATGAGACAGGAATTGGAAAAATGGAATGCTTAATCAGCAATTACAAGAAGACAACGTTTGGATGTGATTGCTATTGTTTTTCATCAAGACCTATACGTGCAAATCGAGAAGATTTTGGCTTTTCAACTACCTTCTAATGCTTCTTTGTGCAAGAAAAAGATGGCAATCTTGATAGCTTGTCCTTAAACGATAAGCACTATCTTTGAATTGAACTTTTTTAGCCTTTTAGTGGTTCTGAAGGTTTGTTTGCAAACATCAAAGTCATAAATGATTTTCAATTTTATCAATGGAATTCTCACAATACAATATTATATACGTGTTCTTATTATTTTGTTTTGCGAATACAGATCACCATTCATGATTAAATTATGTGCTTTTTTTTTTAATTGAATGCAATATAGTTCATTCCAATTAGGATCAATTCCATTTTGCACCCTTCAACTGTACCTGCATGCTCGATCCCTATGTTTCAAAATGAGACACCTTAAACCTTAAAATATAAAATTTGTTCCTCTTGAGTAAACTCATTTATGGAAGTGAGACAAATTTCATAATTTAGAAATATTGAGCATATTTTACACTTTAGGGATCAAAGTGAGGTAGAATTTGTATTTTATAGTTTTACTTTAAAGTTTATATACCACAACAAGAATTCAGATATAGTTGAAGAATGCAAAATGTAATTCATTCTTCCCTTCAAATATGGTTCACTCAATCAATTTAGAGACTCATTCCCTCAATAGTTGAATAATAACTTGATTGAAATTCAAAATTTTGTTTTTCTTTTTTGCACGATATGTGCAGAGTTAACAAAACATTTTTATGCCCTATAGGGTATGGTATGTGGGCATAACGAAGTTCTGGTGTTTTTGCGTCTTCCTTAAATGGAAAAGGGTGGCTTAGATAAGCGGGCTTCCCCCCCCCCCCCCCCCCCCCCCCAACAAAAAAAAACAAATCTTATGATTTTTTTTTAAATACTCATTATCTATTATTTATTTTCTGTAAACTGTTATGACTTCTTTTATTACACTCTCAAAAATACTAGATATCCAAGAATTGATTAGGTCAGAGTTCTTCTATTGGTTGAGAAATTTAAAAATCATTCTAGCTTTTTGAAAAACTGTCTGTCTTGACCTATTCTTGATAATCTTCATAATGATTTTTTTATTGAAGAATATCCGCTTAGCAAAGATGGAAGGATGACAAGAAGAAAGTTTGATACTACAAATAACGAACTTCAAAGGCATCAAGAAGCATGGAGAATGCCAATGAGGTTTTAATCCCACTTACAAGAGTTGTATGAAACTCGAAGTTGAATTGGAAGATTAAATATCTCTAAGGAATTATTTAAATTTAGAATGGACGAGGGATCATACGTTCCTAGAGCATGGATTTAAGATTATCAAATACATTGAACATTTGGATTCAACTTTCGACAAGACCTCTTACTTCCCAAAAAAAAGGACTTTGAATAAGAGTTCAGATACAATTCCAGAGTTCATCAAGCAGTTATAAATAATCTTCAAATGTTTAATTATTTTGGATTTTATGGGGAAAAAAATGGTATTCTAAATTAAAGACATAGGGAGCCAATGTAGAGGAAACTCTGTCTAAATAATTATCACAATGAGAAGCACATGACACATGAAATGGACTCACTCCCATACTAGTTTATATTAAAAGAGTGAGTTTGATTTGGTGATTTAGTATTCTAGTTTTTTTTCTTTTCAACATTGCTCTTACCATAAAATATATTAAACTATGTTGTGCCCCAGATTTAAATGTCTTCTTAAAAATTATTGAGGTATCTGTGTAATATTGATTTGAGTTTTATATTGGAAAAAGAATTTGAGTACATTAAATTTCCGAATGTAATAGAATTAGATTTGGGATAAAGTTACTTTAATGCAAATACCCGAAAACAGAAAAGAAACCATTCGAGAACGTTCAAAAAAAGAAAGAAAAATGAAAAAAATTGAAGGCATCATTTATTATGGGTTGTAAACTTTCTTATGCAGCAGTAGTTAAGTCATGTTGTAATTAGGGGAAGGATTGGGTTGAACGATATGGTGGAAGAGATTGTAAATAGGAGGTTTTTAAGTGTGTTTATTCAAGTACAACAATTATTTACCAATCACGTTTATTCATCATATTTTTGGAGAAAAATACCTTAGAGATATACATGAAAATACGCAATGGATCTTTTGTCTCGCTCTCTGTTCCACTCTCTGTCCCACTTATTATTATATTTCTATTTCTCTTTTATAAACATTATATTTTAATTTTTTTTATTTTCTTACTATCAAACAACTATTAACAAAGTTAAAAATAAATACAACAGTTTCACAAAAGTAATATATAATAAAATAAAAATATAGTAGAAAATCCATAAAAATATCATTTTTTGTGTATTTTGATTGTTTGAGTTTGTTAAATTTTGTGTATTACTCAACTAATAGTGCTTGGATTTTAAGGAAACAAAAAAAGAATTAAAATATGATATTTATGAAAGATGAATAACAATATAATAAAAAATGTGACAGAGAATTGAATGGAAAGAGAGGGACAAAAGATCTGTTGCGATGAAAATATCAGAATGTCATGTTTTTCAACTCCATCTACATCTTCCAACTCTTGGAATTTTGAAAGATGGACACAGATGTTTAAAAGGACTGAGGTTGGTATGGTAATTTAGTGATCTAAGCCTTTGTTTTCAATAATATCATTGCCATAAAATAGTCAATATTGTATTACAAGTCAGAAATCAATTGGCATTTTAACTGACGAGCATGGGGTATGCATATAACAATTAAGTTTATTCCACGGTCAAGTTTTGCACTTATAAATTTCTAAATACTCCATACACGATTTTTTGTGAGTATACAGGTCAACATTGAGTATAGAGTATTAACAGTCGAACCCACAGGGAAGAATGAACAATTACCGGTGCTACTAAACTCCGCTATTAATTAGACGATCAACAAATTAAAGGAAACAAAACTTTGCAAACTTATGCAAGAAAATAGCAAATGAAAATTCTTTAGGTTGTGATATCCCTAACAACTCATATAAATGCTATTCTTGGATCATTGAGTACTGCTATCTTGGTTAGTTATGACATAATTTCCTCATATATGTGAATCCAACTCTCGTAGTGAATCAACTATACTCATAACTAATCCACACCTACTCTCGTGGTTATGAAATTGCTTATAAGTTCATTACCTCTATGAAATTACATGAAACAAGTCACTTAAACCACAAAGGTGTACCTCTACTCTCGTGAGTGTACTCCCTAAGTTTAGCACTTCTTGAACCAGTGTTAAATCCCAATTTTCATTAAAAATTTAAAACCTTTAGACATTCACAAAAAATGGTACCAAGTAAATTATGGTTTAAAGAGCAAAAGTGCTAAATAAGTTGCTCAAAATAATATCATCAAACAACTAAGAAGTTAACACAATATAATCATAAAAAGTTCAACCAAAATTCAAGGCATAAACTTTGGAAACGCATAATAAACATAAAATCCAAAACTTGCATATTAACCAAATTAACTTAGAATCAATTACAAAAGATAAAGAGTTCACATGAGCTCTCTCCTTACCTTTTCATCCTCCAAATTCATCTTTATCTTGCTAATACGCAAAAATGGATAAACTAGCTAAAACTAAACTATCCTACACCAACTAAACTAAAGAGTTAAGAAACTACATTTTTGTGGTATTTCTTCACCCCTCTTTCTAAGCTCTCCAAAATAAAGACACAAGTTCCTATTTATAGATAAATCTTTAAGTTCTTCATTTGCATCTTCAATGTGAACACAACTCCAAATAAGTCAACAACTTTGGCTCCAAGTTATATCTCATCATTATAGAAGAAATAAAATCAAGAATTGTTACTAGAATCTTCATTTTATAGTTGCAAATCTTGTATAATTTGTCCCTCAAAAGTTGTGAAAGAATGGAGTTGTAAACAAGTTGCGTAAGTGGAAGCCGTCAAGTTTGAGCGGAATCCCTCCAAGTTTCAGTCGGATTGCTTGGAGGGATTCGTCCTCTGTTTGGCCAAAAATTCTTTGCCTCGAATCCCTCCAACCAATCCCTTCAAAAACTGGTCAGATTGTTCGAAGGGATTCAAGTCAACTTTCATTTTTGACAAGTTTCTTCATTTTCTTCTTCTAGCGATTTAAACCACTTTTGAAACTCATCATCCTTTCGAACTTTAGGATTTCAATCATCATAATGTAAGCCTATTTTTTGTCCAAAATGAAGTCCATTTTTAATTCCTACAAAAATAACCAAAAATATGCAAATAAAAGGGACAAATATCTCATTTAAGCACTAAGCAACATTTAGAACTAATTCTAGCCAAAATGGACCAATTTCTTCTTATAATATTGTGAATATGACTAAAAAGTAATATAAAATATCATCCAAATATAGCACCAAATAGTCACTTATCATTAACCTTTTTGGGGGTCAATGTTTATTATGTGAGCAAAATTTAAAATATGGTTAGATATGGAATGAAATTATGATAGTGTTAATTTCTAAACGGAAAATTGTGAAAAAATCCTGAAAATATTATTAGAATTGGAATTAGAATAAAGATAGCTACTCTCATTTGGATTTGGAATTGAAGTAAAAGGATCCATCGCATGTATAGGCAGCCATAACCATATCATAGCATGAAACAGGTAATTACGTTATTCCATTTTTTGTTTTGTCTTCTTATTTCATAAAAGCAGTATAAAATTACTAGAGTTTGGACCTTTTGTTGCTTTAATCAATATTTAGCGCAAATTTTGGTGAAGCAGCAACGACACGCTATATCCTCGCAATTCTGCCTAATACATGTAGATGGTTTAGACAAGCAACTCTTAACAAACTTTAATTGTAAGAATTAGCAAAACTTAATCCACAACTCAAAAAAAGAGGGTAATAGGAAATCTTTAGTCTAACTAAAAACCATAATCATAAGTCGTAAAATCCAACTTGCCTCGTAAGAAAAAGCAGCCATTTGATCATGAGTTTCATAATTCGACTCTCAAATTCTCTTCTTTTCTTCTTTGCTACATTAGGTTTGGAATCCTCTCTTGTACCAAAAATTAAAAAAAAAACATTGCAATAAAAAAAGATTGATTAACATTGATACACGTGTCTAGAAACAAAATTAAATAACCAAATTTACAAGGAACCATAAGAAGTTACGTTAATTCATTTAGCCATGGTTTACATTCTAAGACACATTGAAGAAGAAGAGGCTACAAGCAGGTTTAGCCTATTCTTGAAAGACTAATGTTTCGATGACATATTTGTTGCAAGTACGAAACTGTGTGGAAGAATGTGTACAAAAAGAGGTGGAGGGAATTCTCAAACATAATGTTAAACTAGTATATGTCAAGTGCTTTAACATTACTACGAAGCTAAAGAGGTGCATGCATGGGAGCTCATGCTAATTCCTGTGTCCTCCTTTTGTGGGCTAACAAGGCTGCACAAAAGGTTGAGGTGGTGGCCAAGAAGAAGTAGGATTCACATCTTGGAACTTTGGAAATTTTTTGCTCCTTCAAAATTCACAATTATTGTATTTACGGGAGAGCAACAGAAATAGTTGCCAATGAAATCATCTTTGAATAGTATAAGAGTTGTTCAATAGATCGTAACTCGTTACCAACTACTTGAACATCTTGTAATAGTGATATTATATATTCAACTACCATTCATGTGGATCGGTACATGTTAGTTGATTTAGAGTTAAGTAGGATTATATGACCATTACATTTTGAATTTTCACATTATTGACAAAATTTGATCCGTGAACATATTTGGGCAATTGTCGGTGGCAATTGTCCTTACCCCTTGTCCTATATGATAAGAGTTTATTTTAGGTATTTTTAAGTACATTTTAGTAGTTAATTTTGGTTTGATTATTTAGTTTTATAACTAAAATAACTAGGTTTTGGTAAAAATATATATTTTTGGTAAAAGTGGCTAATATTGCATTTCTATTGATTTTAGTGATAAAAACTTCATTTTTATGCAGGATTAATGATTCAATCACCAAAGGATGTCAAGTGAGGTGAAAAATAGATAATTGGTGATGAATTCAAGTGGTTAAAAGAGAAATGAAGTGAAAAACGTTTAAGTGAAGAAGTGCGGTTCAAGACAGTTTAGACACTCTTCGGTATTTTGACTATATCTGGAGCTACGCTTATCAGATTGAGGTGATTTTTATACCATTTTAAAGCTAAGAAATAGACCTACACTTTTCATGAAGACACCAAAATCTAATTCTGCTGTTTTCATGGACAAAAAATCGGAATACAGAAGCTTCATTCTGTGGTCAAAAATCAAAACAGTGGTTTGACCAGGTGATGGTATTTCAATCATATCTCAGGCTACAAAGCTCCAATTTCGATAATTCTTGAAGCATTGGAAAGCTAACTGAAAGGGTTACAACTTTTGTGTTTTGTACAAAAGCTAGTTCGGCCTTCATCATAGAGAAAATTGCAGTTGAAACAAGGCCAAGTTGAAAAAGCGAGTTGATGCCGTGTTTTGTGTAGTCGCGTTTTTTTAGCCGAAAGTCTGCAATTTGCTCAGCCATTTCTCTTGTGTTCAGACTACTTTCCAGCTATCAGTTGCAAGGGAATTCGGTGCACATGCTTCAGAAGACAAAAGGGCAGACAATATGGCTTATTTTCAAGTCAAAAACATTGGTTATTGACTATCCTAACAAAGTTGAGATTTGGGAATCAAAAGGTGGAATTTGACTTGGAAAAATGAAGCTCTTGAGCAGTTTTTATGCAGAGACATTGGGAGAGGTCTACGTAGGAGAGTTTTTCATCTTGTAACATTTTATCTCTAGCTAGAAGTTCTTGGAGAAACATTTTTGGAGTTTTCACTTGTAATCATATTGTGCAAGAGCATAGCAGAAATTGGAGAGCTTCACCTTCAATTGGCTAAGCTTTCTTTTATCTTTCTTGTACTTGTACCTTATGATGTTTTGCATTAATAAACTTGTGAGTTTGATTGTTATTTCATTCATGAGTAGCTAATTTTCTTTATCTAGGGAGTAGATGAAGCTTATGGCCAAGTGATATGAATTGAATATGATTTATACTTGTTATATCTTGTATTAACTTGTCTACTTCTGTATGTTGGATTACTTGTTGTTGTTTGATCACCAATAGCAGGTTTATAGTTGTTCTTACTCATTGAAAAATGGTAAAAACAATGGATTAACATGAGTAGAGCTTGAGTTGTATGTTCATGAGAATAGAAATACATTCAAGTGGATGAAATCTGCATTTCATGCATGTATAAGAACAGATTTAGTATTTACCGAGAGATTAGGAAAAACTAAGCTGTTCTAGACCATTATTATCATGAGAATGTGAATTTGGTATTGTGGAAATGAATCCCGGGTTAAACAAGAGTAGTAACAAGTATTAAGATCTTTCATTTGGATTTTTTGTGCCATAAGTGAAATCTACATCTCTAGATTTAATCTTTAGTGAAATTTCTCCATTTGCATCTAGTTTTTATTAAATCAGATTTATAGATAGTAATAATATAATTTCTCTGCTCAAATTCATCATTAGTCTAAATAATAGAGAAAATAAGGATCTAGTAATTGTTTTAAGTTGCTCATCGTGGGATCGACCCAATACATACCCTACATTACAATTTTGGCCTGTATACTTGCAATCAAACGGGTATAAATTCGGATTAAACTTGCATTGATATAAAAATCCCGTCACTATATTTATGCATCTTAAGGGTTTTCTAGTTAATCTGATGAGGAGACGGATTTTAAGCAACTAGGGATATTATGTAGGTTGAGGCAAAATGTTGCTTTTGTCTCTGCCAAAGGTATCTGCCTCTCACGTGACCATTATCATGTCTGAGCTAACTGAAGAAACCGATGAAATTGACTAATTGTGTCACTTGATACAGTATCATAGTGAGCTAAATGACACAAAAAAAACAATAACGTTTAACGGTCTAGATGAGAATTCAAAATAGTAGAGTGGGTTATAGTCCGATTTAGCCTATATAATTCTTCAACCATATTATATAATGTATATATATATTATTATGCAAGTGAGGTACTATTTGCAATATTTGGTCAGCATATATCATGCAAGTGAGGTACTATTTGATACATTTGGTAAGCATATGGTTGAAGAATTATATATATAATTTATACAATATATTATATATGTTGTATATATTTAATGTGATATGCACTCAAATGCATCAGATATACACTGCAAAAGAAAACTGCACGAGCACAAGAGTGCAAAAGCAAATCGCCGTTGCCGGGGATCGAACCCGGGTCACCCGCGTGACAGGCGGGAATACTCACCACTATACTACAACGACCCATCTTGCAAAAAGTTGAAAATTTAACACACACAAACTTGTGTGACTTAGGTTTTGGACTCTCCAGAGTAAATGGACGAAGGGCAAACAACCGTACTTCCCAAGGCATAACCTGGAAATGCACACCAGGGGTTTAGGCCCAATACTAGAATGCAGATAACCAGCAGAAAAGATAGTTTTTGTTTGGGGTTGTGTAGGAAAAAAAGTAGTATATATAGTCACCAACTTCCAATGCCCCCGACTCAGGTCTTGTTTGATAATTCAATTCAATATTTAAATTTAATGGATTCAGATCTTAATATGTTTAAACGTATTTGATAACGAAAAATTGAACATCTGAATTAATTAAGTGGCACTGAATTTTGTAAACAAAACTTGCTCCCAAAAATAAGTGATAAACTATTTACTTATCACTTAATGTGATATACACTCAAATGTATCGGATTTACGATTTAATAATAATAGTCACAAATATGTTATAGTTTGATTTATCCTATATAATTCTTCAACCATATTATAATATATATATATATATATATATATATATATATATATATATATTATCATGCAAGTGAGGTACGACTGGGGATATTATGTAGGTTGAGGCAAAATGTTGCTTTTGTCTCTGCCAAAGGTATCTGCCTCTCACGTGACCATTATCTTGTCTGAGCTAACTGAAGAAACCGATGAAATTGACTGATTGTGTCACTTGATACAGTATCATAGTGAGCTAAATGACACAAAAAAAAATAATGTTTAACTATCGAGATGAGAATATAAAATAGTTGAGTGGGTTATAGTCTGATTTAGCCTATATAATTCTTCAACCATATTATAAAATATATATATATATTATTATGCAAGTGAGGTACTACTTGATATATTTGATCGGCATATATCATGCAAGCGAGGTACTCTTTGATACATTTGGTAAGCATACGGTTGAAGAATTATATATATAATTTATACAATATGTTGTATATGTTGTATATATTTAATGTGATATGCACTCAAATGTATCAGATATACTCTACCAAAGAAAACTGCACGGTGCATGATAATATATATATTATATAATATGGTTGAAGAATTATTATATAATTTATACAATTTATTATATACATTTAATGTGATATGCACTCAAATGTATCAGATATACACTGCAAAAGAAAACTGCACGAGCACAAGAGTGCAAAAGCAAATCGCCGTAGCCGGGGATCGAACCCGGGTCACCCGCGTGACAGGCGGGAATACTCACCACTATACTACAACGACCCATCTTGCAAAAAGTTGAAACTTTAACATACACAAACCTGTGTGACTTAGGTTTTGGACTCTCCAGAGTAAATGGCCGAAGGGCAAACAACCGTATTTCCCAAGGCATAACCTGGAAATGCACACCAGGGGTTTAGGCCCAATACCAGAATGCAGATAACCAGCAGAAAAGACAGTTTTCGTTTGGGGTTGTATTGGAAAAAAATTATTATATATAGTCACCAACTTCCAATGCCCCCGACTCAGGTCTTGTTTGATAATTCAATTCAATATTTGAATTTAATGGATTCAGATCTTAATATGTTTAGACGTTTTTTATAACGAAAAATTGAACATCTGAATTAATTAAGTGGCACTGAATTTTGTAAGCGAAACTTGCTCCCAAAAATAAGTGATAAACTATTTACTTATCACTTAATGTGATATACACTCAAATGTATCAGATTTACGATTTAATAATAATAGTCGTAATTATGTTATAGTTTGATTTATCCTATATAATTCTTCAACCATATTATATAATACATATATATATATATATATATATATTATCATGCAAGTGAGGTACGACTGGGGATATTATATAGGTTGAGGCAAAATGTTGCTTTTGTCTCTGCCAAAGGTATCTGCCTCTCACGTGACCATTATCTTGTCCGAGCTAACTGAAAAAACCGATGAAATTGACTGATTGTGTCACTTGATGCAGTATCATAGTGAGCTAAATGACACAAAAAAAACAATAATGTATAACTGTCTAGATGAGAATATAAAATAGTTGAGTGGGTTATAGTCTGATTTAGCCTATATAATTCTTCAACCATATTATATAATATATATATATTATTATGCAAGTGAGGTACTATTTGATATATTTGGTCAGCATATATCATGCAAGTAGGGGTGGGCACGGGTCGGGTACCTGCCCCGAACAGCAAATGGCTGACCCAACCCTAAGATGTCGGGTCACTATTTTTTTGACCCTAATCCACTCCGATTGTCCTCGGGTACCCGATCCTCGGATATCCGAAAAATAGGGGCGGGTCATCGGGTACCCGCCCCTATTTAAAGAATGCAAATTCTGCATTCATAAGATGAACTTGCTGTAGCCTATACGTCCAGATGCTGGGAAGAATTATTGTGAAAATCAAAAGCAACCTTTCTATTGTTGTTGCTTGAGTAACATCACTGGGCAAAAATTCCAAAACAACAACTTAGTTAAATCCCCCATAAATGAATACTATGCACAAAACCTATGAGCCAAAGCCTGAAAGTTCAACTGAATAGATGTTGAACAACAAGATATAAAATCAAAAGTCCTCAGATTTGATAGCTATTTTAGGACTATATTTAATCAAAAACCATCATTTGCAGTTTAAGGTTACTAGCAGTGACATTTATCAAGCACTTTTGGTACCATCTGTATGGCAACTCTGATATGATTTATCATCACAGCTAGATAGATAGATAGATAGAAGATCATCTGGATCAATGGATGGATGAATGGATAAATGAATGAATAAATAAAAAGGGTTAATTACGCTTTGCTCCCCTGAGGAAATCAGGCAATGGCACCACAAAAGGCTAACAATAAATAGCAACCAAAAGAACTGCTCTTTTGCCACAAAATTTTTGTCACTGGGCAAAAATCAAGAATTATTTAATAGATATACATGAAAAGAATAAATAATCTCAATTATACGAAAAACCAAAAAGAATCAAATGGTTGAAAGCCACCACAACTAAATAAGATACTAAAGCAATAAATATCCCAAAAACGCAAAAAATTTCAAACATATTTCATAAGAAGCCCTCAGATCTCATAGCTTCAATGAATCATAGACGGAATTTGACGGGTAATTCAACAGATGCCTTTTACAGATCACCGACAAAAAACCCAGCCAAGCCACGCACCGGTGTGTGTGTGTGTGTATAAAATCAAGCAATTTTCCCGGAGTAAAGAACACAAACAAAAGGGCGGAGCCGCCGAGGGAGGATTTTCAGCAGGGGAAAATGAGGGAAGGCTTTAGCAGCGAGTCTAACCATGGAGGCAAGGCTTCAAGATCAGATCAGGAGCGGCGTAAAGGGATTGCCTGGACAGAGGTGGGTGGCGGCTAATTTTTCCGGTGAAGTGCAAAGGCAACCGTTGAATTTTAAACCCTGTCAATCCCCTCAATATTAACAATTTTTTCCATCATTGGGCAACAGAAAATTTGAGAAAAAAACAATACTAATCAACAAAAAATCAAATGATAATACATTATATATAAAATCAAGCAATTTTCCCGGAGTAAAGAACATAAACAAAAGGGCGGAGCCACGGAGGGAGGATTTTCAGTAGGGAAAAATGAGGGAAGGCTTTAGCAGCGAGTCTAACCATGGAGTGATGGAGGCAAGGCTTCAAGATCAGATCAGGAGCGGCGCAAAGGGATTGCCTAGACAGAGGATGAACACAGGCAAATTATGTTGCACTCGATCAGAATGTCGGCTGAACTCTTTAGGTGGGTTAATAACTTATAAAATTATAAAATTGCCCCTATATTTTTTAATAGTTACATAATATACCCCAGGTCGGGTACCCGCAGGTTTTTGATTTTACGATCCGTATCCGTATCCGAATATTCCGGGTACCCGACCCTATCTGATCCGCTGAGAGAAATTGGATTGGGTATCCTATTTTTCGGATCGGATCTCTCGGGTTTTCGGGTGGGCGGGTATTTTTGCCCACCCCTACATGCAAGTGAGGTACTCTTTGATACATTTGGTAAGCATATGGTTGAAGAATTATATATACAATTTATACAATATTATATATGTTATATATATTTAATGTGATATGCACTCAAATGTTTCAGATATACACTGCAAAAGAAAACTGCATGGTGCATGATAATATATATATTATATAATATGGTTGAAGAATTATTATATAATTTATACAATATATTATATACATTTAATGTGATATGCACTCAAATGTATCAGATATACACTGCAAAAGAAAACTGCACGAGCACAAGAGTGCAAAAGCAAATCGCCGTTGCCGGGGATCGAACCCGGGTCACCCGCGTGACAGGCGGGAATAATCACCACTATACTACAACGACCCATCTTGCAAAAAGTTGAAAATTTAACACACACAAACTTGTGTGACTTAGGTTTTGGACTCTCCAGAGTAAATGGACGAAGGGCAAACAACCGTACTCCCCAAGGCATAACCTGGAAATGCACACCAGGGGTTTAGGCCCAATACTAGAATGCAGATAACCAGCAGAAAAGATAGTTTCTGTTTGGGGTTGTGTAGGAAAAAAAGTAGTATATATAGTCACCAACTTCCAATGCCCCCCGACTCAGGTCTTGTTTGATAATTCAATTCAATATTTGAATTTAATGGATTCAGATCTTAATATATTTAGACGTATTTGATAACGAAAAATTGAATATCTGAATTAATTAAGTGACACTGAATTTTGTAAGCGAAACTTGCTCCAAAAAATAAGTGATAATCTATTTACTTATCACTTAATGTGATATACACTCAAATGTATCAGATTTACGATTTAATAATAATAGTCGTAAATATGTTATAGTCTGATTTATCCTATATAATTCTTCAACCATATAATATAATATATATATATATATATATATTATCTTGCAAGTGAGGTACGACTGGGGATATTATGTAGGTTGAGGCAAAATGTTGCTTTTGTCTTTGCCAAAGGTATCTGCCTCTCACGTGACCATTATCTTGTCCGAGCTAACTGAAAAAACCGATGAAATTGACTGATTGTGTCACTTGATGCAGTATCATAGTGAGCTAAATGACACAAAAAAAAACAATAATGTTTAACTGTCTAGATGAGAATATAAAATAGTTGAGTGGGTTATAGTCTGATTTAGCCTATATAATTCTTCAACCATATTATATAATATATATATATTATTATGCAAGTGAGGTACTACTTGATATATTTGATCGGCATATATCATGCAAGTGAGGTACTCTTTGATACATTTGGTAAGCATACGGTTGAAGAATTATATATATAATTTATACAATATGTTGTATATGTTGTATATATTTAATGTGATATGCACTCAAATGTATCAGATATACTCTACCAAAGAAAACTGCACGGTGCATGATAATATATATATTATATAATATGGTTGAAGAATTATTGTATAATTTATACAATACATTATATATATTATATACATTTAATGTGATATGTACTCAAATGTATCAGATATACACTGCAAAAGAAAATTGCACGAGCACAAGAGTGCAAAAGCAAATCGCCGTTGCCGGGGATCGAACCCGGGTCACCCGCGTGACAGGCGGGAATAATCACCACTATACTACAACGACCCATCTTGCAAAAAGTTGAAAATTTAACACACACAAACTTGTGTGACTTAGGTTTTGGACTCTCCAGAGTAAATGGACGAAGGGCAAACAACCGTACTCCCCAAGGCATAACCTGGAAATGCACACCAGGGGTTTAGGCCCAATACTAGAATGCAGATAACCAGCAGAAAAGATAGTTTCTGTTTGGGGTTGTGTAGGAAAAAAAGTAGTATATATAGTCACCAACTTCCAATGCCCCCCGACTCAGGTCTTGTTTGATAATTCAATTCAATATTTAAATTTAATGGATTCAGATCTTAATATGTTTAAACGTATTTGATAACGAAAAATTGAACATCTGAATTAATTAAGTGGCACTGAATTTTGTAAACAAAACTTGCTCCCAAAAATAAGTGATAAACTATTTACTTATCACTTAATGTGATATACACTCAAATGTATCGGATTTACGATTTAATAATAATAGTCATAAATATGTTATAGTTTGATTTATCCTATATAATTCTTCAACCATATTATATAATATATATATATATATTATCATGCAAGTGAGGTACGATTGGGGATATTATGTAGGTTGAGACAAAATGTTGCTTTTGTCTCTGCCAAAGGTATCTGCCTCTCACGTGACCATTATCTTGTCTGAGCTAACTGAAGAAACCGATGAAATTGACTGATTGTGTCACTTGATACAGTATCATAGTGAGCTAAATGACTGTCTAATTAAAAACAATATAGATGAGAGCTAAATGACTGACACAAAAAAAACAATAATGTTTAACTGTCTAGATGAGAATATAAAATAGTTGAGTGGGCTATAGTTTGATTTAGCCTATATAATTCTTCAACCATATTATATAATATATATATATTATTATGCAAGTGAGGTACTATTTGATATATTTGGTCAACATATATCATGCAAGTGATGTACTCTTTGATACATTTGCTAAGCATATGGTTGAAGAATTATATATATAATTTATGCAATATATTATATATGTTGTATATATTTAATGTGATATGCACTCAAATGTATCAGATATACACTGCAAAAGAAAACTGCATGGTGCATGATAATATATATATTATATAATATGGTTGAAGAATTATTATATAATTTATACAATATATTATATATATATTATATACATTTAATGTGATATGTACTCAAATGTATCAGATATACACTGCAAAAGAAAATTGCATGAGCACAAGAGTGCAAAAGCAAATCGCCATTGCCGGGGATCGAACCCGGGTCACCCGCGTGACAGGCGGGAATACTCACCACTATACTACAACGACCCATCTTGCAAAAAGTTGAAAATTTAACACACACAAACCTATGTGACTTAGGTTTTGGACTCTCCAGAGTAAATGGCCGAAGGGCAAACAACCGTACTTCCCAATGCATAACCTGGAAATGCACACCAGGAGTTTAGGCCCAATATCAGAATGCAGATAACCAGCAGAAAAGACAGTTTTCGTTTGGGGTTGTGTAGGAAAAAAAATAGGATATATAGTCACCAACTTCCAATGCCCCCGACTCAGGTCTTGTTTGATAATTCAATTCAATATTTAAATTTAATGGATTCAGATATTAATATGTTTAGACATATTTGATAACAAAAAATTGAACATCTGAATTAATTAAGTGGCACTGAATTTTGTAAGCAAAACTTGCTCCCAAAAATAAGTGATAAACTGTTTACTTATCATTTAGGTTCCGTTTGATAAAATTGAATCTGAATTATGAAGTCCGAATTCTGAAATTTGAATATTGAAACAATTAATTTGCTGAATTTTAAGCACTGAAAAAAATATATGAATGTCTGAATATTAATGCTAAATCTATTTATACTGTTTGATAAATATTTATAACTGAATGCTTAATAAGTTTAATTTGACAATTTTGCCCTTATATCCTTTCATTCAAAATAGAAATAGAATCTATGATTTGATTAGTTTAAAATTGTTAGGTATGAAAATAACAATATTTATTTTTAAATCAAATTAATATATAAGATGAAATATATAATATGAAGAGTATGGAGAAGATGTGAAAGTCATTAGAAAGAGAGAAAAGAGAAACTAAAAAACCGTTTGATAGAGAATATTAGATTGTTTAATCATATATATATATATAATAAAGTCATATACTCATTCTTATCCTTTTATGTTTTCTCTTTCCTATGTGGCTTAAACGAGACGGCAAGTAATTTCTTACATGGCTTGCTCCGTTTTTGTTTAGATATATATCAATTCTTATTTTCTATAAGAATTCTTAATATTATATGATTCTTATTTCTTACCCAAAAAGGAACTGGGAAATAATGTGATATAAATAAAAGAGATATAAATATCTCTATTAGATATATCTCCAAATTCATGCCAATAATTTGTGTATTGCATAGGGAATCGAAGTAAATAAGAATTGTTATCACTACAAGAAGTAGAAAAGTAACTAATTTCAAAAGCAACCATTAATAACAGAAGTCAATATCTGATGTTGGAAATAGGATTCTTAATAAATTTTATTATTAAGTGTGTTATCAAGACATAGTGCATAACACGAAATTTATGGAAAAGAAAAATTTAATTGAATCCAATTAACTATATGTATTTGACCCGTACGGTCAAATATAATTCCTATTTGAGTACAGGTTTGTAAATTCCTATAAACCTATTCGTTGTTAATCAAAACATGCAGGTTATACTCATTGTTAGGTTATAAGATTCACAATACATCTCTCCTCAGATGGTGGAGAGTATTTAGTGTGTGGACCCACACCATAGGAGTCCATGCACTTAAAGGATTCAATATAGTTGAGGTGATCTTTCTAGGTAGGTAAAATCTGTCTTGAGAATTCACTTTTATTTCCTATAAGAATTCTTAATATTATGGGATTTTAATTTCCTACCCAAAGTTATGTACTTTAAACAACTTAAATCAAGATAAACCTACTTTTAATGTTCTTATCAATATCTCTTTATATTCTTATCAATTCTTATTTCTTATGCCTACACTACATATAGCCTATAATATATTGATTTCAAGCATCAAATTCATGGTTAGGTATTTTCAGTGCAAGCGGTTAGCACATTAAAGCATCGATTTTGGGTTTCCACTCCTCTCGATTATCAGGTACATCTTATTTCAATACATATTTTTTTTAAAAAATGCATGTTGATCTTCAATTGTAAAAGTTTAGTAACATATCTTGAGTTTTTTTTTTATTTTCTGTTTGTTTTTTTGTGAACACATAGGATTAGCAATATATCTTGAATTAGTAATAAATTTCTCTTATATTTTGTAGACACCAAATTTTGAATAATTTTATGTAGCATCTGTTTCATGATTTTCATTTTAGATTGCTTGCATTTTAGTTCGTTATTGTGTGTTTTGCACTATTAGTTGTTATGATATTTTAGTTTTATTCATTTTCGCCCTTTTAGTTGACATATTTCATTTGCTATTCATTCTTATTTACTTTTAGTTTTAGTTTTTAGTTTTAGCTTTTAAGTTTAAGATTAGCATAGAGTTTTTTTAGAAAAAAAGAAAAGGAAAACATCAAAAATATGTTTTAGTGATTTTGTTTTTATTCAATGCTTTCTTGAAGGAAAAGTGAAAATGAAAAATCATAAAAAAAAAAGAAAAGAGAAAATTAAAGAAAAAGAGAAAAATGGAAAAATGAAAAAGAAATTGGAAAGTTGCATTGTGTTGTTTCTGGTTTATTTATTTTATTTAATGTTAATTAAGTTGTTGTTATTATTATTATTATTATTATTATTAATAATTTTGTTTAATTAATTAGTTGTAAAAAAAAAAAAAAAAAATGTCGCCGCTTGCACGCTGCATTTTTATTGCAGCGTGCAAAGGACGAAGGGATGCTGATCAAATGGCCAAGAAAAAGGGGGCTGGACGGGGATGATTTCTGACCATTAAACACAGGGTTTTGGGGGTGGTTAGCTCATATAAATAGGACAGAAAACAGTAGCCGCAAGGAGAGCTAAGGGTGACGCGGGGAAATCTGGAAAAGAAGAAAAAACAGGAGGTTTTGAGAGAGCATCGACAGGCTAAAAGAAAAGCCGAGAGCCACAAAGAGGATCGGGGAGATAAAAACCCAGCAAAAGAAAGAAAAGAGCAAGGGGAGTAGATAGCCATTTTGAGAAATAGAACCAGAGAAAAACAGAAAAGTAAGATCCGGAGGGCTTGGTGAAATCTGGGAAAAGAACTGCAAGAAACCTACGGAAAAGGAAGGGCTTCGGGTAGAGGAACTAAGGGAAGTACGGGCTTCGGAGAAACGAAGCAAGAAACTGAGCTGACTCCACCACCATCACCCGTGGCTGTCCTCCGAGTGAAGCCACTGCTCGACGGAACCCGCAAGCTCACTGTAAGATTTCTTCTAGCCCTTTTCTTGTAGATAATTTCTGTGAGAATGGTGGGTTCGTTTTGGTGCTTATGTGCTGCTGTTGGTTTGAGTTTACGAATATGGCCGTGAGTTGAAGAGTTGCTCTTGCGTTGATTCATGGTATACTGGCTAAAGATACCGCCTTTCTACTTTTGATTTTCCTTAGGCATGTGTTTGGGCAGTGGTTCATGAGGGTTGTGTGGAATCCAATGGGTAGCGAGTCATTGTTTACTGCTTGCAGTTCTTGCCTATTTCGACATGGGGGGTAGGTTACGCTAGAATATTTTGGCTGTCACAATTTCCATTCCAGAATTGCATGCTCGATGGTTGTTGTTGGGATTGTGTCCAGTGAAGCTCTGTGTATGGAGTTAGGACTAGTTTTATTTGTTCGTTTGGAGTCCTTTTACTCGCAGTTCATTGCCAAAGCTCTGTTATAACCTTTTTGATGGAAATCATGGACCCAAGACATTGGTTTCCTTTCATGCACATTTTCTGATTTACACTGCGGTTCCTCTGAAATTTTGATTGATGTTAGCAACATGGTTTTGAAGTCATTTGCTGGTGTTTAATTTGGTTTGAGTGGTTCGACGTAAATGTGTTTGGTTGGTATGGAAAGCTGCAACAAACATGCTGGATTTGCAAAGAAGAGGCTGCGTGAAGTCTGTTGTATGTTCTTTTAGTTTCTTTATCTTTGTTGCATTTTTACACTTCCCTGCGTATCTTGCGCTGTTTTGTGTTTGAATCCATCCAATGAAGGGCTTTAACAATGCATTGCTGTTAAGATGATGGTTGGGATCCTTGTTTCAACGATGAAAGTAGTATTCGTTCTCATGTTTTGCTGCTTCTCTTTCTCCGTGAAACACTCCCACAAAGCTGTCTTTCACGTCTTGATAAATTGCAGCAAAAAATTGTAGAAGCAAAAATGCAGCAAGCTAGCACTTTCCGTTTGCAGAAATCTTCTTGAGTTTGCATGAAAGATTGCTGGAATTTACATTATCTCATCATAATTTGTTGGCTTGTTGAATTCTGTGTTAGTTTTTAGTTTAATGCCGATGGCTTTGATTGATTGGTGAGATGTTAGTTGCATATTAGGATTGTATTTGAGAAGTTTAGCATGTTGCGGATGAAAGGAACCAGCAAAACAAAGAGATTTACGTAGCATGCATGAAATATATTCTAAAATTTGCACTTTAACCCCCCAAGTTCCCTTTAGTTTCACTATGACCCAACCAATTGAATAATTTCCTCAATTTGGTCCTTGACAATTTTAATTCTACAACTTCATTGCTTGTTTGTTTTAAGTAATTACTATGTGTTGTTTCAATTGTACTTAATTCATAACTTTAGGGGCTTTATGACCAAGTGAGCTTGTGTTTGCCTATTTTCTTTAATTTTTCCAAATAAAGTGGTACCTTGACCGTTTTATTGTTTTGAAGCCATTTTTCTTTCATTTGGGACCCAATTACAAGGGAGGTAACCTCTATCCCTTATTTGCATTTCATTTGACCTTATGTGCTCCTATGTGTTATGTGAATATGCATGTCTACTTCGCTTTCCTTGCCCTTCTTTAATTCCTTGCATTTATTTCATTTACTTTACTTTTATTTAAGTTATTCATTATGGGGTATGTGTACACCTCTTGGCTTGGCGAGCTTTCTTGTCCATTTTCCCTTTCCCCCTTTGTTTAAGGTATTCATTATGGGGTATGTGTACACCTCTTGGCTTGTAATAGATAGGGCTTGGAGGAGCATTCAATGGAGACCTATCGAAGACGTGTGCCTAGCTAGCAAATGTAATAGTTAGGGCTTTAATTGTCTTATGTGTCTTGCATGCTTAGTTGCTACGTGTTAATTCGCTTTGTTAGGGCCTTGCATCTAGTCGAGCATGCTAAATGTTATGTGCTATGTGTTTACGAGTGTTTGGCATGTCTACTCGCTTTCCATAACCATGAATGAATGTGATGGATGAATGTACGTTTCCGCTAGTCCAACGCTAGTCGGAATTCATAGATGGGCTAGTCCAACGCTAGACCCTTAGGATTTCCCTTTCGATAGTGCATATTTGCATGTTCACTACATATCATGCATTTTTCTTTAGTTTTATCATTTGGCATGCTCCTCGAGCCCCTTTTCCCTCATTTTAGGATTCTTTGCATCTCATGCTAGTTAGGGTACATTTGCCTGAAGAGTCCCCTTAAATATGGGATATAGACGAGTGTGGCTTTTTCTAAGCCTTAGCACGCTTGTATTCCCTCTATCAAAGGGCAAATTGAGTCACGATTTAGGTCTCCCCGTACCCAATATGCATGAATTCCCTAGGCTCATGCATTCTCAATCCACTCTATCGTTACACTTTCACTTTTGTCTCATTTGCACACATGCACCTTTTTATCACCTTCACTTGCACACGAACACATTTTTGTCTCCACTTGCACACGAACCCTTTTATCTTCACTTGCACACGAGCATTTTATCTTCACTCGCACACGAGTACTTTCATCTACATTTGCACACCTTCACTCTTATCTTATTACTGTTATCATTTTTCTCATTTCACACAAACTCACACTTTCACATGGCATGCATTCCACTCATTTTTCACGTCATTTAGGTTTAGGTGTGACCTCTCCAAAAGGATCATTATTGGGCTTCACAATTAATGTGATTGGCACCACTCAACCTTTGAAGAGAAATTTCCCCCGATCCCCCTAGGTCTAGGTTTTTGCATTCATATAGTCATGTCCAACGTGCGAACATATATTGGGTAGAAAATTAGGAAAGGTAAGGTTAAGTCGCGCAACTAGCCTTGGCTAGGTCAAAGGGGTGCCTTGGATTCTATCCTTGCCTTCCCCTTTGTCAAACGTGACCCCCGAACCTTTTTCTTTGGCTTACGTGGACTAGGAGTCGTTTTAAAAAAGGGTTTTTACTACTTTGTCTTTAAAAACACTTTTTGGGTGACTTGTTACACCCCAAATCTATACCAAGTGGCGACTCCGTCTTCATATTTAAAAAACCCTTTTTAAAATTTCATTTGGCCAAATCGTCGCTTTCCAAAGTCCCATGGCCTTTTTACTTTCCATTTTGCACACGTTCACACCACACTTCACACACACATCACACATCATTTCACATTCATTCGAAAAGTGGGGCGCGACAGTTGGCGACTCCACTGGGGAGTTACTAAGTGGGTCCAAGCATTTGATTTGGCTATTCTTTTCCCTTTTTCTACCCTTTGTATGCATAACATTTGGATATTAGGGTTGCATTTTTCCATTTTTAGGATTTTTTTTGCCTCGCGCGCGTATCCAACTATTCCCTCACTCACGTACGTGTGATTGGCTGATTGGATGTATGTTTCTTTGTTTATCTCGCGCTTGCATTGCATTTGGGAGGGGGTGTGTCACCTTTAGAGCCTCGCGTGGTTCTCACCCCTTTCCCTCAAAATAGGGAACACTTCATACGTGCACGTTTACTTGCTTTTATCCCATTTTATTTTGTTTTTCGTGGGCGTTTCCCACACCGCCTTGTAGGATTAGGATCGATCGCCTTGGGTAGGCGGCTGGTGTGCTCTGCGCCCATAGCGCTACCTAAGGGATCACTCGAGCCACCGATCAAAGGCCCTGGGAGTGATGACCCTTCGCCTTTAGGTCTGAAGGCTTGGGAGCCGAAGCTTTATCGAGTCTAGGCATTAGTGAGCCCCAGCCTCATGCATCCATGTTAGAGTTTGCCTAAGTTAGAGTCAGCCTCACCCTTTTAAGCACATTAGGCACGAGGGAAGGGGTTCCGCCCCTTTTACTTGCTTTATTGTATTTCTTTTCTTAATTGCTCCCAATGTGTTATGTGTATTATCAATTGCACTAACCATTCTTGTGTTTTCTTGGCTTGCATTCATATGCCTTAGCAATAAGAGGCCTCTTTGGCACTCTTTTAGTGACTTACCCACTAGATAGCTCACATGTTTAAATTTCAGTCATTACATTGAATTTTCGATAAGTACATGTCATTTTAGACCTTTTCCCCCGATGCATTATTCATGTCCTTTAGGTCATGTTTGTCACATGTTTATATCGCTTTAATAAAATGGCATCATGCATAAACCCTAGAAAGGGAATGCCATTTAGGGGATCCCGTGTTAGGAATGAACCCCCCCATGTCTCGGATATATAATCCAAATGAGACTTGCACGTTTACCTTTCTCGTACCATCCGAAGGGGTAGTGCACAAGGTAAGGTAAAGATCCGATCATTTTCATAGAGTGATCCTTGGAATATGAGCATCTAATAATCACTTTTTGGCCGTTTTATCAAAAATTGGTAAAAATCCCTTGCGTAAAGGACATTAATTTGAAGAAAATTCACAAGCGATTCCTCATGGTTGAGATGATAAATATGGAGGCCAAATCTTGATTTTAGAAGGCTCATAGACTAATTTCCTGAAATCACTAATAGCCGGACAATTCAACCAATCCATTTTGCCAATTCATTCAATAAATCATCATTTCATTTGACCAATTCACCCTTTTTAGGGTTACCTGGTCGATTTTGAATAAATCATCAATTCATTTGACCAATTTACCCTTTTTAGGGTCATTTGACCAATTTACCCTTTTTAGGGTCGCCTGGTCGATTTTGAATAAATCGTCAATTCATTTGACCAATTTACCCTTTTTAAGGTCATTTGACCAATTTCCCCTTTTTAGGGTCATCCGATCGATTTTAAATCGTCGATTCATTTGACCGATTTACCCTTTTTAGGGTCGTTCGGCCGATTTTTGAACAAGTCACTAATTCAATTTCATTCATTTGGCTAATTTACCTTTTTTTTTAGGGCAACCGAGCCGTTTTTGAATAAATCAAGGTCCGTTTAATCTACTTGATCAATTCACCCTTTTTTAGGGTGCTCTGATTAATTTTGAAATTTCTTTGAATTCATTTGACCTGTTTCCCCTTTTAGGGTAATCCGGCCGATTTTTAATAAATTGTCAATTTCATTTGACCAATTAGGATTTCAATGACGAATTTCAAAATGGAAAACCTAGTCGATTTTGAGAAAAGCATCCATTGCATCCAGCCATTTGATCAGTTAGAGTTTCGACCCATGCTTCACTGAGAAAATTTGTCAACGAATTCCAATCTCTTCGATAGGAGGTTCGTCAAGGTCAAACCCATGCGTTTTACAAATCAAAAGTGATCAATCCCTTCGGACGAGGTCCTCATTTTGACAAACGTCTCTTCTCATTCTAACGGGCCAAATTTTTCAAAATTATTTTTCACTCCATAAGCTGATCGGATCCATCAGGTATTGTATAGTGCCTGCTCTGGAGGATTGCATTTTCATGCTAGGCCTACCCTTGGCACAAAAAGGGTTCCCCCATAGGACATGCATACCGATTTTATGGTTTTGATTACTAACTCTGGGTATTTTTCTTTTATTTTTTCCCCTTCCCCTGTATTCATAAAAATGTTTCAATAAGGTAGAAATATTTCTTCTATACCTGATAACAATTTTGATCAAGATTACAAGTATTATTTGATTCTTGGGCAGATCCTACAATGAAAACATAAATGATCTATTTGGAAGCTCTACGCTAAAGTCTCTGAGAGATTTTGTAATTGTTTTTCAAAGGAAAATTCTGTTTATTTGATTTGTTAATACATTTTTGTTTCAAAAGAAAAGGAGACGAAAAGTGTATATGAGAGCTCTTTAGGAGTTTCCCTCCTCATTTGTATCGTAATTGAACGAACAATTTTTGTTTCAAACTTTTTCAGCAATAAAGTTTTGGACAATTATTGTTTTGTGTAAATTTATGTACATTTCATTCTTTATTCTTATTCATTGGAGATTTTATGATGAATTTTGAGAAATAAGACCAAATCGAGATTTCCTCAATCTCCAGCCTGGAAATTAATAAGTGTATGCTTTCTAAAATCCATACGTACACTAGATTGGTGATCCGAGCTATACAATAAGAGTGCTCAGAAAGAAAAAGGGTGAGCGATCACTCAAAAGGCCCAATGAGATACTTTTTCTCCCTCATTTAACCCCAAAATAAAATCAGTCACATTGATTGATAAATTGCAAATTGGGACAATCTTTGCTTGGAAAAATCCCCATCGATTTAACCAGATTCAATTCACATCTAAGTGAAAGCAAAAATGTGCGTTATCCTTGTTTGTTTTGAAAACTTGGAATGATACTTTGAGCATTCGTTTCTCTACCTATACACATTTTATCATTTGCTTCCCCTTTTGAGCCTTTGAAAGAATGATTTTGTTTCAAACAAGTGCCTTGGCAATCACTACCCTATATTGGAAAATTTTCAAATATCAAAAAAGGGAATGGATTTTCAATAACCATTTCGTTACTTTGGTTGTCATGAGGTGTAAGAATGATGTTTTGGCCGTCGTTTCTGCAACCTAAACACCATTTATCCCTTGCGTCCTCATTTGAGCCAAAATAGGTGGTTCTTTTCGAATGCACTTATGATCGCACCCCACATTGGGGAAGGAGATTGGGGAATTTGAAAAAAGGAAAAGGGGAAAGGGAACTGCAATTGGGGAAATTTGATTCCACTTGGGTTCCAATTTTGAAAAAAGAAAAGGAAGAGTTTTGTCCGCGTGGATCGCCTATGTTTCACAAATATGGATGAACAAGGGTCTTCCTCAGTCAGTTAATTCAGATACATGCCAGAAATTTCGCATTAATGAAAGTTTCTTTTCAGGGTTATTGTAAGGGACGGAGCAAAAGTCAGGCCCTCTTCTTTTCCGATCAAGCATCTATCCCTAGTTATCCCTTTTGAGCCTTCAGAATGAAATATTTCGTTTGGCAACCTTTGAGAATCGCAAACCCCACACTGGGGCAAGTTGCGTTGAAAAAGGACAATTTCGAGATGTGGAAAAAGTGAAAAGCCACAAAATCAAAAGACAAAAGAGAAAAGAGAACCTCAGTTCAAAAATAAACTGGGGCAAATTTTGTGAAAGTTCAAAAGAATGGCAAAAGGCCGAAAAATCAAAAGAAGAAAGAAAATGAAAGGAAAAGCCTCAGTTGAGCATAAACTGGGGCAAATTCTGATTTTATCCTAAAATAGGATTTGGCGCAACAATGCGATCTTAGATTCTTCAAACCACTTTTGAAATTCGTTTTCAAGCCTTAACTTTTCTAAGCACCCCACCTGACCCCATTACAAAGCCGAAAGTCCTGACTTCTGTCCTTTGCACTGGCCTTGTCAAGGAAATCTCTGATGCCGAAAATTTTAGCTATATTTCTGAATTAATGAGGGGTGAGGTTGACACTGCTCTTCATGTGAAACCCCGCGAGGGCATTTTTGAAAAAGAAGAAAAGAAAAGGAAAAGCGAGCGAAATGAATGCAAAAGAGAGATGCAAAAAGATTTGATGCTGAAAGACCCTGTTGGGTGATGATAAAAAGTCAAACAAAGTCCAAGAATTTGGAGCCCAGATGAGGGCAATGTTGAAAATGCGATCTTCGGTGCAATGTCCTTTGAAAATTATTTCTTTAGCTATCGTTTTCAAGCCAAATTACAAACTAATAAAGTCCATCGTTGACTTATTCCTTCATGACAACCCAAAGTGAGGATATGCTCATAAGAAGTCCATCAATCATTCGTGATCATAAGGGTATAACCAGTTTTACATGTTTAGCTATCATTTCTACCCGAAATTTTGCAAACCCATGAAGCTTATACGTTGACTAAGTTTTCTTAAGACATGAGGGTGACAAACTCTTTGCTTTCACTAAGATGTGGTATTGAAGGGATTACATACCATCTGAGCACATGAATAAGACAAATCTTGACTTCCCATTTCCAAATCAGAAATAACACCCATTACCCAAAGCTTCGATGCTAAGGTAAGGAAGAAATCTCTTGTAATTTGGCATTATTTTTGAGAAATTCATCATGAAATTTTCTGTGAGGTTTTTAAGCAAAACGTTCAGATTTCTTCACATCATATAGGAAACACAGTTTCTTACTTTGTTCAAATAAATGGAGAGACATCCAAACCAATTTTTTGCATCAAATGGGCCCATACTGGGGCAAAATTTCTATTTGCAAGATTTCGCAAAACAAGCCCACACAGGGGCAAATATTTTTGTAGTCCAATTGAGGTTTTCGTCTAAGAATCAAATAATGCATTTTTCAAATCAATCACGCTGCCCTTTTCATGCAAATTTGAGTGCATGTAAGCCCCCCCTGTGCAGGTATTCAAAGTTGAAATCGACGAAAGAGCATCTGGGGATGTGGAAGGACGATGCCGAAGAAAGAAAGGGCCCTACACTGGGGCAAATTATCTTTGAAAAAAGATTCTCTCGAAAAATCGGAAAAATTCAAAAATCAAAAATCAAGTTCAAATTCTTGTTTTTTGGAAAATCAAATTTAATTTCTTGTTTCTCGACAAGTCAAATTCAATTTCTTGACCAATTGGATGGCAGGATTGGGTCTTATCCCACTGGCCATTCACTTTATCACGTTGGGCCTGGACTTGGTGCCGCCAACATCACTTTATCACGTTGGGCCTCACTTGGTGCCGCCAACATCACTTTATCACGTTGGGCCTGGATTTTGTGCCGCCAACTTCACAAAAATCACGTTGGGCTTGGTTTCCGTGCCACCAACTTCACAAAAATCGCATTGGGACCGGGTTTTATCCCGCCAATCTCGGCAGGATCGGGTTTAATCCCGCTGACCGCTTATCTCACATTGGGACCAGGTTTCATCCCGCCAATTCTCTCGGCAGGACCGGGTTTTATCCCGCTAACCGCTTATTTCGGCAGGACCGGGTTTTATCCCGCTGACCGCCAATCTCGGCAGGACCGGGTTTAATCCCGCTGACCGCTTATCTCACATTGGGACCGGGTTTTATCCCGCCAATTTCGGCAGGACCGGGTTTAATCCCGCTGACCGCTTATCTCACATTGGGACCGGGTTTCATCCCGCCAATTCTCTCGGCAGGACCGGGTTTTATCCCGCTGACCGCCAACCTCGGCAGGACCGGGTTTTATCCCGCTGACCGCTTATCTCGGCAGGACCGGGTATAATCCCGCTGACCGCTTTTTATCAAATTGGGACCGGGTTTCATACCGCCAATCTCGACAGGACCGGGTATAATCCCGCTGACCGCTTTTTATCAAATTGGGACCGGGTTTCATCCCGCCAATCTCGACAGGATCGAGTATAATCCCGCTGACCGCTTTTTTCGTTGGGACCGGGTTTCATCCCGCCAACCTCGGCAGGATCGGGTATTATCCCACTGGTCGATCATCATGGCAGGTTCGGGTTTAATCCCACTGACCAATTCATTACTGGGGCAAATCTGTGGATACATTTTCAAATAAAGTCTTATACAGTTTTCTTCATACAATCCCGTTTAAATTCCTGTTCGGGTCTACCCCGTTTTAAATTTCTGTTCGGGTCTATCCCTTGGGTCTACCCCAATTTTACATTTCTGTTCGGGTCTATCCCGTGGGTCTATCTCAATTTTAAATTTCTGTCCGGGTCTATCCCGTGGGTCTATCCCAAATTTTAAATTTCTGTTCGGGTCTATCCCCAAATTTAAATTCCTGTTCGGGTCTATCCCGTGGGGCTATCCCAATTTTACATTTCTGTCCGGGTCTGTCCCGTTTTAAACTTCCAGTTCGGGTCTATCCCGTTTTAAATTTCTCGTCCGAGTCAGTCTCATTAAAAGGAGTCAGTCCTCATGTCAATAACAGCAGTCGTTCGAGTAGCTGAAGCCGAATGACCCAGGTAAGTATTTGGTGTCTACTTCTTTGTCTCAAGTTTTTTCAAAACTCAGACAAAGAGGGGCAAACTGTAGACACCAAATTTTGAATAATTTTATGTAGCATCTGTTTCATGATTTTCATTTTAGATTGCTTGCATTTTAGTTCGTTATTGTGTGTTTTGCACTATTAGTTGTTATGATATTTTAGTTTTATTCATTTTCGCCCTTTTAGTTGACATATTTCATTTGCTATTCATTCTTATTTACTTTTAGTTTTAGTTTTTAGTTTTAGCTTTTAAGTTTAAGATTAGCATAGAGTTTTTTTAGAAAAAAAGAAAAGGAAAACATCAAAAATATGTTTTAGTGATTTTGTTTTTATTCAATGCTTTCTTGAAGGAAAAGTGAAAATGAAAAATCATAAAAAAAAAAGAAAAGAGAAAATTAAAGAAAAAGAGAAAAATGGAAAAATGAAAAAGAAATTGGAAAGTTGCATTGTGTTGTTTCTGGTTTATTTATTTTATTTAATGTTAATTAAGTTGTTGTTATTATTATTATTATTATTATTATTATTAATTTTGTTTAATTAATTAGTTGTAAAAAAAAAAAAAAAAATGTCGCCGCTTGCACGCTGCATTTTTATTGCAGCGTGCAAAGGACGAAGGGATGCTGATCAAATGGCCAAGAAAAAGGGGGCTGGACGGGGATGATTTCTGACCATTAAACACAGGGTTTTGGGGGTGGTTAGCTCATATAAATAGGACAGAAAACAGTAGCCGCAAGGAGAGCTAAGGGTGACGCGGGGAAATCTGGAAAAGAAGAAAAAACAGGAGGTTTTGAGAGAGCATCGACAGGCTAAAAGAAAAGCCGAGAGCCGCAAAGAGGATCGGGGAGATAAAAACCCAGCAAAAGAAAGAAAAGAGCAAGGGGAATAGATAGCCATTTTGAGAAATAGAACCAGAGAAAAACAGAAAAGTAAGATCCGGAGGGCTTGGTGAAATCTGGGAAAAGAACTGCAAGAAACCTACGGAAAAGGAAGGGCTTCGGGTAGAGGAACTAAGGGAAGTACGGGCTTCGGAGAAACGAAGCAAGAAACTGAGCTGACTCCACCACCATCACCCGTGGCTGTCCTCCGAGTGAAGCCACTGCTCGACGGAACCCGCAAGCTCACTGTAAGATTTCTTCTAGCCCTTTTCTTGTAGATAATTTCTGTGAGAATGGTGGGTTCGTTTTGGTGCTTATGTGCTGCTGTTGGTTTGAGTTTACGAATATGGCCGTGAGTTGAAAAGTTGCTCTTGCGTTGATTCATGGTATACTGGCTAAAGATACCGCCTTTCTACTTTTGATTTTCCTTAGGCATGTGTTTGGGCAGTGGTTCATGAGGGTTGTGTGGAATCCAATGGGTAGCGAGTCATTGTTTACTGCTTGCAGTTCTTGCCTATTTCGACATGGGGGGTAGGTTACGCTAGAATATTTTGGCTGTCACAATTTCCATTCCAGAATTGCATGCTCGATGGTTGTTGTTGGGATTGTGTCCAGTGAAGCTCTGTGTATGGAGTTAGGACTAGTTTTATTTGTTCGTTTGGAGTCCTTTTACTCGCAGTTCATTGCCAAAGCTCTGTTATAACCTTTTTGATGGAAATCATGGACCCAAGACATTGGTTTCCTTTCATGCACATTTTCTGATTTACACTGCGGTTCCTCTGAAATTTTGATTGATGTTAGCAACATGGTTTTGAAGTCATTTGCTGGTGTTTAATTTGGTTTGAGTGGTTCGACGTAAATGTGTTTGGTTGGTATGGAAAGCTGCAACAAACATGCTGGATTTGCAAAGAAGAGGCTGCGTGAAGTCTGTTGTATGTTCTTTTAGTTTCTTTATCTTTGTTGCATTTTTACACTTCCCTGCGTATCTTGCGCTGTTTTGTGTTTGAATCCATCCAATGAAGGGCTTTAACAATGCATTGCTGTTAAGATGATGGTTGGGATCCTTGTTTCAACGATGAAAGTAGTATTCGTTCTCATGTTTTGCTGCTTCTCTTTCTCCGTGAAACACTCCCACAAAGCTGTCTTTCACGTCTTGATAAATTGCAGCAAAAAATTGTAGAAGCAAAAATGCAGCAAGCTAGCACTTTCCGTTTGCAGAAATCTTCTTGAGTTTGCATGAAAGATTGCTGGAATTTACATTATCTCATCATAATTTGTTGGCTTGTTGAATTCTGTGTTAGTTTTTAGTTTAATGCCGATGGCTTTGATTGATTGGTGAGATGTTAGTTGCATATTAGGATTGTATTTGAGAACTTTAGCATGTTGCGGATGAAAGGAACCAGCAAAACAAAGAGATTTACGTAGCATGCATGAAATATATTCTAAAATTTGCACTTTAACCCCCCAAGTTCCCTTTAGTTTCACTATGACCCAACCAATTGAATAATTTCCTCAATTTGATCCTTGACAATTTTAATTCTACAACTTCATTGCTTGTTTGTTTTAAGTAATTACTATGTGTTGTTTCAATTGTACTTAATTCATAACTTTAGGGGCTTTATGACCAAGTGAGCTTGTGTTTGCCTATTTTCTTTAATTTTTCCAAATAAAGTGGTACCTTGACCGTTTTATTGTTTTGAAGCCATTTTTCTTTCATTTGGGACCCAATTACAAGGGAGGTAACCTCTATCCCTTATTTGCATTTCATTTGACCTTATGTGCTCCTATGTGTTATGTGAATATGCATGTCTACTTCGCTTTCCTTGCCCTTCTTTAATTCCTTGCATTTATTTCATTTACTTTACTTTTATTTAAGTTATTCATTATGGGGTATGTGTACACCTCTTGGCTTGTAATAGATAGGGCTTGGCGAGCTTTCTTGTCCATTTTCCCTTTCCCCCTTTGTTTAAGGTATTCATTATGGGGTATGTGTACACCTCTTGACTTGTAATAGATAGGGCTTGGAGGAGCATTCAATGGAGACCTATCGAAGACGTGTGCCTAGCTAGCAAATGTAATAGTTAGGGCTTTAATTGTCTTATGTGTCTTGCATGCTTAGTTGCTACGTGTTAATTCGCTTTGTTAGGGCCTTGCATCTAGTCGAGCATGCTAAATGTTATGTGCTATGTGTTTACGAGTGTTTGGCATGTCTACTCGCTTTCCATAACCATGAATGAATGTGATGGATGAATGTACGTTTCCGCTAGTCCAACGCTAGTCGGAATTCATAGATGGGCTAGTCCAACGCTAGACCCTTAGGATTTCCCTTTCGATAGTGCATATTTGCATGTTCACTACATATCATGAATTTTTCTTTAGTTTTATCATTTGGCATGCTCCTCGAGCCCCTTTTCCCTCATTTTAGGATTCTTTGCATCTCATGCTAGTTAGGGTACATTTGCCTGAAGAGTCCCCTTAAATATGGGATATAGACGAGTGTGGCTTTTTCTAAGCCTTAGCACGCTTGTATTCCCTCTATCAAAGGGCAAATTGAGTCACGATTTAGGTCTCCCCGTACCCAATATGCATGAATTCCCTAGGCTCATGCATTCTCAATCCACTCTATCGTTACACTTTCACTTTTGTCTCATTTGCACACATGCACCTTTTTATCACCTTCACTTGCACACGAACACATTTTTGTCTCCACTTGCACACGAACCCTTTTATCTTCACTTGCACACGAGCATTTTATCTTCACTCGCACACGAGTACTTTCATCTACATTTGCACACCTTCACTCTTATCTTATTACTGTTATCATTTTTCTCATTTCACACAAACTCACACTTTCACATGGCATGCATTCCACTCATTTTTCACGTCATTTAGGTTTAGGTGTGACCTCTCCAAAAGGATCATTATTGGGCTTCACAATTAATGTGATTGGCACCACTCAACCTTTGAAGAGAAATTTCCCCCGATCCCCCTAGGTCTAGGTTTTTGCATTCATATAGTCATGTCCAACGTGCGAACATATATTGGGTAGAAAATTAGGAAAGGTAAGGTTAAGTCGCGCAACTAGCCTTGGCTAGGTCAAAGGGGTGCATTGGATTCTATCCTTGCCTTCCCCTTTGTCAAACGTGACCCCCGAACCTTTTTCTTTGGCTTACGTGGACTAGGAGTCGTTTTAAAAAAGGGTTTTTACTACTTTGTCTTTAAAAACACTTTTTGGGTGACTTGGTACACCCCAAATCTATACCAAGTGGCGACTCCGTCTTCATATTTAAAAAACCCTTTTTAAAATTTCATTTGGCCAAATCGTCGCTTTCCAAAGTCCCATGGCCTTTTTACTTTCCATTTTGCACACGTTCACACCACACTTCACACACACATCACACATCATTTCACATTCATTCGAAAAGTGGGGCGCGACATATTTCACATATTATATCTCACATAATATTTTTGCCTTTAATTTTGATAAATCATTATCAGATTAGTGGAACCGACAACCAATACCAACCTAAAGTATCTTCTTCCCAGATCCCAATTAGTATAACAGATGATTCTAATCAACAACATTTCAATACACTTCATATGAATCATTCATCAGAGGGTTCAACAAAAATCACAGAGGAATGGAATCCTCATAAAAAGATTTGCATGAGAAGGTAGATTTAATATACTGTTTTACTTTCTTAAATTATAATTTTTACGTATTGTTATACACAACCTTGAATGTGATAAATCATTTATTTTTTTATACTTAGTTATCCTGTTTTGCTATCATGCAGTGATAATGGAAAATCAATAAATGCTGATTTGCATGGACAAATCGAGGAGAATGTTCAAACAGAAGAAAAACAAAAACAAGTTTCTGAAGAGTAGAATATTATTTGATACTATTTACTGCACTTTTTATTTATTTTCAAGTTTTTGAATGTTATGGTATTGTCGAATGTTATTTTTTTCATTTTTGAATTATTATTTATTGAATTAGATGTTCAAATTTATATTATAAGAATACTTTATATTACAATGCGCATATAGTAATATACTTAAGAAAGGTTATAATAAAATATACATTAAGTTTGTATTTCATATCGACATTTTTATAAAATTGACTAAATAGTTTATTATTTTTCGAAGATTCCCGTTCAACGAACGGGTACAAAACTAGTTAGATAAGAATTTTGAACATAATTAACAAACAAGGGTAGATTTGGTAGATAAGATAAGGTAGTTGAAATAATTCTATTGATTCTTATCAGAATTAAGCATTCAGTTAGGATTCTTGTGTTGAAAAAAATACACACAAATTCAGCACCGCTTAACAAGTTCAGCAGATAGATTTTCATTTATCAAACACTCAAAATATCTGAATGTCTGAAAAGGTTCAGTTTTAGCACTTTTTTATGTTATCAAACAGACTCTTAATGTGATATATACTCAAATGTATTAGATTTACGATTCAATAATAATATTATTAGATTTATGATTTATCCTATATAATTCTTCAACCATATTATATAATATATATATATATATATATATATATATATTATCATGCAAGTGAGGTACTATTTGGTAAGATACCCAAAACACCAGTTCACATAGATGTGGCACATCAAGAAGTTGAAGAACTGAAACAACTGCACACAAACTTCAACTCCTTAAAAGTTAATAGTTCTCGATCACTTCCCAAAAAAAAATAAAAAAACTCTTTGATCTTAAGAAGGTTAAATGATTCACCAAATGCTGAGGGTTTTAAAAAGTTCAATGAGACTAATGAAATTACACTAAAAGACATCAGACATAATGAGTGTAAATCAATAGATTCTAGCTTTCATTTTTCTTGCTTCTTCAATCTAGTAAGGAAGTACATTCAAAGCCAAAAGAAAAATAATAATAAGAGCAAAGCTAAACCAAACAACATGCAATGCACGTGTTCCTACACTTGTATTAGTAATGTAAAATCATAAATGTTGATAATTCAAAACTATTTGAAAAGAAAAATACAAATAAAATGGAAGTATCAAGCAGTGGTTTATACAAATTAATGCATATTTAGGCATTTATTTGAAAAATAACATTAGAATTTATTACTATAATTATAACCTATAAAGTGTTTATGGGTGTATTAATAGCTATCTTACACTCTAGGAGTCAAAACATAACACTGAAATGGCTTTGTACCCAAAACTAATTTTTCAGCTCCTATTTCTTCATCTTTTCCTCTAATCCATTGAGCCGCAACTTCTGTTTTTCTCCCATTTGTATTTATTTATTTGAAAAAATTAAATAATTTTTCTTCTTCTCCTGTTCTATGGTGCTCTTTCTTCATTTCTTTTTCTTTTATTTTGTTTTCCTTTCTAGTTTTATTTTTTTGTTATCTTTCCCCTTAAACTTAGATAATAAATATCGAATTTTCATGCTTTATTTTTGTAAACTTTATCTTTTTTCCGTCTACTTTTCTTGCTATTTTCTTTGTCTTTCCTCCTTTTTGACCCGAGGCCTATGATTGATTGGTTGGTTTTGATGGTGAGTGGAGATCGAATAAGAGGGATAATTAGTCCATTCAAAGTCTCTCGAACTCTTGACTTAGGCTCATGGATACTCCTTGGAACGCTTGTCCACAACGGAAAAATTTTTTCCTTTTGTCTGTTTTACAAAACCATGAAGCGCATTTATGCTATATAAACCAGAGATCTACCCAAAACAAATGCATCAAAACATGAGCAAAATTGGAGGCATAAACAGTAAAACACCTGCACGGATCACCAAGTTGATTGCATGGTATGGAGCATACACTTTTGGTATTCGGAGATCTTGCTGCCCAACATGTATTTATGTCTCAATTGCGATATCAGGTGACATGAGCCGTGCAAGATACTGCTGGTATCAATGATGGAACCAGAACATTCTTCGTGTCTCTATAAACCTTCGAACAAACATGGTAGCTTTTCTTTTTAATTGAAAAACAATGCAAAAATATTCAATTGACGTGCAACTCATGTGTTCTTATCCTAGTATGACAAAAGGTATATTCATAAATGTTTGACGCTTCAAAGTTATTTATTTAGAAAATACGAATACAATATAATCTAATAGAATGATCAAGTAGGAATTTATAAGATTCAATGTACATTCTACAAATGGGCAGCAACATATGGCTAAGAGAACTTTGGCAGCAAAATCTGTGAAACCAAAAGCAACATAACAGACGTATGGCTAAGAAAACTTTGGCAGCAAAAATTGGATACATCTCAAGGTGATCACTCGAAGCACATAGGTAGAAAATGTTTCCAACATTATAATTAGTTTATGTAATTATTTTGCTTAGTAATCAACAAAAATTATATAATAATCCCTTTCTTATGTTTAGGCTTAAGGGCGTAAGGGATGACTTATGATAAGTCATCAAAATTGCATAAAGTTCTAAAAATATATATAGGAACTTGGGGGAATTATATTCTTCAGTATTTTCATTATTAAAAAAGTTAGTCCATTTCTTCCATCTTTAGCTTGACTTTTTAGTAGTTAATGTTTAACTCAATCGGCGGCATTACACTAACAACTTGGTAGTTAACAATCTGTGAAAAGTATGTGTCCCTATATAAGCATCAAGAAAGGTATATTCACAAATGCTTGATGCTTCAAAGCTATTTAATAAGACAATAAACAATAGAATGCAATAGAATAATCAAGTAGCAATTTATATAATTTAATGCACATTCTACAAATTTAAAAATAAATTTGTGGATTTATTTGTAAAGTAGCAGTAGAATTTAAGATTATAGTCATAAACTATAAAATGTTTCTAGGTGCGTTAATGATTTTCTAACTCTGGGAGGAGTCGAAAATCTAAAATCTAAAAATTTCTCACTTATACTCTCTCCCTCTACCATCCAATCCATCCCTGCCCGAGTTGAACACAACCTTGAAAAAGCTTTGAACCGCAAAATAATTCTCCTCCTATTTTTTGTTCTTTTCCTCTAATTCATGTAGCCGCCACTTCTATTTTTCTCATTGCCCCTATCTTGTCTTCTTCTTCTTCTCCTGCTCTGTGCCGCTCTTCCCAGTTGGACTAGTTGTGACCTGCCAGTTCTATCTGAGTTTAATCTCAGATATTAAGTAGTTTAAGCTCAAAAGTGTAGGTATACAAAGGTATGACAAAACCTATAGTTCATATAGATGAAAGCAAACAAACCTCCAAGTTTAGCATGTTTGGTACGAACTGAAACAGTTTTGCCAACCCTTGCAAACATATTAAAGTTCTATAGATATTGATAATAAAACTAAATATTGATATTGTTGCCCAAAAGGCAGTATAAATAGTCATCATCATAGCTTCGGTTTTAGGTTGTAGCGATCCAAAACATAGCCAACTATGACCATTTTCAATACCTTCCTGTCCCCGGCAGAATAAGAAACAACCTATATATGGTTCGACGGATAATTAGTCAGTTCAAAGTCTCTCAAACTCTTGAGTTAGGCTCGCAGATTTTCCTTGGAACGCTCGTTCACAATAGGGTTTTGACTGTTGTACAAACTTGCAAGGTGTTATGAAACCTTTTTGCATCCTCCACTTCACTGATGAAGTGCATCTATGCTTTAAAAACCGAATAAAAATGCATCAAAACACAAGCAGAATTGGTGGCCAAAATAGCCAAACAATTCCATCGATCACCAAGTTAATTATATAGTTAATTAATATATACTTTGACGGAATCAGTGATCTTACTGTCGCACAAGTACTTACAACACAATTGTGATATCAGGTGGAATAAACCATGGAAGACATCGCTGGTATAAATGAAGGAACCAGATTATCAATTTTGAGCAGGCGAACGGCATTACTTTGTAAGCCTCGGAATCATACATTATAGCTTTTTTATTTAGAAAAATACCAATTGCTTCATCTACTATGAAAGAAAATTCATCTCATTAAAAAAAAAAAAAAAAAACTATAACGGAGGTCATCTCTGTCTATAAAGGGTACTTCTAGTTAATATGATAGATGAGTTTTACTACTTGTTTTTATGCTTATGTTGAAAATCTCTTTCTCATAAAATTCCTTCCAATCCAACATTTTATTCCTCCAAGGAAATTAAGGAAATGTACTTTAATAAAACTATATTCCATAAATAAAACATGAATATTGGTGTTACACAATGTTACAAATAAACTATATTCCTAAAGGAAAAGGCACATGTTTGTTTCTCAAGAAAATCATCTTTCATTTATGAACCAAAAAAAAAATTACTTTTCCAATTCTTCTTTATTCCCAACTTCACACAAAAAATTCCCTTAGATCCTAATTAAATAAGAAATTTCATTTTATAATCTTCTCTAGCTTCGTAAAACATTGCCATAAGAATTTCTACATTCCCTGTCCAAAACATTTTCCTTCCAACTCAAGATTTTATTCGTCAAAAAAATTAAGGAAATTCGGTACCATGAAAAGCATATTTCTAACTGAAAAGTTCTATGTGAGTAATACGTAAAAAAGATATTCACGTTTAATAGCACAACAAAGTCATCAAATATTTTGATAAGGGCATTATGGGAGAGAAAATTTAATGCACAAATATATATATATATATATATATATATATATATATATATATATATGTATGTATATATATATGGCAACAGACTTTCCAAAGACTGGACAAGATCAACGCTATAAAGCGATGCTTTTTAATTTAACTTGGCAATAATTTTTTATCACAAAAAATGAAAAATAATATTCATAAAAAATATTTCACTATAATTTTTCCTTATTTGTCGTTATTGATAATTCCTTTTGATGTTTAAATATATTGGCTTTTTCTTAGAAAAATATTTACATGCCATGAATTATCATAACACCCTATAAAATTTATCTAGTAAAAATTAGGGACAATTTCAAAATCCTACCCTAAGGTTTTTGATAGTTTCACTTGGCACCCTCAAATTTTAAAAATTCTCACTGGCTTCCCCTATTTAATCTTTTTGTAACATTTGAAGCCCATTTCAAAATATAATATTAAAAAACTCATTTTGGGAGAGTGAATTCAATTTCATTCTTGGCTCATGTATGTTCAGAGTTACTAAGAAGATCAGAAACTGCAGAATTGAATTACTGAAGTGGGGAAATACTTTCCAAGCCAATTCTAAAAGAAGGATTGAGGAGATTAAAAAGGAGTTGGAAAGAGTGAAAGACTCAGACTCTGGTAACAGAAAAGAGAAAATAACTGAGCTCAAAGCATAGTTAAAAGTAGCTTACACAGAGGAAGAGAATTTCTGGAGCCAAAAAGCTAGAATCAACTGGCTGAGAGCAGGAGATAAGAATACAAAGTACTTCCATGCGTATGTTAAGGGGAGAAGAACAAACAATAGGATCGGGAATTTGCAGAAGGAAAATGGCTCATGGACAAAAAATGAAGAGGATTTAGTCTCAGAAATTTCAGACTTCTTTAGAAAGTTGTTTACTAGTGGAGGAAGGAGTGATATGTCAGAGATTCTAGAGGGTATTCCCCACTCCATAACTCAAGAAATGAATGCTAAGCTAACTAAACCTATAGAAGAAGATGAAATCAAAGCAGCACTTTTCTCCATGCAGCCTGATAAAGCTCCAGGACAGGATGGCATGTCACCCCTATTCTTTCAAAGGTTATGGAGCATTATAAAGGGAGATGTCATCCCTGCTATCCAATCCTTTTTTATCTCTGATCTTTTGCTTAAATCTATCAATCACACGGTCATTTCCCTCATCCCTAAAATTCTGAATCCAACTTGCTTGAAAAACTTTAGACCTATTAGCCTGTGTAGTGTGATTTACAAAATGATTTCCAAAATACTGGTTAATAGACTAAAGCCTGAGACAGCCCCACCTCACCCTAAGGCGAACCAAAGGGTTTGGCGAACCGCCTGCCCAACTCTCATCGGGACTACGGATCCAGAATAGACATAAACCCTTCCAAACGCTTAAAAGAACTTCCAAAAAGGTAACATTCAGAACCAAATGAGCCAAAGTAAAAGATACAATCAATCTTTGGTACAGCGTTCCCACGAAAATCAAAACGAAATGGAAGAGCCGCTGCTACGTCACAAGCCATCCCAGTACCAGTACACTTTGTTTAACATGAGAGAATGTATATGCCAAATATATGTCACATAAACATGAGGAAACACTTCAAAATATACATAGTAGTAAGTTTACAAACCAAAAGAAAATATGTATTAAGATACATTTAGGGTTTCCAACTTCCACGGAGCTATACAAAAGGGTGTTTATACAAGCTCAATTCATTCTTCAAAATGATCATTGGTCCAAAAGATGGTTCCCTGTAAGGAAAATAAGGATAACGGAACGGGGTGAGTTAAAAGCTCAATGAGGTACCAAAAGTATAAACGGTAGGAACAGGAGAACTCATGAAAATCACTTTTAAGGCACATATTCACATCAAATACAAGAGATGAAAGAACACCACAATGTATAGGATACAGGTGGCTCTCAGGAGCCAAATCCCCATTGCAATACTTGATCCAGCCTCGTTGACCATCCGTCAACGTTCAAATGAAGGAACCAGTCCCGTAGAACACCACTTTAACGCCAAAATCCCGTTTACCAAACATATCCCTTACCGGGCCCGAACGCCAAACAGGAACAGGAATGGTAATACTCGAGTATACCGGAATCAAGAGTCTCAATACTCAAAGATTCCATAAGAACAGGCACCCATGGATTGTCAATTTCCTCGACCAAGCCCTTGCATGGCTCGATTTAATTAACTCCCCATGAGGTTGAGCTCAGGTTTAACCAGAAAGTCGCTGGACTCACTTTCAAACGACATCATAACAAGTGCAAGTAACAGATTCAAGTTCATAACAGGTACAAGTCATAGCTTTCAGTTTATACAGTACAGGCAAGGGAACAAGTGTGGTAAAGTACACTTTCGTCTCATTCAAAATAACAGAGTTCACAGTTATCCATGTCACAAATTTCAAGTATAGAGAAACCAATTAAACAACAATCCAGGGTAGTGGTACACTCACCTATTAAGGCGAAATAATGTCCAGAATATCTTTCTGGGTAACACTTTCAATCACCGATGAACCCTAAGGTTAATCAAGAGAAAATATTACAGTTCCTCCAGCAAAAGTTAGGTGAATCGAAAACAATTCAAATACTACTAGTATTTTGGGCATATGATTTTGGAAGTGAAAAGAGTACATTTAAACCAAAGGACATGAGTAAAATATTTGGAAAACTCATGCTCGCTCGTAAAACTTTGAAATATCCATTTGGATCGAAGAAATGAAGAAAACGTATTTCTATTAGTCGTAAATTTCAGTTTTCCAAGTGTACAAGTTTTGGCCAGATTCGACCTTATATACCTCGATAAAAGAGGACGCAAATATCCTAGATGGTTGATATGGTATTTTCTCTCAAATCGTTACCTAATTCTCGAGTATAAATTTGGGCAGCACGCCCTTTGTATTTACCTATTTTCTAGCTACTTATGGCTTCATTATTTTCCTCAATCAATCCCAAAGTCATACACAATATAAATTCATCACCACAGCCATTCAATAGGCTCAAAGTCATCCAAGTACAAGATTTAGCTAGGAAAATGACCGGAAATAAGTTTTAAATTAAGGAACCAAAAAGGCAGATTCACCGCTACTTAGCGTATCAGACATAACCGAAACTACGCATATTGGATTAAAGTGCAAGTTAAACCATTTCAAAGCTAAGACAGAGGGCTATAACTTTGATGAAGACTACTCAGTCCAGTTCTCATCCCAACTAGGTCAAAGTTACCAAAACAACCTTAGATTTTTCAGTTCGACGCTCACTGTGAAATTCAACTAGCAGTCCTGATTCATTCAATCATATCTCAGCACACACAACTCCAATTCAGGTAATTCCAAAACCATTTGAAAGGTAAGATACAAGGCTATAATTCTTAAGAAGACATCGATAACCAAATCAGTAGTATTCCCGGTCAAACTAACCAATTACAGAAGCTGATTATCAGTTTCGGACAGAAACAGGGCAGCAGGGGTATTTCGATCTTTTCACAGGTTACGTTGCTCCGATTGGGCTCAAATTTTGTAGAAAACTATAAAATATCATTCTCTACAACTTTCATGTTTTACACTAAGGCCAATTCGACCTCTAACTAGGAGAAACAGTACCAGACAGAATGGGAAAAAATGGGAACCCTAATCTGAAATTTTCCGCACAAAGTGGAAATTTTCCGCAATTCGCTACAATTTACGCACTATGGCTTCATTCTAGACCATTTCCAACCATCATCCATAGCCACACCATACTAAACATATAAAAATAGAAAAAATCAAGAATAAATATAAAATTCACCAATCTCTACCAAAAGTCAAGAATTCTTCCACAAAATCACTTATTCAACTACTATCAATCACTAATTGAACATTATCAAGATCAAAGGAAAGATTCCTTAACCACTCATCTTGTAAACTCAAGAAAGGAAGCAACTTAGCACCTTTGCTCCTCAAACCACTTCACCACTCACCTTAATCCTACCAAGGAAAAGGTTTTTATGGAGCAAATCAAAGTTTTAACGGTTGGTTTGTGAGATCAATGCAAGAAATTGAAGAAAGAAGTTGGAAGTTTTCTCTTCTTTTTCCTCCAAGAAAGTCGGCCAAGAGAGGGAGAAATAAGATGATTTTTTGGTCAATTTTTGGGTAATTAGTAAAGGTAAGTAAGATGTCAAAGTCAAGAATTAATCACAATGTGACACTTGTCACCCTTATTTAATGCAACTCTATCCTTTTGTCTCTCCAATGATAATCCATCTAGGTAACTTCTAATTATCTCTTAACACCTAATAAATTAAACTCGGTATACACAACTTAACCTAATTGATCGAATTTTATCGAACTTACCGCACTAGTGGGTCCCACATCCGGTATACGCTCTTAATTTCTCAAAAACTAACTAATACTAGGAAAATAATTTTAGAACTATATTTACTCATAAAAATTATCTAGAAAATTTTCCGAATAAAGAAAATATAGAAAAGGCATGCAATTAAATAAAATAAAATCTAGAAAATAAGAAAATCCACGGTTTCTCACAAAGCCTGTGTTGGGAAAATGCATTAGCAACACCCAATCTGCTTTCGTTCCCGATAGGCAAATTCTAGATAATGTGATTCTAGCCCATGAATACATGCACTACCTCAAAAAAAAAAAGGCAAGGAAAAGAAGGATACATGGCAATCAAGCTGGACATGGCTAAAGCTTATGATAGGGTGGAGTGGCATTTTTTACAAGCAATGATGCAGAAGATGGGATTCTGTTCAAAATGGATCAATTGGATTACTAGTTGCATGAAGACTGTCACTTACTCTTTCAACTGCAATGGGGAAACTAAAGGTTTTGTTACACCAGGGAGGGGATTAAGGCAGAGAGACCCCTTGTCTCCCTACTTTTTCTTAATCTGATCAGAAGGTTTCTCTAACCTATTGAGAAAAGCAGAAGCAAGGGACGAGATAAAGGGGCTGAGGATTAGCAGGCAAGGAACTATCATCACTCATCTCTTCTTTGCAGATGATTCTCTCATTTTTTGCAAAGCCAGCATGCAACAAGCCAAGGAAATTATGAAGATCCTCAAAACGTGTGAAGAGGCTTCAGGACAGCTGATCAATCTTGATAAATCAATTGTATTTTTTAGTAAAATATGCCCCTGGAACAAAGGAAAGAAGTGTGCAGTGCTTTGGGTGGAATGGCAGAAATGACACAAGGAAAATATTTAGGCCCACCAATGGTGATAACTAGAACAAAGGATCAAATATTTGGATTCATTAGAGAAAACACAAGAAGAAAGCTTAAGGACTGGAAAAACAACCTACTCAGTACAGTAGGTAAGGAAGTAATGTTGAAGGCAGTCTTTATGGCAATGCCTACTTATGCCATGTCCTGCTTTAAATTGCCTAGGAAGCTGTGCAAAGATATTACTGCATCTATGGCAAATTACTAATGGGGAGAAACAGATGGCAAATGCATTGGCTGTCCTGGAAAAAAGTGGCACTGAAAAGAACTGAAAGTGGGTTGGGATTCGAGGATATAGAAGCTTTTAACAAGGCTTTGTTGGGAAAGCAGATTTGGAGGATACTAACCAAGCCAAACTTACTTATCAGCAAAGTGTTGAGAGCTAAGTATTTCCTAAAGGATTCCATATTCAAGTGTATGCCTCAAAAGAATGCCTCTTGGATTTGGCAAGGTCTACTAGGAGCCAGAAGCTTAATTGAAAAAGGCGTGATCAGAAGGATTGGTAATGGGAGAAGTACAAACATTTGGGAGCATAAATGGATCCCAGGATCAACCTTTGGTAAGCCTACTTCCACAAGACCCCTCAACAGTACCTTGAAGATGGTGCACGAGCTTATCAGTCATAAAAGATGGGATAGAAACACCATATTTTGAACCTTCAATCAGAGTGATGTAGAGAGGATATTGAACATCCTCTTAAGTTTGACAGGTAGGGAGGACAGTTACTTCTGGCAACACAATATGGGAGAATCCTATTCTACCAGTTCAGGATACAAACTTCTGATGGAAGATAGTGCTAGTACAAAGAAGGAAAAAACAGGTGAAGCTAGTACAAGTATAATGGAAGGAAGCCAACAGATCAAGCAGATGTGGAACACTCTCTGGAAGCTCAACATAAAACACAAAATCAAACTTTTCATATGAAAGTGCATTAAAGGTGCATTGCCAGTTAGAGAAGCAATTTTCAGGAGAACAGGAATGGGAGATCCAGTATGCAGAACTTGTGGGGAAAACCTGGAAACAGTGGAACATCTTCTTTTGAGCTGCCCGCAAACTTTAGAAATTTGGAAGGTGGCCCCTATACAATGGGATGGAGCTAAAGATCAACAAGGAGACTTTGCACGATGGTGGAGCAAAATATCAGAGGCAGGACAAGACCAGAAGGGACACAACATATTCGACTGACTGCTAACATTTTGTGGCAAGTGTGGAAAGAAAGAAACAGAAAGGAATTTGAAAACCAAAGTAGATGTCCACCAGTGAAGACAATTGACAAAGCTCATAAAGAGTGATTGGAACATGAGGAGCTAGAGAAAACAAAGGACAGAAGGAGCACAGGAGAAACTGTTTTCAATCATGCAGAACAATATCAGGATCTCGAAGCTGAGGGGACCATAGTACTAGAAGTGGCTTCAACAAGCCAGCAAAGACAGTTTTCACTTGGAATTGGAGCTTTAGCTACAATATATCCACACACAAGGATTGCAGAATGGGCACTCAAGGAGAGAACACTAGGAAACAAAGTCCTAGATGATGCGGTAGCACTTAAACTTGTCTTAAGTAAAGCTATTGAACAGCAGTGGAACAGGATTAAAATCATTTCCCACAACAAGGAATTACTGAGACAGTTAAGGCTTCAGAGCCCCTCAGAGAGTCGAATAGCAACACTGGTTGATGACATTGCTGACATGCAGAAGATGTTTCGCATGTGCTCTTTTGAATTGGCTAGTGAAGACAATATGAAAAACTGTAAAAGATTAAGTTCTTATGCCTTAGGCATTCTCTTGGATGAGGAATGGTATTTTCCTCAGTGCTATAAAATCCTTTCTAACAACAAGGAATTACTGAGACAGTTAAGGCTTCAGAGCCCCTCAGAGAGTCGAATAGCAACACTGATTGATGACATTGCTGACGTGCAGAAGATGTTTCGCATGTGCTCTTTTGAATTGGTTAGTGAAGACAATATGAAAAATTGTAAAAGATTAAGTTCTTATGCCTTAGGCATTCTCTTGGATGAGGAATGGTATTTTCCTCAGTGCTATTGAGCACTAGTTGGATAGTTATTCGAGCCTTTGCTCGCACATGTAATTTCCCTTTATAATGAATGAAGTGATCCTATCGTTTCGAAAAAAAAAGAATACAATTTCATTCCGAATTTACCCTTTTCTTCTTATTTCTTAATTTTTATATCACACCAAATTTATCTCTTAATTTTTTGTAAATTGATTGATGTAGTCTTTAATGAAAGTTTAAAAGTTGATAACAAGAATGGAAAACTCTTTAATAGTTTTTGTGTCATTCGTTCAGGCCAAAAGTGTTAAATTACTTTAAATTACGAATGATTTACCATACACTTAAAAATAACTTACAATTGTTCTGCAACAGAAGTTATTGGTTGATGGGGACTGACACATTTCCCTTTTTCAGTCAATGGAAGGGTGTGGAGTTTTACATTTTGCAATTTGGAAGAATCTATTTATTCTGGAAATCTTACATCTACAATTTGAATAACTGATGGTCTTCCTGGTCATGTAACTTATGCTTTGAGGAACCATTTCTACCCACATTTGCTCAAAAACCATTTCGTTTTGTTAGGGCAGGAAATTATGCAAGAGAAACAGTTATCAAACTTATCATACTTAAAAACTCCACTTTTCCCTTACAACACTAAATGGAATGAACATAATAATTCTGTGAATGACATCGTTGTCTATTTTCTGCTGATCTAACCCCAACAAATTTAGGACTCAGATTTCTGCTACCTAACCTCGTGTTGCGTCATCCTTGGATTATATAATGATGCATGTTGGCAGGACTACCCAGAACCTCTATGCTCAAGCAGTGCTATACCCTCAGAGCTCTGAGAATTTTCCAAATATCCTTCTATTAGATCATTGATTGTTCTGTGAAGGGGCATCTTTTCTACATTGAAGAATTATGCTATGCCTACTTATGATCTCCACTTATCTAATGTAGACAGAGATCTCACCAGCAGCTAGCAAGTTATGTAGAAGATATGCAAAAGATAAAAGCATGTCCTGTTCTAAGCTACAAAGAGTTCTCTTCAATTAAGAATCAATCCATAGAGTAATATAATGCATCTTCAGATACCAGAGTATTCTTTAATCAACTAAAATTATGTAAATTTAACTATTTGAGCTCCTCGGCTAGTTGGAAAGAATTAAGGGCAAATTACATTTTAGTCCCCTGTGGTTTTCACAAAAACCACATAACCCCCCATAATTCAAAAAGCTATACATAAACTCCCTGTAGTTTGGGTTGAACTGTTAAATAGACGGAAAGCACCCATCGTGACGATTCCTGGGCAAAATGTCCAAATTACCCTAATATAAATACAAAAAAGAAGCAGCTGAAGTCAGATTCTCCTTTGCTCTGGTCTTTGTCGTGAGAAAGAGAGGGTTATCGGCTTTTACCTTCAGAGTTTGGAGAGGGTTCGGTGACTGGTGGGCAGTGATAAGGGTGGTAGGGATCTTGCCTTGCGGAATTTGGCTGCTTGGGGGATTTCTTTTTACAGCTCCTTTCCTTATTTTTGTATTATTTCGCTTTTATTTTTTATTCCCTCCTTTTGAGTTTTGTGAAAGGGTTTGTTATTTATGGGTAGCGTGAAGAATTGTGTTGTGAAAAGAATCTGTCAACCACCGGGGAGATATGGTAGGACGCAGCCGGAGGACTTAGCAGCTTCTTCTTCCTCTTCTTCTTATTCTTCTATGTCTTCTATTTTTTTCAAATATTTTATGAAGTCAGATTCTCCTTTGCTCTGGTCTTTGTCGTGAGAAAGAGAGGGTTATTGGCTTTTACCTTCGGAGTTTGGAGAGGGTTCGGTGACTGGTGGGCAGTGATAAGGGTGGTGGGGATCTTGCCTTGTGGAATTTGGCTGCTTGGGGGATTTCTTTTTACAGCTCTTTCCTTATTTTTGTATTATTTCGATTTTATTTTTTATTCCCTCCTTTTGAGTTTTGTGAAAGGGTTTGTTATTTATGGGTAGCGTGAAGAATTGTGTTGTGAAAAGAATCTGTCAGCCACCGAGGAGATATGGTAGGACGCAGCCGGAGGACTTAGCAGCTTCTTCTTCTTCTTCTTCTTCTTCTGTGTCTTCTATTTTTTTCAAATATTTTTTCCCCCTGTAAAGAAATTGGGTTACTTTACTTAGCAACTGCAGAGGAGGAGCATAGCCCAGAGCCCAGAGCTCAGCCGTAAATAGTCATTCGTAAGCAATCTTCAACCCATGGAACATAGCCCAGAGCTCAGCCGTAACATTGGTTGCTATACCTGATAAGAGTTTATTTTACGTATTTTTAGTGTGTTTTATTAGTTAATTTTGGTTTGATTATTTAGTATTATAACTAAAATAACTAAGATTTTGGTAAAAAACTACATTTTATGTTAAAATGGCTAAACATTGCATTTTATGGATTTTTATGGGAAAAACTTCATATTTTGTAGGTTTAATGATTCAATCATCAAATGAAGTGCATTGAGAAGATATTTGGATGATTGAAAATGGATTAAAGTTGTGAAATTAAAATATGAAGTGTAAAAGGAAGAAATGCAATTTGAGGACAAAAATCAAGAAAAGTCAGCTTTGACAACTCAAACACATTTTCGTATTTTGACTATATCAGGAGCTACAATGATCGGATCAAGGTGATCTTGGTACCATTTTGAAGCTAAGAGATATATCTACATTTGGTATGAAGACATCAAAGTCCAATTCAGCCGTTTTCTTGGTCAAAAGGTCGAAACACAGAAACTTATCTGGATGGTCGAAAGCTGAAGCCCAGAATTGACCAGTCTATGGTATTTTGACCATATCTCCGTCCACCGATCTCCAAATTAGATGATTCTTGAAGCATTAGAACTCTAATTCAAAGGGCTACAACTTTTGTGTTTTGCACAAAAGCCAGTTCGGCCTTCATCATGGAGAAAAATGCAGTTGAAGTGAGGTCAAAAGTAAAAACGTGTATGGCAGCCGAATTTCTGTAATTTGCTCAGCCATTTTTCTCATCTTCACACTACTTTCCAGCTAGAGTTGGAGAGAAAACGTAGGCTGCACATGCTTCAGAAGACATAAGGAAGAGATATAGCCAAGGTTCCAAGTCAAAAGCCATTATTTTTGACTCCCTTAACAAATTCAGATTTGGAGAATCAAAGTGGAGAGTCATAGCAGAATTTTTTGACTGGTAAGGGAAGGACTTTTCATCAGCTTATATGCAGAGACATTGGAGGATGCAGAATGATACGGGAGAAGCTTGGAAGTGCAGAAATGTAGTTTTTCCATTCTCTTAGTATTAGATTAGTGTAGTATAGTTTAGCTAGTTAGTTCATCCACTCTTGTATATTGCTAGATTAGGATGAAGATTGAGATGAAGAAGGAGGAGTTGAAGCTCATGTGACAAGGGTTATCTCTTCTCCAATTCTTTATCTTTTGTACTTGATTCCAAATTTAGTTAATATGCAATTTCTGGATTTTATGTTAAATATGTGTATCTAAAGTTTAAGCCTTGGGTTTGGTTGAACTTTCTATAATTGTTAGTATTTATTATTTGGTTATTTGTTTGCTATGATTTGAGCAAGTTATTTAGCACTTTGGCTTTTTAAATCATGATTAATCTGGTACCATTAATTGTGATTATCTAAGGTGTTATTTCTGCAATGAAAATTGAGATTTAACATTAGTTCAATAAGTGCTAAACATAGGGAGTACACTCACGAAAGTAAAGGTGCACCTATGTGGTTTTTAGTGATTCATTTCATGTAATTTCACTGAAGAAATGAACTTGTAACTAATTTCATAACCATGAGAATAGGTATGGATTAGTTATAAGTATAATTGATTCACTACGAAAGTAGGATTTAAATGCATAAGGAAATTACACCATAATTAGCCTAGATGTAGTAATTAATGATCCAAATATAACACTTGCATGAGTAGCTAGGGATACCACAACCTAAGGAGCATTTATTTGTTATTTGGTATAATTTCAGTAGGATAAATTTCTTATCATTCATTGATAGTCTAAATAATAGAGAAGCTTTAGTAATACCGGTAATTGTTCACTCTTCCTTGTGGGATCGACCCGATATATACCCTAAACTACTAGTTGATCTGTATACTTGCAGTGAACGGGTGTAATTCGGTATTTTTTAGCTTGCACGTATGTAAAATACCCGTCAATACCCACTTTTGCACAGAGCCCTCCTTGCCACATGCCATATCAATCCCTGATTAAACTGCCAGCTGGACTTGCAGCTTTTTGTCCTTCCCAAGTACGCAGAACTCATTCCTTGCTGTCCAGCCTTTCGATCCATCTTTTTGGTAATGTGACATCTGAAGCAGCATGGATGTGGGGAAGTGCCACATTTCATGTACCAAAGAAAGTAGGCTTGCAATCCAAAGGGAGGATGACTCGAGGGCAAGTGAGCTTGAACTTCTTGTTCGGGCATTAAAGCCTGTGGATGTCTTAGATCCCCTTTCTTGGCCACGGGCCAGATGCAGGGATTGTTACTAGATCAGCTGTTCCTTGATATTATAACTCGCCTTCAGATTTCTTTCGTTCTCTATCTTGGTTTGGTTTCTTCACTAAATGTATTGCCTTCATCAACATTCAGTGGAGCGCCGGAAAGAGATTGCCTTCAGTGGAGTGCTAGAAAGAGTAAATGTATTGCCTTCACCAACAAAGTACTTTCGGAAGCTGGAAAGAGATGAGGAGCACAGAGTTAGGCTTTATTGGGTGTGTTAAAGTGGTCAGGGGTAATATGGGAATGTTTCTTACTGATACTAGTAGTACAAGCGCGTTTTGCCCACGAATCGTCACGATGGGTGCTTTCCGTCTATTTGACAGTTCAACCCAAACCATAGGGGGTTTATGTATAGCTTTTTGAATCATGGAAGGGTTATGTGATTTTCGCAAAAATCACAGGGGCTAAAATGTAATTTACTCGAGAATTAAATGTGATGGCCTGAAATTCAAGAGGACAAAGTAAGTATGCTGAGCCTACTGCAGAGGAAGGCCCTTTAACTTGCTTCAAAAAGGAGCTATATGCAAAGATGTGGTTCAAATTAGGCCTGTCAATCGGGTCTAATGAGCCGGGCTTTCATAAGATCAAATTCAACTCATTTAATTTGGAACATTTTCGAGCTTCGGGTTATGAGTTTCGGATTCATAAATATGAAACTCATACTCAACTCACATAATATTCGAGTTGTGAGCCTTGATCGGGTTTAGTCAAATCTCACTTATTACTCCTTAATTTTCTTAATATAATTACTATAACTATTAAGTTGTAAAACTAATTTAACATTTACAAGACTATAATATTAAAACTAAACACGAACAAATAATAGTTCTTAAAAAGTATATAAACCAAAATTTTTTCAACAATATTAATATTTAATTCGTTCAAAATGCATGGAAAAATAGTAATAAAGCATGCGATCATAAGTCAATACATCTTCAAAAGTTGAAACTTTTTTTATAATCTTGTGATTTGAATCCAAACATACTTGATGATTTGTGTTTGTAGACCAAAAAGAAATCAACCAATATTATGCCAACACAAAAATTCACTCAACTAATAAGAAAAATTAGAAATTCAGTTATGCATTATTAATATTGGTTTCAAGAAAGCTCATGGAAGAGTCTTTAGATGTCTTTTTGTGTTTTGTAATTTATATATATTTAGTATTTAGTAATAATATATTTGGATATATAATTATACATAATATCAAAATATAAATATTATATATATAGGTAATTAAAGGGCCGAGCTTATTTCGAGTTTGAGCCCAATAAGGCCCAAATTCGGTTCATATTCAATTCGAGCCTAATTTTTAGGTTCAAACTCAGACCGGCTCACTAAAAGGTCGGGCTCATCGAGTTTTTTGTCGGGCCAAATGAACCGAGATCGGGCTGGCCCAGTCCCATTGACAGTCCTAGTTCAAATGAAGGGCTAAAGGCACTTCAAATGAAGGGCTAAAGGCACTAACAGTTGTCAGTGACAACTATTCTAAATGATCTAACATTTTTTGAACAAGATATAACTTTAAATGAACTATTTGTAAAACTTAACAACGGAGATACAATTATTACATATAGGATCCACATGAACAGGAATAGAATATCACACCTTTGTTATAAGAATGTACAAGAAGTTTACATAGAGTTACAGAACGTTCAAAAAATGTTATACTGTTTAGGGATGGATGATGCCCCGCTCCCTTAAATGAAATGGATGTCAGGATTTACAATATTTACAGATGGAGACTTGTAACCTAACTGTGTCATCTGTTCATTAGAAGAATCAGGGTTAAATGAATATGTGATTGCTATGAGAAGATTAGTCTATTATTATTTCTTCCACGTGGCATCCTATTTTTCTGAATGAAGATAAACACTATTGAAACCATGACAAGAACCTAGGAAACAATTTAACACATTCAAGAATTACGTTACTTTGCTATCAGTTATCAAGCTGTCCTATGTTACAAGGACGAGGTTGCAGAATGCCACCCCGCTAGCAAGCAAGAAATGTAGGCCTTACCGTGTGCCATGTCCCACGAGAACAGGACCAACTACGTTTTATAGTGCTTTAATAATTCGTAAGGACAAATGGTCCTAGCAAGCCTGGAATCATGAATTATTGCAGGAGACTATTTTGCACATGCTGATAGCAAGGGGTGAATAGAGTTGGGTCAATAGAGGTAAAAGATAAAGCTATCATAAACCCTGATCATCTCCACTGGCTTGCAAGTCCTTTTGACAGACTAGTTTCAAGAAAGAATCTACTCGTACCCTTTTCGAAGGTCACAATACTCAAACAACCCAGGGTAAATGCCCCATCACCTAGAGATTGAGGGTCAGCTTGCTGCCATGTGGATGAAACTACAGCATGGAAGAAAAGCACATGCCCAAGAGATCATGTGGAATATCTGAGAAGATGGTAAAACTTCTAAAAGATAATAATTCCTTCAAGCAATTGAAGGAAAGAATTTCACTTTAGCTCCCACAATTGTATTTCCTCGCATATTAATTATTTTCTCAGGCCCTCAGTGGAGCTAAAGGAGTTGGGTTTCATCTTCTCTCATTTCTTAGGTACCCCAAAATATTTGAATCAACTGCTCCCACCCAGTAGACAAAGTTGCCAGATTAGAACACCAAAAAATTAATAATGATAAAAAATAAGGAACAGGGTTTAACTGAGATCATACAAACTTGCATGGTTAGCAATATCAACCGATTTCAATATGAATCGGCCGAGTTGTAACTGAAACGGAAGGGACCGAAGTGATATCGATCCATGAATCACAGATATTACCATATCCGTGGTAACTCGCTTTGATTCAGCCGAGATTGACCGATTCGAATTCGTGATGTATGGTATCACTCGATATATCCTAGTCAATCGGAGCTGTCTAGGATATTTTTTCAGATTATACCTTTTTGAATATTTTCTAACTTTAGTAATTTTTTCAAATTTTTTTGAAAATTTTTATGTGTTATAATGTGCGTTAACCGATATGCCGCAATGGATGCGAAACCGCGAAACAACCACAACCCGCGATGGCAAACAATGCTAACTTGTGCCTAGATAAAACAAGAAAAGGTTGGTGCTTGGTCAGCATCAAAATCAAAAGCAAAATTGGTCCCCTGGTAGTGATACTCATCAGATTGAAAACTAAAGAAAATCAAATCCATTTATACACTCCGGCCTTTTTTTCTTTTGGATAAAACAGATAATGAAATCAGGTGAAGATCAGACGGCACCGTATATACCAGGAAGTAACTTCACTCATCCTTTCTTCCAAAATATTGTCCTCAAGAAACTACACAGTAATATACGTTTTAGGAATCACAAATATCTCATTGCAAAAGGAATGTGACCGAGTTGAGTCAAGCACCTCGACGCAAATTAAAAACTCAGACTCGATCTTTTACTCATCGAGCCCTATGGAGGTCAACTCGAGCTCAATCAAGATTAATCGAACTTAGGAAATATAAATTTATATATATATGTAATTTTAAACAAGGAACAAAACAAACATTTTATTCTAATAAATAAAAAATTAAAAAACATGTATATGTAAAGTACGATGAGTTTTTGAGTTTCACATATTAAGTTTGAACTTGACTCATCAAATAGTTCAAGCGACTTAAATTTAAGTTTGACCACGGTCAATGCAAGTTCAAATTCAAGTTTTGACTAAGCAAACTCGCGAACTCCTCAATTAAGTTCAACTCGTTCGCATCCTTAGCACAAGTTATTCGACTGGGAACTTAATTAAAATAGACATTTTAATAAAAGCATTAGACAAATATGCCACAAATGGCAATGTACAAGTCAAGATACAACAGAAGCAATCCATAGTCATCCTTTTACAGAGAGCGTCGGAGTAGCAGATATCAATAAAAGTAAAGATCTGTAATTCACATACATATTTGAATCCCATTTTTCACTTTACTCTTGCTGGTCAATGTTGGTAAAAAAAAAATTTGGTATAGAATTTAATCTATCTTTCACTCTTTACGCATAACTATATAATATATACAAGCATTTTGAGTTGCACATATACAACCAGGTAAACAGGGCATTCCCTTTAAACTAGATCTATACTAGTTTTGCAAACAATCTATTGATCACACGTTAATTGAATACTCAACTCACAAATCCAAATCGTATCATTACGTTTCTCCATCTGAAAAGGAATCATCTAAGACACCTTTCACCAATTTCTCAGAGTTATTGCTTGATGGTTACACAGAAGTGACAGTTTCCTGACCAAATCCCCAACTGTAGGGTGCTGAAGCTGCCATGACAGCTTCAATTGACTTGTCAACAGGCACGGATTTAAGGGGGGGCTGGTGGGGGCTTAAGCCCCCCCCAAGCCTCCGGAAAACCCCCTATATATAGGGGATTCCAAATGTTTGCTTCTAAAATGCAGTAGGTAACTAGGTAGGTAGGTAGGTACTACCTTTCTCTTCCTATGTGTCTCTTAGGATACTGGTATTATTGTCTGAAATTTTCAATAGTTATTTATGTTTTCACCTGCTGGTGATGTAATAACTTGGATTTTCCTAAAATGTTTTGAGCAGGTCTGAACTCTGTAGTTATTCATCATATATTCTGGACTTTGTTAGAGCCTGTGAGACTCGGAAACATAGAGCCTGGGAAACATAGCCTTTTTTTTTTATTTCAGATGTTTGGTTGTTGGCAAAGTATTTTTTGTGCATCGCTGTCATGAACTATATGGTGGAGTGGGCTTTCTTTTGTTGATCAAGAAGCTTGCCAACAATAGTTGTTGGTGCTGTTATAAATGTATGTTCTGGAACAAAGAATGCTGTAAATGTATTTCCTGGAATTTAGAAAAGTTCTTGATTTAACGCTTATGACATCCCTTGCACTTCAAGAAGAATTAAATTTGCAATTACTATCAAAGTTTTCCTGCTATTTCGCTTTTTGACCGCCTTAGTTTTTTATTTTATTTCGAATTCTGATCATGAAATCAATAAGCAGGGTGAGTGATAGATTATTGATAGTTTAGAGTATTTTTTTGGAGCATTTTGAGATTTCCAAGAACTTATCAAATTCATATGAAAGGGGCAATTTTTAAACTATTTTAGTATGCGATGGGCAATTCTTAAACTATTTTTTTGAGCGGTTTATGCCTCCGAGTACTATACATATCTTGATAGGCCTTCTGTTTTCGTTGTTTCTTTTGTAGATTTGTAGATTTGGGTAAGTTACATACCCAAAAATTCAGAACAAATTTTTGGGTATGTATAATTATATGTTTTTATTATTTTTATAATTATTGATTCTAAATTTTACTTATTAAATATATTTATTTCGTCAAAAAAAAATTTTTTAATACACTTTAGCCCCCCCAAAAATAAATTTCTGGCTCCGTCCCTGCTTGTCAAAGGATATACACTTCCATGTATCATACAAAGGATTACAATTGTGTTACCATAGATGCCAAGGAAACAACGTCGAAGAAGCAGGGTGGTATTTGATTTTTCTACAAACCAGAACAGACACCATTAATCAGAGCTCCCCTCAAACCAACCCATCCTTAGTAGCCAATTTCATTTACACGCCACCTACAAGATCTTGGAACGTTGTTTAAACCACATTCCCGAGACAATTAAGCCACAGGTTCATGATAACTCTACCTAAGCAGAACCAATTGCAAAGACATCAAACTTGTGCATATTCCACCACATCTAATCATTATGAGAAAAGTTACATTACACTGCTTTAGAACACTGCTACAAGCAGGGCGATACATATGGTACATCCAACTGGCAGAAGCCAGTAATCTATGTAACTAGTGCCCATCAATAGGCAGAACAACAATCATATAAGAATCGATAAAATAAATGCCACAAAAAAAAAAACAGTTCAATCAACTATGGCATCCAGTACAATTTAAGCTACTTCCTTGGCAAAGAATAAGCTAAACTAAACTTTTGTCTTTCGCTTCTTTGTACTCCTCAAGCTCTTTCAACCACAGGTCTCCAAACTCACAATCCTTCCATGCCTCAAACCATGGTCCTCCTGATGTATAGTGTATTGCCCTAGGGAATGTGCTCGGATCACCCTCAACAACCCTGTTATGGCCCACTAGAAAATTCCACACAAAGGGAATCTCCCCAATGTCATCATCCTCCAACCACTGAAACCTATGCAGAAACGCCCCTGACTCAGAATTCACAACCTCAGGAGTCAAGACCTTGTTTTTAGGATGCCCACAATTGTACAAAACCATGGAAGACCAATTCTTCCTCGGATAAACCGTCTGCACAGAACCATCCATTTTTATTGTTTCTTTAGGGGTGTAATCATGTTGCACACACATTATTGCATACTTATCATCAACCAAATCAGTTAACTCCTTTATATCACCAAGATACAGAAAATCGCAATCAACAAACATGGCCCAACCTTCATAATTAGCCAAAAGAGGAGTCAAAAAACGCGAAAATGAAAATTCAGTGCTCTCTAATTTTCCTCGTTCACGCCAATAAAGACCCTTTTCCCTTATTTCAGATTGCTTAATTGGGGTGATCTCAATAGGAATTGAAGATCTCTTCAGCAATGAGTACTTACAAACTTCATAAGCAATATCCTCACGGGGATCATACCCGATGAAGATCCTGAATGGCTTTGATTGCAGACTATTCTGGGAGCTATCAAGATTGCCATTGCTCAAGTTCTTGGAAACCATATCAGATTCTACTTTAGAGTCCAAAGGTTTCTTTACCTCTTCACCACCTAAGTTAAAATTTGCCACCAGTGTTGACATTTTTTTCCTCCAAGAATTCAACCCTGCAAAACCCACAAAAGCCCAAAAAAAAAAAAAATTCAAATCTTTAGCAAAACCCAGAAATTAAATTCCATAAATTATGCACAGAAAATATAGCATTAAACAAATGGGATACCTTTCTTGGAGGAGTTGGGAATTTTTTGTAGATCTGGGGTGGACTTGAAAAGGGAAAAAGGAGGGAAAAGGGTTGTTGGATTTGTTGTGAGAAAGGGTCTTTAGGAAGTCCAAGAGGAAGGACTAAAATTCAGGGTGAAATTCATATTTTGGATCGATTGTACATTTGTCTGTGATGGAACTAACGGAAGGGGAGAGGGTATTTGTAGCTGTGAAATAGGTGTCGGCAGGGGGGATTTAGTTTGGCGCCAATTTTAACTGCTAATTTGTTAGTTGATTCTATGTGGACAGAGAAGATTGGACATAATTTAGAAAGCTAAATTCATAAGTAAATTCGTGTGGTCCGCCATCACATTTTCTACCTCATAATTCACTCAACATTAATGCCATTACACGAATCACCAAATTCTGTTCAGTTATTAAATACATCATATCATGTACGATAGAAATTATAAATCTAACGTTGTCATCAATCGACTGCAAAGTCAATTTCATCCCTATTTTTCAAGGAGAAATGAAAGCTCCATTTTTTTTTCCTCGAGTTAAAGGGTCCAATATTGAATTAATAGGCATATATTCTAATACATGGGGATATGGGGCACAAACGGACATCAGAAGAACAGTTTAGGAGCAGTCCTCTCACATTACGAAACAAGAGGTCCAGCAATAGCCACGTCGCCAAGGAATAAGCAAAGCCACAACGACCTCGTTTCAGTTAGTTAGGCCGATAAAAAAAAATAAAATGGATTGCTTACCCTAACAGACTCCGTTAGAGCCAAATGGGCTTTTCAAAATTTCAAAATTTGAAATGAATTTGTGATTTGGTTAGTGACTTTGAAATGAAATCCGGGAAAAATCACCTACCACAATATTGAACAAAACACCATTCTCTGTCTAGCTAGGAAAAGAAAAAATCACTAGAGAGATAAACTTGCATACATTAAGTTTGGGAAGGAGAGCAGAATCTATTGGAAGGAGATGTGTGGGGTAATTTGAACTGAAGAAAGAAGGTGCACTTTGTCTTTCTTATGTTAGTGGTGGATTTCAGCTATAGAATCATCGAGAAGAAAGCTAGAGTAACTTTGTACTACACAATATTCCGACCACCAAGCATAATGAGGGTGATATGAAATAAGGAAGAGACCAAATACAGCTATATCCGGCAAATTCGGTAAAGTGCACAGCGATTTGAAGCAAACGATATATAACATGGTGGTTAGGCCTGTCAATCGGACCTAATGAGTCGGGCTTTTATAAGTTCAAGCTCAACTCATTTAATTTGGAATATTTTCGGGTTTCGGGTTATGAGTTTCGGATTCATAAATGTGAAGCTCATACTCAACTCACATAATATTCAGGTTGTGAGCCTTAATCGGGTTTAGCCCAACCTCACTTATTACTCCTTAATTTTTTAAATATAATTATTATAACTATTAAGTTGTAAAACTAATTTAACATTTACAAGACTATAATATTAAAACTAAACATGAACAAATAATAGTTCTTAAAAAGTATATAAACCAAAAAATTTTCAACAATATTTATATTTAATTCGTTCAATATACATGAAAAATAGTAATAAAACACACGATCATAAGCCAATACATCTTTAAAAGTTGAAACTTTTTTTTTATAATCTTGTGATTTGAATCCAAACATGCTTGATGATTTGTGTTTGTAGATCAAAAAGAAATCAATCAATATTATGCCAATACAAAAATTTACTCAACTACTAAGAAAAGTTAGAGATTCAATTATGCATTACTAATATTGGCTTCAAGAAAGCTCATGGAAATAGTGAGGGATGGAAATATTCATTTTTTGAAATGTGAGGGATGGAGAAATTCATTTTGTGAAGTGTGAGGGATGAAAAAATCATTTTATAAAATGTGAGGGATGAAAAAATTTGTTTTATAAAATATGGAGGACTATAGATTAGATTATGTAAAATATAATTTGACAAATTTACCCTTTCAAAAATGATCACGTGCCTTGCACGTGATGGATTCCGGCCAAAAAATGATCGGAAACCAAGTTAGGGACTAAATTTGACCGATGTGAATATGTAAGGGACATAAAATTACACTTTTAAAAGTGAGGGACGAAAAAAGTCATTTTACAAAATGTGAGGGACGTTTTGGACGATTTTCCCTAAATTTTACAACAAATATAGTTTTGTCAAGGGTACTATATAGCATTCTTTGCATTCTTCAAGGTACTTGTTATAGCTGATAAGTTGTTGTAAATGAACCATTTTCACTCACAATATTTTTGTTGCATTTTGTGAAAAGCTTTGACCTCTTTGACAATTTCACCAAACTTACACAAAAAAGCAAGCTATGCAATCCTATTATTAGTCTAGGTAACCTATAATTGTATTTGTTGAAGAAGATTTGAGTACCATTGTTGTGCTTGTACAACCCTCTTCCTTTGGCATGTTTAATTGACAGTGATCCGTTTAATGTGTAGGCTGGTTTATTACTGTCACCACAGCCAGGAGACATGGAAATCGCATCTAGCCAACAATAAGAACAATGTTAACATCGTAACATCGACCAATAAATTTTTATGTATCTTTGTTTGTGGCACCGACAAATCAATTGTGTAAATTTTAGAGTTTAAAATAAATTACAAAACATGAAATTATTTATATTCATATTAATCAGATTTGCAAATTGTTTGCAGAGGGCGAAGAATGGATGTAATGTTCTTGAAATGGCTTGTAAAATAGTTTCCACTATTTGTATAACTTCATAATAGAAACGCAATTATTATGATTAGAGCCTACCTGAACAGCTGCTAAATTTATCACACTTGTATTTTGAGGTTGTACAAGCAATTATTAAGGAGGTAAAACTTGTGTAAACAGTGTTATATTGATCAAGAACAAATTATTTCATGCTACATTAAGAATCCTAAATTGCTAGAACTTAGGTCGTCCTAAATTTATCACACTTATGTTGTGAGATTGCACAAGCAATTAATAAGGAGTTACAATTTTTGCAGAAGATGTTACACCAATTAGAAACGGTTTATTTTCATGTTATGTTACGAATCCTAAATTGCTAGAACTCCGGCATCCTAAACTTTAAACCTATGATACACTACAGAGATCTGAAACCTAAGCTCTGATACCAACTGTGACAGCCCCACCTCCCCCTAAGGCGAACCAAAGGGTTCGACGGACCGCCTGCCCAACTCTCGCCGGGACTCACTCACTCACTACAGCTCTCAAATAAATTACAATATAAATTCCAAATGTACATCAATTATTCCACAAATTTAATTGCACTATAAACTAAAACCTCAAGAAATACATGCCATACTAATTTCCCGAATAAGACAAAGGTCCTCAGTTCTCACATAAGTACAAGTACAAGTACCATCTCAAATATTACGCAAATTAAAACTAGAGCTCCAACGGTACAGTAGATCCTCCAACTATTCATACGGAGAACTTTAATACAAATGCTTCCTTCACCTCGAGCCCTGTGGAGGGGAATAAAATAGTTTTGGGGTGAGCTAGAAGCTCAGCGAGTAACCAGTAAAATCAGTAATCAAATCAGTTTCTCAATAGTTCATTTCAATAATGTCATGATTCAGTAATCAAATATACTTTTATTGCTCTTGTGAGCCAGGGAGATCATGGTACTCAGACGTCCAACACTCAAATAGATCCAGTAACAGTGAAACAGTAATAGGGAGCCCTTTGGTGCTCCAGATGAGCAGTAAACCGTGGTGGAGACGTTGGTTCTAAGCCCAAGACTTCTCAAGAACTCATTTAAGCCAAATCATGTCATGAACTCACATGCAAACACACATGATATGCAATCGAGTAAGTAATGCAAGAAACAGTTCATAAGTAGCTTTGGAAACAGTTTGGGGTCACTCACCAACCACGGCTCAGGAACCATCCATCATATGTCGTTGCCTTACTCAAGTCCAAGCCCTTCAACTCAAACTCAAAGCAATCAAATGCTTTCAAAGATCGGACAGCATATCCCCTTAATTTCCTTACTTTTCCATCCTACAAGCAACACCAATTCATCTCAAATCAACCACATACACATCATAGACTATCAAATACACCTTTCGGCACAATATCCATAACTGAAGTTACACTTATCGGATTGAAATGAATCTTATGGAATTTCGAAGCCAAGACATAACCCTACATTTCTTATGAAGACCTCCAAAGCCAAATCATGCATTTTCAGAGTCAAAAATGGAAAACTCCACGAAAACAGAAATCTGGGCGCGAAACAGGGCTCATGGGCAGTCAAGGGTATTTCGGTCATTTCACATGATACAGTGCTTCGATTGAGCTGAAATTTTACAGGTAGGTAGCTAACTCAATTACCAAAAACTTTCATGCTTTGGGAAAAGTCTGATTCGGCCTCAATCATGGCCTAACAGGTTCGGACAGAACAGGGTAGGATGAAACCCTAAACTGGAAATTCCGCATAAACTCTGAAATTTTTCGCAACCAATCATATCCAACATATACCAATCTCCATTTTACACTATAACAGGCCATCAATCCATGACTAAACAATAATTACGATATAAAAACAGAAAAATCACTAATAAATCAAAACTCCACTTTCAACCATAAAACCTACCACAAATCAACATATTTAGCCACTAAAGCCACTAATTTGACATTAGCAGGAACAAAGAGAAAGTTTGTAAGCAAAGTACCTTAACACCTCAAGAAAGATGATAACTTAGGGTTTTCCTTTCACAAATCCCTCCACTAGAAGATTTAATCCTCCTTAATAAATAACTTTGATAGAGTAATTTGATAATTCAACGGTTGAAACTCAAGATTTGAGCAAGAATTGAAGTTGAAGTTGAAGAAACTCTCTCTTGTTCTTTCCTCTCCATAAATTTCGGCCAAGACAATGAAAATGGAAAGAAATTGGGTCAAAATTTTGTTTAGTAAAGGTTAAGACAAGTCCAAGTCAAAGTCAAGATCCAATGTTTCAAGGACAAATGGCATCCAAGGGTTAATCATCATCTTGTTGTCTTCCAATGGTTAATCCCTCTAGGTAACCTCTAATTATTTCCTAGCACCTTGTAAAATAATATTTCTTGATACAAAACTTCAATTAATCGGCAAAAATTTATCGCACTTAACGCACTAGCGGGGCCTACATCCATAATACGCTTCAAAATGACCCGAACTAACTTATACTAGAAAAATGGTTGGAAAACTATATTCATTTATAAAATCTCTGGAAAATTTTGATAATAAAATAAAGTAAGAGAAATGCACGCGGAAAATAAAATAAATAAGGAAAATTTCCCTTTTCTTCCTTCGGGCGTCACAGATAATAACTCTAATAATTGCCACAAAGAGGTTCACAACTATAACACTATCCATTTTCATTGGATTCACAAATTTACAAAAAATACTATTATTTTTCTAATATGGATGAACTTTTTCCATCTATTGACCTTAGCAAAAACAAAAAACTATTTGAATATAGTCATTTGTTTATTAACTTGCAAGTGGTCATTTCAGTGTACATCCGACTTCAAGCATTGGTAAGAGTTAGCCTCGTTCTATTTGGAATCTGCAAGGTCATTATGATTTCCTTGAAGTTAGCATTGTGCTCTGAAGTACATAGCTAAGCTGTGTATAGCAACCAATACTCGGTATCGTTTTCCTACAAATTTTTTTAAGTCTAGTCATTCATTTTTCCACATAAGGTATTCAATATATAAACAACTAGCTTTGCAGGTTATGGGATATGAGCAATTTCAATAAATCTAAATGATGCGCAGCCAACCTTTTGCTCCAGTGATCTTGGTACTTCATCATGAATATTAAAGTCACCAAAAAATTACACGTTATCGGGTGATAGGTGAGAAATATTGACAACATTGAAGGTGAAACTACTAAAGTCAATTTCCCTTCGAAACTTTGTCGCCATTACCAACCCAAGTGCAGAGTTCTATTTATCATATTGGTAAGTAAAACAGACAAAATATTGAATTGTTTAGGAGATGACAGCCAAACCATAGCAGTAAATGCCAGTACTTAATCTAGTGAGCGATAGTTTAAGCCAGATTGATTACAAATGGAAAACAGAAAGTAATTGCAATTAATTATCACATAGAATATTTAAATTCCCAACTTACACTAACCTTTCCTTTTTATGCTTCCCAAAGCCAACCGTGCTAGTGTTTGTGTCATCTGACCACTATAAGCATGACTACCAGAATGTAAGGCTAGTTATAATGGTAGTCGGATCTCTGAAATGCTTTTTGGAGCCTTTAATTCAGCTACAAAAATATCTATCACATTGCTATCAATAGTAATTACTTGATCAGAGTAGATTGCTAAGGTTAATTGTGAATCAAAATCACCTATGGTGGACTTTGTTAGGGGTGCTTCACCAGCCACATCTCCCTCAGTTGCTATGGGATGCTGCTGCTTATGTTGATATAGTCAAATACATTCTAAATGCACTACTAAGTATGATATAGCATATTCAGCCCACTCAACATCAAGAATATTCAGTCTAATACACATACATACTATAACCCACACTCATACCAATCAAATTTAACTTCATGAAATTCAAATACTGGGTTGCTACTATACAAATAGGTATCAAGTGACAAATATTAAGTAACAACTATTAATGATTCATAGTGTTGCACTTCCCTTCCCTCTCCTTGCTTTTATTTATTCTCTTCTATTGCCAATCTCCTTCATTTTGTTTAAATATAATTATGCTAATGGATTACTAATTTACAATTGTATGAGAGTATTGCTACATTGTCACTCTTTGTTCATATAAAACAACAGGTATTCAACATGATATAAAGGCACGCTACTAAAATATATTGTAACCATTCTTTTTCACTATGTCAGGTATACTGAACAATATGTATATTTAGACTAATACACATAACCTAGAATCTACACTCATTGCAATCAATTTTGAAGCAATCCATTTCAACTAGATTGCTACTATACGAATAGGTACCGACTCATGAACATGAGGTAACAATAGTTAATGCTAGTATATTGTGTGCACTTTCCTATCTCCTTCCCCCTTTCTTTTTAAATTTTCCTCTTGTTGTCAATCTTCCATACCTTGTTTTAATATTGTTATGTTAATGGATTATTGATTTTCAATTGCATCAAAGTATTGCTCCAACGACACTAATTAGTCACATGACGTAATACGTAACCGACAAAATGCATAGGCACGCGTAATAACCTTGTAACCAATTTTTAACAGTAGGTGAGGCACATTGAACACTGTGTAAATTTAGCATAACACATACAAATCCCAATCAACAGTAATGCTAATCAATTGTAAAGCAATTAGTTCTAATTATTGATTTACATTGCATCCCGCTATTTCTCCACCATCATTAGTTCATCTAAAAAAATATTTGCTATTCAACATGATATTAGGACCTATTCATCTAAACATCTTCGCGTATATATATCTACTTTTGACGAGCCATTTTGCTTACCTTTTCTCTTCCTATGTGTCTCAGTTTATCTCAAAGTGATCACCCATAAACACCTAGTAATAGTATATACACCATAAGGTTTGCTTGCTTACCTAAAAAAATACAACCTTTTAAATTTTCCTATTCTTTTACTTGCCCAAAACCTCCTCACTTATTGTGGAAAGTTTCTCATATAGTTCGTATTATGAATACACCATTCTTATTATTGTGGAAACTCATGACTCCTGTTTATCCTCTACTAGAAATTCCTACCAATAATTGGTTGGACAGTTGTCCTTTACTTTTTCACAAACACGTGTTGTGCAAAATTTTCTTCCACTTTCCTCCTTCATATGGTCCATCAACATATTTAACTCCTAGTATTCATATAGTTTTCCCGAACAAACTTTCTATTTTATTTTTTTTTATAGTGTTTCAATGAAGTTGTGTGCTTAAAACAAATACAAGTCAAATTGTTCCACACCATTGTCAAAATATACAAATTATGTGATAAGCTTGCAGTATTATTACCTAGGTATGTCTCTGCTTAGTTTTTGCCCCAAATCCCCCATCTCCCACTTTACAATTCGGGTTCATCTTTCCTTAGCTTTTTTAGATTTCACACTTCCAAGACTATCTCTCTTTGCCATTATTTCTTCCTTCTCCTCATTGTAATTTCTGTTAGGTGACAATGCATTTCCACCATTTTTCTTTTTTGCCCTTGGTCTGCCACTTTCCTATTCTGCAATGTTATTTTGCCATATGTTGTCTTGCCCTATTTTCTAGAGTTGTGGATGAATGAATATTGGCAATTATTTTGGAGGGAATGCAAGGGACTTTTTTGTTTCAATGATTGCTTCCTGTTCATTTGGGCGGGATTCTATGGAACAGAGTTCTGACGCTTTGTGTCGGAATCTGTTGAAGTAAGACATCTTTTTTTTTTTTAGCCTTACTAATTTAAACAAGATCGTTTTGTCTCCTACTTATTCCCTTGCGACATGGCTTTTGCTAAGCCTCTTATTGGAGCATGTGAGAGGACCGCTCCTAAAGGAGCATGTGAGAGGACTTGCTAAGCCTCTTATTGGAGCATGTGAGAGGACCGCTCCTAAACAGTCCATATGATGACCATTTGTACCCCATATCCAATACATGGAGATATTAATGATAGCTGAATTCAGTTATCCGATACTCGGATCAGCATCAGTTCATATAACATTTTGTTTCATAAACCAGTCAAGGGTAGCATGATTAACTTTAACATTGACCATTCATTAACTTTCACGCAAACTTGACCTTGTTTGGAGTCTGTAAAATTTTTTTATGTTTTTTGTAAACACATTTTTTCAATCATTTGTTTTATCTCATATACATCAAATCACTGCAATTTATTTTCCTCCAGAAAATAGCAGTCCAAAAACATCAATCTCTCAGACATTGATTTCAGCGGCAAATCAGAAAACAAAAACTGTAGCTCAACTCCCGGTGTCCTCTTCACTGTCTTTGCTGCACTGTTTTCTTTTTCTTTTCAAACACCCAGTACTTACGAAGATATCCATATGTGCAAGCAAGTCAACAGAACATTAATATCCGTGATAATTTTAGGTGCAACCAATTCATCAACCCAGAAGCACCTCTAGTTCTTCCAAACCATAATTTAACGTGGCAAATTGATTGGTAGAAAATGTCATCTAATATAAAAGTAATTTCAAATCTAAATTATAGGCATAACAGAACATCCATGGACTTGAACACTACCACAAATCTGGTAATGCAAACCTGCATTCGAGCAAGGTGCAAATGAGCTGTTGGGAGATCACTTGACAACACAAGTATTTGCCTCCAAAAAGGACCTAATGCATCCAGCTACAGATAGCATCAGAACCTCAGTAGCGTAGTCAGTTACAATTCAAGTAAAATTACACCCAGTCGGTGGTCAAGTAATTGACTAGGTGAAAGAAGACTCCTGGCAGATCTGAATCAGTACCGTGGGTACAACTTCATGACTTACCTTCCAGTACCAACTAATACCCAACATCCACAGCACCTGCCAATACCCCAGCATCTCCAGGACCTGCTTCGAAAGGATAAGCACCTTCAATGCTGAACACCAATAAATGAATCCAGATAAGTTCCAGCTGCAAGCAAGCTAAGCACTTCAGATACAAAGCACATGCACCGGCAAAAGAAAAGAGCAGATAGCATATTTTAATCCAATATATGTGTGATTTAACCCCTATATTTACGCGTCTGTATGTGTATTCAAAAGCAGTCTGCAAATGTAGTGCTCCATTTAAGCTTACCATTACACATTAAGCTCAAAGGTTTCTTCGACTTAACTGCAATGCAAACTGATCAACAGCCACCATAGCCCGAGATGCTGAGCCAATGGAACCGTCGTATCTATGGAAACTCCCAAGAAATGATATCAAGTCAATTGGTGAAACAGATAATAAGACTATTCAGAACCAGCAAAAGAATGCCCAGAAAGCAAGATGAGCATGTGCACAGAATGATCCAATATGCTTACAGTCCAACCAAGAGAAATGCCGCAGTCTGCATCACAATAGCACCTTCCCCAGCAGCTTTCGAGGTGTTCATGCATCTTGCACTGAACCAGCTCTCATGAATGGATGTGACAAGATCTATCACCAAAAACTTCATCAACTATATTTCAAAAACTTATCTAGAAACAACTAAATAAAGACCCCGTAACTTATTCTTGTTATGTAATAATTCCTCAAAGGGTTACCACGTTCAAATGAATCCCCCAAGTTACCAATTTTAACGATAAGTTCCTCGAAGATAATTTTGGAAGCAGTAGATAATACAGCTCTAGGAACAAGAACAGTTTCTCATATGTTCCAAATAGTACTTTCTTCCATAAAAGGTAATATTTTACAAATAGTTCACAGTCAAAACAAATATGGCTTTACCCAGTTCTCAGTGGTGGAATCATATCTTTCAGTTTTTCCCTTTTAAGTGGACACACTTTAGAAGAATTTCATGCATTCAGGAATTGCACCTTTAAAGCAAACCATACATATGCAACTTCAATATTTAGATAAACGTGGGAATGAACTATAAAGTGCACTCTGATAGAAGAGCAGAAAATAACAACAAAGTAGGAAGAAACTTGGCCAATCTAGAGAAGGAATGCAATAAACCACATATGCTGATATGAGGAGTAAAACATCAATACAGTTCAAGTTAACAGAGGATCCAAGAGACCAAACTAAAACCAGCAGACAAGAAATATAATAGATAATGGTTATACTTGGAATAAATTTGTAAAAGCAGAATACTCACATTGATTCTGTCCGATAAAGAAGCTCTCAGCCTGAAGTTTGTTTCTTTTGACGAAACTAACAAATTGACTCAATTCCATTGGATCTGCTTTTACAGCTTCTTGCTCTACACTGTAAATAATGCAACCAAGCTTGAATCCTATCCTTAGTATAATCCACTAATAATGCACAAGCATAGAGTCAAGACATGATAGAAACCATAACGTTTTGCCCTCAACAGAGACAAATACCAGCATTTGATTGTTTTCTTACTCAGATTAAACAAAAAGAAAAAACAATGTATATGCAGAATACCAAGGAGCTGCATACAAAGTAAACCAAGCAAACAAGCCCCAAGAATTTGTGAGAACAACCGCAAGCACTAAGACTCCAATATTCCTGACCAGGATGTTACATTTTCTTGATCAGAAAGTCTTAAGAAAACCTTAACTCAATCAATATCTCTCCTCCTAGAAACTATTGTGCTTCCAACTAGGAATTTAAATCAACAACAGTCCAAGTGCTGAAAAAAGCAATCAAATTCTGACTCTGACACTGAAATTTTGTGGAGAAATGTTTGTATTTCCTAATTGTGTAGAAGCAAATCATCAGTCAACAGCAACCAAGAGTTCATGTCACACAAACATTGGCCAACAGTTCTACTTCACATGGGCGTATAGGAATGCATTGTTAATCTCCTCAGTAGCTTTTGTCTGATAGGAAAAATAAGGACTCGCAAATCACCAGCTGAGAAATACTTGTTGAACTTCAGCTCTGTACATGGATTAACCAAAATTGGACACTTAAAGCAGAAATCAGTGTTTGTCATCAATTAGTCAAAGTTAATAGCTTAGGATAGTGTTATCAACTTGAATATTTTCAATAGCAGGAAAAAAGTCTGTCAAAAGATGGGACTTATATCAATAAGAGTAAATATGTTGTAAAACTCAATCACAATAATCGAGATCAATATAGAAAAACTTTAAATGCCCATCTTTTTTGATGTATGAGTAATTAAGTCATACATATTCAATAGAAGCATAACATATTTGCCAAAATGCATTAACTAATAAAAAGTTAAGACATTCCAAATATGTAACTATTTTTCTTCAAATACATTTCTCTCCATGATACACAGTAGATAATTTACAAAAAGATGCATGCATACACATGTTCAGTAAAATGTTGTTGCAAATATCACGGGGATGCTGTCAGGAGAAAATATCAGACATCTTATGCAAACCAAATATATAGATTGAAACCCAAAAGATCAAAATCCACCATAAACAGCTTATTCACAATTTATCTTAAATTCAAACTATATTAAAACTTGCAGAAACAGCCATCTTTTTCTTATAGAAATCCTGTACAGAGCCTTTTTCATTAGGCCTTTTCTATGCCGAAAAAAGAACATAACAGAACTCAAGTCATACCAAAATTTGACGTGCCAAACAGTTACTTAGTTTTGCTTACATTGTAGATAGGAGGCGAGAAGGTCCAGTTGGGTCATAATTAATCAACAGAGCAGCCTTTAGAGGAAGCCCTAATAATTGAATCAGTAAAACCTCAATCAATATGCATATATGCTTAAAGAATATTAAATAGACATAGAATGGTAGGTAGAGAGATGGAGAGTGCAAAGAAACACGATCGTCAGTTTTCTTGCCTGGAGAACCAACACTGTTGGATGCCCATTTTTCCCAGATTCTGTGCACGAAAGCCCAGTCCATATATTGTTGGCTGGAAGCTGCAATGGTGGGAGATTGGATTAACATCCAGTATTCACCAATGACTAGTAAGAAAGTTCTCAACTACTTTCAAATCCAAAGACTAAGATCACCTCGCTTAAAAGGCCTTTTGGTCCACAAGAATGTGAATGTTGGTGTCTTTCATGTTATTGTTTTTATACAATTAGCAAGGAGATTAAATCTGAAATCCCTTTGGCGTGCTAGGGCTCAAATCTAATACATGTCATCCCCAGGTATTGTTTGCTTAGTGTTTTGGGTTTAGGTCTATGTTATATAGAGTCTTAACATAACCTAAGTTCCCTTCGAAATAATTGATATAAAAAAATGGCAATGTTGATCAGGTATATAAACTGCTTAATATAATCCAATATTGTTTCCTTTCATGTATTGATTAGAATCATAAAGAAAGTAACTATGTAAATTACCAAATTGTCTACTTGGGAGATTTTGGATCTTCCAGGATTTACTAGCCAAAAAGTATATAGTTTAGCTCCCTAATTGCCAAACTTCTGCCATCCTTTCCTTTTTTCTGCAGTAAAGAATGATTACCAGCTACAACACACTCTACTTCTTCACTAGCATCTATCATCTTGCCTCTGGGTATACAACCTTATGCCCTAGACATTGCTACATAACAGGGGCATTCAACCAACGCCAGAAAGGCAATTTTGCTCCACCTCACACCTAGCATGTCATTACTTCGCCTTTGCAAAAATGTTATAAAAATCATCCACATTCAACCCTCCATCAAAATGAAATTTTCCTAATTTCCTCCCACCAACCTATTTGATAATCACTAATAAGAACAGCTGTCCTAATCTCCTCCAACCAACCTATTTTGCTAATCACTCACAAGAACTCTCACTAAATGCAATGTTGATCATAATGGTAACTAAACTGACATCGAACTAAAGCAAAACTCTTCCAGGGAAAAAAAAAATCGGTGGGTCATTTTATCGAACGGTTAAATGGCAAAAGCCAAAACATGCTCTTTTATCCAAATTTGACTACGAGTGGTCCAAGATTTTCCAGCAACGATAGATATCAGCCAATTCCATTCATTCTACTTTCATCCTACCACATAAGAACACTCATAGAGAAATCCGTCAAGAATTCAAAATAGGTGGCCATGAGTAAACAAAAGGAAACAAAAAATCCAAGCGAACAACTAATTCCCACATTTTCGGATATAATCAAAATGAAACTAACCCAGAGAAAGAAGAGAACTGTTACAATGCTTTGTCGGTTATGATTTTGGTGCAAGGTAGTTCTGGCGTAATGGCAACAGTGAACTCTTCTTCTCCTTCGAAATCTGCTCAAAATTCAAGAGGGTTTAAGGGCTCGTTTTTGTCGAAGTTGTGATAAATGATGGGTTTCGATTACGAAAAAATTGAGTCGAGTTTTAAATTATAGGCTTAGGTTCCGTTTGATAAAACTGAATATGAATTCTGAAGTCTGAATTCTGAAATCTGAAATTTGAATACTGAAATCATTAATTTGCTGAATTTTAAGTACCGAAAAAAATATATGAATGTCTGAATTTTAATGCTAAACCTATTTATACTGTTTGATAAATATTTATAACTGAATGTTTAATAAGTTTAATTTGACAATTTTGCCCTTATATCCTTTCATTCAAAAAAGAAATAGAATCTATGATTTAATTAGTTTAAAATTGTTATGTATGAAAATGACAATATTTATTTTTAAATCAAATTAATATAAAAGATGAAATATATTATATGAGAAGTATGGAGAAGATGTGAAAGTCATTAAAAAAGGAGAAAAGAGAAACTAAAATTCGTTAGATAGAGAATATTAAGTTGTTTAATTAGATAAGAATTTTGAACATAATTAACAAACAATGGTAGATTTGGTAGATAGGATAAGGTAGTTGAAATAATTCTATTGATTCTTATCAGAATAGGATTCTTGTGCTGAAAAAAATACACATAGGTTCAGCACTGCTTAACAAGTTCAGCAAATAGATTTTCATTTATCAAACACTCAAAACATCTGAATATCTGAACAAATTCAGATTCAGCACTTTTTATATTATCAAACAGACCCTTAGGCTAACTGTAGTGGTAGCGAGCTTTTTTATATAAAGGCATATATCAAAATTTTTTAGAAGACCTTGGTGTTAATTTCATTAATCCATTTTACTACCATCGATGGGTATTATAGATTTTCTTAATCAATATTTCTATTTTCAAAAATTTTATGAGGATAAAGTTTTTGAGTTTCCAAAGTGTCTTCCACTCGTCTAATCATTAGATAATTTGGATCACTTTGGAGCTTTGGCAACTGGTCATGACCTGCCTTGCGGAGAATTTTTCAGGTTTCACCAATTTTAAAGTGTTTAATTTTTCAGATTTTGTTTTGAGATTTGATTCAAATTATGGCATGTTAGCTAATTTTTTTTTTTTTGGTTTCCTAGCTTGCTTTTTTTTTTTGTCTTCGGAATTTATTGCTTTTTGGCTTCGGAGTATTTTTGTTTTTCTAGACTGGGAACAATTTGGATTTGTGACTTACTCAATTTGAATTCCTCGAGTAAGTCCTGAGAAGAGCTCGAGTTATGAAATTTAAAACTAGACGAGCTCAAACTCGGGTTTGAGCATAGCTATTGAAATCAAGCTTGAGCTATAAAATTTAAGATTCAATAAGTTTCAACTCGACTTAGGATAGACTATCATGAACAAAGTTTAAACTCTATTCGACTCTATTACGCCCTTAGTCACAGGTCGTAGCATTGCTAAGGTTGTGTTTGGATTGCATTTTCCGTGATTTTTCATGGAAAAAATACTGTAGCGATTTGATGTATGTGAGGAAAAAAGGTAATAGGGAAATGTGATCACGGAAAACGACGTAATTTTTCGATGGAAACCGGCAATCCAAACAAAGCATCTAGAGTATTTCCGTGTGCTAGTTGGAAGAGGGGTAAGGAGTGAATTGTAAAAATTTCTGATAAAGTTATACATCCAAAAGGAAAAAGGGGTTAATTGCTCACACTGCACCACCTTGAAACTTAAAAATATAGACTTTGTCCCCAATTAAAAGCCGTTTACATTAGAAATATTAACTCTTTGAAAAAACGTGTGAGTGTAATGATATCATTGTCTTATTAGTGTTGAAATCATCTATAGTTAACTAGTATTGCTTACATACATGCATGTATACGTACGTACACACACACACACATATATATATATATATATATATATATATCTTCTCAACACTATGCACTATATGCAAATATTAAATTGATAAAACCAGAAAAGGATGCTTCTAATCTTTTTTTATGAATGTTGAATTAATTTTGTTTTTATTTATATATTTTTTAATTTATTGGACTTTAAATTGGATAAATAGTGATAAATTACACAACAATAACAATAAATTGAGTAAGTAGAATTTTGAAAACATAAAGTAATATTAAGCTTGTTATTTGTTAAATATATTTTTTTTTACTATTTTAGTTCACATAAATTGTTAGAAGAATATCATTATCATTTTTTGTTTATCAAATTAGTCAACTACTAAATTCTTAAATAAAATTGTGAGGAAGTATAAATATGCCTTACTTTTTAACTTAGAATAGACATTAAATCAAACACAATTTTTTTAAGAAATAATAGGGCCATAATAGTAAACTATAGATAATTTCAACAAGACAAGGCTAATAATATCATTAAATTCATTTTTCTTGATCGAAGTTAAGTTTTCTAAAGTGAATTAGTTTTCATGGGGCAAAGTGCATACTTTTAGGATTGAGGGTGGCAAAGTGTAACTATTCCCAAAGCTCATGAAGGCAAACCGTGATTTACCCTAAGAACAACCTAAGGCGTGCGTGATGATACCTACTATGCACATAAATTGATGTATACCTATCATGTAAATCGCTCCTGTAAGCAGCCAAAGATTCATATGCATAACGTCGCTCAACGCCTCATTACTTGTGGATGTAGATGATTTTTCCCTTCTCCTTTGATTCGGTTATTTCATTTCCACCCCTAATTTTGAATCTGTTTGTCTATTGTGTCCCCTAAATTTTTTGCAAATATTGTTACCTACCTTCATACTTTTATATTTAGTCCTTCTAACTTCACTGCCAAAAAAAAAAAAAAACATTTGCTTTACAATATCTATACACCGTTTGTCAGTTTTCCATACCTATCCTTTGACTGTGAAAACATACTTTAGATGGATTTTAAACTGGTGATCAGCTTATGGCTATCAACCGCAAGATGTGGTTGCTTTACGTTTGCTCTTGCAACTGAACAATGCAATTAATAGCTGAAGTCGAACCAAATTATGCCAACTCAATTTGAGTCATTCATTTCAATATGTTCAATCCTAGTCGTTAATTAAATAGTGTGATTATAGCACTACACCCTACTAATTGTGATTGAACTACGACTTTGTGTGTGTGACCATCTACTGTGTCATCTCGTTTGAGTTAACTAGAGTAAAGAGATTGAAAGGTTGGTTGGGGATTTAAATCCTTTTAGGGCAAGTTAAAAAAAAAAAAAAAGGGCTTTGAGCTCTTACTTAATTAGCAAAAACTTGGAAATTAAAACGAAACATAAGTAGGCCAATCGTCTGTTAAGTCCAACAATTAATATAAAAAAAATTAAGAAATGGTGTAGCAGTGCATCTATTATTCATGCTCTTTAGATTTAACAAATTCAACTTGAATTCAGATTTAAACATGTATATAAATTAATGAATAAAGTTCGAACAATATTTTGAGTTTGTTATAGAGATCGAAAAGTTCTGTTACATTCCGTATTAAACATTCTTTTACTTCGTTGTAAAGATTGAAAATGCTTTCTTAGATTCCATATTAAATATTCTCTAATTTTGTTATGGACATTGTTACAAGTTACAAGCTTTCTTACCTCAAACCCCAAAGTCAAACATTTAGATAAGGGTAAATTGTCCATTTGACCCTTGAACTTTTAGTTTAGGTAAAATTAAGTCTCTTGACTATTTTTAGTCAACTTTTAGCCCTCAAACTTGTAAAATTGGGCACTTGTGACCTTTTGGCCAGTTTATCCGGTTTTGCAACCGGAAAACTAAATCACACGAATGGCAGTATGCTTTGTAGAAAGGTATTTTTGTTCGCATTTTCTAAGCAAAAAGGAAACAACTCCTCCTTCTTCCCCCCCTTTTCCTAACCCAACCAAACAAGTCGAATCACACCGCATTTTCCTTACCCCTTTTCATCTTCCCTCGAGGATCTTTGTGGAGGGAGAAGAGCAAGAGAGAATCAGCACTATCGGGTTCAACAATAGTTGGGTATCATCGACATTGAAGCAACAATGGAGTGGCAAATCAGGCCGGAAAATGAATACTTTGATCCGGTCCTCGTTTATGGTATGTAACTTTGTTGGAACCTTTAAATGTGAAATAGCTAGTATATTCAATTGTTGGATGGGCAACAATATTTTGGTGGTGGGGGTTACTGAAAGTGACGTGGTAGTGGTCCTAGAAGTGGGGGTATGGTGGTGGGCACTTAATTTTGTTGTTTAGTTGTTCAAAAAGTGTAGGGGTTTACGAATAATCAGCATTTGATTAAAAGTTCGAATTTTTTTATTGTTTAACTTGGATTTGACCCTTGAACATTAGGGTTACTTTTTGAAAAAGCATATGAAGCAGAATTTGAAGTTTAATTAATTATAGTTGAATTTTAAATAGTATATTTATATGTACTTCTTGTAAGCCCAAACTTGTATTGAAACGAAAAATTCATATTGGTATGCAGCTCCAGAATCTGAAATATTTAGCATAAGGTTACACCACGGGGGAAGAATAAATTGAAAAAATTATGTCAGCTATGAGAATGGAGAAGTGGACTACGTAGATATGTGTGATGATGAACGTATGTCAATCCATGAGTTGAATAAAATGGTTGAAAAAGTTAGTCATCCTAATGCAGCTATTTTGTACTATTACCTTGAACCAATTGCAGACATGGGGACTGGTTTGAGAGAATTGCCCATTGATACTCATGTTAGGACCTAGACTAGCAAACCAATCCAGCCAGGGACTAAAGGATACAGATTCACTCCAACAAGATTACATCCCTGATCACCTAAGTAGTGATAATGGCTCATCAGATGATGAATTCAAAGGGAGATACAAGGACTTTGTCCTAGAGAAATTCCTCAAGGATCCCAAATTCGAGATTGGGATGAAATTTGAATCAAGAGCACAATTAAAACTACCGTGACTGAGTATGGGATTAAGATGGGTAAACCTATTTGGACCTGTAAAAATGAACCCACCAGGGTGAAGGCCAAGTGTAGGGAGCCATGTAAATGGTTTGTATTTGCTTCAATAGAAAAGACTCTTGGTACAAAGGATTTGATAGTAAAGACTATGCATGATGTCCATAAAACATGCAACCATACATGAAAAAATAAGAATATTACTGCCAAGTGGCTGTCTAACAGGTATGCAGAGAGGATAAGATCAAACAACAATCTACCAACGAGAGAATTTAGGCAAATAGTCCACGAAGACTACCAGGTAAAAATCTCTAAGCATGTTGCAGCTAAGGCAAAATCACTAGCTATTGAGAAGATTAAGGGGTCAGCTGAGTCACAATACAAGAAAATATGGCAATATTATTGTTAAGAAAATATAAGTATTCTTGTAGATAATAAATTAGTAAAGATATTCTTGTAAATTGTTTGTTAGGTTTGTACTCCTATAAATACTAGTTGGTCACTCATAATACGGGGGTTAGATGGTTTCCTCCCAAAATACCTATTCTCATGGTACCAGAGTTAAAGTCTTAGAGTTATGGTTAAACATCTAGTAAAAGTCTTGTTCACGCGACGCTGTTTATCGCACACTGTTTACGCGATACTGTTCATCGCGCACTGTTCACGCGACACTGTTCATGCGTACTGTTCATCTCGAGTTTTGAACTTTTTTTGGTTTGAAGTGCTATTTGCTATGGCTGAAAGTTTATCAAAAGGTATCGTGACGTCCACTAATATTATGCCAATGGTAATGGCTCAAATCACAAATTGGAAGTTGAATGACACTAATTATCAACAGTGGTTAAAAGTCATTAAGATTTATCTGATAGGCTTAGGAAAGTAACGATATCTCACAGATGACTCTCCTATGGAGGATACAAGAGACTCATGTGGATTCAAGAGGATGCCAAATTCTTGGAGTAATATGGAATTCTATGGAGCCACGAATTACTTACATATGTTCTCATTGTGAGACAACAAAAGAAATTTGGGATTATATCCGGTTATTATACTGAGTAATCTTTCACGGATGTATGATATTTCTTTGGAGTATTTTCAGTTGCAACAAAATGACAAGATAGTAACTGAATACTTTGTTGATCTTAAGCGAGTTTCAGAAGAATTAAATGTTGTAATGGCTCTCTCAAGTGATATTATAGTTATGCAGAGGCAAAGAGAATAAATGCTTGTGCTCAAATTCTTGGCTGGCCTCGAGCCAGAATTTGAAACAATCAAATCTCAAATTTTAGCAGGTTAACAATTACCATCCTTTGCAGAGGCGTATGTTCGGGTCTTACGTTTTACATCTAAGGACAATGTACAGGGTGATGGTGCTCTAATTAATGACAAATATGCTTTAGTTGTTAACAACAATCAGATAGAGAAACTTAATTTTGCACGTGACTCTCGTGAAGGAAGAAGTAGAGGAGGTCGTGGGGGTCGTGGAGGTTGAGGCACCCGTGAGTGCACTTATTGTGGTTTGAAGAATCACATTCATAATACTTGTTGGGATTTAGTTGGAAAACCTCATCAGTTTGCTAATGTGGTTACCACTGACCAAACTGAATCAAGTTCTTCAGCACAAGGGTCCCAGAAGATTTTTACCATATCCGAGAAAAATTATGTTAAATTTCTGCAGTATCAAACTGCAAATTACATATCTCTTCTCTCTGCTTCTTTAGCATAAAAAGGTAATGCTATGGTTTGTCTCTCCACATTCTCTAATTTTGACTCATGGATCATTGATTCTGGAGCTACTGATCATATGTCAGGTACCTCTAGAAATTTTTCTAATTTTCAAGAGTCTACTTCCTTCCCTCATGTTACTTTAGCTGATAGATCTACCACTAAAATTAAAGGATTAGGCACTGTAGAAATTAACCAATCTCTTCCGCTGTCTTTTGTTCTTTACGTACCCAATTTGCCTTTTAATCTAATGTTCGTTAGTAAGTTTACTAAATTTCTACAGTGTTCAGTTACTTTTTCTCCTGATCTTGTTGTCATTCAGGATTTTGGTATCCGAGCATAATGGTGTAGAGAGGATTTGAAGACAAAGAGGACGATTGGTAGAGGGCATGAGCATAATGGTCTTTATTTTCTCAACTCCAATGGTCTGATTGTGTGTCCTGCTACTGTTTCTCCTCTTGAAATTCACTGTCATTTGGGTCATCCGTCTCTATAAAATTTGAAGAAGTTGGTTCCTACCTTGAGTCAGTTGTCTTTATTAGAATGCGAGTCTTGTCAATTAGGAAAGTATCATCGTGTTTCTTTTGCCCCTAGAGTCAATAAACGGGTTTCGGAACCCTTTTTATTAGTTCATTCTGATGTTTGGGGTTCTAGTCGAGGCACTTCAAAGTTAAGTTTTAAATATTTTGTAATCTTTGTTAATGATTTTTTCAGAGTTATATGGCTTTATTTAATGAAAGATCATTCAGAACTATATTCCATTTTTTGTGCATTTGTTACAGAAATAAATAATCAATTTGGTGTGCCTATACGTATAATTCGCAGTGATAATACGAAAGAATATTTTTTCACTTCGTTTGATACCTTTATGACTAAGTCCGGTATTTTTCGTCAATTCTCTTATCCCCATACTCTACAACATAATGGAGTTGTTGAAAGAAAAATTGGACATTTAATCGAAATTACTCTAACACTTTTGTTACACATGAATGTGTCCAAACAATTTTGGAGAGATACAGTTTTAACTGCATGTTATTTAATTAATCGCATGCCATCTAATATTCTTGGAGGCCAATTACCTCACTCCATTTTTTTTTCTCATGAACCTATATTTAAATTACCTCATCGTATTTTTGGGTGTGTGTGTTTTGTTCATCAACTTGCTCTTGGGGTGGATAAATTAGATTCTCGTACTATTAAATGTATTTTTTTAGGATACGCACGAGCGCAAACAGAGTATAGATGTTACAGTTAAATTTTAAATCATTTTTTTACTTGTATTGATGTTACTTTCTTTGAATCCACTCCTTATTTTATGAAACAAGGTATGTCTTATGAGTTAGACCAGTGTTCTTCTTTTTCTTATCCTGTTTCACCAGTCCCTTCATGTTTATTATCTGAGTTATCTAGTCCACCAGATTTCATAACTCAATTATCTCATCCTAATTTCTAAACTTATTCTCGTTGTTCCGTGGTTGAGAAAGCTCCTGATATGCCACGCACTTCACCAATTAACTCTCAATCTTCAAATCCAGGTATGACGCCTTCCTGTGAGTCAAATTTTTCTATTGTTTTACGCAAAGGTAAGAGACATTGTATTTCTCATCCTATTTCTAATTTTGCTTTTTATTTTCGTCTCTCTCTGTCATAATCTTCTTTTGTTGCTTTCATTGATTCTGTATCTATCCCTAAGTCTATTATTTATGCTCTCAATCATCCTGGTTGGAGATTAACTATGCAATAAGAGATGTTTGCTTTGGAGAAAAATGGTACTTGGGATCTTGTCCCTCTTCTTTCTGGTAAGAAGGTTATTGGTTGTAAATGGGTGTACACTATGAAAGTGCAGACTAATGGTTCTATTGATAGATTGAAGGCTCGTCTGGTAGTTAAGCGATTTACTCAGGTGTATGGAATCGACTATTTAAAAATATTTTTTCCTATTGCAAAGATTATCTCTATTCGTCTTCATATCTCTTTGGCAGCAACTTATAATTGGCCATTGCATCAGTTGGATGTGAAAAATGTGTTTCTACATAGAGATTTAAAAGAAGAGCTATATATGGAACAACCTTCTGGATTTGTTGTTCAGTGAGAGATTTCGCAGTTGGTTTGTCATTTAAAAAAATTCTTATATGGATTGAAACAATTTCCGAAGGCTTGGTTTGGCCGGTTTAGTAGTGTTATCATGGAATTCGGTTTGACAAGATATGGAGTATATCACTCTGTATTTTATCGGCATTCTAATGCTGATAAAATTTTATTAGTTATTTATGTGGATGATATTGTGATTACAGGTGTTGATATTGTGGAGATCCAGAAACTTAAATCCAATCTGCAGGTAAACTTTCAGACAAAGAATTTAAATCATCTACAGTATTTTTTGGGTATTGAGGTAGATCGGTCTAAATATGAAATTTATTTATGTCACAGGAAATATGTTCTCGATATGCTGAGTGAAGTTGGGATGTTAGGTTACCGACTTGTAGATACTCCTATGGATCCTAATGTGAAATTAGTAGCAGATCAAGGTGCATTACTAAATGATTCTAGACAATATCGAAGACTTGTAGGTAAATTAAATTATCTCACTGTAATGAGACCTGACATTTCGCTTGCAGTGAGTGTTGTGAGTCAATTTTTTGATACCCCTCGTACTAGTCATTGGGATGCTGTTATACGGATTCTCAAGTATCTTAAGAGTGCTCCTGAAAAAGAGCTACTGTATCAAAATCGTGAACACACTGATATTGAAGGATATAGTGATGCAGATTGGGTTGGTTTTGCCTCAGATCAAAAATTGACCACAGGATATTGTGTGTTTGTTGGTGGTAATTTAGTATCGTGGAGGAGTAAGAAGCAAACAGTTGTCTCCAGATCAAGTGTAGAATCTGAATACCGCGCTATGGCTCACACTGTGTGTGAGTTGGTTTGGTTGAAGAACGTGTTACTTGAAATTGGGTTTGAGCATAAACAGCCTATGAATTTAGTGTGTGATAATCAGACGACTGTTCATATTGCATCTAATCCAGTGTTTCATGAAAAAATAAAACATATTGAAGTTGATTGTCATTTCATTCGAGAGAAATTGCTTGATGAAGTCATCAAGACATCTCATGTACCGTCTGTAGATCAATTGGCTGATTTGTTTACCAAGAATTTAGGGAATTTTAGGGTGAAATACATTTGAAACAAGTTAGGTGCTTATGATATATATGCTCCAACTTGAGAGGGAGTGTTAAGAGAATATAAGTATTTTTGTAGATAATAAATTAGCAAAGGTATTCTTGTAAATAGTTTGTTAGATCTGTACTCCTATAAATACTAGTTAATCACTTATAATATGGGAACTAGATAGTTTCCTCCCAAAATACCTATTCTCAATTGTGAAGAGATTAAAAGGATTCATCCTGGCAGTACAATGGAGGTTATGTTCACTTCATTTAGAGAACCTGGATGTAATCCAAGGTTCATGAAGATGTACTGCTGCCTTGGCCCACTGAAGAAAGGCTTTAAAGATGGATGCAGACCTATTTTGTGTTTGGATGGATGTCATATTAAAGGTAGATATCCAGGCCAACTATTGATAGCTATTGCAGTGGACCTCAACAATGGCTATTGACCAATTGCATGGGCAGCTGTTGAAAGGAAGGCTACGGAGCAATGGAGATGGTTCTTAACCCTCTTGAGTGGCGACTTGGAAATACAAAATGAGGGACATTATACTTTCATGTGTGACCAGCAGAAGGTAAATGTATAAAATTACTAAAAGGGCAAATTATCTATTTGACCCTTGAACTTTTAGTTTAGGTAAAATTAAGCCCTTTAATTATTTGTAGTCAACTTTTAGCCCTCAAACTTCTAAAATGTTATGAAATTTCTTGGATATCTAACTTACACCTGTTTTGATATTTTGTGTGGGGACTGGATAGAGCACTTGTAAAGGTTCTCCCAAATTCTGAGCACAGATACTGTGTTCAAAACATGTAAAAAATTTCAAGAAGAAATATCTAGGTTTAGGTTTAAAGGATAGATTGTGGAGTATAGCAAGCTGCACAACAGTTGAACATTTCAACAAAGTCATGGATGAGTTTGAAGAATATGACAAAGAAGCACATGCATGGGTGAAGAAAGGGCCACACCCTAGACATTGGTGTAAGGCCTTTTTTTTCCAAACATACACAGTGTGATATGCTGGTTAATAACTTGTGTGAATCATTTAATGGCAGTATTTTAGAGAGTAGGGACCAGCCTATTATTTCTATGATAGAGGCCATTAGAGAATACTTGATGGAAAAGATCCAAAAGAGAAGGATAGCAATGAAAAAATACAAGTTAGATGGTGGACCACTCATTAGAGAAATTGTGGAAGAAAGGGTCAAACGTGTAGCACAATGGGAAATAACATGGAATTCAAAAACAGGTTATCAGGCAAAGGGGCCACGAGGAGCCCAATTTGCTGTTGACCTTGAGAAAAATGAGTGCACATGCAATTTGTGGGTCTTGAGTGACATTCCATGTTCCCATGCAATTGCTGCTCTACATAGAGCTAATAAGGATCCACACAAGATGTTGGCTAACTGCTATCACAGGGAGCTATTCTTTACCATCTATGATAATGTGTTGCAGCCTATTAATGAAGACATTCAATGGCCACAGTCAGATATACTGGAGTTGGACCCACCAGCAAGTGTTACTCAACCTGGCAGGCCAAAGAAAGCTAGAAAGAGAGATGTTACAGAAGGAAAAGATCATGGCAAAAGGTTGTGAAGGAGGGTTGTAATCCATTGTAGAAAGTGTGGAGGGATTGGACATAATGCTGCGACTTGCAAGAATCCTCCTAAGTCATCTAGTGTATAGCAACCTTCTCAACAACCAGTACCTACTGAACAACCATGTAATCAGCAGCAGCAGGAAGCTCTAACAAAAAGACAACGTGTGAGTTTGGATTTCATTATAACTTCCTTTTCTTTGAATTTTTTTTTTTTTTTTTGTGATCTGAAATGCTTTCTTTAATATGTAGGTAAGCAACAATCAGGGACAAAGAAATCAGCAAAAAACTCAGCAGCAGCCAACACATCAACCTCAGTCCCGGCAATCCACCGCAAGGCCACCAGTTCATATGCACAAGAAAAGTACATCAAAAAGGCCATTGACAGATGCAGACAACGGTTTTATTAATCTCAACTATACTTACTTGTGTAAAGATCCACCTTTCAATGTTGGAAACTGGCAGGGAAGAAGTGGAAGAAGAGGAAGAGGAAGGGGAAGGGGAAGAGAAAAGGGAAGATCTGCTGGATTTGGAACAAGTTCTTGAAATATTGCACCATCTTTTGTCACCAAGCCTGACAAAAAGAAAGACCTGCAAATATTTTTGTGATGATTTTGTTGACTGTAAATGGATGTAACTAGAATGTCCAGACTATAAATGGATTTTTTTGAATAGTCTTTTGTGGGGAAGCAAAACATGTGCCTGTGCTTGGTATCTAACAATACAGACAAAGGTCACTGCTTTTTGGGCATTTGTCTGTTTCCTATGAAAGTGATTATTCTATGTATTTACAGATAAAGATCATTGTAATTTCCTTTTGCTAATTATATTCTAATGTTATGCAGTTGCTATCTTATATTTGTATGGTATGGTATAGTAGTTTTTGTCGACTAATACAATCAAATACATCCAACAAAGCCCATGACATGGGAATTGGGATAAATAATTCTCATCACATTACTTGCCGAAAATTACAGTTATCACTGACTAGGTTCAACCACACTTTTACACTAATCCAACATACAACAAAGACTTGTAAAGCAAAAAAATACAATACACTTCTCCCTAACCCTCTGCACCATACACCATACATCTATTTGCTCCATCCATTTTCCTCAAAACTAGTAGTACTGATGGCTATATGTCACAGTTACACACTGCCCTTCATGTATCACCTTCAATTTGCATAATCTCATTATATGTATCCCCAATTTGCAGCATCCCAGGAGAGACTCCATCTTTTTTTTTTCTCTGTAAGCATCATTATTGCAGTAACCAACCAACTTACCACAAGAACCCTTACAAGGAATTTATTCAACTATTTCTGCCACTGTAGCTGCTCCTCTGTTTCTCTTAATTTTGCCTTCAACTTGGTAGCTTTTGCCTCGAATCTTGATGCTACAGTTTCAAATTCCTCTTTTTGTTTTTCTGTTGCATTGATCCTCCTTAGAAGGCTTGGTATCAACTCAATAGAACAACGGCACATCTCATCGTCAATCCAATTCCAATACCCATGGCCACCAACTTCTTCTGAGCAAACGATGTACCTTCTCCCTGGATTTCTATCAGTCCAAGAAGTAATAATCTTCGTGACTTTACCGCAAGGACAAATAGGAAGCAGAGGGCTGCAATATTTGCGCATTTTTGCTTATTTCTTTGCAGATTTCTCTATCTTCCCTCTCCAATTCGTTTGTTGAATAAGTTAGCGGTTGGGCTAGGAAAAGGGAAGAAAGAGGAGTTGTTCCCTTTTTACTTAGAAGATGCGGACAAAAATGCACTTCTTCAAAGCATACTGTCATTAGTGTGATTTGGCTTTCCGGTTGCAAAACCGGATAAACTGGCCAAAAGGGTCACGGGTGCCCAATTTTACAAGTTTGAGGGCTAAAAGTTAATTAAAAATAGTTAAAGGGCTTAATTTTATCTAAACTAAAAGTTCAAGGGTCAAATAGATAATTTGCCATTTAGATAAAAGTACAAAAGTCCTCGAGGTTCCCACCAACAAGGAAGATTAGGAAAAAAAAAAAAAAAGTCCTTCAAGAATCTACTCTTCTTCCTGATTATGGAGCCGCAGGCAAGAAGCACAAGCAGCAAGCAGCAAGCAGCAATCAGGCCAAGAACAAATTCCTCCCTATCCTAAACTGCTTTTTACTAGCCTATGGAATCACATGCAGCCCTTTAATCAGGTGCCTTTATTTCCTCCATGGAGGCAAAAGAATATGGCTATCGGCCTGGATGGAAACCCCGTGTCCCCCTCCCTACTCATTGATTACCTTTGTCGTTGCAAAACTCAAGGGTCCAATGCAAAACTGTTCCACATTACGCCGAGAATATTCATTGCCTTTGCATTAATGGCGGCTGACTGGCCTGGACGATTTCTTCTACGCCCAGGGCAATGCAAAGCTGCGCCTGTGTCTACTTCTGCTCTTGTTATTGCTACTCAGCTGGCCTTCACAGCATTACTTGCTTTTATTCTGAGCAGGCAGAAATTATGCGTTATTCGATAAACGCATTTGCTCTGTTGACGATTGGAGCAGCTGTCTCGGCAGTTGGCATTTCATAGTAGCAGTGTTCGGCCAAAGGGCGTGACGAAAAGTGGTTATTATGTGGGGGGTTTTTAAGACTCTTGCGTCCTCGGCTTTGTGTGGATTTGTTTTGCCCTTGATAGAGTTGGCTCATATGATTGATGGCCAAGAAGGCTATTAGTTTCACGCTTGTTCTAGAGATTTAGGCTGCGTATGGGTTACGGTACTTTTGATTAAAAAAGCACTTTTAGGTGCTAAAAGTGTGTTTTTATAGTGTTTGATGAATATCATTTCATAAAATTAGAAGTAAAATTTTTTGGGTTAAAAGTATTTTTAACAAAAGTTCAAATTTAGTACTTTTAGATTAGATTTTGTGATTTAAAAAATAAAATATCAAATTTAATCATGGTATCCTATATTATAAATCAAATAAAGAGATATATACTTTTTAAAAATTTTCAAATTACATATTATCCAATACAATAAGTACTTATTGAATTATGCCTCCAAACAATATATTTAAAAGCATTAAAACAGTTAATAAGTATTTTTATTAAAAATTCTATTAGGAAAGTTTTTTTTAATAAGCTACCACAACCCCAAAAAGACCCTCGGTCATGTGGTTCTCTGCTGCTACTGCGTTGTTGGGATGCTCATAAATAAAGATTTCCAGGTAATTTCTTACTTCTTGCTCTCTCATTCACAAGCACAAAATTAGACTCCAAAAATTGGAAATTGGGATGTTTAATCCATAGAATGTTGTTTTATTTTCTGTTCCCCACGAATTTTTTGTGTCTTCTAATTAAGCTTTTCTGGTTAGTTTATTGATGCCAGAAGGAATTAGGTTCTCATTATAGAGAGCTGATTTTAGTTTTTAGATCATATGTTGCTTTTGGATTTGGATTGCGGACTGTTCTTCATGCACGCAAAAGAAAAATACGATTAAAATTTTGAAATAATTACTAAATTACCTGAAGTATAAACCTACAACTTACAAGCATATAACGGCAATTTAGTCATTAAATGACCAAATTCTTTTGAGAACATCTATGCATTCATCTAATCGGCATTTTTAACACCAAAAGAGGGCATGTGTTTTTATGAAAAGGTTGTTGATGTTCAAGAATCAAACCTATAAAATCAGCTTTTAATTACACGAGTTAGCATTTAGTTAGTAAATTATTTGTTCTTTAGGCACAGTCTATCCGACTAATTGTAGCCTAAGGAGACGTTGGTTTTGGGATGTTAACATGACGATGTTTGAAACGCAATTTTAAAATCTTAGTTTAGTAACTAGTGCTAAATATAGTACTAGTAGTTTTCGTTTTAATTTAGGAATCTTACTCATTAGCCTGTCCTTTTCACATGCCACGAGTTAGGTTCAATGTAATTAACCTCTTCTCTATTTTCAACTTTTAAATTTTTTTTTCTTTTGAGGGGACTTCTATTTATTGCAACACCAAGCATCATATCTCGTACCTTACATATCCACACTTTAGCTAATCTTTATTACATATAATTAGCAAGTATTAGGTTATAAAATCACCTCTAATGATCAGTAGCTTTTCGTGAAAATTTTGGGTTTAGCCTTCAAACATTGAAACGTCAATTTTGAATAAATAATACCGACTGAAAAATAAACGATGAATTTGTACGATAGATGTTCACTGAGCGCTCATTTATGGTGGTCACTCACACGTTTAGATTTTTTTTTTTTTTGAGAAAAAAAATGTAAGACTAAATTGTGAAAAGGTATAAATGCGTTTGAATGGTAAGTGAGAAATCGTAAATAATTTAACTTATGTAAATACTGGCTAATTAAACATTAGTAGGATGACGTGATTCAATGGGTCTGGATTGTACAATGAATGTTGTGTTTCAGTTTATCTGATTATGTTGGATTTTTGAGCTGCCAATTTTGATAGAGACTTCCAAGAAACTGACTTAAAGAACCTTCCTTCTCCTTGTATGGTGGATTTTGGTTGGACTGAGATCTGAAAAATTTATGGCCTTGCAAAATAGTTCATTTTTTGCCCCCAAAATGGCACTAACGTACCTGTAAATGAATTGTTTTGATTTCACGTCACAAATTCACAAAGACAGATTATCAACATGCCAAACTCGGATTGGAAGTATTATGATGATAATTCTTGTTATTGACACATAAGAAAAAAGGGTTTATATTTATGTTGAGAATAGATAGCTAATTCGATCAACAACATAAAGTCTATTCTATTTTGCATTATGATCAACTTGAACTTTGATAATTTAGCAAATGTAGCTGTCATTTCACTGGTACACTGTATTTAGCATATTTTTTAGTTTTAGCTCCTCCACCTCAATTATTTGGATTAATTTATGAACATTTGTGGAAATGTATCTTTTAGGTTAAGGAATGCAGGAAATTAGAAACAGGGCAATGCAAATTTAATTTCCTGGCTTGCATTCTATATATGCTGAGTTGCTGCATCAATGCACCTTGTAGAGGATGAGTTTACATTTTCGCACCTCTTGCATTTCCTTTAACAGGCCTAATATCAATAAAGCTGCCAAAAAAAAAAAAAAAGAAAGAAAGAAAAAACTCTTCAATGCTGATTCTTTGTTGGAGGATGAGCATGCATAATCCTTTCTCAATTTATGAAGCAGAACAAGAGTATCTGCACATTAATTTGCCTCCCCAGAAGCTCTTCTAATCTTGTTGTAGAGATATGATGAAGAACCTCCAATCAAATACTGGATATGCATATCAGTGAGTACATGTTATTCATCGCCAAGCTGTATCAGTTTAAGGAGGATCAGACTGATATCTACTTCTACTTCCAAGGATGAAGTCAGCAAGATCAAGCACCTTATCAAGCACCTTTTGTTTTTCAGAATATGGAAAGAAAGAATAAGCAAGTCACAACTAAAGCCGCAAACAAATCAAACTGCTCGCGAACGGCTCGATCTAACCAAGTTGAACTATCGAACTTGAGTTTAGTATAGAGAAACTCAACTCGTTATCTCGCAAGTCGAATAATATATATATATTATTTTAATAGTAAACTTATATATATATCCCTCATAATTTTAATATTTATTAAAGAAAAATGATTATCTTATTCATTTTTAAAAATATAAAATAATTATTTTATTTATTTTTTTAGAACTCAAGTAGACTCGATTCTGAACTCGACTAAGATCCAATTTGAGATAGTGTTCGAACTCGAATTTTACATTGAAAGCTTATTGAATTCGAGTTCGAGTTTGAACTTGATAAAATTGAATCGAAACTCAGATCGATTAGGCCAAATTTCGATTCGATTTTATTTGTTTGCGGCCTTACTCACAACAAAAATAAGAAACTGAAAAGGTCGTATATAGCCTTGGTTATAATGTGGAGAACCCTTATAAAATAATTGAGAGCAAGTATTGAACCGTTGGTAATCAATTTGAGTAGTAGGCAAAGAAAATCATAAAAAAAATGCCGTAGGAAAATTTAAGGGAACGTGCATGGTCAACAAGATGAGGCGGTGCAGTTGTGCTACATTCACTGATTCTGCGTCCCACATCGACTTGAGACACAGCAGAGGAGGCAAGAGGAGAAGCATAAAAAAGGTCGGAGGAGGAATTGGATACATACTTACCTGGACGGGGTCAATGGGTGATCAAGAACATTGCACTTCGGAGGGGTGCCCGCCTAAGGTCTACCCAAGTGGTGGAGCCTACGTCATAATTTGTGGCAGCGGGGGCCTGCGTTCGCGCGGCCCCTGCCCAAATTTAGTCCAAGACTTGGCTTTCCTCCCGTGTCCATCCAATTAAAGGCTCTGGGTTAAGGCTATACAAGGGGTTATAAAAAATTAAAGTAGAATACTTTTTCTGTACTAAGTATCATGATTAAAAATGTGTTCAAAATATTTGTTATAAGTTTTTTATCTCTTTCTCTAGTGTTATATCACTTTTAATGTTCAAAAATTTGTTATTAACTTTTGATCTCTTTCTCTAATGTTATCTGACTTTTATTTATGGTTGTTTGGATTGTAGTTTATTTATTTGTATTATGAACATTTTTTTAATAATTTTTTATTTCATATATATTATATAAAAAAATTATATAATATTTTTTTAAAAAAAATTATTTCAAATGTTATCTAACTTTTATTTATGGTTGTTTGGATTGTAGTTTATTAATTTTTATTTATTTGCATTATCAACATATTTTTTAATATTTTTTTATTTCATATATATTACATAAAAAAGCTTTATAATATTTTTTAAAAAAATTATTTCAAATAATCTACTATTCAAATGCACTTTATATTTCATGCTAAATTTAAATTTGAAATTTGAAATTTTTAGGATAATTTTGAAAATAATTCACTAACATCATCATTAAGCAACTATTCTTAAAAAGAGTTGAAATGCAAAACAACTATTCCTAGGAGGAGTTGGAATCCCAAAATGTGAGAAATAATTTCAGACTGAATAATAGAAACGTGTACGTCTTTTTTATGGGGGAAAGAAAAACGTGTACCTTTTACTACAATTTTTTTTTTTTTTTTTTGAAGAACCCTTTTACTACAAAATTGTTCATTGGATCCTATAACCAACTAATTCAACACGTCCCAGAGTTAAATTGATTTTGCCACAATACGCAACTCATGACCATGACAAATGATCATGGATCGTGGATAGACTTTGGAGCAAGCAGCTCTTAGACTCAGACAAGTCAAGAAGATCATTATTTTGAAATCTCTTCCCCATATGCCAAGCCCAATGGGCTGAGACCACAAGTGCCTATTCGTGATTGTCTTCTGTAACTATGTGCTTTAGTTGAAGTATTATTTGGGAAATTCAGATGATCAGAAAATTAGGTAAAGTCTGCTTTCCAAAAAAATAAAAAAAAAAAAGAGGTAAAGTTCATTATAACACCATTTTCATTTGTGTTTGTTTGATGAGAATATTCTAGAGGATTTTTTCTTATTATTATTATTATTATTTTTTGTAATAGCACAAGGGTGGGATTTAAAAAGTGGAGAGGAGGCAGGATATTAGAATTCATAACCTCTACATTATAAAATTAGAACATTTTGGAGATGTTTTCTGTCAAAATTCAATAAATTTGTGTTCCATAAAACAGAAGCGAAGCGAGTGACCAAACAAATGAGCAAATTATCCTAAATGAGCAAAATAGCTGTGTTTACAAAATTGTGATGCATGAGATTATCCTAATTCCTAACTTAAATTTGTACCTTAGAGTCTTAAAATTAAGGTACCACTTATTCGTTTCTTATTTATTTCAAAATGTAGCAAAAAGTCGGCCAAACAACGAATTGATTTGATAACTGGCCATTATTTAATTATCTGAATAATCTACTGCCAATTAAAGTATCAAATTCATAATTGTTTGATAATTTTAATAATTATGGCGACTAGCATAATTGAATTTGTGTCAAGGAAATAAATGATTTAATTTAAATGAACCAAACTTGCGTGTTTATTGGTTAGAATTGATAACTTTTCTAAATCTTAATACTATTGACAGATTAAATCCTAAGAGCTTATTTAGAGTTGTCTATTGATTAGAGAAGTAATTAAAAAGCTTGTTTTAACTAGTAATTAAAAAGCTTGTTTTAAAATCTTAATTGACCATAACAAGTTTATTCATGAATATATAAATTTATTTTTGCACCGATGATCAATTAATTGAACCAAATGCCGAGATTATTCTTTTGATGAGAAGGTTTGTTTTCATTGATGTAGTTTTAATTTATTTTTCATTAGTAATGTCTTTTATTTTTATTCCGTTATTTAATTTCTCTCAACCCCCTATTTTAATTCTTGAAATTGTGAAGAAAATAAATTCACTAGTCTTTGTACATACAATTCTACTCACTGCTGTGCACAAATTTCTATTTTTTTTGAGTAGGTAATTTTATTTTTGTTGGATTTGACACTCACCTGGATTCATGACCTCCCACTTTTCAAAACAAGAAAGAAAATTCTTTATTAGATAACTAAGTAAATACTTGAACCGTTTTTTTTTTAAAGTATAGGTGAATGTCTTGAATCCGAGACGTCTCATTTACACTCCTTCCCTCAGTACCGGCCAACACATCCCTTCCCCTAGTAAATATTTGTACTTTAAATACAATTTGACAAGCAACCCTTTGGGTATAAATACTTGTACGGAAATTAAAACTCAATTAAAACTTGTGTTTTTTCTTTGTAGGCAATTTCAAGGGAAGCAAAATCCTATGAACCGGGAGAACTAAAATTCTATGTGGTGCTAGTTTGCACTGCCATAAGTTGGCAATGATTTTACCTGAGAGTCATGCAGCCACCTTCTGCGGATTGTCTGTGCTATCCGGTATTAGAATTGCTGTGATGCTCCCTGTGACAGAAGTCTTGGCTATTCTTTTCTACCACGAAAGTTTCAAGGCAGAAAAGATTTTAACTCTTGCCCTCTCTCTTTGGGGCATTGCTTCCTATTTCTTTGGTAAGATCAAGCAGAAAGAGAAGAGCAGCTCAGCCGAAGATTAAGTAGATAACCCTGAATTTGTTGGTCCATAATTCCTATGTAATCCATTGGTTATGGTAATTGGCAACAAACATTATTCAGTAATATAATCTTTTATGTGTACTTGTCAAAGGAGCATCCAAAGTAATGATTTCTTGTCTCTGTATATATAAACTATAGAATTCTATCCCTGTTCTTTTTGGCTATTAATACATAGTCTTTGAGATCTTTCTTTTTTTCTTCCTTTTTTTGGGTATTAATCTTATTACAATTCATATTGTCTTAATATTTTATTGGCAGTCATTTGGCAAAACTGAAAACATTATCTAGTGACCACTTTTGCTATTTCTTAAAAAAAAAAAATTAGAATCAAGAATGTTCCTTTATCTCTTCCTTAAAACACAATTAATTATCTTAGAAATTAGTATTAGTTGCCTTAGAATGGTACAAACGCCCCTCCATTATACAAAAGGTCAAGTTACCTTTGTCCCCCGGTTAAAAAAGTATATGGATTACAAACAACAAGAGTTACTTTTTTCTTAAAAAATCCACGGATACCAAGTAATTAACTAGTACCCGTATTACTGACATAGAAATTAAGCTTAATTATAGTAAACATGTTAGGCATAATTGAACAAAAAGCAGCATCCATGCATGCCTCAATCACCACATAAAATAACATTACACTCTTGCATTTGGATTAGATGAGAATAAAGCTGGCAAGTGTTTCAGTCATTGAAGCTGCAATGATTGTTTAGATATAAATACTTCGTTTGACCCATAGGAAAAGAGTCTTGAAGCAATTCGATTGTGGAAGGCATGATCTTGTAGGATTCCAATAGATGCCTAGACCAAATTTTACAATATTTTAAGAAGGGTCCGTTTAGGGCACTTGTTAAAATGTATTTCAAGTGTCATATTTTTTAAAATATAAGATTAATTAGAGAAAGTAAATAAATATAAGAAAAGATGGATAAGATTAAATAGGGAAAGTATGTAAATGCAAGGGACGGTAATAATTGTTAGTATATGCATCTATATAGTAGGTTAGATGAATGTTAGGTGTATTAACGAGTGTCCAATGAGTACCTGTTAGAAAAATCCTTTCAAGAATAGCGGGAAGTCATCATGTATATATTTCAAGTTTATGCTACTAATTGTCAATACTAACACGTAATCTTGAAAATGACCTTGGCTTCGCATTAAGGTAACTTTTGGAGAACTCGAGCATAGCAAAAACAATATTATATGAACTTGACATGGAGCTAGGCTTACTTCAGCTGTAAGGTTAAAAACTCAACCACGAGTCATAAATTTCACTGCCATAAAATAGGGGTAACATCTGCCGCCCTTGAATTCTCCTCATTTCTTCCATTTTAAGAGGTAAAGATATCACCAAGTATCATCTCTTCTGTTAATTCAAACAAAGAACTAATCCTCAACAGGTTGTCATCTTACACAGTATGGCATAATATTTGACAAAGGAGAGGATGGCATTCCCAGTGACTGTCATTTGAATGTAAGAAGTTACTTTGTTACGCACCTAAGAGTTTGAACTAAAATCTCTCGAGCACACCCTGATTACATGATAGGAATGCGCTAACTAAGGGATAAAATCAAACAACAATTTGGCAGTGAACCTACCATTAACAATTTGCCTTATTGGAAAACCTTTTTTGCAAGAGCTACAAGTAGACGATAATCACTTCCTGCCTGCCATGATATCTCACAATGAGGCTCTTCCACAATGGTGGAGTAAGGGGGGGTTGATGGGGGCCATAGCCCCCTAAATTTTGAAAATTTTAATTTATAGTGTGTAAATATGTGTAAAACAAAGTTGACCCCCCCTAATTTTTTACAATTTTAATTTTTATTATAAGAGTTTATATATATATATTTTTATTTATTTATAATTAAAGTTAATATTTGATTTTTTTTAGATGTCATATATTTAAATGAATGGAAATTATTTAGAACATAGCATATTAAGAAAATGTTGGCCCCCTAGAAAAAAAAATCCTGACTCCGTCACTGCCCTTCCAGACAAAATGCAAAATGCAAAATTCTCTACACCATCCAACACTGAAATTGTGAAAGTACCAGCTCAGTCAACTTTCCACAACCACCAAAATAACAAAAGAAATTGTAGGGTAAACGCGACTATCATGGCAAACTCCACCATCCCTGTGCAAGGAACCATTCTCTATCAATCCTTTCGCCAATAATGCCTCACCACTGTTCTGGTCCCCAACATCACCTCAAACCCATATTACCATTTCCCTTTCAAGAGGCTGGGGAAAGATTCAAGTGCTGACCAATGAAAGAAGGCTAGACTTGCAACACGTACTTAAAAGAATATTTAATACAGGCGACATAAAGTAACGATCAGTAAACTGCATCCAACTAAATAAGGAATAGCACTATATTATTACTTGCATATAAATTTTTATTCGCTCATTAATGAATTTTTTCTTCTCCAGTTTTCCGTTCCTTAGAATTCAGAAAAGTAGATCACAGTCTATTACAGTTGCTCTACTTATTTGAAATGTTACACGTGAATCTCCTATGAAATTAGACAACTTAAAGTCCTTCAAAAACCCAACGAGAGGACCTCATCTGTTTCCAAGATCTTTCATCAAGTCAACCATGTGGCTTAAATATTAGATGTCTTCAACATATTGCAATGCCTAGCCAAGCCTACCTGACTTCAATATAAACTTGTAAACATATTTACCTTTTTCAGTAATATCATCCTGATGTTCTTCGACCTTACCTTCAGCTAGTTAAGCATAAATGTAAATTTGTTCCAACTGGCTAATGGTATAGAACCAGGAAATTGATCAGAACAAGTTATGAAATGGCTTCCAATGAACTTCAAAATACAGCAGAAAAGGATTCGTTACTCACCACATGAGATGTGCTGTAGCAAGAGTAGTAAAAACAGCCATTCTCACTTTACTAGAGCACAATCTCAATAATGAAACTGTCCCTAAGGCTAGCAACTGGAGGAAGAACAAAAGCAGTTCTTCCTACAGTCCTGCAGCCATAGTTGTATCCTGCGAACTTCTCACAGATTTAAGACAAAAAGATAATAGAGCAACAAGACAACATAATTATCAACAGTAGAATCAAGTAGAATGTCATTGTATGCATTCTGTCATGGTAGAGACATAAAAAATATGACGCTTCATTCTCACGTGAAATTGTCAAAACATCAGTGGAAGCGTCCAAGTAGATTTTGCATGTAAGTGCAACAAAGCATTCGAAGCATACAAACTGCCCAATTCAGAAGCAAACAATGTTCATATGAAGCCATTTGTAATAGATATGCTTGATTTGCCAAAGCTTTTTTCCAATTCAACATATGCCTTTGGATTCAGTACATTTTAGGAATTTGGAATTAACCAATGGACTATTACCACATAAACAATCTAATCACAATACAAAGGAGTCCATTGCAACAAATTCTCACTCTGTTGCATAGGCAAAAGAACCTGAATCATTGCATAGGCAAAAGAACCCGAATCATCGAATGCTCAGATGATATTTTTTTGACAGTGATATAGTCATTGCAGGGAGAGATATATGTTTTCCTTCATACTAGTTACAAATTTCATGTAAATTGAGGTTGTATTATTGTCCAGACAGATTAATTCCAATGTTACATCAGTTACAAATTCAAATGTTACAAATTCAAATGCTACATCAGACAGATTAATTCCAACATCAGAGAACTGTCAAAGAAATAGTTGCAACGGCTAAGTGCAGCAAGGCCTGCGGCCTGCTACATCGTGAAAGATTGACTGGCAGTGTATTATTGTGCAGAGATGAAAGAATGGAAATTAGGAGCAGCAAACAACCCCTGAAAATTAGAAGCAGTAATTAAACTTATCATTATATCTATGTTAGAACACTAACTTCAGATATCTGTGCTCTCTCTAACTGAATGAGCTATCTAAAATAACGAAAAGGCAATCCAAGAGCAGCAGCTATAAGATTACACACATTACCCGTCTAAACTACATCAGCAGAAGGCCTGAATGTTCATTGTCAGTATGAATCCGCCAGACATTGCAAAACTGCATAAATCTCCTCTGTTCTAGGATGTGATTTATCAACACTATAGAATTGGTGAACTTGATTATCAAGCTCAATCCAACTGCAACCAGGTGTCTTATAGGCATTTTGCTCCATAAGCATCTTCCTCAACTCTCGGGCCTCATCCCACTTGCCCATTGCCCCATATAAGGTTGCCAACATTGCGACATAACCACCATTATTGGGATCAATCTCAATCAACTTCTTCACAGCAAATTCAGCCAAATCAGGTCGCCCATGAATCTTACATCCATTGAGCAAAGAACCCCAGACAACCTCATCAGGCACAATCTTCATTCCAGATATAACTTTGAAAGCTTCATCAAATTGACCAGCTCGTCCAAGAAGATCAATTAAACAACCATAGTGCTCAATTTTAGGTTCAATTCCATACCTTTGAACCATCATGTCATAATAATGACGCCCTTGTTCAACCAATCCTACATGAGTACAAGCATTTAATAGCCCAACAAAAGTCACTCCATCTGGTTCTACTTGATCCGCACACTCCAACATCTCCTCAAAAACACTAATAGCACTCTCACTTTTACCATGCAGAGCATAACAATTTATCATAGAATTCCAAGATGTTAAAGTTGGATTCTGAGTCTGATCAAAAACTCTCCTTGCCTCTTTCAAGCTCCCACATTTCCCATACACATCAACCAAGGCATTGGAAACGAACTTATTCAAACTTAGACTATTCCTATACACATAACCATGAATAGATTTCCCAAGCTGTAGCAATCCACTATGCCCACATGCCGAAAGTGCACACAAAACTGTAACCTGATCAGGCCTATTCCTTCTACTCATGTTTTCCTCCAGAACCATCCTCCTAAAGAATGAAATAGCCTCTGAAAACAACCCATTCTGCGTGCACCCTGCAATAATAGAATTCCAAAATGGCGGATCTCTTTCACACTCAGACATTTCTTCAAACAACAAAATCGCATTCCCAATCTGTCCAACTCTAGTATAGCCCGAGATCATAGCAGTCCACGTGACAACAGTTCTTTCAGACATTCCATCAAACAGCTTCCGGGCAATCTGAATATCCGCTGAAAACCTTGAGTATGCGTCCAAAAGAGCAGTTTCCACAACTGGGTATTTCCCGAAACCAGAACTTTCTATCTGGGAATGCACCATTTCTGTCCCATAAGGCCTAACAACTACTGGGCTCGACTTCAAAACTATAGGAAATATAAAATGGTTAGGCCTTTCCTGGCTATTTCGGACCATTTCACGGTACAAAAACAGGGAAGTATGGTGGTCTTGTAGGGAAGTATAAGCTGTGATCATGGCTGTATAGAGATGTGAATTGGGTGAATCAAGGTGATCAAAAATCAAGCGTGCGTAAGTGATGTTTGAGAGCTTCACAGTGCAGAAACGGACCAGCTTGAAGACGAAGAATTGAGTTTTGGAGTGGCCTAAGGTTATGAGAAAAGCTTGAAGTTGTTTAAGGTGGTTGAGGTGTTTGCATTTGTCTAAGATTGCTAAGACATGGTTGTTAAGGTTGGACAGCATCGTCTGTTAACGGAAGCTAAATCAACTGGCAAGGGGGGCATATAACAATGACCCTGCTTTAAAGGCGTGGAATATTCTGCATAGTTACTTCACGCCTTAATTAAGCAATGCAGCAGGCATCCTTCCATGGGCGTGGTTTATAAGCTGCAAAACAATTACGCTTCTAACATTGTATAGGGGCTATCATAATTTCTATGTACCAGCGCAGGCTCCCAACACCCACAAAGGCGTGATACTTAACCAAGGGGCTTGCCTTTTCCAATCCAACACCCGCAAAGGCGTGATAACCGTTTAAAGTGTCCCCGCTACCTCCACTCACTAAAATATCTAACAATATAAAAAGAAAAGTTGCCCTATGAATAGTGCTTTTTTGTTAAGCGATTATCGGGTAATTCTTGCTAAATGGTTGGCCCTTTTTATCAATTGGGCTGCTCCATTTGGTTCCAACTGCTACTTCTTCTCGTGGATAGACATGTTTCCTTCAATTTTTATCCTCTTGTTGTCCTTTTGCCCTCTCCTACTAGTTTTACTGTAATTTGAGGGTATTATGTGCCTTAACAATTATCCAAATGGTCGGTTATAATGCAATTATAACCAACTTTCTGCCATCTTTTTGTCATTCCACTTTTTCCATTTTTAGTGGTTTGAAACTTCTTCGTGTAGCCACCCACCCACAAGCTTTCTGCTATGAATTTATTATGACTTCTCTCTTCTCTCTTTCCTTATCTTGGTTGTCATCTGGGCTACTCCTTTTGTTTATCTCAACAGAATAACAATATAAAAGGGAGAGTTGCCCTATGAATAGTGCTTTTTGACAAGTGGTTATCCCGTAATTCTTGCTAAATGGTTGGCCCTTTTTTTGTCAATTGGGCTGCTTCATTTGGTTCCAACTGCTGCTTCTTTTCTGTGGATAGATGTGATTTCTTCAATTTTTATCCTCTTGTTGTCCTTTTTGCCCTCTCCTACTAGTTTTACTGTAATTTTAGGGTATTATGTGCCTTAACAATTATCCAAACGGCCGGTTATAATGCAATTATATCCAACTTTTTGCCCTCTTTTGTCATTTCACTCTTTCCATTTGTAGTGGTTTGGAACTCTTTCGTGTAGCTAGCCAGCCACAAGTTTTTTGCTCTGAATTTATTACGACTTCACTCTTTCCTCATCTTGTTTGTCATCTGAGCTACTCCTTTTGTTTATCTCAACAGGATAACAACATAAAAGAGAGAGTTGCCCTTTGAATAGTTGCCCTTTTGTTTATCCCGTAATTCTTGCTAAATGGTTGGCCCTTTTTTGTCAATTGGGCTGCTTCATTTGGTTCCAACTGCTGCTTCTTCTTTGTGGATAGATGTGTTTCCTTCAATTTTTATCCTCCTGTTGTCTTCAATTTTTATCCTCCTGTTGTCTTTTCTACCCTCTTCTGATGGTTTTATTGTAATTTTAGGGTATTATGTGCTTTAACAATTATCTAAATGGCCAGTTATAATGCAATTATAACCAACTTTCTGCCCCCTTTTTGTCATTCCACTCTTTCCATTTTTAGTGGTTTGGAACTCTTTCGTGTAACCAACCAGCCACAAGTTTTCTACTATGAATTTATTACGATTTCTCTCTTCTCTCTTTCCTCATCTTGTTTGTCTTTTGGGCAACTCCTTTTATTTATCTCAACAAGATAGATAAAGTTATTTTTGAGTCAAACTCTCGTCCTCTCCCCCTTTTTGGGATCTTCTTAGAATTGTAGAGAAGGATGGGAGGGAAAAGTTGACTGTTTGCAGTATAAACAAAATTCTTTCTTTCCTCATCTTGTTTGTTATCTGAGCTACTCCTTTTGTTTATCTCAACAAGATAGATAAAGTAGAAAGTCATCCCCCTTTTGTTTATCTCATCCTGTCATCTCCTTCTTTTCGGGATCTTCTTAGAATTGTAGAGGACGATAGGAGGGAAAAGTTGACTGTTGCAGTGTAAATTCTTATATTTTGTTTATATAAAACTCACCAATTCTCCACAAAAAAATGGCTATGTAGGATTTGCATTCAACGTTTTTGAATAGATTTTAGCAAGTGTTATGAGGCTTAGGTTCTGTTTAATGCTTGAACACAGTATGTTTAGAATCATGGAACTTATGTTTAATTACGAATAATTTTTTTTCCAAATGTATTTGTTCGAAGATATATCTAAATTTTTAATCCCTATTTTTGTTCAATTTTGTCCTATAAACTGTGCTCCCCTGTCTTCGTGCTTTCTTATTCTTTGTCACTCTTGCACGTCTTATCCCTCCAATCTCCATTTTAGCCAGTCATCTAGAGTAATACTGCCTCATTTTCTATTTTAAATTTCTAGAATATTTGTATATAAATAAAATGAAGTTTACTTTTCCTATTATGCATATAAGTAGCCGAGTAGGCCTGCTCACTTTCTTAATTTTCAGCTAATTAATAATGACTTTTTTTCAGTTTAGAGTAATTTAATTTCGCTTCTTTTATAATGGAGTTTTTTTTGGGTTGTCATTTGAATGTGAAAATAAATTGTTAGAGATTGGGATCAATTGCTTTTATCAGATTGACACGTCTTTTAATTTGGGTTTGTTTGGTTACGTGCTTAATTAGTGGTGATTAATTTTTAGCAATGTCAAGCTCTATGGTTTAAGTGCTTAATTGACTTGTGGGGTCCCTTCTTTTTTGGGTCAACAATGATTAATACTTTTTTGGGAATCATTCACTTTATAATTTTCTAATTATCCTGATCCAAATGCAAAATAACATCACCCTTATGCATTCTATATAAGTACCCTCATGCATTCTATATATTATTGTCCTCATGCATTCTATGTATTTCATAATTGTTAACCTTTAACAAAAATGATAATTCCCTAATGATCCGCATGAATTAGATAATAACATAGATGTATACTAATAAAACCACACAATAAAACACAGTTAACACGGGAAATATTGCACAGTGCATCTTACTAAGTACATAACGAAAAGTGTGTCTTCACCTTCCTCAATAATAATAATAATAATAATAATAACAATAACAATAACAATAACAATAACAATAACAATAACAATAACAATAACAATAACAATAACAATAACAATAACAATAACAATAATAATAATAAAGTAAAATAAAATAATCCTGAGTAGGGTGGAACACAAGAGGAGGAGGGAGTTAAAGACACGAGTCAATAAGATTTTACTACAAGCATTGTAAATTAGTTTTGCAGTAGAAATTAGTTTTGTGAGATATGAGGCATTTGCAAAGAAAATTTTCAATTTGTAACATTGATTTTTGACTAATAGATGTGGGTTTTCACATAATGAATGATTGAAAAATTAAAAAATGTTCAAATTTTAGTAATAGTAACTTATAATATATACCAAGCTAAATAATATGAATACGAAACATGATTGGAGAGAAATATATTTAAAAAGGAAAATTATGAGTTGATTGATAAAAGGATTTAGTAAGGCATAATTAGCACAAACATATATAAGGCAAAAACTAATAAATTGGTTGAAAGTTGCTATAAATAAGGAAGCGTGTTAGTTGTTACCAAAAAAATAGAAAAAGAATAAAAAACCCAAAAAAAATAAACATTAAATACATCCCAATGGCGAAGCAGAAAATGAAGGGAATTAGTTGTTACTAGAAATAAAGAAAAAGAATTAAAAAGTATGACATTAACATGTTGATTGATATTTGTTATAAATAAGGAAGTAATGAATTATAAGAAAAATAAAAATTATCCAAATTTTAGTAATAGTAATTTATAATATATAATCAAGCAAAATAATAAGAATATAAAACATGATTTGAGAGAAATATTAAAAAAAGGAAAACTATAAGTTGCTTGATAAAACTATTTAGAAAGGTATAATTAATATAAACGTTTATAAGGTAGAAACTAATAAATTGATTGAAAAGTTGCTAGAAATAATGAAGTGAAAGATGATTGGAATTAATTGCTAAAAAAGAGAAAAAACAAAGAATATAAAATAAGAAATTAATTGTTACCAAAAGTAAAGAAAAAGAATATAAAATAAGAAATTAATACATTGATTGAAATTTGTGCTCCCTCCTTCCCACTTTGATAATTTTGATTTTTTCCTCGCACAGTTTAAGAAAAATTAGTTAACTTTGTTGGAAAAATAAATGTAGCCTAATGTTTTCCTAAAATACCCGTACATTAATATTAACAGTATCACTAATCACTATACCTTGACATTAATTATAACAACAATAACGATGGTATATTGCACCATTCAAAACATATACTCCATCAAAGCAATTATCGGAGAAAAAGTTGGCTGTATTAAATAAGGTAGGCTATATTCACAAATGAAGTATATTAAATAAGGGTATTTGAAATAAGTTAAAAGCTAACTATATTCTTAAATTGGAAGGTAGATTATAATTTAGGACGGATAAAAAAGGAAAACAAACTATCAAAATGGGATGGAAGGAGTAATAAGTAAGGAAGTACTGAATTATAGGAAAAAATAGAAATTGTCCAAATTTGACTAATAGTAACTTACAATATATAATCAAACAAAATACGAAGAATACAAAACATGATTGCCGAGAAATATAAAAAAAAACTATAAGCTGATTAATAAAAAGATTTAGAAAGGCATAATTACTACAAATGTATAAAAGGTGGAAAATAACAAATTGATTGAAAGTTTATAAAGAAGTCAAAAAGTAAAGAAATTAAATCGGTTAATTGTTACAATAGAATAGAAAAAGAATTAAAAAATAAAGAAAACACAAATGTTAAATATGTCAACGTTGCGAAAAGATATATAATCCACTTGGAATTGGCCTAAAGATTGGAATAGTGAAGTGAGCAACTAACAAAACGGGAACTCAACAGCAAAAAATACAAATGTCTATAAAGTGTAATTAATAGAAACATATATAAAGTGGAAACCAATAAATTAATATAAAGTGCAAACCAATAATTTAATTAAAGGTTGTTAAAAATAAGGAAGTGAAAAAGGGAAGAGGATTAATTGATACCAACAAATTAGAGAAAGCATAAACAAAACACCAAAACACATAAACATTAAACACATTTAGAGATGAAAAGATAGATAATCCACTTGGCAAAAAGTTAGAGTAGCCAACTTAGTTATCTACCAAATTGGATATACACACACACATATACACATATATGTATGTATCTATACATATATATATGTATGCATGTATATACATGTGTGCGTATATCAGTATTAAATTATATGCTATCTTAGGATAAATGTTGAATATTAATTTTGATATTTTAGATTTCCTCTCAGGATATCTAAACAGGCTTCTTCTCTATTTTTTATTCTATTATCTTATACAGCTAGACTTATTGGACTATCTACTCTTTCTTGAAAAGTAGATCTTATTACCATTTGGATTGACTTGATATGGATCCATCCTATTTTATCTCTATTTTTCTTATCTATTTGGTTTAATTTATTAATTAAATCTTTTTTTAGATAATAATGGTATCTTGTTTCCCTGAACAATTAGAAAAAGATAAAGGATATTATTGGATTAGATATATCTAATAATAAAATTAGATTAACGGAAGGAATTTCTTCACCACAAATACTATGTAAACTTCCTAGTGGTTTTTGTACTATATAAACTCTTTATCTTTGTACTCCGTACCATGAAATAAAATTTTACGTTTAAAGAAGAAAAATCCTTGTTCATTTTTAAATTCTTTTTCTTAATAATATAACAATCCTTTCTCATTCCTACTAAGATCATTAGACTACACCGCGAGATATAAAACGAAACGAGGTTATACTGTAGCAGCTGAAGGAATGTAAGGGAAGTTACCTTGTCACCTGTTTAGATTCATGAACAGGAAGAAGGTTGGGGTTGAAATGCCTGATAAAAGTCCATACAAAACATCTATTATACTTCTACCCAAGGTTTACAAAATCGGAATCCTACGTATGATCGATTTTAGTTTCACAGGATCGGATCGTAGGATCGTAAGATTCTACCAAAAACTCTCAAATTAACTAAATTAATTAATTTGAAATTCATATACAGTTTATACAATTTAAAAAATATCAAATAAGTAAATTATTTATAAACATATAGTATTTTTTCCCATAGTTTGACAAGAAATAAAGCAACGGAACCCCAAAATGAAAAGAAAAGGTCCGGGCATCTTGTCTAATTAGAAATAAGAATACAACTCATCTTAACACTTGATAGTAAAACCATTTAGTACACACATACAGCTGATAGACATAATTAAAAGAAACAATCAAATTAGGGGTTACGGGTACTCGCGGTTATTTTCATTGGGCGACTTCTTTTGCCAGACATTCCTTGAGCTTGGACAAGAATACAAAGACAATAGAGAATTAGAGATGGGAGATTTGCAAAATTTTGTGAAATTTTATTGGAATCTAGATAGGGAAAAAGTTTGGAATGGAAATTGGAAAGAATCAAAGAAGCTTTCTCTCTCTTTGTCCATTGTGACTTTGTCTCTGCTTGTTTCATTCATTTGTTCCCAAATCCTTTTTTGTTGTACCTTTTGTCTTTCAGACAAAAATTATTGACAAATCGGCTCAAAATGTTTTCATTTAGTTTCAAAATTTAGCCTCATATTTATAAAATTTTCAAAAATTCGTAGGATCACAATGGGATCGTAGGATCATACGATCCTACATACGATTCTATGATCCCACACGATTCTATGAATATTAAGGTAATTCTCGATTTTATACACGATCCGAATCGATTTTGCTAATCCGGATCATAGAATCGTACGATCTTACGATCCGGATCGCGATTTTGACAACCATGCTTCTACCTCGCACAGCCCAGCGTGATCAGATAGGGTATAAAGAAAAATGGATATAAATAGTAGATCAGAGTCTTGTCTCGGTAGAAGAACTTGTTTCCCTGAACAATATATAGGAAAGTTAAATGATATTATTGAATTAGATATATCTAATAATAGAATTAGATATATATCAATGGAGGGAATCTCTTCACCACAAATATTATTTGGAGGATTTTTAATAAAATGTCTACCATTTTATTTCTATGACACCAGTACTGATATTTTACTTGGAAATAACTTTTTACAATTATTTCACAAAGTTTTATTTGATACTCTTAAACAAAAAATACATTTTAAAAACATCCTGTGGTGTGTGTGTATATATATGTATATATATATATATATGAATTTATACATATACATACATATGTATATATTTATATAGATACACCACACACATATATCGATATATATATATATATATACACACAAACACACATATATTGAAAATACGAATCCTTGTACTTAAATTTTGTATATGTATCTACATATGTATGTATGTATGTGTATATATATTTGATAAAATAATATGAGAACGGTGTCAAAAACATGAGTCAATAAGATTTTGAGCAACTACACACATTGTAAATTAGTTTTGTAGTACAAACTCTACTTATTTGTCAAATATAATGTGGATACTATTAAGTAGTTTATCTTAATATCTATGAGGAGTTTGGATAGATATCATTCCCTTTCCCTTCCAATGTGACATGTATGCAAAAGCGAGGGACACAATTGACATCTCTCAATCTTAATCAACACCTTGTACAAAATTTACTAGTAATAGTACAAGTCATCAATGCATCAAATATGTACATTAAGGAAAAAGGGATGTAGATTTAACTCATTCCCATTTTTCTCGAGTAACGTTATATTGTATCATCATATAAAGATGAAAAACTACTTGTATTTCTTTTGAAAACAAAAGTCAAACCTTTCTATTTTAATGTTATGATGTCATTAATTGAATAAATATGGTTGATTAAATAATCAAAAGATCTTGTATTATTGGCAAAAAAAGGTCAAACCTTTTAAATCTAGTGCTGTTGTTTCATTAATGCACCGACTATAACCGCTGTTACTTAGTCTCTATATGAAGAGGTAATTTGACAAAATTGAAGAATAACATACATTACCAACAAAAATGGTTACCATTGGAAACATGTATATGTTTCCTTTACTTCTTTTGTCATTTCACCTAGTTCAAACATCATCTATGGTTGAAGCTTTGCAACATTAAAATATTCATGTGATTAGTGGCCTCCCAAACGATGAATTAGTCATTCTCTGTCAATCAAAAGATCGATGATGATTTAGGATTTCATATCCTTCGCAGAAATGAGGACATGCATTGGCGTTTTGTACCCAATCCTTTCAGAACTACACTGTTCTTTTGTCACTTTTGGTGGGGAAAACAAGATATAAGTTTTGATGTTTTTTGTGACGATTTGACGCATAGTCACTGTGAAGAATACAGACCACTAAGAAAAAAATTTATACTGCTATTGGTTAGTAAAGGAAGATGGGTTCCATGCTGCCAAACGTTACAATCCCAACCCTAGTGATTATAAGAAGGTGCATTCCTGGACTAAATAAGTGAAATTGTCAGCACAAACGTGGTGTATTAAGTTTTACCTGTAATGAAGAGCATTGAATATTGTACACGACAATTTACTCTTGTGTTTTGTACTCTGTATTCATGCTTTTCAGGTTTAATATTTGCTTGTTGATTGTAATTTTTAATTCTTTTTGCTCTTGAGATGTTAATAAACATATAGTTATACATACAAAATAAATATTATACTATAGAAATATAATTTCTTATTCTTAAGAAATAATCAATGCCAATTTCAATGGTAGCACTCAACATTCAGGGTTTATATGTCCAATGAAAATCTATAAACACTTATTGGGATATAATAAACCTTATTTAGGGACTGAATTTAATGCATTTCCTAATATAGGTGGCAACTGCAATATTGGCCATGTTAATGGATGAAAGAGCCCATATTTGTGATTACCTGTGATGCCACGGAAAAATACTAATGTTCTCAGAGAATAATTATGTTCTACAAGTTCTACACCATAGTTTATTACATTAGCCTTGTTCTTAAAAATTTATGATCTATGTTATGATCTATGTGCATAGCAATATATGTAGTCTATAACTAGTTTTGAATAGAGATTTGAAAGAAAAGAAATGAGAATCATACAAAGATGAATTTTCAGTCATTTGAGAGTTTTTTTCATGACCAAAAAGGAAAGAAAAGGCTGGATTTGGAAAGAAATGCCGGGTGTATAGTAAAAAAAGTTTTTCAAGGAAAATCAAATGAAACTTGTCAAAGTTTTTCAAATTACCAACAAGTTTGTCGTGAATGGCTGTGTCCCTTCGGGAATTGTATATATCCGATTGCCAGAATCTAGTCACGATTCCAGATATACATGCCCTAACATGTCTACATGGATAGCAAATGGCTTGCCATCCTCTGTCCCCAAAACTACTCCTGTCCCTCTGTCCCCTTGTTACCATTGGCTGCCATGTGGATTCTTCCTTTTCGAAAGCAAGTGAGCCAAATTTGTAGAGTCAAAAATCATTTTTTGTCATGCTAAACTGCAAAACCCCCTTTAATTACTTGGTTTAATTTCTGCATTTTCTAAACAGCCACCAGTACATTCTTCTCCATATTAGCCTCTTTGTTGGTAGGTCTAAACTTATGTGCTTTTGCTAGCATGGAGAAGCGAGAAGATTTGTTAAGGAGAGAGCATCAATAGCCATCAACAAGCAAGTATTCTTCTGAATTTTTCTTTGGTCTTTTTATGTTAGATTTTCAAATGAACTTAGAGCTAATGGGAATTTTGTTTTTGTACAAAACGTAGCATTTGTCTGTAGAAATTTTAATGTGAAACGTAAAAAAATCTGATATGGTGTTAATTTTGATTTCCCAGTTATATGTATGGTAATATAGAAAATGTCTAAACGATTGATTGAGTATACTTATCCATTGATGATGTACACAGTACACATCGAATCTAATTATGTTTTTAAGAACAAAGACGGGGAAATTCGGCCAGCTGTCAGTACAAAGCCATCCTAATTTGCGAAGATGATGATGATTTACTCATTTCTATTACTCTGTGAGAAAGATAGAAGAATCCGTAAAACATCATTTATTGTGATAAACACATGGCAGGAAGTGGGACAAGGGCCAGAGGGACAAGAGGAGTTTGAGGACAGAGGATTTGAAGTCATAGCAAATTGGTCATTCCCACAAGTTATTTGCTTTACCAAGAGGATTAAAAACATTCTTTTCTTTTTCGACAACGATAACATTTGTATAATCTAATTTTTCCTATTGTACAGGGAGGATTAGAAACATTTGCATCACTGAATATCTTATCCATCATGGATTGCCAGATTTTTCATACAGATGATTTGTTCCGTTTCTGCCCAATCAGCCTCTAGGACTAAGGATTGTTTATATGTGGCTTTTCAAACGATCTTGATTGTTTCCCTTGGCCAACCTGCAGCATCTCGAGCAATTTTATCGTTGTAGATGAGAACAATCAAGTGCGGCGTCCAATTTTCGCCCTTGGGGAAATTCTTACAGTACGTGAGCGGCCGAAAAAGGCATTGGATCCGCCATCTAACGTGTCTGTCTAGTTTCTCTGTCAAAGTCCAAACGATGTTGTTTGGGTCCAAAATTCAATGATGCACTGGTTTTTAGTTCTTTTTCACATTGTGCAATGCACCTCCCTTTACTGTGCCAAGTGCCAACCATCAACCCTTCTTAATTTCTTGCCCTTGGTTCCCCATTTCAACCGCAACCCACGAGGCCTAATACTTCATCCTTCACCTTCCTTATCCTATATTATCCTATAGAAGCCCATTGTTTATTTATTTAATTTTTCCTCACAAAAAGTCTAGATTTTGAACATACGTATTAATTTGAATTACAATTTCGAATCTAAGAAAATAAAATAAAATCAATGATATGATATAATTGGTTTTCCAAAGCAACTATTATCAATTTGGTTTGGAGCAGTAAAGTACACCAAGAAGCTTGTAGGTGGTCAAGGAGTTAAAATATTTGGTCGATTATTTGCATATAGTCTGTGAGTCCTCCAAGTGAAGGAGATGAAGAATGATAGAGGAGAAAGAAGGAATAGATGAAAAAGCTGGATATAGAAGAGAATTAACTAGACCAAATCATCCACCATTGACAGTACTAAATTTATTTGGTAGTTTTGGTCAGCGAAGTTGAAGAATGAAAGGACATAATTGCAGGAAATCGTCGAGTGGGAGACCAAATTATCCGCCATTGACAGTACTGATGAATTTATTTGGTAGTTTTGGTCAATGAAGTTGAAGAATGAAAGGACGTAATGCAGTAATTTTCAGGGTCCCAATATCAGATATTTAATTACAACCGTAATATAAACGTGTACCTGGATTCATGATGAATGAATGGTACTGAAAATAGACAATAAGAATATGTGTGATTTGGAAATCATAACCCTATTTATAAATATCTTTCCTATTATCTTTTAAATTCCTATTTCAATCTATTATAGATACAGGAATTATCTTTAAACCCCTACACATTAAAGATTACATTCTATTAGACACATTAAAGTCCAAACAATAATTGATCACTTTAATTGGACTTAACGTTATTTGACAAATTACAACACATAATTATTCATATATAAGTCCAACATTAAATCAAGGATCTAACGCATAATTGCAGGAAATCGTCGAGTGGGATTGGTTGGAGTATTGGATAGCAAAAACTGGGTTGGCGTAGAAGGCAACAATAGTGCTGAGGAAGGTATGATTCTGCCTATGTAGGGCAAGTATTGAAAGAAGGTACGTCGTCAATTCTTGGACTACACAAGGCACCGTTTGACATTAGACAGAGGGTTAGAGAGGCAAAGTTAGACAGAAGATTTGGTGCTGGCCAAAATTGACATCTCTGGCAGTGCAAATTTCTCTTGTTACACCTATCAAACTCAACATTTGCAAATGTGACAGCATTGAAATTCTCCCAGAATGGCGGGGTAACATCCATTCCCTTAAGTATCTATGGGTTGAGTACTGCTATAATCTTACTTATTTATAATCCGTAGAAGCATTGCGACGTCTCATGAAGTTGACACAATGACGATCATTCGATGTCTTCCGTTGGAGTGAAGATGCAAGTTAGGATGAGGCTCAGGTAGGATGTTGCATACAATAAATTTATCCCAAAAAAAAAGATGCTATTGATATTATAGATGTGCACAATAATGTTGCTCTTATGTGTACAACCTACCAAATCTGTGTGAACATTTTATTCAGGTTGGGTTCTTAATGTGTTTGTGTTTTTTGTCACCATGTATGTATTTAATCCATATGATTAGTTGTATGAAGCCTAATTAAGTGATGAATAATGTATTTTTGTCAAATGTTAGTGCATTTTTGGAGAAGAAAATTTGGTTCATGTATGAAATGTATCGCTTGCTATACAAAAGTACTTATATAGTGTATAAAATGTATCACTATTTGTAAAAAAAAAGTACTTACATGGTGTACCTTTTATACGACATGTTCTTATGCACTATACTAGGTGGGGCTGGCTGTGCCACTCAATAAAAGTGAAGAAATATTAATTTTAACAATTCTATTTTAATTTTGTTAATTGAATTGTATTTGTAAATTACCACGTCGTATTTCTTTTTGTTCTAAGGTCAATAGTTTTTAAAACTATTGTACATTCGTTTAGGCCAATGATTTAAAGTTTTAATTGAGAAGGAAAATTCATATTAGAGAATTTTCAATAAAATTTTACAAAGTTTATCCACTTTAATTTGTGGTTCAATTTAAAAATCTTTGGTGGAATATATGAGTCATTGGTTTGAGGTACTAAATGTAACGTGCTTGTGGAATTATTTGAGCATTTATCAGTACAAGGAGAGAGCAGATAAAAGTGGTAACTAATTTTTTACAGTCAATGACCCCTAAAATGAAAAAAAAAAGAAGAAGAAGAAAAGGTAGGAAGTTTGGATGATCTTTTAAATATTCTTTATAATGGAACTATAGAATGTACTAAAATTTAAAAATATTTACAATAAAGTTTGGTACCTACATGATAATTACATTTCTCTATCTTTAACCTAGAGCATTTTGCAAAGCTAAACTTGTTGAACAATTGGTAATGAAGTTGTAAAACAGAGAACAAACAGCCAAAACGGCATCTAGTAGAATGATTGCCTCCATTTGACCTGTATACCTTTATCTGAGTATTTTGATTAACAATTTGATAACATTTGCATTCCTATTTGTGATCACAATAATATGGTATCTTAATAGAATATAATTATAGCTAGAGAAAGCGGACCTGGTATAACAAAAAGATAGAAAAAGCAGGCTTGATACAACAAAAATACAAGTAATAAAGTCTTACACCAGATAGTCATCAAAGTCTTAAGACAAATTACAAAAATAGAATATCTATTTGATGGACCTGCATTGCTTAGCATTTCTTGTTTTGCCCATTCTTTCTTTAGCTGCAGAGCTTCTTAATTTGTAAGAGGGACATTTCAACTCGCTAGTTAGCTGCAACTTCCTTCTCCGTTGTATAGGCAGTGATAATGGTGTGCCTTGTTCCTCTCATTGCTTTGACTCTTGGAGTGGATTTCTTCACATGACATAATAATATTTTGCCTTGAAGAGTTTGGGTTATTAGATGAATCTAATTCATACTCGGTTGAAACAGTATAATATGTATTTAGATTCTACTTGGTTATCAGCACTTTCCAGTTGAAAGGCAATTAAGGACATCAACCTCTCAACTTCATCCCTCTCACAATTTTTGGAAATTCCTCATGCCAGAAAAGGCTATAGCATCCATGGATGTGGCCAGTTGGATCACTCATTGTTATAGCAATGCAAGTTCTGTTAATTGAATCTAGTGCATTAGTTTTTATCAGAACAAGGCTAAATCTTCTATACGAATAATTGTGTATTTTTAAACAGAACGAAGCTAAATCTTTGTCAAATGTATTTCATTTCTTGTATAGGAATGTAAGTTTTATTCTTATATGTAAAAGTATAAGAGATGAATGCTTTTGTATAGTCACTAGTCATTGAGATGCATTACTGCCTGAATTTGAGGGATGACCATAAAGACCGATGCATTATATGACTCAACAGTAGTACGAAGATGTGCATTGAGAGGATGAGTTATCTGATCATTCTTTCTGCTAGCGTAGGGATATGCAGATATTGTAGACTCAATCTATGGATTGCACACCAATATTACTTGTTTACCTTTAATAAATAATTTGTTATTATATGGTTCACCAAATAATGTAATCACTGTATCATACTGATCATTTGTCCCTTCTTTTTCTTCTCATTTTCAGGGACATAATAAATGGCGTAGAGTACAAAAATAAAGTGAAGTTGTAAACTATTGAACTATAGAAAAAAAAAAAAAAAAAAGAGAGTAAAAACAATGAACTAACAATTAAATGGTGCTAGATGCAAAATTTACAAAGCAAGAAAAGAGAGGAAGAAGGAATCATCCACCAACCGCTTGACAAAGCTGAGGAGAGCTTTTCCTGTTGCTGGATTTTGTGTGACCAAGGGGAATGCAAATGAAAGGAAGCTCTTATATGTCGTCCCTTTTGGCTCCTCTCAACTTGTACAAAAAGAAAAAAAAAATGTAAGCCATGGCATTTTGTTTTTTTCCCTTTTTTTTCTTCAAAGAACAACTGTCTAGTGCAATCTCACTACTGAAATTACCAAAAAGTACAAAAGAAATAATCTCATAGTGCAAATCACTGGGGCAAGGCCTCTAAATTCAAGAAACGAAACGTCATATTGTTTTGACAGGGAATAGCAATTAGAGCACAAAGCTGATTTTCTAGTGCAATCCAACGGTCCAAAGTTGCATCAAGTACAAAGGAATATATAATGGGTAAAATCAGTGAGGCAAAAGGCCAAAATTCAAGGTTCAAAAGCCTATAAATCAGGATTCAAATCTAATCTCCAATTATACAGAACAATTATATAGAGTATATTGCTGTAAGATCAACCACATTGTACTAACCATTGACCTCCATTGTCAAAATGGCTGAGCGGCGCCAACTGACGGCAGACAGAAGAACGTGAAAATCAAGTTCGTCACTAGCAACGCCGGCAATGGCGATGAAAGAGCCAAGGAAAACCACATTCAAACTAGCAAATGTTGCCCTTAAGGCCTTAAGGCTTTGGTGGGGTGGGAGGCAATGTTTCAAAATACTACTCTTGTGGCTCTGTTTCAAATCCAGACGGGTGTGTTGTGCACCCGCTTGGTCCGGCGGTAGTTCTGTCCCCATCGGTCCCCATAGGCTCAGTTGAGCCTCCCCTTAGATAGAGTAGGAGTAAGAGTAGGGTTGACAATTGACAAAAAAAAAAAAAAAAAAACTAGCAAATGTTGCCATTTACGTTCTATTCCTCTAACAGTGGCAGCTGTTGGCAGCCGCAATGATGTGGCAAAGGGAACATGCATAATTTTGGTTCCCAAATTACCATAATAGCCTTTAACAGTGACTTACCGTGTTTAATCCCTTTATAAACATGAAGGACAACACGGGGATTTAACAACATTAAAGCACTAAATTCTCAATCAAACACACAATTCTTTGGCACTTGGCTGCATTTGCTAAAAGCCAATAGTGAAATGGAGCAAATTATCTAGATGGCCACTGAACTTTTGGAATCGTTGAGTTTTGGCCAGTGAACTATTAAAAGTCTAGTTTTTGGTACTAAATTATCTAAAGTTTAGATTTCGAACCATTCTATCACATTTAATCATTAACTATGCTTCTTTCTTTTGTCTTGTGAATCATGCGAGTACTCAAATCTATCATGTTTAACGATTAAATCTAACAGAATGGCTTGAAATCCAAACTTTAGATAGTTCAGTGATTAAAATCATACTTTTAATAGTTCAGTGGTCAAAACTTAATAATTCCAAAAGTTTGGTGGCCATCTAGATAATTTGTGGACGTTTTTATATAGATGTTAGATTAGATACTTATTGTTATTAGCTATCAATAAATGGGATTAAAAGAACATTTTTTTTCATTTGTCCATCTAGTATGTTATTTACAATAAAATTTTCAAAGAAAAAGTATAATGTTGATCTATTATACGCATACACTATGATATTATTTTTATACACGCAACTTATCAAACTTTGTGCATGCATTTTATTCAAGATGGATGCTAAGTATTTTTTTAATATGTCTTGTCAAATGCAATTTTTATAAACTAAGCTAATAGAAAATCACATTTTTTTGAAGATTTAAATAAAATATAGGGAAAATCGTTCAAAACGTTCCTCACATTTTACAAAATAACTTTTTTTATCCTTCACTTTTAAAAATATAATTTTACATCCCTTACAAAATCACATTGGTCATATTTAATTCCTACCTAGGTTTTCGACTAGTTTTTTGTCGGAATTTACCACGTGCCTTGCACGTGATCATTTTTTAGGGGCAAATTTGTCAAATTAAATTTCACATAATTTGATTTTTCGTCCCTCACATTTCAAAAAATAAATTTTTCTATCCCTCACATTTCACAAAATGAATTTTTTCATCTCTCATTGATCATGTGTACGAATAGTTTCTTTTTTTTTACACCCTTGTATATATTTATTTGCGAACAATATGATTTCACCTGAACAATATGAATAGCATGTAATATATTTGTATTTGATTTAATCTACAACTACAATTAGCTTATTTAGATGAAATTAAATAGAGACATATTACATGTTATTTGTACTATTCAGGTGAAATCAAATAAATATATATATGAGTTTTCAAAAATAAGAAAAGATAATTGTACACATGATCAATGAGAGATGAAAATTTTTATTTTGCAAAATCTGAGGGATGAAAAAATTTATTTTATGAAATATAAGGGACGAAAAAAATTTATTTTGTGAAATGTGAGGGATTATGGATTAGATTATGTGAAATGTGTTTGATAATTTTACCTCTCAAAAATAATCATGTGTAAGACACGTGGTAGATTCCGGTCAAAAACTAGTTAAAAATCTAGATAGGGACCAAAATTAATCAATGTGAATTTGTAAAGGACGTAAAATTACACTTTAAAAGTAAGGGACGAAAAAAAGTTATTTTACAAAATGTGAGAGACGTTTTGAATGATTTTCCCTAAAATATATGCTATTATGACATGATTCATTAAGATGAATTTACCAGACTTAAACAATGTAGGGTAACGCTTCAAAATTTTGAAAGTTTAAGATAGTTTTATGTCATAGTCCCTCAAAAAAGGGGGAAAAAACCTTTAAACTAAACATAATATGTGTTGTTGCATTTGCTAAAACTTTGCTGTACTAATTTCTGTCTTAACTTCATGATGTGACTGTTTTTTGTTATTTTTTATTTCTCACATTGTTTAACATACAAGAAACTACCAATATGAGGGGCAGTAATGCAGTTGAAGTAGCTGAATGAATACTAAGCCAACTATCATTATCTGATTTGCATATGATACAAATTTGTCTTGTGTAAAGACAAAGAAAAACTAGAACATATGGATCATTATTAACATTTTAGAATCTTAATTTTTGCATTTTCCAATTGGAAAAAGTGTGACAGTTTGGAGCCGACTTTGTTGGTATAAGGCAACTTAGTTGAAGATTATGACTTTGTTACAGTCAACCTATACACATCTAAGTCCCAATAGCTTTATGTGTGAGTGATGAAATAAGTTTTCTAAAGATGTTTGAAGTCTCATGCTAGTTTGGCAGAGTGAGAGATCCAGTTTTATGTGTAAATTGAAGAGTGTTAGAATGCAAATTGAGAATTGAAACAACACAGTATCATTCTTCTTAAGTCATTCTTAGGGTATGAGAGGATGTTAAGTGAACATAACTTCGGAATAAGCATATAAACCGATTTTGTTATACTCATTTCAAGCAAAAAACTTGCGCTACAGTTTTTATTTCTATGTGGTTAATTTTTTTTTTTGGCAGTTTCTTTTTAATTAATCATTTTATCCAGTTTCTTGATATTTAACAAATAAGATTACCTCCTTTCCCCTTTTTCATTTTCTTATGTTTGGATGAGGAGATAGTTTAATTTGCAGTAGAGTTCTTCTGCCATTTTGAACTAATACATTCTTTGCTTGCTATTATCTCTAGCCTTGTAAAACCAAAACGTGAGAAAGTTGACTAGGCCTTTAGCTCAAGTATGGCTTTTTCAGCTTGCTTATTACTGGATTTGGTATCCTATCCTAGTCAAATTAATAAAGACACCTAGAAGAGACTGCAAAATGGTCTTGCTGGGGAGCCTAAAGATATTATAACTCCAAAATTTCAGGTTGATAGCTTTAGCTAAACATTTTTTAATGATATTTTCATACTTTCATATTCATTTATAGACTGCTAACTTGTCATGAACCTTGCAGCTCTTTTAGTATGTATGAAGAAACATTTTCCTTGTAAAAATTGTTACGTTGAACAACAGTTTGATTTTCTACCAAAGATGAATTTGTAACCCAGGCACCCAATTCCCATGTGAGACAGTGTCTTAGTCCTATATATATAACAAAAAGGATTTTGGTTTCACCTTTGGGAAGTTTTGGGTTCTTATCCTGGTGGGCCTTTTCAGTACCTTGGCATAGGCAAACACACAGTAGTGATATCAAATAAGTTAGTTAAAAGCATACCAAAAAAGAAAAAATCAGAGTTAATGATCAAAACTTATACACGTTAAAGATGAACGAACAAAAATGAAAAAATGACAAGAAGAGAGGTTAAGGAAGGAGTTTTGGGTCTTTTGGTTTGAGGGACTTTTAATGAGAGAGAAAGTACTCCGCCCGGCCTTTTTCGTACTCATAATGCATCTGCAGTACGCCTAACCCAAAACAAAAGTCTGATAACAAAAGTACATGTCACATGGGCTATTGGCCCACCACTATGGTGAAAAGGCTAACCAAGGAAATCACTCAGAAGCCGTTTGGTTCAAGTTTAGGAATCAAAATTGTAATTGGAATCATGTCTAAAAATTCAGTATGGGTTTGATCAAGAGTAGCATTATAATGATTAATGTTTGGTATATATTTATGAGGTTTTGGAATCAACTTATTTTTTATTTTCTGATCTTTATTTTTTTCTTCTTTACCTTTTCCTACTTCCTTCTTCCCACCTTTTAAGTATTCATGTTTCACCAATTTTTATTGAACCACCAACTGACCATCACCAATCAACCTTGCAATCCGTAGAGTATGGGAGCGTGGCTGACAAGAGATGAGAGAAAGGCTTGCACAAAAAAAAGGAGAGAGGATAAAGAACTAGATGGAGAAGAGCGGCTGCCATGGAGTATTGGAGAAAATAGAAAGAGAGTGAAGAGAGAAGAAAAGGGAAAGTGAGAGAGAGATTGACAAGAAAGGAGAGAAAGAACCAGATAGGATGGGGTTATTGCCATGGAGGGTTAGAGAAGAGAGCGAAGAGGGAAGAAAGAAAGAAAGAATGATAATAAAAGCCTACTTTGGGAGATGGGATGACAGAGAAAAGATGAAAGAGGAAATGTGATGCTAAAGTGCTGCCATGGAGGTTGGGCCGACACGATAGAGTGATGAAAATGATATGTTTTCTTTTCTTTTTTGAAGTCTTCGAGTCAAATTTGGGAGTCCACCAAACTTCCCAATTTGTTGGGGATTGAGAATCTCTAAATTTTAATAATTCACTCCAAGATTCTGAATCCAATATATGTAACCCAAACAGTAAGAATTAGAATTATTTCAATTCCTAATTCCGATCCCTTTTTACCAAACGGCACCTTAGTAACCAAGCATCCACACAAATTTGACCAGAAACAATCCAAAGCCAAAGTCCATAGGTGTTTATGATTTTCCTGCTATTGTAGAAGCGTTCTTTCTTTTGGTACTTTTTTTTTTACGTGTTTCTATTTTCACTTTCTTGTCAATGATTCAATTGTCAATGCTTATTATTATTTTTTTTGACCAAAGTTGTTTCTGCAATCTGTTTTAGGTAACATTTGCAATCCCTAAATTGTCAAAGAGATTGTTACCAGGTAAAATTCTCTTCTATGTGTTTTCACTTTTTCAAAGTTATACTAAATCTTGGTAGATGTAGTTGAAATATGTACTTTACTTTCGATTCTTATCCAATCTATGCTTCTAATTTTCATGATTTGGAGAAATTTTATTTGTTTTTGCCTAAAAAATAATCTTTGCTCCTCTAGTTCATGGTTGCAATTTTTATGCTTAAAACAATGTGATTTTGTATCTTTGATTAGAAAATAACGTGACTATGATGGTTCTTTACATTTGGTTGCTGCTGTTTTGTCATATTGCTTTGCCTCCTTTTCTTTCCAACTTACACATGGCAGCCGATGCAATAGTTGATCTCTCGAGCAAGGGAACCATTTTGAGAGAAGCAAAAATTAATGAAATTGAAGATGGGGTTATTTTGGAAGTTAGGTGTTCCCTTCCTTCACAGTATACGTGATGAAAGGTTTACTACTCAATAAAACTGTAGAAATATGGAGAGAAGCTTTTAAACATATTTGTTATTAATATTTGAGTTTAAGTTAATGCTTTAAGCTCTTCTTTTAGCTAGCAGTCATTGGTTTAGACATATAACTCATGAAATGCTTCAAAGATTGGAGGCAAACTTTGGGTTTGATAAATTCATGATACGGCAGTTTGTTGTTATTTCTATATGTGTTTATGTGGTTTAGTACATGGGAAACTACCTGTTTGAGGGGAAGTAGTACACAGAAAGTGGCTGAATAAGTACTAAGTTAACCATTATTGTTCGATTTGCAGGTGAAACAAATTGTTCATGTGTCAATAGGTTCAACACAAAATTGAAAGACAAGGAACATATTCAAAATTATTTAAGAACTATGAAATCTTGTTTGCAAAAGTTTCTTTCTTTCTTGTTTTAACTCTTTGTATGTTTATCAAGCAGGGACCTACTTGAACCTAGTTCTCAGAAATGGCAGTAGGGTTTGCTATGGGGTAATGCTTGATTATTATGCCACGTCACAATATATATATATATGTGTAGCAAAGAAACCACTATACAAGTTTTTCAATAGCTAAGGCAGGTGATGCTCAAGGTTTTGAGGATGTAATGATTCTAGCTAAATTTTATTGTAGTAATCTTACCAAGTATGCTTTTCACTAGAGCTGGATTTGTAGCTAGAAACTTTTGAATAAGTTGTTTTTTCCATTTCTCCCATGGAATAGTTAGAAATTTGAAAGATTGAAACTATTAATATATCATTAGTGATGAATTGTCATAAGATGTTAAAATTGGTTGTTCAGACCATTGACGATAAAATCTTTTACAGGTTTTCCTTTTAAAAAAAATTAGATAGCATTGTGGCTACCTAAAAGTCTCATTGATTACATAAAAGGTTACAAATCTTAACTTTTCCCCGGAGTATGTATTTGGAATACAAAGACAATCTACTCATGGAAGCCTCTGCAAGATTATGACCTCATAGATTGATTGTTGTTTTCCTTTTTTTTTCCTCTTTTTTCTCCCTCAGATAGACATTTGTGCTATTGGATTTAGCACAGGTAATGCTTTGGTTCAAGTTGGTTATGAATTACTAGACAATCTGCCCTAAGTTATAAATGGCATCAAAATGTTATAATTAGACTGATGAAAAAAAGTGGTTGAGGTCAAAATTATGAAAGAAAGTGTTTTTAAGATCATGATCTTTACAGAAATGAAAAATTATATTGTAATTGTTATCTTTGATAGACATTTGTTTGGACAAAATGTATCATTGATCCAAAATAACAAAAAAAATTCTTTGTATTTTCTTGTGTGCTCTCTAATTCATGCCAACTTTCATGTGCATTCATATAATTTAAACACTATGGCTTCAATTAACTGTACATAATTTGGATGATTTGGTCCATTTAACTGTATTGTAGTTGTTATGATAGACAATTTTTATGGACAAAATGTATCATTGATCCAAAACAAAAGAGAAATTCTTCTATAATTTCTTGTGCTCTCTAATTCTTTTAAGCTTTCGTGTGCATTCATGCAATTCAAATGCTACGGCTTCAATTATAAAAGTATGAATGCACATAATTTGAATGATTTCATCCTTGCAACTTCTAATTTGTTATATTCCTAGTTTATTTGAGCCTCATGCTATGCATGAGGGTGCCCAATTTTTTATTTTGTTGTTAGTTTTGTTTGTAGAGTTAAGAGTAGGTGTGTGTCAATTTGGTGATGAAAAGGGTTTATGATATATGTACATACTTTGCATTCTAGCAATTTGTATATTAGCAAAAGCTATTCACTACAGCATAGAAAGTTCATATAAAGAAATGTAGACAAAAGTAGCAAAAGTTGGTATGTACATTAGCAGAAGTTGGTCATTAGCAAAAGTAGGTGACTTTATGGTACCCAACTAATATCAAGAGCTAATGCAAAACATAGGAAGGGTGCGTGGTTTTAGTTGGTTTTTTGGTGCTTTGGCTGGTCAGTGATTGTTGTTGGTAGATCTCTTTTCTTAGTTGTTGGAGCTTGTGCGCTGGTAGGATTGGTTGTGTCTTTGGTTGAATCTGTAGTTGCTATTTCCTGATCAGGTAGTTTCAATGATGAGGCTTCATTGGTGGCTGATGCAGGTGTCTGTGTAGGATCTTCAATTGGTAGGCAAACAAGAATGTTGTATTTTGCTACAACTGTGTTGCGTAGAGGATGGGTGAATTTCCTGACTTGAAAACGAAATGTGCTCATATAGAGCTTCATATTGATGTCTGCAATGTCTGGATGTTGGTCTTGTAGACATTGGTTTATGAATGAGTATGTGTTTGGTTTTATATATGAGTATTGTGAATAAATGTGTATTCTATAAAAAGTAATATTGTTAATGTTGAAAATTACCTTCAATGCCATGTAGAGTATGTCTTCAGCAGAGATGTTGAGGATGTATTGAGCGTGCTGATCTTCAATTTGTGCAGTAATAGTTCCAGTGGTATCAAATAGTTGAACTAAGAACTTGAGCCTGCATTTTAGTGTGTGACTATGTTTCTGAATTTACCGTGGTAGTGGTTTTGCAAATGTCATGTTGCAATGACGGCATAAGAAGTTGAAATTTGCTTGAGCTCCAGTTTGTTTTTTGCAATTGAAAGCTAGACAGGTGAGGATGTAGAGTTGATGTTGAGGCTGAACTCTCTTTGTTTTGGCCTTGATCCAGAATGGCTTTGCCTATAAGATTTCAAGTGGTAAAATATTAGATTTTGTTGTGATAGCATTTGTTATTGAATATGTTGTATCTTGTACTGATATATGTAGTAGTTGTACCAGGTAAGAATATTCAGTACATAGCTGATGTCATGCATATGCTCTTCAGGAGGAGGTTGCACTGTTTGATGAGCTACATCATAAAGTTTTTGTGCCACAACTTCAATATAAGGTCTGTTTGCTTTGGTCCTGTTATATTGTATAGGATGGTGTTAGATTTTGGTAATAATGTGTCTAAAAAATAAATAAGTATTGACTTTGTAAACTCACCAACTTTTGAGTTCCAATGCTTGAGGAATTTATGGATCAAACAAGATAGCACTTATTGGTTGTGTTTCAACAGATAAGACTGGTATATGATTATTTGGAAGGTTAGTATCATGTTTTATAAAGAAGAGGATATACTTTACTTTTGTAAGTTTATATGAATTAGAGAAAGAATAACATACCATGTATTGAAGTCACTTTGACTCTTGTTATAATCAATGTCAGGGATTGATTTAAGATCCTCAGAAGGTACTGTGTTTCAATATCAATGAATTCTTGCCACATTGTAAGTATCATTGGCTTTTGCCTGCATCAATTGGCAATGGTTAACATGAATATTGTGTTGTATTGAACTTTGTTAATTTGCATTGTTTTTATACTTACTCTTGATTCAGGATAATGAATTCTTGAATTGGACAATCGCCTCTTTGTCGTGCAATGAAACATCGGGGAAGGGCTCCAATGACAGTGCATAGCAGAGCCGAGAGAAGAGCATTAACTATTAGTATTGATGTGTAAGAATCATTGTATTAACAATGTAATGAAAACCATTAAAGTGAAGTAGTACTTATTGGATTTGTATTTGTATTGATGTGCTTATAGAAGTCTCTGAATGGGGTAAAATTGTAGCATTGATCAACTGGATACTGGTTTTCTTGATCTGCTTCTTTGATGAATGTATCTCTGGTCAAGGTTAGTTGGAAAGGTGAAGTGCAATATCTGAAATTCTCTATTGTTATGGGCTCCACCTTTGCATTGCCAATGTAATATGTAGAGTGCAAGAGAAGTGCTTCATCTAAAGCTTGTATATCTCTTGTGTATGAGACTGCTTGGATTGTACTTTTCTGTATTTTGCAGTAACAGAGAATAAAAGATAATGAATGAGTTTTTACCTCTATTTTCTAGAACATTTTTGTTATGTACTTCTTATAGGAATAAATTTACCTCTTTATTAATGAACAGATATTTCTAGAATGTAGTGCTTCCATCTTTACTCATACAAGGAGCTGTTTTCTCAATTAGAATAACTTTTGCAACCCAATCTTCTTTTCCTTGTGCTATTTCAGTAATTGGAATGCATAGGTCTTCTATTTCATTGCAATATTAGCCAGCATTTGTGCATAGATATAAGTATATACAGTGTTATTAGTATAGTGCTGGAAAAAGAGCTGGTCAAAGTATCAGTATGTAGCTAAAGCAAAAAGTTATGTACAAATTCATAAGAAGATGAAAAGTACTAAGCAAAGTTTAGAAGGATAAGCAAAACAATAGGCAGAATATAAAGAGGTGAAAATCAGCTATTAGCTAGTATTGAAAGCATTTGTCTATAAACTATCTAATCAAGGCAAAAATCTATGTACCGATTTATGAGAATATCCAAAATGCTAAGCAATGTTCAAAAGCATGAGCAAAATAATAGAGAAAATGTGAGAAAGTAAGAGTTAGCTATTAGTTACTGCTGAAAACACTTCTTGCTAAACAACATTTCATGTAAAATTGGTGCTTTGTCTTTGTTCGTGTGATGGTTGTATCAGAACTTTAATGTTAGTAGCTGTCCGTGCTCTTGATAGAGCAACATAAAGTTGTCCATGGGAAAAAACTGGCTCTCCGAGGCAAAGTCCAACATAATCAAGGGTTTGTCCTTGGGGTATATTAATGGTCATTGCGAAACACAAGCATAGTGGAATTGAGTTCTCTTGAACGCCACTGAAGACAATTCATCATCAGAAGCTTGTAATGGTATCCTTGGAATGAAAACAATTTTTCCTACAAAAGAGCCAAATGCTATCTGTGCTTGAATTATATTATTTGAAAATTCCTTACAAATTAGGCGTGTACCATTTGATAGACCCTCACTTGGATTGATGTTCCTGAGAAGCATCACTGGACAGTTCTTTTTTAGTATTAGCTCATGCAAAGGAAGGCCGTTAGGTGTAAGAGAATGCAATAGATCTTGATCTTGCAATTGCACTGAAGAGTCCAAGGGTTCATCATTGCTGAAGTAGGTTCTTTCTGCTCCTGGAAATTTCATTATCAATTTATGGTTAATTTGATGGACAAAATCATTTCTTGTCATTAATATTGCTCGATTGATGATAGATGATGATATTGAAGTAATATAGTCCATATTTGGGAGCACAGTATATATCAGAGCATTCATCGAAGTTTCATCATCTTGAAAAGGAATGTTGATTGATTCTGGTATTTGAACTTCATCTTGATCAACAGTTTGCTCTATTCCATCTCCAATTCTCATTAAGAATGTTGAGAAATCTGGATCAAGTCTTGCTTTCATATTGACTGTTAATTTGATTTTTTCTAATTTGTTCCATAATGGTGACATGACAAGACTGGTATCTATGATATCTTCTTTGGTACCTTGTGTGATTACTGGTAAGATTTGACGAAAATTGCCATCAAAGACAATTACTTTTCCACCAAATAAATAGCTCTTATTTGTTATGTCTTGTAACATCTTGTCAAGAGTTTTCAATTGATTTCCTTTTAGCCATTGTAGCTTCATCCCATATAATGAGCTTAGCATCTCTGATTAGCTGAGCTAAAACACTTTGCTTACTGATGTTGCAGCACTTATTTTCGTTATCATTAATGGAAATTTTGAATCTTGAGTGTGCAGTTCGACCTCCAGGAAGAATGGATGCTGCTACACCTGATGTTGCAGTAGCAAGTGATATGTAGCCTTGTGATCTTATAGTTGCAAGCAGAGCTTTATAGAGGTAAGTTTTTCCAGTTCCTCCTGGTCCATCAATGAAAAATGCTTTTGATATGTTATTATTGGCACAATGTAGTACTTTATCAAAACAATTTTCTGCTCTTCGTTTAATTGATATACTGAGAGCAAATCTTCTTCAGGAGTGATGATATTTTTTTCTGCTTGAAGTTCTTTTGTGTCCATGTCATTTTGTAGTAGTGTATTTGGCAATAGTTGAAAACCATAGTCTGTGATCTGTTTTCCCATTACTCTCAAATGCATATCTATAATCTACAATACTCTAGCATTGACAACTTCTGCAGATAATGTTTTATTCTGTTGAATGTCCTCAGAAAGAAAAGCCTTAAACTTTAGCCATAACTCTTTGCAGTTTGGAGGATTGCAGTAGACTAAGATCGTAGCAAACAGATGACGAAATAAAGATGGCATTTGATATGCGACAGCCTCTGCTAAACAAATCTCTGCACTATTATCAGTTTGTAATAGATCTAATAAATCTGCTGCTTGTCTGAAGGATGTAGCAATTCTGCCATTAATCACTTTTAGATCATGAAATGATGTTGGCATTTTAACATGTTTTAATAAAAGTCTTAAATAGTACCTTTCACCTTCAAAAGAATGAACTCTAGCAGTTCTTCCAATTACATCTCTTTGCTACCGTAATGACCAGTATCTTGACTTGGCATCCCATACAAAGTATTGAGGAAAATCTGTATATAGACAATTCAAATTTTTGGCAGAATTGTTATACTTATCCATCTGAAAGAATTCTGTGAGCATAGTTTTTTTTCAAATGTGCATCTTTCGCAACATCATCAACAGATTGTTGATCTGGAAAAGTGACTGGTTGTTGATTTTCCAGATATACTGGTAGAGGCATTACAGAGGGATGCATTTCATTAAGATCAAAACTATATATTCTCCGCATAGCTTCTGGTGCTGAAATCCATCTAGCTGATTAAAAGTTCTTGATTTCATCAAGCATTTGATTTGCTTCTGTATTGCTAAGCTGATATAATATCTTGTCATGATCCTTATAGATGTATTTATAAATGTACTTAACTGCTTGTATAATAGAACATATTTCAACGTTCATCCGGCAGTCAAATTTAGATAAAAGATATGCATTGTAAGGAACTACCCATCGATTATCCAAATGATGTCCTCGAACCTTGACAGTCCTTTTGTTATCAGTTCGTCGATAGATTGGATAAGAGTTTTGGCTATGTCTTGTTGATTCAGCAAAATGTTTTGGATAGTTATCCTTGCAAATTCTAGTTTTCTGCACACAAGCACAGTTTGGATTCATTTGTCCACAGGGTCCGTGTATCATATGTTGTGCTACTAAAGAGTGTATATGCTTATGTATATGAATATCAGGTAGCTCAACAGAAACAATGCGATCATATGCTTCAGGAGTCAATAACTTAGAGCAATGCTTTAAAATGATAAGAAAATGTGCATGAGAAAGGCCACGTTTTTGAAACTCAATAACATATGTGTAAGCTGCAACTTTGCCAAAAATATGTTTCTTGAAAAGTTCATTCTTTAATATTTGCAACTTAGCTTGGAAAACTTGAGATACCAGATCAGGCCTATTATCTGTCTTCTCTGTTGGCAACAAAAGCTTCTTGATTTCTGGCCAACTTTTGTTACAGGTCATTGTTAAAAAAATGTCTGGTTTGCCATATGGCTGAACCAAAGTCATTGCATCTAAATAACGACGCTTCATGTCTCGTGGACCACCAATAAAGCTACGAGGCAATATGAATCTTTTGCCAACATTTGAGCCATTGATTTCTCCACTTGAGATGCTATCAAGAAAACCTTGATATAACTCTATCCGAAGACGATTCTGGTTCTGATAATTCCTGAAAAAATCAAGTCGTGACGTTTCAATCTTAATGTACATGTCAACCACATACTGTTGGAGTAGCCTTCCAATATGCAAGAGCATTGATTTGTCTTCAGGTCTAATCTGTAACTTGTAGCAATAATATTATCTACAAGATACATATTTTCACTTTTTGCCATGTTTTGCTGCAACTGTTTATAGAAAAGTAAGTAATTAGGCATAATATGGAATGAGTATAGCTAATGTGAATTGATTTTGAATAGAAATTGTTAATATATGTGATTAATAATACCTTGGTTTTCAGCATGTATAACATCTTATGCAGTCATGAACATATCTACTGAAAGTGTTCTTTCTCCTGGACAGATTGTACCTGAAGTAGTATTATTTTGTGTACTTGAAAGTTTTTCTATTCTTGGATGCCATCCTGGTTTTCCATTTGGGAATATAAGTGGATATTGCATTGGATCATAGCAGCCATAATAGTGCTTCACAATCTAAGCATTCCCACTTTTTGAATACGCTTGAATGTATTTGCTATTGCTTTGATCAGAGGTCTGTGATTCTGTCCAGAGAGCACCAACCTGTGAGACTGTTGGCTTGTTGTAAATGTGCTGATCAACTGTTGGATTTGATTGCAACATAATTCTGTATTCATCTAGATTAGGCAAGTCTTGCAATCCATGAAAAAATGATGAGTATGAATTTACTTTTAATAGATAAGCCAACATTGCTATCAAAATTTCTCTGAACTTGCTTGATATGGAAAGACGATTTTCTACTTCATGCTCAGTATCATAGAAATACAACTGCAAATTCACTGGCTTTTGACCATCAGCAGGAACTAATGGATTTATAAAATGATACATCTGACCTTGCACTCGAAAGGTATAGATACCATTGTATTTTTTTCCTAGTTCCTTATCATAGTGCATTCCTATTGAAGTAAAAGGAAACATATTATTATAGTTACGTACACAATTACGAAAATCTGCAGTCTCATCATTGTCACTGAGATATAGTAACATCAATTCTTGAGGCATCTTAGTTTCAAGCAATCGAATTTCGCCTGATGAACAACAAAAACCAGGAGGCTCTAAGTGAAATTTTTTTGCTCCACAGTGTTTACAAGAAGGAGCTTCTAGTAATATCATTGCTTCTATATTAATGTCTTGCAGAATATCTCTTTCTTGTCTTTGACGACGTTGTTGAGATCGTCGAACAGGTTTTTAAGATCCAAGAGTGCCAATGTTTGTTGCTCTACTGCTTGAAGCAATTTGGTGACAATCATTGTTTATCGCTGTATTGGTTGAAGGAATATTGACAGCAGAAGTGTGAATAACATTTGCTGTTTGAGAACTCTGTGTATCTAGGAATGATTCTAACTTGCCAGAGGTGAAGATATTATCAGAATTTTGATCCAGACTAATTATAGCAGGCTTTGAATTTGAAAGATCATATTTTCTTCCTTTTTTCTGGTTACATTTTCTTGCTTGTTCTAGAATACCATATGCTAATTCAATGTATTCAACATGTATTGATTCTAACTTTGTAGAGGTAAAGATATTATCAGAATTCTGATCCAAGTTAATCATAGCAGTTTTTTAACTTGAAAAATCACCTTTTCTTCTTTTCTGCTGATTACATTTTCCTGCTTGTTCTGAAACACCAGATGCTGATTGAGTATACTCAAGAGACATTTGCACTGCCGTTAATGTTACAGTACAAATGCCTTTGCTAGAATCACCAACCTCTTTTGATCTAATAACAGTACGATGCTCTCACCGTCGTCTATTTCTTTCTTGGTATCATTCTTCAAGATTAGCATATTTTCTTTTTGGTGACATTGTTTATTTGTTAAGCAATTATTAGAACTACAATTATGCAGGAAACTTAGATAGCTCCAGTCTAAGAAAATGTAAAATTAATAGAAATAAGCATACAGGTAGGAATAATCAAAATTGATCATAACCAAAGACATTAGTCAAAAGCTTTAATATAAGCACCTTTATATTCTTATTAATAAAAATAGCAATTTTAATCCATATCAAATACAAGAACTCATATAAGAAAATGAAACTAACCGATCAGCCATTGATGATGATCCCTCAACAATTTGCACAAGAACCAGACTTAAACAGCCACCTGCAATTCGATACATAGATAAAAAAACACAGAAATGAGAGATGAAGAGCTCATTTTATAGGAATCAAACTTGTAAAGCACATAGGAATCAAACTTATAGAGTACAATACGTATACACTTGAACTTATTTGTAGACTTTGAATGGTTCTCTGTTTCTACACTTTAATTTTGACCCATACATGTATAGAATCCACACATGCAGTGCAGAGTGCATAACAATTCTGTAAGTTAAAGCTACAAACTACTTATCCATAATCATCTAACCTCGAACTGAACTCATATACCACAGCTACAACCTAATCCAGAAAACATCATGAACTCATACACCACAGCTGCTACAATATAATGCATAAGAGAGACATTTAACATGAAAATAGCTTCATGCATGCAATAAAAGAGATGGAATCGTGACAAAAAGGAATAAGAAGGAACTCACCGGTAGTTTTCAAAGCTGCGACAAAAGAACTAAGCAAGAAGACTGCAAAACAGAGCGATTTTGTACTTTATATATGAACTAAGGAATGTCTAAAGCACATTTGCACCATTTTGAAGAGAGACATGCAAGACATGAAACTTCACGAGCTCCCAATTGCTTCCACATAAGCTAACAAAACTACCATATATGTTAAGCAAGTCAATCTGTACAACACCAACACATAAAAGTGAAATTCCATAATTAACCACCTACTCATGTTGCCTATACGGGACCATCACTATTCCATTCATATCAGCCAATTCCCCTTTTTATGCTACTTATGATAAATGTATACACGTCGTTGTTGGAACATAAAAAATGGATTATGTACATTGGGTAAGGCATATCTAGATATTTTATGCGTGGTGTTCTCCACCTAGTATCTTTTAACTAAATTTGGAAACTCCCTATTCCTATCATCGCTAGAAAGAGATGGTCAGAAAGTAACTAATTCATTAAAAGTAACAAATCAAAACACAGTATGTGTGTTAACCACCAATCTAAAGGCTGCTAGCCACCACCAAGCCATTAAGATTTTGGTGGGATGGGAATGAAGGGTTCGAATCTTATCTCTCATCAATTGTCATATTATGTAATTCTTTAAAAAATTCAAGCGGGTGTGTAGTACATTCGTTTGGTCCAGTGGTGATTCTGTCCCCACCGGTCTCTCGATTGACAAAAAAAAAAGTATGTGTGTTTGGATTGTCATTCGATTCGTTTGGATTATACATTAATCATGTTTGGACTGAATTATCTGTGTGGACATGAAATATTTTGTGGAGTTGGTGTTTGGACTGACGGAATATTTTCCACAATTCAGCATTCCACATTTTATTTTGTAGTTAGCCTTGTCAGCAAGGGCTGGGTCCTTTCATGTGCAGGGTCACCATGCACTACGACGCGTGGCACCCATGTTTCAGAATCAGATTTTTTAGCCGTTGGGGTCCTCCATTACTTTACCCATCTACGCCATTTACTGTCGGTCTCTTGTTCCGCTGCTGAACATTTACTCAAAGAGCACTGTGCGATCTGAAGCCGATCTCATCTCAAATTATTCCCACTTCCTCAAGCACAACTGCAGCAGCTCATTAACCACCTGATTTCCTTTTATCCTTTAACCCGCCACATAGCAGCTAAGGCTCTTCCGACAATTAGTAGCGGCGCAGTTCCACCCCCATCTTGGAAGTGCAAACCCGATCCGATCCGGGAGCTTGTATCAGGTACCATCAAAAGGGTTGCAATTTATGTGAACAAATTAAACCCAGCTTTTTGACTGCTTGAAGTCGACAACCATATGTCTATATGGCTTAGTTCTTTCTTTCTCGTTATTCTCTTGAAATCCTGAAGTTACACCTGATTTCCGTTTATACCTGTTTGTGCTTAAAACCACCAATTTTGACTCGAAATTGGAGAGAGGTTTCTGTGTGGCCGGCCTTCGATTTTAGGGGAAATACGAAAATGGCCACCGTTGTCACAATTAATTTGAGAAACATCTTCCCAGTTGCCATGAATTTCCGTAGGACCAATTTTTAGGGATTTGCTCTCTTGTTTGAATGTGGCCTTGTTGTGCAGCTTGTTTTGGCCAACTTGAAAAATTTGGGGCTATATATGCGCTAAATATCTGTGCTTATTCGACACATTTTCGAATTATGGAGATACTTCAACTATTCCTGTCTCATGAAATTTGTTTGTATGTACAAATTCGTTTGTAGCCGAATATGTTTCCACTTTAGTACTTGTCCAGAGACTTGTATGAGTTGGGGAAAAAATCTGCGTTGTTATGCTGGCAGTTATGCTCCACATGGCAGTTCTTATATTCTGGTTATTTGTTGTACTTGTAGAGTTAACAAATCAGCGTGCATTAACCCAGAACAAGTTTAAACGTTTCATTTGACAGTTGGCTTCCAAAATTTTTCCCTACGTTTTAACTAAGGCCATGACGGAGACTGATAGAGATGCCCCTCAACTCACAGCAGCAATGTAATAGTCAGTGTAAGGCATACTTAAGTTTTTCCTGGCCCTGAATACACTACTGCATTATGTGATTATGTGACTCACGTCAGTTTTCTGCATGTTTTCTGTCTTTAGCTCCTCCCATCAGCTGCACCTCCAATTGCACAGTCCAATCATCCACTGACTCCAACGATATTGAAGAGTGCATCAGTAACTTTGAAGCAAGCCGTATGGTATACATTTGCCTCACCTCAAAATATTTACTATCATGTATATTTGCATGCCTACTAACTTGCACTTGCAATTTTACAATAGGCGATGGGAGGTAAGTTCGAGTGGACTCCTGAAATGGATGAGCACTTCATTGATGCGTACATCGCCTTCAAGCTGTCAAAAAAATGGGACAAGCGTAAATCACTTGAATGGAATTATGGTCAGATAGCCGAGCATTTGCGTGAAAACCATGGAGATGAAGTCAGTGCTGCGCAATGCCAATCTAGATTCTACCGGTTCAAGAAGAAATGGCAACTTTTTTGCCAGCTTCGGGGGCTCAGCAACAAGGCTGCAACTGGCATCGGATGGGAAGAGGACACCCAGCATTTCACTGCTGACAAGGACCATTGGGCCGATCTCATTTCGGTTAGTTTTTTCATTTATTGTGAGTCGAATCTGACCAGTTTGCTTATGCATATATAGAAGCTAGAAACGTGACAAATCACTATCCCTTGTGTATTTTAACCAACAGTCCAACAGCGAGTATGAGGATTTTTCTAAGCCCTTTAGTTGCGGCTTATACGAGCGATTCACTCCTATCATGATTGGGGAAACGGCTACAGGGACACGAGCACAGTCTGCTAGCCAGCCAGAAATTTCCCTTGAGCAACTCGGAAACGAGCAAACCACCTCTAGAAGGAGTCGGAAAGGCAAGGCCAAAGCCTCAGTGTCGTCGCAACCGCCTTCGGCCACCTCCCCTTGGGAAGGGGAGGACGTGTACTACGTGTCCCCTATTCCGGGAGGCACTAGTGGGAAGCGACCAGCAAGCAGTTTGGGTAACTCCGGCGAGCGAGAGGGTTCCAGAGGCACAAAATCTACCCGATCATCTGCGGACAGACTTGAAGACGCCTTAAGCAAGATCGGCAACTTCACAGACGTGGCGAGAACTGATCGAAAGGATCGTATAGACAGAGATGAGACGTACAAAGTCGAAAATTGTCAAGACATCGTCTCAGCCATGGATATCCCCGTTGATTGGAAGGTAGAAATAGACTCGTATCTCGCCGAAGATGAAAATTTAGGCCAACGGATTATCTTCATGCGCTATGACGCTGCTGGAAGATATGCATATGTCGCAAGGCATATGAGGAAGAAAGGTGAAGCATAATTTGAAGTAGCCTATTCCACCACAACAGAAGAGTTGCCGTCTCAAATCCGTTTCTGCTATCTCACACCGGCAAAGGTTGTGTTATAGGGGGATAAATATATCCCAGGTCTTAGTTGGTTGTGGTTTGAATAAGAGTTTGGAGTGATGCGTGTGGAGTTGCTCCCTTTTTTCCAGTTTGGTGGAGTCCATTTTTTTTTTCCAGCCTTCGGGACTTGCCTGTACCCGCTAAGAACTATAAGCTTGAGTTGTTTTCCTGTTTACAAATCTATTGTTGTACTGTATGTGTAAAATGAGTTTGCTCGAAATTAGTTTTTTTCATTTTTGGTGTGTGAGATTTTGTTGCTAGTTCTTAATTGTTACTTATATTGCATAATGGCTATTTACCATATGAGGTTGGTGAGCATATGAAATTTTGATTGTTGGCCTGAATTGTCATAGCGATCGTATATGCATTCTTGGAGTTGCGGACAGGAATAATTGTAGGCATTTGTTTGCTGGCTGTAGCTTTCATAGCTCAGTTTTGCAGAATTTTTTAGCTCTCATCTTTTTTTGTTGTTACTTTCAGGGCTCTCATTTTTTTAGCTCTCATATTGTTGGCCAAATCTGTTGTTACTTTCATAGCTCTCATTGTTGGCTTAACTTTCATAGCTCACTTAAGTTATTTGTTGCGGACAGGAAGTTGCAGCCTTCGTATATGGCTTTTCCAGCAATTTTGCCTTGGATGATTTACTCCAGCAGGTTTATAAGGATACTTATTGTTGGGTGAAATACACAAATGAGAAACTAAAAATTAGTTGTACACTACTTTATGGAGCCTTTGTCCTCTTGGTTTTTAGATTCTTGTAAAAGCACAAAAAGGTGTCAAGCCGAACTGACTTGTTGAGTTGGAACACAGGCCTTAGTTGAGTTGGAACACAGGCCTTACATAGGTAGATGGGCAGGCCTTAGTTAAAATGACGGTGACCACATTTTGCCAACAAGGCTATAGGAGCTCAGAAATTTACACTCACACAACAACAAACAACTAGTTGCTTAGGGAAGATGAGGCCACAACAAAAATACATACGAACTTCTGAAGGCTCCTTGCAATACTTTGCTCAGGGATGAGCTGTTTAGAGATGTACTCGGGGCATGATACCAGTAGGTCTCTTTAACATTTTACTACGCTCCTAGTTGGGTCAGTGCTTAAAAGACCAAGAGAGGCTAAGAAAACAGTTCTCGCAGAGCAGACGGTGAAACTGGTACGAGTCTTTCGCTTCTGCTAGTAGCAAAATAGTTCAAGAGAGCAGAACCTGCTGCTTTCCAGGCAAACCCACATTTTCCTGCGTCTTTTGTGCTTATGGCATAGTCATAGGTTACTTGATATAATGCAAGTGCCTCCTTATGGATCTCCTGCACATCCTTCTTACTTTCTTCAAGCTCTGCTGCTTCGTACAGTAACTGCAATCGCATAATTCTTTCAACCAAGTAATTTTTCTCTTTACCACAAATGTAAGTAAACTACAAAGATGAAAACTGACCCGCTTGTATTTCTTGATTACGTCATCAGCAGCATCATTCCTAGATTCATCATCCTTTTGCAGTGCCACATTCATCTCCTTTCGATACTCGTTGTACCTTCCTCTCCAAGAGCTGAAGTAGTTTTGGGGAACTTCGACATCGAAACACGGTAGTTTTTCAATTGAGCAAGACTGAACTATGCTCACAAGAAACCTGCAAAAGTGCAGAACACCGTTCAGCAAGGCTGGACTATGCTCATAAGAAACGTGCAAGAATTGACAGAGGTCCGAGGTCAAGTCCTTGAACAACCATAGCATAAAAACTAACTCACAAATGGTGGGCTGAACAACCATAGCATAAAGTAAGAAGAACTTCGCAAATGGCACATTTCAACTTAGGATCTTTGATTTTGATCTCTTTTTCTTTTTTTGTGGAGGCAACTTAAAATTTATTCGCAAGGCAGTAAAATGTACATTACAATAAAACTAATCCACACCGTAATCAATCATTTACTTTGTTCTCTTTTAACAAATGTGCTTAAGTACTTTGTACCTGCTACCACTCATGCAGCCTTCAGGGAAAGTCTCAAGTTGTACAGCCGGGCATCACTGGAATGAAGAAATTTGTTGAAAAAGAGAACTCAAAAGGGGGTGTGGTAATCTGAAAAAGTCAGGTGAGGTAAGGTGAATTAAACAGAATGAGCATTAGATCAAAAAAGTAAGATTGGACAGCATCAAGACAAGTTGTCCTAGCAGTCTACATAGCCTTCAGGGAGGAACCTGCTGAACCACAGTGCGAAGTGAGAGGCAAAGCCTTAAGCGCAGTGCTGTATGTCTCCGGAGGATCGTACAGCTTGCTCTACTCCATGCAATAGAAAGGGTTCACGGGCTATTACTCTGGGATAATTCTTATCTGCGGACCCGATAATTGTGTCCACCGAATTATTTGTCTACACATTGTACAGGAGCCGATAATAGATTATTAGGCTTTTCAAAAAGATGGTAGCCTTTCGAAAAAGATAGTAGCCTTTTTGAAAATGAGTTCATTTTTGCATGTGAATTTGCCGGTGCATAGCTTTGCTCGAATTTTGATTTTCCTTATATGTAGTTCTCCTTATGGGTGGAGTCGTGCAGTTGTCACAAAACTCTAGCTTCTTTCTATTGGCGTCCCAGACGAACGTGTTTTTCATAAGCATAAAGATACCTTTCACCCACCGAGTACTTGAAGGTAATCGTTTCCCTTGCTCATTGTCTGTCAAAAATAATTGATTCTTATTTAGCAGTTTATAGTTACTCTCTTTATCTTTAGAGGCATTTGTACTATGGCGGCCAACAATAGGAGGACGGCCAGAGGACGGAGAGAACAAATAGCTGAAGAAGATGAAAGGGATGAGACAATGTTGGTTTTGGCAGCAGAATTAATGATGCTGCATCGTGACCGAGTTAGGGATAAAATACCTCACCACGACGGCTCTCTAACCGGACGGCAGTGGGTTGAAGAGGTGATCAATGGGCATTACCGACGAAGTATGGAAAACATGCGTATCACAGTTGACAATTTTCTTCGTTTATGTGAAATACTCCAGAATAACGGTTATGTATCACGATCCTATCAACAAAGGGTTGAGATAGAGGAAGCCTTAGCGATGACTCTAGTCATGGTAAGTCATAAGCATACTCAGCGCGTGCTAGCGGAACGATTCAACCGGTCAACGGAGACAATTAATCGAAACGTACACAAAGTGCTCAAGGGCCTATGCAGATTTGCCGCCACAATAATAAGACCGTATGACCACGATAATGTTCACCCAAGAATTGCAAACTCAAGACACTTTTATCCATGGTTCCAGGTAATATCCTATAATTTAGTCTACAATCATACAGCCTCACGAATTTGCTCTCCTAGAGGACTTAACCATTTCTAGACGATTATTCATTCTTGACAGGGTGTTGTTGGAGCTCTAGATGGCACACATATTCCGGCTTGCCCGCCAAATGGAGAGCAGATGGCATATACCAATCGACATGGGATACACTCACAAAATGTCCTGGCAGTCTGCGATTTTGACATGCGATTCAACTACGTATACGCTGGATGGGAAGGCAGTGCCCACGATGCACGGGTGTTAGAATCTGCGTTGATGCCGCCATCAGATTTTCCAATTCCGCCGGCAGGTACAAAATTACTTACTACTTGGCATTTCACACACGTACCTGCTACACAAAGTCATGCTAGTAATTCTGCATCCTTGCTCCCTTGCATGTTTTGAGAACTATAGGGAAGTACTACTTGGTAGATGCAGCATACAGAAACACTCCGGGTTTCTTACCACCCTACAAGAATGTTCAGCAACGAGATCCAGCCAAGCGGTTGTTTAACACTCGACATTCGAGTCTTAGAAATGTTATAGAGCGTACGTTTGGAGTATTGAAAACGAGATTCAAATTCCTCAAGGGCCCAGTACCCAATTTTTATATGACCACACAGATTAGTGTGGTAATTGCATGCTGTGGGCTACATAATTTTTTGAGAATGTTCCAACCCGGAGATGCCCATTTCCAAAGGTTTGAGGATGAAAATATTCAATTAGAGGTGCAACCCGACTTCGGCGAAAGGGTGCATATGCAGACTCCAAACGCTTCTCGGGCAGAGATAGAAGCATGGAAAGCAACACGCGATGCAATGGCGGACCAAATGTATGCAGCCCAAGGACGCCGCAGGCGATAGATGACGAGCTTCAATAGTAGTCAAAGTATCACATACATCTTTTATCAACTGCTGCCATCGTAGATGGAATAAAGGTCTATCACCAGACTTGGTGTACTGAGAATCGTGTCAGAGGAACTTCAATGTCTAACATCTATGTCATAATGGTGGACTCTTGTATTACCTTTGTTTAAAAAAGGATAAATAAAAGTTGTAGTTATCCAAACAATTATTTCATGTCATATTTCACTGTCCAAACAATTATTTCATGTCATATTTCGCTGTCCAAACGATTATTTGGAAGTTTCATTATTCACAAAAGTCAAATTTGAATATTTCAAATAATATTTCAAATAACACACTATCCAAACACCACCATTATTATTTCCACCTTATTTACACACACTGATTTGCTTGTATCATCAACATATTTTTCAATCACTATTTTATCTCATATAAATCATATCAAAAAAGTGTTACCGTGTGTTTTGCATAAAATTATCTCAAATAATCTACTATCCAAACATATAATTATCTCAAATAAAGTTTTTTGCACAAAAATTATTTGTTTGCATTACAAATATATTTTTCAACACACTTTTTATTTTTCTAATGACTTTTTTTTTATCCCACATACTTCATGTCATAAAAAATGATACAGTAATTATTTTAAATAATATTTCAAATCAACTCCTGTGCAAACATATTAGTTCTAGAAGTCCCATCGTAAACCGCTGGACTGGAAAGAGTTTAGAGCAAGCCTTTATATTCAGCAACAGTAATTTTTTTTAAAATATTACCAACACATTCCTACTGTCTAACCATTTGTAAATGGTGAGAAATGAATTTTTGAGCATCCTCATAAATCTGGCATCTTTCTGGAGATTCCAAGACAGCTTGTGGTGCTTAAATCTTAAGTGAGCAATATCACGCTTTCTCTGAATGATCCTATGGTAGTATCCCTGTGGTAATATGATCCCTCTTTCACAGGATGTTTGGAAGAGTAACCCCTTGTTTGAATCAGCCAAATTTTCCTTTTTATCTTTCCCGGTGCGGGTTCTGTAGTTCTCAGCTACAACTCAATTGGGTCGAGTTCAAAATCCCTAATTAGCGGCTACTTTTGCAGGGCTTCTTTAGTATAAACCAAAAAAGGAAAAGAAGATTCGGGGATGGAAAATAGAGAATCAGCGAATTGCAGTGAACCTTCAGGTATATGAACATAATCCCTTATTCAATTGAACTTGTTTATGCTCAAATTGTTTTTACTGTCTTTTTTTTAAATTTCTGAATATTATTTAGTTTTCTCCGTATTTAATATTTTTGCCGAGATCAAAACTTTATTTGAGAAATTAGTGACCAAATAGCTGTCTTAATAAAGAAAGGAGAAAAGGTTTGTTGGTAATTTGTTGTATTTTGAGTATGTGAAATGCTTTTTGGCAAGTTTGGTACAGGACATATAATTTATCAGAGAAATTATTGATCGAAATTTTTGCCTAAGAAAGAAACTATATTGGGCAGGATTAGAATTCCTTTTGGTAAGAATATCTTGCAGTTGTTTTGTATTTTTGCTTGTATGATTCTAGTTTGGTTGCAGCTTTTTTTGTAATAGTAACTACAATTTTGTGGGGTTTTTGGATTCGTGCTAGTTTTCTGGCTAGGCTGTGAATATTCTTGTGGAATACAAAGTACTTCTTGTGAATATTTGTAAAACTTTTGCTGCTGCATTTTTTTTCTTGGTTCAAGTAAAGTTCTTGATGGAATAATAAGGCCTGACAGTTCATTCATTTGCCGTTTAGCCTCTGCTGCTGGAAATGATGTGAAGCAGCGGTGTTGGGACCAAAGAGAAGCTCTACCAGGGGAACCGCGATGTGTAATCTGTGGTAGATATGGTGAATACATATGTGATGAGACTAATGATGATATTTGCAGCGTTGAATGTAAGAGGATTCTTCTTGATCGGATTGCAAAATCGCAACCACTTGTTCCCCGCCCATCTCCAGTTAAACTGCCAGCAACTGATGAATGTTATTATGTTCGAGAAGGTAATGATAAATCTGAAGCTGGTTCTCTATCTAGTGACCAAGTTGAACTGCTAAGGAGAAAACTTGAAATTTCCATCAGGGGAGACCTTGTTCCTGCACCAATCCTGTCTTTTCCTTCGTGTAATCTTCCTGAGAAGCTCCTTCAAAACTTGGAAGTTGCAGGATTTGAAATGCCAACTCCTGTCCAAATGCAAGCAATTCCATCTGCATTGATTGGCCAAAACTTACTAGTTTCAGCTGAGACTGGTTCTGGCAAAAGTGGTTCTTTCCTGGTTCCGATAGTTTCTTATTGTGCAAAATTTAATGCTGACAAGCCTCATGGTGAGAGAAAACCGTTGGCAATGGTTCTTACACCAACTAGAGAGCTCTGCATACAGGTTGAGGAACAAGCTAAGTTGCTTGGGAAAGGTTTGCCTTTTAAAACTGCATTGGTGGTTGGTGGTGATGCCATGGCAGGGCAACTCTATCGCATCCAGCAGGGTATTTCATTGATTGTTGGAACTCCAGGAAGACTAATTGATCTTCTAGCTAAGCATGATATCGAATTAGACAGTGTCTCAATTCTTGTTCTTGATGAAGTAGATAGCATGCTAGAAAGGGGATTTCACGAGCAGGTAATGCAGATTTTTAGGGCTCTATCTCAACCCCAAGTATTGATGTATTCTGCAACAATTCCGAAAGATGTGCAGAAGATGGCAAACTCAATGGTGAAAGATTTGACCATAATTGCAGTTGGAAAGCCAAATAAACCAACTGGAGCTGTGAAGCAGGTGGTGATATGGGTGGATTCAAAGCAGAAGAAGCAAAAACTTTTTGATATACTGACAAGCAAGCAACACTTTAAGCCACCAGTTGTGGTGTTTGTAAGTTCACGAATTGGTGCGGATCTCCTCTCTGAAGCAATAGGAATCACCACTGGAATAAAAGCTGTATCAATTCATGGAGAAAAATCAATGAAGGAACGAAGAGAGATTTTGAAATCATTCTTGGTTGGAGAAGTCCTTGTGATTGTGGCCACAGGGGTATTGGGCCGAGGGATTGATCTCTTGCACGTGAAGCAAGTTATAGTTTTTGACATGCCAAATTCCATTAAGGAGTACGTCCACCAGATTGGAAGGGCATCTAGATTGGGAGAGGAGGGTTCTGCCATGGTATTTGTAAATGAGGAGAACAAAAACTTATTTAGAGATTTGGTTCAAATCCTGAAATCATCTGGCGCAGCTGTTCCACGAGAGCTTGCGAATTCACGTTATACTTTTGGTTCTTCTACCAATAAAGGCGAGAAGAAAAGGAAGTATGGTTTTTGAAGCTGCTGTAGAGCATATGTATAGATTGATCAAAGGACTACTGGTTCTTATTGTTTCTGCTGAAGGTTCTCTCTCTCTCTCTCTCTCTCTCTCTCACTTGGATCCTTGTTCAAGTATTCTATAGTGGATTATATGCTGGTCTGCTGCCATTTTTTTTGAAGAAGGGCAGATTTGCCCAGGAATTAATATTCATAGTTTTTCTTTCATTGCATTTCTTGCAAAGTGTTCTATCTAAACATTCTCATGCTTAAATCATTGCATTCATGTGACTACAATCTCTTCCTTTCCTGGCTTTTTTCTTTTAAAAAAATTTCTAGAAGCTAATCTTGGTTCATATATACAAATGACAGGGTAGAAGATCAGAGAACTGAGTTGCCAGCCTGATTTGATTATGGAATGGCACTTTCTTGGCGATATTCCTTGGGAGAGTAGCCCTTTACAATATTATCACTCTTTGATTCTTTAATGGTAAACATGCACAATTTTGGGCTCTGGAGAGTTTACATATTCAAGCTGTGACAAAGTCAAAAGTACTAGATCCTCAGTTGAAAAGTTGTAAATGCCGAACTCTACCCAAAGGAACTTTTTTTTTTTTTTGGCTTTCTTTGTACAATACACTAGCACAAGTAATGCAGCATACAAAGGTTCATATTTCTAGTTGTCATTTCCAACCAATTTTTTTACCATTCAAACCATGTCAACCTGCATCTTTTGAGGAAAAAAAACTGGAAAATTAGTTAGTGCTATGACAATGTCAAAGCTTTCTTTGTTCTGTCTATTTTTCTAGTGCAAAGGTGTGGCTACTATGCTGGAAACTTTCTTTATTTAGAGATTGTAATTTCTTATGTGGACAAGTTGTGGTCAGAATGTGCTAGGTGCTTGATGTTTGGTGGCTATCTTGAGTTGGACATGGAGCGAGTGAAAGAAGTTGTTTATTGGTAGGCATAGGGCATTGCTAATGTTTGCTGATTTGGTTATTCCACTCTATATGTAAATTTTGAAACCATTGAACTTCCTGAAGAAGTATTATTCTTATTGCTCCAAGGGGCATCAAAGCCAAAGTTGTGACCATTGCCATGAATTATACTGGTGCAGCCCTGATAGCCTCTCCATGCTGCTAGTTCTTTTTCACATCTATCTTCAGAATATTAGTGTATGTTACCATAAATATCTCTATTGCTTCATTTTACTACCATTATCACCACCACATGCAGATACATTTGAATAAAAATCAAACATACCATAGTTTATTTAGACTATAAAGCTGGTGATGGATAAGGTAGCAAATGCTGTGATTAAAAAATAATAATAATAAAAGCTGATGTTTCTTGTTTCTGAATTTCTTGATTTAAAGGTTTTATTGTACATTATAGGAAAAGATGAGCATGTCTTGGGGATGCATGACTCCTGCAATGGATTATCCTATTAACTAAGGCTGTGTTTGTGTCGACGTAAAATGTTTTCCAAATTTTTCAGCGTTTGGTAATCATTTATCTTGGGAAAAGATTTATGCGTCATTTTATGGAAAATAACTTGCCCCTTCGACTTACGGAAGTTTTTTTCTTTCATTCGTCAAAACGCTTTACACTTCAAAATAGAGCTCATGAAGACTTCGCGGTTAAAGACATAGAGAGTGAGCAATGGAGAGACTGCAAGATTACCAACCATGTAATCATCTATAACGGTGCCTTGGGTGAGATTCTAATTTAGGGCTTTATCCTGAATACCTTGTACAATTTTTTCCCAAAAAAAAACTGATAAAATTGGTTGCTCCCATCAGGATTCTATCAATTTTTTATTTGGTTGCTATAATTCTTGAGAATTGCGGCACTAATTTCATGGAGGATTTAGGGTCTTGTTCTAAATTTTTTTTTTTTTTTTTTGGTTTTTTGGCAAAATCCATTGTTCCTCTTTTCTGACGGTTCTTATAAAGGCAAGGGTTTGGGTTTGCATGGTTGTTTTTGTATCAATTGATTGATGGTTTAAGAAATTTCAGCAGTTTTGCTATAAATTATCCTTCCGCCGGTGTCCTTGGGATTTGATTTCGCCTTTCTGCTGAGAAATTTGTTGTTAGATGTATATAGTTGTAATTGGCTTCTCTGTGCAATACGAATACTGAATGTTGGGGTTTCTTGTTTAGCAAACTTAAATTTTAGGGTTTATTTTTAAGTTGAGACCTTTGCAAGTTGTTTAGGAATGTTGTCTGCTCGAACTGAACAATATACTTGATTCTTTTTTGTTTTTTTCACACAGACCTGGATTTTCTCTTCTCAATTTGGAGAGTCTAGGCAAGTACTCATGCTTGAATCTTTTAGTATGGCTATTGAAAGTTGCTTAAGATTTTTTTTCCGCATTGGTAGTTGTACCATTAATTAGAATGCCACCTTGCAGCCTTTTGCTTTGTTCTGTAGTATCTAACATTTAGATATAATTTGAATAGCAAGCTCAAATTATAGTCTTTGCAACCTAGTATCTATGTTTTTTCCTCTTCTATTGTTTGCAAGCATATGGTGTCTGATTTTAACTAACTATAGTCAGCTTACATTGCTAGACAAAATTGCCTTAAGAGCTCTTGTACGGAGCCAAGAGAAGCTGAAAATTTTCATTATTCTGTATGGAGGTTTTTTTGATTGTTTAAATGGTTTTGTGATGGATAACTTAAAGATGCACGATGATCTAGCTAGGTCTTCAATGGCAAACTTTCACAACCATTTCAACTGAGTTGTCTCGAAACATGCATAGTAGTTATTCATTGATAACACGATTAGTTACTTCATGGGTTTGATTCAATTAATTGTTTGCCTGCCTCTAGTGCTTGTTGTGCTGACTAAAATATAAAATTCCCTAGTATGGGTAAATGGTAAGCAAATAGTGTTTGAATTGTAAATTATTTGAGATAATTTTGTAAAAAAGTACTATAGCATTTTTTTGGTATGATGTATGTGATATAAAAAAGTGATTGAAAAATGTGTTGATGATGCAAACAAATCAGTGTGTGTAAATAAGGTGTAATAAAGTGGAATAATTGGCAATCCAAACACTGATTGTTAAGAAATACTTATTGTCCTTTTTCTTTACTAGTAATTGACATGTCAAATTTTAAATAGATGTGTTCCTTGCCAAACTTTTGGGAGGCAATGCAATATTCATTACTGGATTAGTTAATCCCGCGGCAGAGTGTAGAAATAGTTATGTATGAGTGAGAAGTTTTTTGGGTAATATATGAATAAATAATGGTAAAGTAGTGTTCAGGGCGCACGCTAATGTGCGTGCAACTAATAGGAAATATTATTAAAATTTTGAGGAAATTTGTATCATTTTCATAGGAATTAGTTTTATATTTTTTGAATAGATAATAAAAAAATTCATCAAAATAAATTATACAAATAAATAGTTATTTAGAAACAATTCATAACCGTAAATGGTAGTTGATCATATTAGATAGTTATTAAGGATAGTTTAGAAAAAACATAAAGCAAATTTATTTATACCAAAAGCTTCCTTCCTTTTTATATCTAACTATATAAAAGCGGGAGTTAGACAATGAACAGTCCATTTTTTGTCAAGCGGTTATCACGTAATTTTGGGCAACTTTGAGGGCAATTGTCAAGCGGCATTTTGGTCTTCGGCCTTGTGGCTGGCTTGGCTTTAGGAAGATTCGGTTAAACATCAGAATCTATATAATAAAAGAGAGAGTTGGAGAATGAATAGTGAATTTTGGTCAAGCGGTTATGCTGCTATTTTTGTGACTTTGAGGGGCGTTTTGGTCTTTTGGTCATTGAGAAGCCTCGGTCATCCTTCTGGTCAAATGCTACGGTGATGAAATCTCAGCTGAAAACCAAAGCATAATAACGAAAAAAAAGAAAGGCAAAAAGCATAACTTTCTATGTATCTGTACAAAGAGCAATAAAGGGACGCAGCAGTTAAGCTTCTAAACTTGTATAGATTTTCTCTAATTCAGTCAGATAAAGCTCAAGAATCATACAAATAATCTGGGCTAAAAATAAAAATTGATAATCAAGTTGGATTAATATATTTTTTCTAATTTTATTCTGAGGTTTCACGCATTTTTATCTGTTTCTTATTCTTGATAATCTGTGTATTTGTTGGTTTTTCCCTTCTTCTTTTTTGCACAGATTAAAACATTTAATCAATATAATCACAACAATTATTTTTCTTTCATATTTTTGTAAAATGCCGCTCAATAATATTAGATCATTAATCAACATTAAGAGCCATGTATAATTACATTGTTTTTGAAATTTACAGTACTTTAATTTTTTTAATGTAAAAAAAAATCTAATTAATGTTGAGCGTTCTGTAAATACACAATTATTGAGGAAATAATTAATAAATTATTATTGGCTTTAATGACTTTAAAAAATGGATTTTATTACTGCGACATGAAATAAAAATCGTTTGGAAAAAAATGAATGCATATATATTGCAAAAAAATGAAATAAAATAGTGCTCTGTAAAATTGTTGAATGCAGTGATTGTTTAGCATGTTCAGTAGTAGCTTTTGACTGAATGATTCCCAAAAGTTAAACAGCAGTAAAAAAAAAAGAAGTCCAACATTGTTATCACAATTAACCAAAATCGGTTAAGGTGTCATGGACTAGAAATGGTTTCTAATCCTACTACTTTTTAAAACATACAACTATAAAGATATATTAGTCTAGATATCCATATTACTCTATATAATTATTACAAATTTTTAATGCCCTTGTTTTTATTCTTATTTTTCGTTCTATAGAAAAGAATAATTAATATGTTATTTACTAATAGTCCGGGCTAGGCCTGCAAACGAGCCGAGCCGAGTCGAGCTTTGAGCTAATCGAGCCGAGCCTCGACTAAATTTTACCAAACTCGAGCTCGAGCTCGAGCTCGACGAGCTGGCAAATTTCGAGCTCGAGCTCGACTCGAATCAAGTCGAGCCGAGCTCGAGCTCGAGCTCGAGCTCGAAAAAAAATAAAAAATAATTATTTTATTTTTAAAAAAATAAATAAAATAATATTTTTTTCTTAATAAATTATAAAATATTAAGGATATATACGTAATTTTACTATGAAAATAAAAAAATAAAAAAAAATATATATAATATACGTAATTTTATTATTAAATAAAAATAAAAATAAAAAATATATATATATACCCAAGCTCGCGAGCCGGCTCGCGAGCTAACGAGCTTAATATTCTGAGCTCGAGCTCGAGCTCGAGTTTGACTCGAGCCGGCTCGAGCTCGACTCGAGCTCGATTAATAGCGAGCTCGACTCGAGCTTGACTCGAGCCGCTCGCGAGCGGCTCGCGAGCGGCTCGATTCGTTTGCAGCCCTAGTCCGGGCATCCAATAACAATTGCAGGATAATCGCTTGACAAAAAAATATTGTTCATGGGACAACTCTCGCTTTTATATTGTCAGATAAATATCCATATTTAATGTATATATATAATTATTATAAAATGTTTCCTAATGGCTCTAAATTTAATGTGTATATATTCATTTTTCCTAATGGCTCTAAATTACTCTAAATTGAAAAGCAATGTTGTATGCTATTTTTTATTATTCTTTTAGTCAAACATGCAACATTAATTACATTGTTTCTTACATTAAAAAAATTAAAGTACTGTAAATTTCAAAAACAATGTAATAATACATGGCTCTTAATGCGGATTAATGATCTAATATTAGTGAGCGACATTATACAAAAATATGAAAGAAAAACAATTCTTGTGATTATATTGATTAAATGTTTTAATTTGTGCAAAAAAAAAAAAAAAATAGGCCCATATTTATAGAATTTAGTGAGTAATAGAGATATACATAAATATAAATGGGTATCTTTATAATTACCTCACCCAAACCACATAATTTATACAAATCATACCACACAAAATGTTGACACTGCATTGTCTCAATTATAGTACTTTATTAACTATTATATTACAAAATATCCTTCATACTTCACAAACTATTAACACTATATTCACCCAACCAATTTACCGCACTATTATTTTATAATTCAAGCCAAACTTATACTACCTATATAATTCTCTATACTACAACAAATATACAATAACTAAAACTTGTGCAACTTAACACGGGAAATATTCGCCCTCCTGCGCAACGCGCAGGCCGTCCTAACTAGTTGCTATATAAAAGCGGGAGTTGGACAATGAACAGTCCATTTTTTGTCAAGCGGTTATCACGTAATTTTGGGCAACTTTGAGGGCAATTGTCAAGCAGCATTTTGGTCTTTGGCCATGTGGCTGGCTCTGGCTTTAGGAAGATTCGGTTAAACGTCAGAATTGCCGATGCTATTTCATTGATTCTCTTTTGCTGGAAAAAGACAACAATTATTAAGATGGCTCTTGGCATTATATTTCAATAAAAAAGGTCTGGCTCTGGCTGAGGCTTGTTAGCTGTATTATTGTGCTATGTGGGCTACAGGGGCTAGGACTCACAAAAGAGAGCTGTACCTGTACGCTCTCTATTGCAAGTAATACTCCAGGCCTTGTTTTAGAGCTCTGCCATATGCCCTTTTATCTTCTCCAATATCAACCCACCCCGGGCCGCCTCACCAAGAAAACTAGAAAAAAGAAAAAAAAAAGAAGAAATTCTCTCTCAGGCTCTCCAATATATATATATATATATATATATCTATATCTAAATATATAGAAGGGAGAATTGGATAATGAATAGCTCCGTTTTGGTCAAGCGATTATACTGTAATTCTTGAGCCAGAGGGAAAAAATAACAAGTCCAACATATATAAGTAAGCAAAATCGGTTAAGATGCCATAGGTTTTCAACTAAAAATGGTTTCTAATTCTATAGCTTTTTCAAACGTACAATTAGAAGGATATATATTAGTCTATATATACATATTTAGTCTATATAATTATTGGAAAAATTTTAATTCCCTTATTTTTTATTATTATACTTTTCATTCTATATACATATGGGTTAAAAACAAAAAAGCCCCCTGTGCTAAACCTAATATACAAATAAGCCCCCTATGGTTTCAAAATATACAACGCGACACCTCGTGCTTTGAACTAAGTTGTAACAGTGACGGAAATCGGTAAAATTAACGGGACTGATGTACTGGAAGCTAAAAACAAATTCTTTATACTTAATTTTTAGCAAATATTCCTATTGTACCCCTTAGCCCCCAATAAAACATTGCACGCGCCATCTATATATATGGAGTGAAGAGTATCATTACATCATTTCCCTTTCTCGTTCCAGGCTAGAAGGGGCTTTAGAAGCCATCTCTTTCATCTGCATTTAAGCCAAGTCAAAATTTCTTCCACGTTGGAGAATCCGGCATGCGAGTGGTAGCACATTAGACTCACTTAATGGTACTCAAAAGGAGTTCAAATTAAGATTTCAATGACTACTGGTGCATCGAAGCCTGTGTCCAACAAGATAATGAAGCAGCTGAACTTTGCAACAGTTTCAAGAATGTCCACAGCTTCACAGTAACAGCAACCGGAGAAATTAAAGAGACGGCTACTAGGAGTTCAGATGTTCTCTGATTTTACAACTGTGCTTGGAACGGTTTGTTAGAGCAAGTAGAGGTCCACCGTGCCAGGAGCATAAAGCAGGGACTAGACTTTCAACTTTCCATCAATTACAATACGCGGGGAAAAAAAACCTGCAAGAAGACGTCAATTTGGACATTATACAAGAAAACGTCAAAAAAATCTCGCTTTCCCTCTCTCTCTCTCTCTCTCTCTCTCTCTCTTTGTAGGGTTTGAAGGGAAGAAATGAGTCCGTTCAATTGCCTTTTGGGTATTATACAAGGGCATTTTGGTCCTTTCATCAGTTCCTGTTAATTTTACCGATTTCCGTCAGTGTTACAACTTAGTTCAAAGCACGAGGTATCGCGTTGTATATTTTGAAACCATAAGGGGCTTATTTGTATATTAGGTTTAGCACAAGGGGCTTTTTTGTTTTTAACCCTATATATATATATTCTATAAACATGAGCTTACTTTTGTCTTCTATGTGTGCTACATTATGAGTCTATTTTCTTTTTAAGAGAATAATTAGTTTGTTATTTTAGTAATATATCCATGTTTAGTGTATATATAATTATTATAAAAAATTTTTACATATTTGTTTTCTTTAATAGCTCTAAATTGCTGTAAATTGAAAAGCGATATTGTGTGCTAATCTTTTTATATTATTTATTTAAACATGTAACATTAATTAGACTATTTCTTACATTTGAAAATTAAAGTACTCTAAATTTGAAAAATAATGTAATAATACATGTCTTTTACTGTGGATTAATGATCTAATATTAATGGAAAAAGAAATAAGCCTATATTTATTGAACTTAGTGAGTAATAGAGATATACATATCTAACAATATAAAGGAAAAGTTGCCCTATGCACAGTAGTTTTTTTTGTCAAACGGTTATCTTGCAATTGTTATTAGATGTTAGGGCTATTTTCATCAATTATTTGTTTGTTTTTTAACAGCTGCTGTAGTTTTGGTATATTTATCGGACATGTTGACTGAATTCATAATTGGTGGTATAAAAAGTGAAACCTATGAAAGTTGATTTTTTGTGGTTAATTATTTGCTTTTGAAGTGTTCTGGAAATGCAAAATTACTAAGGAAATAATTGATAAATTGTTGTTGGCTTTAGTGACTTTAAAAATGGATTTTATTATTGTGACATGAAATAAAATTGATAAATGTTCTGTAAATGCACAATTATTGAGGAAACAATTAATAAATTATTGTTGGGTTGACATAGAATAAAATTGTTAATTGTTCTATTGAGGAAAAAATTAAGAAACTATTGTTGGCTTTAGTAACTTTAAAAAAATGTGTTTTATTATTGTGACATGTGGTGATTAATTTTTAGCAATGTTAAGTTCTATGGTTCAAGTGTTTAATTGATTTTCAAGATTTCCTATTTTTTGTGTCAATAATGATTAATACTCTTTGGGAATGATTCACTTTATAATTTTCTAATTATCCTGATCCAAATGCAAAATAACCTTATACAATTTTCTAATTTATCCTTATGCATTCTATATATTATTGTTCTCATGCATTCTATATATTTCATAATAGTTAACTTTTAACAAAAATTATAATTCCCTAATGATCCGCATGAATTAAATAATAACAGAGATATATACTAATAAACTCATACAATAAAAAATAATTAACACGGGATATATTAGTCCTCCTGCACAACGTGCAGGCCGTCTCACTAGTATAGTATAATATAGACAGAAGATAGAGAAGCTGATAAATTTGTCTCTATTTTAATTTTTTATTGTTATTCTATTTTCGAATGCTAATTTTCATTCTTCACATAATTTTTGATCGCGTCTTAAATTGTTTAATTTTTTACTTTGGAATCCGTAGTAATCTCTTATGAACAAACCTTTCTTCTCTTATTAATAAAGCCTTCTCCGCCAAAATCTCTGACTCTCCCACCATCAATCCACTGGCCCTTTCTCCCTCTCTTTGCCTCTGCTTCAACATAATTCAATTTTTCCCCTCTCTCTACTTAAATGAATATTTTTTTTTCCCTACATTTCAGCCTCTATAAGTAGAATGAATTCAGAATGGAGTCGACGGTGTGCCACTACCGGAAGAAGTCGGTGGAAATCCTCGGGAGGAAGTAGGAGAGGGTAGCCAATGCGCTTTATGAATTAATAGGATTCGGTAGTGATTCTGATGATCCTAAGCCTGGCAGCGATTTTGATGATCCTAAGACTGGCAATGATTCTAATGATCCTAAACTTGTTTTACCTGATCTTGATTTTGCGCCTGCTGATGAACACGTCGTCAAGTTTAAGTCTATTGATTTTAAGCCTATTGGTGAGTGCATCCGCACATGCGCCTCCCAAATACATGCTTCTCAAATCACATTGCAAATTTTCGCCTTATTTGCTTATTCACAAATGTAAAGAAGAATCTTAGGGATTTTTTCTTTGTTTTATTTTTGTAGCCTTTATTAATCTCTTAAGTAGAGAATTTTCAATCATAAAATAGTTATGCATTTCTGTATTGTAGATTGAGCTTAGACTACCACAACGCTTGGCTTTACTTGCATATCTGCATACGGCCTATGCTTCCTATCAGATTCCTTACGACGCATTCATTAGCTTGTTTGGAGTAAGTATCCATGACTTTTCACCTTATTATCCTTCCATCACACATAGCCGATGTGCTCTAATACCACTTGTCATGAGCTGCTTAATATCCTATAAGCACACACGCCGTGTAGCACTAGCAAGTGTTGTAGCGCCCCATTTTTTTGAAAAAATAATAAAATCTATGGTATTTAGATGTTGAAAAAATGAAATTTTGATTTGGAAAATGAGTTTTAGAAAATAAACAAAAGAAAAAGGGCCTAAAATAAGACTTAAAAAGTGCAACGATTTTGGCCCAAAACAGTAGTCTAAAAAGTGTTTTTAAGAAAAACAGGAGTCGCCACTTGTTATTGAATTTAAAGTGTACCAAGTCACCTAAAAATGTATTTTTAATAAAATAGATAAATAAATAAATAAAACCCTTTTTAGACGACTCCAGGTCTTCAAAAACAAGATAAAAGAGTTCGGGAGTCACGGTTGAAGAAAGAAAAGACAAAGATTTGATCTAAGGCACCCTTTCAACCTAGCCAAGGTTAGTTGGATGATTTAGTTGAAAATTTTCTTAATTTAACCTACAAAATTTATCACATTTGGATGTTACTATATGGATGTAAATGTAGACCTAATGGATATCGGGAGGATCGAAATATCTCTTCAGAGTTTAATTGGTATAAATCACATTAATTATGATGCCCAATAATGATTCTTAGAAAAGATCACGAATATGCAAAGATGAGACTCAAAGAAAAATTATAATATATAAATATACGCGACCTAAAAAAGACGAATGCAACATAACGAGTATGGAGAACTAAGATTCGTGACTCAATTTTCCTTCTTATAGAGGAGATACGGGCATGCTAAAACTAAGAAGCCAGACTTGTCCATTTCCAATATTTGAAGGGCGACTCTCCTAACGTAATCAAGCAAATAGGCTAACCTATTTCTATTTTTCTAAATGGGATGCAAGTCTAAATGTCATGTTTCGCGCACATAGGGATAAAGGGAGGGGTAATATATAAAGAAAATATCATGCAGGATGAGAAAAGATCATAAAAGTGAAAGTATGCATGAAGTGTAATAAATGTCAAGCAAAGTATGAATTCTAGTGCAAAAACGGCTTAAGGGGTCTAGCATTGGACTAACCCATTTTTATAAGTCTCCACTAGTATTGGACTAGTGAGAAATCGGAGAGAAAGGCCACAACTAGCGTTGGACTAGTGTGGTGACGTCATGCATTTATTAGAACTAAATAAATCATATAAAACATAATTAAAGCAAGTAAACACGTAAAACACATAGATCACATAATACATAGGCATGATATCTAGATGAAAATCCTAATGAAAGCGAATAAACACGTAAAGACACAAGCATGCAAGCATACAAGCAAATAAAAGCCTAACTATTACATTCGGGGCCCTAACTACAATCTAAGGGGGGAATAATAACCTAATTATTATATTTATCTAACTAAATATATTTTTAGAAAAAATTAAAACCTATCTATTACATAAGCTAGCTAAATACATGTCTTGAGCACCTCTCAATTACAATTTGGCATTTTAATGCCTCTCAAATAATCATCAAAATTAAATAAAATAAATGAAACTTAAAATGAATAATTAAAATAAAAGCACTCAAAATATACAATTACACATAAAAAACATTGGAGCACGTAAAAGAATTTAAAATAATAAAAGAGATTACCTCCCTTAAAATGGTGATTAAATGGGGTGAAATTTATCCTATTTATGCTTCAAAATAAACAAAATGATCAAGGCAATAATTTAATTATAAAGAAATGGAAATAATCATGAAATCTACCAATTAAAGCACTTAAATGAAGTATAATTAAAATTAAAAAAGAAAAAATAACTTATATTTAAGAAATCAAAACTGTTAGGGATCTAATTGCAAAAATTGAGAAAATTTTATAGGTCAAATTATTATTATTGCAAGGATTAGGGGTCAAAATTAAAGAAAAATAAAGTTTAGAGACCAAATTGCAATTAAATTATGGACCTAATTGAAATAAAACTAAAGTTTTAGGGTTTTAGTATAATTAATGCAAAGTACATGGACTATTCTGCAATTTATGCGTCAGAGTTTCTTAACAAACCAAGCCATTAATCTTATTAGGGTAAAATACACGGAACCCCCCTATCGTTTAGAAACATACACATAAACGCCCTAAACTTCATAACTAAAGTGGAAATAGACTTCTTAACCGGCTGAGTTACCGGCTGCAGGTCGAATACCCAAAATATCCTCATTTATAATAGAGAGGGAGAGAGAATGAACAACTGACTCTTTTCTCGTTCATCCTGTGTAAGAAAAAAAAAACCCTAAGACAAGGGATTTGTATACTAAATTGTTGCTGAAATATCGTGAATCTGAGTTGAAAAAGCCGTGGCTGCATTCGATCGCGAAGAAGGGAGTGACAGATTGGTGGTTGTATCTGATTGTGAAGCTGCATTTGGTCGCGAAGAAGGGAAAGACAGATTGGTGAGGAAATCTGATCGTGAAACTTGTTCGACATTTCTAGGTAAGAATAAGAACTTATTGTTCAATACTCAGTCCATTTAATGTTTAGGATTTGTAATCCTTTTCCAATTTGTTTATTCCTTTTCCACATTACCCCACATTACCCCATATCTGTCATTTTTATAGTTGGTGGTCCATATTTAGGTGATTTATCAGAGAAAATGGGGTTTAAAAATATAAAGATCTTAACTTTTTTAGCTTTTTTTTGGAGAATGTGGGTCTTTTTTGGAGTATGTGGTTGATGTCAGGAGGAAATAATATGTGTCGGGTTTGGATTTGACTACAAATCAGATTTTACTTAATAATCTGATTGTTGTTATAATCTGAAAGTGTGATGTAGTTTAATATAGTTTATTAATCTATATTTGAATTCTAAAAGTGTTGATTAAATAATTTAGGTTGGGGATCATTTCAGATCCTTTTAGGACAGTGGATATCCACATGCACTATGGTGGGCGGTTTATACATCATCCCAATATTAGGTATATAAGTGATTTAGTGAGAGTGTTTCACAATTGCGACCCTGATGAGTTATCAACATTTTCATTATTCAACCTGTACTCCAAAATTGAAAAAGAAGCGGCATGTGCAAAATTTTGGTATTCCATTCCAGACCATGATGTGGATGTAGGTGTTATCCCAATAAATGATGACGTGGACATAGAATTGTTGACTACCTGTTATGAAGGGCTTCCTTATATGCATATATATGTAGAGGCAGGTCAAAGGCCTCTCAAAATTATCTCACTAGATAGTAAGCTCTTATTCGAAAGAGTGACGAATGATGGTCCATTTGCTTTACCGTACAATGAAGGTTCTTTAGAGATAAATTCAGATCTGACTAGAAAAGGTGCTGGAGCTTCACAAAATCCTGTTGATCTGACTGGTTTTGAACCATATATTGGTGATACAAGAGGGCAAGAAAATGATTTAGATGGCCCAATTGCTGTAGAAACTAATGATGGCACACAAAATTCCTTCGAACCAACTAAGAAAAACAGAAGAAAGGGTGGTAAAACTCCATCGAGGAAGAGACAAATTGTCGTGCAACCTGTGAAGAGAGCAGCTAGAAAAACTGTCAGAAAATTATTTCAGCAAACAACCAGAATAGATGCTGTCGACAGCCAACAAGAGGTTTCTTCAGTGAACCAAAGTAAAGAAGAATGTGAAAATCAATGTAACTTTGACAGAACCTCTGTTGAGACCAATCAAGTCAACAATGAACAACATTGTGACTTTGACAGAACCTCTGTTGAGAAGAATCAAGTCAACAATGAACAGCAGCACCATAGTGATGGAAACGAAGAACCTAATCCGGATTGGTTGAGAGAGGGTCTAGAATTTGCAGAAGATGAGGACATCTTTGCAACTGCTGGTTCAACTGTACCTCAAACAAATCAGCAAATTGGTGACTTGAATAAGCAGCAGCAACAACATCAGCAACCACAAGGTGAGGAGTCCACAGCACAGCATCAACAAACTGAAGACTTGAATAAGCAGCAGCAACAACAACATGAGGAAGCACAAAGTGAGGAGTCCACAGCACAACATCAGCATGGAGGAGACCAACCTATTGGCCCTGACAGTGAGGAATGGAATGAACCTGTGACTGCAGATGAAGACTTCCTATATTCTGGTGATGAAAATGGGCCTGACTACTCATATTTCAATGCTTCGGTGGAGTTTAACAAGCCAAATTTTAAATTAAAGATTGGGAAGAAATTCACTCATTTTACAAAATTTAGAGAAGCACTTGTGGAATGGAACATTAGAGAGGGATACGAAACTTTATATATCAACAATGACAGTTGGAGGATAGCTGCCAAATGTGCAAAAGGATGTTCTTGGAGGATTCATGCAAGCAGAGTTAATAGGACTGACACTTTTCAGATCAAAACACTAAAGGGAGAGCACCATTGCGGCAGAGAGTACACTAACAAGCATGCAACCTCAACTTATCTGAGCAGAAAGTTTCAAGAGAAGGTTCGAGATGACCCTAATTGCAGCTTGGATGACATTATTAATGATGCCAGAAGAAGATTCATGGTTAATATAAATAGCAAAAAAGCATACATGACTAAGAGGAAGGCCAAGGAGGCAATCAAAGGTTGTGATATGGAGCAATATGAACGGTTGTGGGATTATGCTGCCACGGTTAGATAGTCAAATCCAGACAGTCATATAGCTATACAAATAGACAAGAGGTCTATTGAGGAAAGGGCAACATTTCAAAGGCTGTTCTATGGCTTGGGTGCTCTTAAAAAGGACTTTCTTGCAGGTTGTAGACCAATCATTGGCCTAAATGGTTGCTTTTTGAAGGGGCCCTTTGGAGGTCAGCTGTTAGTAGCACTTGGAAGGGATGAGAATGACAATATGTTTTCCACAGCCATTGCCATTGTTGAAGCATAAAACTATAATAGCTGGACTTGGTTTTTGAAGGAACTGATTACTCATATTGGAAGGGGCAATGTAGTGCCTTATACCTTCATTTCTAACAGACAAAAAGGACTGGTACATGCTATAGAGGAGCTATTTCCTGGTGCAGAACACAGATTTTGCCTTAAGTATCTGTTTGAGAATTTTAAGGCAAAGTTCAAAGACAGTGAACTAAGAGAATTGTTTTGGGGTACTGCATCAGCAACTAATGGTGATGATTTCAAGAAAGCATTGAATGCTTTGGAGATAGCTCAGCCACAAAATGGAGAAAACCTTACTGCTGCTGGCTGGTTAAAAAGGTTGCCATATCACTTGTGGTCTAGAGCACATTATGGAATGGCTGCTAAGACTGATATTTCAGTCAACAATCTGAATGAGAGTTTCAACAACTACATTTTAAAAGCAAGAGATGAGCCAATTGTGACTCTTCTTGAATTTTTCAGAAGAAAGTTAATGCAACGATTGACATTGAAGAGGCAAGACATGGAGAAATATGGAGGTAGATTGTGTCCAAACATTGTTGAGAAGCTAGCCAAAAGTGTAGAGAAGAGCAGACATTGTATTGCTGTATTTGATGGTATTGAATCATTTGAGGTTGATGGTTTCAACAGAACCTCCGTTGTGAACTTGCAACGTAGAAGCTGTTCATGTGGTGTATTCCAGTTGACTGGAATTCTATGTGTGCATGCTATTTCTGCCATTCAAAGCATGCGGATGAATGTTGAAAACTATGTCGATGAGTGCTATAGTAAAGAGGCATACTTGAGGGCATATGCTTATTGCATTGGAGCTGTTCCATCCAAAGAACACTGGATTGATAGTGGAATGCAGCTGTTAAATCCACTATTTGTGAAGAAACAATCTGGGAGACCTAAAAAACTTAGGAGAAGAGATCCGGATGAACTAAGAGATCCACAAAGAGCTTCCAAAAAGGGTTGCCAGTATACTGTAAGAGATGTTTAAAAGTTGGCCATAATAGGAGAACTTGTAAGGAACCTCCTCATCCAAATCCAAGTTGTACAAGGTACATTTAAGTACTTGAATTTTTCTTGCATTATGTACTCTTGATAATTATTTTAGCAGTAAATTTTTTACTCTGGTTGCAGGCTCCAGCAAGCAATACCCAACGAGGGGCAAGAACAACTTCCACTTCAGCCCCAACCAGAGAAGCACTAGTGCATCAAGCATCTCAGCAAAGAAGCACTGCTGCAGTTACTGATAACAACCCCAGTTCTCGATCCAAAAGATTTAAGAAAAATTAGGATCAGGAATGTTATTTTTAGGACTTGTGTCCATGTAAACAAGTTGTAATGGTATATATGCTATCTTTAGAGCAGACATTGTATAATGGATTAACATATTTTGTAAGTGATGCTCTTTTTTGTAATGACATTATTGGCATTATTGCTCTTTTTTGTAATGCCATATATTGGATTGTGGTTATCATATTATGACTATCCAAATTACAGTTGGTTCATGAGTAAACAGGTTGTATGGTTATTATCTTTCTTTCAGACAGGAATACAAATCATGACAAAATTTGGAATTTTTTCATAAACTAAAATCATTACATTATTTGGTACATCATTATACTGCCACTAACCAAACTATTATTTTCTATAAGCAGCAATAACTAGAGATAAACAACAAATAATAAGAGACAAAATCATTATCACTTTCAACATCCTCACAGTGCCTTCAACCGTGCTCAACTTTGCATGTAGCCCCAACAAAATGTCACCATTGTTCACAGCCGGCATACCTTCATTACTGTTCACTCTTGGAGAGAACCCAGAACTTTCGTCTAATCTTGTTTCTGGACTTTTACTAGTACATTCATTGCCCATTCCATCCCTTCTTAGAGAATTGCACGATGCCCAAAAGGAGTAGGATTGATCTTCACAAATGTAATACAGCCTACCTTTTGAGGGTTTGTTGGACTCCACGATCTTGATTTTTGCTCTTTTCTTGCAGAAGCACCGAGACCATTCATACCTTAGATCTGTCAAACCTCCTCCAAAATTTGCAGAAGTGGACATGACGACTTCGATATACTCAGAAGTAGATCTTCTCCCTTTTTCCTTTCACTCTTTGATAGTTTCAAATCTATTTTCCCCTAATATGTAGTGCCTTCTATATAGCAACTGAAGGGTAGCTTGGGAATGAAACTCACGATCTTTTCAAAAGAATCTCGCAGACCCATCATCAGTAGTTCGCTCAGCCGGTTATAGGTCTATTTCCACTTTAGTTATGAAGTTTAGGGCGTTTATGTGTATGTTTCTAAACGATAGGGGGGTTCCGTGTCTTTTCGCGAAACCATAGGGGGGTTCCGTGTATTTTACCCATCTTATTAATGTTACCGTTTTGATAAAAAAGAAAAAAAAATCTTATTAATAAAGCCTTCTTCGCCAAAATCTCTCACTCTCCCACCATCAATCCGCCGGCCCTTTCTCCCTCTCTTTGCCTCTGCTTCAACATAATTCAATTTTTTCCCTCTCTCTACTTAAATGAATATTTTTTCCCTACATTTCAGCCTCTATCAGTAGAATGAATTCAGAATGGAGTCGACAGTGTGCCACTACCGGAAGAAGTCGGTGGAAATCCTCGGGAGGAAGTAGGAGAGGGTAGCCAATGCGCTTTATGAATTAATAGGATTCGGTAGCGATTCTGATGACCCTAAGCTTGGCAGCGATTCTGATGATCCTAAGACTGGCAGTGATTCTAATAATCCTAAACTTGTTTTACCTGATCTTGATTTTGTGCCTGTTGATGAACACATCGTCAAGTTTAAGTCTATTGATTTTAAGCCTGAGTGCATCCGCACATGCGCCTCTCAAATACATGCTTCTCAAATCACATTGCCAATTTTCGCCTTATTTGCTTATTCACAAATGCAAAGAAGAATCTTAGTGTTTTTTTTCTTTGTTTTCTTTTTGTAGCCTTTATTAATCTCTTAAGTAGAGAATTTTCAATCATAAAATAGTTATGCATTTCGGCATTGTAGATTGAGCTTAGACTACCACAACGCTTGGCTTTACTTGCACATCTGCATGCGACATATGCTTCCTATCAGATTCCTTATTCATTAACTTGTTTGGAGTAAGTATCCATGGCTTTTCACCTTATTATCCTTCCATCACACACAGCCGATGTGCTCTAATACCACTTGTCATGGGCTGCTTAATGTCCTATAAGCACACACGCCGTGTGGCACTAGCAATTGTTGTCGTGCCCCATTTTTTTGAAAAAATAATAATATCTATGGTATTTAGATGTTGGAAAAATGAATTTTTGATTTGGAAAATGAGTTTTAGAAAATAAACAAAAGAAAAAGGGCCTAAAATGGGACTTAAAAAGTGCGACGATTTTGGCCCAAAACAATAGTCTAAAAATTGTTTTTAGGAAAAATAGGAGTCTTCACTTGATATTGAATTTAAGGTGTACAAAGTCACCTAAAAATGTATTTTGAATAAAATAAATAAATAAATAAAACCCTTTTTAAACGACTTCAGGTCTTTAAAAACAAGAGAAAATAGTTCGGGAGTCATAGTTGAAGAAAAAGAAGACAAAGATTTGATCTAAAACACCCTTTCAACCTAGTCAAGACTAGTTGGATGATTTAGTTGAAAATTTTCTTAATTTAACCTACAAAAACTTATCATATTTGGATGTTACTATATGGATGCAAACCTAGACCTAATGGATATCGAGAGGATTGAAATATCTCTTCAAAACTTAATTAGTGTAAATCACATTAATTGTGAAGCCCAAGAATGATTTTTAGAAGAGATCATGAATATGCAAAGATGAGACTCAAAGAAAAATTATAATATATAAATATACGTGACCTAAAAAAGAGGAATGCAACATAACGGATATGGGGAACTAAGATTCGTGATTTAATTTTTCTTTCTTATAGAGGAGATGCGAGCGTGCTAAGGCTAAGAAGCCATACTCGTCCATTTCACATATTTGAAGGGCGACTCTCCTAATCTAATCAAGCAAATGAGCTAACCTATTTCTATTTTTCTAAATGGGATGCAAGTCTAAATGTCATGTTTCACGCACATAGGGATAAAGAGAGGGGTAATATATAAAGGAAATATCATGCAGAATGAGAAAAGATCCTAAAAGTGAAAAGTATGCATGAAGTGTTATAAATGTCAAGCAAAGTATGAATTCTAGCGCAAAAACGGCTTAAGGGGTCTAGTATTGGATTAGCCCATTTTACAAGTCTCCACTAGCGTTGGACTAGTGAGAAATCGGGGAGAAATGCTACAACTAGCATTGGACTAGTGTGGTAACGTCATACATTTATTAGAACTAAATAAATCATATAAAATATAATTAAAGCAAATAAACACGTAAAACACATAGATCACATAACACATAGGCATGATATCTAGATACAAAATCCTAATGAAAGCGAATAAACAGGTAAACACACAAGCATACAAGCACACAAGCAAATAAACGCAAATAAAAGCCTAACTATTACATTCGGGGCCCTAACTACAATCTAAGGGGGGAATAATAACCTAATTATTACATTTATCTAACTAAATACACTTTTAGTAAAAATTAAAACATATTTATTACGTAAGCTAGCTAAATACATATATTGAGCACCTCTCTATTACAATTTGGCATTTTAATGCCTCTTAAATAATCATCAAAATTAAATAAAATAAATGAAACTTAAAATGAATAAAATGAATAATTAAAAGAAAAGCACTGAAAACATGCAATTACACATAAAAAACACATTGGAGCTCGTAAAAGAATTTAAAATAATAAAAGAGATTACCTCCCTTGAAGTGATGATTAAATAAGGTGAAATTTGTCCTATTTATGCTCCAAAATGAACAAAATGATCAAGGCACTAATTTAATTATAAAGAAATGAAAATAATCATGAAATTTACCACTTAAAGCACTTAAATGAAATATAATTAACAATTAAAAAAGAAAAGTAACTTATATTTAAGAAATCAAAACCGTTAAGGATCTAATTACAAATATTGAGAAATTTTTGGGGCTCAAATTATTATTATTACAAAGATCAAGGGTCAAAATCAAAGAAAAATAAAGTTTAGAGACCAAATTATAATTAAATTAAGGACCTAATTAAAATAAAACTAAAGTTTATAGGGCTATAATATAATTCATGAAAAGTACAGGGACCATTCTACAATTTATGCCTCAGAGTTTCTTAACAAACCAGGTCATTGGGCCATCTTTATTTCTTTTGTGGGCTAAAATCACCTTAGCCCAAACGAAGTCCATAAGAAAAGAGCGGGCTAAGTTTACTTCTTTTACTAATCAAGCCCAATCGACAGCAGTGGATTTTAAACCTTCAAGCCCATGTCAAAGACCCAACCAAATTAACTAAAACCCACTTCCAAAAACCCAAACTAACTTATTTTATTAAAAACTCAACATGGTAAAAAATCAACTAAAAATTACTTAACCATAATTATATCCTAAAATCCAGAACTAATCTACCCAAAAACATGCTCAAAATATAAGAAAAATGATTGGATTTTAAAAGGGTAAAATTGATTGTTTTTTCCAGATTTTTGGGCCATAATGAAATTAGGGAACATGTCTATGTCAAATCCGACCTTAAATGCACTTAAAAGTGGATTTCGGCAAGATTCCGACCATATTGGTCAAAATTTTTCTGAATTCAGGCAGGTTGATCCGCCGGAATCTTCATTCTCTTTCTTCTTTTTTTTTTTTCATTTTTCTTTGTTTTGTTTGTTGTGATTTGATCTTTCAAAACTATTTGGGTTATGTTTTTATTGTATTTGTGGGCTAAAGATTGGGCCAAAAGAATTATTTTATTATTGGACTTATAGTTAAAACTATTGGATTTGTGTTTGGAGTTTTGGTTTGAAACCTCATGCTTTTATATCAAATTATTCATCAATTTTGGTTTGGGCTTAGGCACTAAAAGCCCAGAACTAGCCTAGTTAATAAGGGATGGGCTTTGTAATATAGATCAAAAGTTTGTTTTCCTTTTTTTCTTTTTCTTTCTCTTTTGTTTATTATTTCCTTGGTAATTTTAGACATTTTATGCATTTTTTTCTTTCTTTTTCTGGAAATCGGTTGAACTCAATGGAATGTTGCTTGCTGATTTGGGCCCATGTAAAAATATATTTATGATTTAGCCCCCAATTTTTGCATAATTATAATATGGCCCTAAAAATTGTGTAAATGAACACATCACTCCCTTTTAAGTCTTGGCCTCCTTCCTATGTTTCATGCATATTGTTGGTAAATTAATTCTGATTTTTCAAGTAAAATTGGGGGATTAAATAACATGAATTAGTTTAGATATTCAATTTTTGCAAATTTAGAAATTAATGTGAATGGTTTTGTTTAAATGGTTTAAAGTTGTTTTGGGATAGTTAATTAGTGTAAATCTGATTGTGTCATTAAAATAGACTAGTGAAAATCATTTTTGTGGAAAATGCATTTTGGCCCCTAATTTTAAATAAATTTGCACTATTGTCCTAAAATCTTTTGATTTTTGCATTTTAGTCCCCAAAATTTTTTCTATTTTTTTCTGAAATTTCTCTTGATTTCTTGATTCCTTGTGCTTTGTTTGGAATGCTGTATTATTAGATGAAGTTTTGGTTCTTATTCTTTAATTGTTAATTAAATTGGTATCTTGACCCCGTTTGTTGATTTTTTTAAAAAGTGACTATTTTCTATCCTTCTCGTTTACCCATTACTTCAAGAGAGGTACCCCCTATTATTCTTTAAGATCTTCTTATATGCTTCTATGTGTTTTTTATTTATTTTTTTATTTTTTATGTGTGATTGCATGTTTTATGTGCTTTTCTTTTTTATTTTTATTTATTCATTTTTATTAATTTTAAATTTTCATTTATTTTGTTTAATTTTGATGTTTGGTTTGGAAGTCATTTAAGTATCAAATTGTAATAGATAGGTTGTATCCTCTTGTCCGAGAAATGTATTTAGATAGATGATGTAATAGGTAGATTTTATTTTTTGAGAAAATATGTGATTAGATAGGCAATGTAATAAATAGGTTTACTATTTTCAAAATTCCCCTTTTAGATTGTAGTTAGGGACCCCAATATAATAATTAGGTTTTATTTACTTGCATGTTTGTGTGTTTATATACTTGCATGTTTATTTGCTTTTTCTAAGGTTTTGCATCTAGATATCATGTCTATGTGATGTGTGATCTATGTGTTTATTTGTTTTAATTATACTTTATATGCTTTATTTATTTATGATGAGTGTATGACGTCCCCACACTAGTCAAACACTAGTTGTGACTTTTATTCCCCGATTTCTCACTAGTCCAACACTAGTGAGAACTTTTAGAAATTGGCTAATCCAATTTTAGACCGTTAGACTATTCACGTGCTAGATTTATACTTTTTGTGACATTTATTGCATTTCATGTATTTTTTTTTACATTTTAGGTTCTTTTTATTTGCGTAATATGTCCTCTTATTCCCTTTCTCGATCCCCCTATATGTATAAATCATATCATTTAGACTTGTATTTCATTTAGATAGCCTAGTCCATTTGCTTGCCTAGATCAGATCAGAAGAGTCATCCTTAGAATAAGGGAAATTGGCGAGTATGACTTTTTAGTTTTAGCATGCTATTACCCTCTATAAGAAGGAAAATTGAGTCATGAATCTTAGTCTCCCATATCCGTTATGTTGCATTTCCCTCTTCTAGGTCATGAATATTTTATTTTTATTTATAATTTTCTTTTTTGAATCTCTTTTTTGCATATTCGTGACGTTTTCAAGGGATCATTTTTTGGGTTTTACAATTAATATGATATGCACCAATTAAATTTCAAAGAGACATTTTATTCCTCTCGATACTCCTTAGGTTTAGATTTGCATCCATATAGAAGCATCCAAATGTGATAAGTTTTATAGGTTAGATTAGGAAATTTTTTTGACTAAATCTTGCAATTAGTCTTGGTTAGATTGAAAGGGTGCTCTAGATCAAATCTTTGTCTTCCCTTTTTTCAACCGTGACTTCCAAACTCTTTTCTCTTGTTTTCAAAAATCTGGATTCGTCTAAAAAAATTTTTATTTAAAATATATTTTAGGTGATTTTGTACACCTAAATTCGATATCAAGTTGCGACTCTCTTTCTAAAAACCCTTTTTATATTAATATTTTGGGCCCAAATCGTCGCATTATTTAAAGTCCCATTTTAGACTCTTTTTTTTCCTTTTTTTAAAATAAAAAACTCATTTTAAACACACTTTCTCTTTTATTTTAAAAAATGGAGTGCGACTGAGAGATGCAAAATTGAATTAGGTTGAAGCAGAGGCAAAAAGAAGGAGAAATCTAGGGGAAAAGGGGTCGGTGGATGGTCGGTGGGAGAGAGAGATTTTGGCGAAGAAGGCCTTTATTAATAAGAAAAAAAATGTTTGTTCATAATAGATTACTACAGATTCTAAAGTAAAAACTTAAACAATTTAAGACATGGTCAAAAATCACGTGAAGAATAAAAATTAGTATTCAAAAATAGAATAACAATTAAAAAAATGAAAACAGAGTCAAATTTTTTGGTTTCTCTATCTTCTGTCTATACTATATATAAAAGGGGAGAAAGCTTTTGGTGTAAACAAATTCGCTTAATGTCTTTTTCTAAACTATCCTTACTATAATCAACTGCCCATTATGGTTATGAATTATTTCTAAATAACTATTTATTTATATACTTTATTTTGGTGAATTTTTTATTATCTATTCTCAAAAATATAAAACAAATTCTTATATAAATTTTCTAAAAAATTTAATAATATTTTCCTATGAGTTGCACACACATTAGTGTGTGCTTTGAATGCTAATTTACCATTATCTATTTATATCTTATCTAAAAAACTTCCCACTCGTACATAACTATCACTACACTCTGTTGCGATTAACTAATCCAGTAATAAACATTGCATTGCCCTCCAAAAATCTCTCTAAATAATTTTTTGTTCTATATCTTTTTTATTATTTACCTTTTTTTAAAAATATGCATACACATAGTGTGTGCCCCACCCACCGGTATAAATAAACAAGAATTGGCAAGGAATACATCTATTTATCCCTTTGTTTGTCTTTTATGGCATTTATTTTCTATTTTTCCTGTGCGTCTTGCGAAACCTGGACCAGATAAGCTACTTTTACCCGCAACTGGATGCTTGCCTATTGTAATTAGTTTCTGAAACCTCAATTCAACCCCATTGGGACAGATTAAAATTGGTCAAAACTGGACCAAGCAGGACGGATATGACCTTGGTTTTCAGATTTTCCCTTCTTTTGATTTTTTTTGCTCTCAGAGTGATTTAAAAATGAAGTCCTGAAATAGATTTTCACAATGATACAAGCACAGAGAACCATAAAGAAAGATAAGACTCATGGCAGAGGAAAAAATTGTGAGAGGAAAAATGAAATTTCAGATCTCTAATTGTACTTTACTCCAAACTTTGGCAATTCGCAATATGAGGCTCCTTAGCCTAATTTTACATTTTTAATCAGACAAGCAAGTGAGAATCGGCATGCTTCCACCCATTTAATGTTAGTACGATGATTGAACGGTCTCATCTTTGTCAGACTTGCATTCAATGTTTTCTTTAATCTGTGGCATAACTAGTCCTTTCCATTGGCTTTTCTATTGCAGCTGCTTTAACAGTCTGCTGCAAATTACATAGAAAACTTTGATCCTTCATTGCATGTGAGTCATATAATTTGTCATGCACATCGAACTTTATCATGGTCCTTGAATAACGTGTAAATTTGAATCCATCAGACATTTCCACTGCCAAGACAGCTTAAGCAAGGTGAACAGCCTCAACAAGGTAAACTACAGGAACAAATTATCCTACCAATTCTGGCTGGCTTTGACATCAATTCTTCAGAGTATGATTCTTTCGGATTACAATTGAATTAGGCCTTTTTCTTTGTGCTGTAATTACTGTTATGATATCCAGTATGGTTTCTTTGCTTTCCTCAATTTTTTGGTATGTATGAATAGCACATTGTCAAATTTCAGGTTTGACCTGCAACCTGAAGTCATACCTCAACTGATCACACCACTTCCACTGTGGCATCCGGAGCTGAAGGAAAAGGTAAGGTGCAAGCCTTAAGTTCTTCACCAGCACAGAGTGATTAAGATTAACCTGGTTTCCCTAAAACCTATATATTTGTTACAGCCAATGTGGTTAAATTCTGAAGATAACAATGAGCTCCTGTGTGATGATGGGATATGTATTCTTACTAGAAGAGGAGAAGCAGCTAGGGTTTGATTCTGGAAGCTTTAAAGGGGCCACTAACACTTTCTGAACTAGAGGTTTATATACGGATCTCTCTTATTATGTGGTGTTTATGGTTTGAAACTGATGTTTGCTGTCAAAAAGTGATTGCTAACTTTTTATCCATGCAGTTGTTTGAAAGTCCTATCTTAGTAGGCAAATGACCTGAAACTTGTGTGTCACAATAGGCTGAGGCCTAGTCTGAAATTATGTTGCTCTATGTGGTCTATCAATGAGTTCTGTTTTCAGGCACTGGTGGAGGAGAACCCTGTCGTTGCAGATGGAGTTCTAACTATGCTTGAAAATTCTGCACCAATTAAAGAGTTTGTTAGAGATGTGGTTCAGAAAGCTGTCAAAAGGCGACTTGTGCCTGCTCAACAACAGGTTTCTATTACTTTTATCACTTTTTATTTCCTTGTTGCGTGGTGTTTAAAATGTAAAACATGTTAGCTGCTTTTTAAGGTGATTACTGAAGTCCTTATATATGTGTTATTCAGCTAATCTTGTGCCTATTGGCAATTGCGCCGAAGTTTGTCAATCACTGTGGACTGACGGAAGAAGAGAAAAATGTACGTCATTTTATTGGCCTATTGATGAGTTTTATTTGCTGTTGCCTTGGGCCTTGAGTATTCTTATATTCTCTTATCAGGAGCTGATGGAGACTATTCCTGTGATTGCCCTCGACATTCTACTTGATCTTGCACATTCACCTGACATTGAACAGTATGTCAGCGATTTGATTGACAGAGCTAAGCTTGATCCTGAGGAAGCTAAGAAGAGGCCACTCCCACCTGTTGATCAAGAGGTGTGTTTATACCTTAACTACCTCTTTATGTGATGAGAAATATTTGAAACTTTTAGTTGCTCTTAAACAGTGAAGGCTGAGGTTATTATTTTTATTTTTTGGTTATCCTATCCAGAAATTCTTGGTTCAATTAGCATATGTTCCAAGTCTGGTTCTTCGCTGTGGATTGACAGAAGAAAAGACAACAGTATGTTGTTATATAGTCTTATCAGAGAGTGGCTGACTTCTATGGGTATTTCCATGAATGTTGAGAATTTTTCTTATTATGTGTTTAGGGTCTGGCGAAGAATAATCCTGTCGTTGCAACTCAAGTAGTTGAAGCTCTTTCTAAGCTTGCACAATTACCTCAAAAAGAAGAGTATATCTGGTGCTTCATACTTTTCTGTTATGCAATCTTGATTCATACGCTGATGTTACAATCCCCCCCCCCCCCCTTCCTCTCCCTGTGCAGGAACTATCTTACACTTGGCAGTGTGGATGTGAGTTGTCAGGAAATGGTGGCTAGCAAGCTTGCCTCTGGTGATCTTAAAACTGGTTATAAGATTGTCATCTTCATGAAAAACTACCATTCTTTCGCAAAGAAAATCGAGGTATTTGTTTCTCTACCCACTCTCCATTTCCTCTTGCTTCTTCCCCTTATATGTGGTTGGGTAATTTTATGTGACTTATGATTAATATATCTTAGTTCTCCCTTCATTTTCGGGCCCATCGGCGGTAGGGTGGTGTTGGTGTGTGAAGGGAATGATTGATTAAAGGATAAAATACCAAAAAACTTCTTGTGGTTTGTTGAATGTTTAATTTAATTTCCTCTAATTTGAAAATCTACACTATAATTTCATGTGGTTTCAACTAAATTGAAATTAGACGGAAATCATCTAATCCAACAGTTATACGTGAAATGTCAATATTGCCCTTATATAAATGAACTCCCTATGATTTGTTGAATGTTCAATTTAACTCTCTCTGATTTGAAAAATTACACACTGACTCTCTGTAATTTCGACTAAATTAAAAATTGAAAGAAAAGCATTTCACGTATAGTAGGAGTAATATAAACATTTCACACACAGCCGTTAGATTTGATGTTTTCTGTCCAATTTTCAATTTAGTCAAAATCACATGAAGTTATAGTGTAGGTTTTCAAATCAGAGAGAGTTAAATTGAATATTTGTCAAACCACCGGGAGTTTTGTGGTATTTTACCCTTGATTAAATGATGTGGTCGATATTCTGTATTGTATGTCTATGTATGGGGAGCTGTCTTCTGTATCTCTCCATGTTTTGTTTTTTCTTTTTTGAATGTCATGACTTTTTTAAATATCCTGCAGTAAAGTTGTCATATTCCAGAACTTAACCTATTCTCTTCCTACCTATATAGAAAAAGCATTTGTAAGTTAATGGTGGAAGTTTTTTCTTCTGTCTTTCGGGGAAATTTACGTAAATTCAGAAAGCAGGTTTTTTATTCCTTTTTGACTGCGAGAATGCCTTATGAGGGTAACGGTATCCTCTTGTATTTGCCAACCATTCTCAAAACCTGTTAATATGAAGCCATGCTGTTTTATCATTCATTGATTGTTGATGATCTTCTCGCAGTTGTGCACAGTTCAAACAAATCTTTACAATTTCTCACTACATTTATATATCTTCCTAATAGCATGATTAGCATGTTATCTTGCTAGCTGTAAAATTTAACATGATTAGCATCAATAGTAATTTTCTGATCTCTGACTACATCATAAGTGGTCCTACCAATTGATTTTTGGTTGCAATAAAGGGGTGACATTATCAGAAACAATGCAGGTATAGGTATGCCACCTTAAAGCAGACAGCAATGAAAATTTACTCTTCCTGAGAAATTTTATTACTTGCCACCTCTAACCAGCTGCCACCATTAACATAATACCAATATCATTGAACTAGAAGAAAAATCCTTCATAAGGCTTTCGATTATATAAGCATATCGCCCATTGGTATTTCTAAGTACAGGTTCTACTTGTCTTCACTGGAAAGATTACGATCTTTTGTGTATTATAACACTCTCAATCAGCAGCAAGTTCTCTGTTACTGAACTTTTCAGTCCTTTTCTTTTATGAAGTTCTTTATGCAATTTTAATCACTGTTTTTCAAGTACCTTTTGTGAGGAATGTTTGTCTTTCAAGTACCTTTAACTAGAAAAAAAATTTCCTCAATGATCAAGTTATTGTTTTACTGATCAAATCTTACAAAATGTTTGTTTTCAGGAAATTTCAAACTAGAAGAGAGTTGAACTCCATCAGTTCTTCTTATAAGTGGAACTAAAACTTATCATGTTGGATTTGGCTAACAAAAAATTCCATCAAAACTGGAACAACTTTGTAGTTGAACATGGTCTTCAAGAAGGAGAAGTGCTTCTTTTCATTCCACAATCTTCTATTTCTTCTGCTGTTGTAATTTTCGGACATGATGCGGTTGAAAGAATGTCTCCATGGCACTACAAATTTGGAGGCTGTAACATACAACTTAGATAATGAATGTTTCCAGTGTTTCTTGCTTCGCCTTGATGTCCTCTTTTTTTTTTTTTAATCTAAGTTCGGTTCGCAATTGGTTTCTGCACCAGATAGTAGTTATCAAATAAACTCCTACCCAAGACTGCATGATCCAAAATTTATTCTTCCAGGTTTTTGTCAGCAACTAAACTTACATTCTGCATATTTATTTCAAATCTTTATCGTATACTTTGTATGATTGCAAACTGGGCAGGGCATGCTATCTTTCCACCACACTTCGCTGGGTTTATGCCTTCTAGTTCTACTAAAAAATATGTAAAAGTTGCTCCTTGTTTTGGACGAAATGCTTTTTTTTTTTTTTAGATGAAATGCTTGTTGATCATTGTAAAGTATTTTTCTGCAAATTTAGATCTCATATCGAAAACAATGATGGTAGTAATGCAATTAAGTTTTACTGCATAATTATCATGACTCAATCTACCTCAACTGTCATCACTATATTCAATTTTGACAGACAGACCAGCCGTTGTTGGTGGCCAATCATTAGGCAGCCATCTCATATGCACCAGAGTGGTTTCTGGTAGCATTACTGGTAAGCCTACCATGGCACTTGCTTCTAACCATACCCCGACTACTGATGGTTCTGCCAGGAATTTCATTCTCTAGTACCCTAACCTAACCATTCTTCACATGCTGGTTGCCACCTCTATATAGGTTTAAAGGATTCAACTCTTGATGTTGGTGAACTAATAAACATAGCAATAGCAGCGGGACTGGTGTTTTATAAAATCTCTCTTATCAAATCTTAACCTGCATGTCCAAATCTTTTATTTAATCCTATGGATTAATATTCGTGTGGGTTTTAACTTTCATTACCTAATCCTCTTATTTCAGATTTGAATTATCCATCAGATACTCTCTATCCGCTAATCTGAATAATTCAAAAATAGAGAATTAGCTTTTATCAAACTAAAATCAATACACATCTTGTTAAGTTAACAAACTATATTGAATTTTAAACTTAACAGTAGAGAAATTCAATAGTTTATGAAGGGTAAATTTAATGGCCATAAAAAAAAAGATTCAAACAACTATCTTACATTTTTTAACAAAGAGAACTATTTTACATTTTTCAACAAAAAGTTGTAAGTATTGGATTTTTAGGATTTTCTTATCAAACCCTACGAGGTTATCCATCGGTAATCCCTCCTTAATATCAAACCTAACTTAACGAATTACCCATCTGTCATCTAATCGAATTAACCATCGGATCGAGTACTCGCAGGTATGAATTTTATCCTACCCACTGCCATCCTAGTTAAGCATCACAGTGCATGTAAACTTGTTGCCATTTTCTTACAGATTCTGTCCTAGAATAATATGCAGAACACATTACGAGACAAGATGACGAGAACATCCTTCAATAACTCCTACCAGATGAATGTACACGACATCCAAGACAAAAAAGTCCCACACGGCAAGAGGGAAGCATGCAAAATGGGAAAAAGCAAAGACCAAACCGATGAGTATTGTTAACAACAAGAAAATTAGTTGGACGGTAGTGAGTATCGTGACGGGTGAACCTAGCCTATATTTGGTGCCTAGACAATGGTGGATCAACAAGGAGGTGGAAGCTTAGAAATTGCAAATGGTTGATGTGAGAATCTCAAATTGCTTGCTTGTATTGTCGTTAGGGTAGCAAACAAATCGAAAAACTTGCGTCCGAGTTTGACTCGAGTCCAATCAACATCGAAATCGAATTAAACAAGTAGAACTCGAGATCAAAATACTAAATTCGTTAACTCGCGAACCGACTCGAGATCGATTATATATATTTATTTATATTTTTTATTTTAATAATAAAATTACATATATATTTTTAATATTTTATTATTTGTTAAGAAAAATTATTATTTAATTCATTTTTTAAAAATAAAATAAATATTTTTTTATTTTTTTGACCTCGAGTTTGAGCTTGACATTTTGACTTCGTTGATCTCAAGTTTCGAGTTTCGTAAAATTATGTTAAAATTCAATTCAATTAAAGCAAAACTCGACTCGACTCGTTTACGCCCTTAATTGTCGAACACTTCTTGAATGACAAGTTCTTTCGATCTTGACTCGAAACGAAGATCATTTTTTGTAGTAGCATTACGATCCTTGCATTGCATGAGGCTTTATTGTTGTAAAGAATTAATTAGCATGTTCTCCTCATCATTTTCATCCAGAATTTGTGGCTTCACAATGTGATCCCCTTTTGTCCTTCGTTCTTACCCAGCATATTTTATTGTAAGTGACCCATCATAATAATAATAATAATAATAAATGATTCTTTAAACCCTTCAAAAAAACAAACGTGGCCTCCTATGGATTTGATTGTTTTCATACCGATAAACAAAGTTCTTTGTGTTGCAAAAAGTAGCAAACTTGAAACAAGTTGCGTAGCCTCCGCACTAAAGCCTTTTTTTTCTTGCCAAAAAAGCACCCTTCCAACCTAAAGAATCACTCCTGCACAATATGAAGCCAGTCCGCGGTGAGCATACGACACAGTAGCTTTAGGTCGCAACGGAGAATACTGATATTGAAGATTTTGACTTCCAACGACGTCATCTGCCCTTAAATGGCCCTCACCTTCGTGACTTTCAACAGGCGAATATGTCACAGTGTATCATCTTTTCTGTTAATTCAAAGGAGAAATTTAGGATACAGTGAAACCAAAAAGACAAAAAAGAGGACAGGGTGCAACTGTTTACTTCTGTGAAACACCTAAAAATCTGCACTAAAAATTTCACACGATACCAAAGGCCAGCAAACCTTGCTAATGAAAGAGAAATGGCCTCTAAGGATGAAAAAAATCAAACAGGAGGCTGGCAGCCAACCTACCATTAACAAATATCCTAAATCTAGCACACCTCTTATATCCTAGAGCTATAAATGGTACAATCAAACTTAGTAATCTCGCCAACAGTTTCTAATCTTCAGCTGTGTATTATGATGATATCCGAGTTCTGCTCTTTCAGGCAAAAGGCCAAATTCATCCAACGCTGAAAACCTGAAATAATAATCCACGTTACAACCTACCTAGTTAATTTTCCACCACAACAAAAACAAGAGGAGATTGCGGGCGAAATGCCACTTCCAATGTTCAAGGAGACACTCCCTATCAGTTCCATCCATGTACAAGGAGACATTTCCTATCAATTCCACCACAAACTCAACACTACCTTTTTTCCTTTCGAGAGGCTTTAACTCTACATTGTGTTTCCAATAAATCTGAGTACCAATGTACAAGAGGGCTAGACTTGCACCCAACTTGAAAAAGAAATAACCTGAAAAAGAGGGCATACTACAACCATCAGTAAACTGCACAAACATCTATATACAAAGAGGACTTGGTTAATTACTTAGTTGTAATAGTACCCAGTGCTTTACTTTATGCCACACCTTCTGCAATAGCATCGTGCTGATGTTTACCTTCGACCTCTTTTCCCGTCGACTAGTTTTGCATAAATCCAATCTTGTTCCAACTGGCTATCAGTACCAAACAAGGACCCGTGTTAAAACAAGTTAAGAACTGACATCTACAGGAATTGAAAGTATACCGGTAAAAGAAAGGAGGTACGACGATATCCAGCCCTCCAGGGTAACTCATCAGACGAGATCTGCTATAGCAACAGAACCAACAACAGAGGTATTAGGATGTGATCCTGTCTACTAGGCTAGTCGGTTTGCAATATACCGCAAAACGAACTCCAATATTTGGATGCTTTTATGAACCTTTTTGTTTAAACAGCAAATATATGCTTTGCATATAGAGGCACATGCTTTATAAATAATTCAAAAAGTCCCCAAGTGCTTTTCAAATGCGCTCTTTTATCGATTTCTATACTTGGAAATTGACTAGTAGCTTAATTGCTACATTAGACAGATCAATTTTCACATCAGACAACTGTTAAACAAGTAGTTTGCTGATGTTTATTAATCATACTCAAACCTCTTTTCCTTTTAAATAGAACATGTCACGTAGAAACATGGTGGTTTCCTGAGTTTCAGGAGACGCTAAAAAACATACACAGTAACACATTTGCAACATGTATCTCACTGATTACAATACCATCCCCTTCATTTGATAAGTAGAAACTCTTTCACAGCATGAACTCTTCAAAACATGAAAGAATCAACTAAAACGGCCAACATATATTACATTAGACGAAAGGACTTCCATAAAACTACCAAACAAACACCCCGCCGGGGCCGGGGGGGGGGGGGAGGCTGGTGGGGGGTGGTGGAAGAGCTTTTTATCCATAAAAAGAGTTTTAAAAAGAACAGCTCTTATCCATAGAAAAGTATAAATTCACCAGTAAATCAAGTCTAACAATAGCATTTACTAATAATTTTCGACAACATTTTGACACAAGGAAATTTCCTATTTCGATTGGCTGATAAATTGCACTATCATTAACACCACAATTTCTCATCCAGGTAAGCTGTAACTAAAAGCATTCATTCATGCTCTCCGTAAGCAAAGGCCACTGCGTGTAAAGCAAAGGCTCTGTTAGACAGCAAATGCTGACCAAGCTCTTTACCTGGCATTCTCTGCCTGGCCAAGCATCAGTATTGCTGGCAATTTGAACCTTCCTCCAGTTCAATTCTACAATCAAGTCAAATACAAGTTATCGAAGCTTAGTGTGGAGAAACCCAATTGACACAAATAAGCGTCGCATAACATACCCAAATCACATTCAACTGCCATCTGAAAGAATTATCCTGTCTTTGCTACAAATAAAATAACCAAAAACAATCAGGTATAGGCAAAACAAAAATCAAAATATTATGGTAACATATATAACACGTGTGAGTTAAATTGTTGAATGATAAATTAAACAATATCAGTTAATACAAATACCTTAGAAAAATAAAATTAGTGAAGGTACAGAACATGAATATGTCCAACAGTAGATATTACAAATTTACTTGTGAACCTCATACTACCATCTACCTTCAAACAAAAGGAAGCAGATAAGAGAACCTAAAAGCTAGTAAAGGGGGAAGAGAACGAACACATGGGAAGCACTAGACCTGGGCACTAAGAAAGAGTTTTGAAGGTGCTACAAAACACAGATCAAAGCAGTTATTCCTATCATTACACGTCAGTCCTTTGAACAAAAACAGTCAAGGATTATTTACAACCATTTTTCCAGAAGCTCATATGTCCAGAGCAAGCAGACGAAAGAACGCTACAGGGAAGAGACTTACATTAACGAGGGACAATCAGTCACGTCCCCTTCGTCAATGCTCTTCTCCAAGCCTTCACTTTCACCTGCTTCTTGCTTAGACTGCTTCTCTTCAACAAATCCTTTCCCAGTGTGTGCAACCTCAACCATACAAACATCTCCGGCAGGGATATTTTCTGGTGCTTCAGCACAAACATGATAGTCCTTCAATACATCAACCTGAAGCTCATCACTACTCTGTTCATCCTCTGGCACACACTTAACTTTGATTTCGCCTTTTTTCTCTTCTTGAACTCTAATTTCTGTAATGCTATCCTCATTCTTACAGACTTCATCCTTCCCATCCAGAATAAAATGTTCCTTGACTTTTGCATCCATGCCTCCTTCCACATTTACTTCTACCATTTCCTCATTATTGTCCTCAAGTGAATGTGCTCCACCACGGCTCTCACTCTCATTCTCAGACGAATTCTCTACCACCTCCTCATTAATATCTTCACTACGACTCTGTCTCTCCAAACATTGCAACCTCCTCCTCAGATCCCCCAGCTCGCCCTCCATCAGAAACAGCCTCTCCTTCAAAATTAAATTCTCTTCTTCAAGTTGTGCTATGTGGGTATCCTGATCATCCACCCGGTTCCCCAAAACATTATTATATTCCACCCCACCAGCAGTCCCATAATTTGGATAAATCATCTCAAACCGGCTCAAATCATGATCCAACCTCCTTTCTACCTCCACATGCTCCTCCACATCACTCTCACTGGATCCTCCCTCCTCCTCCTCCTCCTCCTCATGTCCCTCACCCTCGTGCCCTGGAGACCTAAGCCTAATCAGACCCTTCATGGATCCATAGCCATCAACACCCCATTCCTCCTTGGCCATGTCAACCAAGACCTCCCTTGAAGGTGAAAATATTGGAGTAGGCAGAACAGCTGGAGTTACAGGGCATGGTGAAACCAATTCTGCAATTCCTCCACTCTTTTTTGCACGAATTATGTAGGATGTTGTGTTCCTTGGAGCAAATTTACCCCTATTGTAACTATTCTTGTTGTTATTGTAGTTATAATACTTCTTGGGAAAAAACTTCCGGGCCTTCACCCTATTCTGATGCTGCAAATCCTTCAAATTAGGAGGCTGATATCCACCACCGACATTTCCAGGAACACTACCAAGAATACCCCCAACACCACTACTACTACCACCAACCATTGACAGAGGGTTATCCATTCTCCTACCCGAATCCTTTCTCTTGTCAGGTTTATTCACCTTTTTCCCCTTCCAATTATTCCGCGGCCCAAACGGATGCTTAGACTGACCCTTATTCCCAGAAACAAACCCAACACCTTGAGTTTTCATAGAATTAGGGTTAGGGTTTTGGAATTTCAGCTGAAGATCCATGGGCTGCGTATGTGGGCCCCACATTCCATAGCTCCGATTCATCATCGGCTGCTGCTGTTGTTGAGGTGGATTCATGAGCATCTGTGAATGTGACCGAAAATTTTGAGACCTTCTACTAAAACCACTAGCACAATTCCTCCTTACAAATCGATCATGGGACTTTCGTGGTAATCTACGGGAATTAAATCTCAATGCTGATGAAAACATTACCTGCGGCGCTTGTGATTGCTGCGGATTCATCAGTTGCGGCGGCGGTGCACTCATCATCGGTGGCGGTGGATTCACCATCTGCTGCTGATTCATTATCGATCCTTGCTCATTCATTTTTTTTAAACCAAAAATTTTCTATAACAAAAATATCCAAACAAAAGCACAACCAAAAACGAACTAAAGATCGAAAATTAACCGTTTGAATTGCGAAATTCGAAATTAATTTGGAAGATTTTTTTTAAAAAAAAAAACAGAAACTTGGGGCAAAAACGAAAAACTCCGGCACAAACCAACGAACAACTTAAATTGACAGATTAAAATCGTAATATCCTTCTCTGCTCTCGTGCAAATCAAGGAACTTTTCCCAAACTATTTTACTTAAAATTTTGAAATTTTCTTGTTTCTCTCTCTGGAATTTTCGCTGGGTTTTTAGATTTGCTTAGTTTCTATCTCTAAAAGTTTCGATTTCTTCTTCGATAGGCGCTTTTGTGGTGGCGATTTGCTGGGGAAGAGGGGTTATTTATAGGCGGTGAAAAGGATCATTGGACGGTTAAGATGTAAGGATTCGGAATGAACGGTTGAGATTGAAAGGACGCGTGGTATCCAAGCAAAGTTTCCGGGTGGCATTTGGAAAAGGTATCGGATTAGGTTCGGGAATTGGAACCGCCCTCCGAATTCCGCAGTATTTACGTAAGGGCCATTCTTTTGGTTCTTTTTTTTGGATGTATTCTTAAGGGTTAATCACAAAAACTCCCCTAAGGAATAGCCACATTTACACTTCAGCCCCTGACGTTATTTCTTTTTCACTTTATCCTCTAAACTGTTAGTCAACTCTAATATTGTGTAATAGTGGTGTCAAAAAAACATTTATACCCTAAGAGTTAACTATAGTAAATTCCCTTATAAGTATAGGTTTTTGGCATTTTATCCCCCAATATCTTTTTTATCAATTTATTTGTTTGTTACTAATGGTTTTTGGGACAAATAAACAAATTAAAAGAAAAATGATATTAGAGGATAAAATGCAAAATGGTTATACCTTAATGGGATTTATTCTAATTAACCCTTAGGTGTATCAATGTTTATTTGATATTTCTGTTATGCAATGTTAAAGTTGACTAACAGTTTAAAGGGTAATATGAGAAAAAAAATTCATTAAGGGGTAAAGTGTAAAGCTGATTAAACCTTAGGAGGAGCTTTCGTAATTAACCCTATTCTTAACACTTTCCAAAGGTAAATAATAAAGAAGGAAATACTCTTACACTTCTGGAAAAGAAAGAAAGAAAGAAAACGAAACAACTAAGAAAAAGTGAAAGATGGATAATACTAGTAGAAGTAGATTTTTCACTCTTTTAAATTGCGTGATAATTGTTAAGTCTTTTAGGTCATCAACACTTGCAAAATGTATGTATGCAAATATTTAGTAGTACGTGTTTTGAGAAGTTCATTTCAAAAACTTCATATATCAAAGACAAATCAATGGTGCCTTTGATAAAGGATTTTTGTTAATTTTGGATATCAAATTCCCACACAAAACCCGTTATTTATCTATAAAATGAAGAGAGGACGATGAAACACACCGTTATTTATCAATTGAGAAATTGGTGGAGAGATCTTATAAAGTAAGAAGAAACTATGTAGTGCACTTCCATCATCCTAATGTTTGTGTGGCTAGATATAAAATTCATTGGTTAAATAAATAATAATCTTGTCCAACCAATCATTCAAATCAGTTAAAGCGAGATTCAAGTTTCTAAAGTTTCCTCTAAGCTCTCACTTCCAAGTTCCAACTATTTATGAAGCTATCACGTTGATTTAGTCCAATTCATATTCAGAAAAGTTTGCAGAAACAAGCAACAGCTTTATTCTATTAAACTATACAAAAGGAATAATCTTTTGGAGTAAAAAGGAATGAGTTTTACCAATTAAAGACACCCAAGATTCCAAGAAGTTCAGAAATGTGCATAGCCACAGGCACAGGGCACATCAATACTTAAAATTTCGCAAAACGGAAAGAATGCATTATCGTGAGTTCTTGACTTCTTGTAAGAAAAAAAGAAAGCAGGCATTATCGTACCGTATAAGGTACTGGTAAACTATGTACCCATGTCAAGGTGAGGCAAAATTTACACTGTATTTAATAATTTAATTTAATACTTAAAATTAATTGAGTCAGATCTTAACATATTCAAAAATATATTTGATAATTTAATTCAATACGTAAAATTAATTGATTCAGATCTTAACATATTAAAAATAAATAATAAGTTATTCACTTATCATTTGTATTTGATAAGAGAAAATAGAACATCTACTGATATACAATTAAATAAGTAGCACCGAATTTTTTAAACAAAACTTACTCGAAAAAATAAGTAATAAATTATTCACTTATTATTTAACGCGATATACACTCAAATGCATTATATTGATATTTAACCATTTAATAACTTAATGAATTCAAATTTCATATTTCTTCAACTATTAAGGGGTAACGCAGAACAACTACTTGCTCAATTTTCTCGACGGTTAAACTTAGGGGCACCCTGCAATGTACAGAGGAGTACTTCGGCATTCGACCGTTTGTTTTCTAATGCCACCACAGTTGAATCATCGCGACCAAGAGTAAATAGAAAATGCAACCAACCTTTTCCGGCTTACAATAAAATCGCATGTTTGAGCTTTTAGCTTTGTTTGTATGCTTGCAATGATTCAGAGAGCCTGTGATAGTTTTAAATCTACAAGCCTCGTTTGCAGGAAGGAATCGAGAAACGAAAGTTGCAATGGTTAGATTTGAAAAGTTGGTAGACCTGCGCATTCAGTTATATGGTAATGGGAGCAATTAGATGCCCAGGGCAGCTGAAGAAAAGTAAAACGTAATGATTTAGACGGCTACCATACAGAAAATGCAGCTGAATTGTATCTCGTTTGGCAAAAGTTTACTGCATAAATTTACAATGGATTTCACTAAATAGGAAAGCTCGTGCTAAAAGCCAGAAAAAAACAAAAAGTACCTACAGAATTTTGGGGAATAGAAAATGCCCACAGCAGTCGTCTTCTATGTACATGACTAAGCTCAATGTCAGACAGCACGAGAACACCATCACAGGCCTGAGTTTGGATTGTTTCCAGCAAGGATAAGAGAGATTTCCAACCCTCGACTGAAGGCTTGGTTGAACATAAGTCGGGTTTGAAATGTTGAAATGAACGGGAACCATGAAAATAGGGCGATAGGAATGAAAATCAGCATCCCCATCCCAGCATCATATAAACGGCCAATTGAACGAACAGACTTCCACAGTCCCATCTTCTTCACCACAGGCTTCCATGCTACAGCAATCTGGTAAAGCAGCAGAATAAGTTAGAACATCAAAGACATAATTCTGATTAACACAGAGAAGAATTTTAGATGAGGTTCCCGTTGCTGAAGTTCTTGGAGGAAAAAAAGTTCCCAAAAGTTCCAGCACAACCTCAAAAACAACCAACATAAACAGAAATCTCCACTTTCACCAATACTAAGGTTCATTTTCTATCGCATATCCAATTGGAGTCAGCTGATAGACTTATACTGAATAGATGTAGACAACACAATTTATCGATTTCCAAAGATGATATCGCCGATCTGTAAGTACTGATGTCTAGCTTCTATTCAATTGCTGTCTGGACCATCTTCACATTACTGATGACAAGGATGGTTTTACCATCCAAATAGACAATCAGATAGCCCCCAAAGAGATATATGATATATAATCGAATAGAACCCTAAAAGTGCCATCCAAATTCAAGGGAATAGAGACAAAGAGGCACTATTATTTTTTTCCACTTCTACTCTACATGAGACCATAACAAATCCCTTCTAGCGGAAATGACTCTTTAACTGTTAATACTCAGAATTTGAGATTTGCATCAAGCTAATAACTTGGGAATTCAAAATCACATTCCGTGTACAGTACCTCATAAAGGTAACATCTAGTTTGTTTATTGTGAATGGTGTATAGATGTGCTAACAAGACTGAAATGCTAAGGGGATCATAAATAATGTCTGCCAAGGTGAACAGTTGAAGGCTGTAGAAACCGAGGCATGAAATTCCCAACATCTTAAATTAAGAAAGAGTATCAGAGAAGGAAATTTATACCCTCCAATAAATTTTTCTACTACCACATATCACGTTGCTCCTTCCGATAAGTAGGCTAAGTTTCTTCTATTCATCTTGTATTTCTGGGAATCAACTTAATAGAGGTTTGTCTCTATCCACTATTCAACTTAAACTGCCAATGATGAGGATGCTTTTACCATCCAATGATGTTTTTAATGGAATGCAGCAATAGGCAGAAAAGAATTGAGCTAGATAATTGAGTAAGAAATGAAATATGAAGGACCCATATGTAATATAGGACTTACACAAAGAATTCCCCAGCCAGTGGGCAGAAAAGCTAAAATGCAAGCAAATATATCCGAAACAGACAGTTTGGTAAACACAACTGCAGCAGCTAAACCAGCCAATGCAAGTAAAAAGGAGACACCCTGGATAAAGCGCAGCACCAGCTGGAAATTAACTGATATCTTCTGACTGAAGGTGAATACCTGCACAACCCCGTGAACAGCAGAAACTAAGAATATATTTAAGTGGTTCAACAATTGGCCATTCAGGTTCAGTAGCAGACCTTGAAAAGAATTATCAGCAATGCAAACACAGCCCACGAAAACCCATATACCTACAAAAAGTTACAAATTCATGAGGTGAAACTGGAAGTGAATTAATATAAGGTAGAGTGCAAAGGACTATTTTCTATCAAAAACAACACCAAGAAGTAAGTCACAAAAGCTATGTAAATGGAACTTATTCTCTTAGAAGTCCAAATTGCCTTTACTAAAGTATTAGTTTCCCAAACAGTAAAAACACAACCACCATGCATCTTGCCTGGACCACAATTGTTAGAATTCATGAACATCATAAAAACATCAACAATTCTTCCCCTAAACCAACCAGTGAGCAATTTTTTTTTTTTTTTTTTTTTTTTGCAAATAATTCGCGTGTGTATTTTCCGCATAAAAATGTCCGAAGATCTTTTGCATCGACTAGTTGGTTCTGAACTACACTCACCAAACTGTAGGGGCAGTAAACACACACACTCTTTATTTAGCGCCATTTGGCTGGTAATTCTTAAGGTCAGAATCTGTTGCACTAAAACCTTTACAGTTCCATTAGCCCCTGTTTCCATGTTTAACATTTTTCTTAAAAAAGTTGATAAATGTTTCGCAAATAGGGGGATTAGCTATATTGCCCACCATGCTTTTCCCAAACAACAAATGCACCCCTCAATTTTGACAAAATGTATCAAAACACCTAGAAATATGGTTTACAAAAAGTTAATTAGGGAAAAATCACAAATAGATCTCTTTTTCCACTTTATTACTGCTTAGATTTACAGCTAAGATACAAAAAAGAAAACAAAAAAAAAAATCTTCTCTCGTCAGTTCCCAACAACGGCAGCAGCCCTCTAAATAAATAAATAAACTGTCATGTACCAAGAGTTACAACAAAAGTAAATTCCATACAGGTTTTAATACTTTATGATGTACTATAATCCAATACAGATGAAGAAAAGCTCAACCAAAATTTTAGTGGACTTTTCCCTCCAATGCACGAGATACAACCACCATCCACAGTTCTACATGACTTAATTTACACAACCCAGTATCTGCTAGCCACCGCTTAAGGGCCCGTGGTGGCTTACAAGAAGCACTTCTATTGATAAAGCTTTTGGCCAAAGTACTTAATAAGTGCTTAATCATATTTGGATGCTTACTTGCATAAGTAATTTTTCTATTTGATAATACATAATTTTGAAATTCTAAAGCATATTTATCTCTTTATTGAGTTCAAAGTTTATAATAAAATTTTTAAAGTCAAAATTTTTTTAATTTTTTGAAACATAAAAGTTACTGTAAAAGCACCAACTTTGAGCTAATGCCAAAAGTGCTTTAATGGCCAAAAGCTCTATTCCTAAATTCTAGGAATGATGCCCACCAAACAAAGTGCTTTCATCTTCCAAAAGTACCTTTTTAGCAAAAACACTACAAACCCCAAACAGGGCCTATACCACTCATATGCCAAAACACATATCTGACATTGTTTCCTTAAGTAATATATATATATATATATATATATATATATATATATATATATATATATATCCAATGTGTGTCCCCTACAAAGATATGCACCCTGCCAATCTTTTATTTGTGTAAACTATTTCTGAGCACATCAAGATCCAATTTGTTAAAGAGTGAAAACCTTAGTTGAAAAAGAGAATCAACAAGTGAATATCTTGACGCAATCCAATACCAATTGAAGAATGTTACCGTCAATGATGTATTTGATCCTTGTATGTGCAACTTGTAAACAATGCCAAATTGGAACATGAAGAAGCGCAAACTAAGAATTGACTCCAGTAGCCTCCCCCTTAAGGTTCGGATATGAGCCTGCAAGGACAAAATAAGTGTTAGACCCAAAGTCAGAGGAGAATGAGAACACAGGCAAAATTTATGATGAAACAAAAGATTTTGTTACATCGAGTTAGAAAATGTAAATGTGCAGAAAAGAGATCATCCAGAGAATTGAACGACACAGAAGAGGAAGAAAGTTGTATCTACCAAAGCTCTCAAGTCTACATCCACCAGAACAAGAGCATTGAAAGAGAACAGACAAGGTAAAAGCATTCAAATATCTACTTTCCATTTTTTTTCACCTCCCAACACATGGGGAAGTTTTCCTAACATGACGAAAACTTCTATCCTTTACCATCACATTGGAGTTCTCCTCCTTGTACATTATGCTCACAGGCACCAAGCATTTGTTTTGGAAACATGTGTTCAGGAAATTTTATTTATTTCTTCTTATTTCACTTTCTAGGGTCTTCAAAAGAAAGTAGAAGTGTAACTATAATGAAATGGTAGAAATCAGATGCTAAGAACTGGAAAAAGAAAGTAATCTGATCATGTTACCAGATGTAACTTAATTAATTACCCTATCATTCTAGTTTACTCTTTCGCAAGGAGTACTCCAGATTCTGAATAAGATTTGACTATATACTAAATTTGCATCACAAATGTGATTTTCATGTGCTTTTTACAATTCTACTGCTAAATCTGTAGCACACAGCAGCTTTATATAGGTTTAAAAATATCGAATGGTTTAGTTTGTCAACAGACCAAAAACCTAATTTATTAGTGCTTGCAGTAAGTTTACTAGCTAACAAGGTAACAATAATAATGCATTGAACAATATGCAAAAAACATCTAACATCCATTTTTGAGAAAAAGCAAGTTTGATAAGCACAAAAAATGCTTTCCAGAGATGCGTGAAATATGAGAATTAGCCTGACTTCATTTCCTTCCTCAAAAGGAATATATTACAATTGGTAAGGTACCACAAGGAACAATACCAGACAAGATAAAAAAGTTAATGTTTGACATAGCATAACTCCCAATATATATTGTCTTCAATGACCAACCATATTGAGTCCATAAATGACCAACATATAAAGAATATTCACCACAAGGGTCCCAAGTCAGATATCTTACCAGCTCCTCATCCCACCAAGCCTCCCAACTCTCCTCCCCTTTAACCCCAATTCCACCTCTGTAAAGAAGCCAGTTTGTCCAATCTCGAAAGTCTTCTACTGTTCTGCAAACCATATAAAAAAGCAGTGGCTTAGTATAAGAGGAATTAAATCCATTTGTGAAGCAAAGTGAGCAAATACTTACTTCTGCCACTCGAATCCTGATGGATTGAATAAATATGGAGCAAAAAGCCAAGAAATAGCCAAAAACCAGCTGCTAACAGTAAGAAGAATATATCCTATTGCACCTCCTTCATTATATCCATATGCAAGATATACCACCAACAAAAGCACCACCTCCATTCTGAGAAGGAAAAAAATACAAAAACCACCACTTAGGTTACTAAATGAACGCATAAACACAAGCAGACATCAATTTATGTATGGAAGAGGGGGAGAAAGAGAGAGAGACCCTTTGACAAAATGACTACGGGAGTATAGCCTGTAATTTTCTGAGAATTTGATGTGCCGAACGACGAATCCTCTCCCAGTTGCTTGATACTGTTCAGAAGTATAGATGACTTCAAAGGAAATATAACCAGAGACAACAAACAAGCAGAGAATATACTTAGTAGAACATACTCTAGCACCACCATGGAGAATAGTACGGCCAAAGTAGTGGGTTCTTGTGCCCAATGAAAATGTGAAAAAGACTGTACAAAGCTGAAATTGCATAGTGACAAAACTCACAAGGGCCTGTGATGAGAAGAACAAAAGAAAATTGTAATATTCGAGGTTGTAAATACAATACCAGAAACATAGCTGGGATAAGAGGTATACAAGCAACAAACGATCTATATAAACAGATAAATGAAGCATGCCAGCACCAAGGCAGAGCAAGGCTAGTCATTCAAGCATCACAAGAACTAAGGAAAATGATATACCATCCAAGTGAGGGAAGAGCATAAGAAAGGAAAAAGGGAACCATCTTCCAACTCTCCACCCATTTGATATGAACAGAAACCAAGCACAGCCCATGGAAAAAAAAAAGGAGTACTGAAAAGATAGAGCAGGGCTAATGCACGAGTAAGACTATTCGTAGAAGAGTGCTGATGCCATCTGCACCACGACATCAAATAAAAACTTTAATGTACTTCTCTTCCTGTCTCCACAGGAGATCCAATAGAAGACCTAATTTTGTATTTCATATTTCTAAAAGTGCCTATCAGGTTACCAGAGTGCATTCACCATCCTGCAAAGAATCACATTTTTGGAGGAAGAGTTTTGGGTATTAGGTGTGATTGACAAACTTCAATAGCATACCCTTAAGAAACCCTGTTCCAAGATGAAGCCCAAAACCATTGGCACAGCAGTAAAAACACCAATCTGAAACAAAAACTGAGCATTGAGGGCAGCACTCAAAGCTGTGTTGTTTAATATCCTGGCTCTAATTTGAATGGTTTCACCAACGCCGGAAAAAGCCTGAAAGAAAAAATTCAAACAGTACCATAAAGACCATAAAAACAATTAAGTTGATAGGAAAGAGGAAACTTTTAAGAACTTCTCCTGAAAATTTGTGAAAAGCAACGTCAACTTCCCTGATCAAGGACTCCCTGAAGCTAAAACATCCATGCAAATTATTTTCTATGTAACAACATGCATATATACATACAGTAAAATTCCAGCATACCAAATATACATAAAAAAGGACTGTCCACAGTTCATTGCTTGATATCCATTAAGCAATATGCAAACTTAATTCATCATCTCATAGGGCTTACCAAGTATGCTCTCCCATACAGAAAAATGTACACAGTCAACACTGTCAGCTGCACAGAATTACGGATCAGTTAGATAAGATGTAGTGTGAATCATAATTTGGCTAATAATGTAAACATTACATTCGTGCTTAGAGCAGAATCCTAAAAAGAAAACAAATTTCATTGCTCTTAGGTGCGTTTTAGTTGGGAACAGATGTAGATCAAAGTGAAGATGGACCAGAGAGGAGTGAATAGATGTTCCGAAGCTTGGAAAGGATCAACATGACGGGTAAATGAATTGAGTCAAGCAGAAGCTGGAAATATCTTGTTGCTTCAAATGAGCCATTTGGAAAAGTAAAAGGCACAGAAACCTTTTTCACATCTATTTAACAATTCAAATTTTACTTTCGGTTTTAGACATCAGATTCTCAGACGTGCAAGTTTGGGACAAAAATACAATCAATTGCTGTCACCCCTCCATTGCCATGTTTTAAATAAGCAAACAAACGGAAGCAGTCCACTAAAGGAAGCCCAAATCACATATACTCATGCAGTGCCAAATATCATTCTTAAGCACAAGCCCAAGTCATTAGCATACTTCCTAGAAGCCTCTACTATAAACAAGGACATAATCGCCAATTTTCAAGACAACCAAATTTTAGCGTTCACTTTGGATAGCTACAAGGTTTTAAATGTCATAAGTTTGACATCTTTTGCACGACAAACCTAAAAGTGGTAGACAATATAACCCATATTGCTACAAAGATGTGAAGGTCATTATGTAACCAATTGCCTGGCCCATAAAAAGGGATTAATATAACAAATTGGTACTCCATAATAGGATTTACAGCACTAATAAAATTATTTTGCACAATGAGTAATTTTTTCTGTAACCAGTACTTCTGAGTATCCTATGGGCAACTATTCAACAAAATAAAGATGAAGCATGCAAGCAAGAACTAACAAGATACATGACTGACAAGTGTTACAACCCCAATTAAAAGTGTACTATACAGCTGTAATTTTGCTTATACTTTAGCAGGCTTAGAGGGTATTGTTGTGTAGCCGCTACACAAAAAAGCGCACTGCTGAATTAAAAGTCATAATGGACAAAGAGACCCATTTTGCTGCTTTTCGTCATTGATGTTCCAGTTAAGCAGATAGGAAACAAAACCGTATATTTATATATTTGATACACTTCATATCTGGATTCCAAACTCCATTAAAAGTAACTTGCAAAGTTAAAGGTTAAAAGCACCATTCTTGTCCCCTCCCAAACCCCAAATTGGCCTAAAGATTAAGCACCACTTTGGTGATTGGCTCAGGTACCAATTAAACTTGAACCAATGAGCTCAAAAACTAGGCTGAGGTGCAACAACGCAATGGGCTTACCATGGTACAAAAGTAATAGCCCACAGTGGTGAAAAAGAACGATATCATTCTGAAGAAATCAAAGAGCTGCCCAAGTCTGTAGACATCCCTGCTAAGAACTTGTTCACCATTACCACCAGCTACCTTGCCTTCAAATAAAGCAATCTGATTGAGCCCAACATCTCTTCCTTTGCCAACCTATATAAATCTCAGTTTAGATTTATTCATCACTCTACTACTTTTCATCTTTAAAAAAATTTTAAAAAGACACAATATCACCTGAATGTACTCATGGTGGGTAATATTTCCTTGACGCAAGGTTGAATTGAATCCTGCATATTACAACAAATTAAAAAAAAAGGACAAAAAGGGAATTTTTTGTCTTGTTCTGCTCGTGTTATAGAAGACATTCTTATGCCCTAACATACAACTAGATAGTCAAATCTTAAATAGGCTCACAAATCATAGAGCAAAAGACAGACAACACAGAAACATGATGAGTTAATGCAATCAGGCAATGTGGCATATACTAACACAGAAAAACGTTAACACCATATTTTTGTAATGCTGAAATATGAAGTACTCACAATGATTACATATATCTAGACCCTCACTCATCAAATTGGTATAGTAGTTTGTTGAGATCAGACCAGTATATATAAATACCGCAAACCGAGTGAATCAACATATCCCATCCCACTTATGGGGGTAACCAAAGGAAATAATGAATAGCTCCTGTCAGCTTGGAGCAGAAAATTCAGAATCAAGTCCATAACCTAAACATAAATAGACAAAAACAACTGCAGAAATTGTCTGTAATCGAAGTGCTCGAGTTCTTCAACATGCAATAAGCAACATGAAGAAAAAACAAGCAACCATTTTGTCAAGAAGAATTCAGCGGTGCCTTCTGAGCCATGTCCCAAGGGAGACAAATGCAACCTGGTATCGGTGTAAGATTGGCTGTAATCGAAGTGCTTGAGATCTTCACATTCAACAAGCAACATGAAGAAAAAACATGCAACTAGTTTGTCAAGAAGAATTCAGTGATGCCTTCTAAGCCATGTCCAAAGGGAGACAAATGCAATCTGGTATCAGTGTAAGCAAAGCAAGATGCTTGACACAGTTGAAAGAACAAATGCATTTGAAATGCATGTATAACAGATATCTCTCCAAAAGCGTGAAAGAAATAACCAAGACTGTTCAGACACCAAGAAGCAATAAATCAACCATCTTTTATACAATACTAAACTTCAACGCATATGCAAAAAGGAAAAAAATCAGTAAATGGAATGCAAAATTTTGATATGCTCGAAGGATCCCGCTGAAATTCACAGGTATAATACAAATATGGATAGAAATCATAAAAGAATATTTTGTTGTTACATGCTCAATTATGCAGAATTTGGAATTACTAAAACACTCATAGGTCGAAAATTAAATATAAACATCATCCTGAAAGTTTCCATTAACTAGCTAATCTAATAATTCTTAAGTCTCCAACTCCTTAAGCCATGGAAGCTAGCACTTAGAAAAAGATGCTAGGCATCTTGCATCGTCAAATCTTTCCTGAATTGACAGCTGATACGGCGGTTGAACATTCTAAAGCTAAATCATACTCCTACACAAAATATAGCAAATGTTTGTAATAGAATTGGATGGAAGATAAAAGAGTGGGAATGCAAGTTTGACATTGTAATTCCTATTCAAAAGTAGTCATCTGCAGTATAGGGAAACATTAAAAAAAAAAAAAAAAACTCTATAATGGCAATTTGCCTAGCATAGTTAGTTGTACCCGCATATATGTCTTCACTGATGTTAATTACACGAGACGCCTTGCTGATACCACCTCGAGTTATATGGAAAACTCTATCAAAGACATCTGGATGGCCATAGTGCATTCGAACCCTATAAGACAAATTGAAATTTCAATAAAGGAGGATCAGATATAAGAAAAAGCAGGAAATCATACACACGAACAATAGCAAATTTTATAACAAACAGGATCTTACTTCAAGGGCTTGGCCAGAACACGCTGACCAAGTGTCACAAAGCTAGTTTCTTGGTTGGACATGAATAACGCCAAAGAAGAGACACTGCATCATTTGCTGAAGAATTAGTAACTGATTGTTAGCAACATAAGAGAACACCACCATATAAATATTGAATTGAGAAATACCTTCCCGTAAATACATGCTCCCTAACACCAAGAATAGTAGGAGCATGAATCCCATGATCACGATGGAATTCTTCTAAAAGATTTCTCATTTTCAAAGCTTCCTCGAAATAATTATCCTATTAAAAAAAATAAATGAGCTCTCGAAAAACAAGGCAACATTAAGAAACGACCAAGAAAAAGAAGATAAAAAGCAATGACATGAATGGGAGAAAACAAAGCAATAAGCATGTTGGCTGCTGCTTTCCATCCACATTATGAATTGCCCTGAACCACGAATTACCCTAAATTAAGGGCAATTTGGGCACCTAAGTTTTGTCAAATTTACAGGCTCCTCTCCTACAGTTTCGCTCATTATGCTTACCTCCCTAATCAGGCATATATCTCATAATCTGTTGACACAACAAAGGTACAGAGACACGCAAAAAACTTAGTGCCCACTTCTTCAGGCATGGAACAAATATACAGCCAGCTTGTACTGATCCTAATTCACCTCCATCCAACAGTGCATGTGCTCATGGTCAAAACCAATATTGATGAACACCCCGGTAATTAATATTTTGAGAAGGGTGGATATGAGGGTGAGTAGAAGAGAGGGCAGAAGGAAGGACAGAGCTAGGTCAAGAGGGAGGAGAAATGGTTTAGCTGTATGCTCAGAGGGATCCCAAGAGGAAGAAGGTGGAGCGGGAGAATGAGGAGATTGAGCACAAGGAAGAAAGGGGCGAAGTCAGCAGAGAGAAATGCATGCAGGAGAGGAGTATCATCCAAAGTCAAACTGGAGCTCATTTTATTTCTTCTCCTGATTTCAAAACAATATTGCTCTGTTACACAACCACATGGACCAGAGGTAGGAACAATTAATCCTCAAACCCAAATAAGAGTCTGTGCATATTTTCATTTTGCACTACAAATTTATGCATGACTCTGCATTGTTAAGATTTTCCAAGGATATCCAGACATACTAACATCACGTGGCAAAATCATCTGCAGTTATATCTACAACTTATGCTTCTGAAACAGAGGTTAATTTGAAGGGCCTGGTGAAGATATTATCAGCAGCTGTTGAAACAGATACCTCTTACCTGATTCATGTCAATCGTCTGCATTGCATTTCCACGTGTAAATATAACTGCATGATTTTGATTTTCAGGCTTCCCTTCACCAAGTTTTGGATTCCCTGGCAATTTTACAGAATAGATTTCCTGCATTTTCATTAGAAGGAAACCCCACCTTAGAATTTAAAAATTTACATTACAGAATTTTGTTATAAAGCATTTTAGCTGATCATACTATCATAGTGCAGCTAAAGAGCCACAAGATAAGAATCACTGGTTTCCAGGAGAGACTGCAGAAACAAGTCATGTAAATGAGAAGCTGACTAAGAACACACAGCAACTTAGAGTAATAACAATACATACGCATTGACATAATTAATATACCATAGTCATCACCTCCTGTATCAGGATCCTCAACATCTAGTGGTAAATGAAGGCTCTTGCAGTTACCAATTAATATCAGAAATTTGACATTTGACCAAAAAAATATAATTCACTTCATGGTTGCAACTGTAAAACTTAAAATTGTTAACACCACCATTACTCAATCTGATTCAGCACTTTAATCTCTTCACAATTTTCACCACCCTGCATCATCCAAATATTACATACAGATTGGATGGTAAAATATTCACCCATGGAGTAGATGTCTTAATATGATGACACATTGATTAATGAAATTAAACGTACATTCAAATCATGTTTCTAACTTTTTAAAGTACAAGAATAAACCATATGGAGAAGCATCCAAAGCCACCATATCCAAGTTGCTGACAAAAAGAACCAACAACGATACTGTTAACAGTTCTCCAATGAAAATAAATTCTAACACTCATAACAGTTTTTGGAGTTTCTTATCAGCAATCAAAATAACCCAGTGCTTTTCTCCACTATTCAGTTTCCAACCAAATAATTTCATCTAAACCTTTTTAGTTCAAACAGAAAAATAAGCTAAAAATCAATAAAATACAAAGAAAAAAAGGAAGAGAACAATTTTTCACTTGTAATGCCCAGAAATTCAAAAAAAAAAAAAAGAAAAGAGAAACAGTTGAAAACCTGATCCTTCCCGTTGATATCAGCCTTTACAAGTTTTGAGTAATATTCGGTATGTACTTTACCATCCTTCAGGGTCTCGACCACATCAATGAAGGCAACTCGAAGAGCTTCGTTTCTATATCAAAGGTATGCAAAAGAAGAACAAACTGATAAGCGAACAAACTAAGAACTAGCATACGCAATATAATGCATTATGTAGATACAGATATTATTCATGTTTTTGGGTGGAAGGAAAGAGCCAAAGGAGGAAGTTGCAAGAATATCCAAGTGGCTCTTTTGAGGACCAAAAGGCCAAGACAATGATGTACCAAATCATAGAGAAAAAGTTACAGCATGCAATCAGTAGTAGATGCATCACATGCTATACACACAATACTCTACCTTTGCATTAATAATGCAATATCAGCAGCCTCAGGCTTTCGCTCTTCTTTCTGCTTTCCGTATATTTGACATGTAACTACATATGTGAACTTCAAATCTGCCTGAGCTCTTGCTTCGGGAGACAACTCAAAGCCTTGAATATCCATAACTTCATATTTGGAGATTGCAGATTCCATATCTGAGCACAACTAACAGACAATAAAGATCTATCCAAGCAGCCAAAAACAACAAATCTAGTGTTCTTAGATTGGCCAACCTCCAGCCATCATTCTTTCCAAATAGGCTTGAAGCATGAGAGCCTTTCTGTAGTACATCATCCCCCGTACTGCAATTGGACAATGAGCAAACATCAAACAAGGACGTCAACAAATAGAAGAGAAATAAGCATTCCTTATCCAAGAAGTTATGAGAGCATACCCAGGACCATGTTCTGGAAGACAATTATGACCTTCAAATAAAAGCAACTGTCCGCATACATTTATAGATATTTCATGCAGAAAGCAAGAACATCTGAAACATATATGTGCAAGTAACAATAAGGATGTTCAAAACAACAGTGAATTGGATAGCTTCTTCGTTCTCCATGAGGCTATACACTGGATGTTAATCTTATCAATCTAATTCCAAAATGCCTCTGTTTTCCTTCTAAAATCTCTTCAATTAGAGATCATTTTATTCCTGAGCTCCTAAAACACCCAGTCTGAACCTTTCTCAGTCCTCCCTCTTACTCTTAAAATCCTTCAGTAGTATACTGGATTAAGTATTTCCAGTTTCTTTGCACCCCCCCCCCCCCCCCCCCCAAAAAAAATAATAATAAAGCATTGGGGACACCAAGCCCCCCATCTTTCTGTAGTGCCTCTTTCTTTCAAATTTTCTCCTTCATAAAAACGTTAAGCTCAAAATGAGCTCGCTTTCACCTTTTGAATTTTAATTTTACTCTTTTCAATTTACTTGCTTCTTTCTCTACAACACAATAACTGCTTATTGGAGATATTGATATTAGAATTGGTAATAAAATCTCTGCTTCATTTCTATTCACTTGATTTCTGTTTCACATACATGAAGTTCAATCCTATAATCTCTCCAACCATTTTATCTTCTTCCCAGCCCAATTACTGGTCATGGGTGCTTTGAAAGAAAAATGCTCCATCGCAAACCAACTAGCCAAAACGTTCACAAGCCATGAGGAAAGTCGTAGACCAATAAGAAAGAATAAAAAATTCTAGATTTGAAGGGAGAAAGTACCAGTTCTAGCCAATGTTTGTCCTCGGTAAGAAGCCCAAAAACGAAGTTCAAGGATGTCATTTGGATTATCATTAAGTTCTGACTCAGAAGCATTTTCATCACGGCCAATCCGAGCAAGAAAGTTTTTCCATTCATCTGCATTCAATAATTTAGAAATTTGTAAAAAGTAGAGTAGGCTAGAAGACCCACAAAAAGTAAAGCAACTGGACACAAATTTAAACCATATGGCATTTAAAGATCAATAAAGAAAAAAAACCAGAGTATGTTTTAAGGATTTCTGAATAACAAGTATAGCAAGGACTCTTAAGGAAGCTACAATCAAAAACAGAATTTGCAAAACAAGTTTCATCATAAAAAATGGGCATAGAAGTCTTCAGAACCTAAAAGTTTTTAAACTTGAAAAGTCCTGATACCCACAAATACTTTTGCAACAAGAATAATTACGAAGTTATCTAATGATTCACTCATAATCCAATTTATTTTGTTTGTTGGCACAAATTGGTTAAATTAATGACAGGCATTCCGAAAACCTAGTGCAGGAGGAGCAAACCACTATAGGATGGGAAAATGCAGCGAACTACTTATTGACGGACTATATGAGAAAATGACGAGTGGAAACTTTCGACCAATGGACAGGTATACAGACATAACTTCAAATACTCATGCAATACTATTGGGGTCTGTTGGATTTATGGATATATACGTTTAAGGAAGACTTTTGAATCAACGGATATAACATCACTAAAATTACATTTTAAATTACCATCAGAGTGAAGAGATATACAAATAATTGAGGAAAAAACTGAAGAACTGAAAAGCTCAGGGGTTAATTATTGAAGTTCTAGATTTTCCTTTCTTCTTCATATGATTAAAAGTTCAAGTCTTTCACTCTGCCGCATCTGTTCCCCATCTTCTCTAATGATGGCAGCAATCATTGTTCCCAATGTCACTACTCTCACGCACGCACCTACTGGTTCTCAAACCACTTTTCAAAACATTCAACCTGTTTTCCAAAATTTCCTTTCCAGCATCCTTACAGTGGCAAGGCAGTGAAAAACCACACTGAACAGCTTCTAGTCCCACCTCCACATAAATGCAAAGTGGATAGCATAGAGGAAAAGATGGACAAGAAAGAAAAGAAACATTTGGACCAACACCTAAATTGGGTCAAGTTGATGTCCGTTGAGGAACTACAAGATAATAAACATTTTAGACGAGGCAACCATAGAAAGACCTCATTAGTTGACATTAAAACCTGCTTCTAAGATTCTTATTTTTATCAGTAAAGCTTCTGATAATTGCCAGATTAAAAAGACATGCAGGAAAGATATCCAGCAGCATCTTCCAAGTAGGCTTATCAAAACAAACAACAGCCATCAGCTCAATAATGTTTACATAAAAGATTTAAAACTCGCAAACACATCCACAGAAAAAGCCACAAAAGAATGATGAATCATATTTTTCAAAGGCATTTTCTGCCTCAATTATTTGGCAAGCTAAAACTTGAAAATTTGAAATGACTTTCACATGAAAAAAGAAAAGGGCATTCTCAACCACATTAGAAAAAGATATCACATAATCAAAATTCCTGTCAGCATGATTCACAGAAAGGTACATTATCATATCAAATTGCAAAAAATATTTTAGCAATTGTAAAGTGTCATCCTCTAGACATGCAACCTTTCTTTCTAATAACATCAGCAGAACAAACCACAACAAAAAGACACCTTGCAACTGCCAAGTATCAATAGGTGCTGTAAAAACAAAGAGCAATATAAACAAACTTGTGTTGTGTGTTAATTAACTGGCAACCCAAACTAAAGCCAGCCTCACTTCCAGGAAATGAAATATGGAAATGACTCCACATTCAGCAAATTGCATATATCAAGACACAAATCAAATTACTGTCCAGTACAAAGGATAGTTGTGTATATTCAGTGTTCATAAGTCATATTCTCAAGGCCTTTTAAAAATAAATAAATAAATAAATAAAGCCCTTTCTGGAGGCTGGTAGGGACCTTTATCGAATGGATTCTTGATTTGATCACAAAGCATCAAGACTGGCAAGGTATGCAATTGGTATGGTATGAGATGTCTCGCATCTGGTAAAAAATCGCTAGTATATGTTGGCTTATGTGGGGCTTTTGGACCATAATGAGCTCAAAGAACTATCCACAAACTAAGACCAAGCATTTTTTTTGGGACAATTTAGTATTGGTAAGCATTAGTAAAGGTCAGTATACTAGTGGCAGTTATTGCATAATTACATCCTAGATTTTCGTCTTTCCAACCAAGGCAAAATAAAAATCCAACAATGCATTAAGCAAATTACTCAGACTCTTTCTGCTGATGAACATAAACCTACTTGCTGCAGATACAAGAGCCATTCCACCTCAGAAATTTCATACATGCTCTAACATAATAACTAGGGTCTAAATAATGCTTCCCACCTTAGAAGCCAAAGCAGAGATGGACTAGGACCAAGATGCTCTAGTGCTGGCACGCATTCATTCTAAAAGTTATAAATTTCCAGTTAGAATTATTAAAAGTGCTCAAGTAACTTTTCTGTCCAGCATCATGACACCAACTACTATCCTCTCATCCAACATACCAATACACTTTGTAAAAGAGGCCATGAATACACTGAGATTCACCATATTTAAAAATTTCCCTAATAAAGGTCTTGAATCTGAGATGGTAGGGGAATTTTACAATAGAGCACACTACAAATGGAACATTACCTGGATATATCTTCTGAAGGTAAAACAAAGTGGAAATCCCATCTTCATTCTTCTTAAGGAGGTCAGACATGCTGTAAAGCACAATCTCCGAGTAATAAGGTGTGAACACACTGCTCATAAATGAAATGAGGGGTTTAGTCAGTGGATGCAACTTTTGAACCCAGGACACTAACAAAAGGCTCCTTATAATACCTGAAGGATAACATTTCACGGACAGGCTTGGCTACTGGCATCTCCATGAAAAGCGAATTTGTAAAGAACTGCAACCGGCGTCTAGCCTCGAGGTTTTCTGGAATATTTGCAGCTGAATCTTTGATAGTGAGAAGGGAATATAATCTTCGGATTTGCAATCTCTGTGGATATCAAGAATTAAGAGGTTTGTGAAGACATAAAACTCAGTCCAGAACTATATGTACTGACTACTTACCAACTTAACATCGCGAGGCCACTTCAATTTTTGAAAGAGGCGACCCTGATTCCTTGCTCTTGACAAAAGATTCCACGTCTCATAGTTGTCTCTGAGAATGAAAATAAGGAAATCATAGAACAACTATAGCATACTGAAAAAGGGCCAAAAGTCAAGGAAAAAAAATCTAACTGGGTAGCAAACCTCATGTTAATGTTAAGGACATCATAATGCATAACATCATAAAGATCTTGGACAGCTTTGATAGCTCCACTTTCCAATTCTGGCGTATGATCCTCTCTCTGCATGAAAAGAATTCAAGATAGTATGATCACAGCTTTAGGAAGCAAAAAAAGTCCAAAAGATTGCAACGTGAAATTGAGGGACAACCATACGAAACAGAATTCACTAGTAGATTAGTGTCCTGAAGTCAAAAGATTTTAAGGGTTATGGGCCAGTTTCCAAGCATATCCAAGAGTCTTGAACGGACGAGAACAACACATTCTAGTTTCCAGCCAGTAATTACAACATTAATTGCACAGCTAAGTCAGAACAGCATTGAAACAACCATCTGTCTGGATAAGATCTGAAACATAAGCTACAGTTTGACATTGCATGCTGATAAACTCTTTCCACACAATTACAATTTTCAACAACAAACCCACTCACCAGCTATTTCATCAATTAATGTACTATATCCTTAAGCATCAAAGTAGCACCAAGCATTGAAAAACTAGTTAGGAACCAAACTACAGAAGTTTACTGGTCTTGTCCAAGGTCACTGTCAATTCTTCCTTTCCCCTTAACAAGAGGGACAATCAGTCCAATGGTGGAGAAATCTGAACTTAATATTTGAGATGGTAACACTGTGCCAATTCATACACACTGAATGCAAGTTGAAGGTGACAGATTAGTCCCCAAAAAATCCAAAACTAAACTAGTTCCCCTCTTAGATCAAACTTCTACACTCATAGCTCCAACTATATTCACAGTCAAAAAATTATCCATGTGTCCACAAGATTGTTGCTGTAAAAGACAAAGGTGTTAATAATACTACTGTACCACAGTCACACTTAAGAATGAATCCAATATCAGTTTCCTCAACTTTTTAAGTCAAAATAACTCATTTTTTGGCCAATATTCCTAATATGTTGTTTAATCCTCAACAGAACCGGAAATAAGACCTGCCATGAGACAGTAATCTCAAAAAGTTGACTGACACAAAATAATTATCATTTCTGAAGAATATGTTTTTCAAATCTTAAAAATTTAAGGAAAAAACATAAAGTAGGACTAAGGACGTACAACATTTTGCATCCCTACATAGCTTGAATACTGCTTCACTGAGACAAGGTTTGTTCTAAAAACCCAATTGATTGTATGATGGGATATATGTATCTGTTAATCCAATCTGCTCCAGCAGTCATCTCTTTAATATCAAGCAGGATTAAGTGATTAACCACAGGGTGCAACAGCAATATGCTTGATGAAAAAGTTAAAAGCATGACTCCTACTGTAAAAGAAAAAAGGAGATATAAGGAGCTCCAGGAAGTGCCCAAATATGGAAACTAGTCACCAAAACTTCCTCTTGCATCCAACAATAAAATATGTATATGCGTATACATATACATACATATATATACATATATATATATTCATGTGCATATATATACACATATATATACATATACATATATATAACAAATTATGAGCTGGCTTGTGATGCACATCTCTATTAATGCTGAAACCATATAAATACATACCAGTACTCCCATTAGAGCGGTAACTTTCTGAATGACTAGTGCCAACTTTTCCAGTTGGAAGTCATTGTGAATATTTTTTTTGCCAATGCTTCCTCGAATATCTTCATATATCCTTTCAACCCTGACATTGAAGACACAAACAGCAGAGGACTGCATCAATGATAACGGACCATGAAAGGAACTTCTATGCAGTTAATACGTTCTCATCAAATGTTGACTTCAAGCTACTTGATGCTCTTTTCTAAGTTTTGAAACTTTTTACTCTAGATTTTTGTTTTCTTTGGCAAATATTCACAAAGTTTGTCTGCCATGTCTCTGGATAGTTTCGATTTTTAAATTAAATGGGATGGGTATTTAAGTCATTTTAATTAAATAAAAAGGGTGATTGATTGCCTGGAAATTATTGTGGAGCTCCAAAATCATTGCCCTATATGTTATCTTACATTTTTAACTGGCAGATAGGAACAACCTATTAAAGGAAGTCTCAATATAACCAACCAAGAAAGTTTATTTAAAAAGCATAGTTCATGACAATCCATATGATAGATTAATCAATCATGCAAGCATGATTTGTCTGCTCTAAAATATTAAAAGATGCAATACACAAAACAAAGAAAATATTGAAACTAGTTGATGACAATACATTTGATTTTGGGGGGGAGGGAGTGTAAGCAAGAGGTCTCGGGTTCGAGTCCTCCTGCTTACACTAAAAAAAAAAAATCCAGTCGAACATGAAATATAATTCATCTGATTAAAATGTTAAAAGATGCAATGCATGCAACAAAGAGAAGGGCCAATCAAGTTACCATTGTTCAAACCAAACTTAATTGATTAGACAACCCCAATGAGCATGTTCAATGTTCTCCGAAACTGACATTCCATGAACATGAATTCCCTTCCCCCAACCCAGCTACCCAGGTTGACCTCTCACCAATGACAAACAAGAAAAACAAATGGAGCAAGCATTAACAATCTAAAAGCAAAAACACTAAAGGCACTCTGAAGGCTTATCATAAATTTACCATTTCCTTCCTTCATCATTTCCTTCATCATCCAATATTGCGGTAAGTATGACCTCGATGGTATAATAGCACTCTTGAACTGCATATTTCATGTAATCATCCCTTGAGATCCTATCCCACAACTCCTCATGAGAATCCCGACTTTCAATAGCAAGATCTTTGGCAAGAAATATCTATAACAGACAGGAGAAGGAATTAAATTAGGCAAAATAGTAAAGAAGCATCGGTGGATATCAATAATCCATCTGGCAATGGCATCAATTCACATAATAAGCACAACCTTGCTGGCCAGGAGGAATAGTGGCCATTGAACCAATGGAATATTCCCAGATGTTTGAGGCATTTGAAGCAACTCCATCTCCCTACAAAAAGTGAAACATCAAGTCAACAGATCCAAGCAATAGAAGCTTCATGTGATTTAAAAAGGGAATAAAATATCCAATACAGTACTCACAAATTTGTAATGTAATCTTCCTCTCTCAGATTCTTTATAATTTCATTCCAAAAGGGAGCAAAATGAGCAGCATCTTCTTTATTTTTCTCCAGAGCCTTCAAATGACAGCAGGAGTTAATTTCTAAAACAGAACCAAGCAATGAAGCACTACACTATCAAGATTTCTAAAAGTCCTTGACCAACATCAACAATCTCAGACACATCCAATGCCCTTCATTGTTACAGGTAAATAAGGCTTAACAACATTTAACAGTGAACCACAGCTTAGAATACATGCCACTGATAATCATCAACCAAACACCTGATAGTTATGAAATACTTGCATTCCAGAAGCAAATATGTGTGTGTGTGTGTTATTTGTTGACAATTGCATGACATCAACACTCTCAGACACATCTGACACCCTTCGTCATGTCAGGCAAATAAGGCCCAACAACTTTAACAGTGAGCCACAGCTTATCATATATGCCTGAAAATTACTCCGATCAACCAAAAACCTGCCTGATAATTACTTCTATCAATCAAAAACCAGATAGTTATGAAATACTTGCATTCCGGAAAAAAAAAGGATAAAAAAAAAAGGAACTATTATTTATTGAGAATTTCATAACACAAGGCTTAACAACTTGCAGACACATCCAACACTTTATTATATATAGACAATTACATAACATCAATACTCAGACACATCCAACACCCTTCATCACGTCAGGTAAGTAAGGCTCAACAACTTTTGACTGTGAGTCACAGCTTACCATACATTGCTCTGATAATTCTCAACCATCCATCTAATAGTTATCAAATACTTGCATTCCCCACCAAAAAAAGGGATACAAAACCATTTAATTATGTATTGACAATTGCATACCATAAAAAAGCATACAACAGCAAGTAGCTCATGATGAACACGTAAAAAGTGTGTTTGTTACAAAAAGTAACATTACCAAGAAAAAGAATGTCTTGATTCTAGTATGTCACTTAAGGAAATACTGGGTACACAACCTCCTTAAACCTACAGTACTTTCTCGAAATAAAAGTACAATGTATTAATACAACAGTGTTAAATGCTACCTAGAAGGTATTCAGTACACATAAACCTTGTTGCAAATAAAATTCAACTTCAAAGAAAGACTCCAAATATACTAATTTTACATATCCATAATATTTTGCATCAAACTTGGAAAGATGTCATGTCTGTTCACCATATCTCCGTATGATCCTTAGCCAAGAGCAGAAGATCAGGCAATTTACCCCAAAAAAGGTTGAAAAGTGAAGCCCAAAGCACTAATTCACCCTCGTAATCTTAGTCCCAAAGATAAACAAGGAGACACAGTAAAAGTAAACAATCATAGAGAAAACACAATTCAATCTCACACAGAAAATGGACCTGAGAGGATGTTTCTTGAAAAAAACTATCCTTTCTCAGAACAAAATTTAGATGAATTACCATATTTTGGAAAGGGGCTTCAAATCATTAGTAACGATCATAAGTCAATCTGGAATTCACGTCGTGAATTGAATTTGGCATATTTTAGACCAATTGCTGCTAGTGCAAGCCACTACGGGCCTTCCTTGAGTCGTGAAAACTTTTGTAAATTTGGTAAACTAGTAATTTTGGATCGTCAACTTTAGCCAGTTATTATTATATCGAATAGATGATATATAAAAAATAAAATAAAATAAAAATAATAACAAGATAGGAAATGCTTTCGCCTTCGGTCATCATGTCCACATTTTTTAAACAATATAGGCATATTCCTCCCAGTCAAAATAATAAAAAAAAAAAAATCTGCATTGCTGCAACTGCAGATCTGCAGCATTCATTTTGCAGTTTTCAAGCTGTACTGATTCTGTGGTTTAGATATGCCTCTACTGCACCTCATACAAGGCGGTAGCATGCTGTGAACCCAATACCCTTCCAAGTGTGTTGGTATTATTCCAAAAAGAAAATTAGAAACCAATGATAGAAGAACTGTAAACTATGAATACTGCCTCTAACATCATTTCAAAAATTTAAGTGAGGTCAACAAAAACTTTCTCCAGATTCCCAAGTTGAAATCAAGCTGTAAAGATGTGTCGAAGATATTATCTCCTATGATTATGGGAGATATTATCTTCCATAATTACCTCCCATAATTATGGGATTTTATTGTTTATGATCAATCAAGTTTGATTGCTTATGATCAATCAAGTTTGAATAGATAGGATATGAGTTGATTATGTAATCCCTAAAATCATGGTTCTATTACCTTAAGTGGTGGCAGAACTATGATAGGGTTGTCCTATATATGCCTACCTTGTAAGCATATTTAGAGTGTGGGAAAATAAAGAAAAGGAGAGTTTTTTGTTCATTTTTTCCTTTTCTGTTAAAATTTACATGGTATCAGAGCTCCGGCTCTGTACCAATTCCTGCCATGAACTACCGAGCAGCCATGACTAGATCGACTGCTCACACAAGAGAAGACTCATCCTCGTCTTCAGTAGTTATCCAAACTACAGATTACTCCGCTTCAAATTCTTCTTCCCTACAAATAACCGTTCATAAATTAAATGGTTCCAATTATCTGGAATGGGCTCAATCTGTAAAGCTGGCTATCGATGGCAGAGGTAAACTCGGCCACCTTACTGGAGAAATTCAACAACCAGCTGCTGAAGATCCCAATTTGAAGAGATGGCATTCAGAGAACTCTCTAGTTATCGCTTGGTTGATAAACTCTATGGAACCAGCGATAGGAAAGCCGCACTTATTTCTGCCCACAGCCAAGGATGTGTGGGACGCTGTCCGGGATATGTATTCCGATATAGAGAATTCGTCTCAAATTTTCAATCTCAAGACGAAATTGTGGAAATCAAGACAAGAAGATAGAGATGTTACAACCTATTACAATCAGATGGTAACTTTATGGCAGGAATTGGATCTTTGTTATGAGGATGAATGGGACTGCCGTGCAGACAGTGTTCGATACAAGAAACGGGAGGAGAACGACAGAGTCTATGTCTTCTTGGCTGGACTAAATCAAGAACTCGATGAGGTGCGAGGTCGTATTTTGGGCAGGAAGCCTCTCCCCTCCATTCGTGAAGTATTTTCTGAAGTCAGAAGAGAAGAATCAAGGCATAAGGTGATGCTGAAGTCATCACCAAAGTCCAAGGCAGAGGATGAAGTTGAGACTTCAGCATTGGTTTCTAAGGGGACAGATTTGGACGGGGATAAAAGAAGGAAGCCTTGGTGTGAACACTGTAAAAAGTCGTGGCACACAAAGGACACATGCTGGAAATTACATGGGAAACCATCGAATTTCAAGAAGAAAAATGGAGGTGATAGCAAGGTGTTGCAGACTGTGAATGAGGATTCTCAAAAGCAACAAACTGACTTTGAGACACCAGCCTTCACAAAGGAACAATTAAGCCAACTGTACAAACTCTTTAAGTCTCCACAATTTTCAGTCACTGAGCCAAAAAGCTTCACTCCTTTCTGTTCTTTTGCTAAAAATGGTAAACCTTTTACTATTGCTCTTTCATGTAAAACATCAAATGCATCTTGTCCACGGGTTATATGGGTTATTGATTCTGGGGCCACTGACCATATGACTAGTGTGTCACAATTATTTTCTACCTACAGTCCATGTGCAGGCAATAAAAGGGTCAAGGTTGCTGACGGATCATTATCCGTCATAGCTGGCATAGGTTCCGTTGTCATCTCTCCTACTCTAACACTTCATAGAGTTCTTCATGTTCCAAAGTTATCATGCAATTTGCTGTCCATAAGTAAATTAACTAGGGATCTCATGTGTCGGATTAATTTTTTCCCCTCTTTTTGTGAGTTTCAGGAACTGACCACGGGGAGGATGATTGGATGTGCTAGAGAAAATGGGGGACTTTACTTCCTTGAAGATGGATCAGATATGACAACACCAATCAAAAACACATGTTACGGGTCTGTCTCTATTACTAGTAATAAAGAGATTATGTTATGGCACTTTAGACTAGGACATCCTAGCTTTTATTACATGAAATACTTATTTTCAGATTTGTTTAAGAATAAAGATTCATCTTCTTTTCAATGTGAAATCTGCGAATTGGCTAAACATCATCGGTCTACATTTTCTATACATCCTTATCAGCCCTCAAAACCGTTTTTTCTATTACATACTGATGTTTGGGGTCCCTCTAGAATTTCAACTTCATCTGGAAAAAAATGGTTTGTTACATTCATCGATGATCACACAAGAGTTTGTTGGGTGGATTTGTTAAGAGAGAAATCAGAGGTTGCAAGTGTGTTTCAAAAATTCTACAGCATGGTTTTGACACAATTTCAAGAAAAAGTCAAAATTGTTCGGAGTGACAATGGAAAAGAATATTTCAATAAAATTTTGGGAAGTTTTTTTCTTGAAAAAGGGATTGTGCATCAAAGCTCCTGCAATGATACCCCACAACAGAATGGGGTAGCTGAAAGAAAAAATAAACATCTTTTAGAAGTGGCGAGGGCATTACTTTTTTCAAGAAATGTTCCTAAATATCTATGGGGCGAAGCAATTTTAACTGCTACATATCTCATAAACAGAATGCCCTCAAGAACCTTGAATTTCCAAACTCCTCTGAATTTTTTCAAAACCATTTATCCCATGTCTCGATTAACATATGAAGTCTCATTAAAGGTGTTTGGGTGCATATCCTTTGTTCACAATCATGAACAAGGTCGAAGTAAGTTAGACCCTCGAGCAAGAAAATGCATTTTTGTTGGATATGCACCCACGCAAAAGGGGTATAAATGCTTTGACCCCATTTCGAAAAAAATGTTTGTAACCATGGATGTAACATTTTTTGAAGATAAACCTTTCTTTGGAGATCCTCTTCAGGGGGGGACTCGGCATGTAGAAGAACTTGTAGAAGATGATGATGTTTTTCGTATTGCAAATCAAATTCCTGATCAAAATTTTGTTGATAGGAGAATTGATTTTTCTGATTTTTTAGAAGAATCTGCAGCACAATTTCCTCAACAAGAATCTTTTCAAGATAATAATCCTGAAAAAACAAATGACACTCTTCAATTTGCCCGTCAAAAGGATTTTGAAAAACGTGAAAAAATTGATCAGGGATTAGAAGAGGATCTCTTGTCTTTAGTGCCAATAACAGAGTCGAATTCTCTTAGTGAAAGAGATGGGAATGTAACTGAAAAAACCTTGAAAACCTATGTCCGGAAAAATCATCGAGGAAAAGATAAAGCTCCCCCTTCTCTTCACGACAAGGAATCCGAACCTAGGACAGAATTTAATGTTTTTGAGTCATTAGATAAAGTTTCCTCTGATTCAAAGATTGCTGATTTGGATCTTCCTATTGCACTTCGAAAGGGAGTGCGTTCTTGTACCAAACACCCTATGACTAACTATGTCTCTTATGAAAAGTTATCCCCTACCTTCTTGACATTTACTTCACAACTTTCTTCTGTGGAAATTCCAAAGAATGTACAAGAAGCATTACAAGTTCCAGAGTGGAGAAAGGCTATTGAAGAAGAGATGTATGCTCTTGAGAAGAATCAAACATGGGAAGTAACAAATCTGCCACAAGGGAAAAGGACAGTAGGATGTAAATGGGTCTTTACCATCAAGTATAATTCCGATGGGACATTGGAACGGTACAAAGCTCGATTGGTGGCTAAAGGGTTCACTCAAACCTACGGGATCGATTATCTTGAAACTTTTGCTCCAGTGGCAAAATTAAACACTGTTAGGGTGCTTCTCTCAATAGCAGTAAACCTTGATTGGCCGCTCCAACAACTTGATGTCAAGAATGCATTTTTAAATGGTGATCTGGAGGAAGAGGTGTACATGGAGTCTCCCCCTGGATTTGAAGGGAAGTTTCAGTCTAGAGTTTGCAAGCTAAGAAAATCGTTATATGGTCTCAAACAATCTCCTAGGGCCTGGTTTGAAAAATTTACTAGGTCGGTAAAGAATCAAGGCTATACCCAAGCTCAGAGTGATCACACCATGTTTGTTAAACACTCCAAGGACGGGAAGATAGCAGTACTCATTGTGTACGTGGATGATATCATCCTCACAGGAGATGACTTAATTGAGATGGAACGGCTGAAGAAAAGTCTTGCTTCTAGCTTTGAAATCAAAGATTTGGGAACACTACGATATTTCTTAGGGATGGAGGTAGCTCGGTCCAAGAAGGGCATTGTTGTGTCCCAACGCAAGTATGTTTTGGATCTTTTAAAGGAAACAGGGATGAGTGGATGTCGACCTGCAGACACTCCTATGGATCCGAATCACAAGTTAGCAGATATAAAAGATGGAACACCAGTTGATACTGCTCGATACCAAAAGTTAGTAGGCAAGCTAATTTACTTGGCTCACACTCGTCCTGATATAGCTTTTTCAGTGAGTGTTGTGAGCCAGTTTATGCATTCTCCATATGAAGAGCACCTTGATGCAGTATATCGAATTCTGAGGTACTTAAAAAGTACTCCAGGAAAGGGATTGTTCTTTAAAAGAGGAGATCGAAAGACCATTGAAGCTTATACAGATGCTGATTGGGCAGGATCAGTCATTGATAGAAGATCAACCTCGGGATATTGTACCTTTGTATGGGGCAATTTGGTTACTTGGAGAAGTAAGAAACAAAGTGTTGTAGCTCGTAGTAGTGCAGAGGCAGAGTACCGAGCTATGGCTCATGGTGTGTGTGAGATGTTATGGCTGAAGAGAGTTTTAGAGGAGCTGAAAAGACCTATTGAACTTCCAATGAGGCTCTATTGTGATAACCAGGCGGCAATTAGCATAGCTCATAATCCTGTGCAACATGATAGAACCAAACATATTGAGATTGACCGCCACTTCATAAAAGAGAAACTTGAAGGAGGAATTATCTGCATGCCATTCGTTCCATCAGCTCAGCAAATAGCTGACATTCTCACCAAAGGACTCCTCAGACCAAATTTTGAACTTCTTACAAGCAAGTTGGACATGATAAATATATACGCACCAACTTGAGGGGGGGTGTCGAAGATATTATCTCCTATGATTATGGGAGATATTATCTTCCATAATTACCTCCCATAATTATGGGATTTTATTGTTTATGATCAATCAAGTTTGATTGCTTATGATCAATCAAGTTTGAATAGATAGGATATGAGTTGATTATGTAATCCCTAAAATCATGGTTCTATTACCTTAAGTGGTGGCAGAACTATGATAGGGTTGTCCTATATATGCCTACCTTGTAAGCATATTTAGAGTGTGGGAAAATAAAGAAAAGGAGAGTTTTTTGTTCATTTTTTCCTTTTCTGTTAAAATTTACAAGATGGATACTGCTTGGGTGCATACAACTCATCAAGCTTTAAAGTAGAAACAAAGAAAATATTTCCAAGGACACAAGAACAAAAAGGTTCACCTGACCAGATGACCGGAGAGAAGCCCTGCAAAGCAAAACTAACATTTAATAGACCACAAAGAAAGGTATCCAGAATTCAAACTTTCTACATCAAAAGGAAAGTACCTGTTAGGAAGAGGTACATGAAGAGTATCCATAAAGGCCTCAGGGAACCCCTCGAAAAGTTTATGAACAGCATCCAAAGATCTAATCTGAATAGTATCAAGAAATAGTTGGATTGAAGAAGCAATTTATCTAATAAGCTATCTGTAAAGTATCTTCTCAAGGTACAATCCACAGTAAACAATCGACATAAACAAGTATTTACCTCTCCAAGACGATCTCTTGCACCAAGTAAAAATCCCAACACAGCTGATATAACTGTGTAAAATATGTAGATATCCAAGAGGTACATCTGCAAACAACATGGAGCTGTGGTTAGTTCAAAAGCTATATAACTTGTGAAAGCCAACCAACAATTAAGTTTGGTTCCCAAATAAATAGCATGACATATTGGTGCCAAGATAACACACGCATCTCAAGCATATGTGCTTCGTCACAAGATTATCAAACTCAAAGAGAAAGTAAAACTTTTATCATCAGGTTAAAACGAAATCAACAGAGTTCAAAAAAACTGTGCTATTGATTTTCCCAGCAAACTTCTGAATTATATGCTTAACGTGAACAACAAATTTAATCCTTCTAAAGTGGATTAAAAATAGAGTCGAAGTTTGTAAAAAGGACAGACTTAAGTCAGAAGTCTATTCTATCAGTCAGATGCTTACAAAATCATCAAAAAAGTATGTTAAAGTGCCATCCCCGCCAACCAAACTTATGCCCTGGCAACAACTTTGTATGAGCCAGTAAATAAAGTGCCAAGGACAAAATAAAAATCTTCAAGAATACAATAGAGATCTTCTTGTATAAAGTACTTAATTCCTTAACTATTTCTAACATCTCCCATAGAAGCCAAGAAAACAGGAGATCTTCATTTCTCTCCATATAACCGTCCAATAGATGTAACAGGCGAGAAGCCTACATGACTGACCTCAGGTCAAGTGCTTTAAGTCCAGTACCATAATCTCAGGAATTTTCTACAGCATCTTTAAGCTAAAAAATATTAAAAAACAAATCCTACTGTCTATTAAAAATGTTTACTTTGATGGCAGATACAGTTGGAGTACCCCATGAACATAAAAGCAAGGAAAAAAGCACATAAAGCACAGGGGTTTTATTATGTCAACAGAAGTAGTTCCTATGAACATTGAACAACACAAGTAATGATTAAAACAGACTTACAACAGAAAAACGAACTTAATATTTAATGCTCAATGAACTCCGGATAGTCCGTATTGCAATATGACCAAATATACTTTGGTATTCAGGTTTACCAAACTATTTTCATGTGTAACCATGTTTTCATTTGCAAAACCAGAGGAAAGAATACGTTAGGAAAGGACTTACGGCAAACACTGGTGCCCACAAGCTTGCAACTGTCAGAGCATTATGATTATCTGCAAGAAGTTCCTAGGCATTAATTAAGCAAATTGAGGGCTTAACAAACAGTAAATGAGATAAAGCCAACACAATGCATAATTTAGGAAAATGCAAGCTGATTTTGTAAAAAGAAAAGAAAAGAAAAGCGAGGAGAGAGAGAGAAGAACAAACAGAAGGCAGGGAGTATCCCAATCACATAATCACATAAAGGTTACTGAAAGGATAATATGCAATATTCGATCTAACTGCTTGGTGAACCAATACAAACGCTTGATCCTAACCAAACGCAGAATGCACTAATCAATGAGGCAATGGAAATAGTCAACTAGCTTACGTTTGGATACAAAGTCATGCCATGAATAGTTCGTTATCTCCATATCTATTACTTGCCTTGTCGGCTTAACCAAGGGCTTAATCTGCATATGATAACAAAAGTATTCAATAAACCTACAGCTCACTGCTAAGGTAACTAACCACAAATTAGAAAGGAGCAATAAAAAATTACCTGTATGAAATAGGCAAAGGAAAATTTGCACCCCAGGACAAGCAGCCAGAAAATCATGTACCTGTAATCCAACAAGTTAGTAAGCAAAGAAAAGCAACATACAATGAAGCTACATTATCAGCCAATTCAATATTTGACAAACTATTCTCACCTCAACTATAATTTCACATAACTACAAAGTTAAAGACATGAATAATAGAGTCAAATCATTTTACGCCAAAAAATTTAGAAAAGCAGTTATACAAGTCGAACAGAAAATCCCAAAAATTCAGACACCTAAGCTACAGGAAATATGATTATGAGAATAAAAGCTCCACATATTCCAAAAAAAATAGTATAACTGATTAATCTTGACAGTAAATCATTAACTTCAATCTGCTTTCATTGCATATTCTTAGTAGTGATATACAGGAAAAAAAAGGTAAAAATGATGCAGTCAATGCAATGGCTACAAGCTAGTTGGAGAAGATACTGACCTTATGAAGCCTAATAAAAAAGCAATAGGACTGCCTTTAAGGGCATGCAATTTAACGAGTCTTTGGGATCATAGGTTGATATTGTACAGCTAGTTAACATAGAAGCTGTTTGTTCGAAAACCTTGGAGTCAAGGAGAATAAGCTCCATTTCATAATTGCAGGAAACTTAAAAAACTTAAAGCTAGTGAGTCCTGAACACTATGATACCTATTAGACATTCATTTGGGTTCCTAGATGTCTTGGAAGATTTTAGACAACAAATTATGGATCTCTTATGCCTAAAGACAATATAATTAGCTTTAAGGTACTTTCAAAATCTTGATTTTCCACATAATCAGCTTCTTTTTTTAAGAGATTATATCGATTAGAATCTTTACTGAATCTTTCTCCTTTTTTCCTCTTTTACTTCTCTAATTTTTCTTCTCCCCACCTTCGACCTAACCATTACCTCTGATTGCCCAGACAGCCCAAAACTCTAATTTTCTCAACTAGTCATAGGAGAATTTCCCTAAACTCATTCAGCAACAATACTTCCCTGACAAAACCATGCCACTTGTATAATATTCTGTGAAGATAATTCTATAGCAAATAGCCATGCATAGTGTATTCTAAGAATTAGAGAGCCAAGAAGAAAATCAAGAAAAAGACTTATTAAAAACTAGAATTCATACATCAAAAACCAAAGAAGATAAACAACTTGAATACATAGGCATCAATCATTTCATTTCAACTGACCAGAAACTGAAATGGCCTAAATACACATCAATCAAAGTAATTTGAGTAAATAGACATCAATCATTTCGTTTCAGATTAACGATTGATTCTGATTTATCAGTGATTAATAGATGGTAACTTACAAAATTAGGAAAAACAAAAAGATTATGTAAAGTGAAAATAACAACTGTGTCCTCCAGGACTGATAACAAGAAAACAACAGATATAAATATAAACCCCCAAGTCCAGGAAGATGCTAAGAGTAAAATAAAGAGTAATTAAGGAAAAAGAAAACACATCCATCAAACCACTAATGGGGGCATTTAAAGAAGAAACTAAGAAGAAAAACATGATGGAGACAGCTGTGGACGCAATCACCAAAATCTAATAAAACTCAACATTAAAAAGTAGTAGGTTAAAGATTGATAGATGTAAAAGAGAAATTAAACAAACACAAAATAACTATAAATAAATCAAAGTCTACGAGGTAAACCACACGCTTAACTAAGTCCAATATATTTAACAAAGTTAACCAAAGTGGCAATGTGGATTGAACAGGAACTACTTCCATACAAAAGCAATAATTACCAACATCTCCATGCAGTTATTCAAGTCCCAATCTCACACAAACACAACAAATTGAACAAAGCATAAGCAAGATTATCCAGACAGCCAAGTTCTACTGGTTCTTTAATCCTCTTCTTTCATGAATTTTTGCAAAAAAGGCACAAGAAATCAGGCTTTGCATTCACACAAAGGGTAAGGGGAGAGGCAATGAAGTACAAACACTTCCCAGCACACACTTTCTTCAAAGTAATGGTTCAATAAAGAGAAACCCAACCCCCTCCCCTCAAAAAAAATTTCAGTTTATTTCTGAGAAAGCAAATTATATGCATTCAAATATACAGCCTCTGGGAAGGATAAATGACTAATCTACACTTCAATCTTAAAGAAACTCTAGGTAGATTCACTGCCTCATCTCAATATGTTGGGCACCAAAAGAAACGAGTCAGATCAGATAAGATTCCTAAACATGCTGAACTCCTAGAATAAAAGACATCCTAGCTTTGAAGAGGATTTTTAACTGGATAATCAAATTGAAGTGCTTACTTGAGAAAGTCTGATGTCCTCTCATACATGCCCCGACCAACATAGTAATGTTCCTTAAAACAAATGCAACAAGTATATTAGTTAAAAATCACCTTTAACCAAAGCAAGGAAAGAATGAAGGATAACTAAACATCTGGTGCATTGGCCAAACCTGATGCATCCATTTAATGAAACGTACTAGAGGCCAATTGTCAAATAAGCTGCCCAAATGATGACAGGCAGGTATTCTCATAACAATACTGAGAGAAACATGAAGTCCGGCATAAATAGCTAGGACAACAACATAAATTTTGAAAAGAATTGACTCAGAATTGGGTTTATTCTCCTCCTGAAGAGCTTTCCTGCAATCAAACCACATAAAACTAAAAGTAAATGCACTTACTTTACCAGAATATGGAGAAATGCACAGTGGTCAGAAGTTTAAAAAATAAAATAAATGAGAAAAGGAGGAACATACACATAGAGAAAACATATGAACACGGAAGCTAAACTAAAGCAGATAAAACGGAGAAAAATTCGGCTAACAGCTACACGCCTTGATGTAGAATAAGCACCATACATCATTAGAATGTCCAAGACACCTGCAACAGTGAAAACAACTTCAGCAGCCACAGAAGAAGCCAACGAAACATGAAGGTCTGCCCAAGCTACACTTAGGGTCCATTTGTTTGGACTGAATGTTTTCTAAAAATATTTCCAGAACTTCAGGTGCACGGGTGCACTGAATTCAGTAAAAAAATTTACCATTATAAGCTGTTTTCCCCAATCCAATGTCAAACAACTTCCATAAAAGATTTACCGAAGTTTTTTTTCTCTTATTCAAAGCATGCTAGTTAATGGTTGAGTCTATGATAAATCACACGTCTTCCTCAGAAGAAAATCGTGCAACAAAAAATGCCAAGGGAGACCTTAACTGAAAATTGTTCCGCTGTCTTTGAGAGCAACTTCACCAGTAACCTTTGCAGATCCTTCATATTAAACGCCCTTCCTTCCCTTTGCAACCCCATCATCCCACAATTGTTTTTTTTTTCCTTGGGAGGGTGAAGGCTTTTAGCGGCGACAGTCAAATAGGGTTAGATTGAGTAGTGGCATGGCTGGGAAATGTAGAGATGGTGGTGCAGGTGGCATGACTTTGCTGGTGTTGACCAGTAAAAGAATACAAGCTATGCTTGGTACTAAGTGTTGAGATATGTGTGCATCTGATGGTTGATAGTGACCTCTGATTGTGTGAAAAAGTATTTTCTTCAAGTTAACCATGCATGAGAAAATTATGAGAAAAGATTCATTAAAACTATTTCCTGTGAAACCCTAATTCCTGGAAATCATTTTACATCCACCCAAATGGACCCTTAAACAGCATTAAGTAGAAACTTCCAAAAATAGAAAACTAACTCTGAATAAACTTCATCACAACATATGTTGGTCCAAGACTAAGAAGTTCGCGTATCGTCTTGGAGTCAAATTGCCCATCATTGAAGCCAATAACAGCAAGTCCCTGTATGAGAGAGAGAGAGAGAGCAAGAACCAGATTATTAATTCCAGTTACCCATTTAAACCATGGGAAATAGAATACATTATTGCAATAGAGAAGGTGGTCTGCTCCTTTGCCAAACAAAGCTAATTCCAGCTTTTTAAAACTAAATTGAGCTTTTGACAAGTCCCTGTATAAGAGAGAGAGAGAGAGAGAGAGAGAGAACCAGATTATTAATTCCAGTTACCTATTTAAACCATGGGAAATAGAATTCATTATTGCAATGGACAACAAGGGTCTGCTCCTTTGCTAAACAAAGCTAATTCCAGCTTTTTAAAACTAAACTGGCCTTTTGACAAGGTCTCCTTCACTTCTTACCTATTAAATTATCTTTAGATCAAAAAGAAATCACTTCTGAGACACACTCTAAGGGATGCTATCTTAATGGCCTTATTCTTGTTTCTCTCAACATTCTAAAGTTCATCATGGAAATGTAATTATCAATAAAGCTCTTGAGAAAAAGAAAAGCAAAAATTGAAGCATGTCATTGCAAATTTGACAAAGCCAAAGCTATTTCAGAACATCAAAAGGACTGCTCCCAAGAATGAGCATTTTGCATTTTCAAATGAGCTAAACGAAGTAGTAAAGGGCAAAGGACCACATTGAAATACAGCTTTTAGCTAAGAAAAAGATATAATCAGCTTTTGTAGCAACTGAGAACAGGCACAGTATATTTGCGCTTACAGAAGCATTTCAGGCAAATATGGCCGATCAATTTTCAAAATCACCTGTCTAGGAATTACTTATTTTAACAACTCAACCCAAAAAAAGAAGAAAAGCAACAGACTCAAAGCCAAAGGGATCCATTTTGAACTCAAATAGAATACATATGACATGGATAGCAAAAAGAGAAATCAAGTCTAGAATGCATGCAGCTAGGGCTGCAAACAAACCGAGCCGCTCGCAAGCGGCTCGCGTCAAGCTCAAGCTGGCTCGAGTTGAAATCGAGCCGGCTCGCGAGCTCGAGTATATATATATATATATATATATTTTTTTTTAAGTATATATATATATATTTTTTTTTTTTTTATTTTAAGTATATATATTTATTTTTTTATTTTAATAGTAAAATTACATATATATCCTTAATATTTTATTATTTATTAAGAAAAAATATTTATTTTATTTATTTTTTAAAAAATAAAATAATTATTTTTATTTTTTAAAAAATAAAATAATTATTTTTATTTTTTTCGAACTCAAGCTTTAAATTGTCAACTCGTCGAGCTAGAGCTCGAGTTCGAGTTCAATAAAATTAAGTCAAGGCTCGACTCGATTAGGCCAAAACTCGACTCGGCTCGACTCATTTGCAGCCCTACACGCAGCACCCAGACCTCAAAACTGGGAAAGAGAAAAAATGAGAAAGGCTGCAACAAGTAATTAACACAAACAATGCAAACCCACCACAAAAAAAGAGAATGAACCATGCACACACAACAAACAACATAACATGAAAAGACCCAACTTTTTCAAGGAATACATAGGCAGAAACTCCAACATCCAATACAACTGCGACTACAAATGCAAATTGAAGCGCAAAACATACTTTTCGAAGATATAATGAAGCACAAATTTGGCTATTGCATCATTAACCTGAAACATCATAATAAGAAATATCCACAGGCGGTGAAAACTGTGATAAAGATGAAGAAATGTCCTGTGCTCCACAAAAGAAGTTTTTCCTCGACGTTCACTTCCTCCAGATTTTAAAACTTTCTGAAAAAATCAACATAGGAAACAAAACATAGGTTACCACCAATAATTTTTCATAATCTAATTTAAGTACAACTCAATAAATAAAGCAAAAATACAGAAAGCATGACATTCATTATTCATTACGAGCACAAACAGAGCAATCTATTAAAACGCTCCAAAAAAATAAACAAGAAAAGAAAAAAGCACTTTTACTCGCAAATAAATAAGCTAGAATTCTTGGCCAACGTGACAAATAATGTATCTGTTCAAAATACAATTAACTATGCCCAACAGTAACTCCTCGCTGAAAAACAAAGGGAACACCCTTTGCAGTTTGGTAAAGATATAATATCATTCTTCAGGAAAATTCAACCATGGCAACCCCAGCCAACTTATCACTCTTTAAATACAAGCATTTCACGCAACTTAAGGTGCAGCTTAGAAAATAGCTACAATATGTTGGGTTCTCCAAAAACTCTCAACTCATGCACCTTCCGAAAGTTTAATATCCCCATACAGAAGCAGAACAACAACTAAAGATTAATCAACTAAAATTATGCTGCAAATGCTTACTTACACATAGTGCTATAAACAAATCTAATCACCATTGAAGTGACCCCAAAATGGTTGGATTCGAACTTGATTAGATCATTTATGTCAGGCTCAAATACTAGTTCACTTGATAATGAACACAAAATTCTATTTCATGCTCTGCTACAAATTTGCTTGGCACCAGTTAGTATCGAGTTAGGTCAAAATCATGCCTATTTTCTACGATCTAAGTTGCTTGTTAGGCACTATTTTCCAAAAAAAAATTTATTCAAAACCTCCCAAATTCAACTTATCAAAATGCGAGCCAACTTTGTATGTTTGCAGACACTAGACATTTCACAGTATTACTCATTCGAAATAATTTATCTATCAGCACCCTATTTACTGTTTCAAAATCATAAAACGCCTTCATCCAAAATACGGAGACTAAGTGGGGTCCAGCTTGCAAGCCTGTGAGCCAATTATGTCCTTGTTGATTTTGACCTCAAAAAATAAGAAAACTAAATAGGCTCCACCCTCAAGGTTAAATTTGGTATTTTTTTGAACTACAGTGAAGTCAAAACTGTTCAATAAGCAGTCGTATTACATTTTTACTTATTCACAAATATGCTGACAAAAGCTCAAACAATTTGTGGCACCACTTGCACACACAAGGAATCAAGTCATATGAAAGCCTCACAGAAGTAAAAGCCATGCATTACTATTTTCCATGTCACACCTCATAAAAACACAAGGTCCCATTTGGATTGCTATTTTTTGGAGTTTTTGTAGAAATATACCATAGCAATTTGATGTATGTGAGATAAAAAGGTGATTAGGAATTGTGTTCATGGAAAACGTAAAAATTTTTCCTTAGAACACTGAAAACCAAACAAGGCCTAAACCTTTAGAGTCATTTTTTAGCAATAGAAAAATAAACATTACTGACCATTGACCTAGGTGTAGGTATCAGCAAGAATGAAGCACTCTTGCGCCAGGGCCAGCTAAGCTCAAAACAACGGAGAGACCTAAAAAAGAATAAAAGTTAGCAGGAATTTATAAAAATAAATAAATAAATAAAGGGCTCAATATCAAGCATACCAAAAGTATTCATTAAAATCATCATAGTTTCTCCAGGCTGAATGTGCTGCTCGCCCATTGTCATTGTTAGCAGCTTCCTGTAAAACAAATGGTTGATATGTATCTTAAAAAAAGGTAATGCATTTCATAAAACCCTTTGTTTCTTGTAATCCATTATCAGTCATCAGGTCTTGAAAGTGTTCAAAACATGTTTTTTTTTTTCCCACATTAAACACCAAAAAGCATAATAGTGTGTTATAGTAGCCGAAATTATTCACGGCACAGTAATGAAATTATTCATTAATAGTAGCTGAAATCCCTGCCCTGCAACCCCCCCCCCTTTCCACTGACTCCTGTATCTATTAAAATATCCTTTATTTCCTATTCATGAGAGAATTTTTAAGGCAATCAGTGGGCAGAACTTTGTGTTTCCCCCCTGGTCCCCAAAAAAAGGGAGAGAGCTATAATATTGTTATAGTTTCTTCGGCTTGAAACCAGAAAACTTGGATACATTGGAGAGCAGATCTTGTCCCAGCCTTAGAAATTTGTCAGCCAAAACTGAAGGATATTTTATGCATTAACTAAGTGAATAGCTGCTCAAGAGATGCTTCTGGTGTCCAAATAGCACTTTAACAGATCTTATTTCCATACAAAAGGCCCACACTTTTAACCTATCTCAACACCTCTACAACTCTGAAAACAAGACATTTTTGAAGAAATTCATTGCCACTTGAGATAAATTTTTCACAAATGCACAATCAAAACCAAAACTTCTACTCCACAATATCAACTAAAAAGGAAAGGACAATCCCATACTAAGCGACATACAACAAGTGACAAACAAACTAAAAGATTGCCCACCTCCTTGATTTTGGGGATTCCCATGTTCGTGTCTATCGCTTAGGATGTCGTGCTTTTCAGTTGCATTTTGTAGGTGGACTCAAAAGGAAATACAATATAACATGTCCAACTTATAACATGAACAAAAACATCATTGAAACTGACAATGCAACTACCCGGGCAAGATAATATGCCATTTTCATAGTAGTCCAGACCAAAATGTATAACATTACTATTTACTAGCAGGTGGACCCAAACGTACACTAGGATGCCATTCCAGCATTCTCCATTGAGATTCTTGTCTCTTGAGCTAGGTAATCCCCTATGGACAGGGTTTTCAACTTTTATTTTCCTTTTTTGACAAATTTTGTTACCTTTTTGAAACAGATCACCATGATACCATCCAGTCCAAGTTTCAAATAATTGGTAGAAAAAGTAAGGAAAAAAAATCTTTAGTGACCATCATTATCATTATCTTATCATCATCATATATCACTAATGGAAACAGCATAGTGGTTCGGCTAAATTCTGATAGTTTGTTACAAACAGAAAGAAGGGGAAGACAGAAACTTCAAGAAACACATCGATAACATACCGCAGCAACCACATCATACAGAGGACAAATTACTTGATCAAGAAATGACGCGCCATTCTCCGAAACACAACTATTTGCACGCTGTAAAACCTGCTGGCGCAGTATTTCTTCCAATTCCCGTCCCATCTGTTTATCCAGTTCACAGTTGTAATACACAGTAAGAATTCTGAACAAAACCAAACACCATAATCACAAATGCAGAAAGAACAAAGACTTGTCCTTAAGTAGATTAGACACTACATAGCAACACGCAAGGCACAAAAACACAATCTCAATCCCACCAATCCTTTTTCTGCCAAAACAACAATATAAAACAAGAGGCAAAAAAAAAATAACTTGTTGGTGCAAGGTAACCTACATGATGAAAGATGTAGCATAGGCATTCCGGAAGAAAGCGAACATTGGAGGCTTCACCCCATATTAGAAAATATAACGAAATGAACAATAACTTTTTCTCCTTGCTCACATCTTCCGAACTGCAAAAGACAGGCATATTCTCAGACGTACAGCGTCCAGGTTGAAGAAACATCAATACTGCCCCCTCCCCACCAATAAATTAAACTCTCTGCTAATCATAAAACATTCAGATGGATTCCAACATACTTGTTCCATACAGGAAGGATGGCAAGATATCTGCTCCAGTTAATGTAGTTCTCAAGTGACTTCATAAACACATTTTGAACTGCAGCTTCATCCAAAATCTGAAGCAAAAGCACAATAGAGAACCTCAAGATAAACATAAGATTCCCTAAAACATTTACCTAGAAACCAAAACCTAGCAGGAGTTGGTTTCTAGAATTGAAATAATAAAACCCAGACAAAGTAACTGTCTACACCTAGGATTGAAAGTAATAAAATGAGTCAATAAAGATATTTAACTTTATACAGATGATTTAAAGAAAACCATCACATTCTTTTAACATAAGATGATTACTATGTCACTACACCGCATGCTTATGTACAGATCAATGGTTGTGGTTACAGTTTTCTACTGCTCTTACTCGTTGTTTCCCCAAAAAACGCCAATTCTGATCCTAATGACACAGACCAGGAGCAGCTAGGTAAACATCCTGGCAAACAAGATTTCACAAGGTTCAGGTGACCAACAAAGATCCATGTATCCTAAGCTTATAGGTGGAAGGTTCAAGTCCTAAAGTGGCATTAAAATCTACAAGGTCCTACAGCAACTAAACAATTCTGGAGCTACGATGAATTATTAAAGACAGAGAGCAAACAAAAATCATCAAGAAGAAAGCATATTAGAGTGCATATGGACAATTGAAAGAGCAGCTTGCAGCAAAGCTACAGATTAGAAAAATTTTAAGTATTGCATAGCATAGTTGAGCCACTGCCAATTTTCCCTAAATCATTAAGAACATCAGGTGCAGAACAGTAAAATAAATGAGCAGTAGACTCAGGACTTCATGTTCCAGCCTAAAAGCACTTATGAAGGACTAGCAAAGCCTAAGAATACAAGAAAGAATGAAACTTTAAGAGCAGGATAATGACAGAGCTGGAAGATTAAGCCTTAAAAGGAAGCAGCTACTACTTTCCTGCTGGAATAAAAACTAGAGCTCGACCTTGTCCCTAGCCAGCCAAAAGTTGCAGGACAATGCAACCAGCATCTAATCCACCTTTTATCCAGAATCTCAGTTCAGTTGACAGTTTTGGGAATATATTGTGCTGATAAATTCTAATCTTCTTAGATTCTATTCGAAAATAGTTAATTTTTCAACAACGAAAAAAACCAAATTCAAAAACTTGGCAGGCAGCAGCCCCCACTTGCCCCCATATAGGTCCAAAATTGCTCACAAGCACAAGAAACTGCGAAAATATTAAAAACACTAAAAAATTAAAATTAAAAAATAAATAAATAAATAAAAAAGAAGATGAAGAGAGCGGAAAAGCCAAACTAACCGGCTCAGGTTCTTCAAGAATTCGAAGCCGACTTTGCTCATTAGCTAGGAGATGAACAACATGTTCACGTTGACTAGAAACATTATCTTTCTGCCAAAAGATACAATATTCACAATTTAAACCACGTTAGTTGGCCTAAACCACAAACAAACGAAAAAGGCATCAGTTGAAAAACAAAACAGCCAGCAAACTTTTGGTGGAATTTCCAAGAGGAAAAAGTTTAGACCAGTGTCAGAAAGATATTGTTCCACTGCTGATAGCTTCTTCTTTACTTAAGCCTTTAAAATAGTACTGAAAAAAGTGATTCCTCGACATAATTCTTTAAAAGACTTGATGCCATTTTGCTATAAATATCCTGAAAAGCAAAGATTGTTAAACAAAAGCACCTCCATTCTAATGGTACTTTAACATATGGCTTTTTTCAGCCCAACATCAACTAAAGCAAAGGTATAAAACAAAAAACAACAGATCAGAGTAACTTATAGCTAATATCAACCTAAGATGAAAAGCCTCTAATATCTATTAATAAACCTCAAGTACCATAGAATCCTCTTTAAAGTACACTTAATTACAGAACCTTCTTTTATGATGAATGTTTCAAGTTTCATGTTAAAGAAACTTTTTTCAGTGTTTATCTACCTAGGCATCTCAATGGATAGGGTCTTGGCTGTATCCACTTGATCTAGATCCAGACCCAGACCCAATGAATTTTATTAATATCTAGATCTGGTTTAAAAAAAGAAAATCAAAAGCCAGGTATCCAATGGATATCTATGGGTATTTCCTAACGTGCAATTAAAAATTAAATAAAAACTAATATAAACATGTAATTCAAAGATAACAAAAATATTAGCCAACTACCATTTCAAATAACAAATTAACAAAATCAAACAACGTTCAAGATTGTTAAATGTAGGCATGTCAATGGATCGGATCTTACCCAAATCCAACCTACATCTCATGTACTTGGGCAAGGTTTGGATTTAATTTCTCAAATCCAAACCCTACCCAAACCCAGACCTTGTAAAAGAGTTATGGGTCTAGATAGGGTCTGATTTTCTATAATTCGTATCCAAATCCAAACCCATACCAATCCCTATTCAGACCCATGTATATCTAATTAAATAATATAGATTTGACAAAAAAAAAAAATTAAATAATATATATATATTAGTAAATTTATAAAATATTCTAATATTCTATCATTATTGAATCAAATATAGTAAGACTTTATGATTGTTTTCTTTTTTCATCCTAATCCTAATTGTCATTGTATAGTACAATTTTTTTCAGAAAAAGAAGAAAAAGTAAAGACAAATAAATGAAAGATTTGATGTAGATACAGTTGAAATTTTAAAAATAAATAGAAGCAGTCGATAGTAGTTATTTTTTTGAGTTCATAATATTGCATTCAACTTCTTGACTATTAATTTTATTATTTGAAAATAAAAATTGGATGGTGTTTACATATATTTTTGAAATCTATATATTTTTATTTTAGTGCGTTTACAAAAATATAACGGATATCCGTTGGATACCCAGATCCAGGACAGTCTGGGTTTGGACCTTTTTTTCAGACTCATAAGGGTCTGGATCTGGGTTTGGCTCTAACTAAATTTAATGGGTCTGGATCTGGATCAAAGGAATCTAATCCAGACCCTACCCATTGACATGCCTTGTTAAATATAACAATTTTTATTGAACTGATAGCATGAAATATTATCAAATAATTTTGCTTGTATGAAAATTATTATATATTCAAAATTTAAAGGCTCCATGTGTTCAAACGTCCTCCATTTTCTTTTTTTCCATATATGTATATGGGTATGGGTAGGTTCCAGGCATGCATCATGTAAAATCAGAACCTACCCAGACCCATGATTATTTCTCAAGATTTGGATTTGGGTGGGGATTGGATTTAAAAGTTTGGACCCAAACCTAAGAAAAAAAAATGATGGATCAAGATTGGGTCTAAGTAATGCCCAACCAATTCACATGCTTATATGAACCAAAGAGAATCAAATCCACGATATGACAGCATCTAAATTTGATTTTTAACAAAAATATATTTGCCACTCTCTCTTAGAATGACAAGCCAAGCACAACATCATAACATACATGAGAAACATAAGACTTTCTGCGAAAGGAACATAAAGCAACGGCAAAATGTTGTATAAATTTTCACCAAAAGATGAACTCAAGCCTGTGAATCGGAAAACTCTTGACAAACGGTTTTTGAGCCTAGGAACCTAAGGGCAAGAGTAAATATACTGGAAAAATTACAAGTAAAAGCTTGAAGCTAGAAACGACAATATTATTCTAAATCTGGACTTGAGATTCACATTCCACAGGCCTACAGTTATTACATTGATATCCCAAGTCAAAGAACTAATTCAAGAAAGAATTTAAAATTCATCTAAATAAAGATGGACAAACCATCCAAAGCACATATTATGTCCTTGAGATAGCATTCCTCCTTAGATTAACTTCAGATCAGTCATTTTTGGACTCATCATCCTCGAGGTTTCCCCATTCAAAATCCTATGCTGACTAAGTAATAATTACAAACTTATTATAGAACAAAACTGACAAAATATTGGCAGTTATCTTAGAGAAACAAATATGGTATCCAAATATCAATTTGCTCATCTCTCTAGATCTACAAAGATGAACATGAGACAAGAAGCCAGGAAGGAAGCTTCAGGAAAGCTTCCAACTGACTCAGTCAAGCATTCCCATTCCATTCTGCAGCAATCTCAATATTAAAAGCATCTCCTGTAGCTAACACAGCTAAAGCGATTAATTCCGCCTTAGCAGCTAGAGCTAGAAATTACTAAAGGGTTAGAACTCATTGTTCCTCTTGTTTGTCACTGTACAAGGCAATCCATATTTCAACTTCCAAAGCAAAAAAATCAGAAAAACACCTTGCGGATTACCATCCAAAAGAAGGAAGACATATCACAACATATTGAAGAGGTCATAATAGCATGTAACATGTTACTTTCTATTAGATCAGAGTTAAGCAATGACTCAACACCTAGATCATAACGAGTGTTCACAAACTTAGAGACCGGAACACTTCAATGCACAACTAGAAAACATGTCACACTATGAAAATTATTATAAACAAACCAACCTGAAATCCAAATGTGTAATGCAGAAAATCAAACATGTCTGCACTCCTTGTGGGGGGTACAGAAAAATCTGCTGGCAACTTTGGTAGACCCCTGAAGTACTTTATTGCAGAAGATGCAGCTCGGACCTGTACTGAGTAGAATCAATAAATAATAGCAATACCAACAAGGGCAAAAACTTCACGTAAGCATAGAAATTAGTACAACCTCAGGGAAAAACCCAATAGCATTTGTTCTAGCAGGAGCATCCAAGGGGATAATGTTGTATGCAACAAGATCCTCTGTCATAGCTGCATCTGATTCTATAACACGTTTCAGCTGAAAAGAAAGCGATTGTTTGTATTTGAGATAATTGACCACAAGAAAAATGGCAAGGAAATAAAACACCACAAGAAGGCTTGACTGAAGAAATGAAAATGACAATGAAAGAACATTAAGAAACTTTTGCAGGTGCATAACAAGCTATATCACATCATTTCCAAGCAAGTACTGAAAATAAATTCAATTTAAAATTAAAGAGCAATTGTTCATGCTGAATTGCAACCTGAGTACTTTAAGGCTAAGGGAGTTTTGTAATTTAGAAGAAGTTTCTAAATACAATACCTCAAGTGATTAAATAAATCCTAGCATCTTATGTTCAGCCTTTGATATATAAATAAGTAGCAATTAATAAGCTAGTCAATTCATGAGTTCTCCGAAGAAACTTAGTTCTATTCAAGGTAGTATAGAGTTACAAAGTCCTGTAATCAACAAAAACTATCTATTCTTATAATCCTAATATTGTAATTGATCAAGTGTTGGATAGGCTGATGAACGGAAAGTAAAGCAAGTTTGAGCAAAGGAGATTGTGCACTAAATAATTTTAGGTTTTGTTAGTTCTTAAAACTTTCCTGAAATTTTTGTTCACAACAACCCCAAATATTGCTGATCCAAATTGATCATCAAAGACAGCCATTAGTCCAACTCTTCAAATCTCTTACATTACCGGCTAGTAAAAAAACTCAGTTCCTCCCTCATAAGTGGAGCAATTCCTAAAATGTGCAAATGAAGCATAAGCAGATCTAGCAACTAGCTTCTATATGGCACAGCAGATAAGGAAAGTTAACAAGGCATAGTGCTTAATGTCAATTGCTTCACAATTTTAAAGCTGATAGTAGAAAAAAGTGATATTGCAGTGTTATAATTAAAAAACTAAAGCTTGTCTCTTATTTTAAAATTTCAAAATGATAGACGGTTTTCAGTAGTAAGCCAAGGCTGCTTTTCAGTATTAATTTTTTAATTAAAAGTAAAACAAAAGGAGAAGACAAGAACGAATGACAACAGCACAAAACGGCCATAGCTTAAATTTAAAAAATATGACAAGCTGATTTACAGTACTGAGAGTAGGACCTAAGTTCAATCAGATCGAACTTCACATCTGGAACTGCAGTTAATAAATATTGTAGTAAACCTTAAATAGGCATTCAACTTCATATACCAAAACAACGTAAGCAGCAAAAGGCATCGACTTCCAACAAGTAAATATTAGAAGTAAACTTTGCTTCGCTTGCCCTATGCACAATGGATCCAAAGGTATTTCATAGAATAATAGATGCTGCAAAATTCAGAAAACTCAAAAACAAAAAGCTATCCATATGAGTGGTAGAGGCCTTTGCTGGAAAGTTTAATTGGAGCTTATTTGGGTGTAATAAGGCAAAAGAATGTCAAACATTTGACTGTAATTATGACAGCTCAGTTGGACATATTTCATAAACTTCACGTTAAGCATTTTCCATTCTGTATGACCATAAACATGTATGCATAAGTTAGAGGTGCAAGTCTCCAGAAACCATACTCGAACTAGGGTGCCAACTCCAAGTTAGACAGAAACAACAGTAGATTGACTAGAAAACCCATATCAAGTCCTAGCAAGGACCATAAGTTACTCCACGAGTTATTAACTGATTAAGAATTGGAATTTACTGAACCAAACAAACAAATCTTTTAACCAAAAAATTTGAAATCGACAGAAAAAATAATAAACTTAATTCCTGAATAATGTCAAACATAGAGTTTAAAAACCATGATTCAAAACAAATTTCAAGTTAAATGGCATAAACCTGAGAGAATTTTCAGAGCTACTATACTGGGGTCTCAAACTCCACTGAATATTTTAACATCAATATCATCTTGAATTGACAAAGAAATATCAGTAGTCTAGGACCTAATCAAAATTCAAGGTGCGTTGGCAAAAAAAGGGCTCAAGGATCTGAATTTGAGGAGACGGTAAGAAGGAAAATCAAAAGACCAGAAGAGCCCAAAAGGATATAAAATCCACCACCACCATGTTTACGTAATCTAAATACAGAGCAAAAATTGCAAATCTTCACACACAATAGTGAAATCTAACTGGTTGCATTTGCAAAACCTGTCCTCATTCAACTGTTTCATCAACATGATTGATAACCAGACTTAAGGCGAAAAGAACAAAAAAGCAATAGATGCCCCTAAGCAAAAACATATATGTTAGATTCACCAAGGACACCCCGTTCAACCTCCATAATCAGAAGCTCTATCTGCTACAAAGGAGGATTCTGGAATAGTAATCCAATGAATCTCCATCCAACCAACACCCAGAAAGCAATATTAACCATAACTTCCGGGTTCCATAGGAAATAATACTATAATATCCACGAAAGAACAGATTATAGTCATAAGAACCAAAGATAAGCCAGACATATTAAAAGCCATCAAATGCTCCCAAAATTGAACTCCAAAATCAAAAACAAAATAATGTATAAGACAAAGATTTCAAACCTCTTCTGGAATCAATCTTTCTGCTTCTTCAGGAGAGACTTCCTTTGTAAGCTGCACTAAAACATTCCCTATAACTTTAAGAGTTGCAAAAACCCTTTTCCTTTTCACAGTTTTACGCTCCAACCTAATTACCGATAAAGCAGAAAAGACATATTTGGATGAGGATAAAATTTAAAATCAAGAAAATATTGTAAAATGGCGTCAATCACGTAAAAAATCTGTACTTGACATTCAAGCATCCAAAAATAATTATTGTGTGGCTGAAAGTACATCCATTTTGGTGACAAGATTCAGTGTTTAGGAACAACAAGCCTCTGAGTACATCCATAGTGAATTATTCTAACATAAATAGCGCCCACAAGTATCACTCATTATTGCAATTCCTCCAAAAAGCATTGCTCAATTGATCTTTAGGAAAACGATACCCTTGCACTCAATCACCACGAAAGACAATCATAAGTATCCACTATACAAGGCATGTGATACTTTGTTATCAGCATCTAAATCAGAAGACATGAATGTGCCGATGACACCACCGACCCCGGGAAAACACGCACACACACATATGGGAAGACAGGTCCTCAAGAAAACAGAGACTCTAAAAAATTGCAGGCATGGGAACCATATTAGACTTCTAGCCAGCATGCAAGAAAATCTAAAAAGCTGCCATTTCGATTATGAATTCTTGACCTGCATAGGCAATTCATAAAAATAAATATGACTCAACAGCAAAACTACATCATAAATTTGGGCTTTAAGAGAAAACAATGTCCTAGAAGCCATTACTTACCTCCAGAATTCTCTATTTTCCCAAAACTAAATCTTAACATTCATCATTTACAGGAATAATGAATCTAATAAACAGTTGGCTTCATATAATGAAACAACAGCACAATAGACGTGTATGCAGAGATATGAAGCTCATCTTCTAAAAAAAAAGCAACAATAAGAACAAATGAATCATATAGAGTTTTAGATCTAGCATGAAAGCACAGATTATTAGATGCAGCATCCAGTCAAACTGCACTTACTCTCCAAGTTTACCGCTGAAAACACCAGAATCCCTCAGCTGCATTTCATCTTCCCGCAGCTTGTCCACATTATTTTTCTCTCGGTATTGTTTATAGAACTCTTGCAAGCGAGCAATATCCTGGCTTCTATCAATAGTTCCACCTTCCCTTTTTGCCAGTTTTTGCTGCACAACCAGCAGTATTACAGGGATGCATATTTAACATATCCAATACCGCAAACTAAGTAGAAATTAAATAAAATTCTCCTACAAGTAATGAACAGTCAGCATCACTTATATATTAAAACAAAATTACATTCAAAAAACATATCACCAAAAGCAGCAGCACAGTCCCACACGGTCAGACATAGTAGAGCAATAAAATAATTACACAAAATAAAGTCTGTATTTTATTGACTTGGCATAGCTGAGGTTAGTAGTATGAAAGAAACTAAAGTGAGATCCTAGGTGGAGCAAGGTTCCACCCTTCTCAAGTAATTTCAGATATCAGTGACTGCAAAGTGCTATTGTCTATTTTCAGAAACTCCAATAGACTGCTTATAAATAAATTCCAAGTACAAAAACTAAAAGATTAATGTTCTATAGCTAATAGTACTCTGGAAATGGAGAAAGTTAATTTGTAATAGTTGATGCTAAGAAGAAAAAAACCAACTACATGGGATCCCACCTGTCACCAAATGGTCAAAACAAAGAAAAAATACTTAGCAACACTGCAAGAATTTATAAAAAACCACGACTTCCAAATGTTACCAAATGAATGTGATAGCACATATTATCCAACAATCTAGCCATGGAAAAGGTACCTTGATCACAGACATCAGGCCAGTTTTAAATTGTAATACACCTCTTCCCTCGCTGTTTGGATCCAGATTTTGTGCCAGCCAGTATGCATGCTCACACACTGCATTTAAAGAACAAATCAGATTTTCCCAACATAATCAACTATATAAAGATCTTTAAAGGCCTCTCATCATTCAGATAAGTACAGCTATCCCAGTTATATCAAATGTAAAATTTGACTTGAGACGGTCTCCTTTACGTGTAGACCAGAGAGAGAGAGAGAGAGATTCAGAAAGCACATTTTGGTGTACCTTTATTTTCACCACTAAAAGATTACGTAAAATAAGTTCTACTTTAAATGTCACTTTTCAACGTAGCTTCTCCTTAAAACTTCCTTGGCTTATCTTTGGCAGCATGCTACGCTTCCTTGAAAGATTCAACAAGCATATATGTTCTCGTAATTTTCACCGAAATGTCACTTAGAAAGCAAGAAATTGAATTGCTAAACATGCTTATTACATTTGCACAAGTTCCAAACAGTGCCTTATTAAAAACCGTTGAATTTGAATTTGTTATCACTTGTATTGCCGCTTCACCATAGAGGATTGACAGTATCATGAAAGATGTCAGTTTGCCCATTTAAGGAAAGCGCTCAATTTCTCCAATATTTTCTGCATAGCTAATATACTTACACAGTCTTGGAGGTCTAGTTTGAACTCAAGAAAATAAGCCTTGCTTAGGTTGGCAAGGACGCTAAATGGAAAAGGCAGTCCGAGTACTAAAAAAGAATCTCACAGTCAGATTATTCAAAGGCCAGGATTTTAATAGTAAGGGGCTGCTTGGTTGGAGCGTATAGGAATCAAGAATTGGATTGAGTTCCATAACTGTTGCTTGGCTAATGGGTATGGGTTTTGAAATCTTGGAATGAATTCTAAAAAAGCAGCCACTCGCAATCCTCAACTAGATTGGGGGGTTTTGATGAATCCCACATTTGATTCCAAAATCAGAAAAACAAAAAAATAGCTTCTGGTCCCTTCCTCACGTAGCTCTCTCTTCTTGCTCTCTATGGCCCCAATCTCTCTCTATCTCTTTACCTCCCCTTGTCACTTATTCTCCCCATCATCCATAGCTGTCACCCTCTTATTCTCGTGAATCACTTTTCTAATCCTCTTATGGCAGCACCAAGGTCCTCAAGGCTCTTCCTCTTGACTACCAACCCACTTGCCCCCTTCATTTTTGCTGAAATATAGCTGCTGTGGGAGCCTCCCTTTGCGTTGATGATTGGGAAATTGAAATTATGCAGGTATACTCCAATTTCTGGTCATAAACTTTGACAAAATCAAATCCAGATCTGCTTCAGCTATCACTGCATCACTGGGACTGTTGCTTCTGCTGCTCCCTTGTCTCTACCAAAAATTGAATATAGATACTATTTGGTGGTGGTTAGGTGCTGGTTCAATGGGTGTTGTCATGGTTGGGTGCTGGTTCAACGACGTTATGGTGGATATGTATGTGGGATCAGGATCCGAATGAGGAAGAAGAAATATATGAAAAGAAAAAAAAAAGAAATTATAGCTAAAAAATTGATTATTAAATTTGATACTCATTCCTCACCAATATTTACCAAGCACCCAATTTTGTAATCATACCTTTGGCCAAACATAATAACTTTTTTTGTATGATTCCAATTACAATCCCGATTCCTAAGCTTGAACCAAGCACCCCCTAAAATTTCTGGAAGAAAACCACTTTTGGCTGTCTTGGACTAATCATTGCTTAAAAGAATTTTGCACCTGAAACAAATGAACCCAGTACCAAAGGTAACTCTTTCCAAAACTTCTGCCATCATAACTTACAACATACCCTGATCACAATTGATAACCTCTTTTCTTTGTTAGTAGCTATGATATCAAGTGTTAGTCTTGGTATTTTTGAGCTTTGTCTCACTCAAGAACTAAGGTTGGACAGAGAAAGTTTTGTCAATCCCATGATGCATCCTCCATTTCTTAACTACATATGTAGTCTGGACTCGGAAGGAATTTGGAACAATAAGGTTATACGCGGCAATTAAGTAACAAGTTCTGCAGTTCTTTTACTGTAAAGCAGATGTGCTTGCGTGAGTTACTTGGAAGGAAGAAAACTATTCTAGATGATTTCACTTTCATAACATTTATATCTCTTTGCATAAGAGATTTTTATTATTTATCATGACTTTTTGAACATTTATGTCCACAAAATATTTTAATACTGTTCATTCTTCAATCAAATGGCAACTATATCCATAAAGGCCAAGGTCAATGAAACCCATATGGAGAATTAAACTTCTTAGCATCTATGCCTTTGCCTTCTATTTTAATCTGAAAAGGGCTAGCAATAGCTTTACTCTTTTACCTAAGCGATTCTATTTTACTATTCATGGTACTTACACAGGCAGACATCTCCTTAAAAGTATTAAGAGATAATAATATTTCTTTAGATTTCCTGCAAGCTGATTACCAGGTTACCATTTCTTCAGATTCAGTGCATGCTAATTGCTCTTCCTACTATGGATGGTTGCGCCAACAAAATGAGGCCTAATAATTATCATCATTCCACATCGTTCACCCAGCAAATTTTTGAATACATAAGTAAAATTGCTCATATTTCAGTTTAGCAACTCTAGGTTTTTTTCATTTAGAAACATGTCTCGACATGCCTCATATGTCTGATTGTATATATCATAAAACAATTGGGAAACCACCCGATGGCCTACACCATCTCAAGGTGGTTTTTCTATTAACGAAAAAAAAATGCGATAATGGAGTAGAACATAGTAAATGTTTGCTCTACTAAATAGGACATAAAAGAAGAGGTTGGCGGGGGGAGGCAACTTCCTAAGTTCGACATTTAGGCAGCAAACAATGCTTAGCTCCATTCAGTCAGTAGCAGGTCAATTCTACTTCTGCTTTTCAGGTCAAAGTTCATTTAAGTTGATCAACTTTTGGATTCTTGACTCATTTTTGTAATCCAGCTAGCAATAATCTGGTTTATGATCCTTGAAAAGGAACAGTGATCCACTATTTATCATGAACTATCATTTAGCACTCAAATTTTTAACTACAAAGTTGGAGTCCTAAAATAATTTAGAAATCAAATTACACATATATCAGCCTGTACTTCAGTCTATCAGTAACAATGCCACTGCAACACTTTGTTTGCTAATTATCAATCACCATCAAAATTTCACTGTTAAGAATTAAAAGGGAATGCAAATTGACATGCATACACACAGATGGAAAACACTCACAGATTCTTGCAACATTAGGATCTTGATCTTGAATCTCATCAGCAGCTCTTAAAATGTCATCTATGTCCCTGTTATTTGCAAGAGATGATGGGACATTTGCAGCAATGCCACCATCCACCCGACCATATGCATCTGCACCACTCCTTTGTCTCCGTAGTGCAGCACGCACCAACCGCTCCCACAACTCCTCAGCTCGAGACATCTCCTAAATTAAACAGAAAATAAGCAACTCAAAAATCACATAACTCATTCATTCTAGACTATTCTAAGAAACCACTAGCAGAAGCCTAAAAAACACATTCAAAAATCAAAGAGAATTAACTAGTCTTTTCAAGCATTCAAGCTCAAGAAGATTCTCAGAATTTCAAATTAGTCGAGCAGAAATAGACAAACAGGAACACACGACCAAATAACTACAATCATACTTTAGGAGGCAAATATATTAAATGTACATTTTTAATATTTCTTTAAGCAGCAACACCGAAATTCTCACTTGAATTTTGTAATTCCAACTATAAACACTACAACATAGATGAAAAAACAAGTGAACTCGAACAAGCTTACAATACACTTGAGGTAAGCTCTGCTTCTAGCAGAACCAAAACAAAAACCAATAATTAAATGGAAAAAATCAAAATAACGTTCCACTTTTCCTGAATTTCCAGACCAAAATTACACCACTTGACAACCAGTAGATAAATTTAAAAAAAAAATTATCAAATTTCAAGCATATATTTCGACGCACAAATTACCCAGTTCGAACAATAAAGAAACTGAAAATTTTCTAAAACAAGAAATATGCGTAATTACACAGAAGAAGTGCAAGCTCACCGAATCGGAGATCTCGCAGGAAAATCAGAGGAGCTGTGTGGATAATTATACGTAAAATTGCGAGCTGTGTATATATATATGCACCTGGAATCTAGGGAAGGGTACAGATAAACCCTAGATTGATATAAAGTTGAAATGAGAAGATTTGGGATGGGAAATTTGGGGGAAATTTTGGAGGAGGGGTTTGAAAATGGGGAAAGTGAAGGGGTCTGGGGACACGAATCTAGGATTCAATTTTATGATATCTTAATTGGAAGAAGGAAAGATGGTTGACCGGCTTTACCGGGTACAACCGAAGATGACGTGGCTAGTGTTGATTGGCTCCTGTTGGAATTTTTCCTTTTTTTTATGTGTGTTTTGAGCTTTGATTTGGGTAGACGCGGTAAGGGAAGCTCGTTTTGCTGGAAATGAAAACGTCTTCTGTCTTTGAATTTTTTTTCTCTTTTCTTATGTATTTATTTTGCTATCTTTTGAAGCTTGAAAAAAAGAAAAATATGATGAATGAAGTAACCATGTGGAACTTTTTAAATTTTACCCAAAAAAATTTTATTATAGTACAAGATTTTGGCAAAAGGATTTTCACTTTTGATAAGTGAGAAAAAAAAGGCTTAAATGATGACAATTATAAAGCAAAGGTAAATATTCGCTTCCTAATTATTTGACATTGTTGCAATGTGTGATAATTTTTGAAATCACGAGTTGATTAGGACCTTGTACATTATGTGAGGTTGCCAATTATTTATTAGTGCAGGTTGAAATTGTATAACCTAGTCCAAATTATCTATACAATGTATATTGCTAAAGGAGCGGCACTTGGGATAAACAATTCAATGTCACTATATATCATCCCATGTTTACTCTTCTCATATTATTTCATGTTTACCCCAGTAATTAATTGTTCAATAATCACGTATATCATACAAATTTCCCCCTTAATGTCACGCAATCACGTACATCGTACAAACTCCACTCTCAATATTACCCAATAAGTAACTAATATATCATGTTTATTCCCTTAACTCCTCCTCCTACACAACTACATACTACTGAATTTTCTCATTCAACCCCTCCATTTCAATAAAAAACTTCTCTTACTATGAGATTTTCATGCTATTATTGCTGAATACAATAACCTTGTGTTTGATTGTAGATTTCCATCACTATCAATAAGGTACATCTTTCTTTTTTTTAATTCATTTTTTTCATTTTTCTTCCTTATATATTACATCAAATTGAATAGTTGATTTGCTATGTTTTCTCAACTCAAGACTCTAGATTGCTCATCACACACATATTGAGTGTGCATTTGACATTAGTGTAAATAGTGTGCTAGGTGTTTATAGACAAACATTAGTAACATAGACTATAATGTTGTCCATGTAGTTACAAAAAATATTAAATGGAGCTATATATTTTTAGTACTTCAATATTAGTAAGGGAATATGACATAAGGAGTTCCAATTAACTATGATATGTTAGCATCTGCTTAAGATAGATGTTCAAGCAAAAAGATTATGTAGTTTTAGATGTGTGTATTATATTTGCATGGTAGATGGTATTGATATGTGGAAAGATTGGTGATTTGCTAATGCTACATTACTAGGATTCACTCAGTCTACTAGTCCTTTGTCTAGTTGTCAATACTGCTTGATGGCTCTCTCTTTATGTGATGTCAATTTTTTCTTTGCAAGTTTCTTGTGCGGTGTCAATTTTTTTCTTGATACCACTCTTTTAACTTGGTATATTTTTGTTTTAGAGGCATATAGAATGATTTGCCAAAAAAAAATATTTTCAAATATTATTTAGCTTGAATTATAAGCACAATTTACAACTGTATTTTTATTTTATATATATCACATCACAAAAAATACAATGGTATTGCTCCAAATAATTTTTCTAAATAATCTTCTATCCAAATACAATTATTATGATCAAAAAGAATACATCGACTATTCTACTGCTGAAACCATGAAGTTGATCTATGGAGGCACAAAATCAAACAAATTCTTTTTTTTTTTGGAACCTATGGCTCTATTTGGATTTGACTATTTTCAGAAACAAGTTTTTCAACTGCAATATTACAATATCACATAAACAAAAATAATTTCAAAAAATTTAATCCATACAATATCTTAAATACAACTAACAAATAAAATAAACTACAACTTCTATCTTCTATTACTCACCACTTACCACTAATATAGACCATCACACACCATTGCCTCCCTCCTCCTCCAACGCCATTGCCATCCCTTCCTCCTCCCTCTTCCTCTCCTTTTTTCCCTTCCTTCCTTTCCTCCAACCAAACCCCTTCCCTACACCATTACATATCATCGCCCTCTCCTCCTCAAACACCACTGTCACCCCTTCCTCCTCTCTCTTCCTCTCCTTTCTTCCCTTCCTTCCCTTCCTCCCACCAAAACCCTTTCGTCTCCCCTATTTCCAATCACGACCAAATCTAAGATCTAGTCGCGACTTGCAAGTCGCAACCAAAAAGAGGTTACTTGGGACACCTTGGCATCGCACCGTCTACCATCTGCCCATCTAGTGCAACTGTTGAAGGCCAATAATGTCACTAAGGTGAAGTTGTTTGATACTGACCCATATGTCCTTCAGGCTCTTGCGGGGCTCTAATATTTACGTACCTATTAGCATTCCCAATTTTATGTTTCGTTGCTTGAACTCATCTCTTAAGGCTACTAAGAGTTGGGTCCACGATAATCTCATCCGCTACTACATCATTGGTGGTGCCAGCTCTGTCCATGTAGTGTTCTTTCATTCATTCTTCAATTTTCATTTTTGGATGGTTCCAGCTGCAAAATATAGCTATTGTGGTAGTTAATGGAGGAAGGGAGAAGGGGTGGCAGTGGTGGGTTATTTTATTTTAAGAAAATACTAATAAAATTTTAAATTTTAAAAACACCCCAACAAACATTACAGTACAATTTTCTCATACACAATGTTACAATAAAAATTTTGAAAAACAACTCCAATAAACCTAATCCATACACCTCGTATATTGTTAGAGAAAGTTAAAAACATAGTTAAAAACATAGTCAACAACTGTCATTCTGTCGCCTATGTATCTGAAAAGCATAAACTAAGGAGGACATGTCCAATGAATGACAAAATCTCAAATATTTAATTTTTGTTAAATACAAAACCTACCTGTTTCCCTTCTGTAAAAATATTAATGTAACATTTTTTCAATTTTAGTTATAAACATTTATGTATTTAACATAAATTAAATGATTTAGAATAAAATGCCCATAAAGAACCAATACTTTACTCATCTAATGAATGAAAGTCATAAAGAATTAATACTTTATGAGTCATTTCTTTTTTTAAAAAATATTTACTTTATATTAAATAGATAACCTATCGATTTTCTTTTTGTAAGAATATTACTGTAACACTTTTTGAATTTTACTTACAAATATTGATATATTTATCATAAATTAAATGTTTTAAAATAAAATACCCATAAAGAGCTGGTACTTTAAATAGGTAATGCGTATTTGCACATAAACTATACCCCTTAAAGTTTATTAATTGTTAATTAATTTGTAGTACTTTGTCATTCATTGGACATGTAGCATAAAGGACAAATATGGTACAAAATTCTAATTTCACTCCCTAAAATAATATTTTAATCGTTTGAACTGAATTTGCAAAGGATTGATAAGTTCAGAGGAGGTCAATGCAACTTTTCAAACTACAGGGGAGGTCAGTGCAAGTGTCAAAAACCTCAGGGGAGGTTTCTGCAATTATTCCCAAGATAAAATCGAAACTTTCAGAATGATATAACAACTCTGATATTGATTAAGAATGGCTCTAGATTTTTAAACTGCTAAACCAATGAAGTGGGTTAAATGGTGCTACCAGCAGATGCGATTGATGATGATGGTGATTGAAAATGAGAAGTGGTTGCTTCTGGCTCTTTCTCATCCCCCGTTACAACAAATCAATGTCAATTTCAAATGCATTATTGACTCAATAGGATTCTCATGCTCATTAGTAGGGTCCATCACGACAATTTGTTTTGACATAGTAGTAGCTATGATTGAAACTTTTTATTCAATCACTAGTTTTTCCTCTTGTAGATGTTGCTCAAAGTCATCCTGTAACTCAAACTCAATAGTGGCTATATTTGGAACGTTTAGCTCAACCACTAATTTTTCCTCTTGTATTTGTTCTTAATGGCTTATTCACTTGTTTTTTAGTGGAGGATTTAGGATTTTCTGATTGCATTTCTTGAAGTGTCTTCACCTTGTTAGCATATCTACTTATATCAAAGTTGGTTATTGCATTAGGACCTTTGTACTCTAAGGCTGCCAAGTCATACGCTATAGCTGCTTCGTCTTGAATGACGTAAATTTCAAGTAAATACTTGAAATTAAAACAAAATATGCACAAGTAATAGCAAAATCTCTTATTTAAGCAAGAATTTACCTTCAAAACTCATCATGCTTCTATTGAATAATTGCTAATTATTGTAAAATCAATGACTATAAAAATCATATTGAACATTAAAGAATGGAAGAGAATAAAAGCAAGAATAAAGAAAGTAACAACACATTAATCCTTTTTAAGTTTAAACGTTACAACTCAAACTTTTTTTCATGAAAAGTTTTAACCGTCAAACAACTATTAGAATACTTTTAGCCCCCTGATCTATCGAAAGTGCAAACTATTGGTTCTTCTATTAATTTTAGCCATTATGTGTGACGAAAACATCATCACTTGCAATGCACGAGAAAAAAATCAAGGGCAATCTAGTCCATCTAAAAATACTTACTGACTAAACGGTAATAAAAACCCTTAGTACCTAATCTTTCTGGGCTATCCATTTTATGTGAGACTCCTAATCTTTGGATGTGATGACTAATCCTAAAGTTTGTTTTTAATGAGGTTGCAAAGCACAATAAAGGAGGACATCTCAATTATAATCTCTAGAAAGGTTTGCATCAATTCTTTCCAGTCTTCTAATTTCTTTTTTCTTCTTTTTCCTTTCTAAGTTTTTTTAATTTTTTGTTTTTTCACAGTCTGATTGTAGTTTGCAGAATAATCTTTTCAACAACGTTGAAGATATGTATTTGGTAACAGTAGGCAACATCAAGGATCAAGTTGCTTTTTTTAAAAAACCCATTTTGATTCCTTTATCAGTGGGAATTGTTTGAATCCTACCTGAAGTTAAACCTAGATTCAGGAGTGTTGTTTGGATTTTTTGATTTTTCTTAGAATACCACTCTCTTATATTTATTGACTTTTTGGATTATGGGTCTGTTTGATAGTATAAAAAAGTGATGAATCTGAACTTTTTCATAAATTCAGATGTTTTGAATGTTTGATAAATAAAATTCATTTGCTGAACTTGTTAAATAGTGCTGAACTTGTGTGTATTTTTTTCAGTACAAAAATCCTAACTGAATGCTTAATTCTAATAAGAATCAATAAAATTGCTTCAATTATCTTATCTTATCTACCAAATCTACCCTTGTTTGTTAATTATGTTCAAAATTCTTATCTAATTAAACAACCTAATATTCTCTATCTAATGATTTTCTATTTCTCTTTTCTCCCTTTTGAATGACTTTCACATATTCTGCATACTTCTCATATAATATATTTCATCTTTTATATTAATTTGATTTAAAAATAAATATTTTCATTTTCATACCTAACATTTTTAGTTAATTAAATCATAGGTTCTATTTCTTTTTTGGATGAAAAGATATAAGGGCAAAATTATCAAATTTAACTTATTAAGCATTCAGTTATAAATATTTATCAAATAGTATAAATAGATTTAGCATTAAAATTTAAACATTCATATATTTCTTTTCAATGCTTAAAATTCAGCAAATTAATTGTTTCAGTATTCAGAATTCAGAATTCAAACTTCAGAATTCAGATTCAATTTTATCAAACGGAACCTATGATGGTATTGTTCTTTATAATTGTGAAGCAGTTACAAATTAGAGGAGTGGTTAAGAAAATGATATATTTCAATTTTACACTTCAACCCATTAAAGTTTTACTCCTCTTAGTTTTATAGGAAAAATGTAATAAACAAATATTAGTGATAAAATTAAGAAGAAAAAAATTTGTTTGACCAGGACTAGATTGCCTTTGTTTTTTTTCTCATGTGTCGCACATCATGGTGTTCCTATCACATATAATAGATGAAATTGACAGAAGAACCAATGGTTTATACTTAGATCGAGAATCAAAAGTTTCTTAGTAATTGTTTGAGAACTAAAACTTTACATGGATAAAAGTTCGAAAGCTACTAAGACTTTTTACTCCATATATATAACCCAGGATACAAACTTGAGAGTTGGATGCAATGGTGCTTTTTATAGTTCCAATTTTAGTAGTAATAAAAAATACGATACTCAAATGAACAGTAGGCAGCAAACACTAGAAGCACTAACATTCACATTGCTTACATGAAGACAAAAAGTGCATATGTGATTTATAAGTTAGAAGATAAAACTAGTATATAAGGGACTAAAATAAAAAATGCACACCTATATACGCCGATTCTCTACATACGTCAAACACTCCATAATTCTAGAGCCAATTATCTGGATGGCTACTATGTGACTTCCCTACTGCCCCCTAAGGCTAACCAGAGGATTTAGCGGGGTGCCTGCCCAACT